>NC_049229.1:5995983-7406983 GCF_011100685.1 Canis lupus familiaris
CGCCTTCCTCCAGAGGAACAGCTGAAGCTGCTGTCTACTGCTCCGCGGTGTTGAGCACTGATGTATTCATTTTCTGAACATGAAACAACACAACTGTGATTTTTCATCTCTCTCCTTCTAAATCATACTTCTGATTCTTCGCTGCTTTTTTTTGTTGTGGCTGTTAGGATGCAAACTAATTTCATTCTTTTCTTTCTTTCTTTCTTTTACTTATTTATTTATTTATTTATTATACCCCAGATTTTTTGGTCATGGTCATGATAACAACAAAGTATGGTCTCTGTTTAAATATAATTTTTCTTCTTCATAATTACACATAAAATCCATCCTCCCTGGGAAAGTGCAGCGAGTACAAGAATCACTATAAATGCTGGCCTCGGGGAATCTGTGCTTCCTACAAGATTTAAGGTAGAAAAATATTCAGAGGCCATGCTACTCAAACAAGACCCAACCATTTTTTGTTGTTAGGTTTCTTTTTTTTTCTTTTTCCTTTTCTTTTCTGCAGAATATTACCTAAAGGTAGCTCTAAGCACTAAGAGATTGAGGTTTCTATTTAGTCTATTAGTGAACTAACAGGTTTTTCTACCTGTGGGTATCAGCTTGGTATTTCAGTTAGCTAAGCAGCTTTTGGACCTAGAATAACACACGTAAGGGACCAGGCAAAATGTAGGAAGCAAAAAATCTGCAGCCCGTGGTCTTTGTTTGTTTGTTTGTTTGTCTAATGTGCTATAGTTTTTACAACAGTGTTAGATTTACCAAAAATGGAAAAGATAAAATGGACAGTTCCCATACACCCCTTATCCAGTTTCCCTTATACCGCCTCTGTTAATGTAATAAAAACTCTGCTTTATTATGTTTTTCTGTCTTCCTGTTGTGCTTATATGTGTCTATTCCTACTGTGCCCTAATAATTATTAGAGATAGAGAAATAGATCCTTCACAGTTTACGTCGGGGAGTTGAAACCTATAATATTGCCCTAATAACACCATCCCAAAGTGTAAGCTTAAGAGGGCAAGATAGCTTTTCCGGGGGACACAGCCCCCAGGGAAGGTGGAAACTGGCCAACCTCTGATGGATTTGACCTTCTGGGGAGGACTCCCAATCGGGCAAAGGGTGGCATCTCAGCCATTAAACCAACAACACAGCCTTTGCTTGTTGTGTTAAACCTGGAACCCTTTCTAAAGGTCAAGGAAACAGGGGCAGGGTGGAAAGGTTGTTTAACATTGCCAAATGTTTAAACCTCTGATCTGTGAAGTAAAGGGTAGGACTAAGGAATCTTTAAAATCTCTTCCCTGTCATAATATTCTTGGAAGTAGAGGTAAGAGAAATGCTTTCTATGAAAGAAAGAAAAAAGTTTTCATCAGTCTGGATCCCTTGTCCTGTGCACTATCAAAAAAATAATAATAATTAAAAATATAGAATTTGTTCAAAGCCATATTCATTCCAAGATGATAAAAAATTAAGAAGTTTCAGGCGTCTTTGAAAGCTTTTCGAAAAATATCCTGGCTCATATATAGGAAACATAAATCTAAACTTCCCCTTGCCTTGTCTTCCACCTCTCTAAAGACGTCGCTCTGAGTAATAAAACCCTGAGGGTGTTCTATTTCTCCCTTGCCATTTCTCTATCTTCTTTTCCTATTAGGCTAATAAACAAATTCTGAAACTTTTGTTTCCATCTCCCCAGACCCTGACTATGCAACAGAGAGCACTTGAAAAAGACCTAACTGACTAACTTAAAGTTACCCCGAGGATGTTTGTCCACTTTTCTTTTATTTTGTCCTCAGATTGGCTTTAGGAATCTGTAGTCTGCGCTTCCACAATATAGTTAGGGGCAGCAGAGGTACTGTATGTATGATTTGTACTTGTACCTATTTCCCAATTCCATCTGTTTTTAATACATTCTCTTGATAAAATTTTATCCCTTCTTTCCAGTCAGGCTTTTGCCTGATTTGATAGAGAGTCCCTCTGGCTCATGTTGAAATTGAAATGTATGATATCTTATTGTTTGCCTATATACCCAGCTGTCCAGGCACTGAGTTTACTTTTATAAATGAAATATTGAAAACAAACACAGAGCTTTGGGGATGCAGTTGCAAGGGACAGAATCAACATAACTACATTAGAAATGGTCAACAGAAGACTGGAAACTTCTGTATCTCAGGTGGCAGATCCATGGGCTTCCCTGAACGTATCTCTAGCAACATTTTTCTCATTGCATAAACTTTTCCCAGGATCTAGGCACCAAATCATCAGTATCATAAAGTAGCCCAGCAGTGTTGAATAGAAATAAAAACAGACCTTGTGGCTACTTCTGGATTTAATACAGGCTCTGCCATTTATAAGCTCCTTGACTTTGGTAAGTCATTTAACCTACCTGGATCTATCGTTTCTGGATGTAATTTTAATGCTTCTTCCCTCATGGAAACCTGGTCAAGATGAGACCAAACAACCCACTGAAGAGGCTGAGTGCTCCAGCGGTGAGCAAGAAACTCACTGTTCCCACCCTCATGGGTTTTACCATCTGGTGAGGAGGCACAGCCCATAAGTGAGCACTTACAGTGCACTGTGAGGGATAGCTAGGAACCTACAGGAGGGACAAATAACCCAGACCCGAGTGATTGGGAAGGGTTGCTGAAGAAAGACAGTGATAACTAAGCTATTAATTTAAAGATAGGGGATCCCTGGGTGGCGCAGCGGTTTAGCGCCTGCCTTTGGCCCAGGGTGTGATCCTGGGGACCTGGGATCGAGTCCCACGTCGGGCTCCCGGTGCATGGAGCCTGCTTCTCCTTCTGCCTGTGTCTCTGCCTCTCTCTCTCTCTCTCTCTCTCTCTCTCTCTCTCTCTGACTATCATAAATAAAAAAAAAAATTTAAAGATAGGCAAGAAATACCCATGAATGTATGCAGAGCCAAGCAGTTGATCAGTGCATAAGAGTTCAGGGGATTACATTTCTCTTCCCCTTCCCTCCTACTATGACTCCTGAACCCCTCCAGATTCTACATAATAAGTTTCATTCATTGATTTAAAAAATTTTCTGAGCACCTGGTATATGCTGGTCTTAGTGCTAGTGACTTGGGACATATCCATGAACAAGGGACAAGCTCTGTCCATCAGCAGTTTAGTCTAATGGAGTTAGTTCAATACATCAAACCCCCCAAAGACCACTGTCATTCATTCTGGAATGGGTAAATAGGATTCATCTATAGGGCTCTTTAAAAAGAACCCAAAAAGACTCAAAATTTTGAGAGCCACTCTAGGAAATGCCAGTGCCGGAACACTTGAACACTTGACATAATGAGCTGACAACATGGATTTTGATCTATGCTTTTAAATGATCTCTTTTAATACCAATTTTTTAAAAAGCAAAAACAAAAAAAGAAATTAGAAGCCTTAGAAATAGCAGTATCCTAGACTTCATTGCTTTCCTGGCAAACACAAGTAAAATTCATCCATTTCTTAGAACCATACCCATTCCAGGGGAGAGAAATTAAAAAACAAAACCTGGTGGTGGGTGATTTTTTTTTATTATTATTAATCAAGTCTGTCTTTCATTTTATACAGATAAAACCATGAAGAGGAAGATCCTGCTTTTTTTCTTTTGGAGGAATACCTACTCTGATTTCCTAGGCATATTAATTTGCTGCAATTCACTGCAGAAGCTAATTCTTATTTTTTGGAATTAATTGAGCTGAAAGCTGGACGCATGACAGCCCATCCCTTCAGTGGCCAGCACAGAAGCTGAGGACAGACGGCCATTTCAACTTTACTAGCCTGACATCCTGCATAATCAATGCACGTCAGCCACAAAGACTGGCTGCCAGTGCTCATGCCCATTTGCAAGTTGGCTGAGCGCCCACTCACAAATTGGGATGCCAGTTCCACTAGGGCACACAAGTGTCAACAAAAGATCACTTCAAACAAGAAGCCTGCTCAGTTTTGCAAGAGCCATCATTTTGTTAGGGGGAAAAAAAAGGAAGAGTTTTAAGGTGGTTAATCCCATATTGCTGACAAATGGCTATTTACAACCCATCATACCTTTGGCCTCAAGGGACATTTTATTTAATGACTTAATGCAATCCTCTCTATCCTTTAAATTTGACTTTCAATCTCTGCATTTTAAATGAGGCAAAGAGGAGACAGTATGTCAATCCTGAGAGTCACTGGAAATGTCCATTTTCTTCATTCCCATTACATGCATCAGAGATGGAAAGAGTAAGCAAAGCATTATCATGTGCATAATGTCTCTAGACACTAATTAGAATGGTGAATAGTGAACCTAACAAAATGCAAATACATTCTTTAATATTTAATTAATTCAGCAAATATTGGTTAAGCACCAGGCACCCAGTAGGGATTGGTCTCACTGACTGGAGTCTCTTCTCTTCCAATGAAGCCTACACACTTGCTGTCATATTAATCAATCTCACTAAAGCATGGTTCTCATCTTATTAATTCAGTGATCAAAATGCTTCTAAGGTTTGTCACTGACCGCTGGATGATTTCAAACATTCACATGACAGTGAAGAAATCTCATGTTCTGGTTAAAATCAATGGAGTTTGTTGGTTTTTTTTCCCTCTCATGAATTCTTATAGATTCTCATAAAGGCTAAATTGACGATCCCAAAATGTTCTCCATTTGTGCAGACCTCATTGCATCTATAATGTCATTCTCTATTTCCACCATCTCTAAATATTGAAAACTCTCCTCACCTTGGTAAGGATCAAAATGTTCCCTCAGACCCAACCAATTTTCCTCAGGTTCTTCTATGTGACACCAAGGACCAGATGCTTTTACAAAAAAAAAAAAAAAACAACAACAACAACAAAACAAAACAAAAAACCCACCTCATTTAACACTTAATCCTCAATTCAAACTTGAGAAAGGTAATATTATCCCCAATTTTCATACGTATAACCAAGTTAAGAGAAGCTAAGGACTGGCAAGGTTGAAGCCTGAATTCAGGGCCTATAAGCTCATTTACCTTCTACCCTCAAGCCTTCCATCTTCCTCATGGGACCTTCACCATCCTCATCCTTACCATGACGTGTCCTTCCTCTGACTGGCTATAACATGTAATCCACACCACTCTTGATATTTTAATTACTTCATAACTTGCATTATTCAAAAAATCATGAAAAATTTAGTAAGCAATGACTTTTTTAAAAGAATTTTTTACTTTAGAAGAGGGGGAGAAGGAGTGCTCAAGTGGGGGGAGGAGAAGAGGGAAAGGGGGAGAGAGAATCCCAAGCAGACTCCCCACTCAATATGGAGCCCTTTGTGGGGCGGGATCCCATGACCTGTGAGATCATGACCCAAGCTGACAACACGAGTTGGTGGTTTTACCAACTGAGCCACCCAGGAACCCCAACAATTTTAATGGAGACTGAAGAAGATAATAACAAAGAGAAAAGAAGAGAAAGGAAAGGAAGAGAAGAACAACAAGCATTTTCTGCTCCCCACATGGGTGTCAGAACTGTACTGAGTGCTTTCAAGGGTGTCATGTTGGATCCTTACAAAAAAACTCAAACTCAGGCAATAGGACCTTCAAAACATAAGGAAACTGAGGTTCAAAAAGTTTAAGTGATTTTCCTAAGATTGTAAATCAGTTAGTTACTAGGTGATGATTCAAATGTGCTCATTCTTTCATTCAATCAACAAAATATTTGTGTACCTGTCATGTGCCAGGTGCTACTACTCTAAGTGCTCTGTATCCATAATCGAAAGCAAAGAAACAAAAATCCCAGTCCATGAGAAACTTACATTCTAGTGAGGAGGCACAGGTAATAAACAAGAAGATTCATTAAAAGCTGAAATACTATACTGCACAGCATGTTGAAAGATAGAATAGGGCTTTAGAGTAAGGGAAATCAGAACTACCAGGGATAGAGACTTTGCAATTCTAAATAGCACAGTCAAGTGCAGGCTTCACTGAGAAGTTTGAAAACCTATATAAATGACTGAATGGATACGGGGAAGGACATTCCAGGCAGAGAGGGAAGAGTCACTACGAAGGTACCAGGGGCTAGCAACTGTACCCAAAGATAAGATGGATAAAAATGACACAACCTGGAAATCTTTTGATTAGCAAAGCAAAAATATATTTCTTCCACAGCTAAGAAAAACCCGGAAAATCTTCCTGAAATGATAGGTAGCATTTGAGAGCCACGTGTGAAGTGCTATTATAAATAATTCACATGTTAAAAATAATAATAATAATTCATATGTATTTACAATCATTGTTTACAAGACACAATGAGGTAGTTATCATTATGATTCCCACTTTTGAGATGAGGAAAACATGGTGTAGAGGGGTAAAGTATCTTGCTCATGGTCACACAGGTTGTAGGAACTGCCACCACGTATGAACCCAGGCAATGTGGCGTCTGAGGCTTGTTATGAACTATAGTTGGAGTTCATTAGTTTTCATTACTAAAAGGTTTTGCATTTTATGACTATAGCCAATATATTTATTATCCTCTTGTTGATAGGCATTTTGAATGTTTCCAGCTTTATTATTAGTATTAAAAATGTTGCCATTGTGATGTTTTCATATATTTGTATTGCATTATATGTGACAGTTTCTCTGGGTTATGTATCATGAAGTAAGACTACTGGAACATAGAGCACATGCCAAAAATATTGTGTATAGCCCTTTCCAATGCAAGACAGAGAGGCAAGCACATTTGCACTTAATACCTCATTCTTCCAAGAATTAGTATGACTTCAATTTTATTAAGATAACTCATCAGTCCTCTATTTTATATTTTATATTTTTTCCAAAATTATTTTTCATCATTGCATTTAGTGTTCTATCACTGTTGCAAAAATTATTCAACTCTATATTTTTAAAAGAATTTAGTGTTCACCGCTTTTTTATTGTAATGTAGAATTAAAATAGATTGAACATTTTATTTATTCCTTAAAGATAGATTTGATTTATTTATTTATTTATTTATTTATTTATTTATTTATTTATTTGAGAGAGAGAGAGAGAGAGCAAACAGAAGTGGGGAGAAGAGGGGCAGAAGGAGAGGGAGAAGCAGATTCCCTGCTGAAGAGGGAGCCCGATGTGGGGCTCAAGCCCAGGATCCTGGGATCATGACCTGAGCTGAAGGCAGATGCTTAGCTGACTAAACCCCCTAGGCACCTCTAAAATGAACATTTTAAAAAACTCAATGAGATAAATAAAAGTGGCTCATATGTGATTAAAATATTAGTTCATCTGCACAATTATGTATTTTGCACCACTAGGATAGTATTTTCTATCATTTAATAAAATGAGGAATAATTCTGGTCGAGTGAAGTTAAGAATATTAAGTTCTATAGCCCTACTTTATAAATTATGTATGTGTTACTTACAGCAATTATAATTATATGTAACATTACATATAACATTTATATGACTTATATAAAATACACAAATACATATATTTCTTATATAAAATTTTCATAACTTTCTTATCAGATTTACATTCTAAAAGTACATCTGTATCTACATATAAATATACATATCTAAATATATAAATTTAAAAGGCTTGTAGCAAATTGATTATAAAAAGACCCTCAATTTTCCACCTTTCCTTTTGCAATGTGTTTTTGGAGCTTCTACTACCAAGAGGTTGAGCTGAATTTCCTACACTTTTTATGTGTGCTTTGACCAACAGAATTCAGCAGAAATGACACTGTACCAGTTACAGCCTATACCTCATGAATCCTAGAACATTTCACTTCCACTGTGGAATTTTACTTTTGCCAGGAAAACGATAAAACTGGGTAAGCCTGCTGGGGTTCAAGAGATTATGTGGAACAGAGACCAGCCATCCAACTGAAGCTATCCTAGATCAGCCAGGCTCCAGGAAACCGCAGCCGACCCCAGATGCTCATCTGCTAACAATAATTGCAAACATGAGCCCCAAACCCATTCAGACCAGAAGTACCACCCAGCTGACCTGTAGGCCCAGAAGTATCAATAAATTTTTAAATTAACATTTTAAAATCATTGAATTTTAAGATTTTAGCATTTATCAATTAATGCAGGAATTCCTTCAAATGTTAGAATGATTTTTATATCATATATGTTCTTTCTTATTTGTTTTTATTTTCATCAATGAGCATTTATTATATTTTTGAGAAAAGTTGAATAGGATTCTGCAAAGATATGTCTTGGATAACTTGTCTGTTCCTTCTAGATCTCAAAAATAAAGACAAAAGTATCAGCTGCAGAGAAAAGTGGCTCAAAATAACAGTATCTGAAAGAAAATGCAGAATGGGGAAGGGCAGCATTTGACTCCAGATCAGAGCACTGACACATACAGTCTAGTATTTTGTCACTGTAACTAGTTACTTCTGCAAATAAAGTTTGTAAACTTATATCATTACAACACGAGAAATGCACTTAAATCCACAGGAGGGTGAAAATATCCCTTGACATCACCTTCCCAACAATATAGAGTCCTTCCCACTAGGTGTCCAACCATCCTCTTTGATTTCTCTTATTATGGACTGAATGTTTGGGTCTCCCAAAAATTCATGTGTTGAAATCCTAACCCCCCCCCCCCACAGTGTGATAGTATTAGGAGGTGGGGTCTCTGGGAGGTGAGTAGGTCATGAGGGTGGAAGCCTCATAAATGGACTTAGTGCCTTTCTAAGAAAAGACATGAGAAAGATGATTGCTCTGTCTACCACATGAGGCTACAACGAGCATCCCAGAAAAGGTTGCTCCCCAGTACTCAACCACGCCGGCACCTTGACCTCTGACTTCCAGTCTGTAGTACTGTGAGAAATAAATGTTTATTTTCATACACCACCCAGTCTATGCTATTCTGTTCTAGCAGCCTGAACTAAGACCCTTCTTGCTTTTCTCCCACTCTACTTCTTCCGGTGCCCCAGCTTCATCCTGCTGCTATACCATTGCTCAACACTCAGTTTTTATTTTATGCTACGGGCCCTTGAATTCAAGCCAGGTAATCTATTAGTCCTGTATCCTCATTTTTTTTTTTATAATAAATGCAGTTTGCAGGTGGACAGCTTCCTCTTGCTACTAGTGTTTGTCGATATGCTAGTATACTCCTGAAGCAATATTACTGAAGGAGCTTCACCACACTTGGAGAAAAGGTAAGGTGGGGAAAGGAAGATAAAAAGGGAAGAGAAACAAATATTATCTCTCTTGTGGGAATAGTTAATGTGGTTGAGAGAGCAGAGTGTCACATCTGCCATGAGTATAACAGGAAGACTTGAGACATGTTCTTTCCTGATTATGGATGAGTTCTATATACATTGTTATTTGTCTCTCCTCTTTGTGCCTAGAGGCAACAGTATGAAAATGGGCCAGCTCTCTTTGAGAGAGTCATTGTTTACATTATTGATGTCCAAAAGCTAGTCTAGTCCCAGAGTGGAGGGGAATCTATACTCAGGGCTATGTCAAGGGCTATTCAAAGCCAAATACAGCCACTGGGTAAGCCTCAGAGTCATATAAGCTTCAAAAGAAAAGCAGAATGCATATGAGGAGAAAGAGAAAACAGACATTTGGAAAGGCATCTTCTACTGTGACATGCAACCTTTAGTGATAACTGGATGCAAAAGAAAACTTGAGAGTTCTAGTTCAAAATGGCGACGTAGGAGGATCCTAAGCTCACCTCCTCCCACAGACCCACTGAATCTACAGCTACATATGGAACAATTTCCTCTGAAAGAAACCCAAAAACTAGCTGAGTGACTCCTACACTTTGGGTGGATGAGCCCACATCCAAATGGGTTTGAGAGGCTGAGACACAGTCTTGCTATAAACCCCACCCCTGGTGTGGTGACCCACAATCAGGAGGGAAGTCAAAATTGCAAAGAACAAAGGTTTTTAATCCAACAATTTTAGACCTGCACCTGAGACATGAGTCCCCAAAACATCTAGTTTTGAAAGCCAATAGTCTTGCATCCATAAGACCCACAAGGGTATAGTAACTGACAAAGTTTTCTTAAAGGGGCTGGGCACAGACTCGCCTGGCTACCCTCAAGAGCCCAGCGCAGAGGGAGCCAACTGAAAAATCTCCAGTTTTTCTATAAAAGAGACCTATTTATTTATTTTAAAGCCTCATTTGAGGGGCAGGCATCTAAGTTAATACAAAACGACGGGCTTATTGAAATAATCTCCAAAGACAGAGGCTGGCAGGCATCACCTTCAAGCTCTCCTTTGGCCTCATTGTAAGCCACAGGTATCTCTGGACAGGAGCTTGTGCACATGTCTGGTGCCCTGGTTTTTGTAGCTGCTGCTCAGGGCACGCATTAGACCTCATGACTGCTCCCATTGCATGTGTGAACTCTAAACAGGCATTAGACAAAAAAGAGTTGTGCCAAAAAAAAAAAAAAAAAGGTAATTTGAAAGATAGTACAACATCTGAAAATGACTAGAAGATGACATGCATTAAGAGCTGGATAGCTACAAAGAAGGCACTTATCAGTGGTAATGACTTCACCTTTTTTAGGGCTTTTTTAAAAAAAAAAATTATTTATTTATTCATGAGAGACACAGAGAGAGAGGCAGAGACATAGGCAGAGGGAGAAGCAGGCTCCCTGTGGGGAGCCTCATGCATGACTCCATCCCAGGACCCAAGATTACGACCTGAGCTGAAGGCAGAGCCACCCAGATACCCCTCTTTTAGGGCTGTTTAATGGGAAAAGAGATTTCAAAGAATTCCTAGGGGTGGCTCAATTGGTTAAGTGTTTGCCTTCAGCTCAGGTCATGATCCCAGCATCCTGGGATCGAGCCCTGCATTGGGCTCCCTGCTCAGCAGAGAGCCTGCTTCTCCCTCTCCCTCTGCTACTCCCCCTGCTTGTGCTTGCTCTCTCTCTGTCAAATAAATAAGTACAATCTTAAAAAAAAATTCTGGGTTCTTCAAACAAGTGTACAACAAGACAGACAATTATAATTCCAATTCAACTAGGAAAATGGAGAGCTGAGTAATAGGGACATGCGTGTTTTTTTATACCATTTTCTCTACTCTTGTGTGTTTGAAAATTTTTACAATAGGTAAATGAAAAGTAAATAAATTCTAGATCAACAGCAGCTAACAGCAGCAAAGAAAATCTATAAATTTCAAAATGTTCTCAGTGGGGCATCACATTGGCAGACATAGTCCTCAAATGGCCACTGCAGTTGTAAATTATATATTTAAAATAATATACATTGGTAAATATAAAAGCAGCTCCCATTTTAAGTTTGCTGTGATAAAACCATGTTGCCTTTTCTGTGTAACTAGAGAGTCTTGATATGTATCCAGTTGTAAACCTGCTTTACAGAGGTCTTTCTCATCATCTCAACTTGAAATATTCAGTTGCAGTCAGGGTGTCAAGAATAAGAGAAACTGTATGTCTCAGCATCTTGATTCACAGGATGCCCAGAAGTGGCCCTAGAGGGGAAAATGGTATGAGATAAAATTATAGAAAGAGTACTTTATTTCATAGAGTACCTGGAGTTTCTTTTATATACTTTAAGATATTTTCTGAAAACATATTCATATTTTTTTCCATAAAGAAATATTCTAAACACTACTGGTTTTCAGATGAACTATCTATGGAATTAATCTCTGTCTTTTAGAAACCCATTGTGGGTGGCCTGCTTCCTCATCTTAATTTGTGATCTTTCCTGTGGCTATATACACAGAATATAACTTACTCGCGTTCAGTTATACAGAGCGATAAAGAAAGGATTGTTATACAACTAGGTATAATTTTGCACTAAGTCAATAGGCGAGACATTTCTGATTGTTGTCAAATTCATTATTCCCCCTGACACTGTGTATCATCTAAATGAGACACTCCTCTTTGCTTTAAACTCTCAAAAATAGGAAGGAAGGAAGGAAGGAAGGAAGGAAGGAAGGAAGGAAGGAAGGAAGGAAGGAAGGAAGGGAAGGAGAGAGAGAGAGAGGAAAAAAGAAACTAGCAAGACCAAAGCAAATATTAATTCTCTTTTATTTCAAATCTTTTTCAGGTGTGTATTGATTGGAACCCAACTCAACAATTTAATTAGAAAGACAAGCTTTTCTCCCTCCCTTAGGTTCAGAGCAAATTTATCAGTTTTTTTTTATACTTGCTTATGCTAAAGCTATAAACATCAGAGAAGGCCTGAACTCTCAGGTATTCTTTAATTTGTTCTCAGGTAATTATGATACAAAGATCAGAGAGAAGAACCAGCTACCATGTGCTACATCACCTTGCCCCAGGGGCAGTTGAGAGAGTAATTGACAAGAGTGTGTCAATTGAGGCATAAAACCAAGGCCCTATA
Source organism: Canis lupus familiaris (assembly GCF_011100685.1). Classification (NCBI taxonomy): domain Eukaryota; kingdom Metazoa; phylum Chordata; class Mammalia; order Carnivora; family Canidae; genus Canis; species Canis lupus. Next base: position 6,008,258 of record NC_049229.1, read on the forward strand.
GACACAACCACCACCACCAAGTCCCCAGTCATTCACTAATATTTTCTTAGGAAATCCATCTGGGGAATGCAAAATGGGATACTTAGGATGATTTCTATTTATCAGTTCCAATAAGTTGTTTTTGTTTCTTGGAAAACACAATTCCATTTTACTTAGAATTCTTAACAGAAAATAATAAATTGGTAAAATAAACCCAGATACCCAATTTCAAAGTAAGATATAAAACATGTATATTTTATATTCTGTTTGGGGGTACTCTCACTAAAGCAGTGTAAATATTATGTGTTTATGTCAAAGGTGAAATATTCCACTCATCATGGCCTATGTATTCAGAAATAGTAGAGCAGTGAACATATTTTTGTGGTGATACAAGATGGCAGGAGGCACTGGTGGTCAGGGAAGAGGAGGGCTCTTGGGTTGCTTCCACTCGGAACCTGTGAAAAGGTCTGAAGACACGCAGATACCATGGGTGGGCCTTTCTCATTCCCTGAATCACCATGGCCAGATAAAAGCACACAGACTATCCAGAGTAGTCAGGCCAAGAGACCAGAAACAGGGAATCTGGTTCCAAGTACAAATTGTACTCATTTATTTAATCCAGCAAAGCCAATCAGACTACAGCATGTAGTAAAAGTCTGTATTACTTCCAGATGCGCATGTGTTCCTTTGCATTGTGTCAACATGATGTCAGGCCACAGAGGGTTCCAGTCTGGTGATCTCTTCTTATGTGCAATGAACAGTAAATGCTTAAGATCGTTACCACAGCATGTGCAAGGAGGAGGACAGACTTTGGCTCAGAAGGCTATCACACATTAAATATTAATTCCATAAACTCATAGTCTAGAGAACAGGCTCTGAAAGCACATTTCCCAGGCTGGCGTCATCACTCTAAGACTTCCTAGACTTGGCCAAGTTACCTATGGTCTCTGGTTCTCAATCTCCTATCTATATGGTAGGGTGGACCACATAGGACTGCTGTGTGTCGTTAAGAGAGTGATCACACACAAAACCCCCAGGATGGTGCCTGACACAGTGAGACTTCAGTAAACATTGGCTATTGTGACTGGGGCTTCTTTGCCAGATATGAAACTAGGGAGGTAAAATGAATAAGGGCCTCCTTCCCCAACAAAGATGAATTTCACAAATTTTGAAACTGAGTGGCTATCTTGGCTCTCCAGGATTAGACATGGGGAAAGGGAGCCTGAGAAATAATAGAGACTTGAAAAAGCACAGAGAAAGCCTCAGGGAGTAGAGGGAGGCCTGGGGGCAGAAAGAAAGAGACATCATAAATGCCAGCAGAAATTAGAAAAGAATATAAGGAGAGAAACAACTCCCTAGGCAGGAGCAACACAGGAAGCCCGGAACTTTCCAGACAATACAGCATCTTAGGTAGCTGTCATCATTTTGTCGCTCATTTTCAAGACTTCTTTTTTTTTTTTTTTTTTTGGTATGAGTAAGGACAGGGAAGGGGTAAAACTAAAATATTATCTTTTGTTTTGCTTCACTTTATTGGGTTCTGTCTTTGAGAACTTGCTCCCCTAATGATATTTCTTCAAAAAAATTGCCTAAAAAAAAAAAAAAATTCCCCAAATCTGAAGGATGTTTGCAATCAGCATCTGGACAAGATTGTCGAGGGAAGAGCACAGGCAATTGCAAAGCTGGAATGTTTCTCTTATTAAGCCATCACTTATAAAATAAATGGAAATTGGGCTCGGGTTGCTCTTCTTCTATAAGTTATTTACTGGAAAGCACTAGGGCAGGGATTATTTTCAGAAACTAGCTCTTTGCTGTGTCAGATAATATTCAAAACAGCCTATTATCATTTGCTTCTCTTCTGTGTTCAAAAATAACCAACAATATTCACATTCCTCCAAATAATTACCAAAAATGTTTCACAGATTTTTCTGGAATTCTGGGAAAGATGTTAACGTGAACTATCAACTTGGAAAACTTTCCCGAACTGAGTTATGCCTCCCTGTCACTACCATTTAAATCATTGTGTTTTTCACCACACAAAGTATTTCTTCTCATGGTTTTTCTTCTTAAAAGAAGACAATGTAGAACACCTTCTGTGAAAGTGTGGTGCATATTCTGAAAGCCCACATCATTTCACAGGCTTCCAGAGAAATCCTCATGAACTTGAACTTTTCTCAAGGCACTAAACACTTCATGTGTTGATTGACCTATCAATTTACCTGGGACTGATGGACTCCTCTCCAGTTCATTTGTAGTTTCTCTATGGTTAAATTAATACTAACTCCAAACTTGGCAGTTACTGGAAATGGTACATTATCTTTCCTCCACCATGTCCTCAATATACTTGAAAATCCCACACACTGGAGAGAATTATATAAGAGGTTCAGGACTGCAGCTTCAGAAAGTATGCATTCAATTGTCTGAATTATGCCCTAATTCTCTTTCTCTCCTAGTGTTCTATAAACACAACACCCCTGTGAAACAGATTTCTTTAAAAAAATGCAAATAAAAAGATTCATGTGAGAAATGTTTGGATTTGTGTAATTAAATAAAGCATTTCTTCTTAGCCTCCCACATTCTGTTATCATCATGTCATGAATTTGGAGGATGTTGAGCTTAAAAATCCAGGTAAAGGTAGGCAATTGTGTGTGTCGATCTGGACTCTAAGAGAGAAACCTGAGATCAAAATTGAGTTTTAAGCATCGTTAATGTGTAGGTAGAAGCCCTAGACATATGAGTGCTAGTTTGAGTAGACTGAACAGAAAGGGAAGAGGCCAGAATACAAAATCCCAGGAAAACACCACTTAACTGGTGAGTAGAGAAAGAGAAAACCAAGAAACACAGAAGCAGAAACAACCAGAAAATCATGAGAAAAAGCACGAGCACAGGAGTGACTAAGAGTGAAAACAATACAGAGAAGTTAAAGAACTCAAGCTAAAGAGTGTTCATTGGATTTATTCTCAGGGAATACTGATGACCTTACTAGGTCACAGAGTGGTGGGGGCTGAAGACACATTTCAGTGGGTGAGAAAAGACTTGGAGGTGAGAAAGTAGAGATGCTTTGGCAAACACTGTTTGGCTGTCTCTTCCTCTACCTACCTTCACATTATGAGCTATAATACCAAATACCCACTCAGAACTCCTTTGCAAATAGGGCCCACCACTTCTAAGCAGTGAGCTCTTCCAGGAAAGATACTTTTCTCCCAGATAATCGTGGCAGTTAGGGGAGAGAGGGAAGACAGGGGTATGGAGGGTGAAGAGCACTGGCCATATTTTTGCTTTACTTGAGTTCACCTGTGATGCTTGATGCTGCAGCAGCTGTATTGGCACCACAAAGTAACAAACCTACAGATGAAAAGCCGTCGTGTTAAGGATGATGAAATAGTAAAATGAATCTGAATGATGTAAGTGACTATTGCTAGCAAAAGTCTAGTGCCAGATTTTGTGTTATGGGGGAAAAAATAAATTCTTGTTTGAGTATTGGTCTGTCAGGTTTTGTCAAAAATTTGTAACATAAGGAAGCTCATTCCTAGACACCCTTTTAAGAAGTTTGTCTATGAGGGTAAGTAGGATAGTAACTAGGATATAAGAATTTGAAATCAGGTATTTGTTCTATTTTTGTCTTCCTTTTTTTTTTTTTTTAATTTAAAGAAAGGAAACATCTGTGCTAATTTATAAGCCAAAGAGAAGGAATCAATGGAGAGAGGATATTGGATGTGTAGAAAAGCAAAATAACAAATGAGGGAGAAAGCTCTCGATGAGACTAAAGGACGGAAAGTAGAGGTGAAGGGATTAGCCTCACATGGATGGAGAGAAACTCTACTTCTTCTGGGAGTAGTGATAAATTTGGAAAGAGAGTTGGAAGGAAACTAAGGGAGAACCATCAGCTGATTACCCTGTAATAGTTCCCAGGCAAGCCAACGCTTCCCATTCAGTCCTGATCAACTAGCCTAGAAAGTCTCCTCCACCCTGCCCAGAAGGCAAGCCAGCTCCAAAACACTGAATTGCAATTAGACTAACAATGGATTAATATCTCTCACCTCTTTCCTTCCCCCGGGGGCTACTCTGCATGTTAGGACAGGACTTATTCAAGAGAATAAATCCAAGTGCAGAATTGCAGGCAGCATTGGGAAGAGCAACACCAAGGGCCTTCAAACCAGGCCTGTAATAGGCAGTGACCTATTTACCTTTCAGGTGAGGCAGGTCCTGCCAAAAGGCTCAGCGTGTGCTTCTGTACTGTCCAGGAATTTAGAAAGGTAATATGAGATCCCTAGACAAAAGATGCAGTGTCAGAACAAGTTTGACTTTCATTATTTGTATCTCTGGGTTATCCTTTGCTGCAGTGATTTAATATTTTAAAATGAAATCTCAGTAGGACTATGCAGAAGAAAAAAAACTGCCTGTTTTTCCCCATAATGAATATGGGAGCAGAAAGTCAGCTACTACTGAACTCGGCTGCCCGCCGCGATGGGAGTCATGAAGTTTGCACACTACCTATCGACCATGAGGTTTAGTAACTGGAAAGGCTGATTTGATCAAAGATGGAACAAATTGTCTTATATTCTGACCTCCAGCAGTCACTTTGACTCTTTTTAGATTTTTAGCATCATAGCAAAATGGTCAAGTATTTCAGCTAGCTGGTATGTTCTCTATGGTAATTCTTACCAGGTTTAGAAGCAATGGAAAGCTGTAAGACTCCCCGCTTGGCTGATGAGAAACTATTAGGGAACTGGAATGACTACTGCCATCCACCTTCTTATCCCTGGGATTGGCTGCTGAGGTTTCTACAGCCTCATATTCAATGGGTTTCTTGCATAGCGTTTGCAAGAGAGGTTACATGATCTCATGAAGTACTATTTGTGACCAGGCTGTTTCTAAGTCAACACAAGGTTCATGCCATACTTTACAGAGCCAAAAGTTCACTCCCTAAAGAGTCTGCCCACTCCATTCAATTCTAAGCATTATTTGGTGCTTACAAAAAGAACATGGAAAAAAAAAAAAAAAGTAGTGATGACTCTTTATGACCTTATTGAAGACTCCATGGAATAAGTGGATGTTTAGCTCCATTTTAAGAAGGCAAAGAAGGATCTTTCAAGCACTAATCGGTAAAATAATTTTCTCATATATGATGCAAGACCTCCTACCACCTTCCCCTGACCAAAAGGAGGGGAAAAGTCAGAAAGTCAGTTATATGATACAAGAAAGCTTACTGAAAAGAGATACAGAATCACTAAAGGAGTGACAATGCTAAATTTTACCTGAGCCCTGTGTTCCTGGAAAAGAACGATGGTCAAGAAGCCTCCTTTCTGCTTTGGGTTCCAAAAAAAAATTGGCTTACTATGAAGAAATACTTGGGTAAGACTCTCACAGATGGCCTTCCTGTCCACCTATAACAAAGTTAGACACAGACCCTCCAAATTCCCATTCTACGTCTTATAAATGAAGAATACCTGAACTCTTTTTCCCCACAGAACAATCTGGACAAAATCCTGGCTAATATGCCTGGTCCAGACTTCCAGGCTTCTCGAAGCCCCACAGGACCCAAATTTTGACCCATGCTCAGCTTGAGCCAGCATCCTAAAGGACCCCTCCTGAAAAGCAGCTGACCACAAAGACAAACACTCCTCAATAAACTACGTGATCACACCACTCCATCCTGTGATGCCCCACACCAGTTCTTTCCAGCCTTGTTTATTCCTTCCTATAAAAGAAAATCCCTTTTCTGTCCAACCTTTAACCTGCTTAGAGACCTTATGCTCTGAGCATTCCCTTATGGCAACAGTCTTTTCGAATGAAGTCTCTCCTCACCTAAGTCCAGATTTGTTTTCACTTGACAATACTTATGTTTGCTCAGCTTTCACTTTAAGCAGGTCTTTCTTCATAGATTGCTGGTTAGCTGCCTCCGTGTCAGTCAACTGAGGCTGAGACCCAGAAGGCTGAATAGTCTGATGAAGCATTCTCTGCCCAGTACCCCAAGAACAGCAGTTCTGATTTGAGCCGTGAGTGACCTTGTACCGGGGAAGACAGTACAATTCAAACTGTGCAAGGGACAGAGTGGTCATGTGTCACAAAGGAAGGGGAGTGAGGAGATGGTGTGAGCAAGTGGGACTCCCAGCAGGGCAGCGTGGTACAGAGAGTTACATCGCCGGCCTGGGGAGCCGGTGCCCCTGTTCCCATCCCATGTCTACTAAGTGACCTTTGGAAGATGCTTATTCTCTTTGGGGCCTTTGTAATTTTATCTGTAAAATGAGGGGATTGAACTTCATGATCTCTAACCTCCCTTCCAGCTCTAGAAGTCTATGATTCTAAAACAATTTAGAGTAAATCATAAGGATGGACCTTCAGGCAGCGAGATCAGCAAAGGTGGCGGCAGTGAGGGCTCCACGGTGTTATGGCCAGGGCCGTAATGAGATTTGTAATTAAATATAACAACATGGGGTCATAATCAGATCTCATGCTTCAGAAGCCACATTAATCATGATAGGGATCAGGTAGGTCACTCTCCCCAGAACACAACAGGGACCTTGGAAAGGAAAGTGAAACATCCCTTTTGCTCTCCAGACCCAAGCATGTGCTTCAGAGGCGGAAGCCGGGGCCAGCCCGAGAGCCTTGAGCTTCAGTCCTGTCATACTTCCATTTCCTTCTCAGTAAAAGGAGAAATTTAGACCGACGCTCTTAAACTTTCCCAAAGGTTCTTGCTAAAGTAAACAGGAAGTTAAAGACCCCAGAAAGCTGCCAAAACATCTGTCAAGTTTTTGTTTTCTTAAGAATTAGTTGGATATTTACTCCTACTCCATTATTATATGAGATTTCTATCCCAAACTTATAATACTTAAAATAATTTTTCTCATCTTAAAACTAATGACCCCTCAAGACTGTGAAGTTTGTCTTGTGACTTCAAGACACTACAATGAAGTGAGTGGGTAGGAGTCTGCAAATACTAGATATAGGTATAGCCCCAGTAGACCCTTCCAAAACTGATATTCTATGATTCTGGAGTAACTATCAAATCATAAACTCAGAGGCAGGGGTGTGTGTGTGTGTGTGTGTGTGTGTGTAGAACGAGTTTTGGTTGGAACACAAAAAAGGAGACAAATCTGGAAGGGTAAGTGGCAGGAAGAAGGCCTTTATAATGAAATTTTTGACTTCTAGGAGAAGGAAAAAGAAGGAAAGGCAGACATAGTGAGGCCTCAGACTCCTTGGGGCTCAGATCAAATGTAGCAGATCTCCCAGGCCTGAGGCAAGCCCTGAGGCACAGAGACAATAAAATAGCACAGCCTAATAAATGCCTCAAACCCTGCTCTGTCTGATTCAAAACTAACACTTTACACAATGCAATACCATCTATATTTAAAATGATGTCATTCCGCCACTTAATTCATGCATGCCTATACTATTATCAAGGACCAGTGGATGGCTCAAGGTGAGACACAGCTGAGATCTAGTCCTGCAACTGCCTAGCCCTGAATTGATGTATTGAAAGATCCAGCACTTGTTCACAAAGGTCAAATGTGTTTACTATGGATGTGTCCCTTCCAGGGCTACCGTGGTGTACCCTATGATCTTCCCAAACAATCCTCCCCTGTTAAAGACTATTACACCTTCTACCCTTTCAGATCAGATACTTAGCATTCATCTCAAAATTGGGAAATCATGTTGAACCCATCACAATCTCCACCCTCAAGGAGAGAAGGTTAAATAGCTGATTACAATGCAATTCAATTCAATAGATTTATAAACTTTTTTCTACTTCCGCCTCAACCCTGGAGCAGATTCTAGCAAAAACAAAATTCTTCTGGATGCCTGCTTCTCTGAGAAAGGGGATGCTACCTTAGATACAACCTGAAGCTCCAGGGTTGACATCGGTATCTTATGCCTGCATCTACTTCAAAGTGCCACAAACTAGATGCCCTAGAGAGACAAGAGAGACAGGAATTAATTTGCTACTCATTGGTTGAATATTTGAAATAATCCTTTCACTCTCTGCGTGTGTAGAATATTCTTCAGAAATTGGTCCAGTATAAAAACTGATATAAAGCAATCTCTTCTTCTCTGATCTTATGGTCACATTTCAGCAAATTTACCCTTCTAGAAGAGCCCTTTAAGTTTGAGGAGAAAATGCCATCAAATCTGCAAAAATGGCTGCTGTAAAATTATAGTCTTCTGATATACTGAATGCATTGGGCTCACTTTACATACATTACTTGGCAATTTTATTTTTCTTGGACTATTTTAGTATTTTCCTAGGTGGGGTAGTCAGAATAATGGCTCTCCAAAGATGTCTGCATCTTAATCCTTGTAGTGAATATGCTATGTTACTAAGCAAAGGGGAATTAAATTGCAGATGGTTTTAAGGTCGCCAATCAGCTAACCTTGAAATGGGGCGATTATCCTGGATTATCCTGTTGGGCCCAATGTAATTATGATGTATAAGTAGAAGAGGGAGGCAGAAGGGGGAGAACCAGAGAAATAGCAACATAAAAGGGACTCAACCCATTGCTGCTGGCTTTGAAGATTCAGGAAGAGGACAAGGAGCTTAGGGATGGGGGTGGTTTCTAGAGGCTGGAATGGATAAGGAACAGATTCTCCCCTGGTACCTCCGTATAAGAATAAATACAGCCTAAAACTTCTCACTTCTAGAACTAGATGACAATAAATTTGAGTCATTTTAAGCTATTAGGTTTGTGGCAATTTGTTAGATTAGCCACAGGAAATTAATACACTAGTTATCTAGAATACAGAGGAAAGCAATGAGGTAGCCAACAACAGGTGCGGTTGCAAAAAGGGAGTCACAGACACAGTTGAAGCAGACCCACGGTTAGCTGGATGAAGGGACTGAAAAGAAGAAAGAGTAAAACCACCAACTAAGAAAAAATCCTCATGTGGGGAGACCACAAACCACAATCACCCTTGAGAGAGGGGAGCATAAAACCACTCTGGACTCAACAACAGAACGATGGGCAGCCTACAGAAACTAAATCATCCCTACGACAACTGCCTCTGAATGTAGCATTTAATTCTAAGATTGACTGTTGTATGTTCCTAAAACTGGCCCTGAGTCACCATGAAGAAGCCAAACTACATTCAGAGTATTCTTAGAAGGAAACGAATTGTAGATTATTTAGAATTATTTCAACTGGGACGCCTGGGTGGCTCAGCAGTTGAGCGTCTGCCATCGGCTTAGGGTGTGATCCCAGGATCTGGGATCGAGTCCCACATGGGGCTCTCTGTGAGGAACCTGCTTCTCCCTCTGCCTATGTCTCTGCCAATCTCTCTCTCTCTGTGTCTCTCACGAATAAATAAATAATTTTTTAAAAAAGAACTATTTCAATTTCCAGAACAGTTTTCATGTCTTTCCTATTTTCACCTATGGCTGCAACCCTCAATCTTTCTTCCGCCCATAAATCATTCATGTAAAGGCCACTCGTTAACAGTAAGTTATTCTTAACTTGTGTCCTCACCAGAAATAAAAATGAATCTGAATCTCTATGAAGATAAGGGTAAGCATAGCTTGAAAAACATCCTTTGGTTTGCATGACATCATCCTGCTTCAGTTCTCTTTCTCATGCTGACCAAATCTCACTTCCTTTTCCCACTTTCTTCTTCTACCCATTGCATTTTGGTTCTCCCAGGCTTACTCTCTCCATTTCTTTTCCCCATCTTGCTCTCTCTATATGCTATGCGACATACACCAAATTGGTGACTTCCACTGCCCTGTATATTTTGATGCCCCTAAGTCTACTCCCTAATCCAGAGTGTCTTTCTGAGGTTCTGATAGGTATTTCAATCATCTGAAGGCCCACAAGTATCAAAACTCAAAAGGAGTCTGAATGAATCTCATAATCTCTACCCACCTTTAACTCAAAAGTCCAGCTAGCCTTCTAGTCTTCATCTCATTGAATTGTAACACCATCACTCCAGTTGCTCACACCAGAGAGCCAAATGTCCTCTCTCTGAGTCCCAGAGTCCTGATACCACAGTTACAGACGAGAGTACTTTTCTTAGGTCTCACACATACTTTATTATGGTACTTTATGGTTATTACTGCTGCATAACAAACACTCTCAAATTTAGTGCCATAAAGCAACCGTTTTATTGCGGTCATATATTCTGTGGGTCAGGAATTTGGACAGAAAACAATGAAGGTGGATTTTCTTTGCTTCATGAAAATGTGATCTCAGGAAGATTCAAAGGCTGGAAATGACCCCACGCCTAGCGGCTAACATCATCTGAAGGCATCTTCATTCACGTTGTTGTGGTTATCTTGGGAAAGTATGATCTACAGCAAGCACCATGCTATTGTGATTTTTTTTTTAACCTATCTGATGCTTCTGTCACATTACAATTGTCACAGAAAATCACTCTCATCACTACTCTAAAATCATGGCAGCTGTTAGAACCACTCCTAGATCTTGTCATGTGATGTACTAATTTTATATAAATATTTATAAAATGTCTTTATTACAAAATGTACAATAAAAATGTACAATAAGCACATATATATGACACAATTTTATAAATATTTTGATAAATGTATTTCAGTGTGTCTTCTGTAATCTTATATTTATGGTTAATACATTAGAAACATTAATATTAATAACACTAACCCTCAGTTAGTGGTATTTAAACACAATAGAAGGTTAGGAAGGTCTGTATTACTTTGAGTAAGTGAAAGATAGATGGCAGAAATAAAATATTATTGACATTTAGCGGTAAATTCTAGTTATGTATATATATATATATATATATATATTTTTTTTTTTTTTTTTAATACAGATCACCTTGCTTCTCAAGAATGCTAAACAAATAGGGGACACTCAATTGGGCTACATTTCATCTTGCTTATTTTAGTCTTTATTTCATTAGTGCTTAGGAATCCTGTAAGTATAATTATATAACAATTAAATGACAACTAAAACAATATATTGTGATTCCTGTATCGTAACACTCTGAGTAGGTCAAGATTCCATACGTAGAAGAAAAACATGCCTAGAGAGGATTCATTTGGTCCTGTATTTGCCGCAGTAAGCTCCTCAGAATGCTGATTCTGCATAATATTCACAAACCATATATGAAAGGGAAAAAAAGAAAGGGAGGGAAGAAAGTAAGTCAAGGTATGCCAAATTAGATGGGAAAATTCTTGGTTAAACCAAATATAAAAGATTTGTCTAGAACTGGATGTGTACGTGCACAGTGGGTCTCTGAGAAGAGTGTGTACTGCTTTTTCCAAGCCTGCCTTCTCATGAGTTTTACATTTTATGGGAAGACAAAGCCAGTCCAGTTCCTCCATTCTGCATCTGCAGAATCAAGGTCCAGAAAGGTAAATGACATGCTCAAGGCCAGCCAGCTGTTGGGGGAGCTGGGCCAGAACTGGAACCTGTCTCCTGGCTCCCGGTCAAGGGCTGTTCCCACTCTCCCACCATGCCAATTAATTAAGAGTGCAAAGTGCCTGCCTGCACAGAAAGGAGCAACAGTCATAGGAACAATTCAGTGGCAGACTGATTGTTGGAATGAGTAATTGGAATGGACAAGAACAATGAGACGGAAGTGGCTCTTTACCATGCTTCTGCTTACATAAGAATCACTGACATAGTTTTGGTATCTTACCTCTCCGTAGAGAACTTTTGAACCTCCTCTAGCCCTGAGATCTCTGTAGGACTTGTGGTGGGGTGAAGTTTGGGGGCAAGTGTGGCACGGGGCAAGATGCAGAACAGACAGCTGAGTTGAATAGAAAGCAGGCGGGGGAGCAGGTTTTCTGCCCCTCCTACCAAGAAACCAAGAGGAGAGTGTGGCCCCAGACCTAAATTAGGATACCATTATGTAAAATTCATTACCTGTAGATTAGGCTTTTTTTTTTTTTTTCATTCACATCCACAGGTTGGAAAGCATTTTTTCTCATTAAAAAATAGCCACCTTCAACTTAGTACAGCAGAAGAAAACCCTAAAGATTGTTAATGTGCTTCCTGGGAAGTCGTCTGAATATCTTAACAATGCCATATCCTAAAAGCAGCCACCAGGGCTTGACTCATTTCCCCTCCTCTTATACTCCCGGAGCCCAACTTCCGCTGTAGCTAGCAGGAGCTCAAGGACTAAAAACTAGCTCGAGAAAATAGGGTTCCAAGTGATAGTGTGCCAAAGGTGCCCAAAAGCCCTGAGGGAAGAGGAGAAGAAATGGGTTGTCCAAAGGACAATCAGCACAGCCCTGAGGTAGAGACAAGTTCCAGATCAGAGAACGGAGGCTTCCAACCTGTAAGTAAAACGGGACAGAGGGCCAAGGGGGTGTGGAAGGAAGCAGACAATCAAAGACGGCATACAAAGGCTATTTTAAATCTTATTCCCAGCGATGTGTGTGTGCCTGAATGGCTGACAAAATAGGCCACGGGGTTGTGACTGCATGGCCCCTCCCTCCCTTCCGTTTAGAAGCAGAGTGTTGGGGATCCCTGGGTGGCGCAGCGGTTTGGCACCTGCCTTTGGCCCAGGGCGCGATCCTGGAGACCCGGGATCGAATCCCACGTCGGGCTCCCGGTGCATGGAGCCTGCTTCTCCCTCTGCCTGTGTCTCTGCCTCTCTCTCTCTCTCTCTCTCTCTCTGTGACTATCATAAATAAATAAAAATTAAAAAAAAAATTTAGAAGCAGAGTGTTGGAACTGTGCATCTCCTGAGGGAAATGGTCGGTGCGTTTGTAGATGCTGTAGTTCTCTCATTCAATCTGTGCCACCCTTCGCTTCTACCCGCAGCCACTTTTCTGAAAAATTTAATAGTAATGGGTTATGCGATTGGACTGCAAAGGCAATTGTCGCGGGACTCTTGGAAATCTTCCTCAGAGATGATACAAAGTAGTCTACCGTGTCCCAAGGGAAACACCAATTTTGAAAGGGATGCGTAGGGAGGTGGGTAGCGAGACGTGTTGAGAAACAAGGTAAATGGACTGAAACCCCTTCCCTCAAAGAAAAGGAGAGATAAAACCAAAAAGCAACAGGTCATCTAAAACCAGAGCCCTGAATGTGAAAGCCTTCGAGCCACATTAGGGAGGTAAAGGGAATATACATTAGCAAAAAGCACAAAGAAAATATCTCTGAAATGTGGCTGTTGCACAGAGTAAGCTAAGGTAGTTAACCGGAAACAACACTCGCCTCTCTTCGAATTCCTCTTTTCGCAAAATCTCCTTCTCCCCCCCTCGTAAGCTGGGAGACTTGGAATCATCCTCCTAGAGAAGCTCAGCAAGATTTTTCATTTTGTCTCTTTTTACAAAGAAGACAGCCAGCTCAGAAACCTGGCCCCAAAGCAGCAAGGAGGCCAAGGACTCCCGCAGGGCAGGCTCTGCGGCTGCACTGGTGGGTCTCCACTTCGTTTGTCCTTCAAAGTCCCGGGAATGACTCTTCCATAATTCTCTCACCTGATTAATTCTTAACTATGAGCATAATTACACTCTCCAGAAGGTAAATCGGTCTTCTAAATCAGTCGTGGCTGACAGTTCACTGTGCACGGCGCAATCGGCTTGAGTGCGGAGGAGGGATGCTCGCCACAGCGCGCAGTCCACCACCCGCACTCCCGCCCGGGCCGGCCCTTCCCGGATCCCCGACCCACGCCCGCCGCCGCAGGTGGCCCGCCCACGTGGCCCGAGGGTGCGATCTCCTTTGAAAGCCCGGCAAGAGGGAGATGGGGAGCAGAAGGCTTAGAGACTTCTCCATTAAAGCGGCGCTGAACTCTCGCCTTCTGGCAAGCTGCGGCACGCCGCCAATCTGCAGTGTGTGAGCTTTAATCTGCTTCTGGCCTGATGGGCTCTCGCGTCCACAGGGAGCTGGGAAGCATCGGTTACCGGACCAAGGAGATGGAGCGTCTAGGAAATATGTTAATGCCCGCGCCCCCCCGCCGCCGCCCCTGCCCTCGCCTGTCTGACAGCCTCAGAAAAAGTGACATTTCAGGAGAGCGGGGCTCCCAAAACTCACTTCTAGCCCTTGTATTCCACTTTTTCCTTTTTTGCCAGTAATGAGCAACTCACTTGTTAAAAATGGGAGGTTTGGTGCTGTTTTATTTTTTAAAACCCCGGGGGTGGTTTTGGTGCACAGGACAAAAAAACAAAAAACAAAAAACAAACAAACAAAAAAAACCCCCGCTTAACTATATATATAACAATATAACCACTAATAAAACCTGATTTTATTTTCAAAGTTAATCCATGAAATAGCAAAATTAGAAATGTAAGGAACCTAGTTCTTCTTAGGCATTTGATTTCCACCTATACATCTTATTCGATTTGTAAGTGAAGCCCATTTAGCAACAATTCTGGAAGAGACTGGCTAGAATTTGGTCCTGCTCATAAACTTTTAAAAATATTTTCGACTGGATTTATCAATTGAATATACTCTATTTCCTATTTAAGTTGCTCAGGTATCTGATCGATGCACTCCCCTAGCGTAGTCACCCTTATCTATAAACTGAAGTCATACCATTCTGAGCCCCAAAGCTCTTACATGTTCAGACAGAGCAGATTTAGCAGACGTGAACCGAAAATCACAAGTATGAAGGAACGACACAATTAACATGTTCAGTTTTAATTACAAACGGACCTTTTATTCTCAGAGCCCCAATTCTCTCCAATATCATAATATTTAAAGCATGAAATACGTTCAGATTTCTTAATATGAAAATATCCATGCCATGCATTTCATTTTCTTAAATACTTCTATACTTATTTCTAAATCTTTCTCAAGTTAAAATTTTCTTATTCCTTAAAAAAATATACATCTCAGATATAATTTGGAGATTGTTCTTCTAAATAACGGAAGGCTCTCATCATAGTCACTGGTCTGCAATCTTGATAGGAAATGAGGAGTGCTGCTGACGGTGGCTACATCAACTACAGCAGAGCTAAAAGAAGATGGTTATGTAGCCATGTCCTTTAGTTTTGAAACCTAAACATAATTTTGTCCTTTAGTTTGGAAACCTAATACATAATTTTGAAGTCAGTCTACAGTTTACAACCATACCCAAATTGACGGTATTAGTCAAGTGAATATTTCACATCTTCTAGTCTTAAGTTATATTTGCTTTCCATTCTAAACCTAAGGTTTTTTGTTTTTTTTTTTTAGATTTTATTTATTTATTCATGAGAGACACACAGAGAGAGGCAGAGACACAGGCAGAGGGAGAAGCAGGCTCCCTGCAGGGAGCCCCATGGGGAACTCCATCCCTGGGCTCCAAAATCATGCCCTGAGCCAAAGGCAGACACTCAACCACTGAGTCGCCCAGGCGTCCCTGGACCTAAAGTTTTTAAAGATCATTTTAAAAGTCCTTTTTTAAAAACTAGGCAGAATTTCAAACACAAGAGATAGTTTCTTAAAAATAGTCTGATGAAATGCTGATTTCTCCACGTGCCCATTACTCAGTACAAACCAACAAGGATTCATGACCAGTTCTGTCCCTTTCTCACACTTATCCACTTCCCTCTCCTGCATTATTGTGAAGCAAACTTTGGATGTCAGATCTTTTCATCTGTAAATAAAATCTGAGGACTATTTACAAGAAAAGAAAAACAAGGGACACCTGGGTGGCTCAGCAGTTGAGTGCCTGCCTTCGGCTCAGGGCATGATCCTGGAGTCCCAGGATCGAGTCCCACATCGGGCTCCCTGCATGGAGCCATGGAGCCTGCTTCTCCCTCTGCCTGTGTCTCTGTCTCTCCATCTCTCAGGAATAAGTAAATGAATCTAAAAAAAAAAAAAAAGCACACAAGAAACACCACAGGCATTTACTATTATATTACCAGGCCTAAGAAAATTGATAATAATTCTTTAATATTATCAAATATCCAGTGTTTGGATTTCTGATTATTTCATAAATGTAATAAAATTTGTGATGCAGTCCATTTCAATCAGGATCTGAAAGGAAGGGATTCACACCTTGCAATTGGTTGATGTGTCTTTTAAATCTCTCAATCTGGGAGAACCTCCTCTGGCTATTTTTTCTTACAATTGATTTATTGACAAAATGAAGGATTTATCCTGTCAAGTATCTCTCATTCTAGATTTCCCTGACTGTATCCCTTTTGTGTAGATTTACATATTTTTCTATCTCTATTTCTTGGAAGTTATATGTTTGATAAGACTACTTTACAGATGTTGTGTTCATACAAATGGAAGCACGTGTCTCTTTGCCTCTGTCTCTCCAACTGTACATAGGAGGCATTGAAGACCAGTGCCTAGATCCATTCATTCTGTGAAAAAAAAAAATGTCCCCTTTTCTTCTATTTGGCTGCCTACTAGATCAGTTCACACAAGAAAGGCAAAATAGGCCTTTTATTTGTTGCCACTTTTACTGATTTTCAAAATACTGAGTCGGTACAGTAGGATCCTCCAATGATGACCAATTAATTTTTTTTTCATTATGAATGCATGGATTTAAAAGTAAAAGAGCTTAGGGGATCCCTGGGTGGCTCAGCGGTTTAGTGCCTGCCTTCGGGGCAGGGCGTGATCCTGGAGTCCCAGGATCCAGTCCCACGTCAGGCTCCCTGCATGGAGCCTGCTTCTCTCTCTGCCTCTCTCTCTCTCTCATGAATAAATAAATAAAATCTTAAAAAAAAAAAAAAAAGTAAAAGAGCTAGCTAGCCCTATCTTCAGATGTCTTGCTCTCCAGTGAAAAAACTTCATTACCAGCTTGTTTAATGCACTAACCCATGCATTGGAAGCCCTGATATTAAGAGTTAACAGGAAAACATTGAGGGAAAGAACCCTTATTAAACTTTAATACCCTATGCGCTAAAAAATTACAACCATTGCCCCTTTACAATTGCTGTGTCTGGGTAGAAATCAAAATTTTACTGGTGATTTTTATGTGTCAGGCTCTGTTCAAAGCATTTTAACTGTGTTGACACATATTAACTAATTTAATCCTTAGCTTGACAATATTATTACTCCCATCTTACAGATGAAGCTATTGAGATGCAGAATAATTAAGTGGCCACCATTATTCAGTAAGTAAGTAGAGCAGATGAGATTCAGATTCAGAATTTGAGCCCCTAATAACATGTTTTTGCTTTTGAGACACTCGGTGTAGGAATTTCAAAATGAAGGAACTCATCTCGGTTTTGAACAGCAAGGAACTTTAAATCTCCGCATGGCATTGAGAAAACAAGGAAAGCAATTCATACCAACCAAGCACTAGAGCAATCAAATATATTATTTCTGGCAAAGGGAAAGATGATCTTATTTAGAAATGAAATATGAAGCTTTCATTTTGGAATGTACAGTACTGAAGTTTTAAGAACACTCTGAATTTAAAAACACTTGGAAACCAGCACTATGGAGTAGAAAGTTTATTTGGAATCAGACACTCCCCAATGCAAATCAGGCTGGATACAACTTACTAGCAATGTGGCCTTGGTATTTACTAACATCCCTAAGAGCTTGGTTTCTTTCCCTGTAAAATGGGTGAGTAATTTCAATCTCTATATTCAATTACTGAATTGCTAGATGGTACCTTGTACATATTAAGTAAATGGTGGCTTCTGATCCTTCAACTTATCGAAAATTTTAATATTCTCTATATCGTGTATTTCTCAGCTAACTTTTTTTTCAATTCTGTGGAAAACTAAATAAACTTAGTCTCTGAATGTAAGCTTTGCTTTTTTAAAACAAGGGATAATTATTGTTGTCATCTTAACCTCACCAATTCCTTTTATTTTCGCTGTGTTCTCTAGGGAATAGGTAGGGAAAAGAAAATACAAAGCAACAACTTTCATTAGATGACAATTTGTAGTATGATATGACGGCAGGGAATGCTGAGCAAAGGAGGAAAACTGGTTGCTCAGAGTGGAGAAGTCAAAAGCAAAGAGAAGAGGCCTTGTTTCCAATTCCTTTATCAAAGTAAGGCAATGGTGCAAGGAGAAACCTCCACATGCCTTAAGACAGAAAGAAATGGAAAGAGAAGCATTGACACAGTCAATTACAGGTATCAAATTCACTGACCAATTGTGCACATATGCAATTTTGTTTCTTAACATACACACACACACACACACACACACACACAGTATTCATTTGTAGGATCCTATCAACTAAGTCATGGCTGGTATTAAAATATTAACCCTTTGCTCCTTGTTCTAGTCCCATTCACTTGCCAATGCTCACTTCCCATATTAGCACTCTGGCAAGTCTTAAATACCACTATAAGCTTAGATTCCAGATACACCAGAACCAAGGCATGAAGCAGCCAGATGAGACCAGGATGGTCTCTGAGTCTATTAAAGGTGAAATGGTAAGATTTTGCTCAAAATATGCAGGTACAAGAAATTCCACATTTTTGTTCTTAAAAAATCAAAAGTTATGTGACTGTGCTCGTAGGTGTTCAGATGCAAGAGGCCCTATACTTGCCGGAAAGCTTAGGGAAGGCTTCTGTTCTGAAGTCAAGAATTTCAACTGAAATTCCAGTTGTTCAAATCATATAATCAACTGAAATGAAGGAGATTCTACTTCCTACCTGTCTAGCTTAGACAGAGTGGATTTGTTATTATTCATTCATCTAACAGATATTTACAGAGCACATATTATGTGTCAGGTGCTGACAGAGTATTGAATAAAACAGACGAAAGTCTCTGCTGCTCTAGAACTTACTTCTCCTTATTTATTTATCTCTATTCCCAGTAGAAACTAGGTCAAGAATAACCAGTTCTAAGGAAAAGTAATAAGACAGGAGAAGGATAGAGAGTACAGATGAAGGCTTGATATTTTAGAAAGAATGGCCAGGGAGGGCCTCTCAGAGAAGGTAAATAAAGACCTGATGTGAGTTGGAGATTAGCCACTTGACAAGGTGAAGAGCAGAAGAGACATGGGGCATGAAGTCCATGAAGTAGGAGCAAGACTGGCTGACCAATCACTTGGGAGGCTGGTGGGGTCAGAGTGAAAGGAGGAGACAGTGATAGAGGTGAAGTCAAAAGGGACCAGAAAAGAAAAAGCCCTGCAAACTCAACAAGGACGTCCAAAGCCTAGGGCATTAAAGTGGGACCCAGTTTCCTGTTATACCACCTGCCCTCTGCCCATCCATCTTCTCTTCCCAGCAATCCTTCAAGAGGCTCATCTTCTTTCTCGGGACTCAACCCCTCTACTTTAAGAACCCCAGTCTAGGGACACCTGGGTTGCTCAGTCAGTTAAAATGTCAGATTCTTCATTTTAGCTCAGGTCATGATTTCAGGGTTGTGGGACTGAGCCCCTTATCAAACTCCATGTTCAGAGGGGAGTCTACTTGAGATTCTCTCCCTCTCTTCCTGTACTCCACCCCAACATAAATAAATACTTTTTTAAAAAATAAAAGAACCCCAGTCCATTCCACAGGGAAGACAGGGCTCAATTTCAGGCCATTAGTCTCAAAAGCCCCAGAGCAAAGTGCCAGACTGCTGTTTTCTATCTGAAGAAAAAGGACCTTTTAAAATGGCCTGATACAGGGGCACCTGGGTGGCTCAGTGGTTGAGTGTCTGCCTTTGACTAAGGTCGTGATCCTGGGATCCTGAGATTGAGTCCCACATCAGGCTCTCCACAGGGAGCCTGCTTCTCCCTCTGCCTGTGTCTGTGCCTCTCTCTGTGTGTCTCTCATGAATAAATAAGATCTTTAAAAAAATAATAATAAAAATAAATAAATAAATAAATAAATAAATAAATAAATAAAGTGGCCTGATACCAAAGAGACCAAAACTCAGACTTCCATGGCTCGACCTTCTAATGTGCAAATGAAAAGAAGGGGAAGGGAACATTGCCATCCTATAGAAGTGAGAACACAGAAGTCAGCATCTTAGCAAATTATCCTTTGGCTCTGGGGGATGTGGGAGGCTCTGAGAAGAGTGCCTGGCATACAGTATTGCACTTAACATGGCCTAAGGCAAGAACTGATTTACTCTTCATTTCACTATCTTTAAATTGTAAATTTTTTGAGGAAAATACTGACCTTTATTTAATTTTCCATCCCTAGCTCCTATGACATAACTTATCACAAAGCTGATGTTCTCTAAATGACTACTGGGTAAGTGAAATCAGTGAATGACCAGTGATGAGAAATATTCATGTACTGTGTAAAAGAACTGATAGCTCATGAAAGCCAATGCAAAAGAGGGAGCATCATTATATGGCATAGCCAATTTGAATGGGTGACTCAAAATGTCACAAGGGTACTGTGTCAGAAACTACTGGTTTTCCCCTAAATCCATTCTCCTCATCTAAAGTTACATAATTTTTGCTGGGCTCATCTAAAGTTACATAATTTTTGCTGGGCTCAGGTGCACCCAGAAAAAAAAAAAAAAGGTGACTTTTCCCATCATCTCTTGCATCTTGGTTTGGTCATATGTTGAAGTTCTGGCCATGTAATATTTTGGATGGATGTGGAAATAATGTGTGCCCTTCAAAGGAAAGAAGTTGGAATCCTATAACCCTTCAAACTGGTCAGAAGGAGGATGCAACAGTAAGCCATCTTGGATCACACCACCTAAGCTATGGCTGGCAAAGGAGAGAGAGGAGAGTGTGCCCTCGATCCTGTCAAGTCTCTAAACCAGCCCTGGACTTCTTATGCCTAAACTGTGAAAATCACTGCCATTGTAGTTCTTGACTATAGAAGGTAAACCTCTATTCCAACTCTGATGATCATTCAGTCTCTATTTTATTAGGACTGACTCCCTTAGGCACTTAGAGCTTCTTGCCAAGGCAAATTGAGAATAAACAGTAAGAATGCTTAAGAGAACTTCAAAATCATGAACATGAAAAATAACTTGGGAAAGTTCATGATGGTCTCATCCTTAACTTGCACAAAAGAATTAGAAAAACATAAACTTTTTGGGTGCTGTCTCATCTGCAATTAAAATTATAGCACCACTTATAAATTTTACATGTCTTCTTCAATTTGATAAATTTTGTTCAATGTATGAAAAGAGAAAAGCACAGAATCCATTTTTCTTACTCCAGCTCCCATTTCCTTATATTAACCAGACCTGGAAGGGCAGGTAGGGTAGCGTGACTTCTGACATGGCAAACAAAGACAAGATCAAACACTGTACAGTAAACCCAACCAGTATGGAAGAACAAGGTGACTCTGAGTCCCATAGATTCCAAAATCTACATTTTTTTTCCAATTTATCCTCTCCTCTCTCATCCCCCTGTCACTATCTCTTAGTACCCAGAAAATAAACTCACTGGCTCCAATGCCAACTCTTCCAAATAAACTATTGCAAATTGGAGTGTTTTTGGCAAAGTAGAAACATGACTATGTCCTTTGGCTTATTCAAGTATGTTTAAAGATTCCCAATTTCTTCAAGATAGGGTTCCAAATCCAGAAATTTTCTTTTTCATGATCTAGCCTCTGCCTTTTTTTGCAGCCCATATCTCTTCACTGTCTGTCCCCTGGTTTCCTATCCCCATAGAACTACTCACCATCCCCCAAACTCCCATGTTTTATCTATGTGTGCTCTTCCTATATGGACATCAGCAGAACTTCTCCCAATGTGTCTTTTTTTCTTTAAGATTTTATTTATTCATGAGAGACACACAGCAAGAGAGGCAGTGACCTAGGCAGAGAGAGAAGCAGGTTCCATGCAGGGAGCCCAATGTCGGACTCGATCCCGGGACCCCAGGATCACGTCCTAGGTCGAAGGCAGACACTCAACCACTGAGCCACCCAGGCGTCCCTCTCCCAATGTGTCTTATGGTCCTTTCCCATTCATCCTTTCCTTTACTATATTCTCTCATTTCTCCCTAAGAATTATTCTTCACTGTGTTCCCAGAGCATCCTCTAGATATTTCTATAATGGGATTTAGAACTGCACTGTTTATATATCTGTTCCTCTTCATTAGATCTTCACATGCTTTGAAGGCAGGTGTCATGAGTCTATATTTTTTTTCAACCCTGGTATCCAGCACTATGCCTGTCATACAGTAGCCCTTCAGTATGCATCAGGTAATAAATGAAACCTGATTATATGACTCCCTCCCCATGTCCAAAAAAAATATCTTCCTCTTTTCACATTACTGTTTTTGGCTTAAAATACCTGGAACATTGACTCAACTCTCCCTTTTTATTTGACTCTGTAAGTCAAACTAGAGCAGTTCCAGAAAGGACAGAAGGCATCTACAAAGGACCCCTGCCAACACTGATCACTTAACCAATGCAGAAGGGTGTCTGCTTGAAAGCAGAGCCATTACGTTGACTATTTCAGAAATTCAAGTCAAAACAGAAGGATTTATGCATGCTCAGAATTCTTATTTATAACTGTTAATAGCATAGTGGAGGAATACAGGCAAGATTGTCATGGTTACATGCAAAATAACAACTGTAATTGGCAGAATTAAACTTCTAATAGCCAATATCAAGGTGGCTGAACTCCTTTTGGAGTTGAAGTGACTTGGGTAATAGAAACCACATATGATGTATTTTAAGGTCTTCTGTTACCATATGTGCTCCACTCATCGTGACAGATGGGTATTGATATTTTTTTTCTCAACTGCACAAAAGCTAGCTGAAGCATATGCAAAACTCTTAATGGCATTAAAGTTTTGTCAATTAAAAACATGTTCAAGCATTTGATACAGTACTTGATAACATGTTTCACAAGTTGCATGCTGAATTTTAAGTCATGATTTTTATTACATTGTTTGTCAAGCTAGTGTGACTAAAACAATTATCACATGGGTCACATTTTCAGCCCTTTTATCATTTTGGCACCTGTCAAATTTAATGATGAGAAAGCACTGGAGTCATTAAACAGTTGTAGAAAAAATAAAGTATTAAGTTACAAATAATATTCATGAAAAGAAACCGAATTGCATGTTTTCATCATATCCCAAAGTTCCTGAAGATAAACAGGTAAGAGGGAGCAAAAACAAGCCATTATTAGATAAGTAGCCCCCTAGTTGAGTCTCCAAGGTTTTATTTTGGTTTTGTTTTATTTTTTTGTTTTGTTTTGTTTGTTGTCTGTTAGGGGTTATTTTTTTTGAGGGGGGGTGTTATTGTTTTACTAATCATAAGATTTAGAGCAATTTCTATTGGATAGGATCATTTTAAGAGATTGAAGAATTTTGTATTGTCTTAGCCAGGCTTGGGTTTGTTTGTTTGTTTGTCTGATGTCAGCATGTCAAAGAATTTTTAATCTTTTCCCTGACCGTGGACTGGGATATAGGTCTGGTTCTTTTTTTTTGGATGGTTAACTGAAATCTCAAGAAAAGCATTTTACCTTTTGATCATCCTTATCCCTATTATCTATGCACATGAATTTAGATGAGTCAGTGGACTTTCTCTGGAAGATGGTGGAAATTTTCAAATGGTTTCACTTGCACATTTCAGTATGTTTGCTGATTTTCTCCTTAACTGATTTCATCAACTTCTCTTTGCCAAGTTGCCACCTCTTTTGCAATGACCTCAAGAAGATATTAAAGGGAGGGAGGAAAAGGAAAAGGAGAAACAAATCAATAAGAAAGTTCCAAAATGAGTTAGCATATGATTATTTTTAAATCCCTCTGGAATAATTGGGCAAATTTATGGAAGTGATTTTTGGAGTTAATTCAGTTGAGGAAACATGATGTCCAGAGAGGTGAAGACAGTTGTCCAACGCCTCAGAGTCAATTAACAGATCCCAGATTAGAACTCCTGTCTTCTAATTCTTGCAAGGGAAATCGTGCTTTTTTTTTTCACTCTACTACAGAACACCATAACTGCCTGAGAGAAACTATTGCTTTGCCTTCCAAATGAAACAATCACTTTAAAAAAAAAAAAAAAAGAAAAAAAAAAGAAACAATCACTTTATAGATCTATATACAATGTCTGTCTGCTCTACATACAAGGAGGGTCCTGACAGTAGGAACTGAAAAGCCATTTTAGATCAACAATGACAACTATAGGAAAAGACCATGAACATCTCAGGTTGGCAAAAGACCGAACTTTTCAGACTAGAATGTCACCCTATTCTTCTAAAGGGTTTGGTAATGCTTAACATTTAATAGGGTTGGTCAAGTGACTACCGTCTAAAATCCCCCCATTTACTGTTTATGGCAAGGAGTAAGACATGAACAATATTCTTCAAGGACAAGAGACTGAAAAAGGAGAAAAGACAAGTGTTCTCCAGCCTCAGTTCCAGCTCTGCAGACAATGAGGGTCAGCACCCAGTTCAGTGCTCCACAACACACATCACTGAGTTGGTAAGCTAGAGTTTTCATAGAGACCAGCAGAATTTCTCATTCTGTTCTAACCACGGAAATGTCACCAAAATCTGAAAGCCCGAACCCTGCAGGAATGAAAGAACAGTCGGCTCCTGCATCTGAAATAGGCTCTGGAAATGGTGTTGCATGTAGCTAGGTTGCATTTTGCAAAATAGAAGCCATTATCTTTAGCATATCAACCAGACAAAATTAAATTGTAATTACATGGAGACATCCAAAAGCAAGCTATTTTGTCTTCAGTTAAATTCAAAGAAGTGTAATGGAGATTACCAATTTGAAAAGAAGTTTAGACAAGCAATAAACGTGGCTAGAAGAAACATGGAATTAGAAATTTTAAAACTACCAGTCTGCATTTTAATGACTGGTAAATAATATTTCAGAAACCCAAGTAATGTCCTAGAGTGCATTTTCCCAGCTTTAGATTATGGGAAAGGGATGTGAATTTTCTTCAAGTTCCACTGATTTGTTACCCAAATTACTTCATTAATAGATTTTCACTTGCTTTTTAAGAAGTAAATATAAAGCTACTCATACTATAAAATGCAAGGAGCTCATACACCATTAGAAAATTGCTTACCCAAAGAAATAGATTAATGCCATTTTACTCTGCAGTCTTCTTTAACATGAGAATTAGGCCTCTGCTGAGGGAGAAAAATATTTTTAGAATAGATAAAAATTGAATCAGTCACTGTGGAGACTTTGAAAGAATAACTCGTATCTATTGAAGATGGCCAAGAAGAAAAGGTAAAGCAGAGGTCATCCACCAGGGCATTTCCCAATAATCAAATCCTTCCTTCAGGAACTTCAGTGGCTTTCTGTTTTACAAGCACTTGATTAGATTCTGATCAAAGGAGTTAATAGCCAGTTAACTTTGCAAACCTTAGTCTAAAATTTTGACCTAGCAGACTTGAAAGTGAACTACAAATGAGTTTTTTAAAATTCCACCTCTTTCAGCAATCTCTGATGAAGTGGTTGTCCTGATCAAGCTAAAAGGGGCATCAGCAATTCCCCTTCAGAACAACCCTCCATCCTCCTTTGTGCTCTAAGGATGAGCAAACTGGCTCCTTCTCAAGCTGTGTTGCCACAATGGAATATGGTGGCAAAGAAATATTCATGAACCTTCTCTCCCAAAGTTAAGCATGTGTAATTAATTTACATGCATGTGTACATATACTTGTTAGGAGAGAGACAGAAATTAAATAACATTGTTAACAAAGGGTTTTTAGATCGGGTATCACAAAAGAATAGAAAGAGTTTTAAGTTTGTTATTAACTTGATATCCACAGAAAGAAGTTGGGATCTAATCATTTTCTCACATACTTATTTTGATGTAAATATCACAAGTATGGCAATGGGTAGAATATATCCATTGAACAGTGTGCTGACAAGTTTCCCTCTACATCAGGTACCATTCAACCTCTACCCACAGAACTGAGAAGCCTTTTAAGTTTAATTGTACAGATGATGGGTTTGAATACATTATCACTTTTAAAAAGCTTCGAATCCAAAGATCAATGCCTCCCTTTGTCCCACTTAGGTCAGACATAGATATATACTTGGCGCCACCTTGACAGATCAAGACGCTCTTTGCTTTATACATAAATAACCCCAACTTCCCCTTGACTGACCTTTTATAATCTGTTTTCATCTCCCCAATAATTTGTTTCTTGGTTTCCATTTGTCCTCCATAGCAAATCCAAATTATTGAATGTAGCCAGAAGGCCTTCCATTTATCACCCCCACCAGGTCAATCTAAGAGTGTGACAATCTATAATGGTCCTTGTAAACAAATAGAAAGCTAACATTTGACAGAGATAAGGCATCTGCCAAAGTGGCTCCATATCCAAGACGTAAGAAGTTGAGTCATCAGGAAAAAAACTGGGTTCAAGAGCATCTTCTAGGTACAAAATTTCCCCTAGGCACCAGAAAGAAAGAAAACGTGGTGTCTATGTTAGTCCACCCCAAATATCAATATTATTGCTGAAAATAAACTTGTGTGGTACTAAAAGCAGCTGGCTTTTTTATTTTCATTTTTAAAATCTTATTTATAAGCCCATCAAACAGCTTAACTAACAAATGCACCAACTCATTCTCTGCCCTGGATTTGAATTACAGTTGGCCTTGGCAAATACTGTCCAGATGTTGGCTAAATTGTGTCTGCTTTCAACAGAAGGTCAATAAACTGAGAAAACTGGCTTTGTGCTTCCTACAAATTTATTGATCCAAATCCTAGAAATGAAATCAAACCACAGTAGGGATAACCAGAGCTTGAGATAAGGAGAAAGAGCCAAACATTTTTCTCCTGCTTTCTCCAAGCATAACTACAATTTCTCCACAAATTAATTTACACTTTGGAGAGGGCCAATAGTCGTTAAGAGAAGAGGAAGAGAAAAATGATGATGGGGAGACTAAGGGGAAAAAGAACAAAAGGAAAGATAAGAGACCAAATAAAGGACAAAGTGCAAGGCAAAGTTATGCTGAGTAACGTGTGCCCACTATTCTAAAAACAACTCTGCAGAATGCCTACCACTATTCTCCCCTTCTGCACGCATACACACTCCTCATAGGGCTATCATAGATGTAAGAAACATGCTGTGCAAAAGTCTGTGCTTTATTTTCTTAACCCCTGTTAGCAATGATCAGATGTTTTTCTTGCTTAAGATCCTGATGCTTAGGGTTCTAAAAACCAAGTCAATGAGCCAGGGAGATGTAGTGTCACAAGACATCTCTGGATGTCATGTGGTCATTTTTAAAACTATCTTAATTCTTTCAGTTTATCAGGAAGTTATTCAATATATAACTTCTTACAATGCTAATGGCATTGTACAATGATAAAATGTACCATACTGCAATAAATAGGACACTAAGAGTGTTAATTTGGCTGGAATTTGATTTTGAAAAAAAAGTAAAATATTTACAAAAATGAAAAAATATTCAAATTATTCAGAGATAATCACACTTCCTTATGGAAAATATATATCAGTTGTGCTGGCCTTAAAGAGATAACACAGTGGGAAAGAAACTAGAAGTATTATTTCATGTTTGATTTATTTGAAGATCAGTCTACCATAAATTTAATTGTCCAGAACAAGATTTGAAACCAGAAAATCATGGCTCAAACTTTTCAGCTCAAGTAAAAGAATCATAAAATGCAAGATTTTACTTATAAGAAATTCTCGAAGACAGGAGATTATATTCACTTAGAATTGCTTAAAACACATGGCAGCCAATTAGAAGTCAAAAAGCATACACCAACAGTAATGAGAACACCATTGCAAGAAGAGACCATGGGAAAAAGAATAAAATTGTGTGTGGCCTAATTTGGAGCAGAGGAAAATAACCTTTAAGAGCCTTAATAGTTTCAGAAAGCCTTGCCATATTACAACTAAGTATAATATTTTTAGCACATTTTGGCAATACTGAAGGATGCAAAGATATTTAGTATTATCAAGACACAAAAGAAAATGTAACATTTTATAAAGATTTTCATCAAAAAACTACTTACATATACTGCTCATGCTTAAATGGCAAAAATAGTGAGATAATATGTATGGGTATGAAAGAAAAGAAATGAAAAAGTAATCAGATATTAGAAGATTAGGGGCACCTGATTTGATCAGTGAATCCATAAATGCCAATATATGTCTTCTTTTCTTTCACCATGGGGGGAATATTTTGACGGAAGCAATTTGGGATATAATATTGCTATGTGTATAAAGTGTTCATTAAATCCTTGGACAAACATCTAGAAAAAGAAAGTAGGCAGAAAATGCACCTTATTCTGAAGATAAATTCTTGTCCCCTCCACAGTAGAAGGAACTCCTAATTGGAAATATAGGCTAGAATAGAAGAAATAAAGGAATTAATGGTGTGAGACAAAGCTGAAAACTTAAGTGGAGATAAAACTTTGCAGGGTTTTGTAGGCATGTTAAGGATAGGTAGTCTTGATCTTCTAAGCCAAAGGATCCCACCAAAGTGTTTTAACCTTGGGAAGTGACATTACTATATTTCTAAAAGAGCAGAGGATGGATTTCGGTTACATATATAATGTGTTCTAGATAGAGACCCGCAGAAATACTGTTCGTGGTTCTGCTTATGATTATCACTTCCCTTTTGTACCATCATTCAGGTATACCCCAAATGTTATGGACTAAATGTTTATGATCTTCCAAATTTCATATGTTGAAATCTTAACTTCTTATATAATGGTGTCTGGAGATACAGCATTTGGGAAGTAATTAAGTCATGAGGGTGGAGCCCTCACCAATGGGATTTGGGCCCTTATAAAAGGGAACTCCAAGAGCTTGCTTATGTTCTCTCCACCATGTAGGATACAAGAAGACAAAGGCAGTCTACAACCCCAAAGAACCTGACTATACAGGCACCCTGATCCCAGACTTCCAGCCTCCAGAACCATGAGAAGTGTAATTTTTGTTGTTTATAAACCACTTTGTAGTATTTTGTTACAGTAGCCTGAACTAAGACACCTAAAAGAGTTGTAATATTTGTCCAGTCTTCTTAAAACTAGTGCGAGCTATTACATAAACCAATCAGAAATACTCTGAACTAAAATATTTAATGAAGTTTTAGGTGAAATGTAATTAGGCAAGTATAGATTCATGAGAAAATTCCCTTGTAACTTGATATAGGTTTTTACTATCTGTTTACACCTAATTCTATACATACCTACAGCAGAAACTATTTGCTACTCATCCTAGTATTCCTTATCCTTCTTTGTTACTAGACAAGACTTCCCTACATGACTGAAGAAAAGAGACTCTTCTCAGTTCCTTCTTGAGCTAACCAATGGTTGGTTTAAAAGTATTATTTTCTCCATTCCTAATAAAGCCTTTTTAGTGTAACTAAGTAATAAAAAATAAAAGCCACCCAACAAGCTAAGAATTACTTATACTTAATACATATCAATACAAGAAACTCTGAATTTTCAGAAAATGGTACATGCACTCTGTTCCTAGTATGGAAGAGGCAGATGATAAGCTCCATGAAAGCAAGACTGTGTCTTTCTTGGTCAATAGTACCCAATAGGCACTTGATAATTGCTAACTGAAAAGATGATGACCCAGTAGAATTTCTGCATAAGAAAGCTGGGGCTTCTCATCCATTTAAGAAAGGCCTCTGAAACCCTCTGGAAAATATTTTCTTTCCCTTGACAAGAAAATATCCATAAGAATGATCTGCTTTCTATTTTTCTGGGTAACACTGTATCTGTCTGACAACTACTGCTGCATCTATCAAGCTGTAGCCTGAAATTGATAACATAAGAAGGAGGCAGAGTTAAGAGAACCACAGAAGCAGAGCTAGTGCCCCATTTGAAGCCCTCTACTGATGTAAGCTGTCCATGTGAGATGATAAACTTCATTATTGTTGAGGACAAGGTGAGTTAAGCGATCCTGTTATTTGCAGTCTTAGGCATTCTAATTTACAAAATATCACTTCCACTTGAAAATAACATGCTGCTAGGCATGACTAACTTGGTGAATATGTCAAAGGACATCCAATTCATGCAATTTCATCTTTAAGTTTTAGAGAGAATATTCCAATATGCCTCAAGCTAGTAAAATCAAGGAGTCAGAATCAACTAGTATGGTACTAGCATCCTGTATTTTGTCAGACTTATCTTTCCATCATTTTCATTGTTTTTCACACATAGGACTTAACCAGACAGATGAAGGAATTTTTAACTTTATATCCTTCAGGGGTTATTGGCATCATTATTACAGTAAATATGTATTATGTTCATTAGTAGAATGTGGTGGGGTGGTCAATATACCCGTAAATTCAATTGTGCCACAGATCCCATTTTAGAAATGATTCCTACCTAAGTAGCACAATAATAGTATTCATCTGCCCTGCCAAGTGAAGGCAAACTTTTAGGATTGATAGATAATACAAAAATGTGTTAGCAAAATCAATAACAATGTCCCAAGTGCCATGATTTTTATTAATTTGGAAGTGAGGGAAATTACTTGCAGAAGAGAAGCAGAATTAAGGTCAACACCTTGATTATTATACTGTGAACTATGGCTTACCTAGATGACATCTTCCTGAACTAGTCAACATGAATTAAATGGGAATTTGATAGAAATACCATGTACAATAGACTCTTTAAATTGCCCTAATACTCCATCCATCCTGTATCCATACTCCTTGCCATGTAGCTTTATAATTCTAACTAAAGATACATAGTCTGTTTTCCACTCCTTGGATATGGGATGTTTTTGTGAGTTCCTTTGGGCAGTAGAATGCAGTAGAAGTTATAGGTCTCAGCTTTGAACATAGGTCTCAGGAGACCTTGTGTGTCTCTATTTACTTTCTCTCTTGGTCCTTTATACATGAAAACATGCCCATGCTAGCCAGCTGGAGGACACGATGCATAGAATAGAGCTAGTTTTCCCTAGTCATCTCAGTCTAAGCTAGTCTAGCTCAGTAAATAGCCATGTGCCACCCAGACGTGAGTGACCATGACTCAAACCAGCAGACTCACCTAGCTGATCCATATGATTTTTTTTAAATAATACTATCTAATATCAGCTGAGCTCAGCCCAAATCAACTGAATCTCAGATTCCTACCCTAAATAATTACTATCAATGCTGAGATTTTTATGGCTCTATAGTATATGGAATGATTTTATTAAAGTTTAATGATACACCATGCATTCATTTATCAAGCCTTTCGTGTTAACAATAGTTTCCATAATACTCCATAGTGGTTTATTTTGCTGTTGTTGAATGCAGTATACCACTTGTTAGGAATGGAGATCTTTCAGGGGAACCCTCCTACCATATTAGCTCTTATCATTAAGGTCAGGGAGTCAGTGGGGGTAGCAAGAAGATTGTAGCATTTGCAACAATTTCCATTCTCAACTCTCCCCTCAACGGCAGACCACATGTGGCCTATTACCTACTGATTGTGGCAAAAGCATCTCAATACATTTATAATTAAACATAATTTTTTCAGTAACTGTACTTCTCATCCTTTATTTCCTGTCTCAGTAAATATCACTACCATTCCCACATTTGCTCCAAACTCTTCCTTCTTTCCCTACCTCCAACTCTAACCCATCACAAAATACTTTAGATCATACATAAAAAATACCAAGAACTCATCTACTTCTCTCCATATTAGATACATTCCCCAGGTCCAACTAACCTTCTCTGAGTTACTATAAACCAATGTAAGTAAATAGGTAAATTCATTGAAGGATAGAGCCTTCCTCCTAAAGTCAAAAAATTAAGCTTCAGATTCTCTCTCAGAAATGACAAGAACCAGAGCAGCAATGGAGACTAAGGCACTGATATCAGTGGATAATCTGTGGTCTTGGGTCAGTTATTTCAATCCATTTTTCTGACCACCAGTCACTCTATTCAAGATAGAAGGCCAAGATGGAGAGCTGATCAGTTTAGCTTGGGTCACATGCCATCCTTGCCTAGGGGAATGCAAGGCACCTTACTTGACAATCCCACCTAAAGGGAAATCAAGATGCTATTAACAAAAGAGTCTGAAAGCTGCACAGTAAGAACAATGTTGTCGACTCTGGCATATCTGATATCTCTCAAATATTCCTATTTTAATTGTCAGGATCTCTGTTGATCTGTGTTTAAATCTTTATTAAGGAAGCCTGGAACTGTTGGGAAATAAATTGGTGGTGCACTTTGACATCTTTCAAGAGCATTTCTGACCCTATCCTTAAGCAGCTTTAGCATATTGGCTACGGAAAGAGGTCTTACTGCATCAAGGTTACATAATGGCTGTCTCCAAATGCACAGAAAACCGGTATTCTAAGACTAAGGTTTATTCACTAGAGCCCCCACCCCCACTTCTATAATTTGCCTAATGAGCAGCTTTGCCTCTGCATATCATGGCTTATTATCTTCCCATACTGAAAATGGAAGGGAATCTCATTGTTCCTGTAAACCTAATCATCAGTTCACAATGTCCCACATTCTTTGTGCAGGTCTATGGTACCTATTTCTATTACAGGCAAAGAAAATGCACTGCAAGAAATGCAAACATAATTCAAAACTAGCCAAAATAAAAATAAAGCAGACATATGTGGATGTAGGTATTGGAGAAAAGGAAGTTATTGCAGAGACAGATGCAAAATTTTTCCTGAAAATGCAGGAAATGATGAGTACTCAGATTTCAGGAAGTGGGCATCAGGGCAGCCTAGTGGACCTCAGCAGCAGGAATTCACAGACTTTCACTCTCGTGCTTACTATTGACTTATCTCAGGCACTCACATATGTCAGTTAATTTTATCTGCAACCAAATGAAGCTATTCTTGATATCTCATTTCAAGTTTCTTGAAATTTGGTTCAGCATTATTTGTTTTTATTTTTGATTGGTGTTTTTCCCTCTAAGGGATGAGGCCACATATCTATACATGATTTAGTCAGCAGGATATGGGTCAGAGGCAGAAACCCTGCATAGAGCCCTAAGTAGTTACAGTTATGGTAGGGACTGTTGATTGTATTCTCAACAGTCATTCCTCCTTTTCTTTGCTAATAGAACCAATGTGCTCAAGACAGTAAGCCAATTGATTAGACTAAGTCAATCACAGAGTACTTTGCCAGTAGCTGGTTCAGATATGTGACTCATTTATGCCTGATAAGGTGTAAAGGAATAGCTGCTGAGAGGATCCTGGGGAATATTTTTTCCTATGATACAAGGAAATGCTAAGAAAGATTTAGCTCTCTGTTTTTCACTTCCTTGCCCACAATTGCAAGAGCTATGACCACAAAAGGACAAATCTAAGAAAGTGATACTCTGATTATATTGGAGAGAGCTTGATCTATGATGATCTGGTTGTTTTACTGATTCAATTGGCAAGTGTCCCACCAGGACTCTTCTTCTTATAAAAGGTAATAATCCCTGTATCAAGCTGCCTTTAATTGAATATTCTATTACTTGTAATTGAAGATCCTGTTATAGTAGAATTTCTGTTTCCTGGGGGCAAAGGAAGGAATGGTACCTCAAGACATGTCTAATATAGATGGATAAAGCACAGTGGTTAGTTGTTTTCTGTATAAATTATGACTATTTCTACTTCTTTGGAGATGCGTGGATGCCAACATTTTAGATTACTTAATAGGGAGCCCCTGAGTAATGAAACCACTGATTAAGGTGGAAACCTTCAGAAAACTGGGAAGCATAATTATCAGTCTTCTAAAAATCTAATCCCTAGCCCCAATCTTAATTTTCTACCTTATTTCCTTCATAACTATAAAGAATGTGTACTAAATATGACATTCTATAATAGCTGAACATAGTAAATACTGAATAATAAAAAAAGTCTGCTATGGCTGTTCTTAGCTTTTCCAATGGCCTTCAGGGTCAGATTCTAGATTCTAGTGGGAATCAGAATCATTGTTTTAAGAGAAAATCCTCTTGGAAATATACAGGGGTTATCCTGTTCTCCTCAAAATGGCTATCTTCAAAACAGCATCTCAGCATTTGTAGTGGAGTTACAGTAATGTTTAAATTATTTAAAAGATTTTAAAGTGTGAAAATAAGAAAACATTATTTCTCTTGTCTTCCAAATGGAGAAAAGGGCACCAAAAAAAAAAAAAAAATAGTGACATTCCTGAAGTCATGCAAGTTAATGACATTTCTAGAATTTCTTTATCTTTTAATGTTTTACAATGATTTTTTTTCTTAACTTACTATATAGTCATAGATAAAAAGTATAGGACTCATGCAATTATTATTCAATTTCTTCATCAAGATTGAAGGGATATATATTTTGAGGGGCACCTGTGTGACTCAGTCAGTGAAGCATCTGACTGAATTTTGACTCAGGTCATGATCTTGGGGTCATGAGATCAAGCTCCACCTAAGGCTCTGTGCTCAATGTGGAGTCTGCTTAGAGATTCTCTCTCTCCCTCTGCCCCTCTCTCACCCCCACACTATCTCTCAAATAAATAAATCTTAAAAAATATATATATATTTTTTAGTCTAATCTTTATTGCCCATCTCCCTCCCTTCCTATTACCTCACTCTCACATGCTATTATTTGACTAGAGAGAGATCTTTCTAACTTACGTGAATTTATCTGTGAAAAACAAATTTTTTAACCAAATATATTCTTTGTTGAGACAGAGTTGTCACCATCACTTAGATAGTTTATTTTGTTTAGAACTAGATACAAATATAGAACAGATGAGTGAAATCAAGTGAAGTGTCCTGAGGTAAAAGTCCAGTTTTGTAATTTGACTACATTTTGCCAATATGGACAGTCCCACCTCTCACCACAAAGAGAAAAACTGGGTAAAGCACAATAACAACAAAATCTTGGTTTTTTTCTACATAACCAATGAAAAACAAATAAATAGGTATAACTCAAAGATAGCCAGGGCTATAACTGAATCCCCTGTATATACACTAAAACATTGAAGAATTACTGTATCTGTGGAAAAAGGAATTAGAAATTCCTACCCAGTAGCCTAAGATCCTCCAAGTAAGCTTTCAAATTGCCTAGAACCATGGAAAACATCACTTATAAGAAATTAAAACTGCAGACCAGGGAGGAGCTGGGTGGTTTAGTTGGTTAAGCAGCTGACTCTTGATTGCAGCTCTCATCATGATCTGAGGGTCATGAGATCAAGCCTCACATCTGGTTCAGTGCTGTCATGGAGTCTGCTTAAGATTCTTTCTCTCTACCTCTCCCTTTGTCCCTCCCTTCCTCCCAAAAAATCTACAGACCAGTACCTGTGAGTATGATGCCCAAATTTATTATCTCTGCTTAATTGGTTTTACAAAGACTGCCAGGTATCTATCACATATCCATTCTTCCCCTTCTCCCTTACTAACAGAATGTCTGCATTACTACTGGGATTGTATGTGCCCAGTTAAATTACTATGACCAGAAGGGGAGGGTGCCTTGCTGTTAGCTGTGGTAAGTTGAATGGTTTTGGCTAATTATCTATATTCAGATGTTTTGGAAGTCTCCTTAACTGGCAGGTGAGTGCATTTTTTCCCTTCCCACTTTCTCCTGCTTTCTCTCTTGAGGAAGGATGCAATAGTTTGAGGTCTAACAGCCAAAGAATGTAAGCTGTGCATTAAGGATGGTGAAGTAGAGAGAAAATGAACCTGACTCTCTGAGGATTTCATCAAGATGCATAGCAACCATGGACAACCTACGTGCAGACTAATTTTATGCAAGAAAATTAACCTTTATATCTAGGGTCCCTATTAATAGCAGCAAAATCAGTTTGTATTGGGTTACCAAACTGGGAAATTCACATAAAAATTATTATAAGACCTTTGTCAGAAGCAAACTGAAACAGCTTTATGAAACATTCACTATTCTGAACACAAAGAATTTGCATGTGCATACACACACATCCCTACAGATGTTCTCCAAAAAAAAAATAAATAAGCCCACCCCACTCTGATGCACACCACAGGGGAGAAAAAAACAATTCAGGATCAGCAGGCAAAACAAATAGGAGACTTGGCACCTTAGGATATGAAACTACACAGCATGAACAAGCACCTATAAAACTCAAGAAATTTTCATCGTTATAGAGGCTTAAAGACAGATTAAAAGACATAATGGAAGAAAAGAACAGAATTACTTAAAATTGGAGGAATTGAACCCCCCAAAAGAGAAACTTGAAATGAAAAATCTAGCCAATGACACACGCACACAAACACAACATAGAGGTCAAACAACAAACGAGTCAAAGCTAAAGCTAGATCAAAGGACATACTTGATATGTAAAAGATAAAAAGGGGGGAAATGTGGCAGAACTGTCAGGAGAACCAGAGGGTCCAGTAGGAAGGTTCGACATATATGCATTGACTATTCAGGAAAAAACTAGACAGTTACGGAGAGGCAACCTTTGAAGAAACAACTGTTAAGAATTAAAGTAAGTTCTAAGTGCTCAAAAGACGTAACACAGGCACGAAGCAGAAAAACCAAAACAAATGTCTAAATTCATTGTTGTAAAAACACAAAACTTCAGTGATAGAGATTAAAATAAAAAAGCGACCAATGAAAAATGGAGACTATATAAATAAATAATCAGAAAACTTTGGGATAATATCTTCAAAGGGCTGAGGAAAATAACTGTCAGTTTAGAATCCATTACCTAAAGAATTCTTCTTAGAGAAGAAAAAATATTTTGGATATTCAAATAGAGGCTGAGAGATTTTACAACTCACAAACTCTTGATGAAATAGAACAGAACAGAACAGAAACAGAAACTAGAAACAGAACAGAACAGAAACTAGAAACATGGTTGGGTGCAAGAAGCAAGGTAAGTAAGAAATTGACAATTATGTTGGTATCTAGTCATTATATGTAAATCCTACTAGTAAATATGATTAATTTGGTAAAATCGTATGAAAGATGGGGATGAAAGATCAGAGATAAAGCTAAGTATTTTCAATTGCTTAGGAGAGGTCTTAAAAAAAGAATTTTAAAATGCTTAAAATCACTCTGATTATTTGCAAATGTAAGCATGACCACAAAAGATAGAATCACAGTATCTAGTTTCTATGATAATAGAGGGAAAAAATAAGATATAAGGAAATCTAATCCCATAGAGTCATGAGGAAATGAGAAAAGAAGCAAAAAAAAAAATTATAAGCATGACAACATAAAAAAATCATGGCATGAGAGAAAATGGTAGAAATATTTCAAATACATCAGTAAGCGTAATAAATATTAACAGATTAAGCTTGTCTGTTAACAGATTCTCAATTTGAATAAAAATAATATTAATATTAAGCTGTATTAATTTTATAATAGACATAAAATAAATGACAAAAAAGATTGAGAGTAAAGAGCAAGAAAAAAGATATAACAGGGGAACAGTATTCAGAAGAAAGATGATGTGGCACCATTAATATTGGAGAAAAATAGGCTTTAACATAAAAAAATTTATTCTAGGCTATGAAGGTGTCATTACTTAATAATAAAAGGAACAAGTCACCAAGAACTTGTCACCAAGAACATATATCAATGTTGAGCTCCTTACAACTTACATTATAACTACATAACCTATGAAGCATTGACAAAATTTTGAAAATAATTTATAAAACTAACAAGTATGGTTTGACACATTAAGCACAGAAAAGAAACATCAAAGATGAAGAAAATTTGATGAAATAATTAACAGTCTTTCTAACAAGTAGGGAATAGTTATCGTTTTTAGGCACATAAGAACATTTACAAACATGAAATACACAGTTTTTATTTTATAGACAGTATTTAAAGAATGGAGAGAAAAAAACTTCTGTATGTGACCAGAATAACCTTGAAATCAAACCAGATAACAAACAGGAGAAAGAAAACTTCTATCACAGTCTCACTTATAAACATGGCTCCAAACTTCTAAACAGTTTATTAAGTTATCAGTTACTGAATTTGGTTTACTACAAATTAAAAACCATATTTTGTGGCCAAATAAGTTTTATTCTAGGAAGCAAGAATGCCTTAACATTAGAAAATGTATTAATGTGGGGCACCTGGGTGGCTCAGTCGGTTAAGCATCTGCCTTGGGTTTAGATACCAAAGTCCTGGGGTTGAGCTCCCCCATGGCTCCCTGCTTAGTGGGGAGTCTGTTTCTCCCTCTTCCTCTGCTTGCCTCTCCCCTTGCTTGTGCTCTCTCTCGCTATCTATCTAAATAAATAAATTAATTAAATAAATTAAATAAATAAATAAATAAATAAATCTTTTTTAAAAAGCATTAACATAATTCATTACTTACAAGATTAAAGTAGAAAAACAATTTGGTCACTTCAATATTTATTTAAAAGTGACTGAAAAAGCATAATACTCTCTTTTATTAAAAATATAACAAAAGGACAGCAACAGTAACCAGAAATTCTCATGGCAAAGCAGTATCAGAATGTAACTTTCTTAGTTGATAAATAGTTTAAAGGTGAAAGGTCAGAAGCATTCCCTTTAAAGTCAGAGGAAAAAAGATCACTTATTCTTTCCACTTCAACATTTTCTGGAGCTTTTAGCCAATCCAAGTTTCTGAGGAAAAGAAATACAGGACAAATAAACCTTTCTGAAGGGCTAGAAAATATGTACATGAAACATTAGAACTAAAAAGGGTTGAACAAAATTGCAGGATTCTGAATATTTTAAAAGAATGAGGGCCATGTAGATCAGCAACCCTTGGTTAAAAATTGACTGCAAGTGTAGATCTCATTTGCAATAACAACACGAACTTTGAGGAACCTGGGAATAAATCTAACAAAATAAGTAAAAAACATATAAGCATACTTTTTTAAGTCTTATTATAGAATCCAAAAAAGTTGAATAAACGGTTACCACATTCTCATGGAGCCTGAGAAGATGACCTAAGATTCATATGGAACAGAAGTCCAAGGACAACCAAGTTTGTTTTGAAGAACAGGAAAGTGAAGGCCCTACCAGAGAGAAATATTTGTTATAAAACTATAGTTATTATTAAAAATTTGATGAGTGACTATCTCAGGTCCTCAAGGATCTTTTCCACTGGCTGCTGCAATTAATTGCTGGTTTCTTCACAATCAATAGGACTGTCCACAGACAGTGAGAGCTGCCCCAGCCAAGAGCATCTACAAGTTACCATCCCCACCCAACATAGCTGGGACAGGTACAAAAGCCCTTTGTGGAGGCCAAGGGCAGGCTGCCCCAAAATGTGCCACGTTGGTATATTGATTATTTTAGATAAAAGTTATTTAAGAGACAGCCTATGCAAGAAAGACACTCAGACCTTCTCTGCCCCCCGCCCCCCGCCACGAAAGCAAGAAATAAGCCTTTTGTGTGAAAGATACAACCCCCCCGCCCCCCCCCCCCCCACACACATACCAGGAGGTAAAATGACATCCTCATCATCAGAGAGGAAATTGAAAGCCAGAGCCAAGAATCTGGCTGTATCAACAACCCTTGTTCCTTTTTACTAATTTACCACCCGGCCCATATTCTGTTTAGAATTCCTTGTTGACTAAAGGCTCCAAAGTTAAATTTTCTTTGTCCTGTCAATTCCTTGAAGATTTATTGTCTCTTTGTCAAAAAGTATAAAGATTGCCTGCTGTGGTCATTTCTTTAGGCCTCAGTTTCATTCATTGTTGGGCCTCCATGCACATGTAATAAAACTTCGGGGTTTTTTCTCCTTTTAATTTGCTTTAGGTAAATATAATTCTTAGCCCAATTAGAAGAACCTTAAAGGAAAATTTCTTCCCGGGCAGCCCGGTGGCTCAGCGGTTTAGCACCGCCTTTAGCCCGGGGCCTGATCCTGGAGACCCGGGATCAAGTCCCACATCGGGCTCCCTGCATGGAGCCTGCTTCTCCCTCTCTCTGCCTCTCTCTCTGTGTCTCTCATGAATAAATTAATAAAATCTTTTTTTTTTTAAAAAAAAGGAAAATTTCTTCCCCTCCTTCACCCCAGTTCCTTGCCTCAAGACATATTCTGTTGAACTATTGATGTCCTAGAGTCCTTGAGAGATCAGACTGAGCTAGGTTTTCTCTGAAAGCACGTTGTTATTCATATCTCCCTCTTTTCTATCCTGCTTTCCTCATTCCCTGACAGACTTTTCCTGAATGTGTACCCTTAATAAATTCCTTACACAAGAATCCTCATTTTATTCTCTTTTAGGGAGTCTGACCTAAGGTAGAAATTAAGAATGTATATTGATGCACAGATAGACAACTCAACCAATGAAGCAAAATAATACATTGAGGGGGATATCAGAAGGGTCAGTAAATAGATGAGAATACACTCAAACTCACCTAGTAATCAGAGAATGCAAATTAAACAGCACTCACACCAAATGGGCAATTTTTAATATCTGAAAATCCTAACTTGATTAAGATGTGAGCAAATGAGAAATCTGTTGGTGAGACAGTATACATGTTAACACATTTTGGAGAGCAATGTAACAAAATTAAAGATGCTTGTAAGCTATAACCTAGCAATTCCAATTTTAAGTATATACCAGGGGAAATCCCTGATACGTTTTTAGGGGAATGTGTATGAGGATATTCACTGTGGCATTGTTTATAAGTGAAAAATTGGGAAGAGCTTAAATACTTACCAAGAAAGGAATGAATTGTAGTATATCCATAATGAGTAGCACTTAAAATAAATAACCAAATTTAGATGTGTCAACATGGATACATGTCAAAAACATAATTTTTAATGAATAATGCAAGCTGAAGAAGTTTCTTTACTGTAAGTATCAAATCAAATGACATTATATAATGAGTTATATAGGTCATATAATATGTCAGGAAGATACTTTAGAATACTGACATGTCCGTAGGAAAAAAAATGAGAGAAACAAGACTGGAAAGGATACAAGAGGCCCTTAATCCTAATTCTAACTTTTTTTTTTTTTTTTTTTTTACAAAAAAAAAGCAATACTTAAATTACTGAAGCAATATGGAGAATGGAAACAATTTGTTAAATCTGGGGTGAGATACGTGAATGTTTGTTACATTGCTTTCTCTATTTTTCCATAAGTCTGAAATATTTCATAATAGAAAACAAAAGAGAAATGATATTTAAAATAAAATCAAACCCTAAAACTTATTTCCTGTATAACCAGCCATTTGAATTGAGTTGGTCTTATTCTTGAAGCAACTGTGAAAGAGATCTACCACATTAGAAATAGTCTAATATTCATATATTTCATCCTTTTTCTTATACCTTCTTGGAAAAGTAGAAAGAGAGCTGGACACTTTTCCTTGGAATTTCAAAAGATTTCCTTTTTCCTGCTTCCCTCTGCTTTCTCCTCTTTCTTCCTATCCTCCCTTCCTCCCCTTCTTCCTTGACTTTTCCAACGGAATTATAAAATCTCAACTCCTAATCTTTCCGTAATTCTTTTCCTAATTCCTAGAGTTGTCAAATTGAATACAAGAGGTACAGTTAAATTTGATTTCAGATAATGAAGAGTATTTTTCATATTTATATTAAAAAGTGATTTTTGTATGAAATTCAAATTGTCAGTTCTATTTTTTTTTTTTTTTTTTTTTTTTTAGTTTTATGATAGTCACAGAGAGAGAGAGAGAGAGAGAGAGGCAGAGACACAGGCAGAGGGAGAAGCAGGCTCCATGCACTGGGAGCCCGATGTGGGATTCGATTCCGGGTCTCCAGGATCGCGCCCTGGGCCAAAGGCAGGTGCCAAACCGCTGCGCCACCCAGGGATCCTCTGGCAGTTCTATTTTTATTTGTTAAATCTGGCAACACTACTAACTTCAATTTACCATAATCACAGTTTATTTACATAGATCACCCATCTCACAAATATTTTTTTTTTAAATTCTCAAACATGTATACAGAATCGAACTGATAATCTCCTCATCTTACATGTAATGAACAAGGTTATGTCAAGGATAGATATCTACTCATCTATCAAGGATGCTAATATCCTGGTATGGTGTCAAGGATGTAATCTTGACTAGGTCAGGAACAAATTATTTGGATCTAAAGTATGAGATTCCTAGAGGCACAAGCTTTTTAGGCCTGATACATTAAAGCAAGTTCTACAAGCATTCCAAATTTTACTTTTATGGTCTTTCCAAGTGAGTTAACTATTTGGCTCCATCTGGGCTTCAAATTTCCTCTAACAGAAAAATTTCTTTCTCATGTGATATATTGTCTTATTTTGTTTCTGCTTCTTTCCCTAAGGAAAAAAAAAATATTGCCTTTATAATGCACCATGGTTCCCTTTTGTTTCAGTTGAGTGCTCTCCAGAATGGGAGCCTTCCAAGGTGCCTCTTTGGTCCTTACCATTTACCCTCATCTATTTTTTTTTCTTAACCAGTTCTCATACAGAGACTCTGTCATGGAGCAAGTGGAAAAGAAATATCACAGAATGGTTTGAATGGAATACAAGGAAGAATTCACTGCCAGTTGACTAAATGAAGGAAGAACCAACCAAAGATCTGACATAATAATTGTCCTGCAAAGTATTAGCAATTTGTAAAGAAAATGATAGCAATTATTTAAATGGCTAAATAGGCAAAAGTTAGCTTTTGGGTTCTATAGCTCCCTTTTCCAGTGGAGTCTCTCAGATTTCCTATAGCTGGTGCCTTGAAACATGCTTTTTCTTTAAAGCACTCCTATTTGTTTTAAAATTCCCTGTGACTTAAAATAGAAATCACTGTCGTGTTAGAGTGGTGATTTCTTGCATGCCTCCTCCTCTTTAAGATATCTTTCCTTTTTGCAATAAACAATTAAATAACAAATCTGTACCAATCTTTTATTTTCAAATTGGTTTTTGTTTATGTAAACAGTCTAAAATAAGAACCATATGGTATTTGTTACTTTCTGTTTTTCTTTTTGCCTTTACAAATTTTAAAGTCTTATTATAAAGTCAATTATATTCATAAATAAATATAGAGAAAGAAAAACAAATAGAAAAGCAAACAACCATATATTTTTCTACACATATATGGTAGGGTATTTATAAAAGAAAATTTTTATAAAATCACACATATATGGTTTCAGATTTTTTTCTTAAAATATGGAAAACCTTTTCCCTTCCTATTAAATACTCCATCACATTTTTTTCAGTAGTTTCCTAGTAGTGCATTATCTTTTTAAAACGAAAGCTTGACTTTTTTGAAAATTTTTCATCCTTTGAAACTCTGAGCTTTTATCTACAAAATAGAATTTGTGGAGAGAGAGAGAGGGTGGGGTGGGGAGGGGGGCAATGAAGGCTGAGCCGTGATGGAGTGTCTATGAAAAAGAGTATGTTCTTGTCAGTGTAACTACTTCTACAGAGGACTAGAGGACAGTCACAATGTGAAACTATGTTTTACAACTCCAGGAATAAAAATCAGCGAAAGGAAAGGTGAAAATGATGAAAGTCAATGTGGTGACACCGTTAAAGATTTACCTCAATGTGCCTTTGTTGGTTAGAACTCACTGTGCTGCCTGCATGAGGGGAAAAAAATGGATTCACTTTATTGCACTCATCTGTCATAGATAATACCCTGCACAAAAAGGTGGGAAGAAGTGGTGAACTTATAATCAGTCTGTGTACACATACAATAGGAAGGCAGTCTGGAAACCCAGCAGGCCTGGGACATGAGTGGCTGTCATAAAGAGGAGAGTGACACTCTCCTGAGATCTGTGAGCTCCAAGCTCCAAAGAGAGGGGCAAGGCAACTTGATCTTTCTTTGTGCGCAGACTGTTGGGTGTGCTACATGCACCTTCAGACTTGGTGGGGAACCACATTCAGTCACCGCCAGACAAATAGAACCCGCTCTGCCACCAAGGGGAGGAAGCGAACTTGTTGTAGCCCTTAAAAGGATTCCACGGAGAATTCTTTCCTCCCGTAATCATGATGGATGGAGCTTGCCTCTCTCTGACCAACAGGGATATTCCAAAGCTGCTGAGATCAATGCCTGGGTGACAGGAATAACTGTTAGAAGCAAAATTTCTAGCAATATCTGAAAGAAAAGCTAATTTATTTAGGTACCATCTTTAACTTTTGAGCTGTCCCCACAATAAAGGGACCAGAATGCTTTCCTTATGAATCTCCCCCTTTATTTTACCATATTGAGAATTTCTGTGAATCAAGAGAAAACAAAACAAACAAGCAAACTAACAGTGATAGTCTTTTCCCATTCCAGCTCTGTATATTGCACAGGTACTTACTTTTATGGCATAAGGATTAAGTTAAGTTTAAGTGTAAGAAAATAATGTCTAAGAATGATCAATACATGGTTTAGGAAATGAAGTTGTGCCAAATTTCTGGTCTTTGAATATTTTGCTTACCTCTAGATGGTGAACTTTTCCACCTGTGCTGTAATACTAATGCTCATGTCACCTAACTCTCCGCCTGACATCCCTACTTGCATCCCCTAATGAAAGGTTCCACTTTGCACCACGCTGGGACCCTCAGGCAGTGTGCTATCCTCTGTGTGGCTTTAAATATGTTTTATTCTCTTCTAATTCCCTATGAATGCACAGAGCAAAAGATGGATATCAGAAATGTTTTGTAAAAAAAAAAAAAATAGTGACCTCCTCCACCCCCTTTTAAAATTACTGTCATTTTGTCTACCACAGAGGGAGGCTCATTTCTCTCTCCCAAACTTTTTCGCCAGGTAGAAATTTACTCCATCACTCCCTT
Organism: Canis lupus familiaris; assembly: GCF_011100685.1. NCBI lineage: Eukaryota > Metazoa > Chordata > Mammalia > Carnivora > Canidae > Canis > Canis lupus. Next base: position 6,052,520 of record NC_049229.1, read on the forward strand.
GGAAACTCTCCCCAATGAAACTATGAATCTGTCTCCATCACAGCCCACCCTCAACAACATGCCATAACTAAGATATCACGTCATAATTATTAATGAGGGCATCACCTGATTTTTTCCAGAACTTTACATTCTGTCCCTCTCACAAGCCATTTCTACCTATTCCAGCCTTTATTTCACCAAGTTGAAATGCAAGTTTAATGCACTAAATATTTCTTGACCCTCATGTAATACAAAAAGAGTGTCCGAATTTACAATCACACAAAACAAAATGACAAATCAGATATAATTTTCTTCTTTTTGTTTTTGAGGAAAACGTTTAAAATTCGAAAAGAAAAGTGTTTAGGGAATGCCATTGTCAGAAAAGCAGCAGAAGATGCATTTATCTGACCTATCATCAGGATAGGGCTCCTTAGGGAGGCTGGCGTGGAGTCAGGTTTTTGATAAGGGAATGCTTGTGCCTTTGTAGACAAGGATTAGAAGGCTATTCTAAGCAAAAAGTAGAGCCATTTTTTGACAGGAATAAGAGAAAAGAAATGAAAAGGTGGCTAGGGTGAATGGTTTCTCTTTACCCCTTGGATCTCTCATTGTCCATCTGACAAATCATATATGTCCTATTTTCCAAAGCTCTCTTCAAGGCTTAGGAAAACAACTGAAATCCACTCACATTATTTTTTGTCACAGAATGAGCCTCCTATTTCCTCCCAGATGTAACCTGCAGTTTATGCAAAATTTAAAGTGTAAATTGACCAGTTGGAGAGCACATATAACTCATATTTCATGGGAGTATAGATCATATTTGCTGGCATACTGCATGTTAAACCATATTCACACAGAGGCTCTAGGAAAGGCAGAGCTTCTGTACAATGTATTGAAGTTCTAGTTCCTTTTCTGACATTTTGTGTTTTTACGGTGACAGTTTTTTTTTTTTTTTTTTTTTTAGGTTTTTCAATTTACTTATTCTCTGTCCTAATTTTCTCCTTTGTGAGTTAAAAGTAACTAATCTTACATTAAAAGTGTCATGGGGATTAAATGAGATCATGTTTTTTTTTTAAACTTATTTTTATTTATCTATGATAGACATAGAGAGAGAGAGGCAGAGACACAGGCAGAGGAGAGGGAGAAGCAGGCTCCATGCCAGGAGCCGGACGTGGGACTCGATCCGGGGACTCCAGGATCGCGTCGGGCCAAAGGCAGGCGCGAAACCGCTGAGCCACCAGGGATCCCCGAGATCATGTTTTAGCAGCCATTTGCACAGGGTTTGGCACATAGCTATCAATAAGTGGTATCTTCTATTGTTATTTTTCTAACTAATGCATCAAGTCTCTTCCTTATGATCTTGATCCTGAATTATGAATGCAGAAACTTCGTGGTAGGTTTATATTTTGAATACCAATTACCCATGACTTTGGAAAAACTACTAAAATTCCTTAGTTACTTACTACAGAAGGCAGACGGCCAGAGCCCATAACCTGCATGTATGGAAATAAGCATGGAAATCGTCTAATATTGTGGAATTTTTACATTTCCACTGGGTTCCTCAATAGTTTTATTATTATAAGCCTGAAATTAGGACACTCAGTATTTAATAAATACTCACTAAATATAAGTACTCTTGTTTCAAGAGAGTTTTTAAATTTTGTTTTGATTTAGTAGGTTGAACCATCTATCACCCTTACACTGTGTGCATGTTGTCAGTGATCATTCCAAAGGATCTTGTTTCCCAGATGCTTTGGGATCAGCCCCTGACCAAGAAGGAGTTATTACTGCTCAGTGAAGTTTGATATAGGAAGAATATTTGGACAGTTTGCATTTCATTAGTACAAGTTTGGTTTGTTAAATCCCCAAGTATTACTTTACAAGTCTTCAGATTAAAAATTAATTACAACAATTATCAACAAATATAAAAAGTCAAGAAAATAATGAAAGCCCATCTGTCTGTTTGGCTTTGGAAAGCATAGCACAGTGGCATCAGCTAAGAACTACCATTTTTTACAGTGAGCTCTAAAAGTAGTCTATCACATGATGTACTAATATGTACTTTTTAAATGCAAAATAACTAAATTCTTTATTAAATGAAACTTTCACCTATTCATACAATGTGGTCTTATCTCTTAAGCAGAAATTTGGCCATGTGTGTATGTAAAAATGCACTGGCACAGAAATTTTTTGAGATGGCTGATTACTGTTCAGTCTGTTTGGAGATATTGTGTGCACAAGAACAAGCGACAGCCTTCTCAAAGGTTACATTTTATTTTTTTTAAGAGAGAGAGAATGACAGAGAGAAAACAAGGGTGGGGGGAGAGAGAGAAGGAGAGAGACAGAGTCTTAAGCAGGCTCCACACCCAACATGGAGCCGGCCATGGATCATGATCCCCCAATCCTGAGATCATGACTTGAGCCAAAATCAAGAGTCAGGTGTTCAGCCAACTGAGTGACCCAGGCACCCCTCAAAGGTTACTTCTTTTTTTTTTTCCCAAAAACTATTTATTTATTTGAGAATGAGAGAGAAAGAGAGAGAGTGCACGAGCAGGAGGGGCAAGGAGAGAGGGAAAAAGAATCTCAGGCAAACTCTACACTAAGCTCGGAACTGGACTCAGGGCTCCTTCTCATGACCCTGAGATCAGGACCTGAGTCAAAACCAAGAGTCAGACTGTTCCACCCAGGCACCACAAAGGTTACTTCTATTGTAGGTAAAGTTTTAGGACATTTTGACTGGTATGGCATTATGCATACATGTGCATAGAAAGAGGAAACTTGTTACACTAGATTATATCCATAAGATTAATTATATCTAAAATGGTCATTTGTTGACATTAAGTCATGTTTACATAAGCAATCATTGTTTTCAAACATGGTTCTATCTCTGTCATACTGAGACATTTATCATTCATGTAAGAACCACAAATATTTAATTTGCCATCAAATAAAACTAAATACGGATGCCTGGGTGGCTCAGTGATTGATCATCTGCCTTCCGCTCAGGGCGTGATCCCGGGTCGCAAGCTCTAATCCTGCATTAGGCTCCCTACGGAGAGCCTGCTTCTCTCCCTCTGCCTATGTCTCTGCTTCTCTGTCTCTCATGAATAAACAAAATATTAAAAAATAAATAAATAAAACTAAACAATAAATACTAAAAAGACAACTGAAGAAGTAACTTTTTTATGGTCACAGAAAGAAAATATTTTTCAAATTGGTAATTAAATGAATTTTGTGTTTATTCCTATATTTTGTTCCCCCGAAAGGAATCTTCTGAATAATAGAGATATAATTAATGAAAAAGGAAACTAATAAATATGTCAGAAACAACTTACTGGTTTGTATGTATCTCTAGTGCCTTTACAGGAATGCAAATGAAACATCAAAATTAGGTTATTGATTTCAAAAAAAGATTGTCCTCACAAACATGAGGAAACATTGTTAACATGTTTTAATTGTTAATATCTAGATTCATAATAGTTTTTAAAAATATGTTGGTTTATTTTTTTTTAATTTAAGTGTTTAATGCAACATCCATTGGCTAATTAAGGTATAATTTTGTTGTGCATCACATATACTTTTGAACTCTTAATTAATTTACAAGGAATATTATCTATGTTGAAGTTTGAAAATCAAATAGCACAGTCTTAAAGAACTAGGAGAAAAACAAAGGAATGGCCAGAAGGTGAATTAGCTACACTGAAGTTTCTGCTAAAAATAGAACCACATCTTGGCTAAAGTACAAAAAAATCTCATTTTATTAAATTACTGAGTTTCCCAAACATAAGAGAAATTTCTAAAAAGAGAAATGCCAAGCTGAAACTAGAGCAGAAAGTGGTAAGGAGGAGAAAATGGAACGGAGAATTTTAAGGGAGATTTACCCAGAGCTAGAAGTCTTCATCAGCACTGTCATTCAGTGAATATGCCTCTAGGCTTTAGCAAGAATGGGTCAAAACTTGAAACTTTTGCAATAATCATAAAATCATTAAAAGGAACTAAGTAGTCCCAGGTCAGTACTGACTGAATCTTGCAAAATATAAAACTTTCATAGAGCAAAATGTCTCCCATTTATTTACTCAGAATTCCTGCAGATTAGATTCAATAAGATATGAGTCCACAATGAAAATTCAATAAGCAAACATAAAAATATGCATCCATCAGGGACAGCCAACAGAAATGATGACAAACATAATAACTAACCAATAAATTCAGAATCTAGAATTATTTGATATGAAAAATAAATTTACCATATGTGAAATATTTAAAGAAATAAAAATATAGAATCAGAAATGAGAAAGAATGGGCAGGAGAAATGAACAAACATTTCTCCAAAGACATACAGATGGCCACCAGACATGAAAAGATGATCAACATCACTCATCATCAGAGAAATGCAAATCAAAACCACAATGAGATAACATGTTGTATGTATTGGAATGGCGAACATCAAAAACTCAAGAAACAAGTACTTGCAAGGATGTAGAGGAACAGAGAAATCCTTGTGCAATGTTGGTGGCAATGCAAACTGGTGCAGCCACTGTGGAAGGTAGTATGGAGGAAGCTCAAAAAATTAAAAATATAACTATCCTCCAATCTGGATTTGCACTAGGGTATTTACCCAAAAGAATACAAAAAGTACTGATTTGAAAGGATATATATGAACTGCTATGTCTTTTGCAGTATTATTTATAATAGCCAAACTATGGAAGCAGCCTAAGTGTCCACTGACAGATGACTGGATAAAGATGTTGTATGTGTAGTGTATGTATATACATGCACACACACTACACATACTTACACAATGAAATACCATTTAGCCAAAAAGGAATAAAATCTTGCCATTTGTAACAATGTGGATGCATCTAGTGAGTATAATGCTAAGTAAAATAAGCCAATCAGAGAAAGACCTAAACTATATGATTTTACTCATATGTGGAAATTAAGAAACAAAACAAATGAACAAAGGAAAAAGAGAGAGAGAGAGAGAGAGTCCAAGAAACAGACTCTTAACTATAGAGAACAAACTGATGGTTACCAGAAGGGAGGTGGGCGGTAGGGATGGGTGAAATAGGTGATGGGGATTGAAGAGCACAATTATTTTGATGAGCACTGAGTAATATATGGAACTGCTAAATCACGCTACTATACACGTGAAACTAACATAACACTGTATGTTAACTATGCTAAAATTTTTAAAAAGTAAGAGACTATCAAAAATTATCAAAGAAAATTTTTTAAAACTTTTAGAACACATGTAAGTAAAAACTTCCCTGCCGGGATGAAATAACAAACTAGACACAGCTAAAGAGATAATTAGTAACCTGGCATGGATATATATAACAATAACACAGAGAGCAAGACAGGGAGAGAGAAAATATGAGAAAAAAGTTAAAAGACACAAAGTATAGACTAAGAATATCCAAACTGCACAAAATCAGATCCCAGTTGACGTGAATCACTGACATTTTGAGTTTGGGCAAGTTACTTATTCTCTCCTTTTCTCAATTTTCTCTTTTGCAAAATTAGGCTTATGGTAAGACTGATGACTAGAATGGCCAGAGATAGCCATTAGAATAGAATAAAGGCAAGAAATTTCCAGAGCTTATTGGAGACCTTAAGGACATACACAGAAATCATAGAATGTACCAAGAAGAATAATTTAGAAGAAAATCCACACATCGTAGTGAAACTGAAGACACAGAGATCTTAAACAAGAGATAAATGACAGATCATCTAGAAAAAAAAAAGACAATTACATTAATAACAGGCATTACAAAAAGCAACAATAGATGTTAAAAAAGTGTAATAATTGTCAAAATTCTAATAGTAAATAACTGTCAAACTAAAATTGCATGATTGCAAGACTTATTGTTACAATTTTAAAATCTAAACATTTGCAGATTTTAAAAAAATGAAAAGATTTTTAACACCAATAAATTTTCACTAAGGGAATTTCTAAAGGTTGTACTTCAGAAAGACTGAAAATGATATCTAAGATGCAAGAAGGAATTGTGTTGCCCTATGTATGTCTGTTAGGTCCATTTAGTCTAACATATGGTTCAAGTCCAACATGTTGATTTTCTCTCTGGATGATCTATCCATTGATGAAAATGGAGTTTGGATGTCCTCTACTCTTACTGTATTGTTGCTATTTCTCCCTTCACATCTGTATTCCTTTAATATATTTAAATACTCTAATTTTGGATACATATACATTTACAATTGTTATATCCTCTTGATAAGATAACCTCTATCATTATATAATAGTCTGGTCTCTTGTTATCATTTTTAGGTTAAGATCTATTTTGTCTGATGTAAGTACATTTACCCTTGCTCTCTTTTGGTTTACACTTTCATGCAATATCTTTTTCATCCCATCACTTACAGAATACATGTCTCTGAAGCTCAAGTGAGTCTTTTCTAGGAAACATGTAGTTAGATCTTGTTTTTATGTACCCACTCATTTTATGCTTTTTGACTAGAATTCAATTCATTTATATTTAAAGTAATTGTTGGTATGTAAGTATTTACTAATGCTATATTAATTGTTTTCTGGTTGTTTAATAGTTTCCTAGTTCCTTTTTTCTTCTCATGTTGCCTTTCTTTGCAAATTGGTGAATTTTCATAGTCATACGTTCTGATTTCTGTGTCTTTATCTCCTGTGAATCTACTACAGGTTTTTATTTTGTGGTTACCATGAGACTTACATAAAACATCTTGTAAATATTAACACTATTTTATGCTGATAACGACTTTGATCACATACAAAAATTCTATCCTTTACCCCTTTGATTTTTTAATGTCATAGTTTACCTCTTTTTATATTGTGTATTTATTAACAAGTTATAGTAACATCATTATTTTTGACACTCTTGTCCCTTAACCTTTATACTATAGTCAACAGCAGCAGAATACACATTATTCTCAAGCATGCATGGAACATCCTTCATATGATAGGCCATAAAACAAGCCTTAGCAAATTTAAGAAGATTGAAACCATACCAAGTATCTTCTCTCTATTATTCCGATGGTATGAAACTAGAAATCAACAATAAGAGGAAAACTGGGAAATCTTAAGATGGGGATCCAATTTCATTTTTTTAATGTGGTTATCCAGTTATTCCAAAACCATTTATTGATGAGACTACACTTTCCCCATTGAGTATTTTTGGCTCTCTTATCAAATGTTAGTTGACCATAAATGTGTGGATTTCTTACTGGGCTCTTGATTCTCTTCTAGTGTCTGTTTTTTTGCCAGTACCACACTGTTTTAATTACTAGAGCTTAGTAGTAGAATTTGAAATAAGGAAGTGTGATGCTCTGGCTTTGTCTTTTTTCTCAGGATTGCACTGGCTATTCTGATTCTCTATATAAATCAGATAATAATATGATTCTCTATATAATCAGATTCTCTATATAAATCTGGTTCTATATAAATTTCAGTACTTTTTTCTATTTCTCTGAGTAATACCATTGGAATTTTGATAGGGATATTATTGAATCTATAGATAGCTTCAGAAAGTGTGGGCATTTTAACAATATCTCACAGATTTTGGTATGTTGTGTTCCCATTTTCATTTGTTTCAATATAGTTTCTGATTTTTCTTTTGAATTCTCCTTTAATTCATTGGCTGTTCAGGAGTGTGCTGTTTAATTTCCACATATTTTAATTTTTTCCCAGTTAATCTTTGTGAATAGTGTCAGCGATTTAGTGCCGCCTTCAACCCAGAGCGTGATCCTGGAGACCTGGAATCGAGTCCTACGTCAGGCTCTCTGCATGGGGTCTGCTTCTCCTTCTGCCTGTTTCTCTGCATCTCTCACTCTCTCTCTCTCTGTATCTCTCATGAATAAATAAATAAATAAAATCTTAAAAAAAAGACAAGAAATGACAAATGTTGGCAAGGAAGAGAAGAAAAGGTGGGAATGTACATTGACACAGTGCACTACAGAAAACAGTATGGAGGTTACTCAAAAAATTAAAAATAGAACTATCATAATCCAGCAATCCTGGGTAGCATTGACATTTTCACAATATTAATTCTTCCAATCCATGAGCATGGAATATTTTTCCATATCTTTGTGTCTTCCTCAATTTCTTTCAGAAGTGTTCTGTAGTTTTTAGGGTATAGATCCTTTACCTCTTTGGTTAGGTTTATTCCTAGGTATCTTATGCTTTTGGGTGCAATTGTAAATGGGATTGACTCCTTAATTTCTCTTTCTTCAGTCTCATTGTTAGTGTATAGCCAAGTTGCTGTATGAATTCTAACAATCTTGGGGTGGAGTCTTTTTGGGTGTTCTATGTACAGTATCATGTCATCTGCAAACAGGGAGAGTTTGACTTCTTTGCCAATTTGAATGCCTTTTATTTATTTTTGTTGTCTGATTGCTGAGGCTAGGACTTCCAGTACTATGTTGAATAGCAGTGGTGAGAGTGGACATCCCTGTCATGTTCCTGACCTTAGGGGAAAGGCTCTCAGTGTTTCCCCATTAAGAATGATATTTGCTGTGGATTTTTCGTAGATGGCTTTTAAGATGCTGAGGAATGTTCCCTCTATCTCTACACTCTGAAGAGTTTTGATCAGGAATGGATGCTGTATTTTGTCAAATACTTTCTCTGCATCTATTGAAAGGATCATATGGTTCTTGTTTTTTCTCTTGCTGATATGATGAATCACATTGATTGTTTTACGAGTGTTGAACCAGCCTTGCGTCCCGGGGAAAAATCTCACTTGGTCATGGTGAATAATCTTCTTAATGTACTGTTGGATCCTATTGGCTAGTATCTTGTTGAGAATTTTTGCATTCATGGTCATCAGGGATGTTGGTCTATAATTCTCCTTTTTGGTGGGATCTTTGTCTGGTTTTGGAATTAAGGTGATGCTGGCCTCATAGAACGAATTTGGAAGTACTCCATCTCTTTCTATCTTTCCAAACAGCTTTAGTAGAATAGGTATGGTTTCTTCTTTAAACGTTTGATAGAATTCTCCTGGGAAGCCATCTGGCCCTGGACTTTTGTGTCTTGGGAGGTGTTTGATGACTGCTTCAATTTCCTCCATGGTTATTGGCCTATTCAGGTTTTCTACTTCTTCCTGTTCCAGTTTTGGTAATTTGTGGTTTTCCAGAAATGCGTCCATTTCTTCTAGATTGTCTAATTTATTGGCGTATAGCTGCTTATAATAAGTTTGTAAAATCATTTGTATTTCCTTGGTATTGCTGGTGATCTCTCCTTTCTCGTTCATGATTTTATTAATTTGAGTCTTTTCTCTCTTCTTTTTAATAAGGCTGGCTAATGGTTTATCTATCTTATTAATTCTTTCAAAGAACCAACTCCTGGTTTTGTTAATCTGTTCCACAGTTCTTCTAGTCTCTATATCATTGAGTTCTGCTCGAATCTTTATTAACTCTCTTCTTCTGCTGGGTGTAGGATCTATTTGCTGGTTTTCCTCCAGCTCATCCCTATCAAAATACCATGGACTTCCTTCAGAGAATTGGAACAAATCATCTTATGAATTGTGTGGAATCAGAAAAGACCCCGAATAGCCAGGGGAATTTTAAAAAAGAAAACCATATCTGGGGACATCACAATGCCAGATTTCAGATTGTACTACAAAGCCATGGTCATCAAGACAGTGTGGTACTGGCACAAAAACAGACACATAGATCAATGGAACAGAATAGAGAACCCAGAAGTGGACCCTGAACTTTATGGTCAACTAATATTCGACAAAGCAAGAAAGACTATCCACTGGAAAAAAGACAGTCTCTTCAACAAATGGTGCTGGGAAAATTGGACATCCACATGCAGAAGAATGAAACTGGACCATTCTCTTACACCATACACAAAGATAAACTCAAAATGAATGAAAGATCTAAATGTGAGACAAGATTCCATCAAAATCCTAGAGGAGAACACAGGCAACACCCTTTTTGAACTTGGCTACAGTAACTTTTTGCAAGATACATCCATGAAGGCAAGAGAAACAAAAGCAAAAATGAATTATTGGGACTTCTTATCTTGATGAAGATCTTATCTTATCTTATCTTCTTTTGCTGTGCAAAAGCAACAGTCAACAAAACTAAAAGACAACCTACAGAATCGGAGAAGATATTTGCAAATGACGTATCAGATAAAGGGCTAGTTTCCAAGGTCTATAAAGAACTTATTAACCTCAACAGCAAAGAAACAAACAATCCAATCATGAAATGGGCAAAAGACATGAAGAGAAATCTCACAGAGGAAGACATAGACATGGCCAGCAAGCACATGAGAAAATGCTCCACATCACTGGCCATCAGGGAAATACAAATCAAAACCACAATGAGATACCACCTCACACCAGTGAGAATAGGGAAAATTAACAAGGCAGGAAACCACAAATGTTGGAGAGGATGTGGAGAAAGGGGAACCCTCTTGCACTGTTGGTGGGAATGTGAACTGGTGCAGCCACTCTGGAAAACTGTGCGGAGGTTCCTCAGAAGTTAAAAATAGATCTGCCCTATGACCCAGCAATTGCACTGCTGGGGATTTACCCCAAAGATACAGATGCAGTGAAACGCCGGAATACCTGCACCCCAATGTTTATAGTAGCAATGTCCACAATAGCCAAACTGTGGAAGGAGCCTCGGTGTCCATCAGAAGATGATGGATAAAGAAGATGTGGTCTATGTATACAATGGAATATTACTCAGCCATTAGAGACAACAAATACCCACCATTTGCTTTGACGTGGAGGGACCTGAAGGGTATTATGCTAAGTGAAATAAGTCAATCGGAGAAGGACAAACATTATATGGTCTCATTCATTTGCGGAATATAAAAATTAGTGAAAGGGAATAAAGGGAAAGGAGAGAAAATGAGTGGGAAACATCAGAGAGGGAGACAGAACATGAGAGACTCCTAACTCTCAGAAAGGAACAAGGGATGGTGGAACGGGAGGTGGGCGGGGGGGGGTGACTGGGTGATGGGCACTGAGGGGGGCACTTGATGGGATGAGCACTGGGTGTTATGCTATATGTTGGCAAATTTAACTCCAATAAAAAAAAGAATTAAAAAAATCCAGCAATCCTGCTTCTAGGTATATATCCAAAGGAAAGGAAAATAGGATATGGAAGAGATACACACGCTTCTATGTGTATTGCAGGATTGTTCACAAGAGCCAAGATCCAATCTGGATCCAACAATGAATGAATGGATAAAGAAGATACAGGGTGTGTGTGTGTGTGTGTGTGTGTGTGTGTGTAATATATAATAATATATAATACATTATATATATACATATATATATATGTATATATATATTCTTTCAGCCATAAGAATGAAAGAAATCCTGCCATTTGCGAAAACATGGATGGGACTTAAAGGCATAATGCTAAGTAAAATAAATCCATCAAAGACAAATACTACATGGTGGCACTTACGTGTGGTTCTAAGAAAGGTGAACTTGCAGAAACAGAGAATAGAATTGAATTGTGGATATCAAGGGCTGGAAGGTAGGGGAAATGGTGAAATATTGGTCAAGGAGTACAAACTACTGGTTAGAAGATGAGTAAGTTCTGAAGATTTAATGCACAACATTGTGGTCATAATTAACAACACTGTATTACATACTTGAAAGCTGCAAAGAGAGTACACCTTAAATGTTTTCATCAGAAAAAAAGAAATGATGATTATGTGACATGATGGAGGTGTTATTAAGTGCTACTGTGGTAATCATGATGTAATGTATAGATGTATCAAATCAATGCACTTTATACCTCAAATTTACATAATATTGCATGTCAATTATATCTTGATAAAGCTATAAAAATGTTTAAAAGAAGGAATTTTGAGCAAAGAAATATATAAAAATAGGAAAATTTAAAGAAACATTTAGAGTTACTATGTTATTGATATTTAATTTGGCAACTTAATATTGAGACAGAATTAAAATTAACTAAAATTTCCTGAAGAAAAGAAAAAACAGAAAGTTTGAGTAGTATTGCAATCATTAGAAAATTTATTTATTAGGCAAAACTTCTACCACAAAGAAAGTCCCAAACTACTTGGAATTTACATGTGAGATCTACCAAATTTGCAAATAACAATTACAGTTCTACATGTGATTTTCCCAAAATATATAATAGAGATTGCTCTCAACTCGTCTATGATACTAAAACAATAATGGGACAAGATTTTTTTTTAAATCACTGTCATTCATGAACATAGGCTGAAAATCTTTCAAAGTTTCTTAGCAAATAAACCTCAGTGGTATGTTAAATTGAGTTGGATTTATATTAGGATGTTTCAGCCAATCAAGTTTCTTTTAAAAATCTACCACTATGATAGACTATAAGAGAAAATTGAAAAGATAATCTAAAAATCCACAGATTAAACACAAAAAATTAAACATCCCTCATGATAAAGAAATGTGTTACAAAACATGAACTGGAAGAGAGAATCTCTTAATTGGATAAAACAGATCTATAAAAAATTAGAAGTAAACATTATCCTTAATGGGGAAATTTAAAAAAAAGATTCTGTTAATACAAAAAATCAATTTATCATCATTTGTGGAAATTCAGCATTCAACATAAAAAGACTTTAGAGAGTAAAATAAGACAGGACAAGAAAGGACATGGAGAATGAAAAGAAACAGAAGTAAATTGATTTCTTAATCACAGAAAATATATTTGCTTATAATTGTCTACATAGCAAATCCAAAATAATCTACAAGCAAATTGATAGAATTAATAGTAGAGTTTAGGAGAGTTTAAAGGTAATTGAATATAAGATGAATATAAACAATAAATTGCATTTGCATTTTCTAGGTACCAAAACACAACAATAACAAAAAAACCCCATTCATATTGTTCACGAATTCACACATAAGTCTTACTATCAATAAGAAGTATTGTCAATAAGAAGTACTTTAAATAAGGTACTGTCTCTCAGTACCTTATTTAAAATTATAGCCCACTACCAAAACCCCTATCACTAACTGCTAAGCTTCACAGTGTTTAGTTTTTTCCTACAGTACTTCTTACTAGCTTACCTATTTATCTTGTTTGTTGTCCATCCACCATAGAATACAGTCTGTAAGGAAAGGGTTTTTTTGCTAACTTGTTATTGTTTACCTTCTCAATTTTTTTAGCTGCTTGTCTTGTACACTTAGAATAGTACCTGACATATAGTAGGGACTCAATAAGAATTTGTCAAATAAAGTGACTGACATACATACAAATATACAAAATACATTATAATATCAAGAAAATATAAAGTACCAATGAATCTGTGTAACAAAAGATATAAATAGTGAAATATACCAACTTTATAGATACAATGTCTCAATATTGAATAATATGAATACCTATATGGATCTTATAGATGAGAGCAATTTTAACAATTCCAACAAAATTTTAAGGAATCTGTCATTCTAATTTTAACATTTCTGTGAAAGAACAAAGGCACAAGAATCCTTCCAGTGGGAAAAGAAAGGGAGGAGGTGAGGGCATTTCCTTCTAGAAGAGAAGGAAATGAAGGAGCTTGCCTTCTCAGATAGTAAGCTTTAAAGTAAATAATGTCTTGTAACAAGTACAGAAAAAATGACTTACAGAACAGAGTCAGAAACAGTTCATCACATCCATGAACATTTAAAAATCTAACAAAATGTGATATTGGAAATATAGAAAAGAGGGACTATTCAAGTGCTGTAGTATGGCTTTCCAAAAATTAAAAAAATAATTAAAAACTATATTTTTCTGTTTTCATTATACACAAAAATTAATTCCAGAAGAATTATAGACATACAGTGAATATTTTTTTATATATTTAGAATAATACGTAAGAAAACATATTTGAGATTATATAGCATATAAAGGTAAAAGGTAGAACTTCTTTTTTAATATTGTATTTATTTTAGAGAGTGTGTGTGCATGAGCATGAGTGAATAGAGGGACAGAGAGAGAGGAGAAGGATAACCTTAAGCAGACTCCATGCCCAGCATGAAGCTGGTCTCAGGACTGAATCCCCTGGCTGCGAGATCATGACCTAAACTGAAATGAAGAGTCAGCCACTTAACTGATGGAGCCATCCAGGCACTCTAGGGGTAGAATTTAAGACACACAAAAAAGGTTTAAGCACAAAAATCTTGATAAACTATATTAAATTCAACAATTTCTGTTTATCAAAAGACACCACAAATAGAGTGATCGTTCAAGCCACAAATTAGAATGATGAAGAACTACAAATCAATAAGGAAAGACAATCTAGTAAAAATGAAAAGCACAAAAGGATTAGTAGTCATACTTTAGCAGAGGAAACATCAATGGCAGATAAACAAAAAAATGTTAAACTTTTTTCAATAACCATAGAAATATAAATTAAAATGAAAAACAGCATTTGGAGAGTCCAAGATGCCAGAGAAGTAGGAGACCTTAGGTTCATCTGGTCCCAGGAATTCAGCTCGATAGCTATTAAGTCATTCTGAACACCTCTGAACTCAAACGGAGACCTAAGAAAATAACTGCAACTCTATTAAAAGTGGCCACTTTCTGCAATGTAGGAGGTGCAGAGAAGTGAATCCAAGGTGATATATGGGAAGACAGACTGCAGCGGGGAGGGAGCCATTTTCTCTCTCATCCTCTAAAGCTTCCTAGAAAGCCTTCAGGGAACCAAAGCCACATAGAGCAATTTGGAGCAGATTACTTGGCTTGGCCCCCTGACCAGGGCAGTGCAACTTCACCCGGGGCAAAGACACCTGAGAATCAACACAACAGGCCCCTCCGCCAGAACATCAGCAAGAACATCCAGCCAAGACCAAGTTTATCAAACATTGAGAACTACAAAACCCCAGCACTAAGGGAATATAGCATATAGAAATCATGGTTTTGTTTTTGTTTACTTTTTACCCATAATTCTTTAATCTTTCAATTTTAATTTTTTCTCTTTCCCTTTTTAATCAATTTATTAAAAAAAAAGATTTTATTTACTCATAAGAGACACATGAGATACAGAAAGAGGTAGAGACATAGGCAGAGGGAGAAAGAAGCAGGCCTCCTGAGGAGAGCCCGGGTAGGACTCCATCCCAGGACTCCAGGATCATGCCCTGAGCTGAAGGCAGATGATCAACCACTGAGCCACCCAGGTGCCCCAAATCCTTTTTAATTTTCATTTTTACAGATATATTTTACCCTTTCACTATATGTAATAAAAAATGGAGCCTCTAGCTGCTAGGAAAAATGAGGCAGAAGAGAGAATTAGTGATACAGAAGACAAAATTGTGCAGAATAAAAAAGCTGAGACATAAACAACTACTGGATCATGAGGGGAGAATTTGAGGATAAATTATACCATAAAGCAAAACAATATTAGAATAATTGGGATCCCAGAAGGAGTGGAAAGAGGCAGGCAGAAGGCATATTGGAGCAAATTACAGTGGTGAACTCCTCTAATCTGGGGAGGGAAACAGGCATCATGTCCAGGAGGCACAGAGAACCCTCCTTAAAAATCAATAAAAATAGGTCAACAACTCAACATATACTAGTGAAACTTTCAAATCTAAGAGACAAAGAGAAAATCCTGAAAGCAGCTCAGGACAAGAGATCTATGAGGCAACAAGGGTAGAAAACATTAGACTGGCAGACCTATCCACAAAGACTTGGTAGGCCAGAAAGGACTGGCACAATATAGTCAGGGTGTTAAATGAGAAAAACATGCAGCCAGGAATACTTTATCCAGCAAAGCTGTCAGTAAAATAGGAGTGATAAAAAGTCTGCAGGACAGACAGGAACTAAAAGAATTTGCAATCACCAAATTAACCCTATAAGAAATATTAAAAGGGATCCTTTTAAGCGAAGAGAGAGCCAAAAGTACACTAGACCAGAAAGGAACAGAGACAATACACATAAACAATGACTTCACAAGTAATACAATGGCTCTAAATTCATATCTTCCAATAGTTATCCTGAATGTAAATAGGCTAAATGCTCCTACTTAACAAACACAGGGTATCAGATCAGTTAAAAAAGTAAGACCCATCAGTGTGCCGTCTGTAAGAGACTCATTTTAGACCCAAAGACACCTCCGGATTTAAAGTGAGGGGGTGGAAACCCATTTATCATGCAAATGGACATCAGAAGGAAGCTGTGGTGGCAATCCTAATATCAGACAAGTTAGATTTTAAACCAAAGTCTATAATAAGAGATGAGAAAGGATACTATATCATAAAGGGTCTATTCAACAAGAAGATCAAACAATTATAAATATTTATGTCCCTTACATGGGAGCAGCCAGTTACATAAGCCAATTAATAATAAAATTAGAGAATCACATCAATAATAATACAATAATAGTAGGGAACTTTAACACCCCTACTAAATGGACAGATCATCTAAGCATATCAACAAGGAAACAGGGCTTTGAATGACACACTGGACCAGATGGACTTCACAGATATATTCAGAATGTTCCATCCTAGAGCAATAAAATACACATTTCTTGGGTTCACATAGATCATTCTTCAGAAGAGATCACATAAATCAGGTCTCAACCAGAACCAAAAGATGGGGATCATTCCCTGCATATTTCAGAACATAATGCTTTGAAACTGGAACTCAATCACAAGAGGAAATTTGGAAAGAACTCAAATACATGGAGGCTAAGGAGCATCCTACTAAAGAATGAATGGGTTAACCAGGAAATTAGAGAAGAATTTTTAAAATTTCATGAAAACAAGTGAAAATGAAAACACAACTGTTCAAAACTTTTGGGATGCTGCAAATGTGGTCCTAAGAGGGAAGTATATAGCAATACAGGGTTTCTCAAGAATCAAGAAAGGTCTCAAATACACAACCTAATCTTACACCTAAAGGAGCTGGAGAAAGGACATCAAATAAAGCCTAAACCCAGCAGAGAACGAAGTAATAGATTAGAGCAGAAATCAATGAAATAGAAACCAAAAGAACAGTAGACCAGATTAACCAACCTAAGAGCTGGTTCTTTGAAAGAATTTAAGATTGACAAACCCCTGCCAGACTTGTCAAAAAGAAATAAAGGATCCAAATAAATAAAATCATGAAATAAAGAGGAGAGATCACAACCAACATCAAAGAAATACAGACATTTATAAGAACACATTATGAGCAAGTATACGCCAACAAATTAGGCAACCTGGAAGAAATGGATGCATTCCTAGAGATGTCTAAACTACCAAAGCTGAAACAGGAAGAAATAGAAAATCTGAACAGACCCAGACCCGGCAAGGAAATTGAAGCAGTAATCAAAACCTCCTAACAAACAAGAGTCCAGGGCTGATGCTTTCCCAGGGGAATTCTACCAAACATTTAAAAAAGAACTTATACATATTCTTCTGAAGCTGTTTCAAAAAATAGAAATGGAAGAAAAATTTCCAAACTCTATGAGGCCAGCATTACCTTGATCCCAAAACCAGACAAAGACTTCACCAAAAAGGAAAATTACAGATCAATATCCCTAATGAACATGGATGCCAAGATTCTCACCAAAATACTAGCCAGTAGGTTCCAACAGTACATTAAGAGGATTATTCACCACAACAGGGATTTATTCCTGGCCTGCAAGAGTGGTTCGACATCTGCAAATCAATCAATATGATACACTACATTAATAAAAAGAAAGGACAAGAACCATATGATCCTCTCAATAGGTGCAGAAAAATCATTTGACAAAGTACGGTGTCCATTCTTGATTAAAACTCTTCACAGTGTAGGGATAGAGGGAGCATACCTTGGTATCATAAAAACCATCTACTAAAAGCCCACAGCGAATATCATTCTCAATGGGGAAAAACTGAGAGCTTTCCCTGTAAGGTCAGGAACAGGGCAGGGATGTCCCCTATATCACCACTGCTGTTCAACATAATACTAGAAGTCTTAGTCTCAGCAATCAGACAACAAAAATAAATAAAAGGCATTCAGATTGGCAAAGAAGTCAAACTGTCACTCTTTGCAGATGACATGATACTTTATATGGAAAATCCAAAAGACTCCACTCCAAAAGTGTCAGAACTCATAGGAATTCAGAAAAGCGGCAGTATATGAAATCAGTTGCATTTCTATACATTAACAATGAGACAGAAGAAAGAGAAATTAAGGAGTCAATCTCACTTACAATTGCACTCAAAACCATAAGATACTTAGGAATAAACCTAACCAAAGAGGAAAACCAAGAGGAAAAGTCAGAAAACTATAGAACACTCATGAAAGAAATTGAGGAAGACACAAAGAAATGGAAAAATGTGGAATGAAAGAACAAATATTGTTAAAATGTGTATGCTACCCAAAGCAATGTACACATTCGATGCAATCCCTATCAAAATATCATCAACTTATTTTACAGAGTTGATAAGTACAAATCCTAAAATTTGTATGGAACCAGAAAAAAACACTGATTAGTCAAAGGAATGTTGAAAAAGAAAACCAAAGCTGGTGGCATCACAATTCTGGAAGTCAAGCTCAATTACAAAGCTGTGATCATCAAGACAGTATGGTACTGGCACAAAAACAGACACATAGATCAATGGAACAGAATAGATAACCCATAAATGGACCATCAACTCTATGGTTAACTAATCTTTGACAAAGCAGGAAAAATATCCAATGGGAAAAAAATAAAAAGACAGTCTCTTCAACTAATGCTGTTGGGAAAACTGGATAGCCACATGCAGAAGAATAAAACTAGACCATTTTCTCAACCATACACAAAAATAGACTCAAAATGGACCTACATGTGAGATAGGAATCCATCAAAATCCTATAGGAGAACACAGGCAGAAACCTCTTTGACCTTGACTGGATCAACTTCTTCTCGACACATCTCCAAAGTCAAGGGAAACAAAGGCAAAAATCACTATGGGGACTTCATCAAGATAAAAAAAAACAAAACCTTTTTCTCAGCAAAGGATACCGTCAACAAAACCAAAAGACAATCGACAGAATGGGAGAAGGTATTTGCAAATGACATATCAGAGAAAGGACTAGTATCCAAAATCTATAAAGAACTTATCAAACTCAACCCCCAAAGAATAAATAATCCAATCAAGAGATAAACAGAAGACACAAACAGAGATTTCTCCAAAGAAGACATACAAATGGTCAATGGACACATGAAAAAATGCTCCACAGCCCTCAGCATCAGGGAAATACAAATCAAAACCACAATGAGATACCACCTCATAGTGGTCAGAATGACTAAAATGAATAAACCAGGAAATGACAGATGTTGGTGAGGATGTGGAGAAAGGGGAAACCTCTTATAAAGTTGGTGAGAATGCAAGTTGGTACAGCCACTCTGGCAAACAGTATGGAAGTTCCCCCAAAAAATTGAAACTAGAGCTACCTTATGACCCAACAATTGAACAACTGTATTTATGCCAAAGATACAAATGTAGTAATCTAAAAGGGGCACCTGCACCCCACTGTTTATAGCAACAATGCCCACAATTAGCAAACTATGGAAAGAGCCCAGATGTCCATCAACAGATGAATGGATAAAGATGTGATACATATACACAATGGAATAAAATGAAATCATGCCATTTGCAACAGCATGAGTGGAACTACAGGTTATTATGCTAAATGATAAGTCAATCAGGGAAAGACAATTATCATATGATCTCACTCCTATGTGGAATTTAAGAAACAAAACAGAGGATCATAGGGGAAGACAGGAAAAAATAAAACAAGACAAAATCAGAGAGGGAGACAAACCATAAGAGACTCCTAATCATAGGAAACAAACTGAGGGTCCCTGGAGGGATGCAACGTAGGGGGACAAGATAACTGGGTGATGGACATTAAGGAGGGCATGTGATGTAATGAGCACTGGGTATTATATAAGATTGATGAATCACTGACCTCTAACTCTGAAACCAATAATACATTATATGTTAATTAATTGAATTTAAATAAAATTTCAAAAAAATGAAAATGAAAAACAAAATATTACACCCACTTGGGACACCTGGGTGGCTCAGCAGTTAAGCATCTGCCTTCGGCTCAGGGTGTGATCACGGAGTCCCAGGATGGAGTCCCACATCGGGCTCCCTACATGGAGTCCGCTTCTCACTCTGCCTGTGTCTCTGCCTCTCTCTCTCTCTCTCTCTCTCTCTGTCTGTCTCTCATGAATAAACAAATAAAGTCTTTAAAAAAATTACACCCACTAAATAGACAAAATGAATAAATCTTCAAATAGCAAACATTGATAAGGCTATGGAGCAATGGGAATCCTCATAAATGTCAAAATTGGTTTAACAATTTTAGAAAACAGTTTAGTCTTATCTTGTAAATTTAATCATGTGCATACTTCAGTATGAATTCAGCTGAATTTCAGCTTTTAAGTATATAATTTAGAAACCTCTTGTCATGCACCAAAGGATGTATAAAAATTGTTCATGGCCTTATTGTTAACAACAGCAACCCAAATGCCATGAACCAGAGATGGCTACATGTGGTATAGTTATATATGGGGCATATTTACCTAATGAAATATCATAAATCAATTTAAAAAAAAAAACAGATACAGTTACAAACAATAATTTGGATAAATATGGGAGTGACTGAAAACAAGTTCCAGGAGAGTATGTGCTTATTTAAACAATATATTCTTTAGCATCAACTTAAACATGTGGGAAACCTTTTTAAAATAAAAAGTAAAGGAACAACAAACATAAAATCTAGCAATTGACTTAGAATAGGGGAAAATGGAGTGGAATACATAAAGTCTAAAGTATAAAATAGTGAAGGAACACAGAGATGATTCAATGTTATCAGTGATATTCAGATCTTAAGTAGGGTGATGAATTATTGCATATATATTTTGACACTATTATGAAATCATTATAAAATTATCAAATATTGCATAATAGAAAAACCACATAAACAAAGCCTCAATAAACTAAAGAAAAGCCAATATGTAATATTTTTTCCAGTAATGCCAGTAGTTGGAAAATTAAATTTCTTTTTAACATTTTCTAAAGGACATCAAATTTTAAGTTTTGAGAAAATCATCTCACTGTGGGATATATAAAATGTGTGATAAGAAAAAAAGCTGATATTTGTCTTTTATTTGGATTTTTTGAAGGAATTATACAAGAATCTTTTAAAATAAAAATATCCTAAGGAAGACATGATTTTGCACCAAATTTTTACCTTGTGATTTACACCCTAGGTAAGACCACCGAATACATATATTTTACAGGAAAATGAAATAGTATTCAGCCGTATTCTTCTCTTGTATTTTGTAACATTAGGTCTACTTTTAGAGTGTATCTTTAGGCTTTGGTAAACATGTTTTTTTCTGTTACAGAAAATCACCCCAACTAAGCTTGTTCTCCTTTATCCCACACTAACGCCATCTTCTTTTATTTTATTTATTTATTTATTTATTATTTTTTAAAAAAAATTTTTAATGCCTTTTTAAAATTTTTTATTTATTTTTTTAAATTATTTTATTTTATTTATTTATGATAGGCACACAGTGAGAGAGAGAGAGAGAGAGAGAGAGAGAGGCAGAGACACAAGCAGGCTCCATGCACCGGGAGCCCGACGTGGGATTCGATCCCGGGTCTCCAGGATCCCGCCCTGGGCTAAAGGCAGAAGCTAAACCGCTGCGCCACCCAGGGATCCCTCTTCTTTTATTTTAATTCTTTGTGATTCTTCTTTTATTTTGTAGACAGTAGCGTTCTATCTAGGCCTCTTCCTCAGCTTTTGAAAGATTGAGTCACTAGGTGAAAGATTTGCCCCCTTGCCAGATCCACTTCAATTAAGAGTTGTAGTGCCTTCTATGCAGCAAAGTTACTTGCTATGTGAATAAAACAGAAACAGTATAATGTAACTAGCAGGAGATAACTTAGTAGACTCTGAGAATGTATTAGATAAAGAACAGGCTAGAGGAAGGAAATTTAGGGAAAGATCTCATTTTTAAACTACTGTACACAAAATTATCTTTCGTGAGAAGTTATCTTTAGGATACAAGATATCTGAGAAGTATAAAATAAACAGACTCTGAAATACAAACAAACCGGTGGTTGCCAGACGGGGTATGAGTGATATAGATGAAGGGAGGAAAAACGAGGTATAAAGCAAAGAGAAAACACAATTGAAAAACAGAATCAATTAAACAACAGTGAGGCAAGGAAAATCCAAATTCTATTTTAAAACACAATGAAGTGTCTACATTTTCAGTAGTTTTAAAAAAAATTTCAGTATGCTTTAGTGCATTTTATCTTACCTGTGACAAAACAAAAACAATAAAAATAAGAAGATTCTTCTCAGATATACTTTGATACAGCATCATAACAGACACTCTGTTTTTGAGGAAAAGGACATACTAAAATATTTAAACATTCAGAGGAATGCTCTAATTTTTTACAGAAAGACAGAAGAATGGATGGTCACAGTATTTTTATTGCCAAAACAGAGAAATCATGAGAGATGGATTTGAGAGAGGAGGCAAGATGAACTATTGCGGGATGTGACATTGAAGGCTCCTTCTTCCCAACATCGCTGGCAAAGAAAGACCAGAAAGAACAGCTTTACAACAAGCATCAACAAGCAACCCTTCCTAACACTGGCTCTATGTGCTTCTGTAAAAACGGCTATGTGTCAAACAGTGGAGAAATGTAATCATTATTTTTAGAAATTTTTAGACATTTTCCATTTCCTAGCTGACTATCATAATTTATTTCCCACAGGGTTGTTCATCATCCATAAAAATTGTGTAGGATTTGTGAAGCAATCTCGAGTTTATACCCTCTGGGATATTTTAGTGTAGAACCAGAAGAAGCCTACAGTGATTTTATTTTTTTTTTTCCATCCAACCTGGAGAAAAAAACAATCTGTTGATAAATTATATCAAAGGCGCTCAGAAGAGAATCACAACTGCAAGAAATTGGGGTTCTTTTAAATCTCTTGAAAGTTTAAAATTCTGGAGGTCATTTGATAGTTTAGGTGCTGTGCAATTAGTCTATGGTGTTTAAGGAAGACTGTCAGACGCTGCAAGGGGAATGAATGGAGGGGGCTCAGGGGTTTGCCTGGAGGAACACAGCTTAAGAGTAGATCTAGTTTTGTTGTTGTACCACACTGGACACTGTCAAAAGTTACGCCTAGTATTCTGCCTAGAGAAAGCCCAAAAGGGCTGTGGGACACAAGATTACAAATCAGTGGTCATTGCTGCTGAAATTGGAGTTTGGATCCACATGCTGGGCGGAAGAAATTCCATAATAGTTGTGCAAAATATTGAGCCTGAGAAAACCAGTGGTTATCACAGGTTTGATTTCCATCTGAAAAGTTAGGCTACAGTAATGCATTATCGACTGACCAGTTATTCTTAACACAATTGACAAGTTGCTTCTTAACTGGGTGAAAATAGTGATTTTAAAAGACCCTATAAACAGAACAATGGCAATGGAGTGAGCTATCTGAATATCTCCTTAATTTTTCCATGTAATTTTTTCTCAGAAAACTAAGGCTTTGTATGAAAAATAATATTGATTCAGGCATGTTCTCCCAATCCAAGCATAGACATATTTATTTATAGAAGATGGTGTTACATTGTGTACATTTACTAGACTCTTACTCCATGTATTCCCATAGAGCTTTAAAACAACAGAACAGACTAAGTCAACTGGGTTTAAACCATGGCTCTGGCTCTTTTTAACTGGAAGACCTAGGACCTAGGATAATAAGTTTTTACTCTAGGCCTCAGTTTTCTTATTTGTAGCATAGGGTAGTAAATAATATAGGTTAGATATTTAGCTATTACAGCTGGGCTTGTACTAAAAGTTGGTGTATATAATGTTCTTAGCTTAAAATCAGCTTGCTATATTGACTATACCTTGTTAAAGCCATACAGTACCTTTGTAAAATCATAAATAGTCTAAGAATTAAACAGTTTAACAGACAGGACCTAAAGGCATACTAAGATGCCTCCTGCTGATTGGGTGCTACATGGCTAAGAATGGCATCATATGGTTAATTTCATTATCAATTATATGGCTATAGAGGCAAATATTATTGTATATGTCATTTTCTGAACACTTGATATGAATTAAGTCAACAATCCTCATATAATTCTAGGAGTTAAGTACTCTTAACATATTGTTTTCACATCTGAAGAAATTGAGATACAAAAAGATTAGGTAACTTGCCCTAAATCATGTATCTAGTGAGTAGCTGAGCTGGGATTCCAACTCAGCAAGTTGGCACCAGTCTCATAACCATTCTGCTCTACTGGGTCTCCATATATTTTTTCCAGTACACATTAGATATATATCTGGATGTTATACATGTTGAATAATCGTACTTTTAATGGATTCAAGTTAGAGTGAGGATTAGGGTGTGATCAAAAATAAAATCTTGTCCTTCTATTGTGGCATACTATGACACAATTTATCATAAGCCACCTACATTTCCTTTTGATTTTCTAGAAAACACATTTTAATAAATTTAAGAAATATATCCCTGCTTGCATATGAAACTTGGAAATTCTTTAGTAGTTAAATATAAAGAATAAAACAGTGACCCAAATTCCTAGCAGTAGGAACAGATATTTTAGAGAGAAGCAACAGTATAACTGCTTCCTTAAGTCTTCATGAGATGTATAAAATTCCCAAGAGGCCCTGAATAAAGATCATTCCAATTTTGAATTAAAAGCCTACAAGGAGACTTTTTAATCTCAGAAGAAAAACACCAATAGATTTGTCTTTAGACTTTGGGGATTGAAAAGAAATTGTCTAGGTTATGAGTATAAATAGGCATCCTCATAAATTCCAATAGGTAGTGGCTGAATAAAAGAGCAAATCTGGGCTGTATTTGGCTCACTGGGAAAGAATGCAAAGCTCACTCAGTGACCTATACCTTAAATGTAGAATTAGAAAATGGCAGAACAGACGTCATGTTTTTGTCATCCTCATATAGTCATCTCCTTTTCTTATATCCTTCTGCTCCTCTCAGACAAACCACCCTCCTCATACAAAGGGAAACATGCACACACACATGCATATACACGTGTACACACAAACACACACACATTTGCATATACCAACACACTCAGAATTTACCATCACCAGAAGGAGATCCTTCAAATGAAATACTGAGTGGGACTTTGGACCCAATCTTCTGTCTTCTGTATTTCATTTAATTTCTGATATGTGGTCAGCTAATGTTTAAAAGCCACCTTTGTCAGTCTATAAGAAGTGATACTAATATTGAGCTAATATACATATAATGTATATATGTATATGTATAATGTATATATGTATATATGTATAATGTATAATGTATATACTAATATACATATAATGTATATATATACACATATAATCTTACAATCAACTTGTTTGCTTGGAAGTCCTTTGGAGATAAATAACAGCTCCTCGAGCTTACATGAAAATCATGCTAATTTTGCATAATGGCATCAAGCAATATTGAGATTAATGGACTGATGACCAAGATGCTGGGGGATAAAAAGGGAAGAGTGGAGAAAAAGGGTGGGGAGGTACTGAACCCATTTTGGAGAAAGGAAGATTGGAAGAAGAGTTAAAAGAGTGAGAGAGAATACTTAGCATATCCATAGAAGAAAATCTAGGGCTTGGAAAGATATGCTGGGAGAGACTTAGTGACCAATACCGTTTTATGCTACCTGGTGTGTGAGTACATACACTATACATAGATATAGTACATGTATATATATGTCACATTCACAGATACAGTTGGCACTCAAAAAAAAAAAGTGGTGCCAAAGGGCACCACTCCTTTCCCTACCAGTAGAGGGAGCCACTGTTTGAGAGAGCCAAGATGAGTTCTCTCTCCTTTGAAAACATCAACTTCTTCAAGGCAAGTCATTTGTTTCTCTTTTCTTTCCTTGCTTTTTAGGGAGGAGAAAATACTCGTCAGTGGTTTATATCAGGAAAATCACTTGCTAGGCCCTCCCCTTCAGACTAAGCTCCCCAAAGAAAGTACAAAACAGCTCTCATTAAAGTCACCTTCTAAGGGGTACCACAAAAAGAATGTAGTAAAACTTCTAAATGGCCTTTGGGTCACCATTCATAAAAGGAAAATAAGAAGTTGACAGTCTTTTCTATGGCTTAGTGCCATCATTAAAAACGCGAGACTGGTCATAGCAGATGCCCCTGGGTTGAGGGATAAGTGGTACAACATCAGTGGCCTCAGTATCTAATGACACAAAACCAAGACTAAATTATTAATGCTATTTTAGTATGGCTATGTTCTGGCTCTTGGAACAGAGCTGTTCAATGGACTAGAGAGAACAGTGGTTGTGCTTAGATAACAGAAAACTAAGTAATACCTTATTTGTATATCATATTTTCTATTTCAAAGGTTTTTTTTTTTGTATTTACAGTTAGGATAGAGCATGTTGTGAAGGTTTTTGTTTGTTTGTTTTAAAGATTTTATTTATTTATTCATGAGAGACACAGAGAGAGAGAGGCAGAGACATAGGCAGAGGGAGAAGCAGGCTCCCCATGGGGAATCTGATGCAGTACTCAATTCTGGGGCCCCAGGATCACACCCTGAGTGGAAGGCAGATGCTCAACCACTGAGCCACCCAGGCATCCCTGATGCTAAGGTTTTAACCAGGGTTAAACATCTCTGAACAGGCTGATTTGGTTGACAGTGGATGGAAATAAAACCAAAGCAAAAATACCTTGACACCAACCAACAGAACATTCTAACCTTGGACAATTGGCCTATTAATAGCATAATAGTAATCCTTAAAAAGCAGGAGGACCAATTACTGGCTCTACATAGTTAGTGTTGTTTATTCTAAGCTCTGTTTATAAGATACAAAATATAAGAAAGATTGGACAATTAACCATCTGATTTGATCAGTGTAGGCAGCCAAACCAGCTAATTCAGCAGGGAGATGGAGCCCTGACTAGCTAGATGGATCAAATCAAGAGAAGAACTTCCAGATCTCCCCTTTACTTTAGCCTAGTAGAGGATACCTTGGGGGAATGGCTTAGATTCAAAGGCTTTGATTGTTTGAAATCCCCCAAAGGTCTATTAATTGGAGCTCTTTGGATGGTTTGGATGGTTAAACTTGCATAGCTTAGTTGGTTGGCTAATCAGTTCTCAGATACCATAAACTCAGCCACCTTAAAATGGTGGGGAAAAACTTTCATAGTAAAAATAATTATTATAATGGTCTGCCTTTGCTACTAAAAAGTAAAACAATCTTGTATCTGGGACAGTCAGCTGTTCTTTTATTTGGCAAGATAGCCAGGAAACGGAGAGATACATTTTTCAGTTCTGAACTGTTTCAGGTCTGAGTCCTTTAAGCACAGGGTCACATGGTAATTCCTTTAGTCAGCACCGAGTTTTATTAATGTCAACAGTCAGCAGAAGACTAAATAATTTTGGTAGTATATTTTAATTCTATCCCTGAAAAATTAATCTGGTAAGTTTTTCAGAGACATATGTAATTTTTCTATTAAGTTATCTCCTTTATAAGTAGAAGCTAGGGTACACACACAGCACTGGATTGAGCTCAACAAAGTCAAAGGGAAGAGGTATTCAGGGTTAAAGAAACTAACAGATTCAACAGATTCAACATGGGTAGTTGAAGGCCTTTAAGTCTTATAAATATACTATCAAGAAAGGTCTATTCGGCCCACTTATACTACCACAACTGAGTTATACTAACCCATCAAAACACACAAAAGAAACAGCTCTTTGACTAAACTCTGGAAATCGTCATGCCTACAAGACCCTTGAAACAAATAAATGATCAACTTTGATGTAATGCTTCCAGGGGGTTACCAATGGTGAATAGTCCCTGAAGATACATGAACCAAACTATTCGAACATGGTTTAGCCTTCTCTGAAGGCTAAGTCACAACAGAACCAGCTTTCATAAAGCTGAAAAGTCAAACAACTATGAGTGCTATTCATTTCAGTCCAGTTTATTATCATCCAAGGGTTGTGGGACAAAATCAGCTTCATCTTGAACCTTGGAATATTTAGAAAAAGAAAAGGAAAAACTTTAGGGAATGGTCATTTACCAGAAGTGAATAACTTAACCGTTTATTTCACCAAAATGTTTATTGACCATCTATTAAAACCCAGTGTTTTTGGAAAGCACATGAGGACTGCAAACAAAAGTATAACTTTCTATAACTATCTATACAGTCCTTGTGAAAAATTGATGAGACTGGAGACATTTTAAAATAGAGTTGGAGGGATGCCTGGGTGGCTCAGCAGTTGAGCATATGCCTTTGACTCAAGGGGTGATCCTGGAGTCCCAGGATCGAGTCCCACATCGAGCTTCCTGTATGGAGCCTGCTTCTCCCTCTGTCTATGTCTCTGCCTCTCTCTCTCTCTCTCTCTCCCTCTGTGTGGTGTGTGTGTCTCATGAATAAATAAAATCTTTCAAAAATTAAAAAAATAATAATAAAATAGAGATGGCGAGGCTTCTGTAGAGAAACTGCCTTACCCACCTGTGGAATTATCTAAAATTTCTGAACATGAGAGACTCCATTTTGAGAAAAGCTCCATTTTCCTTTCTAAAGCAAATGGCTAATGAACTCCTGAACTGGCAAAAAAGGTACTTGGAGTGGGCCAGAAGCAGCAATTGTTCTACAAGTAATTTTTCATAAATTCAATAGGACAACAGGCATCCTGACCATAAAACTGGTGGTTGTGGACTTTCTGAAGGCAGAATAGTTAAAGCATACCAGAATAGTTCTGTTAACACCCATAGAATAGTTGGTCAATGTCTATCCAAAAGTGGCTAAGCTTGTTAGAGGCAATCGACAATTTGATTCTCTTTTATCCCTCTTCTGCCTTTCTTATTTCTCATAAAAAGACCTTGCTTTCACCCTGCATGCAGAACGCTTTTCTGGTTACTGCTGGAATCTGTCCTCCCCAAATTGCAATTCTTTGATCCCAAATAAACACCCGTTTCTTTTCAGGCTGACATAATAGCTAAACATTTTCATTTACTTACTACAACAACTCAGTGAAATTACTATTATCATCATCACTATTTTATATATGAGAAATCTGCAGCCCAGGAAAGTAAATGACTTGAACAAGGCTGCTCAAATAGTTGGTGAGAAATGGAGCCTGACTTCAAGGAACCTTACAAAGAATTAACTAGCAATGTAACTAGTAAAACTATGCCACTCTCAGTGACTGGCTTGAAGTTGACATCATACGGTCTTAGAGACAATAAAGATCAAGAAATGTTTTATTGGAGAAGGTGGAATTTGAGGACAAGCAACAGAGCTGACTGGGAATTGGATAAGCAGATAAGTGGTAAGGGAACATTCCACTTAAGGGAAATACTGAGAACATTCTGACTGGTTAAGCATTTACGAAGTTGGAGGAGGATTTGCAAAAGTAATTTGGCAACAGACTATAAAAGGAATAATGGGTTAAAGAATTTGTGCTTCAACGTCTAGTTGATGGGTAAGTATTAAAAGTTTTGCACAGAAAATGGCATGAAAATAGAGTCTAGAGGAAGGTTAATTTGGCAATAGTCTACAATATTTGTTAAAAAGAAAGAGATTAAAGGCAGAGGTGTCTGTTAGGAGACCACCGGGATACAGTCTTAGTCTGTTCAGGCTGCTCTAAGAAAATACCAGAATCTGAATAGCATAGTGGTATGTATTTCTCACAGTTGTGGAGGTTGGGAAGCCCAAGCACTGGCAGATTCGGTGTCTGGTAAGAGCCCTCTTCCTGGCTTATAGGTGTCTTTTCACTGTAAGCTCACATAGTGAAATGGGCAAGGGAATCCTCTGGAATCTTTTTTATATGTACATTAATCTAATTTTCAGGCTGACCTAAGTGGGGCAGGCCGTATGACTTCATCGCCTCCCAGATGGTATCTAAATACCATCACATTTGAGATTGGATTTCAGCCTGTGAATTTTGAGGGGGCACAAACATTCAGTCTATAGCATTCTGCCCTGGTCTCCAAACTTCATGTACATCTCATAGATCATCACTCAAAAGTCTAAATCCAAAGTCTTCGCTAAAGATCATCTAAATCAGATATGGGTGAATTCCAGGTATAATTCATTTTGAGGCAAATTCCTCTCCAGGTGTGAATCTGTGATATCAAACATGTTATATTCTTCCAAAACACAGTAGCAGGACAGGCATAGGATAGACATTCCTACTCTAAAAGGGAAAAATAGAAAAGAAAGAAATGTCAGATCCCACTAAGCAAGTCCAAACCAAACAGGGCAATTTCCATTGCCTCCATGCTCTGCCCTCCAGGCCCAGTAGAATGGGAGTTCTGCTTTTCAGACCCCCTAGGATAACATCCCTGCCTCCAAAGTTTTCCCAAGCAATCTTGTACTCATGGCCTTGAATGACCCTATAACTGGTCTTTGCCTGAGCCCACAGCTATCTGGGGTTGGAGTTATGAGCCTGTGGCTCTACCCAGAGGCTTCATCCTCCAAAATCTTGGTAGAGATAGTCATGCTCCCACAGCTCTGCTCTGTGTACAGCCTATGTTGCAACTGTGTTCACCAGAGCCACAATTTGGGTGGCCAAGGAACATGGCAACAGAGTGTTCTCTACACTCAGCAATGCAAGGTACCATTGGGCAGGATGCACCGAGGTCTGACAGGCACCAGTGGCCCCATGAACTCTGGACCTGTAATGTGAGGGCAGCTCTGATGATCCTTTGGGATCATCCATCCATTGTCTTGGACAATAGCTCCTGGCTTCTATCAGGATGGCTGAGTAATCTCCTCATCAAATGGTCATATGCTTACCCTCTTAGTGTTTTCTCTCAGATAGGCTTTCTTATTCTTTTCTATATGGCTACACTGAGAATTTTCAAAATCTTTAAGTTCTGCTTCTCTTGTGATGAACAATTCCATTCTTACATTTTACTATAACATCCAGAAGAAACCAGGCTGCTTCTTCAACATTTTGCTTAGAAATTTCCACAGCCAAAAATCTAACTTCATCACTCACAAGTTCTACCTTCCACAAAACGCTAGGACACAAACACAATTCAGCCAAGTTCTTTGCCATTTTATATCAAGGATCTTCTGTCCTCCAGTTTCCAGTAACACATTCATAATTTCATCTGAGACCTCATCAGAATGGCCTTTACCATTCACATTTCTTTTTTTTTTCTTTTTTTTATTTTTTATTTATTTATGATAGTCACACAGAGAGAGAGAGAGAGAGAGGCAGAGACACAGGCAGAGGGAGAAGCAGGCTCCATGCACCGGGAGCCCAACATGGGATTCGATCCCGGGTCTCCAGGATTGCACCCTGGGCCAAAGGCAGGCACTAACCCGCTGCGCCACCCAGGGATCCCACCATTCACATTTCTACCAACATTCTGTTCAGGATTACTTAGGTGGCCTAAAGAGATTATGGCCTCTTGATAGCTCCCCTCTTTTCTTCAGAATTGCCCTTAATAGTCCATTCATAACAATGTAGGCTTTTTCTTGAATGCACCTCCAACTTCTTCCAGCTTCCACCAATTACTCAATTCTAAAGTTTCTTCCATGTTTTGTGTTATTTGTTATGATAGTACTTTGCTCTCAATACCAATTTCTGTCTTCACCCATCTAGGCCACTATAACAAAATGCCATAGACTGAGTGGCAATAGAAATTTATTTCTCAGCTCTGGAGGCTAGGAAGTGTAAGACCAAGGCACCAGTAGATTGAGTGTCTGATGAGAACCTGCTTCCTGGTTCAGAAATGGTTGTCTTTTTCCTATAATATAACCTCCCATGGCAAAAAGAGTAAGGGAGTTCTCTGCAGTGTCTCTTATAAAGTAAGCCCCCTGACCTCATCACCTTCCAAAAGTCCTACCTCCAAACACCATCACCATGAGTAGTTACTTTGTCAGAAGACAGCTAATAGAAGGAAATGAGAGAAGAAGACATGAGACCACAGGGAATGTTGCCTGACAGAACTATTGGATGAGAGAGTCCAAATCCCAAGAGAAGCTGTGGAAATTTTATCAGTTGGAACACTTAAGGTGAGTTTGAGCAAAGCAATACAATAACTGCTGTGAGAGCAGTTCTGTATCTGCATGCAAAGGACAGAATGGTCAATAGATCCTTTCCACTGCTAATGTATTTGACTTCACATTAAATCAAAAATCAAAACAACACTTGATTTGGTGGCAGCATTTTTCATATCTTCCAGCAGGTAGATTGCTTTCAGACACATATTCCCCTTTCCCAATCCCCATAAATGTTATTTCAATTTTTATTACCCTCTTAAAAGCTCAAGTACCAGGGATCCCTGGGTGGCTCAGTGGTTTAGCACCTGCCTTTGTCCCAGGGCGTGATCCTGGAGTCCCGGGATCGAGTCCCACGTCAGGCTCCCGGCATGGAGCCTGCTTCTCCTTCCTCCTGTGTCTCTGCCTCTCTCTCTCTCTCTCTCTCTCTCTATCATAAATAAATAAATAAATCTTTAAATAAATAAAAAAAAACTCAAGTACCCCTTTCTCTTATCTTCTTACTCTCTTCAGTTGACCTTGTCTGTGTCAGGGAAAATAAAAATTATCTCTCCTACCTCTCTGACTTTGTCATTCTCTCTCCCTCACATACATACATTCTTTGTTTCTTTCTCATGAAGTATAAGGGAGGAAAACTTTCTAGGTTCTTTGGCTGGTCTAATAACTAAGTCAACATAAGACAGATTAATAGGGGGAAAACAAATTCAGTTTCATACATAATGGAAGCTCATAAAAGTATGAGGCTCAAAGAAGTGACCAAAGCAGGTAGCTTTTACACCTTTTAGACAAAGAAACAA
Organism: Canis lupus familiaris; assembly: GCF_011100685.1. Taxonomy (NCBI): domain Eukaryota; kingdom Metazoa; phylum Chordata; class Mammalia; order Carnivora; family Canidae; genus Canis; species Canis lupus. The sequence continues at coordinate 6,085,266 of NC_049229.1, forward strand.
CGAATTTGTGAGGAATTGACAAGACAATGAAGTTTGGGCTTGGGTTATTAAAATAGTACAAAAATAACAGTGTGTGTTTAGACAGCCTTCTCAGTCCTGAATTCCCTATCTCTTGATAAGGATATCGCTTCATCTCCTGGCATGGGGAGGGTAACTTTCACAAAGGAGTTTTATTTCCTGCTTTTGGCGGGACAAATAAGGGTCCTAAATAACTGATATGCCAAATAATTCTAAATAATATGTCACAGTGGCATATTTTGGGGTGGCCTGCCCTGAACCCCATCAGTAGACCCTGTTGGTTACTTACCCAATCACCAGCCTCCACCTTTTCCATACTTACAGAACCCACTTTTTTTTTTTTTTTTTTTTTTTTAGGTATTGGGCAGTCCTGTGCCTGAGGAGGGGTGCACATTCTACAACCTCAGTAAGTAAATTATAATTAGAACATGTCATGGTCATTCAAATTCTTCTTGGCAAGAATAGGTTTGGTAATGGGCATATGTCAAAATATTCACCAAAAGACATTAACATAAGTCTGTTAGGAAGCTTCTCATAATGTTTCTCTTACTCTTCAAAGAGGAACAGCTCTCATTCACATTAAAATGTGTGTATTGTAGTCACCAAAATCCAACAGATGAAACCATTGACCTTTTTTCATTTCTTATTCAAGTTCACATCTTTATAGTTGAGACTCTTGTCTACTTTCCCTGCTTTAAATATTGTCTGTTACTTATCTTGTTTTCCCGATTCTGTATCTCAGAATCTTTCATCATAACCTCCTCCTGTTTGTATGTCATATTTGCCAGATTCCATTCTTTCTCATCATTCTCTTTTTCACATGATTTTCTAAGGGGATCATTTACATTTCCCTAGCTTCAATAGTGATTACATTATCATCCATTCTTTGTGAGTTTTGGATTTTTTTAGTAGACATAACCACGTGGAGCTCATGGAAGTAACCCATTCAGTCTGTCTAAAATAAGTATATTCTCTCTGTCCAAATTTGATCTTCTTATTGATATCTTTGGGATAGTTCACAACATTCATAAACCAGAAACTCTGGATTTATTTTAGATTTTCCTTGTCTCTCAAATCATCACTTCTAATCAGTTAGCTAACTCCATGAACTCTATCTAGCCCCCACTGTTTATTCCATCTCTCTTTATTTTTTATTCATGCTACTCTACTTTAGTTGAGACTTATAGTCAACGTTGAAAAGTGTACCCTAAGGGATCCCTGGGTGGCTCAGCGGTGTGGCGCCTGCCTTTGGCCCGGGCGCGATCCTGGAGTCCTGGAATCAAGTCCCACGTCAGGCTCCCGGCATAGAGCCTGCTTCTCCCTCCTCCTGTGTCTCTGCCTCTCTCTCTCTATGTCTATCATAAATAAATAAATAAATAAATAAATAAATAAATAAATAAATAAATAAATCTTAAAAAAAAAAAAAAAGTGTACCCTATGCCTGATTGGCCCAGGATGTAGAGCATGCGAGTCTTGATCTTAGGGTCATGAGTTTGAGCCCCACACATTGGGTGTAGAGATTACTTAAAAATAAAATCTTAAAAAAAAGTATTCTCTAAAGTGATAAGGTCAAAATATTCAAGGTAGTGATGATATTGTTGAGACACAGTCCCATGGGAAGTCTAGTAGAATCATATAGCTCTGACATTATTATGGTCATGGTAATCTCATCATGGTAAAATCTTGAATGACTACCTGTTACCCTAAGATCCAGAAAACTTCAGTATGGTAAAGCAGGATTTTTATTTGCTAGCCATTTCTTCACACAGCATTCTGGAATGATCACAGTCATAATTTTTACTATCTCATTCCTCAATTAATCAAGATCAGGAGGCATATGTTTACTAGCAGCTGTTTTCTGTGAATAAAGCAATAAAGTACTTTTATTCATACAACAACACCCTCCCTTCCTGCTGGTGTACCTTTTCTACATCACAGGCCATAAAATAATCTTTAACAAAATAAAAATACATTCTCTTGTGTAAAAAAAAGAAAAGATCATTGAGCACATTTTCCTCTTATATGTCATACACATACGCCAAGAAACAAGTCCTGTTCTGAATATCAGTGGCATCCTCCAAAAATAAGTTGTACAGGACTGGAGAGTACTCTATTTTATAAAGAATATTCACATGATACTTAAATCAAAACTCATACAATGAGAAGGACAAAAGAATTCTAAATAGAATGAACATGAAGAGTAAAGACCCTGAAGTAAGGGTGGTCTTGTTCAAAAATGAGAAGTTCAGTTGTGACCACATAGTATATCATGAAGAAAAGGGTAGGATAAAAGTCTGAGGAGGAAGACAGGCTGTCTCCATTAGGGTCTTTTGGCAAAAGTAAAAATATAGTCTTTCAATGTAAGGGTATAGCATGGGTGTGGTATATTTCAATTTGCATTTTAAAAGATTGTTCTAGCTGCTTTGAATTAGGAAATAATAACTTAGAAGAGAGATTTTGAGTGCTCAGCTTAAAGTCCAAACAATAGAGGTAGTGAGAAGTGATTGGATTTAGGACATATATGTGTTTTTTTTAAGTTAGGAATATATTTCATAAATTGTGTAGAGTTCAGGTAGGGAAGGTGCTAAATCTGGGATATTTCCTAGTTTTTCATCTCATATCTCAAACTTTACTTGAATCTCTCATACAAATTTCTGTATTTGAACACTAATTCTTTAATTTTCTTTCCTAAACCAACTCTTCCTCCTGCATTTTCATTCTTAGGAATTAGCTTCTCTGTGGGTCCACTTATTCATGCCAGAAAGTTAAAATCTATTCATGATATGTCTATTATCCCTGCCATGTCTGTTGCCATTAACTCCTAAATTTAATCTATTACCAAAGCTTATCAAACCAACTTCCAAAACATCTTGAACCTGTCTGTTCCTCATTATTTCTACTAAAAGCATCCTAGTCCAAACCACAACTCTCTCTTGAAAATATACAAAGATTAAGTAATTTACCTACATCTACTCTTCATCTGCATATATTAATCCATTGTACCCAGAATGGTCTTGTTAAAAAATAAAACTAGTGAGAAACATCTTTTAAAACCCTCAATGACATCCATCTGTCCTTGGGATGAGATCCAAAATCTTTTAAATACTACACAATGTCCTGTAGGATCTAGCTCCTATCTCTCCTGCCCTACCTTATGCAACTCTCTTTCCTAATCCCAATGTTTCAGTCATACAGGCCATACTTCAGTGGCTCAAAAGCCCCATACTCTTCCCTGCCTCAGGGCACTTGCACATACTGCTCCATCTGCCTGCCTTAACACTTCACTACTCATATTCCCTTAAGGTCCTAGGATAAATGCTATTTCTGCAGGGAAGAAACTGTTCACATAGCACTCTGTACTCTTATTACACTATTAAAAATGGTAATTACCTTTGTGAATAGCTGTTCAATACCAGTTTATCTCCCAATACACTGTAAGTCCTATGTGGAAAGGAAATTTATTTAGTCTGCTTCTCTATTCAGTCATTTCCCCTTCCTTCTCTAATCACCATTTCTGTCAAGTATATAACAATACTGTCTTTTAAGTAAAATGAAATTCATTGAACTTTTTAAACAAGGGAATAATAATATGATCCAACGTGTATAACAGAATAACAGAAACACAATTCCCAGGTAAGCTAGAGGAAATGTGGTAATGAGGAAATTAGAGAGAGTTCAGGAAATGGAGAGGAAGAAGTAGAAAATGGGGACAGAAGAAGTAAAAGTATAGGTAGCTGTTGGCAAATTGAACTCCAATTTAAAAAAATCTGTAAAGAAAAAAAAAGTATAGGTAGCAGTGGGAAGGGTTAGTTATGCAAGGATTTTCATGACAATCTTCTTTTCCTACTAAAATCCGACTATGAAGGGAATTTGAGAAATGAGGAAGTAGCTCAAGGGGTTGGGGTATCAAGGAAAGTTATAAAGATGAAATATGTCAGATCATTTTTTTATGTTTATATGATCCTCAGGGAAGGAAAGTTTGATGAAGTGGGAATCAAAGAAGATAACTTAAAAAGCAAGTTCCTTAAGCAAGTGAGACAGGATGGGACTCAGAGTACAAGTGGATAAGTCTTCAACAAGAGTGGGTGAGGCAAACTTCTCTGTAACTGGAGGGAAGGAGAAGGTAACTGCAAGTCAAAGCTAGATCTGGCCCTAGACAAATGGAGATGTTTGTATCTGATCTTCTAATTTCTCAATTAAATATAATGTGAAGTCATCAAGTGAGAATGAAAAGATACGGTTTATGGAAGCTTTGAAGATAAAATATTTGAAATAATTATTTATAAGAGTAAGACAGTAAACTTACTAGAAAAACATATTTGGACTCCAGGCAGTGTTAAGTGATTGTTCAAGGATTATGGACATGAATTTAGATTGACAGTTATCAGCAGATGATTTTTTTTTTTCCACAAAGATTTTGCTGATCAGGTACAAGTATAGAAAGGAAGGCAGGTAACTACATTTCGGGCTATAGTTTAGAAGGTAAATGTAATAGGGAGGGAAAAATGACAGAGTTGAAGGTATGATCCGTAGGAAATCTTTATAATAATGAAAGTAGAAAGGAAATGACAGCAGAAAGATGGATAGATTGGAAGTTTGAATGAGATCAAAGTATTGTTACAGGAAGAGAACTTGAACATGTGAGCTAGAAGTCTCTGAGGTGGTAGTGCTCATCTTAGATGTTTGATTCAGAAATGTAGAAGTGGTTCAATTTCTCAGGATGACAAGATGTAAAGTATGGCAAAGGAGTGGGTGGCTGAGATGCAGTGGATGAAAAGTCTATGAAAATGTGCAGAGGGAAGGGTGTTGAATAGATCATCCACTTCCATGTTGGAATTATGAGGATGATGGCAAGAGTTGGAGATAGGAGAATGACTGAGTCAGGATCAAATTTTCAAGAGAATGACAAAATGTCCTGAGTATGACAGCACGAGAGGAAAAAAGGGATGGGAATATAGCTATATGGCATATACATGGAAGAGAGAAGCAGGGCAGCCTGGGTGGCTCAGCAGTTTAGCGCCACCTTCAGCCCAGGGTGTGATCCTGGAGACTTGGGATTGAGTCTCATGTCGGGCTCCCTGCATGGAGCCTACTTCTCCCTCTGCCTGTGTTTCTGCCTCTCTCTCTCTCTCTCTGTCTCTCAAGAATAAATAAAATCTTTTTTAAAAAAAAGAGAAAGAGAGAAGCATATATATTTTGTTTTGTCTTATCCTGTTTTGCTGGAAAGTAAGAGAGTCTGAAATTAAAAAGTATCATCAAATAAATAAAACAGACCTGGATTCTGCCTTTGTGGAGCTTACAGATTAGTGAGGGAGAAAGATATAAATCAAATAAATAATTAAATGAGTATATCATTACAAACTCTGACAAATGTTGTGACAAGCAACACAGGCCACTGTGAGAGCATGAAACAAAGTGGCCCAGCTGATCTGTGGGTTAAGAGCAAGCCTAGAGGACAGAATCTTTAAGCAGAAATCAGAAGGATGAGTAGGAGCTGAGACAGAGGATAGTTGAGAGGAAAAGTAATAACACAAAGTTGGAGACTTTTAGGGAAGGTATGAAAGGAAAACAAAAGGTCAGAAAAATAAAGGGAAATTTTGAGAGAGTCCTAAGTGATGGACAGAACCAAGGTGAGAGCTGAACCATCAAGATGAAACAAAGGAATATGGGGGATAGGGAGGCTGTCGGATTTAAAGAGAGGGCATATAGAAAGTAAGCAAGTGAGAGAGCTACTGGAGAGGTCATAGTTAGAGAATGGGAGAGGCTCCAGAAGTATGGCAGTGAAAGATCTTTGTGAAATCAAGATGTGTCCATACAAGCAGGCTGTGTGAATGAGGTCATCAGATGGATGAAGATTTACTAACAGTTTGGCTAAACTGTTAGAAACAATATCATAATCCAAATGCCAAAGTCCCCAGTAAATTTAGTAATGTAAAATTTCAGCAAAAAGAAGCCACTAAAAGAAGTATTTTGTAAAAGGGTGAAGGGATATAATCAGTTCTGTGTAAATTGAATAAACTTTGAATCTTGGTTTCACCACATATGAGACTAATAACCCCTATCCTGAATAGCTGTCATGAGGATGGCTAGAAGGTGAAACACATAGCAGAGTAACCAACATATTGTAGAAAACAAAAGATAGTTATGTAAATTAACAAATTAATATCAATTATTAGCAAGAGTTGCCAGATAATGACTGTATGAAAAAGACTTATCTCTCATTCAGCTACCTAATAAATATGGTGTCACTACACTTATGTGTATACGAAGAAAGGGAGCAGCATTAGGAAGAATGTGTAGCGTGCAAATAATTGGTAGTTTTAAAGGCACAGTAAGTCTCAGAAGCAGAGCTGATACTACAGTGGGGATGGGAGGAGGAAGGCTCTTGGTTCCTTCTTTGACAGTGCCCCTCTGAAAGATACAGTCCTAGGAGGCTCAACAACCAGTAAGTATCATAATTTCATTTCCCAGTCAAGGACACTAAAGCATGAGCGGCTTTGCACAATGTCACAGAAGAACTCAACAGCAAAGTCAAGCCCAGAGACCCAGGATCGGAGACTCCCACTTAATTGCCATGTCTGCTAGACCATACTGTCCATTTTATAATTCCTTAATCCTTGGACATGGGGTCTCTGTTCATCCTTATCTGTGTGATTCAAATGGACATTCCTGGGTCCAGAGAACTAATAAACACTGCATACCATGATGCTCTTTCTTATAAAACCCACCATCTTGTCCATTGAACAAAGGGGTGGCTGGATCATAACTTGAGAAACAGATAGCACTCCAGAGGGATTACTGAGGTGCAGAATTGTCACATATTCCTCAGTCCTGACTCTCCCTACTATGGCTCTTGGAGCCCCATTGTCACTTCTGGATGAAACAGTCATGTTCACAATCCCTTATCCATTACCTGGACTCCTAAAAGCCTACACTGGATGGGGTAGCCATAATTCACAGGTCACTGTGAAAGGGGACAGCTAGCTTCAAGGTAGCACTCGGCCTTTTCTTTGGAAGCTTTCTTTTCTTTGGAAGTTAAGGCTGAGAGTACTGGCGCTCCAAAGGCCGTCCGCACTCCTCCTGTCTGTAATATCCTTAGCTATTATCACAATGAGTATAGCACTTTAGGGGGTAACCCACTGATACAGTAGAGCTTGACTCTAAAATGTACAGTAATGAACTGCAGCAGCCGTAGTGCTCTAAATCAAAGATTCCAAGCGCCAGCGAGGGAATGGGAAGGGTAGTACATCCTCTCTGTAAGTAGATTCTTTGCCGGGCAGTCTGCCTGCTACCTTAAAAGTAAAATCCTATTATACCTGTGAAACCCCACGGTGACGGGCAGAGTCAGACAACCATCACAAGGCAAGTTGGGCAAATTCCTGGGATGCCACGCCACTAGGCAGAGCTTTCAAGGGACAACAATTATCCCTTCTGCTGAAGCTCTTAAAAAGTGCTTTAAAAAAAAAAAGTGCAGGTATAAACCCTTGGCAGGTGCTTTTGCTCTTTTGGGCAATCCCTGAGGGCCAATCAGAGCAACAAAGCCATGTACCTTGCAGAAATTCCCACCTTCTTCAGTCCAGCTAAAAATATATAGAGATTGAATGACAGAGGCAGTTTTTGGTCCACCCAAGCAGAAGATTTTAGTAAATTGTTATGGTTTCTACTAAGCTTATAAGACAATCCCTATGCAGTAATGAATGGGGAGATTGGGAGCCAGTAGAAAAGAGAGAATGTAAAATCTATTATACACACTCTGGGAGCCCTGACTACATTATTGCAAACTCATTTTAGAGGTTGCTAAATTATTTACATAGTTGTGGAACTTGTAAACTTCCCTATCCTCCCAAAAGCGTTTCTTCATTAGGATTCCTTGAAAATCAGAGGGGTAGCAAGTGAAGAGAATTAGATCAGAGCTCCTGTCCATTAACTGGCTACCAGTTGTTCACCCATAAATTGACAAGGGAGAACAAAGATATGTCCTGATGAGGTGACACAAAAAAACCAGAAGGATTAGAAGCCTCATTCTCCCTCTTGTTGAGCCTTCTCTTTGAAATGTTCAGACCACAGTAGGGAAACCAAGCACGCAGGGCTGAGCTGGAAACATCAGACCTCTGCCTTCAGAATAGAGGACAGATGACTTCTCTGAGCAGGACTCTTTCCCGCAGAGCAAGGGCCATAAAATGGCTCTTCCACAGACACATGTTCATTAGATATGAACTCCTCTGACCTCCAGGTTAGGGATAAGAGCTGGAGGAACTGTCTCTTCTTCTTTCCCTCACCAGATTCCCATCGCGAGATTATTCTTCTCTCCTTCTTTCCCCCTTTCTCATCATTAAGGCTGTTAATAACCTGTCAACATGTCCCCATTAACATTTAGAATAAAAAGCAAATTATTATGAAGCTTTACCCTTTTCCTAAAATTTCCAAAACTTCATGCAGAAAAAAGAAACACTTAGGCCTAAATTTTTCAGATTATAAAACAATTGTCTGGTTCACAACGAACTGTTGGTCTGCAGATGTTCTCTCCTTCTTCCCCAGGACCGTCCTTGATCCCGACAGGTTTTCAAAATTTCTAGTGATTAAACATTTCCAGTTATGTTGTCTAGTCATGACATAGATTACCCAGATTTCATGAGAAAGCATCAACCCAGTCAGCTTTCTGGACTATTTCCTGACTCAAATCTCTCTCTAGCACTTATAAGATTCTTTGTACCAAATTCTCTTGGAACAAGTATTCCTCCTGAATAATAGCTAGGATTTGTCAATTCTCTGAGGTGTGTTCCAGGATATTTGGTTATTTAAATTATATCATAGTAGACCTTTGCCTAGGTACGTGAGTTTATTTGGAGAGGTATCAAAGAGTCAGTCCTTATTTAATAAAGCCATGGTGACATGCCCTTACCAAGCTTAGACTTTTAAATTTCTTGTGTTTTGCCTTCATTGCATGTTGACTATGATGTAACAATGCTTTTGTGGGTTTTTTATTACAGTAAGACAACTCTGGAAATTTTATATTCTGTTCTTTCATTTGTACTGAAATTGAATACTTCTCAAGATGACTAAAATGAGAAAGGTTCATTTTCTTCATGGGCGATAGACTGAAAAACAGCATTCTTATAAACTATTATCTTGGATATAGACTACCAGGAGTTTTAGAAATAATCAGTCTTTACTGCTGAAAAAGTGGGTCATCATTCTTTCTCTTGTTTCAAACATAGCACACATATCCCTGGCAGAGTTATTTGGTGGTGCATGCTTGCCTTTGGCACGCTCATCAGAGATGCAGGGCCTGCCCTCTGTGAGCTTACAATGGGTTACAGAAAACAGGCACACAAAGGACAAAGCACAAATTCCAAAATTTAATTAGCATCATTCTGTGAACTTTGTGGTACAATGTGGAAATCGGTGGCTTAGCCAAAATGCAGAGTCCAGGTGTCCTCAAGTCCGGTTAACATTGTCAGGTATTCAAACTCAAATGAAATTGAAGGCCTTAATACGCATTAAAATTAAATTACAAATGTTTAATTAGGTCAATACATTCATGTGGTTAAAAAGGTAATTTAACAAGACATAAATCAAGAGTTCTTTTTCCCATTCACTTCTTTCCTCCTGCCCATTCCCTATTGCTGAGTACTTGAGAGAGTTTCTCAGATATCTTTCCAATACTTTCTCAGGCAAAACAAGCAAATTTGAATATTTTACCTTTTTTTTTTTAACACAAAAAAATACTTTATTGTGGACAATTTTTTGCACTTTGCTTTTTCCACCGATAACTTATCCTGGAGATGTTTCAGACCAGGATAGAGAAAAAGGTTTCATTCTTTCTGTAGCTACATATTATTCCATGGGGAGTTCATTCATTGTGTGGAAAGGTAATTCTAACTCTTGTTAGCTAAGGCCTTTACAGCAAAGACACTTCTTTCCAGGTATACAAACTAAAAGAGTGATGGTGAAAAATTGGTATTTAAGGCCCAGGAAACTTTTCCTTTTAACTGGGCTCACTCAAAGTTCAGCTTCAGCAAGATAATCTAGACGTCTCAATAAGGTGACAGATGCCAGGCCCCTTGGCTGTGTTTATAAGACGACTACATTTTCTCTCATCTGGTTTAATCTTGGTGTGTTTGGTACACATACACATGGACACGATGCATGTACTTTTCCAAGACCTTAACTCACACATATTAAGGGGACAGGGTGATGGGTGACTGGTGATGTAGATAGTGACAGTCTCTAGGAAGAATCAAGGAACTGCAGTTCTTTATTTCTCCCCAAAGCAGCTGCATGTTGAAGTTATCAGACCATATCTGGCTTAAGGGACATTAAATGTCAGGAGAGCAGACCTGCTATAGAAGGCTGATGGGAGCTGCGGGAACCTTTAGTATCAAATGTTCTCTTGTATAATAATAGGCAGCAGCATCAATCTCAGAAATGCTGCTACAAATGTCAAAGAAAACCTTCCCCGTATATAGATTAAAGTTGCAGATAAAAACAGAGGACCAAATCAAAGCCCTAGTGTTCCCTTTTTGAAACCACCCTGCCAAAAAATGCAATTTCTGAGTTATCAAAAAATAGAATCTCTCAAACAGTATTCATAAAGTTTCACATTGTGGTGTTATCACAGAGGCTTATATTGAGAAAATGCTATTTCTTCCTTCATTCCCCCTTCAAGGTTGGAGCAGCATCCTATCTCCTAACAAACAACATTTACTTCAGAACAGCAAGCTTGTGGTTGTGTTCTGCAGAGCCAGAGAGCCACACAGCCAAGTACATCTGCCATTTCCTAGGAACCCCCCCTCTGCAGCAATAGATCTGGGAAATAAACTTTTTAAAGTGACCTTGTGAAGCCAACGTCAGTGACCCCTGAAATAAAATTCCATCTGGTGGAGCAATTAAGACACCATAAATACAATGGGGTACCAATTAAGAAATCTGGGTGTAAAAGTATAAACAGAGTTTGGATTTATAAGGCCTCTTTTGGTGTGACAATTCAGACATTAAGCATTAAGAGTTTGATCTATCAGGTGGAGAGTTAGGTTGGGAGAACTCGGTTTGTTTTTGGAAGGGAGAGGTGATATGAGAAATACAAATGTTCATCAGCCTTGGTGAAGGTAGATAGATGTGTACACACATGCACACCCGGTACAAATATACATATCTACATGCAAATGCCTAATTGAAGGAGATGTTGCTCCAGAAGGATACCCACTGAGATTCATCTAGCCATTTGCCACACGTTCCAGAGCAGAGGATGTCTCAGAGACAGAATCATGGCTGGATTCCTTTTACATACTTACATATTAAAAATGACCCAAGTGCATTGCTCTAACAAATGTTGTTCAACATAATGTCATTTTCCTTGATGTTCCTTTCAAGAATCCCTTGCTCATGGGCACCCCTCTACAACCCTAGTTATGGAAAGGGCCCCATACTTTTCTTTAAGGCAAAAGATGTATACGATTTGAAGAGAAACGAAAGTATTGATACATTTTTTTTTTTAGAATCCGTGTTTATTGTAGAAATAATTACACAGAATCTTAAAATAGCAAAGCAGTTATGTTTACAGATTTGCATTTGATTTTCTTGTCTCCCCGAATTATGCTATTGTTTTCCGATGCACTTCTGGAAACCTCTTATGAACTCCAAGTGACTTGGTTTTCCCTTCCGAACAAAGCCTATGGAGGAAAGTTTTTTGAAGACAAAGTTTCTTGGTATTATCACTAAGATCAGTGTGGTTTCAAAGATTTGCTGTTAATCTCTGATAAATGGTCAATAAGTGATGCTACTTATGAACTCTGCCTTTGCTATAGACAATACCCTAAGATGCCTGCCATTTAGATGATTGTTACGGCCCTTAGGGTAGTGATGACATTATGGCCATTGTTACTTCAGATCTCAAATATTCTCACTATTTTTTACCCAAATGTTAGCTTATTAAAGTTAGAAATACTTGACCTACTATTTAAGAAGAAGGGTAGTCTTACCATATTTAACATATATATAATGCTTAGGGGAAAAAACTTCAACACTCAGTATCTTCTAAACAGTACCTTGCTGGGTTTACTGCCTTTTCCTCTGGTCTATACAATGTCTCTTGGTAGTTCAGCTCTCTACATCTATCACTTTGAATATCAAGTATTTCTGTTATTTTAGCCCCTAAAATTCATTTCCACAGGCCCATTGCAAAGGTTTCCAAGTATTCAGGATTTATATTAGCTTAGAGCTCAAAACCAGAACTTGGAAAAGAGAGGTTAGGGCTATAGCTTCCTTTTATTTAGCTATCCTTTCAACTTTTCCTCCTGTAGCTAAAGGGTGGGGGTGGGGGTGGGGGGCAGATAAAGAAAGGACACTGGCATAGCTCCTTTTGTCAGAGAGCAAAGTATTTGTTTTACTCCTCTTCCTGTCCCAGTGAAGTTTTACATGTGATGATACATTTCCAAAGCCCCTTATCCATTCCATCCTTCTGTTTCCCCTCACTAGACTGTTAGCTCCATGAGGGCAGACAGGTTCAAGTGGGTCATTTTTCCCAAATGACATGTATCAAACAGAGTTATGTCTGGCACTTACCTGTATTAAATGAGTAACTTCTTCCTTTATAAATGTGAGTTTTCTCCATTTAAGCTAGATTTTTACACTTTAGTGTCAAATCCTTTATGCATTCATTTCTGCATATGTAAATATGTACTGAGAGTCTGATATGTATTGATATGTAGCCTGTGAAGGGGAACAGGATTTTCCACCCCCAAAATATGCCTCTTTGGTATAAGGATTATTTTATGCTAGCTATTATTATTATTTTTTTTTTTTTTAAGAAACACAGGAGAAGCTCTGAAAACCTTGTAGAAGCTACCCTTTTGTAAGAGATGGTTAGGTTTATAAGGGAAATCTCCATTTGTGAGGATGTCTCTCAAGAGGGGGATGATTATTGTTAGAGACTCCTCAGTGGAGATGTCAAACACTTAAATCTGCTAACAACCTTACCCTTATATACTGTACTTTTCCCAGTAAACTCTCATAACTGGCCTCTACCCTCTGCCAGCATCCTTTTGTCTTTAGTGGAGGATGCTATTTAAGGTTGTAGCTTGGGCCATTTTGGGGGGAGTTATTCAGTTTTCCTGGGTCTCCCCCTTGTATACAGGACATACACATTATTAGATTAACAAGGAAAAAAAAATCAGAAATTTGTCTTTTTTACAGGAGGGTCTCAGCCAATAACCTAGAGGGGTAAAGGGAAAATTATTTTTTCGCATCTGCACAGGAATAATATAAAGGAATAGGCCCCAGTAATAGTAGTTGAATGTTCATGGAATTTCCATTCAGGTGGGCCAGCAGGCAATGAATAAACAAGCAAAAAAATAAAATATAAACTGCAGACTATGACTGGCATTATAAGAAAATAAATGGGTGTTTTCATAGAGAATAGAAGAAACTACTCTCAGACTTTTAACATTTTTTTCTTCTTCCCCCGTTCTTCTTGAGCCTGAGATATTAAATAAAATTTCTCTCATCTTACTGAATCTTCTAAATCAGAGAATATTATACAAAATTGTAGAATTGTTTCTTCAACGTGGCATAGAAATTGGGAATCACAAAAACATTTTAAATGTGAAGGACAGGGCAGCCTGGATGGCTCAGTGGTTTAAGCACCCAGGGCGTGATCCTGGAGTTCCTGGATCGAGTCCCACATCGGGCTCCCTGCATGGAGCCTGCTTCTCCCTCTGCCTGTGTCTCTGCCCCTCTCTCTCTGTCTATCATGAATAAATAAATTTTAAAAAATAAAAAATAAATGTGAAGGACATTAGCTCAGTCATCTTAAAAAAAACTGTATCCATGTATACAATATATTGATTCTCTTATTAGTTATAATGATGGTATAAATAGAATGAAAGATGACAAACTCAAGAAATCATTCAAGTTAGTATTTTTCTTATTTTTCAGATTCTCAAAGTCATCTTAACCTACCACACTTCCTTCATTCCTCCACAATTTGACTTTTATTACCCTATAGTAGGTAACTTTTTGTTACATGTTTCAATATTGTCTTCCTTCTCAGTGTTGCATAGTATTCTAGGATGTGGATGTACCATAGAGTTTAACTCTCCACCCATTGAAGGATAGTTTCCAGCTTGAGATGGTTCAAATAAAGTTGCTATAAACATTCAAGTGCAGATTTTTGTCTGGATAATATTTTTTCACCTCTCTGGGTTAAATTCCAAGAGTATGATTGCTAGGTTCTATGAGAAGAGTATGTTTCATTTCTAAAGAAACTACCAAGCTATTTCCCAGAGAGGCTATACCATTTTACATTAACACTAGCAAGGTATGAAAGCTCCAGTTTCTCTGCATACCTTCTCAGCATTTGGATTGTACAGACCTAATTTTAACTGTTCTGATAGCCATATAGTGAATCCCATTGTGGTTTTCACTTGCATTTCCCTAAGGGCTAATGATAATGAAAATACTTTCATGTGCTTATTTGTTATCCATGGGTCTTTGATAATGTGTATGTTCCTGGTATTTCCCATCTTCTAGTTGTGTTGTTTAACCATCAAGTTTTGTCATTCCTTATGTATTATAAACACGAATTCTTGGTCAGCTATTTCCCCCAAACACACTTTTCATCTTAACGAGGTATTTTAGGGAACAAAATTTGATTTTGATAAAGTCCAATTTATTGATTTTTTTTTGGTTTTGGAGAATGCTGCTAACATCCTAGGAACTTTTCCCCTAGTCTCAGGTTCTGAAGATTTGCTCCTTTCTTCTTCTAAAAGTTTTATAGTTGTATATTTTATATTTAAATCTGTTTAATTTTGAAGTGAGTTAAGAAGTTTAGGTCAAGAGTTTTTTATTGTTGGTGTTGCTTCCCCCGCCACCCCCACCACCAATGGACATTTAATTGCTCCAATACCATTTGTTGAAAAGACAATTTTTCCTCCATTTAATTGCTTTTATAACTTAGTTAAAAAACATTGATTGAACTATATTTCTGTGGGTTTATTTCTGGGTTCTCTATTCCTTTGATTGGTTTATCTGCTCCTCAACCAATTCTATTGTTGAATTGTTTTAAAAGGTTTTTTAATTTAAAAAAAAGGCTTTTTAATTTTTATATTTGACAAATAAAATTACATATATCTAAAGTATATAACTTGGTAATTTCATACACATTGTGAAATAATTACCATATGCAAGTTAATTATCACTCATCTATCACTTCACATGTGTTCTCACTGAAAAATAAAAAAGTCCACCTTTAAGATCTTTCTTTTTGTTCTTAAAGATTTTATTTATTTGAGAGAGAGTGAGAGCAGTGGAGAGGGACAGAGGGAGAGGAAGACTCCCTGCTGAGCAGGGAGCCCAGTGGGGCTTGATCCCTGAACCCTGAGATCATTACCTGAGCCAAAGGCAGACAACCAACTGAGCCACTCAGGTACCCCCAAGATCTACTTTCTTAGCAAATTTCAATATAGTAGGTACAATACAATTTTATTAACTAGAGTTACCATGCTGTAAAATAATAGATTTTCAGAACTTCTTGTCTTGACAATATCCTTTAGTAGATAGCAATTTCTCCCACTTTTTTTCCCCAAAGTTATTTTAGCCGTTATAACTTTTTGTCTTTCCAAATAAATTTTAGAATAAGCTTGTCAGTATCTGTGAGAATCCACTAAGAATTTAATAAAAACTGCATGAAACTTATAGATCAATTTGGGGAGAATTGACATATTATGTAGACTCTTCCAGTCCACAACCACTGTATGTTTCTCCATTTATTTAGATCTTTAAAAACTTCTTCCATAAACATTTTATAGCTTTTTAGTATATAATTCCTGTATATGGCTTATCATATTTATATTAAATATTTCATTGTTTGATTATAAATGGTGTTTTAATTTCAATTTTCATGCACTAATTGCTATTAAATAGAAATATAAGTTTTTTAAAATATTGATCTTATATCTTGTTACTTGCTGAACTCACTTAGTTGCCAAGGTCTCAGGGACTAAGTTTCTCACAATTTTCTACATAAACCATCATGTCATCCACACATAGAGACAGCTCTGTTTCTTACTTTCCAATTTGTAGGTCTTATTTCCTTTTCTTGCTTTATTGTGCTGGCTAGAACATCTAGTACTATGTTGAATCAGAGTAGTAGTAGAAATCCTGCCTCGTTTCAGATTTTTAGGGCTGTAGCATTTAGCTTTTCACCATTAAGAATGTTAGCTACAGGTTTAAAGATGCTTTTCCTCAAATTTAGGAGGTTCTTTTGTATTCCTAGTTTGTTGATTTTATCATCATTGAATGTTGAATTTTATCCAAAGTTTTTCTTGTATTGATAGGATTATTTGACTCTTCTATAGCCTATTGATGTGATAGATTACAACGACTGATTTTTTTTTAATATTGAACTAGCTTTGCATTTGATTGTGGCATATAATTTTTTTACATATTGCTGATTTGATTTGCTAATATCTTGTTGAATATTTTTGAGCTATGTTCATTAGGGATCTTCACTTGTAGTTTCTGAAGTTGTTTGTTTTGGGTTTTTTTGTTGTTGTTGTTGTTGGTTTTTTACTGTCTTTGTCCAGTTTGGATATTTTTACTGAATGATCTATTATAGTCACTAACTTAGGAAATAGAAAGCTAAGCCCTGGCACTCTGCCATCAACTGCCCCATCCCAGAGAATCCCGAGGGGGCTGGCAAGTCAAAAAGCAGCGCTCCTGGCTGGGTTTGCAAGCAATGTTGCCAAATAAACTCTGATAAATGAGTTTTTCTGGACTTTTAAGCCAATGAACTCAATTTCTTTAATAATTATAGCTCTATTCAGGTTATTTTATATCTGGTGATTTTTTTCCTTTGGGTTTTATCTTTTTTAGTTGTTAGTAGAAGACTTATTTGATACCAGTTATTCCTCCATTGTTCCAAACAGAGATGTTTATCATTTATTATTAAGGTAATGCAAGACACCTTTTAAAAAATCATCTGGGGGCACCTAGGTGGCTCAGTCAGTTAAGCACCTGCCTTCAGTTCAGGTCATGGTTCCAGGGTCCTGGGATTGAGCCCTACATTGGGCTCCCTGCTTACTGGGGAGTCTTCTCCCTCTGTCCCTCTCCCCCACTTCATTGTCACACACACACACTTTTTTAGAAAAATAAAAATAAAAAAAAATCAAAATCATCTGAAAAAGCAGAAAGGTTTCTGCATCACTAAGACCTCAAGAAATATACTAAATAAAATAATGAGAGGCAGAAAAACGTCCCTTGAAAACACAAAGATTGGGCAGCACAGGTGTCTCAGTGGTTTAGCGCCACCTTCAGCCCAGGGTGTGATCCTGGAAACCTGGGATCAAGTCCCACATCAGGTTCCCTGCATGGAATGGAGCCTGTTTCTCCCTCTGCCTGTGTCTGTCTGTCTGTCTCATTCTCTCTCTCATGAATAAATAAATTAAATCTTAAAAAAAAAAGGAAAAAGAAAACACAAAGATTGTTAACAAAATGTTTGAAACTGATAAAATTTTGCTAAGCACTGAGAAGATCCAAGTGAATAATAAACTCAATTATGAGCCCTGTAATAATTACAATAAAACATATCTACAGATCCCTTAATGACCACTTACTATTTTCTGGGCAGTTCCTTTAAATATACATCATGTCTGAGGCTAAGCAATACCCATGTATATCTCATAACATTTATTTTGGAAGGCCCTAGCAGGTAAAAGATGGGTGCCCTGGGCCAATACAAGAATAGATCCTAACTCATTTATGAAAATCTTATAGACTGCAAGGTGAAATTGTTGCTTGCCGTAATAAAATACAATTCTTGAAAATTATAGAAGTGGCTTTAATTTTAAAAGCATCTGGTTCTGCTATGACTGCTGATTTGCAAAAATCCTGCTAATGGTAGATTGCTTAGACAGGACTCAGATTTACATAAACATTTAGAAATAATCAAAGATCAGAGTCAGCTCAAATATCAAACTCAGGCAAATGTCAATTTCCCGCTTCTTTGCTTCAACTGAAAATCAAAGGGGCTAATTTTACTAGTATCAAAAACATTTCCCCTTCTTAATAACCCCATGTGACCGAAGCCAAATCAGATGTGATATTTGCTTTTACATCAAAAACAAAATAAACTTTTATAAATCAGATTTTATGCAGTCTATAATGTAAAGAACCAATGAGAGAGATTTATCGTGAAATCTATGAATTGAAAAACCCACAAAATAAATTAAATCAAGTATGAAAGAAAATCAACATCTAGGTTTAGGAACAATAAATATGTAAAAAGATTGAAAAATAGTATAGCAAGACAATCAAAACTTCAAGCAAAATGAGTGGCAAGGGATAGGTCATACAGATAGAAAAATGAAATAAAAGGAGAAAGAATGGTGTTAGAATTTCCACATCGCTATCAGAAATGAGCATGATGTATGTATGTATGACACTGCAGCAGTAACCAGAGTTTCTGAGCACTGATCTCATTTCCATCTCTATAGGGCAGTGGCCCTCACTTATCCTCAGAAAATAAAGCTTGCTGGGAAATTAGTTTTATAACTGCTTATTTCAAAGCCATGTTTTATAAAAACACTAACATACAAGAAACTCAAGCTTATCTGAAAGGGAAGTGACAGCTACTAGTAACTGGCTGAATATTTCTGAAGATCAGAATCACTATTGTTCTGAAAGCCTAAGCCAAAGTGGCTGACCCATTATAGTCTATAAAGAAATTGTTGGGATGCCTGGGTGGCTCAGCGGTTGAGTGTCTGCCTTTGGCTCAGGGAGTGATCCTGGAGTCCCTGGATCAAGTCACACTTTAGGCCCCCTGCATGGAGCCTGCTTCTCCCTCTACCTGTGTCTCTCTCTGCCTCTCTCTCTGTCTCTCATGAATAAATAAAACCTTCAAAAAAAAATTGTTGCCATACCCTGAGAGCTTGTGCCTGTAAGGTAGTAAACATTCAGTGGATATGTGTTTATGGTGGCA
Organism: Canis lupus familiaris; assembly: GCF_011100685.1. Classification (NCBI taxonomy): domain Eukaryota; kingdom Metazoa; phylum Chordata; class Mammalia; order Carnivora; family Canidae; genus Canis; species Canis lupus. The sequence continues at coordinate 6,104,260 of NC_049229.1, forward strand.
ATATAGAGGACACTGGTCAGATAGAAGACAAAAGAGAAGTCTGTTTTTTTAGGTATTTTATGGTGTTATTTTATTTTATTTTATTTTTTTTTTTAAATTTTTTTTTTCATTTATTTATGATAGTCACACAGAGAGAGAGAGAGAGAGGCAGAGACACAGGCAGAGGGAGAAGCAGGCTCCATGCACCGGGAGCCTGACGTGGGATTCGATCCCGGGTCTCCAGGATCACGCCCTGGGCCAAAGGCAGGCGCTAAACCGCTGCGCCACCCAGGGATCCCCTGGTGTTATTTTATTTAGGAAAGGAGTGAGAAGGAAAAAAAAAGGGAAGTGAGTACAAGGGGGAAATATTTGAGTTCTCTTGGACACTGCCTTCCAATCTTCTATGGCTGCTGGTTTCTAATGATACTGGTATGGCATTCCAAGTAGTATTAGCTCAGTAGTAAGGACAACACCATTTTTTAAGCACCTACCACATGCAAGATGTGTCTAACCATTCTAAAAACATGATCACATTTAATTCTCAAAACAACTCTGCAAGATATGGTCTTTACAGAAGATGAAACTGAAGTCTTAACACAGTTAAGTAGAGTACCAAAGGCCACACAGCAAATAAGTAGCAGAGTTCAGTTTAAAAATGCCTACTCTTGGGGCACCTGGGTAGCTCAGTTGGCTAAGTGTGGGACTCTTAATTTTGGCTCAGGTCACCATCTCAGGGTTGTGAGATGGAGCCCCACAATACCACGCTGGATATGGAATCTGCTTAGGACTCTCTTTCTTCCTCTGTCTCTACCCTTGGTGTGCATGCAAGTTCTCTCAAAAAAAAAAAAAAAAAAAAAAAGTTCCTGTTTTCACCACTGTGGTATACTAGCTTAACATTTAACATTTTTATATAATTTTTCATAAGAACAAGTCTTTTTTTTTTTTTAACCATGCAGATTGTAAGCTCTTTCAGAACACTGTTCAGGCATTAGTTAGATTTCCTCATTGATTAAAAAGGTTTTACTTAAGGGCAATCTCCCAAGATTCTTTCAACCTCTGCCACTATCAAGTTTTCTGCTTTGTAAAATCCTCAGCATTGGAAGAGCTTCCATCAACATGATAGGCACTCAATAAAATACTCAAAAATGACTTGTTTAATTAATGGATTAAGCCCCCCCCATTTAAGGAAAAGAATGTCATAACATCAATAAACAATGAAGTCTTCATCTTACTTGAGGAACTCAAAATACTTAAAATGAGAAGATGAATTCAGTTGTTTTTACATTTTATTAAGGACCAAATTTGCAGAGTATTTTATGAAATGACTATTCTAATTCTTTTTAAATTATAGCACTTCCTAGTTTGTATATATCACTTTCTTTTCATAGTCTAACTTATTCTGTCCAAACCCACTTAACATTCCTATTCCTACCTAACATTTTGCAAAAGGCAATGATTCTCAGTGATTAATATATCTCAAATTATACCCATTCTGTCATCATTGTATTTTTGAATCACAAGACCTTTACACAATAAGCTATCATTCCAAAATGATCTCAAGTAACAATTAAAAAATTCCAATCCATTCTGTGGTGCCAATGTATTACATTTCAACATGTTCTATCAAATATTTTAAGAACCAAACAATATTTTTCTGAAAACATTTAGGCTTGTGTCAGTGCTTGAGTCATTTTATCCAATACTCTTGATAATCCAGTAATGAGAATTCTCCCAAACTAAACTGATTTGTTAGTCTCATAATCTCTGTTTGGCTGTAAATAGACAATAATAAGATGAATTTGTGCATAGCAGAAGATCACTGCCTGGCCAAGATTGACATTTAATTTTTTTAATTTTTTTATATAAATTTATTTTTTATTGGTGTTCAAGATTGACACTTTAAGTAAAAATAAATAGTTGCCCAAGGATTAAATCAGACAGAGATTATATTTCTACTTCAAAAAGAAGAATGTAAACCATAGAGAAATAAAGTTGACCCAGATCACAAAGTCCAAAGATTCAGGGAGATCATCCTTAGTAATCAACAACTACAAGCTCTTCAAAAACAGAAGCTGTTATATATTAAATCTTAGCTATACATCAAATTCAGGAACTTTCCTAATGCCTGGAATAAAGGGGCACCAATGTAACCGCCTGTCCATATGTGAGAGGCCATTTTGGGTTAGTGAGGGGAATTTGCCAGGAAGTGTGAGAAAGAGACCACCCTCACCTTACAGACCTCTCTTCAGGGGGCAGAGTTGCCATAGTAACTCAAGAAATCATATCCAACCATGAAGGTCAGGGCTATAAAGTCAGAGGATTTAACCTAGCTAATTCACGACTCCCTTTAATATTGAAATTGTGCTACTTGGAGAAAACTTTACACTCAGAAGCATCTCTTTGTGGTCACAGTACCATGAGTATAAATAGATTGATCATTCATTTTTCAAATTTGTTGCAAGTCTGCAATACATAATAAATGATCCATTAGAAAATACATTATTAGTTACATAGTTATTTGAAAGTATCTGAACAATGCTTAAGTTTTAGGTGTTCTTTTATTTAAATGTTTTCCTCTTGGTGAGATCAATAATCAATCTTGACATCTACTCTCACTTCTGTATAGGACCACTGTGCTGGCCAGCTTTCTTCCATGATATAACCTCGATAACATGAGACACTGCTATATTTCAGGACCTAAAGCTTTTTAAGGAAAGTTTCTGGAGTTGGGCTATTCAAACCAAACAGCAAACATTAACACTCAATTGCCTTAAATTCTTAATTAACCTCACACTCCCATAGACTACTGATACTTTCACACAAATGAAGTGTTAATTGGTATGCAGAAATTAGGAAATAGCAGGCCAACAGTCTAGTATCTCTTTCAGGATTTTCAACTAGCTCTGGAACTAATTCCTTGTTTTATTTATATTGAGCCCTTTCATTCCTTCAGACATGAGCTCTGGGGAGCCTATTCCCTAAGTCATTTTCTTAGAAATATGCCTATATTCTGAAAGGAAATCTTTTGAGAAGAGTGCTAAGAATATGAAAGAGAAAGCAGGAATCAGAAAGAAAAGGCATAAAAGAATATCAACAGAATCAGATAAACAAAGCAGGTGGAGTCTAGAAAACAAGAAAGCTCTAGCTGAAAGAAAATCTCTGTCAATTCAAAATAAAACTCCCCAGGCTTATTCCAGGATTCAAACATAAGTACTACATCTGTGGCAAGGAGCAGAACATTATTAAAATTTTAATATTCTAACACAATTTCTCTCTTCTTCCAGAATACCTAATTCCCATTTCCCTTATTACCTGCGTTTGAGAAATACATTAATTTTTTCTAAGTCAATTTACATTTTTATAAAATGGTATAAAATATCTTTCCTTAAATATTTATTGGAAAAAAGTTTCAGAGAAGTAGAGTTGAGACAGTAATTTGTTTTTATATTTAATCAAAAATTTCCTTTTCAAATGAATAGATAATCCAAGTTAAATATGTCTATTGGCTATTAGAAGGGTGAAAAATGGTGAGAGTGCACTCATAGAGTATTTGGTATTGCCAATAAGCCCTGGGTCTTCATATTGTTTAAGCTTGATTTTTTGTAAAATTAGTATAATAATACTACATTTCCAATTTCAAGTTTAAATGAGGTAATAATACATGGTACCTGAGCAGGCAATAAATTCACAATAAATGCTAATGTCAACATAAATATTACTATTATTTTTATTGTCAGTATTATGGATATGGTTAAAAAGGTGTTTTTCTAGAGAAAAGGGGTAATAAAGTTCATTCTGATTCCTTCTATTCTTCACTAGTTCCAAAATTAGTTATATTACACAGGTAGAGTAAAGCTGTTGAAATTTAGTAAGGCTAAAAAAAAAAAAAAATCAAATTAATGTTTTAGTAACATTTAAATTTTTTAAAAAAAATTATGTCTCATGAGACTGACAGACATACAATGATTGATTGTTCCCCAGGCTCAAAGACCTCAACACTTTAATAATATCAAGATTAAAGGAAAAATAAAATCATTATTTTTTATTAGATCTAAGATATTCTCTATTAGAGATTTTTCACCTGGTCAGTGTGAACTACTCGTATCTGGGTCTCCAAATGAATTGCTGCTTTCGTCTCATTTGTTCATGAAATAGAGTATATTTAATTTGGATACTTATTTCCTTAGAAACCTCTGCCAGAACTATTTTCCTTAAAACTCTCCAGAACTTCAAAAGGAAACCTATTGAGATACAAAATAGGAGGAGATCCCTGGGTGGTTCAGCAGTTGAGCGCCCACCTTCGGAACAGGGTGTGATCCTGGAGACCCGGAATCCAGTCCCACATTGGGCTCCCTGCATGAAGCTGCTTCTCCCTCTGCCTGTGTCTCTGCCTCTCTCTCTCTCTCTCTCTCTGTGTGTGTGTTTGTGTGTGTCTCATTAATAAGTAAATAAAATCTTTAAATAAAAAAAGAAAAAGAAAAGCCAGAGAGAAAGGATGACAAAGGTAAAATACAGTTGAGAATAAAGGCAGAAAAATAAAAGGTGATAGAAGAGTCAGGATGACAAGAAAGCACAAGGCCTGGGGCGGGGGCGGGGATTGGTCTAGACTCAACACATATTGCATAAGCTGATGGTAAAATTCCAACCCATCTGCAGGCATAGCACAGATATGGCAAAGGATATGGCAGATTTCTAATCAATGGAATTCTAACATGCTTTAAGCTCTATGCTCAAGTTAAAGTAATTTCAGATTCAAGATATCTTTCCAACAAGATCTCTTACCCAAAGCAAATTATCGGCTAAGAACTTTCCATTTTTGCAACACTCTCTTTTAACAGCTTCTATAATTTCCTGAAGAATACATAAACAGAGAACTCAGCTGGATGAGAACCAGCTGCATGAATTCAGTTCTTGATTGATCTCCTATTCCCTCATTTTGCCCCCAAGGCAATTCTAAGTATTACAAGGACAAACAGAAAAAAAGAGAGAGAAAAGAAAGTAAACAAGAGATAAAGAAATATGTGCTATACCAAGGTCTCTTAGGTATAATTCTCCAATAAAAAAGAATAGAGGAGAATTTTAATAAGTCAACTGTTTTTAACCATTTCATAATTACACAGTTCCACACATAAAAACCATCTGAAAAGAGGCCAGCATTACCAGCAGGTCACACAGAAAAGATAGAATTTTAGGTGAGGAAAAAGATGTACTTGTTAAGGAAAATTCGGCAAATCACAAACATCTGGAAAGGGGTGCTCCAGAATGTTTGATTCTCAAGATCATGACTCAGTGTCTTGCCACTGCTAGCGAAGTTTTCATGCAAGGTTGCTGTTATGAACTGAATTGCCTTCCTCTGATATTCTTATGTTGAAGTCCTTACCCCCCCAATAACTCAGAACGTAACTGCATTTGGAGATAGGGTCTCTGAAGAATTAATCAAGTAAAGTCATTAGTAGGGAAAGCTCTAATCCAACATGACTGGTGTCCTTGTAAGAAGATAAGAGGAGATGAGGACACAAGCATCCAGAGAGGAGACCACATGAAGACACATGGAGAAGAGGACTATCCACAAGACAAGGAGAGAGACTTCAGGAGAAACCCACCTGCCAATACCTTGATCTTGAACTTCCAGCCTACAAAATCAGGAGAAACAAATTTCTGTTGTGTCAGCTACTCATAACACTGAATTATTCTGCTAAATGGCAGCCCTTCCAAATTAATACGGTTTGGCAAATGTTAGTATGGTCAATTCTTGTTTTTTTTTTTCCCCCCTAGATCAGGAATAGTACATAGGTTCTCCAGCTAATTTTTCTCCCTTTCTATATTTCCCAGAAACTGAATAGGAATTAAAAGAAAAAGGAGTTTGGTGAAAGACTTGTTCAGGGAAGGTTATTAAAGAAAAAATATTTCTCTCCTCTCCTTGAATTCCACTTAGAGTTAGGAACTCTCTCTCCATGCTCATATTATGAGTATATTATAGCTCTTTCCTAGATCATGAACTCTCAGCAAGTAGGAGCTTTTGCAGGTCTATAGCTGCCCTTATACTGCCTGGGACATGGTAGTCTCAGTACCCGGGGCAGTGCTTGATACACACTGGGCATTTAGTAGATACAACAGGTACTCAATATTTGTTGAATCAGGGAACTCCACCCCATAATTAAATTTCCTATTTTTTATTTATTTCTTTTACTAATGTGGAAACAAAACATAAGTGACTTTTCTAAGATCACACCAGTTTTGGTGTTCGAAGGGACCCAACAAATCACACTCCTCCTTTCCTTACTTCTGAACCATTAATCGTGACAAAGGAGTCTAAAAGTAGAGGCCAGAATGTTGTCTTTTTTATTAAGATTAAATTACAGAACATGGTATAGGTGTGGAAGAACCAAGGTCTTCCTAATACAGAACTCTAAAATTAGATTTTCCTGTCATCCTCAGACAACTGGATTGGAGTGATCATCATATAAAATGTACAACATAGAGGAGAAACCAAAAATGACTTATTCCTTAGCAACTGGATCCTATAGAGAAGTAGTAAGAAGTGGCTCTTTGAAACTCATGAACAAAATAAGCCACATTTCATCCTCCTAGACCTTAGTATGCCTGAGAGTTAAGAAAAATCAGAAGAGTTGCTCTAGTGGAGTGCCCTCTCCAGGGAAGGAAATGCCAGGAGCAAGTGTTCCCCAGCCCCTTCCTTCCCAACCAGCATTGTATGTCCAGCACTCACACTCAGACTCCCCTTACTACATTTGCCTTCTTATAATGATTCAGCAGAATTGAGAGTAAAAAGAGGGGCAATCTACCTTGAGTTCAGAAGTGTCTAGATTTTAATTGTGCCTTTAAAAATTTCTCTGCTGCCCTAACATAAAAGCTGTATTATATACAAAGCTCCACATTTGGTACATGATAGAAACCAGATAAAGAGCATAGGGGCCATTTAAGAGATCACAAAAAGACTCAACTCTGGAGCATTTCTGACTGGGTACAAATATGAAAAGGAAGAGATTGGAAATGAGGGTTGGGAATGGAAAGAGATTGATAGGTGGGGAAAGGAAATCTTTTTCCTAAGATTTTCAGCTGCATTATTGCAGCAGCTACTTGCTATTTTCAGAAATAAAGAACAAGAAAATTTGTTCTTTGGGTTGTCAAACGATCCTTCCAATTAGCCCTGAGAGCTATAGTAAGGAACTATTGCCTACCACCACCGGTGTGCTGGTAAACGTTTAACAACTGGCTCTTGGAGTGGAAGGGGCCCTGATTTGCAGCATTTGCTGATTTCAACATTTGTTGAATTTGTAGCACTTGCTGATTTCAGTGGTGTAAATACTCAAACGATGGCCCGTTCTAAGCTCTCACATGACATCAACAGCTCACAAAATTCCTGAAAATTTAACACTCAGCTTTCACCAGTCAGTACCAGCTTGGTCCAGAACACTACTGCCAACAAACAAAGATGCCAAGGGAAGGAAAGCTCCCCTGGAAAGGGTACAGATTGCCAGCTGAGGGACTCAGCCCTGTAAAGATCAGGCGAAACAAGACTCTTGGGAGCCCCCAGAGTTATCCAGGGAAACACACGAGTCTCATCCTTTGCTTCGGAGACAGACTGCATTCTGGCACACTGAGGAACAGGTCTAGGCTCAGGCTGAGAGGTAATCTTACAGCTCTTCCGTCATTTTCTAACTCCAGACATTTGAAATAGGAAAGGATTTAAACAAACCAGTGAGTAGAAAAAGCTATACCATGAAGAGACATTCTCCGTCGATAATAGCAATACTGATCTCAGCTACTATTCTAATGCTGCCAACTAGGACTTGTAGTTTTTACTTGTCAACCACCTCTGTGGTTACTGGATGCTAAGACTGACAGAAGTAAGGAACAGCCAAAGTAATTAGTAGAAATAATACACTGAACATTTCAACTGACCACATGCTGAGAATGCTAAAACTCCTAATTTACAGCCAGTGTGTGTAAAATGACTAAATGCAAGCATTTTCCATATATAAAAGGCTTATATATGCACAGAGGCACAGGATGAAACTTTAATTTTAATCGTACTTTTTTTTTGGTTCTAATTAAGCCAATTGTGGATCTCTTTGTGGGTGCACAGTGACTTTCCTTAGGTAGTTAATTAGAGATGGTGTCTGACTGAGCACAATGGAAACTCGAAAAGGTAAATTAAGATTGGAAAAACCTCAGATGACAGAAGAGATTACAAACGCTATTAAAGATTTAGCAGCAGGAGGGGGTAATGGGATGCAAACTTTTTACAATTCTGGGATATTTGCGTATTAGATTACTATTGTTATACTTGGAAATATGGGGAAGAGTACAGAAAGCAGATGAGGAAAGAGTTTTTGCCTCCTTGTGATTTGATATTATCTTTCCTAAACAGTAGTAAATTGCTCTCTCACTCTCTCTCTCATGTTTAAAACATGGTCAATAAAGTCCTCTTTATTTTTTTAAATTTTTGGATTATTCCACCCTTTGGAACACCCACCCTGCATCTTTTGCAGGTATACCTTTTAAATCTGAACTCAGAGAGTTCCCGTGCAGTTTCAAGACTTTATTTAGGTGCTTTGTGTAGGGGCATTTTAAGAGGTGGTTAGACTTGCAAGGTTTTCAGGTCACGCAGGTCACTCACACCCATAAAGCTTGGGCTTTGGAGCTAGACTGATGAGCTCAGATTATAGCTCTGTTTTGGTTGCCTGTAGAAGCTGGAGCAAGTGAGTCAATCTCTGAATTTCCATTTCCCCCCTTTGAAATTTGATAGGAATATGTTGTGAAGTAATCCTTGTGACTTAATAGTAAATAATTTTTGTTCAATCATGTAAGTGTCTAGCTCAGTGCCAGGACCAGAGCAATTGCTCAACAACTGTTGAGTATCCACCCTTCTTCTAAACTTTTCAAAATCTATTTTCCTAATATCTAGTACTACCTAATCTAAGACTATTAAGTTCTGTAATTCCGTATTCCTTTTTAAGATTTTATTTATTTATTCATGAGACACACGGAGAGAGAGGGGGGCAGAGGGAGAAGCAAGCTCCCTGCTGGGGAGCCCGAAGCAGAACTGGATCCCAGGACCCCAGGATCAAGCCCTGAGCCAAAGGTAGAGGCTCAGCCACTGAACCACCTGGGCATCCCTGTAACACCCGATTCTTTAACAACTATTAGCAATCCTTTAACGATCTATGTATGGCTCCATATTGATTAGAAGCAAATCTAAGGCAGATGTGAAAAATATATCTGAATCTCCCCACCCCCAGGGGTTGGGGTTGCAAAGGCAAATCCTCTCCCACCACTGATCTTGGATAGCAGTTGGTTGTTTCTGCCACGCTCTGAGTAAAAAATGATCAACTAAGCAAGACAATAATTGATCAGATATTTTGTTTAAGGCAGAATGGGGCTTCAGCTAATGTCTGAGTGGTGGCATCTTTCCACTAATAATACAGCTGAGATTTTATATCAGCTATACCTTAAATTTATAGAAATTTTTTCAACCTTATGGCTTTCTCTACTTTTATTATTATTCAAATATCTTAGAGGTCTTGATTTTTTAATTTATTCTAGGAAATTTTGTATTTTTTTCTTTCTTACATATTCCTTTTGTAGGTTTGTTTAATCTTTTTAAGCAGAAGGTCTTATTTAAGGATTTATGGGTTATCTGTCCCAACATCAAGAATTGGTGATACCTCTCTCATGAGAATATTTAGCATGTTAAACTTAAGCACACTTTATAACTTCTATTATATATTGACATTACACCTGTCTGAAGCTATTGGCATGGTTTTTTATTCTTCTGTGAAACATTGCTCAGACCTTTCATTATTAATTCATGATATAACCAGAGTCAACCATACAGTAAGTTTTACAAGTTTACCTACTTCTATTTCCTCATTAATGCTTCCCCTCAAATTCCAGTTTAAAAGATTTTGCTCAGAACAAAATCTTTTTCTAATTCCATTGCCTGGGTCCCCTAAGTGATGATGCAGATCTACCACATTCTGACATGTTGGGCTCTTCTAAACTTTCTTGTTCATTTTCTAAATTCACAACATAAAAATCAACAAAAAAATTACAGTACAACCTGCTTCCTCCTAACCTTTAGCTTCCTCAGAGGACTTCTGATTTGCCAAGAGAATAACCAGAAAAGCTCCTGAGGTCTCATTTAATCGGTCAAGCTGGCTAGTAGTCCGTGAGTTTTAAAAATTTCACTGGGCTCTCCAGCAAACCTCAGATATATGCTCAAGGAATACCCCACTCAGCTTTTAACAAGTCATCTCAAAACTGGATGCAGCAACCTTGTGTGCCTCTGCAGGAAAGAGATCTGATGTCCATACCTGCTCATTACATTTGCAGGCTCCTGTGAAAATTCCTTACTAGTCTAATTCGAAAGAACAGACTGGCTCAGGGTCTTCCTTCCTCCTCCTCAGCCTTGGTCTTTCATCCAAAAGCCACTTGACACTGGTCTTCATTCTCTACTGTCTATGCAGAGGATGTGGTTTTCGTTTGGCCTAGCTTTCTTGGATTTCTTATTCCAATTTATTTGAGAGTAATGCTACTTGCACTTATTTACAAAGAACCTGCAGCACAGAAAACAGTTCTCCTTTTTACCTGCTTACCTAGCTGCCAGACTTCCATTTATAACATGTTTAATTGTTCCCCACCTGAGGCAGAAATCCCATGTGCCGCTAGCTCAAGATTTGGAAGATTTGCCTCAGTTGTGCCTATTACTTCAATTTTTTGCACAAAAAAAGAAACGGAAATATATTTCAGTTCCCTGCCCTCACACACACACACACACACACAATCATGCCTTGTACACTTGTCAAGTGTTTAATGGCAGCCAAACACTGGATCAATTCACTGAGGAAAACAGGGAATTTACCTCTAAAGACTGGTCACTTAAAAATAGATAAGATGTTGAGCTATGCAGTTTATCACTGGCACACAGCCTGGAACCTAAAACAGAAAATGTTGTGGACAAGTAACACTTCATTAAAAATTGAAAATATATTACTCGCATCAGTAGTACGTTCCTTTCGGCTGCTTACACTGGGCGTGTAATCTCTGTGACAGTGATCCCAGTGAAGCAGGCTGGGGTGCGTTTTGCAGACCAGGGAAATTACATGAGCTTCTGATATTTCCCTCCAAATTATTTATGAGAGAACAATAGCCAGGAATTTGAAGCGATGGTTTGAAAAGGGCATTTAAGGCTCAGAGGATAGCCAGACTAGCAATCTCAGACACCTGATTTGCACAAGCCAGTAGTCTGAATTAGGTTTTAAGGGAAGCTTTCTGTTAGTGGACATCCATTGCCAGAGATGTGATTTTCCTCTGTGCTTTCCTGGGCTAGTGTGTTGGGGTTTATATTTGGCATGAGCCACTCTGAAATTAGCCAGAAAGAGTGCTACAAAGAGAAAGACTTGTACTATGAGCTCAACAGCAAAATAAAAACAATAGCAGTGTCTCAGGGCTATTTTCTTAGAGATTTATTGGGCCTTATTAAATTTGGAAGCAGTCAAGAAGAATACAACAGCTGTTGTGAATCTCAAACAAAAGCAAAACAGCCTCTTCTCTGTTTTCCTCCCATGTAGCATCCCTGTAAGCTGGTAAACTGGGCAGGATCTTACTTATGCTTACCAACTGGAAAACAGTGTTTACATATACAATGTGATACCAGTAAGAATTATCCAAGAGATTTGTTTTGATTAACTTCTCATTTCAGGGCATTTAAGAACAGCTTCTATTAAAAAAGAAAAAAAAAAAAAGCTGAACTATAAAGCTTACAAAACCTGATTTCCACAAAGCCAAAAGACTTTGGAATTGTTTTCTATGCTATCTCTGCTCTTCTCCACACACCTAAAAGTCTTCACTATGCAATTCTAAGAACTGATTAAAAGGGATAACTGTAATATCTAAAAAGAGATGTTGGTATTAATTTAGGCTTAGGCCTCAAGAAAACTGGAAACAACACTAAAGCAAACTCCCAGTTACTCATTTGAGAGCAAAGGTTGAGGTACAATCTGATTTTGAAATAGTAAAAGAAAACAGCAAACAAAAACACCCCAACAAAAAACGAAAACATTTTTCTATATGAGGAGTATCCAGCATGTGACCTCATGGTCAAGTAGAGATCACCCAGGATCTTAGGGAAAAATGTTTTGTTAATTATATCAGTATAGATTAGCTAATAAGGAGTAATGTCTTTTCAGTAACAAATCTGAGTTTAGTCTAAATATGAGAAAATGAGTTTACTTGCTACACATGATAGCATCTACACATGATAAAAAGAGTTGAAAGGACTTAACAGATAATTAACATTTACAAGAAAAACATCAGCACAAGAATTAGGATTCTAGGCCAGCACATGAGGCTCACTGCATGCTGTGATGGGAAAGTAATCAGGGAGGTGCCTTGGGTTTGAGGCGTTAATGAATAAAGAGTATAGGAGAAGCTGGATTGAAGTCATGTTTGAGTTAATTTTACTGCAATCTGTGGCTGTGCCACTTTATCAGCCAAGATCCACTCAGAAGACAAAAGTCATACCTGTTATTTGAACTGTGAGTGAAGAATGTTAAGCTGAGGTATTGGAAAACTCTAAAGTCAAAGAAAGGAACACAAAGGTATCAAAGAAACAGTAACAGCAGGAAGCAGCTACTACTGCTAGGCTGGGGAAGGAAGAAATGGGGTTAAAACGTGTATTAAAAGTTAGAAGCTTGAGATGCCTGGATGGCTCAGTGGTTAGGCTCTGCTTTCATCTCAGGGCGTGATCCTGTAATTCGAGGATCCAGTCCCACATCGGGCTCCTGAGGGGAGCCTGCTTCTCCCTCTGCCTATGTCTCTGCCCCTCTCTCTGTGTCTCTCATGAATAAATAAATAAAATCTTTAAAAAAGAAAAAGAAGCTTGGAGAATGGAGCCTTAAACGCCACCAGAGTGTGGGGATGCTGAGTGTATGCGGAGGGGTCTCTGACCAGCCGGTACCGGTGTCTCCATTACTCAAAGAAGAGACTATGCAGCTGGAACCCAGCTTTTTGAGAAGGAAGCAGCCGCCAGCTGGTGCCCGTATCTCTGACAAGGTTCAATGAGGCTCGCTTGGGGGAAGTGTTAGAAAAACAGCAGAACCAAAATACCTGCTGCTATTAGGAAAAAGTGTTGCTTCCAGAGTGAGGAAGCATCACTAGGATAGCAATGACAGGCACAAGAAACAGAATCAGGAATAGAAAATACAGGGGAAAGAGCCTGTCCCTTCTGTGTCCTCCAGGTTCTGGTCTCTCTCTAGTGCCTCCTACAGGCCAAGTGCAGCAGGGAATCAAATGGTAGAACAAGAATGCAATTCAGAGTGCCAACCCCAGCCTCCCAAAGCCACAGGTGGCTGAGTGGGTTTGATGCTGCAAGACCTTAACTTAATAACGGACCCAGGCACTGGAACTTGACAGAGATTCACTGAACTGCTTCCCCAAATCAGGCACTTTTTGAAAGCAGATATTTCTTAGATCTCCAACTTGTTGGCTCACCAGTGGTTCACAGATTGTATTTTTTCCTGATATGATAGAGTAATTCAACACAATGAACTTGAAACTGCAGGGGAAAATGTAAGAACATTGCTGATTTGTTCCAGGAAGTGAGTGCATTCACACTCAAACCGTTCATGTGGATTGGGCCAGTGCCCACTGGAGGCTCCATTCACTTCCACCGGTAAACTTCCCTGTAGTCAATGGAACCGTGGTTACTGAAGAAATGCAGAGTTATTTACTGGAAATGCAGTCACAAATTCGGGGAAGATTCACAATCTTTGAGCATGAATCATGCTTTAAGTTTCCATGATTGCTTTTGGAGTGTGAACCTCTCTGTGTGACTGGATTGTCAAGTATCTGCCATATCAGTCCAAGATGATTTTACTCTGCCTGGTAGAATTAGGTCTATCAAAAAGACAGAGTATCCTGCAACTTTGAATAGAGACAGAAAATTCCAGAACTATTCTGTAATTGTTGGCTACATACCCACCTTTGGCTCTGTAAAAGCATGTTCTCTTTTTTAAAAATAATGAAACTAAAGCTTATAGCCATCTGGTCATTATCCAACCAAAAAATAAGACATGTTCTCAGAATCTTGAGAAAAGTTTACTTTATTAAATGTCGACCAGAATTTTTGTTATAGTTTTGAAACTTCAATAACTAGCCACAGAGTTACTTTTACATATGAACCAAGTGGACTGGGCAGCCCGGGTGGCTCAGCGGTTTAGCGCAGCCTTCAGCCCAGGGCGTGATCCTGGGGACCTGGGATAGAGCCCCACGTCGGGCTCCCTGCGTGGAGCCTGCTTCTCCCTCTGCCTGTGTCTCTGTTTCTCTCTCTCTTTCTGTGTCTCTTATGAATAAATAAAGAAAATCTTTAAAAATAAATAAATAAACCAAGTGGGCTATTTTTGATGAACCGTTTTTGTGTTACTTAAATCTACATATTCTATATTTGCTGAATATAAACAGCCACAGTGATGGACAAGTTCACAGACAATGCCAGAATGTTGAGGCTACACATGCTTCAGCATTCAGAAGCTTCTCAATATTAGGGATGCCTGGGTAGCTCAGCAGTTGAGCATCCAGCTTCGGCTCAGGGCATGTTCTGAAGTCCCAGGGTTGAGTCCCACATTGGGCTCCCCTTGAGGAGCCTTCTTCTCTCATGAATAAATAAATAAAATCTTAAAAAAAAAATAAAAAGAGAGAGAAGAAGCTTCTCAATTTTAAAAAAAAAAGTAGTATGGCACAAATACTCAAATGCCATTTGAATATTCACATTAACGAAGATCAATACACTATAAACAGTCTCATGTCTATGCATACCAAATCAGGGTTTATTACCAGTTAGTACCAGATGAGCTATAAGGAAACCTTTTGATTTTTAGAACATGCAAGGTTTTGGAATTATGAATAAAGAATTGTATTTATAATCACTGTCAAAATACCTACATTTCTAAATATTTGTCTATTCAATCATGTAACCTCTAAACATGCCCTTGAGGAAGCTTCATAAATGTGATTTTTTTTAACAAATAGAAAAGACTTTATCATGTCTGTATGCAAGAAATCAGTTGAGATTCAAAATATAAAAGGTAAAAGTAATAGATGTCAAAAGAACATGAAAAAATAAAAAGAGAGAGATCCTTCCTCTGTTTTCCTTTAGCTATCATCTGCTGAGTGACTTCTATATGCCAGAATTGTGCCAGATATGGAAAAGACAAAGAAACATAAGACCCAGTTCCTGACATCTTTCACTCTAGCTAAAGAAATGCATAAAGTATGAAAAATAACCCTAGAATGGAAATCCATAGATGTACAGTGGAACAAAAAGGATGAAATAATTTATTCTTTTGAGAAAAAACGAGTCAAAATATTTCATCGATAGATGATACCTGAAAAATAAATAATTAGTGTCCCGGTTGGATGTGGGAGAACAGAGGCGAGGTTACTTTTAGTTAAGAGGAAGATTTTGAGTTGGTGCACATGGTTGTGAGACAGTGTGTCACTAACAATATGATGAACAGCATCGATGGAGTCCTCAATATCCATGCAAAACACTTCTGAGTGCCAAGTATATGCTATCCTTGCATTGCACCATATGGTAGCCAGTAGGCACTTGTGGCTCTGGAGCACTTGAAATGTGACTATTGACTAAGTAACTGAATTTTTCATTTTATTTAACTCTCTTTTAAAGTGTATTTATTGGGGGTGCCCTATCTGGCTCAGTTAAGCATCGCCTTTGGCACGGGTCTGGATTCCAGGGTTCTGGGATGGAGCCCTGCCGTGGGTTCCCTGCTCAGTGGGGAGTCTGCTTCTACCTCTCCCTCTGCCTCTCCCCCTGCTTGGGTGCTCTCTCTCTTTCTCTCTCCCTCAAATAAAATATTTATTACTATACTTAAAGTAACCATACTAAACCCATTATCTATTAACAAATAACATATTTCTTATAAAAATAATATTTTCCAAACCACTCAGAGATATCCTACCCTGAGATTATTTCTACCATGCTCATATACCCATTTCCTGGTTGAAAAAAAAAAGAGGTTGAGAAAGCCTGCTGCCTTGGCATCTGATGATAGGCTTGAAGTCACTGTAGATCAACAAGGATGGCAGTAAGAAAGAAAACTAGACACATAGCTTGGAAAATCTAGGACACCCTGGAACACATGCAGACAATTGGAACTCACAAAGACAAAGTACAAACCATATCTATCTCTCACCATATCGAACCCCAGTGATGCAGATGGCAGGCAGAGAGAGCTGCACACATGCCTGGCTCAGGACTCAGAGAAGCTGAAGGAAGAGATCTAGCTCATCCACATCGAAGAGGTGACCCAGCCTTCATGAGCTTCAACAGCACTTGGAGCCTTGCACCAACCTGGGGAGCTGGGGCCAGCCAATTTTTTTATTTATAAAAATACATAGTAATAGACACAGAATTTATAGGCCATGAAGTAAAACACTTTTAGATTTTGCAGGTCACATGGTCTGTGGTCACTCAGCTCTATCATTGTACCATGAAAATAGCAGAAGACAATACACAAACAAGTGTGTCTGGGTTCCAATATGACTTTATTTACAAAAACAGGCAGCGGGCTGAATCTGGCCCATGGGCGATGCATGATGTGCCAACCATGCTTTAGAGTATAAAGACAACTATTTTGCATTTACATTCCAAATCCCGCACAGATTTATCTAGTGGTCAATGCTGAACTTGAAACATACAGAGAAAAGAGGCCTAGGAGATCTATTTCCACATCAGGGATGTTGACATCTCTATTAAAATCACCAAGCCGTGTTCTCAAATTGTTTGCAATTATCGTGAGTTACTCCTATAATTAGGGGAAAAAATAAAAAAAAACCCAACAACTCACCAACACTATAAAAATATACCTGTGATGTATAGATAGACACTATTGGTGTCTTTCCGGCCCCAGGGGGTGGGGGGTTGGGGGGGTGGTAAATGTTAAGGAGAGGACATGTGTCTAGCAGAATCAAGGAACTTTCATAAGGAATGTCACAAGAGTGATGAACTCTTCAAAGGACTCTGCCTTTCACAGGATAATTCCCACTGGGATAAACAATTCAAATGGGAATCATTAATTCAAAGGTTTTTGGAGAATGCTATTTTACCTCATTCTGTCTCATATAATGTGTATAGCTCAGTGTTTTTTAAAAAATAATTTTTTAGCAGCACAACACTTTCTTCAGATGAAATCTTAATCAGAAGTGGGAATAAATAAAACATAAAGGGGAGCTTCTATGTGGAAGTGTAAAGAAATGAAGAGATTAAAGTTGAACACCATCCAGTTGAAACCATACTGGTGAGGGGAGGTTATTTGCATTACAAAGGTAATTCACTACAGGCCTCACCATTTTTCTTTTTTATACAATTAAAATTTTACTACGTTAAGGTACATCTATTGGTTATCATAAGCACTCCTATGCTCGGCTGTACGCTGGCATCTCTTTTGCCAATGTGGGCAAGTAAGAGAAAACAGGGAAGAGAAAATGAGAAGCATCAGATCAGGGCAATGATGCTTTAAAGATGAAAGGTGAAAGTTGTCATGTTTGTTTGTTTTTTAGTAATTTTTATTTAAGTGATCTCTACACCCAATGTGGAGCTTGAACTCACAACCCCAAGATCAAGAGTCCCATGCTTGATCTGAGCATGCCAGACTGAGCCAACTGAGCTTAGCCAGGTCGCCCCCATACCTTTTCTTAATCCTGATATTAGCTTTTGTCCTGATAAGTCAGGTTACCTTGATATCCTGGTAGATCAAGGTAAAGATATTCCTATACCCAGATTTTATTAGTACTCTCCAAAAGGGAGGCAATTTTAAGAATATGTCTAAAAACTATCATTTCCTGTAGTCTCTAGTCACAAGGGATACATCAACGAAGATGTTTTTAAGGAAGAACCATCCTTAAACAAAAAAAATTCTGATAGCACTACAGAACACAGACCACTTTCTGAAAAGGCACCTAAAGACCTGAAAATTCTATCTCCACATCCTCTAAACACCTAGTAGATCTGCAAAACAATTTGTTTGATTGACAGGAGAGAACTATTTCAAATGCCAGTGGGTAGCCTTCCAGCAAACAAGGCTACAACAAGAATGTTTTCCCCCTACTGCTAATGGCTAATCCTGGCACTGAGGCTTCGGCCACTGCTTCCCAACATGGGTATCCTTTTCGTAAATGTGCCTGCCACAGCTTGCCTCAAACGGATATGGTGTCAAGATGCAGAGAAAAGAAATGAGTTTAAGAAAGAGAAAACTGGTCTCTATTAGCATCGTATCCATGAGGGTGTGGGGTAGAGTCAGCTGGAAGGGCACAGAGGCCTTTGCCCAGACAGAAAGTCCATTTGTTCACTGTGATAGCTTAACTAGCTTCTGAAGATGAAATATCCTAAGGCTCTAGGCCCCATCTATGTTAAGTATAGAGTGCAATTCTCTTTTATTAGTGCTTTTTTCTTTGTGGGCTTTTAATCTTAAGAACAGAAATACTCAGAAATCAAGGATGACAAAATATCTTAACCAACATGGAACTTATATAGCTGCCCATACCCTAAGATGAAACCATAGAAGACAACAGAGAGCCGCATGACTAAGCAGGACTTAGAGAAAAAAATGCCCTGCTGCCTGATTCCACAGCATTTGGACAAAGATTGTGTTTGGTCTCACGATTGTAGCTGCTGTTTGAAAACCCTGGTGCTGTTCTTGACCCTGCCTCCTAAGCTTAGAAGTCATCTCAAAGCCTCTCCTCAAGGAATTAAATAGAAAGTATAATAACAACCATCCAGAATGATACTGTAATGCAAACCAAGAACATGATAGAGGCTACGTAAGTTGCCCTTCTCTAAAGGCCTGTTTTCTAAAGGAGGCTTTGCAATATTTTCTGTACCAATTATTGATATGAAGAGTATAAGATTAAAATTGGGTCAAATCTAACAGACACTGTAATCAGGTAAAACCAATGCATGTTCATAAAAATTGGAAAAATATATACTTCTTTAGAGTTTCAAATGCCTACAAGAAATGGTTAAATGATCTCAGGAAGGAATATTAACTTTTAAAAATAATATATGTCAGATGTTTTTTAAAGGTTAGAAAATTGGTACTTGTCAGACCAGAACAGGTAGGAAATTCAGAAATATGCACACCATCCAAAAGCACTATATTATGTGACTTTGGCATTCTTCCACTAATATATAATTAAATTACATTAGGCATTTATTGAAGCCCACTATGTACCCAGCATTGAACTAGATGCTAGAAATAGAAATACAAATGACATTTATTTCTTGCTCTCAAAGTGGAGCTCATAATTTAATGGAGGAGATAGAATGCATTGAAGATTGAATACAGTGTTGAAATTCCTATTTGGCTGGGCTCACTTGGTAAACCATACTATGGAAAACTCATCTTCCTTATTATGCCACTTCTGTACTGAAGTGTTAAAAATGTCATGTTATAAGTTTTAAACAACTAGTATGAACCAAGTACTCTGGAAATGTTCCAAACACCATGGAAGGGTTTTGTCAAGGTGGGAAAAACTGAGCAGGGCCTGGCTCAGTGAAGAGCATTTACTCAGCTGAGAAGGAAAGGAGGAAAGGGGAAGTTGGGAGAGCATGATCTATGGGGATTTAAGAATATGACACATTAGGGATCCCTGGGTGGTGCAGCGGTTTGGCACCTGCCTTTGGCCCAGAGCGTGATCCTGGAGACCCGGGATCGAGTCCCACGTCGGGCTCCCGGTGCATGGAGCCTGCTTCTCCCTCTGCCTGTGTCTCTGCCTCTCTCTCTCTCTCTCTCTCTCTGTGAGACTATCATAAATAAAAAAAAAATTAAAAAGAATATGACACATTAGAAGAAAGATAGCCCATTTTGAACAGCATCTGGGGATACGTGGAAGGGATGGAGGAGTGGCAAGTAAATAAAGGGTTGCAATCAGAGCCTAAAGAAGCTAATTGATCTTTGACCTAATAGGTGTCACTGACGGAATAAATCTATTCTGAATTTTATATTTTTAGATTTGACAATGACACAGTTCTTTGTTTTACTTAGAGTCTTTCTTTTCCTGAATGCCTCCATGTTTATTTCCATTTCATGATAAAACACACCATAAAGGATAAATTCATAGCTACCCATCCTGACTAATGTATTGATAATTATTAGTCCAGTAAGTATGTGTTAAAAAATAGTAAGAACTTGAAGACAAAAGTTCATGGACCTTCTAGTGTATTTCTATTTGGAAGGTTAAAACAAGGCAAGTATTAGGTAGAAGGGACTTAGAGTAGTAAGGGGCACCTGGGTGGCTCAGTTGGTTAAGCAGTTGACCCGTGATACATCTCAGGGTCCTGGGATCAAGCCCCGCGCCTGGCTCTGACTTTAACAGAGAGTCTGCTCCCTCTTCCTCTGCCCCACCTCCTGCTTACTCTCTCTCTCTCTCAAATAAATAAATCTTCTTTTTTTAAAAAAAAAAAAAAAAGAACAATAGTGAAAATGGAGAAAAAAAGACAAAGTAGTGCTTTGAAATAAGATTCAAAATAAGTATAAAGAGAAGTAGATGCCCTACACTACAAACCTGGGAAAATAGAACTTCCCCCCGCCATTGGGAAAGCTAAGACAAAGTGAGACAAAGCTGTGTGAATAGTCTTCACTTCCTTTGCCACCCTTCCATGTTCGACACTGTTGACACATGACAACCTCTCTTGCTGGCTGGCTTCTAGTTAGATTCTGCTGCTCTGAGGTTAGATACTGGAAGAGGAAAAGGAGGGGAAATGACTCTTTCCTTCTTTCAAGCCTTCCTTTTAAGAGCACCTTTGAGCACTTCTGGCACCCACAGTGCAGAGTCTCTTCCTCAGTCCTGGTTCCAGTATTCACATCCTCTCAGCAGTCCTAAAACCTGGCTGCCGGGAACACTCTTGGCATCTCAGATCAGGGCTTCGCAAAACTTGCTCCAAGGTTCAAGCACTGACTAGGTG
This sequence comes from Canis lupus familiaris, assembly GCF_011100685.1. Lineage (NCBI taxonomy): Eukaryota > Metazoa > Chordata > Mammalia > Carnivora > Canidae > Canis > Canis lupus. Next base: position 6,125,243 of record NC_049229.1, read on the forward strand.
GTCCCTCCCTGGCTGCCAAGGTGTTTTGCACATCAAGTCATATGACAGAGAGGTGTCCCTGACCTCTGAGAACACACCACTCTTCTCCTCCCAGACTTAAGGAAATTAGCTGAATTCTGCATTAATCCCTGGATTATATTACCTTCCCTTTTTTGTTCTCTTAGCTCCTCAACACACTTGTAAACAGCCACCTATGTTAAATCACCTCTATTTGAGAAACAAAGCACCATTTCTCTTTTACTGACTAGACTTTAAGTTGTCCAATACTTGTTACCAACAGTGGGCCAAGAAACAGATTCACCAAGATTAAATTCTTAGAGTGAGTTACTGAGCTACGTGACTTTGAATGCTGAGATGTCATAAATCCCACAGGCAAACAGGATACTGGTAATCTATGGCATGCATTGAATCATGATTTCTTAAATTACCAACTGAGGGCAGCCCAGGTGGCTCAGCGGTAGTTTAGCACCGCCTTCGGCCCAAGATGTGATCCTGGGGACCCAGGATCGAGTCCCACATCGGGCTCCCTGCATGGAGCCTGCTTCTCCCTCTGTCTCTCATGAATAAATAAATAAAATCTTTAAAAAAAAATTACCAACTGAGATTATCTGAGATGAACTGCCTATAGAAGGCAATAATTTGGGAGAACAGTTGGGTGTTACATTGACTTGTTTTGGTAGTAATGGTGATTTTTAAGTACTATCGGGTGAGATGTCTGCTTTTGGAGAGTTTACAGAAATAAATCTATAAACACAGAGCTTTAAACTCCCAGAACAAGGCATGATCAAAAATTTGTCTAAAGTATCCCTTAAAAAAATCACTTACTTATTTTAGTACTAGGCAGATATTAGATTACTAATATCATTATTATTATTAGATATTAGATTATTAGAGCTGAAAATTAAATTAAAAATCTAGTTATACAGGATGCTGTATTATAACATAACTTGAACTCAGACCTTTGGAAAGTTTGTTATTTGAAAGGAAAGGCATTGATAGGAAAAGACTAGGGATGCTGAGACTTAAAATGGAAACCTTTCGGTGGATGAGAAAAAATCTAAGATATATGAGCATCCCTGGCCAAGCAGAAGAAATGCCTCCCTCCTTGACTAAAAACACTAATCTTCTCTTGCTTGAATGAAGATAAGCTAGCAACCTTACCCAAGACGGTTGCCTTGCAAGAGGATAACTATTCTCCTTAAGATGACCACACCAGCCATCATTGCCTTTATATCCATAACTGGAATCTGTTTGCGTATCCCCCAACGTGAGCAAGTACAAAATCTGACCCAGGAAAAAAGAAACACCAAAACATTTACAACAGTTCTCTAATTTCTATCAGCAGATATCTGGAAAATATGAATGGAATAAATTAAAAGGGTGGTAACCCAAGGAGACTAGAATATAATATTGCACTGGACCAAATTTTTTACTCTGGATTCACTTATCTGAGACACTGAAATTAATGTGTTAACTTGAACAACTAGAAATGGTTCTGATAGTTGGCTTTGTTAGTTGACAAAACCATGACTTGGTGGTAACCTATATTCGATATTTAGATGAAAAAACTTCCCTAGCGTAATATAGAGAAAGGAATCCAGAAATCTATGCAGACGGAAATGTTAGCATGGATTTACTATATATGATCCATCCTATTTCCCACTTCCCACTGTCTCTCAAGAGGTCCCAAAAGACATTCATTTTTGTAAACACTAAAAAATGCATTACTGTGAGAGGACCAACATCACTGAAAAGCTTTATGGTGTCTGTCCTCTGAAGACTAGAGATGATAATGCTGAGAGATATCCCACTGACCTGAGTTACCTGATTTCAATGGGAAACAAGACCTAAAGTGGCAGAGGCCAAATAACAGAGAAAAAATGAGTATACTTTAATGTATGTATGAAATCCCCGTTTGGATAAGAACATTCTGTGGTAGTTAAAGAATTATGGTGTTTTTAGGAATGAAATAAGTAGATTTATTAATTAATCTATATATCCTAAAAAAACTCTAGGAATCCAAAATGTCAGTATGATACCATTTGTCAAAGCAGGAATTTATGATGCTAAATGATATACAGAATTTGGGCCTAGATTTTTTTTATAATATGTTCAGATACCCATGATTATTTCCTTGGCTCTGGAATATATAACTGAAATAGTCTGGTAGAATTTTCACATTGACTCCCTGACCCATGGAGTGAGACAGCCCAGAATATTAAAGCAAAAGCAACACCCTATTTTCATGGAAATTGACAAAATTACTGTTATCATTAAAACTTCAAAAACGTAGCAACGATGATACCAAACAACTCTCAATATTCCCATCTGTACAAAGGACAGGTGGATGTTGAAGAATAACTGTAGATTATGATAAATTTAATTATGTGCTGGTTCTAATTGCGTCTGCTCCTCTATAAGCGGGATCTTCAGATATGGTCGAGGTGTGAAGCAAATCAACCCAGAAATTAATTGTGCTATTTCCTCTACACTAATTATAAAGAATCACTAGAGCAATTTTTTTTTTTTTTTTTTTACTAGGAAGGATCCGCAATATACCTTCATTTGTGGGTTATATCAACCCTCCTACTCTTTGTAATCTAGTCTTAAAGGACCTTGATCACCTCAACACCCCACAGATACAATGTTAGTGAACTAAATGATATCTAACCTTTATTTTTTTTATTTTTTAAAAGATTGTATTTGTTTATTTGAGAGAGAGCATGCACACATGCAGAGGGATGGGGAGGTGCAAAGGGAGACCCTACACTGAGCTCAGAGCCTATCGTGGGGCTAGATCCCAGGACTAAGATCCTGACCTGAGTCAAAACTAAGAGTCCATCACTTAACCAACTGAACCACCCAGGTGCACCTCTTACTAACTTTTAAAATGCAATTGTGGATGTATTATATTCTTTGGAACTGTTTAAGTAGTGTTCATAATTTATTTTTCAAAGGTATGTTAGGAAGAAAAGAACAACTTTCCCTATTTCCTCCATGAAAATCAATCTAATTTTTTCACCTCCTTACTGGTTGCTTTTTGTAAGTTATACTTTCTTACAAAATCATTATTTTATTTATTTTTATCTTTTTTACCCACGAGCATGGGCTGAGAGATTAGTTAAGTCTTCTATTACATGTATATTTCTCTATCTTGTAGTTTTTGTTTTATGAAGTAGAGACATTTGGCTCACAGATATTCAACACTATTATATTTTTGTTGTGAATGGCTTTTTAACATTACAGAGTGTTCTTTGTCTCAGTTAATGCTTTTTGGCCAGAATTCCTCCTTGACTAATATCTTATGATTCCAGCTTTGCCTTTGTCTTGTATAATTTGTTTTCCTTTTATTTTCAATCCTTCCAAATTACTTTGTTTTAGTTATTTATCATGTGATATTGTGATTTATAAGAAATGTATATTTGGTCTTTGTTCATGGTTCCTGACTCAAAGCTCCTAAAACCCTGAGAATTTCCTGTGATAACAGCAAAAAGGTGTCTTTTGTTTTGTTAATGAGGTGCTTTTTGAAAAGCCCTTATGTAACCTAAGGATGGGGGGTGCTGGTTACCAGGAGAAACATTCAGGTGATTAGAGGGTTGGAACTTTCAGTACATTCCCCCCTCCCGCCGCCCCCATCTCTAGGGAGGAGGGAGGGGCTGGAGATTGAGTTCATTTATCAATGACCAATGACTTAATCAATCATGCTTATGTAATGAAGTCTCCATAAAAACCCAATAGGACAGAGTTCCAAGAGGTTACAGGTTGGTGAATACATGGAGATCTGGGAAGAGTGATACACCTGGAGAGAGCATGGAAGCTCTGAATCCTCTCCCCATATCTTGCTTGCCCTATGCAACTCTTCCATCTGCCTGTTCCTGAGTTATATCCTTTTATAATAAACCAATGATCTAGTAAGCAAAATGTTTCTCTTTGTTTTGTGAGCTGCTCCAGCAAATTAATCAAACCCAAGACGGGGAGGTCTTTGGAACCTTCAATCTATAGCTGATTTGCCAGAAACACAGGTGGCAACCTGGACTTGCAATTGGCATCTGGCAGGGGTGGATGGGCAGTCCTATGGGACTGACACCTTAACCTTTGGGATCTAATGCTATCTCTGGATAATGTTGGAATTGAGTTAAATTTTAAGACATTCAGCTGGTATTGGAGAATTGCTTGTTGGTGTGGGGAAAGTCCCTCCCCCCCACCCCCTTATCCATACAAACACTCACATGTTGGAATTGGTGACCAGATCTTTAATGTATAAATAGAGAGAGAGTATATTTATATATATTTGTATAAAGTATTTTGTTTCCTTGAAAAATTTTTCTGAAACTATGTGTTATGTTCATTTATATTTATTGATATGAAAGATAGTTCTGATCTTATTTCTACTGTATAATTTTATGTTGTTCTTTTACAGGTTTTTAGAGACCGAAAGTAGTAGTCTCCTTTCTTATTCTTTTTTTTTTAATTATTTTATTTATTCGAGAGGCACAGAGAGAGAGAGGCAGAGACATAGGCAGAGGGAGAAGCAGGTTCCATGCAGGGTCTCCTGGGTCTCCAGGATCACACCCCAGGCTGAAGGCAGTGCTAAACCGCTGGGCCACCAGGGCTACCCTCCTTTCTATTTTTTACGTGTAATTCTTCTAGTAGTGATGAAGGTTTGTCCTTTTGTTCTAATCATTATTTCATAATTATGACTTTACATGATGTCTTTACTTATCTATGTCTTTTGGAAGGACTTATCCCTATTTTGGATAATGATAAAATAGTGTTCCATTTAATTTCTTCTTCTCTACTTCCTAATTTTTGTTGATAATGTTAACTGTATCAATATTTACGTTTATATTTTTAAATGCATCTATAATTACATTACTGGTTTTCTAGCCTTGATTTAACCCCTAGCTAGCTAATAGAGCACCTTTGTAATCAGTGATCTTAACTTTCATGTTTTTCTTCCTTTCCAATTTTAGTTAGCTGTCTCATTCCTACATATATAGGCATATAACTTTCACATTCTGTTCTGTCACCATAAGCCTCACATTTGAGTCCTGGTTTTATAGTTACATATGTTCAATACTCAACAAAATAATGTCATGAATTCTTTTGCCACAATTTCCCCAGCTAGTATCTCGGTTTAAATTAATTTTCCAGTGGTTTTTCTCAAGAAAGGCTCATGGGAAAATATTCCTTGGTTTCTAACATATTCAAACTTGTTTATATGAGGTCTTTATACTTTAAGAACATCTTGGTTGAATTAAAAAAAAAAAAATCCTTGGCTCACAATTTCTTCCCTTGGGTATTTTGTAGCTTTTCCCCTCTGTCTGTTGCTGTGGAGAAATCTATGGATGGCTAGATTTTTTTTTTCCCCTCACAAGTGTCTTGTTCTTTTTATACCATTGCCCAAAAGATTCCTTCTTTATGTTTAGAGTCCAAGTAATTTACTGGACCATGTCCTAATATTGAGTTTTCTGGGCTTTTTCTCCCCCTGCATGAAATGTGCCCTTGCAATATATAGATTCAAGTGGTTTTTTTGTTTTGTTTTATTTATTTTTTTAATCTCAAGAAAGCCTTTTTGAATTGTATCTTGAACTTATCTTCTGTTCCTTTTTTAAAATTTTATTTTCCAGATACTACAGCTATGCATCATTAAATATCTATTTCCTGTCTTCTAGAATGTCATTTTCTCTCTAATCTTTTAAAGTTCTTTCTTTAATTTTGCATGGTTTTGTTCCTCTTTGCTCAGCTATTTTGGAAAGATTTTATGTGTATTTTCATGTTTATGAATTTTATGTGTCCCCTAGTTTTAATGAAGATAGAAAATGTGGGTCTTTTTTTAATTTAAAAAAATTGCTGTGGATTTTGAGTAATTTCCAAAGAGAGATGGTGTCTTATGAATTACATTTATATAAGAAGGCCCTCTAAGCATTTAAATTAATATCAGTAACAATCTATAACCATTGCTATTTAAAGTTTTACTGCACATCTCAATACACAGTAATGAGTGAGAAAAAAAATGTCACAAAGATTGAAAAGGAAAAAATAAATGGTCATTACTCACAAATGTATGATTTTCTATGCTTATAAATTATTAAAATTAATAAGAGTTTAAAAGAAGCTAGATAAAATACCCCCAAGAAATTCAATTTCATATCTGTACTACAAAAACAAACAGTACAAAAATACAATTCAAGAAGTTTACAGTAGCAACAAAATATATAAGGTACCTAGGAAGAAGTCTTAAAAAATATAAAAAGGGCACAGACCTATATGTAGAAAATCATAAAACTCTACAGAACAACAGTAAAGAGACCTAAGTAAAAGACAGTCATGATCTTCATGGTTAGGATAACTCAATATAAAGAGGCAAAACTTGCCCACATTGAGCTAAATTTAATATTATTAAAATCAGGGGATCCCTGGGTGGCTCAGCAGTTTGGCACCTGCCTTTGGCCCAGGGCTTAATCCTGGGATGGAGTCCCACATCAGGCTCCCTGCTTGGAACCTGCTTCTCCCTCTGCCTGTGTCTTTGTATCTCTCATGAATAAATAAATAAAATCTTTAAACAATATATTAAAATCATAGGCATGGCTGGATCTTATAAGGAGCTCTATAAATCAATACTAAAATGCATATGGAGTCCTGAAGAAGAAAAAGGGGAAGAGCCTTGCCCTACAAATTATCAAGACATTAAAATTTACAGTAACATAGTATGGTGTGATATTGGCATAGGGTAGACAAATATCCAACAGAGTCTGGAAACATGCCTATATACATAAATTTGTTATATGACAGAGGTTGCATTGCAAATCAGTGAGTAAACGAGGGACTGTTTAATGAATGGTGCTGATATAATTGATTGTCCATATGGAAAAAAATCTATTGTACTCCTACACCAATTCCAGACAGATTAAGACTTACATGTAATAAGTAAAACTCTTTCAAAACTCAGAATGTAATACACAAGAATATCTGTATGACTTTAGAATAAGGAATGATTTCCTAAATAAGGCACAAAAACTATTAACTACAAAAGAAAAGATAATAAATACAACCACATTAAAATTTTAAAACCTACATTCATCAAATGACATAATTAAAAAAGTAAAACAATAAGCCACGAAACAGGGAAAGATATTGCAACACATTTAGCCAATAGGGGGTTTTTCTCCAATAAATCAATAGAAAGAACAATCCATGTAACAACATGGAAAAAGCAAATCACAGACTATACACAGTATATAAGCATTTTTAGTAAAGCTCTAAAACAAGCAAAAGAAAACAAATTCTGTTTAGAGTTACATAGATTTGGTATACAATTTTTTTTTCAAAAATAGGAAAATCAATAAAAAGTGCAAATCAATATAGCAGTTACCTCTAAGAAGAGGAGATGAATATGGATAAAAGTGGGATCATATAGATAAATAAATTCAATGATATTGATCATTTTTAAGTTCTTTATTTGGATAATGCTTCCTGGTACTTATAAGAATTTAAAGAAATCCTTAAAGATATTTTTGTATGCTTTATATCTTAAATATATATTACTTACATCCTTCTTAAAATTAATTATATTTTTGAATTATAATGTATACATAGAAAAATGCATAAATCATTAAGTATATAGGTCAGTAAATTATCACAAAGTGGTCACATCCACTTAACTACTATCCAGATTAAGAAATAGGACATTATTATCACAAACCAAAATCCCCCCTTATTTCCCTTCACTTCCTCCCCCAATAACCAATCTCAAATATTCTTTTATATGTATGCAATTGTATACAAAAACTATCATGAAGAATTTTAAGCAGGGAGATCATGCTTCTGCTGAAATCAATTATTTCTAGGAAAATTTTCATTTTCAACCAGGTAAGAAATTTTATATGATAGAGAAGGAAGAGGACACCTAACTGCCCACAAATCAAACTACTATACTCTAATAGTCAAAAGGGTGGTAAGATAATAGTGTCCCCTAATATTTCCAGGGAAACTATTATTGTAGTCTGGTCTCAAGAAAAGTATGAGATTAGGCCTAAAGCCTTTTCTGCGCAAGAGCTTATCAATGTTTGAACACAACTGTACTATGTCCCCAAATCTTCTCTTTTCTGAGCTATCTATGCTCTAGTTTCTTTAGCCATTCTTTATGCAAGTTCCATTTTTATAGAACCTTGTACCATATGGGTGTTTTCCTCTGGGCATATGGCAATTTGAAAATGCCTGTCTTAAAAACATGATGCCAAGAACTAAATCCAATATATCAGCTGTGCCCATTGCAGAATCCACTGGGACTATTATCTTCTTGGTATTATGTAGTATTAATGTAGCATAAACTTATATTAACCACTATTTTATACCAGCCTTTCTTATCTCCATGCTTTGCCTTCTCTCTCTCTCTCTCTCTCTCTCTCTATATATATATATATATATATATATATATATATATATATATATATATTTTATTGGAGCTCGATTTGCCAACATATAGTATAACACCCAGTGCTCATCCCATCAAGTGCCCTCCTCAGTGCTCGTCACCCAGTCACCCCATTCCCCTGCCCACCTCCCCTACTACTACTACCCCTTGTCCGTTTCCCACAGTTAGGAGTCTCTCTTGTTTTGTCAGCATCTCTGATATTTCCCACTCATTTTCCTCCTTTCCCCTTTAATCCCTTTCACTATTTTTTACATTCCCCAAATGAATGAAACCATACCATATAATGTTTGTCCTTCTCCGATTGATTTACTTCATTCATCATAATACCCTCCAGTTCTATCCACATTGAAGCAAATGGTGGGTATTCGTCGTTTCTAATGGCTGAGTAATATTCCATTGTATACATAGACCACATCTTCTTTTTTTTTTTTTTTTTTTTTTAGACCACATCTTCTTGATCCATTCATCTTTCAGTGGACACTGAGGCTCCTTCCACAGTTTGGCTATTGTGGACATTGCTGCTACAAACATCGGGGTGCAGGTGTCTCAGTTTTCACTGCATCTGTATCTTTGGGGCAAATCCCCAATAGTCTTTGCCTTGTCTCATTACATGATTGTTCACCTTTGGTCTTTTGTTTGTTTTTTTTAAAGATTTTTAAAATTCATTTGAGACAGAGAGAGAGAGAGAGAGAGAGAGTATGAACAGAAGGAGAAGCAGAGGGAAAGGAGAAGCAGACTCCACATTGAGCCAAGAGCCTGATGTAGGGCTCAATCCCAGGACCCCAGAGATCATGACCTGAGCCCAAGGCAGATGCTTAACCATTTGAGCCACTCAGGTGCTCCAACTGTCCATCTTTGATAGTCATCTCCTAATGTTTCTGTTTGGGAGATTAATTGACATTGGATCCTAAATGCATGTGATGACTGCTTTCCAATTAAAACTAATCACGTGTTATTTTGTTTTCAAAAAGTCCCCTGAGAAAAAGACAACGATTAATATTTCCATTCAAGAATTAGAGAAACCAGAAATCAGGAATGTAGGCAACTTGCCCTGAATCAGGTTTATTAAGTGGTAGATCCCACTCTTGAGCCAACATATTTTGGATCTAGGGTTCTTTTCCCTGAAAGACACTGTCTTTCTTACACTAGATTTTTTTAAACTAATTAAACTTATCTTTTAAAGATTCATTAACTATAAAAGACCTAGAATTGAAAAATGTGTCCTGAGAAGAATACCAAAATCAATCACTTTCATAACAATATTAGTGATCCCAAGAATCGTGCAGAGAGAATTACAATAGACATTTTGATAGTGTAAGTCACACAACACACGTCACGGAAAATAATTAGATCATCTTGGCTTCAATTTAGGAAATTGTCAAAGATTTCACAACCCTCTTAACTTGTAATGCAACTCACATGCTGATGTTTCTATCCATTGCAAGAAATAAAGCAGACTGAGATTGGGCAATGGAGTTTGGGTTTACTGGAGGAAAGCCTGAAACAGATGCCTCATGCAACAGATTCCTCAGAGGCAGTTTTACAAGGAAATGTGGGACAGGAGCAGTGCCCTGGAGCTTGTTTAAAGGGCAAGTCTGTGTACATGAAATGTAACAAAGTAGATGTTTCATATATCTCAATAGATATACCATGAAAGATTGCAATGATCTTTGTGACTTTACCAGTCATCAGGGAACTAAAGGTGATAGATGGTTCTTCAAATTAAAGAAATTTAACTTGAAAATTGAATATTTCTAATTAAAAAGAAGCATAATGTAATAGGATGGACAATGAATAGAAACCAGAGTGTGCCCTTGATCAAGTCATTTCCCTTTTCTAGACCTTTATTTAGCATCCCTAAATTAAAGTGTAAAAAAACTCAGCAGAACTTTCTTCAAAGAAAAACTGCTCGGAACCTCCCAATATACCCAGATAAAACTGGGGCAAAGAGAGAATGGAAAACCAATGGAGTCCTAAGGTCCAGGAAACAAACAAAAAACGGAAACACGCTGGAATAGTTCCATAGAGCTCTAAGTTCCAATAGCACTAATACATCACACTGTCCTCATTAATTGAAAATGAGTCTATGTAGTACCCTGTAAGCATTGTACAATTGGATAAAAACTGGCATAAACAGTCCTGGATGGTCTCAGATTTGTACTCAAAAGGTGACTTCTGGCAGCTGTACATGTTGAAAGAGCAAACAAATGAAGGCGGTTTGGAAACTTTCAGCTCAGAAAGACTGACCAGAACCTGACCAAAGAAACAGCCCGTCCTGTGACTGCCTATCTTTGCCAGCAGCGCTCATTCATTGCAATTCTCCTCTTCCAAGTTTTTGTTTCCTAGTATTATCAGCAAGTCTATAAGCCAGATCCACAAGCTCAAAATTTCTTTTTTAAAAACCTTAAGAGGCTAAACAGAGATAACAACATATGTTGTCTTAACTCAAACTTCCTCCAGTAAACACAACGGCTAACTGCAAAATTAGGCTTTGGGCTCCATCAAATCTAGTTTCGCCAAACATATCTGACATTTTGCTCCTAGAAAAATGGATTACTTCATTTTTTTTTACATTTTTAAAATTATCATAAAAATAGTAGAACCAGAAATATTTTGATTAGCTCCATGAAAACCAGAATTTTCAATGAATGAAAATATTCTCATTCTAATGGCTAGAAAGAGTGATAAAAGAGAGCAAAAATACCAGTTTGCACGTGCTGGCTCCATTCACATTGAGTTTCCTAGTTGGTTTGAAACATAAATACACTCCAACTTATTAACTCCAGCCCTCCCTGTATGTGATTTCATATGCCTAGAGGAAGCAAGCAGAGCCAGGATTCAGCCAGGACTTGCATCTGTGAAGTCTGAGTAATTCACATACACTAAGCATTCGGAAAAGGCCAAGGGATCCATTTCCCCATCAGTGCCAGGGGCACTGGCGGATTCTGCTTAGCACCAGTAGGACCACCTGGACCCCTGAGAAGTCCCACTTAATTAAGACGTTAGGTCCTAACGTACTGAAGAAAGCTTCCTAAATTCATGTGTGTTGAGAGTGAAATGAGGATTTCCTCACTGAGACATGCTGAAATCCGCTTTCAACTCGCTTTTGTGTACAGCAACCTGCACTGCGTCAAGTGTCAGCCCAGCCTTGCTAACTCGGTTAGAGGGAGGGCCAATAACAACACTCAGCTGATTACAAAAGAAAGGGAAAAGGCTGAACGATTATAGAATTCTTATAATGTGCATAGTGTTATTATGGCACTCTGCCCAGGGCTCATCAAAGATAAATGAGGTTTGAAGAGTGGATTTTTTTATGTTAAACTTAATAGACATTCCCTTTTCTTTCTTTCTTTTTTTCTTTTTTCTTTTTTTTTTAAAAACTGGCAAGGGAATGGAAAAGACATCAAAGCAGTTTTCCTATAAATCTATACGAAAATGAATTTCAGAGTCAACTTTTCTGCTTTTATTACTTACGGTGTTTTTATTTTTTTGGAAGCTGAAAGGGAACATAATTCAGTGCCTTTCAAATTGCTTTGGAGAAGAAATATAATAAATCCAATATATATGGAAAAGTTTATAGGGTTGGGTTTTATTTTTTTGCTAAATATATACAACTCTGAGATCTCTCTCTGATATTAAGATTGTTTTCTAAAAAATTTCTTCCAAGTTTTTTCATGCATATTTCACTAGATTTCCTAGACATTTAGTTATTTATAATTCTGAAGCCCAATGACAGGAGACAGGGTTTAATATTTTGTCTATGTGAAGCTGTTGTCTTTTCTAAGCTGCTACTCCTAAAATTCTCATCCAGGCTTTAAAATACAATAACAATCTCTCATTTTAGTTTCTACGGCTAAGAATTTTGATGGAAATAGGAAGGGGGAGAGTGTCCATTAATATTGCAACATCAGCCTTTGAATGGGCTCCTTGTGTGTGAAATTATATTTTTATGACACTTCTCTGGTTTTGTTTGAATCAGCTCGATTGAAAATCATCTTGAACCCAATTTTTATCCAGTAACTGCCTCTCAATACACATTACTCTTGTAACTGTTAAAGATTTGTTGGTTCAGCTTTTTAGGCAAGGCTATTTGAATGCACAAGGGGGTTGCCAGAGTGTTCTTATGGCTATGTCAGAGTTAAACAAATCCAAAGTTGCTGAGTTCCATCAGTGGCTAAATCTCCATTACAAAACCAGTACTTTCAGAGAAAGTTCCAAGTTCACCATCCAAAAAAAGAACTTAGAGCTAGTCACATACGGTTAAATCCAAATTAATAAGTCAAAGTGCCCATGAATTTAAAGAAAGGTTTTTTTTTTTTTTTTGAGTGGAAGTTAGCTTCAGAGCTGAGAGAAATCCTTCTGAATCCTAGGTAAGGGTCTTAATTGTTCCTCTGACTGTCTGAACACTGGGTTCATCATTTTATAAATGGCCCACCATGTATAAAAACAAATACCAGTTACCAGACACATAGGATTCATACCGGAAATCATCAGCTTTCCTTTATCTGTTGGACCCAAGAGGATGCTGTCTGTACTGATTGGAAGAATCATGGGTCAGAGACAAACATTTCCCTAAGTTTTCTTCATTCACCTAAGTTGCCTTGACTTACTGAGGGGGGGGGGGGGGGATGGAATTAATAGACATGGATAAGAACATAGTAAAGAACTCCAGTGCTTTATAACAGACTCCAAATCATGAGCACAGCAAAGAAAACTTTAAATAGGTGCTACAGAATTGAAAAACATTTACCTTTTGGAAAGTCTACCTTTCTTGAATCTGCAGAACAAAGTTGGCAGTCATTCAGCAGTGCTAATGGTAGGGAAACTATCCCAGATTTAGAACAGTGCTACATATATGGCTCACAGGATCCTTCCTGGTGGACTAGACCAATGTTTCTCAACCTTGGCTAAACATTACAATTGCCTATGGACCCTACAACTCAAATTGTTCCAAATTAGAGATGGGTATATTTTTAAAGCTCTCATGTACAAAGAACCAAACAGATTGGAAATAGTATAGAAATTTTTCATTTTTTTTACATTTAAAATATAATGTATGCAGGTTCCCCACCACTCCACCACACATAATAGCATCCCTTTCAAAAAAAGGAAGAGTTTTCCAAATGCATGGAAAGAAAATGATGACAGTAGTAATCTGGTAAATAGTAGGAGAATTTTTCCTTTTCATATAATCTCCACTGCATGTAGCAGTGCTATAAAATTTAATACACTAAGTTAGATATGCAGGGAAAAGACATTGCCTTGATTGTGTCTATAACTTCCTTCAAGATAACATCCTCTGGTTAACGGGAAAAAAATATGTATTTAGTAGAAGTTTAAAGCTTAGTTTGATTGAGTAATCAAAGTTATCCTCTCAGATAGTATTGTCTTTTTTGAACAAAAACAACGAAAAATCTTAATTTCACAGATGTCAATCCTTATTCCCTGCTTCTTCTCCCAAAGTGCTAATTGAGAATATATGGTGTCAGCCTGTGCCTTACTGACATGAGACAAAGGATGAAGGGAAACTCTAGTATCATGTAGGTCCCAAGGGTACCTGGATAGCATCATCTGGTCTCTGGCATGGATAGCCCATGTGTACTGTTCATCAGATAGTATACTTGTATTGTGCTCACCTCTGGCTAGTGAATACTTTGATGTGGCTTTGGTCAACTCCCTCATGCTGACTTGGCTTTTTTTTCATCCTTGATTTCTATAGGCTCTCGGGCAACTGCAGTATAGCCCATCCAACCTCACAGCTTCATAATCCAACCCTATCCCTCTTCTGTAGGTTCAACTCATCCTGCCATACTTTTTAGAAGGCAGCACTCCTTCCATCTCTTTGTTTTCTTCCTGAAAATCAAAATTATTTGATATTAAAGAGATGTTGGAATAAAATAGAATAACATTCAAATATACTTGATACTGGGAAGACTCTAATTTCATTATTTTACTGCAAGCTTCCCTCACTCATTATTCACGTTTTCCTGTCTTACCTTTTTTTTTTTTTTTACTCCTATTCTCTCTTCCTCCCCTTGAAATTTGAGGATACAAAAGCTTGTTAGAGTTTATCCTATTGTTTAGCTAACGAGGAAAAAATGGATTGCATTAGTTCTTGTTTTTCCTAGGTCAAGGGTCAAAGCACATGTCAGGAAAAATCCCAAAGAGATTTGCCTGCTTGAGACTCCATTCTGTTACAAGAGGAGTGAGAGCTTTTTGAAGGAAAGTGTGTGAAGTTAGAAATACAGAAGTTACCATATAGTTGACATATGTGGATATTTAAAATTATCTATCTAAACATGGGGGTGAGGTTTGAAAGTTATTTTCTGAAAATACCGTCTTGGGGAGGAAGCAGAATTTGTAAAACTGGACACTAAAATTAAATGGCTATTAGAATTTTCAAGGCTATATTTCTTAAAATTCTAAGCAGTAGAAAAAAAAAACCTGTATTCCTATGGTTGATTATTTATATAATTTTAAATTGTACTTTTCTAAAAATACCATAATCTTTCAGAGAACATAACACTTTTGGCAGAAATGCATTTAGAATTTTAATAAGATAAGCATATAATAATGTCTGTGTGTGTGTGTGCATGTGCGTGTGTGTGTGGTGTCTGTAAAGAATGAGATGGAATTAATCCTGGCTGAAAATAAGGAAGTTAAACTACAAAATCATTCAACGAGTCAATATCATGGTGCAAATGAAAACTCTTTACGTATTTACTTATTTAAAATCACCCCAGGGTGCAGACTCAAGCAGTAAGAATTAATTAGACTATACAAAATAGAACACCAATGACCAAGAACAATTCAAATCAACTAAAGATGAATTTTTAAATATCTCACTTGTTATCCTAAAAATTTGTGTACAATGCATCTATCCAACCAGCACAAAAAAACCAATGTTTTTCATTGTACATGTTCTATAGTCCATTTTTTGTGGCTCTGGTCTATGCCTCAATTTCTCCAGCTATAATTTAGAAATCCTAAGAAAATACTTTCTCTCTAGCTTCCTCATTGAACCCTCAGTATGGAATTATATTGATAAGGTTTAATACACTATTTGCCTTTGATTTTTTGCTGATAAAAATCATTATATATATATATATAAAAGCTTTATATAATCACTGTATATGATATATGACATATTTTATATATGTATATTAGATACATAATGTCCACATATCTTGTAATGACCTGAGTTTATGAACCTCTCAAATTGTTCCTAAATGCCAAGAATTTTCATAATCACTTGACAAGTTCTGGTTTACTTATAGCTCTACACTAAAAACATATCTTTAAAAATATATAACTGGCTACAAAAATGTCATGAAGGTATCAAATGTCTCTGTTTATCACTGATAATGACTCATAGGAAGAATAAGTTGTGTTCATTGTAAGACTGTCTTTTGATGTACCCAGCTTCTCTATCACTCACCAGAAACCAACCTTAAGGAAAAGGAGTCTTAGGGGGATAAAACAAAAACAAAAACAAAAACTAAGAACACATAACTGCAAGATGCACTATTTTCAAAGGATTGCATGGAATTTCCCGAGCATGCCGTCATTTGCCATGTTCACCGAAAAAGGCTCGGAACAATGGTATCTATCTGCCACCGTAAAGGAAATGCAGACTCAACTTTGTGATAAATGATAAAGTCATCAAGTTAGTAAAGCAGAGGAGGACCTGAGGGGGAGGTTTTTTTTTTTTTTTTTTTTTTTTGATCTTTATTTATTTATTCATGAGAGATGAGAGAGAGAGAGGCAGAGACATATGCAGAGAGAGTGCAGGCTCCATTAAGGAAGCCCGATGTGGGACTCGATCCCAGCACCCCAGGATCAGGCCCTGGGCCGAAGGCGGGGCCAAACCGCTGAGCCACCCCGGGGGCTGCCCCTGAGGGGGAGCATTGATGCGGTTTCTCCATCCTAAGAGATTAAGTTTGCTCAACATTGAAAGAATAAATTTAGGTGGGTCAGACGGTCCCCCACAGTAGGAGGGAGCATGAATACAAGGCCCTGAGGTCCCTTCAACAACTATATTTCCCACTATTTTTATTATCTCAGTAATTCTGCCAATTTCCTTAGTAGGCTGGTGTGTGATATTAATTGGATCTATTTTACTGAAGGAAAAACCCCAGGAAAGGCGAAGCGAAATTATGTGTTTAAGGTCATATGAGTCATCAGCCAGGCCTAGAATGAGACATCTATGCAACTTTCATACTAATTTTAGTGTTCGTGGTTTCTCCGATAACGGAAGTTGCAGGATGATTGAGCTCTAGACCTGGTTTTCTCTAAGTTGATCTATTTTTTTTTTTCGAAAATACTAATGTATTAGAAATTAGTCACAAATGAGCAAACATCATGCATGGCTCCCTAAACCAATTAACATGTCAGGTCTAATTTACTGTTAGACAAATAATTTGAAATATTTGCAAAAGAGCAGCATGAGAATTTATTCTCTGCAAGTAGACAGAGATTTCAGTAAATTCTTGATATTCCTTGAGGGAGCTCACAACCAAGAAAGAACCACCATTTTTTCTTGCCTCGGATGGTGTGAGTAGAGGACAATGCTGGGAAGCTTCACAGATTCCAAATCCTAGTTATTAGGAAACAAACATGCCATCAGGCTGATAAGCAAACTAGCCAATCAAAGAATTATCTAACCTGGTCATAAAGCTCTGCAGATAGAAGATGAAAATCCTTTAAATGTAGGTTCTGGAGGTGGCAAAATGTTTTCTTTGAGTCTTAAATAGGTTTCTTCTACAACAGTTACAGCCTATTTCTTTGAATTCTGTAAAATGTAATAACTAGAGAATCTATAATTTCACAGACAGTTCCTAAAAATATTAACCAAACTGCTCCCATTTTGATGATAGAAAATCTGGAGATATATCATAGTCTCTATCTGTATGATTATAGGCTATTGTCTTTCTACTGTTGGCCTATATGGTTTCCTGACATGAACAGGTGGTCAGCTAAAGGTCAGATTTAAAAGGAACTGAAAGGACCATCAAATCAATAGACATCTTTCTTACCTTTCTCTCATAGCATCGAAAATGGCCATCCTATTTATTTTGGGTAAGGCATGAGAGTATCTTGATAAAACAAAAATACTATCTAAAGTGAGTTAAAAGCTCAGCTATTACCCAGAAATTATTATCTATTATTTAGATAATTAGTTAAAAGACTTATATGATTTAGAGGTGTTTTGCCTTTTTTTCCTTTTTTTTTTTTTTTTTTTACAATATTTAATTAACTTTAGTCACATTTTGGGCTCTGGAAGTCTGGGAGACAGAACAAGTATATTTTAAGGGAGGTTGAAGAAGATTCATCACACCCACATGGAAATTTCCAAGAGGCTTGAGTGAGTGCTACTATACCTATTAAGACTCCCCTAAGGGAGACTAAAGACCAGTGAAAGAGGAATAGAAAGATTTTGAAAATAATCTCACTGACTTTATAGTTTTGCCTAATGTTGGTCATAGGTGTTAATTATTCTTAACTGAAAGAGCAAATTACACGTTGTACACAATGAAGGTAAAATTCATTGTTTTCTGGTTTTCTTCATTTTAGCTCCAAGGTTTTTAAAATTATGCAGGTAAAGGAAAAGGATCCAGATGCTTTTCCGTTTATTTCTTGTCCTCTCTCCATCCATTTCCTCCAACCCAATGATTTCCTGTTGTTTCCATTCCAGGTCCACAATACCGCTTACCAAACACACATCCTTTTTTATAACTTTATCTTCTCTGACACACGTTAGTCTAGGAGATTTACACATCTTGTCAGAAAAATAGAGTGAGAATCTACTGACTTCCAAACCTGAAAGCCAAATCCTCACACTGAAGAAAAGGGAACACACTTAAAAAAAAAAAAAAAAAAAAAGGCCCAGAACAGTATAAATTGACCTCACTCGTAGTTTAAAATTCATCTCTTAAGTCCCTATTCCTTTCTCTCCTTAGTGACAGCCCTAAATAGTTACAGAGAACAAGGTTTCTGGAGTAATTTGGACCATAAAACCAGCAGTTTCAAAAGGTAAAAGAAGGAAGATTTCAAGGTAAACCTAGTGAGTTCCCTGTTTCCTATTCTTCCAACCCTCTAAGACAGTCAGACTCTGGAATCTCAGCCCCAGCCACGTGCTTAACCCAACCTCCTCTTATTGTGTACAGGGCAGGGCCTGTCATTAACTGGCCTTCTGCTGATTGGCCACATAGGGGAAGGGCTGTCAGGCTGACACTCCTCAGGTCCTTGTTCCTTGATGAAAGTTCACCTCAGGCATTTTTAACTACTCCAAAGAATAACACAGGAAATAATGATCAGATATACTCAGAAATAAAAGCCAAACACAGTGTGTACTAAATAACGTTGGACTATTAATGTCAACATTGCCCTGAATTTGCTTAGCTCACAGTGAGTGCTTATGACATTTTCTCCATTGTCTTCTGTGCATTATTTACATTTTATCAAGCATCAGTGCAGTGCTAGCTATGAGCAGACCCTCACGGGGAATTGAGTGGCAGCCATGTAAGGAACTGACATCATTATAGCATGAAAAACATTTAATAACTCGGTTAATGGCTAATAAAGGAAAGCTTAGATAGAACAAATAAATCATATTGCATTGAAAGATGAGCTTTTAAATGGCCATTTTTCATTAGTTTCCTTTCACATAAGGGCTCATCATAAATTTAATCTGGAGAAAAAGGAAAAGAAGCCACAATGACCATCACCATCTTAGTGGATGCTTAATAATGAGAAAAAAATTATCAAAAGCAGTAGGCCACTGTTCTTTCCCTTGTGTCTACGTGTCCAGTAAGATCATTTAAGTATGGACATTCCATACTCCCATTTGTTCTGCTCAAAAGCACAGGGTCATTTTTTAACTTTTCTTTTCAAGCCAGATCCAGTTCATCAAGAGATTGGCTCCATTTTTAGAATATACCCATAATGTGGAAATGATATGGATATATTGTAGATTTATACGTGTCATATCCATGTATGCTTACTCATGCATGGATATAATGTGGATATATTCTGAAGCCAGGGCTTCCTCCTTAATATAATTGATCAATTTTGTAAAAACATTATTCTGAGAAATAGTCCACAGGCTTCATCAGATGGCCCGAGAGATCAACAGCACAAAACATTTTAAGATCTTCTGACTTAGAAGATCTGAGGCCAGTTTCTACAGAAAGCTAATGTTCCGGTTATAATAATCACCACCTCAGCTGTGAAGGAAGGCCTTTTGTTTTATTAGGATATGAACCTTACATTTTAATTCAAATAATCTTACGATCGATTTCACCACTTCCCTAAGACTTTCTGTCTTTGCTCTACATTCTTAAATATTCTTAAAATCATTTCTCATTCAGAAAGCTCTCTGGGGTATTATACATTTTTAAATATATTTATGACCCTGATCTCAGAACATGCCTAAGAACCTGGGACAAACTTTGAATCCAATGTAACTACTGACATAAAAGGAACGTAGACATCCAATCCCAAGCAAGGACAACTACCCTTAGGTCCCTAATGCTCAAAATTTAAATGATTTTATATATCTTTTGCCAATGTGTGGGAGGAAAACTTCCACAGGGGGCATTTGACCACCCACTGTAACTCCACAGAACACTGTTAGCATTCCTTACCAGAAACCAACTTCCTACATCTCTTCAATATTCAAAGAAGCCTGAAATTTCCTTCAGAAATTTTTGTATGGTTACTAAAACCAGGGCCTGTTTTCTATGTGTGTGTGAGTTTTCTATTAACCTTTTATAGGCTTGTTTTCCCACAAAAGCTTATTTCTCTCATCCCCTTCCTCCATTTTAATTCCAACAGTATATTTTTTGCAGTTAGCTTCCTTACGATTGCTAAAGTGGCCTATGAGTTCAATCTCTTCAGTTTAAATTCTATTTGTAACATGCATTTTCTACATTTAACGTTTCCCCCTATTTTTTGAGCAGTGTTCAGCAGGATGTGTGTGTACATATATACATTTGTATGTATGAGCTATAAGCGACTAAGATCCCTGAATAACTGTAGGAATTATCCACGGTTTATATGCCACATCTTAAAAAAATCACTTCCTTGCACCCTGCAGTGTATGAGCAGGAAGACTGGTGCTTTGTCTTTTCCATCATATGGTTTAATATATAAAAAATTCCAGTACCACTAGGTAGCTTTGACTTTAAACAGCTCCAATTTAGGCATGCATAGATGTGACATATATTAAATGGAACAAATTATATGGAAAATTTAAGTAGAGGCTGTGGCCACATCTATGATGAAGATGGCCAACATTTTTCATTCTAACCTTTTGTGTTCAGCTAACGTCGAACTCTATAAAGAGCTCTAACTTAAAGAGAAATCTTCCTTGTCCTTTTCTTGGCTAAAGATGATGACATTTTGAAAAATTTGATAAAAATTAGCTCAGCCAGTATCATAACTGAAGAGAAGCAAAAGCCCATCTTCTGATAGTAAACTCACGAGCCAATCAAATGTCAACTGACCAATACGGCTGAAAATAAAATGTCAGAATTGGTAGCCCTTGCTGAAAACATGGCACTTTTAACTAGCTGTCAAGAACAGGACTCAGGAGTGACTGTGGACATTCTGTGTACCAGAAAGTTCACTCCAGAAATCAAAAAAGTAGATGTGCATTTCTCCTTCTGCAAAGGAGAGACTTACTCAAAAATCATACACACCTGAGTCCCTTGTTTTCCTCCTCAGAATGGACCATCTTCGGGGTCATCAATATGGCAAGCTCCCTGTCATCAAGAGTGTGTGCTGTAGGCTCTGAACACCTGACACCAGTACCAAACACACACACACAAACACATATCACACACACCGTGCACACAAAGGGCCCCATGGCCCCCACTCCTGCACCCTCATCCCCCAAAGCCAGCACGTGCTCTTGTTACTAAGTATATTCAACTTGTTAACTTGTTCATGGTCTGTTTTTCTTACTCTTCTCTGAGGATAGTTAGTGCCTTTGGCTCTCTCATGGTTCAAACCCCAGCCCATTTGTTAATTCCAAGCTGAACACCTCTCTCTGCAGGTCCCTAAACTCAACTCTGTTTTTCTATCTCTCAACTCTTGATTCCCTTGATTCTCCCCAAACCAATTTTTTTCCCCAAACCAATTTTAATCAAGTTTCCTGCTCTAATTTTTAAAAATAATACCTCAAAAAGCAACACTCTGCTGCAAATCTGGCGGAATAATCTAGTTTGTCCTAGCATGATTCTTTGCTCTTCTTATTTCTACTTAAAAAAAAAAAAAAACAATTCATGTTAAAATCAATTGGTTCTGAAAAGGATATTAATCTCTTTCTTCTAGAGCCAGTCACATTTTCACTTCCCCTATATCTTATTCTGAGTTTTACCTTTTTTGTAAGAAATATCAAATACGGATTTCTCAGCTTCATTGTCTTTAAAGCCCATTAAATCACTATTCTTTTTCTCATACCCAAAGGGGGTTACATTTAATCCACCCAAACTGAGGACCAAGGTGTTCATCAGGCCACTTAACCAATGTTCTTAGAAGTTGAAAATGCATTTATGGTTTTATGAACTAGTCACAGTGCACTTAAAAAACTCATCAAATTCTGCTTATAATTTGAATTTTACCACAGTTTATCTTTTTTTTTTTAATTTTTATTTATTTATGATAGTCACACACACACAGAGAGAGAGAGAGAGGCAGAGACACAAGCAGAGGGAGAAGCAGGCTCCATGCACCGGGATCCCGACGTGGGATTCGATCCCGGGTCTCCGGGATTGTGCCCTGGGCCAAGGCAGGCGCCAAACTGCTGCGCCACCCAGGGATCCCCACATAGTTTATCTTTGTTGTGAGTACTAATATTAATACACTTGATTATTATAAAGCAAGGCCCACCTGTAGCTAATTTACAAGTACTTTGTGACACTAAAGATAAAGGCATCACTACCCACGTCAACTCTGCTCTGCTCACTTTGTAAGCTAAGGATTCTCAAATGTTTTGGTCTCAGGATTTCCTAAAATTCTTAAAAATTATGGAGGATCCCAAAGACATTTTTTTAAAAAAGATTTTATTTACTTATTTATTTATTTGAGAGAGAGAGCACATGAGTGGTGGGGGCAAAGATAGGAATGGGGTTGGGGAGGGCAGAGAGATTGGGAGAAGTAGGCTCCCCTCTGAGCAGGGAACCAGACCTGGGGTTTGATCCCAGGACCCTGGGATGATGACCTGAGCTGAAGGCAGATATTTAACCAAGCACCCAGGTGCCCCACAAAGACCTTTTCTTATGTTGGTTATATCTATTAGCATTTCTCATATTAGAAATTAAAAATCAAAAAATTGAAGAACATTTATTAATAGCTCAAAATAACAATAAATATGTTATATGATAACACAAACGACATACTTCATTAAATATCACTATATTTTCCAAAGGAAAAAATTAGTATGAAGACAAGCATTGTTTAATATTTTTGCAAATTTCATAATTTCTTTAATGTCTATTAGTAAAAGACAGCTGGAATCTCATATCTGCTTCTGCATTTAATCTGTTAAATTTATTAATTAAAATTATTTATCTTTATTTTTATTTGATCTTTAATTCATTAAAATCAATTTTAAAGATGTGTGAGACACTTTATATTGCTTTTGGAAAACTCTACTGCACATACGTGAGAGAATAAGAGTACAAAAGACAAATAACATTACAAAAATGTAGGTTTGACAATGAGGACCTCCTGACAGGGTCTTGGGGCTCTCCCAAGAGCCCCCAGACCACACTTTGGAAACTGCTATTTGTTCTAATTGGAAGTAAAGGCTAAAGAAAGTAGGGCAAAGTAGTGGAAATTGTGATTGCAGAACAGCTTACTGTAGCTTACAGAGAGAAGACAAAGTTATGTTAGGGATGGAACAGATTCGATGGTGGTTAACTGGCAGAGTCATGCTGAGATATTTTTCTTGGGCTCAGTTATAAATAGGGTTGGAAGACTTCTTTGATGTAAGGGATGGGTGATATGGGGCAGTAGAATGCTGTAGGAAATTTAAGTCTGTCCTTTCTTGTCTCTCTGCATTTCTGTGGGGAATGATCACCACCTTCTACTGGCAAAGGCTACCCTGTCTGAAAAAAGTTCTATTTTACCACATCATAGTACCAGATTATTTTCTTAAGGATACGGTTATACTTGTCTCTCAGCGCCAAGCACCACTCTGCTCCTTTGTTCGAGACTATAGTGGGAAAAAATACTCATCTTGCATGGGAAACACAAAAATCAAAGCAACAACACAAAGCCAAGCAAGCAAGCAACACATTGACACAAAAAGCCCTTTCATAACCTTCTTGTAGAAGAAAACTCTGGAGCACCATTTGGTTTCATTAATTTCCATTCAACAAATTCCAACGTGACATCATAATTTTCTATTGCCTTATTTCTCCAGTCACTACTTTGTTTTTTGCTATGGAAACAGAGAACACCTAAATAAACCTACCCACAACAGAAATCAGATGTTTTTCTGTGAAGATGGACGATGGCTTTCTCTCACTCTTTGATCTTTCTCTTTGTAAGCTTCTGATCCCAGGGAGGACAATGCTAGTGGGGACAGTGATACTTCCCAAACTTGGAGATGAAGGGAGGGCCTCAATTGTAAAATGGGTCCTGTTATGGGTAAATGGGTACAGCTCTCTTTCCATAGCTACTCAGAAGTCATAGGAAACATTGCATATGGCCTACCTACAAAGTCCACTTGCTGGTCCTGGTTTTTTAGTAACACATTTAGAAATGAGTTTCTCCACTGACAAATGAATACACAGAGAAGTTTTTTTCCGATAGTCCTCATAAAGTGAGTAGTAATAGATACTTAAAATTTTTAACTATTAAAATCATGTGTGTGAGTGTGTGTGTGTGAAAAAGAAAGGAGAGAGAAAGTGAAGAAAAAAGGATGATTTTGTTGCCAGGATTAAGAAGCTATGTCAAAAGGGGCACCTGGGTGACTCAGTGGTTGAGTGTCTGCTTTTGGCTCAGGTCGTGACATGATTCCGGGGTCCTGGGATTGAGTCCCACATCAGGCTCCCCACAGAAAGCCTGCTCCTCCCTCTGCCCGTGCCTCTGCCTCTCTCAATGTGTTTCTCTCATGAATAAATAAAACCTTAAAAAGAAGAAGAAGAGGAAGAAGAAGAAGAAGAAGAAGAAGAAGAAGAAGAAGAAGCAGCCGCTGTGTCAAAAAAGATTGACCAGACTAACTTACCAACACCATATTAAGGCATGGGCTAACAAAAGCCAATTTTTGTTGAATAGCTTATTGTAATAAATTGCATTTGGAAGGCCTCAGATTTCTATACAAACTTTTCAACCAGATCTAATTGGACGTGCTACTCACATAGCCAGGGGCATTCTAAAAAAAAAAAAAAGCAGTGGATCAACACCATTTTAAAAGTCAGAAGTCTTTTCTCACAAAGGAGTGTTTTCCAGACATTATCTTCAACTGCCAAACATGATAAGGAAGGTCTCCATCTCTCTTTTTCCCTTGATCCTACAGTCTTCCTCCTTCTTTCTATCCCTCCCTCCCTCCCTTCTTCCCCCTTCTTCTCACTCCATTCCCTGCCAGTCCTCCACCCCACCCAAGCCATGAGTGAGCACTACATTGGAAGCAAGTTATATAGTAAATGGCTTATCAATCAGCTGTGTCCTAGATATTGTTGTTGAAAGAAGCAGGGATTTGATAACTAAGCTGGTTCCCAGTTAAATAAGAAAATGTTCAAATATGTGTCTGAAGCTTTTGTTAAACTAGGTAGTTACAGGTAAGGATTACAGTACATATGACCGCAAAAACATCTTTTCAGCCTTTTTCCTAACCTCTGAACTTTTCTTTTGCAGCAACCCTTGCTTTGCCAATTTATCTGCCTAATCTGAATAATTAGCAATGTCGACATAACCACACTCCAAGTGACCACCTTAGATAGAGATATTTAAATGAAGCACAGCTAAGTCTTCTCTAACCTTTCTTCTTCTCTCTCTCATTCCCACTCACCACTACATCCTCTCCAGATACTGGAGTGGATCCAACAAGTGTCTTATGAAAATAAGAGCTAGGATAAGACATCAGCAGTTTCAAGTGAGCAAAGTAAAGTTTGAAACTGAGAAATAATATATAAAAGTGAAAATTTGTCTTCTAGCATTTTGTGTTTTCTCTTCATAATATTTGCATTGTGTGCAGAGGATTTGCAGTACAGAAACCTGAATATTTTGATTAATCACAGAAAATATAAGAAATGGCAGAGCTTGCCAGAGGAAACTGAATACATGAAACATTCCAAATGTGTGGCAAAAAAAACCCAAATATTGATGTATCCTCAATATTCTTAGCACGTATAGATTTTGAATGAACATTTTATTTTCTTGTCAGTGATTCAGAATTTCCACTGCTTCTGTTGAGCAATGAGGGAAAATCATGCCAACTGGGAGAAAGCTTTATTTTAAGGTTGAAGGCATGAAATAAGGACTAAGAAGACAATTGTACACCTGTTTTCAAGAGTAAAAAGGCATCTCAAATCTGCTTTGCTTTTGAAAATTTGGCCAAGGAGTGTATTTCAAAGGCCCAATAGCCCATAACATTATTCCCAAGGCTCTGTGCTCTCTGCCTAATTGGGAGTCTACACATTTGCATAAGCATGATACTTCATGATTAATGCATAAGACCCAGCATGGAGCCCAGTATCAATCCGTCTGTGGAGGTTTTTCCCCCCACTGAAAACAATCATTGTTCCTAAAATATAATCCATCAAATTTGTAGGTATGACTGCATTGTAGAATATCAGGCTACTTAAATGCCATGACAAAACCTTTACAGAATTGTAAACCTCTTCTGTGTAAGAAAGATGTTTTAGTTTAAGTGCCCACGGCCTTGGGGCCCTGAGACCATCATTGTTGCCGGAAAAGGTATATTTGCAAAATGAAGTGTCAAGCCAACAGTTTTTTTCCTATTTGGCCCAGACGCTGAATTCAAAGGGAAGATTATTAAAATAAACACCTTATGATTATGTTTGGATTACAAAATAAGCCATAGCTCTCCCAGTTTGGTAGCTTCAACCACTAACCAACAGCAGTGATGACTTCTAGTGTGAGGACTCCACAGCCATGAGGGGAAACTTAGTCAACAGCACTCCAAGGCAGTGCACTTCAAGAATGAAGTCAATTATGTATGAGATGGACTGGCCCCCCTTAAGGAGTACAACTCCTTGGTGTGCATCTGGCTGTTCTAAAAGGTGTTGCCTGTACCTTCCCTGGTTGGGTTGCTTAATTAAGCAGGAATCGATTCCCATGGGGGCCAGCGGGACTGTGAAGTTCGCCAACAGATCCCAATGTGCTGTGGGAATCCATGTAAGAGATATTTGGAGAGACCTCTTTCTAAAAACATCTGAGATGGGGACGCCTGGGTGGCTCAGCGGTGGAATGTCTGCCTTACGCTCAGGGCCTGATCCCGGGTTTGGGGAGTGAGTCTCACATCTGGGTCCCTGTGAGAAGACTGCTTCTGTCTCAGCCTCTATCTCTGTGTGTCTCATGAATAAATAAATAAAATCTTTAAAAAAAAAAGAAAAACCCCTGAGATGGACTTTTTATTTTTATTTTTTTTTTGAGATGGACTTTTTAATGTTTAAAAATTAATATATAATTCTGAGGGGGAAAAAATGAACTGTTTAGAATTTTATGAAATTAAGAAACAGTCTGACATCTCCCTCTTTTCCCACGCAACTTCCCAGCGATGATCTCTTAAATGAGGTGTATATTCTTCTAGATGTTTTATTTTAGATGCACATGAATGTGTTGTTGTGTATGTCTGTCTTTGTGTGTGTGTGTGTGTGTGTGTGTGTGTGTGTGTGTATCTTTACAAACTTTGGGGTAAAACTGTGCTATGCATACTTAATGTGACTTGTTTTTCTGCCTCACAGTAGTTCATGAACTTTCCTGCAAAGTATATTCATGCTTATCTCATTCTCCTTAATAATTCCTTGGTATCTTGTATAGTTTACCAACACACAAAGATTCTCTTGACATCAAGTTTGTTTGTTTGTTTTTAAATCACTACAAACAATGCCACCTTTTATTAATTTATTTATTTTTTAAAGATCGTATTCATTTATTTGAAAGAGAGAGAGAGAGAGAGGGAGAGCGAGAGCGCACAAGCGGGGGGAGCGGCAGGAAGAGGTGGGTTCCTCTGTGAGCAGGAAGCCCAAAGTGGGGCTCCATCCCAGGACCCTGGGATCATGACCCGAGCCAAAGTCAGGCACTTAATAGACTGAGCCACCCAGGCGCCTGCCCAACAGAAAATTTTTAATATTTGTGCTCAAAATATGTCAGTTAATTTTCTTTTATAGTTGATGAGTTTATTCTAAAAGAGCTTTCTTCAGTCAGATTATAAAAACAAATTTACTCATGTGCCCTTCTAAATATTTATTTTTTTTCCTTCTAAATATTTATAATTTTCTTTTTTTTTAAAGAATTTATTTTTATTTATTTATTCATAGAGACAGAGAGAGAGAGAGAGACAGACAGACACAGGCAGAGGGAGAAACAGGTACCATACAGAGAGCCTGATGTGGGACTCGATCCCGGGTCTCCAGGATCACGCCCTGGGCTGCAGGCAGCACTAAACCGCTGTGCCACCGGGGCTGCCCAATATTTATAAATTTATTTATCATTGCATTTTTTTAGTAATTTGGAATTTATTTTGAAATAATGAGAGAAGTAGGGATCTGGATGTATTTAAATTTGTGTCATACAAGTAGCTAATTATCCTATTACTGTACATTAAGAAGGGCATATTTTCAGATTTGAAAGGTCAATTGCATCATAAGCCAAATTCTCATATGTACACGAGTTTATTTTGGACCTCCTGCTCTGGTTCATTGTCAGCAGGTTTATTCCTGCATCAGTGCCATGCTGTTTTAATTACTGTTGCACTCATGACACATTTTATTCTTGGATAGTTAGACCACTCACATTACTTTTCTTTTTTGATCTCAGTATTCAGCCAAATTTATATTTTAGAATTATTTTGTTAGAATCAAAAAATTAAAATTAAACATTTTGGTATTTTGATGAGAATACACATATGGTTTTAGTTGATTAATTTGCAAAAGATTGATATCTTTGAAATGTTGAGCTTGCTAACCAAAAAGTAAGATACACCACATGCCTTCAGTCTGCTTTCTACACCCTGGTCAGTGTTCTAAAGTTCTCTATCCAGGCTTGCACATTTTCAAAAGCTTCTCTCTGGTTTTATTTTTCTCCTTGCTTTTGTGACGAAGATATTTTCTTTCATATCAGTGATTGCTTTTAAAATAAAAAACTAATTATTTTATAGATTAATTTTGTAACCAGGCACTTTATTAAATATTCATATTGTGTCTAATAGCTTTTCAGCTGATTCTTTAAGGCTATTTAAGTACATTACCATAAGAAACAAATTTGTCTCCCTCTTTGGAAAATTTATACCTGTTATTTCATTCCCTTGTTCTCCTTCGACATATTGATATGATAAATGACTTTGAGATGAGCCCCAGTTACTCATGATTTATTACTTATAAAGGTATTCATTAAATTCTGTTTTTATTTTAATATTTTATATAACGTTTTATTTAGAAGTTTTGCATTGACATTCATTAATAAATCCAGTTTGACATTTCCTTTTTATGCTGTGTTTGTCAAATTATGTGATCAATTTGAGCAGGCTTTATAAAAGCAACTCAAATGCTTACCTCTGTATCTGTTAGATTCGAATAAGAAGCACAGAAAGCATTCAAGATATTTCCTGTGGAGAGGGAGCTGAAATAGGAAATTGGGTCTCAAAATGTTTGGTAGGGCTGAAGAGCAAGATCTCACCCTGAGATCAGGACCTATAGGTTATAGTTGCAGGCCCGGAAAGAGAGATATCCACGTATTTGTATGGCCACCACTGCCTTTGGACTCTGCATCACTGCTACTGTGGAGCCTGCTCATACCTGCCCTGGACCTGCCACCATTGCTGGAAGGAGAACTTTGCTTTTCCATTCCTCTCCCTTCCTAATCTTATATTAGTGCCTCCAATTGGCAGAATTAACCAGAACCCTGCTAGCAAAATCCTTGCAGAAGAGAATTCAGACAGTCCGAGAAGAGGCTGGATACCAATAAATAATAAATAGCACACCATTTTCTCAATGTTCTGGGATCATGTAGATAACATTGGAAATTATCTATTCCTTGAAGGTTTGAAAAAATCAACTGTAAAATCATTTGGACTGGTATTTTTGCAGGAAATTTGATAGTCTTAATTCCCTTGCATGGATATATTTTTTTCTGCCTCATTTCATAATAAATTTAGTAAATCACATTTCTTACAAAATCATCCATTTCTGTAGGTTTTCACACTTATTTGCATAAATTTGTGCTTTATAATTTATCTTATGTTTTTCTGCATCAGGAGTTATTTCTCCTTCCTTATTTTTTTACAGTAGGCAGATTAATGCCCTGTCTCTCTGCCCCTTTGCCCAATGCCCTTGCCCTAATTCCCAGAGTTTTTAAATATTATGTTACATGGCAAAAGAGACTTTGCAAATAGGACAAGGCCATAGACCTTGAGAAGGAGAGATTTTCTTGAATTATCCTGGTGGACACAATCAAAGCACAGAAAGAAACCTTTAAAGGCAGAGAACTTTCTCTAACTAGAGTAAAAAAGTATGGCAGAAGGAACACAGCAGGAAGAACATGGGGGAGATTAGATGTGTGAGAAGGATTTGATGCACAGCTACTGGTTTGAAGCTGCTGAGAGAGTCTCCCCAATAAAAGTCAGCAAGGAGACAGTAACCTACAACCACAAGCAAGCGAATTTTGCCAACGCTTAAATGAGCTTGTAAGCAGACTCTACCCCAGAGCTTCAGAATGAGAGTCCAGGTTGACTTGATATGTTCATTTCATCCTTTTGAGCCCTGTGCCAGAGGAACCAGATGATCACCTAAGCCTACCTATACTTCTGACCTACAGAATTGTGAGATAATAAGTTTGTGTTGTTTTAAGCCACTTTGTAGTAATTTGGAAAAGGAGCAATCGAAAACATTCATTTTTAATTGTATATATATTTGTGTTTTTCCTATTTTGTTTCTTGATTACTTTAGGCAGCTTTATCTAGCTTAGGTTTGGTTTTGATTTTTCAAAGATGCAATTCTTATATTTATTCATTGATTCTGCCTCTATTTTTTCCAGTTCAATAATTTCTGAGAAATTGTTTCAAACTTAGCTTTGTATGCAAATAGAATCATATCCTATGTATCCTGCCATGATTTGCTTTGTTTCCCTCAAAATTATGTTCCTGAGATTTTTCCATGTTCTTTTTTTTTTTAAAGATTTTATTTATTTATTCATGAGAGACAGAGAGAGAGAGAGAGAGAGAGGCAGAGACACAGGCAGAGGGAGAAGCAGGCTCCATACAGGGAGCCCGATGTGGGACTCGATCCCAGGATCCCAGGACCATGCCCTGGGCCGAAGGCAGGTGCTAAACCGCTGAGCCACTCAGGGATCCCTCCATGTTCTTGTAGTAGATGTAGTTTCTTCTTTTACACAGATTTCTAGCACTCATGGAATGCATCCACAAATAACTCATTCATTCTATACCCGAGTGGTATTTGGGTATTTCCAATGTCTCTGTGTTTATCTGTTTTTACTTCTAGAAAATGTGCTACTACAAACATTCCTATACTATGTCCTGGGGCTCACGTACATCTTTTCTCTAGGGCGTATCAAGGAAGCAGGGTAGTTATGATTATTTACAAGATAATACAAACTTTTCCAAGATGGCTGTGCAGATTTATATTTCCACCAGCAATGCCTAAGAATTCTGATTGCTTAAACCTTTGCCAACACCATCTTTAAGGTGTCTTTTGATAAACAGGAGTCCGTGGTTTTGCTTGAGTCAAATTTATCCAATTTTTTCCCTTATGTTGTACCCTTTTTTTTCTTATTTAAGAACCTTCTTTGCCTAAGATATTACAATTATTACCTTTTATTTTTAAAGTTTAATAATTTTATCATTTTATATGTAAACCTTTAATCCATTTGAAATTTATTTTGCCATAAGCATAAAACTGAAGTCCAGTTTCTTTCTTTTCTCATGTCTAATCAATTATCTTACCACTATTGAAAAGTCCAGACTAGGATAGATTGAAAGGTCCATTTCTCATTACTGACCTGCAATCCAACTCTGTCATAAATCAAATTTCATTATATAAGCTGTTATGTTTAGAGATCATCTACTCTATTACACTTGTATATTTGTTCCTCCTGTGCCAGTATCGTATGGTCACAATTATTCTAGGTAACTATAGCTCTGGCAAGGCAAGTCTCTTTCATCTTGTTCTTCTTCAGGAGTGTTTGAATATCATCCACCCCTTTTTCTTTGGTAGAAATTTTAAATTCCTTGTCAAGTTCCATTTATAAATGAGTGTGTATTTGTGCACGCATGTGCATAAAGCCATTCACACAAACTTCAGATTTTTAGTAGAATAACATTAAATCTATGGATCAGATTATTTATCCTTGAGGCACATTTCCATTTTCTGAATTTAAAACCCAGGATTTTTTTTTCTTCTGTAGAGGAAGGAGCTTGAAATTCAATAATCTTCCCCAGGATATGTGTTTATGTGTTCTTTGACAACAGTTTTTCCTGGTAGAGAGTAACATGTTTTTGACATACGGTATCATATTTTCTTTCATTTCAAGGGGGGGTTTTCTATCACATCTTTGAAAATAGGCCATTTTCTTCCTACATTATTCTGTATTTCAATTATTGACACATATAATCTCTAATTTCTGACCTCCGTATGTATAACAGCCTCTTTTGATACTATTTCTCTATCTTCTCTGCTCTCTTTTGGCTTATTTTCCTAGGAATTTCCCCACATTAGTGATTTGATTGGTACCCATGTTGGTTCTATACTGCTCTATTTCTAATTTATAAAGTAATCCAGTGATGTGGCTCTTTTTATTGAAGGTCTTATTTTTTTTTTATTATTGGCTTAGCAATATCCCCTTTCAGTTTACACTATCTTCCAAATTGTTAGTCTTTTTACTCTTTTCTCTCATGTATTTAGTCACCTTAAATTTGACAGTTACCCCGTTTGCTGTGGGCAATTTTGTTTTCTGTGACACATGTTCTTCTGGGATGGTCACCTTACCTGCAATAATTATATATTTTCTCTTTTCTCTAGGCTTTTTAAAAAGATTTTATTTATTTATTGGGAGAGAGAGCATGAGCAGGGTGGAGGAGGGGATGATGGGGGGAGAAGCAGACTCCCCACTGAGTGGGGATCCCAACATGGGGCTAATCCCAGGACCAGGAGATCATGACCCGAGTGGCAGGCAGGCATGCACTTAACTAACTAAACCATCCAGGCGCCCCAGCTTTTTTTTTTTTTTTTTTATAGTTGCATGTTGTTTCTTTCACCATGCACACATTTATTCAAAGCTTCCATAGTAGCTATTGATTGTAGCTTCCTCAATACCCCTTACTCTACTTTTGAAATGTGTAGTGCTCTGCTCTGGAAGTGGACCATGATTATTTTAAACCAATTAGAGCTTTCCCATTTCAGGTGTCAGAGTTATTGGTCACAGGGATTATGTCCAGTAATTGACACTGAACCCAATTTGTGCCAATTAGTTCTAAAAAAAATGTTTCCTGGAGGGTTCATATCTAGAATGTTTCTCATAACTGTGAGAAAGCTAGCAGTCTACAGCCATCTCCTTTCTTCTACAGAATTGTGTGCACGTGAAGTCTAGAATTACTGCAGCCCTTTTGCTGCTATGAGGGAAGACTGATAGCTGACACTGTAAAAGCAAAGGTGTCTTTGATGACAGATTTGAACCCAAAAAACAAATCCAGAAGCCTAGCCCATTTCTGGACTTACCAGCTAATGAGCCAATAAGAGATTTTGATTGTTTTAGTCTGTTAGAAATAGGGTTTCTTCCATTTACAACACAAAGTGTCCAAATCGATGTAACCGTTCCTTGTAGGCACGTAGGTGAATTGTCCTTGTAGCAGTCCCCGCCTTCTCATGGTCCTGGTTACATGCTGCTGTGGTTGGTTAATCTCAGGGCTCTAAATGATGGTTTGTGTTCTATATGCTACTCTGTATTGTCTGTTTTTAAAAAAATTCTGGACCTGTTCTTTGTGTGTATCTCTGCATGCATGTTTTTATTGAATATTATAGATCTTGTATGAGAATGTGTACAGTCTTAAGATAATGTCATTTGTCATCTCCCCACTCAGCTAGGGAAAAAACAAAATTCCTTCATCTAACCCATGACTGAGCTGAGACTGGATTTCAGTTTTAGTAAACCTCAATCTACCTCTATTCCCTCTGTCCCCACAGTCCTGGAGAACAGCCTCCTAGAGAGCCTGACCAAAAGGCTGGGATTAGGGCCCTTCTTCAACATATCTTGAACCCTATTTTTCCCCTCTCCTTGAGGCTATGAGACTGTTAACAACTCAACACTTTTCAACACATTTTTGCTGTGCATCTTAAATTCTAACACTGAGCAGCTTAAGAATTTAACATGTTCCTGAGGCACCTGGTTGGCTGTCAATTAAGTGTCCAACTCTTGGTTTTGGCTCAGGTCATGATCTCAGGGTCTGGAGATAGAGCCCCGGGTCAGGCTCCATGCTCAGTGGGGAGTCTGTTTGAGATTCTCCCTCTCTCTCCCTCTCCTTCTTTCCCTCTCTCTGCTTTCCCCTCTCTCAAATAAATAAATAAATAAATAAATAAATAAATAAATAAATCTTTTCCTTTTTTCAAAGAATTTAGCATTTTCCAAAAACAAAAGGCCGGGGGTCAGGCTTATTTCTTTGTGCTTTTCTTTACTTCAGGAACATGGACCTTTGAGCCCTAGCTGCTTTGACAGCCCTGAAATCTGAGTTTTGTCTCTCCAGCCTCACACAGTTGCCAAAGCTTTGCCAGCTCCTATGTCTCTTAGTAAGAGCTACCCCCAGGTTCCCACGTACAAACCTAGCTAATTTCCAGAAGGGACAAATGAAGCAAAAAGTTCTTAGTTGCCTTCTCTCTGTAATCATGGTCCCTCAAATACTGACTGGTTCTTACCATCTCCTTCAAAAAATTATTTGTTATTTTTTATCTGATATTATGGTTATTCTCTATGTGAATGTTTGGTTGATGCCAGCTGCTGTCTCACATGTGGAAGGGCAAGTCTCAACTCTGAACTTCTCAGAACCTCTACTTTTGTGCCTCATTTATTTTTCCTGGCTTATCTCCCACTACTCTTGGCTTCAGCAGCACATCTAAAAATTGTAGAACACATAATCATATAATTTTAGAACTAAAAGAAAAGATTATCTGACTTAAGTGTCTTATTTTCCAAAGAAGGAAACTGAGACCCCAAAAGACTGTCTTATCTCAAACCATGTAGCACAACTGGTACTCTAGCCCAAGTACACTTATCCCTGTAGAGGAGCTAGCAGAGCAAGATAAAGAGCAAAGCAGAATTGAGAATGGCAAGCTTATCTTCATGCTTCACATCAAGAAGAAATATTTCAATTCCTTTTTCCAGTGAGTCACATCTGTTGCTTTCTAACACATACCTCTACTGACACCACACTTGTCTTCTAGCATAAACTATGATTTTTTTCCCCAGTTATTAATTATAACTGTCATTCCTGAGCACAGAGCCAGAGGTAATCATCATGTTGAAAACTAAGCTGCTTCTTATAGCAAGAGTGAGGGAATTTGAGAAGATATCTATAAACCACCTTCCAACCTATTTTAGAAAAAGAAATCTATATCTCTCATATTTGATAGCTAAGCCTATAGGGCTACCAGCAGGATGGTCATATAACTTATTGTCTAAATGGAACATTTTCTGAGAGTGGTGGAAGATGCTAATTACACCAGGACAACAGGCATAAACATATACCAACCTGGGCATTCTAGTCACCAGGTAAAATATCTCTGACTTGTAAAACCAGTTCTTTTCTTTACTTCTTTCTAAAATTTTATTTATGTTTATATTTTAGGGAGGAGGGCACAGGGGATGGAGAGAGAGAATCTCAAGCAGATGACCCACTGACCGTGGAGCTCAACACAGAGTTCCATCCAGGACCCTGAGATCATGACCTGAACCAAAATCAAGAGTTGGGCACTTAACCAACTGAGCCACCCAGGTGCTTCAAAACCAGTTATTTTCTGATACTTCCTTCAGGGTTCTAATCACTTTCATATGTAGAAGCAAAGCATTCATTGCCCGAGAAGGCATTCCTTTAAATCAATAGACTTTATTATTTAGAAAATTTTTATGTTTATAGAGAATACAGAGAGCTCCCATACACTCTCTGACCCTCCAATTTGCTTTCCCCTTTATTAACATCATGCACTAGTGTGGTGTATTTGTTATCATTGATGAACCAATAAGAATACATTTTTAACTAAAGTCCATAATTGGCATTATAATTTAATGCTTATGTTGGTACATTCTATGAGTTTTGATAAATGTATAATGTCATGCATCAAACATTACAATACCATGCAGAATAGTTACACTGCCCTAAAAATCCCCTGTATTCCATTTATTTATCCTCTCTCCCTCTTTCTAAGCCCCGGGCAACCCCTGATGTTTTTACTGTCTCCATAGTTTTGCATTTTCCAGAATGTCATATAGTTGGAATCATATGGTATGTAGCCTTTTCAAATTGGCTTATTTCCAATCATTCATTTTAAAATTTTAAATCTTCAGTGGTAAATGGAATCTCATCATAATGAAGAAGGCAGAGCATATTTCAAATGAGATCATAGGCTTTAAAGATTTCTGTGCAAAAACTTAGGGAGAGAGGAGGTATTTTCTAAACAAAAATAGAAGTCTGTAAGACAAAAGAATGAAACAAAAAGAAAAGCCACAAATTAGAAGATATTTATAATCCTTATATCTAAAAATAGATTATGATCCAAAATATATAAAACTTCCATGAATTACTAAGG
The DNA here is from genome assembly GCF_011100685.1 of Canis lupus familiaris. Taxonomy (NCBI): domain Eukaryota; kingdom Metazoa; phylum Chordata; class Mammalia; order Carnivora; family Canidae; genus Canis; species Canis lupus. The sequence continues at coordinate 6,161,681 of NC_049229.1, forward strand.
AAAAGACAAGTAACCCAATAGAAAAAAAAATGAGCAAAGGAATTAGGAAACACACATAAAAAAACATGACTTGTTGATAAAATATTTAAAATTTTTCAAATTCACTAAAAATCAGGGACATAAATGTTTAACAATGAAACACTATTTCATATCCATTAGGTTAACAAAATGAATAGCCTAGTAATACTATGAAAATATGCACATTGAAATATGGAAACTTTGGTGAGAGTGCAAACTGGTACCACCATGTTGGTGAGCAATTTGGAATTCCCTTTTAATGGTACACATACCTTAAGATCCAGAAATCTCTAAATTCTTAGAGACCTATCTTCAAGTCTCTCATATGTATGGAAAAGGAGACATATAAAAGGTGCTTACTGCAGAAATGTTTGTGACAGAAAAAAACACAAACACCCAAGTTGCTCTCAATTAGGAAATGCAATGTAGCTTATTTATGCAATGAAATACTAAACAAGAGTGTAAATGAATGAATCAAATGCTCACATCATGATGTTAAAATGAAAAAAAAAAAGTTTCCTATTAAAACATGGCATAATGCCCCCACCCCACACACAGATTTATATACATAATTTTTTAAACCCAAATAATATTTTTATTATAAAAGACTAAAAGGTATAAAAACATTTGGGAATATATATTACAACTTCAGAATAATTCTGGAATAAGGAGAAGAAAATGAATGAAACTAAAAACTTTAAACATAAATATTCCATAGGATTAATCGCTGTATTTAAAGATGGAGATGTGAAATAAATTTTGCAAAATATTAAGTTATTTAAATTGATGGCTGATATATAGATGTCTATTATACTATTTCTGTACATTATTTTTTTCTTAATTTGTTATGTCTCATATTTAAAGGATTGTGAAAGGTCTAACCCCTTTTTCCCCTACACTCCCTACCAAAGCTGCTAATTAAGGGGGAAAAATGCATTGTACAATGGGATACAGAAAAGGAACACAGAATATTATTTGGAAAAAAGGAAGTCATGAGATTTTTTTTAATAATAAATTTATTTTTTATTGGTGTTCAATTTACCAACATACAGAATAACACCCAGTGCTCATCCCGTCAAGTGCCCCTCTCAGTGCCTGTCACCCATTCACCCTCACCCCCCCACCCTCCTCCCCTTCCATCACCCCTAGTTCATTTCCCAGAGTTAGGAGTCTTTATGTTCTGTCTCCCTTTCTGATATTTCCCACACATTTCTTCTCCCTTCCCTTATATTCCTTTTCACTATTATTTATATTCCCCACATGAATGAGAACATACAATGTTTGTCCTTCTCCGATTGACTTACTTCACTCAGCATAATACCTTCCAGTTCCATCCACATTGAAGCAAATGGTGGGTATTTGTCGTTTCTAATAGCTGAGGAATATTCCATTGTATACATAGACCACATCTTCTTTATCCATTCATCTTTCGATGGACACCGAGGCTCCTTCCACAGTTTGGCTATTGTGGCCATTGCTGCTAGAAACATCGGGGTGCAGGTGTCCCGGCGTTTCATCGCATCTGAGTTTTTGGGGTAAATCCCCAGCAGTGCAATTGCTGGGTCATAGGGCAGGTCTATTTTTAACTCTTTGAGGACCCTCCACACAGTTTTCCAGAGTGGCTGCACCAGTTCACATTCCCACAAACAGTGTAAGAGGGTTCCCTTTTCTCCGCATCCTCTCCAACATTTGTGGTTTCCTGCCTTGTTAATTTTCCCCATTCTCACTGGTGTGAGGTGGGATCTCATTGTGGTTTTGATTTGTATTTCCCTGACGGCAAGTGATGCGGAGCATTTTCTCATGTGCATGTTGGCCATGTCTTTGTCTTCCTCTGTGAGATTTCTCTTCATGTCTTTTGCTTGGATTTCATTTCATGATTGGATTGTTTGTTTCTTTGCTGTTGAGTTTAATAAGTTCTTTATAGATCTTGGAAACTAGCCCTTTATCTGATACGTCATTTGCAAATATCTTCTCCCATTCTGTAGGTTGTCTTTGAGTTTTGTTGAGTGTATCCTTTGCTGTGCAAAAGCTTCTTATCTTGATGAAGTCCCAATAGTTCATTTTTGCTTTTGTTTCTTTTGCCTTCGTGGATGTATCTTGCAAGAAGTTACTGTGGCCGAGTTCAAAAAGGGTGTTGCCTGTGTTCTCCTCTAGGATTTTGATGGACTCTTGTCTCACATTTAGATCTTTCATCCATTTTGAGTTTCTCTTTGTGTATGGTGCAAGAGAGTGGTCTAGTTTCATTCTTCTGCATGTGGATGTCCAATTTTCCCAGCACCATCTATTGAAGAGACTGTCTTTCTTCCAGTGGATAGTCTTTCCTCCTTTATCGAATATTAGTTGACCATAAAGTTCAGGGTCCACTTCTGGGTTCTCTATTCTGTTCCATTGATCTATGTGTCTGTTTTTGTGCCAGTACCACACTGTCTTGATGACCACAGCTTTGTAGTACAACCTGAAATCTGGCATTGTGATGCCCCCAGATATGGTTTTCTTTTTAAAAATTCCCCTGGCTATTCGGGGTCTTTTCTGATTCCACACAAATCTTAAAATAATTTGTTCTAACTCTCTGAAGAAAGTCCATGGTATTTTGATAGGGATTGCATTAAACGTGTAAATTGCCCTGGATAACATTGACATTTTCACAATATTAATTCTGCCAATCCATGAGCATGGAATATTTTTCCATCTCTTTGCATCTTCCTCAATTTCTATCAGAAGTGTTCTATAGTTTTTAGGGTATAGATCCTTTACCTCTTTGGTTAGGTTTATTCCTAGGTATCTTATGCTTTTGGGTGCAATTGTAAATGGGATTGACTCCTTAATTTCTCTTTCTTCAGTCTCATTGTTAGTGTATAGAAATGCCATTGATTTCTGGGCATTGATTTTGTATCCTGCCACGCTACCAAATTGCTGTATGAGTTCTAGCAATCTTGGGGTGGAGGCTTTTGGGTTTTCTACGTGGAGTATCATGTCATCGGCGAAGAGGGAGAGTTTGACTTCTTCTTTGCCAATTTGAATGCCTTTAATGTCTCTTTGTTGTCTGATTGCTGAGGCTAGGACTTCCAGTACTATGTTGAATAGCAGTGGTGAGAGTGGACATCCCTGTCTTGTTCCTGATCTTAGGGGAAAGGCTCCCAGTGCTTCCCCATTGAGAATGATATTTGCTGTGGGCTTTTCGTAGATGGCTTTTAAGATGTCGAGGAATGTTCCCTCTATCCCTACACTGAAGAGTTTTGATCAGGAGTGGATGCTGTATTTTGTCAAATGCTTTCTCTGCATCTAATGAGAGGATCATATGGTTCTTGGTTTTTCTCTTGCTGATATGATGAATCACATTGATTGTTATATGAGTGTTGAACCAGCCTTGTCTCCCGGGGATAAATCCTACTTGGTCATGGTGAATAATTTTCTTAATGTACTGTTGGATCCTATTGGCTAGAATCTTGTTGAGAATTTTTGCATCCATGTTCATCAGGGATATTGGTCTGTAATTCTCCTTTTTGGTGGGGTCTTTGTCTGGTTTTGGAATTAAGGTGATGCTGGCCTCATAGAACGAATTTGGAAGTACTCCATCTCTTTCTATCCTTCCAAACAGCTTTAGGAGAATAGGTATGGTTTCTTCTTTAAACGTTTGATAGAATTCCCCTGGGAAGCCATCTGGCCCTGGACTCTTGTGTCTTGGGAGGTTTTTGATGACTGCTTCAATTTCCTCCCTGGTTACTGGTCTGTTCAGGTTTTCTATTTCTTCCTGTTCCAGTTTTGGTAGTTTGTGGCTTTCCAGAAATGCATCCATTTCTTCTAGATTGCCTAATTTATTGGCGTATAGCTGTACATAATATTTTTTTAAAATCATTTGTATTTCCTTGGTGTTGGTAGTGATCTCTCCTTTCTCATTCATGATTTTATTAATTGGAGTCTTTTCTCTTTTCTTTTTAATAAGGCTGGCTAATGGTTTATCTATCTTATTAATTCTTTCAAAGAACCAACTCCTGGTTTTGTTGATCTGTTCCACAGTTCTTCTGGTCTCGATTTCGTTGAGTTCTGCTCGAATCTTTATTAACTCTCTTCTTCTGCTGGGTGTAGGATCTATCTGCTGTTTTTTCTCTAGCTCCTTTATGTGTAAGGTTAGCTTTTGTATTTGAGTTCTTTCCAGTTTTTGAATGGATGCTTGTATTGTGATGTATTTCCCCCTTAGGACTGCTTTTGCTGAGTCCCAAAGATTTTAAATGGTTGTATCTTCATTCTCATTAGTTTCCATGAATCTTTTTAATTCTTCCTTAATTTCCTGGTTGACCCTTTCATCTTTTAGCAGGATGGTCCTTAACCTCCACGTGTTTGAGGTCCTTCCAAACTTCTTATTGTGATTTAGTTCTAATTTCAAGGCATTATGGTCTGAGAATATGCAGGGGACAATCCCAATCTTTTGGTATCGGTTCAGACCCGATTTGTGACCCAGTGTGTGGTCTATTCTGGAGAAAGTTCCATGTGCACTTGAGAAGAATGTGTATTCAGTTGAGTTTGGATGTAAAGTTCTGTAGATATCTGTGAATTCCATCTGGTCCAGTGTATCATTTAAAGCTCTCGTTTCTTTGGAGATGTTGTGCTTAGAAGACCTATCGAGTATAGAAAGAGCTACATTGAAGTCACCAAGTATAAGTGTATTATTATCTAAGTATTTCTTCACTTTGGTTATTAATTGATTTAAATATTTGGGAGCTCCCACATTCGGGGCATATATACTGATGATTGTTAAGTCCTCTTCTTGGATAGATCCTTTAAGTATGATATAGTGTCCCTCTTCATCTCTCACTACAGTCTTCGGGGTAAATTTTAGTTTATCTGATATGAGGATGGCTACCCCTGCTTTCTTTTGAGGACCATTCGAATGTAAATGGTTCTCCAACCTTTTATTTTCAGGCTGTAGGTGTCCTTCTGTCTAAAATGAGTCTCTTGTAGACAGCAAATAGATGGGTCCTGCTTTTTTATCCAGTCTGAAACCCTGTGCCTTTTGATGGGGTCATTAAGCCCGTTCACGTTCAGAGTTACTATTGACAGATATGAGTTTAGTGTCATCATGATATCTATTCAGTCCTTGTTTTTGTGGATTGCTCCACTGAACTTTTTCTTAAAGGGGAATTTTAAGTGTTCCCCCTTAAAATTTCTTGCAGAGCTGGTTTGGAGGTCACACATTCCTTCCATTTTGAATGAGAGCCTTGCTGGATAAAGTATTCTTGGTTGCATGTTCTTCTCATTTAGGACCCTGAATATATCCTGCCAGCCTTCCAGGTCTCTGTGGAGAGGTTTGCTGTTACCCTAATACTCCTCCCCATAAAACTCAGAGATTTCTTGTCTCTTGCTGCTTTAAGGATCTTTTCTTTATCTTTGGAATTTGCAAGCTTCACTATTAAATGTCGAGGTGTTGAACGGTTTTTATTGATTTTTGGGGGGGATCTCTCTATTTCCTGGATCTGAATACCTGTTTCCCTTCCCAGATTAGGAAAGTTTTCAGCTATGATTTGTTCAAATACATATTCTGGCCTTCTGTGCCTTTTGGCACCCTTGGGAACCCCAATTAAACGTAGGTTTTTCTTCCTCAGGCTGTCGTTTATTTCCCTTAATCTATCCTCATGGTCTTTTAATTGTTTGTCTCTTTTTTCCTCAGTTTCCCTCTTTGCCATCAACTTGTCTTCTATGTCACTCACTTGTTCTTCCGCCTCGTTAACCCTCGTCGTTAGGGCCTCTAGTTTGGATTGCATCTCATTCAATTGATTTTTAATTTCTGCCTGATGGATCTAAATTCTGCAGTCATGAAGTCTCTTGAGTCCTTTATGCTTTTTTCTAGAGCCACCAGTAGCTGTATAATAGTGCTTCTGAATTGGCTTTCTGACATTGAATTGTAATCCAGATTTTGTAACTCTGTGGGAGAGAGGACTGTTTCTGATTCTTTCTTTTGAGGTGAGGTTTTCCTTCTAGTCATTTTGCTCAGTGCAGAGTGGCCAAAGACAGGTTGTACTGGGAAAAGGGAAAAAGAGAGGAGAGAAAGAAGGAAAGAAAAGAGAAGAAGAAAAAAGAAAAAAGGAAGAAAAAAAGAGAAGCAAAAGAGAAAGAAAAAGAAAGAAAGGAAAAAAAAGAGTGGGGGAAGCAAACAGAAATCAAAAAGCAAAAAAAATAAACAAAACACGGGGGAGTATCTTCTGATTCTGTGTACTTTAAGTCCCTTGACTTCCCCTGGACCTTGTCCGTCTAGCTGGTCTTCTGGGGGAGGGGCCTGCTGTGCTGATTTTCAGGTGTTAGCACTTGGGGGAGCTGCTCTGCCCCTGCCTGGTGCAGGGCTCAGTGGGGGTTGTTTACCCCGTGAGGCCCCAGGAGGAACAACCCCAGTGGCGAGGCCAGCTCTGCAGCCCTGGAGTCAGCCCCCGCAGTAACTCCGGAGCTCTCCGTCTGCAGGGCCTGGAGGCTCAGGGAGGGGCCGCTGATCTGCTCAGCTCGGGGCAGGAGCGTCCTCGCTGTCCTGGGCCCTTCCGGCCTCTGCCTGTCCCGGGGGAGGCCGGATCCTGGGCTGTGTCTCGGCGCCCTGTGCTCGGCGCCTGCGCTGTTGGATTCGGCTCCCGCCCCGCAGCCCCCTCCGCGGAGCCGCCCCCGAGCCCCCCGAGCTGCTCCGGGTCCCGCCGTGCGCGCTGCAGCCCTTAGGGACCTCGGCGCACTCTCCCGGGCGCAGGTGTCTGTTAGTGTCCCCGGGAGCCCGAGGGCATCCCCGCCCTCCTGGGTCCTGCTCAAACTCCCCGCGAGCCCCTTTCCGCCCGGGAAGGTCGGTGCAGCTCCTGCTCTTCCGGGACGGGGCTCTCCTGTCCTGGGGACACTCGCCCCGGCCTCAGCCCGGCTCCTCACGGGGCCCCTCCCCCTTGGAGGCCTTTGGTTTCTTTATTTCTCTGCCCCCCTTCCCCCCCCCCCCCCCCCCCCCATCTTCCTACCTTGATAGAAGCGCGAACTCTTCTCACTGTAGCATTCCAGCTGTTCTCTCTTTAAATCTCAGGCCGAATTCGTAGATTTTCAGGTTGATTGGAAGGTTATCTAGGTAATTTGGTGGGGACAGGTGACTCGGGGACCCTACTCCTCTGCCATCCTGCCCCTCTCCCTAAGCCATGAGATTTTAAGTCCTAGCTCTTATACTTGCTGGACATGAAGCCCTTGAGCAAGTCACTCCACTGTTAACCTCCTCATCTATAAAATGGAGATATGATACTACTAATAATATTAATATCTACTTCAGAATTTGGAAGGAATCAAATAAAAAGATGAATGTGAAAACATTTAGTAAGCTAAAAGTCAAACATTAACATTAACTTCCATTATTGTTATTGTAAGTATTGTAAGACAGAGTTAAATTGATGGGTTGCACCTTTTTATTTCTTCTGCCTGGGTTCTGGTCGACATGTTTATGATTTAGAGGTGACAAGAATAAATAACAGAGCAAAGAAAGATGAAATTGAAAAGGGATATATAATTCACAAACTATATAACACTAATATATGTTACATATATTATACATAATATATAATATGTACATATTATATAAATTATACTTTATTATATAAATATAATTTTTATTATCAAGAGCCTATTTTATTTTAAGGTTTCAGTCCAGCTTCAGATTCTCTTACACTTACCTGCAAAAATTGCCAAATATTGTCGGTATGTAACATACAAAAGTAACACATTTTTTAGATCTTTGGAAAAGAAACACAAAACATTTTCAGTGTTTAACTTGGTTCTTTTTATTTTTAATTTAAAATAGTATTACAAGAAAAAATTTTAGTAAAAAATAAAATATTATTACAAAAATTTTATTTCTGAATTTTTTCCACTATGATTAGGTTTTCATTGTTTATACCTCACAATGCATACCATGATACAACATTTTGAAAACATACATAAATACAAATAAGAAAAGTAAAATAACCTAAAATTATAATTATCCTTTGTGGTACTTCAGATGTAAGTTGTGAACCAAAATAACAGTTATAGTAGTAGAAATTAAAAAAACAAAAATTCAGTTGATTAAACAAGGATCACTGAAAGAGCAAGACTTTAGCATCATATTCGCTTGCTTTTACGTCATATATTTTTCTTCACATGTCCCCTTCCACTGCTTCCTTTTGCATCCTCTAGGGCAACGAAGTCAAAAAGGCCAGGGATTCCTATGATGATTCCTTGGGGTCTGGGAAGAAAATACTAGGTTTTTCTATTTTTTACCTAAAGCTAGAGAAAAAATTGAGTTTTACGTTTAAGTAATATACAAATTTATTCTGTACCCTTTCTTGGTCTGCACATCAGATGTTCAAACATGTCAGATTGGCAAAGCAATCTTGCAGAAACAGTGAGAGTTCTACAACACGGAAGCGTTGATGTTGTAGTACTGACATTTTTATTTACTTTCAACTTACTCCAAGCATCATAGTACTTAACAAGTGGATTTCCATATCATATTATCTCATTTTAACAAAAGCAATTCTCACTGCATGACACAGGGCTTAAAAGGATTACTGCAGAAAACAATAACGGACATAAATTAAGAGTAATCCTAAAAATGCAAACACAAGCAAATCTCAGGCAAATGGAAGTATAAACCATTCCCTATTTCTAGAACCTTGTCAGCTGCATTAAGAAGTATAAACAATGAACATCTAATCACATCTGACAAAAAATCAAAAAGTTTCAAAATTATAAAGACTCTGAAATAAGGATATATCCATATATCCATATACCCATATCTTCCCAAGATATATATTATGCTTTGAGATTCTGGTTAATTATAGTCAAAAAGAGGATAACAGAAAAATATTGTGGGGTTTTTTTTTTTCAATTTTATGGAATCCTTTCTTATTTCTGTTTTTGTATATGTTTTAGGAAGTATACAGTATATGAATCCAGTGTGCCACATTTATGACATGTCATAAACTGGCATGTTTGGGGGGGGTGTTGTGAAGTCAAGAGATCTATTCTGATGTGGTATAACCAAAAGTTTTTCAAGACAGTTATACTTAACTAGTCCTCTTGACTTACATTTTTCCAACTCATCCTGCACACTACAAAGAGGGTGCTTTCTAAAATCAAAATAAATTGATTATCTGTTGAGTGTCCATCATATGCCAGACCTTGTGGTGGTGGGTACTCAACAAACATTTACTGAATGGAGGAATAAATGAATTGGCAGTGAGGGAGTAGGAGAGGTGAAGAGATGAGTTTTGGAGTCTCAATAATTTGCATGTTGGCTCTAGCAATAAGCAAAAATGAGTCTCAATAACATGGGCATAATGAAAATTAAATAAATGGTTTTTACCATTCCTCTTAAGTTTATTTTCTCCTTTGTTTTTAACTGATCTGTCTTCTAACCGTATTCTGCTCTATGTTTTTCCCATTTTCTATCAATTAACTATTAAAAGATTAACTGATAACAGTTGTAACTATTCCTAATATTATTTTATTTTTATAAAACCTCTTACATAACAAAAACCACAAAAAGTAGAAATTTCGGGCACTAATCTCTGGCCCAAGGGATACATAGTTTAATGTATTTGGCTCTGTAAGAGTTGTTTTCTCAGAGCCCTGCAAGTCGCAAGAGGTTGGTAGCTGGCTGGCCAGTTATTTTAAGAGAATAACTACTGCATGATAGAGTTTGGATTCTAGTCAACAACTCATAAAGTTTGGCAAGTTACCATGGAGTCTTTCAAATACGGGTGACTATACATTTACCTGGTTCTCATTTTTTTTTTTTAATTTTAACCAGTTATGAGGAAAAATCACTTAATGTCACTCAAACATTCTGTGTCCTAATCCATCTGAAAACAGCATATACTTTGAACTATTCATTCTCTTTCATTTGATGCATTTAGGGTTTTATGTCAGGTCTAACACTTCCACACAACTACTGTATTTGACACAAGGACAGAAAACTGGAAGCTAAGACAGTTTCTACATCTGCTCTGAAAAGATTTATTTATTATTGGAGAAGCCATTGTAGTCTTGTATCACAATATATCTAAAATATGAAAAGCTCCATTCACTCTTGCTATCCTTCATTTTGCTTAGGCTGAAATCGCAGCCTTATAGCTTACTAACAGCATGACTTGGGCAAGTCACTTTCCTCCATTTCCTCATCTGCATTATGAGGCAGATGAGAGTATCCCACCTATACATATTGAATAAACCAGTGGATGTGAAGGGTTGTGAAAAGTGCCTGTTATGTAGTGATTGTAGTGTAAACATAACCTCGTTGACCTTTGTACTTTTTTCACTGATGTATCTCCAACACTATAACAGTGCCTGGCACAGGGTAGAAGTTTCATAAATACCGGTTAAATAAATGAATGACAAAACATAAAGCAATTAGACATGTGGACAGATTTATGTAATGTATGGAGTTGTAAAATGAATTATGGTTGGGTCTCTCAGATCTAAATGAGGGCTGCTCAGTGACAGCTGAGGACTGCCAAGGCAGACAGGAAAACAGTGGAAAGGAAAGTGTGAAGGCTAAAGGGAAACATGGAGTCTCTCTCCTCCCCAGTTCTCTTAGAACAATGAAATAAATGTTTTGAGACACTGGGAAGTAGGGAGACCAGGAGAACAGAATATAACTCCCCACATAGTTGAGCCCATGCCTATTCTTGCCAAGGGTCCAAAACAAACATTGGTGATGACCTAAACGGACTTTGGTTTCCTGCAGGCTAAGAAGTGGGCCAAGAGAAGTCTTGACAACAGTTTTGGCCCAAGAAAACCATTTTGATAGACATCAGCATTTTGGTGCTATCCCACCTCCCCTTTGAACGCCAAGCTTCTTCACCCCCCACTGCCCGTGCTCCTCAGCACCTGGCAAAGGTTCCTTTCTTTGACGAATTCAAGACCCTCTTGTGTTCTACCACTTCACACAATGAAAATCCACCTGTCCTGAGTCTTATTATACTGTTTTCCTCAGTTTTCTGACCCATTCAGAGAATCTCACGAGCTACCAGGATAGAGTAGACATGAGTGATAACAAGTTTCTGTTGATTGCAAAGGAATCAGTCTCTGCTGAGTTGGCTCATATCCATGATGAAAAGCTGGGAGTGAGGTTTGAACACATAGAAGGTCTTCCATGTTAAGGAAGGCCTTCCTAGACTCTCAAAGCACGCTGCACTGCCAATAATCCAGGCTTCTTAATGCATACCTGCCTGTTTCTGAGTATAATCAAATCAGGAGAAAAGGAGAGAGATGAGCCTGGACAGTCAGAATATGACCTAGAATAGCATTCAGATGAGGCCCGCTGAAGAGTAGAAGAGTACAGCACACACGTTTAAAGTGGACCTATTAAGAATAATGATGTACCATCTGAGAAAGTTTGTCCTCCTGTGGAAGGGAAAATGTACCACTACATCAGTTTTCCGAGCAAAATTTATTTAGAATCTGGTGATTATGAGTTCCTTTTCACAGTTGCGTTTGTATTTGTGACAGAAATTACAGCTGGACTATTTGCTGAGACTCATAATCCTAAGGGCAAATACTGTTGCTGAGACGCTCATCCCCACATCCAGAATGGATTAGGCACATGTGCCTGGAAATAAGGACACTATCAGCCTGAGGCAGGATTCTAGCTCAAAGACAGGCCCAGTAGATGGGAGAATCACCACAACCATATATACTAAAAAGCTCAGACTCACTAGAAACCATTTCTAATCCTCAGAAGACCTTTGTGAAGTATTTTCATCCTTATTTTTCAGGGGAAAAAAATGGTAGCTCTGAAAGTTAACTTACCACTAATCGAACCCACAACTTACTAGCTCAGTGCACAGTCACATCATAAGCATCCCTCCTACCTAATTCAGATGATGGGAGGATAAAGCAAGATAACACCGGTAAAAACACTTGGAAAATTAAACTGCTATATAGCCATGAGAAGCATTATTATGTACAAACTTTTATTGGATAGGAATAGACATTAAAATCTTGGCCATGTGCAAAATTGTTCTTAATTCAGGAAGTTGTTCAACCCTGTTTTTAGCCCCAGGATTCTATGTTTCTATGTATGAAGAGGAAAATGAAATATAGTCATGCAAGAGGCTATTTCTTTAATTTTCTGGATTGTCACATTCATTCAGCATGAAATTTTCTACAGAAAGTCAATTTTGGAAAGTTCCAAACTTAATTAGATCTTGCAGTTGTGATCTTCATTATAATTATCAAATACTGAAGAGCTAATAAAGGATCAACCTCTGGGCTGCAGAATAACCTAATCTATTCATACCTCAGTGACATCCTGAATTAGAACCGGGGGCTGATGAACTCCAATGCACCAGCCAACCAACCAGAGTTAGCAAATTGCAATACACAACTGAGCCTTGATCAGACCGAGATGAATACATGATATGTAAAATAATCCAATAAAGATTATCAATAATACATGGGCAATTCAGATGAGACATACAGTGGTGTAGTAAGTCTAATTAAGAGCATTTCTATGATAAACTGAAGCCCTATCTCTTGTTATCATGTAATTATTCATTTGAGTCTATTGTTACTAGAACAATGAGCAGTGAGCATCTTCCTTATTAATGATCCTTCTTCCTGATACTTGCAATTTAACCAAATAATACATAGCACCCTTTTAATATTCCAAAGGTATTTCAATACCCAGACATTCTCTTTAATGTAGATTCTGTCAGAGACAGAGTGGTAGATTTCAGATCATTTGTTTTGTTTTTTGTTCTATTTTGTCTTTTTTTCCTTTTTGAAGATTGCTGCAGACACTTCTCAGAAGCATTTCTGTAACTTTTCTTGGCTAACAGCATCTTATAAATCAATTGTACCACAACAGAGCCATTATTCTAGCAGTACCACAAACTCCATTGACTCCTTCAGGTCCTTAGCACCTTGATTTAGTAACACCTCTGCAATTACCTCCCATACTCTTTCCCTCCACCCAAATTTTAAATGTTTAAGAGCCAAAGGAGTAACCCAAAAATTGCACAGGAAACTTGACTAAATGTATTCATGGACATCAGTGGAAGCTTAGGTTTTAATCTGAGGGGAAACTTTGAAGATTTGAAAAGGACTGGAGAAAAAAAAGCCACAATTATTCTAAAATTTACTTTTTCTCCCCTAGAGGTAGAGACTTTACATTTGGAAAAACTAGTTAAGTCTATTGAATAAGCCATTGAGTTGTGCCTATACTGATTGTTTTTCTAAATGTAAAACAAGTGAACTGAATGATGTCTAATATAGGTAGACTAAAAGGGTCAAGCCAGGAGCAACTCCTTAATATTTTATCCTTCTGAGAAGGGAGTAGGAAGAAGAGGTTAGAAATTCTTAGGGGAGAGGGTCATGGCACTTTCTTTGTATATGAATAGAACTTCGTATGTGTCTGAACTGTATTTTGATTCTCTGCAACACATATGGCTTGTTTTGTGTTGCTTGCATTTGTGTATCTGTCTGCTTGTTAGAAGTATTCTTTTTTTCTTGGGAAAATCATTGAAAAGTTGCTTGTGGGAGCTAAAGAGAAAAGAAAATACCGAAGAGGCTCTATGAAAAAATTTCAGATGTTCAATGAGCAGTATTACTTTGGGTCCAAGAAACAAAGTATTCCTCAGATCCAGGTGAAAGACTGTCCTCCCGTCTCTATACAAAATCCAACTGTATATACCACCCTGAGGAGCAGCAGCTTTAAAGGAAAGGAATAAAGCATCCTTGGCATGGCATTGGCAATCTCATGAAAGCTGTATCAGAAATGGTAAATAAGGAAAGAAGGAAAGAAAAGAAAGAAAGAAAGAAAGAAAGAAAGAAAGAAAGAAAGAAAGAAAGAAAGAAAGAAAGAAAGAAAGAAAGAAGGAAAGGAAGAAAGAAAGAAAGAAAGAAAGAAAGAAAGAAAGAAAGAAGAAGGAAAGAAGAAGAAAGAAAGAAGAAAGAAAGAAAGAAAGAAAGAAAGAAAGAAAGAAAGAAAGAAAGAAAGAAAGAAAGAAAGAAAGAAAGAAAGAAAAAGAAAGAAAGAAAAAAAGAAGCAATCAAGCTGCTTTTGCTACCTTTGAGGGGAGATGACTTTCACCAGGGGCAGATTTAGTAGAAGTAGAAGAACATGACAGATCCTTAAGGTGACAGTCAGCCATCCTGGCTTGTAAGCAAACATGAAGGGCCAATATGGGAACATATCTAAATGAAAAGGTGAGATTTTGTTGGTAGGAGATACTAGAATCAGGCAATACATCTACTTAGTTTCTGAAGTGATTGTAACTGGGCCCTAAAGGTTAGTTGTAATCTTCGTTTATAATCATAGGAGGGTTTCATCAATGATTCCAACCAGATTTTCTAGCCAATCTTTATATGTATTTACTTGAGTAAATTCCAAAAAATGGCTAATCTACTGGGCCAAAGCATTTTTTATCCACCATCAGTTTCTCTCAATGTCTGAATTTCAAACATTCATGTTTCTAGTGCTTTTCATTAATTTAAAAGTATTTTACTCTTCTTGTGAATAAGCCACAAAAACAATTAATTATTTTGTTGTATTCAGCCAAACTAACCTGCTTGCAATTCCTTGAACTGAACTCACATTTTCTACTCTTGCTGGAAAGAATGTTTTTCCTTTTCTTCCCTGTATATCCAAACCTATTTAAGACCTCACTTAAAATCCAACCCATCAAATAAAAAAAAAAAAAAAAAAAAGGACCAACTGATGATAAATTCCTTCTGTCTCCTCATAACTAATTAATTTATTCATTCAGTATATATTTTAATAAAGATGACAATGAGCCAAGCCTTCATTAGCACTCACTAATGCTTTTTGGGTTGTCAGTTATCTTGTTATATGTCTGATTTTGTCCCTTTCAACTAGATTATAACCTATCAGGAAAGGGGCAGTGTTTCACTTATCTTTGCTCATTGTTTTAATGCCTAATTTCTTGGAGGCATTCAACAAAGTATGATGAATTTGACTTAGATTTCAGTCTTTAGGTAAAAGAAAATGGTGGGCAGCCTGGGTGGCTCAGCGGTTTAGCGCCACCTTCAGCCCAGGGCCTGATCCTGAAGACCTGGGATTGAGTCCCACGTCGGGCTCCTTGCATGGAACCTGCTTCTCCCTCTGCCTGTGTCTCTGCCTCTCTCTCTCTCTCTGTGTCTCTTATGAATAAATAAATCTTTTTTTTTTTAATTTTTATTTATTTATGATAGTCACAGAGAGAGAGAGAGAGGCAGAGACACAGGCAGAGGGAGAAGCAGGCTCCATGCACCGGGAGCCTGACGTGGGACTCGATCCCGGGTCTCCAGGATCGCGCCCTGGGCCAAAGGCAGGCGCTAAACCACTGCGCCACCCAGGGATCCCCTGAGTAAATAAATCTTAAAAAAAATAAATAAATAAAAGAAAATGGCAATTGAATTATGTATTTCTTTAACAAGGGTTAGAAGACAATACTTACCATTGATTGAATCCCTTTTGTGTATCAAGATCTTTTCAAAAGTGATCTCTAATCCTTATGGCAGTCCACCAAGATAACATTTTGGTAGACCCAATGTGTCTATGAGGGAAGAGATACTTGGAGAAAAGATCTTACCCTGGGTTTCTCTCCTGGCCAGTTATAGACCTGGCTCTGAAATTCCGGCCTCAATGATTCTTAAAAACCAATTGAATTCTCAGCTAGGGAGAGATTCTGTCTCTGCAGTTGTCACCATGACAGTTTCCTTTATAGATGAGGCAAGGTAAATGCATCTTAATATCATTTGGAAAATGTCATAATCATCCAATTCTTTCTGTTCTTTTGTCTTTTTATATTTCCTTAGCTAAGATTCCAATGAGATGTATCCTTTTTAGAAAGCTGAAAGCCAAGAAACAATAAGTATAAATCTAAGTCGGTAAAATAAAACCACTGAATAAAGGAAAAAAGTTAATAAAAAAAGGAAAAACCTTCTCTAATCAGTGAACATATGCTAAATAATGGAGTGTTTTCTATATTGCTTTGGCATAAATTTATTCAAGACTACCATACATATCAAAATATTGTATCTAGGTTATAATGATTGGATTTGTTATAATTGTTTTGAAACTGCAAAAACATACGAAAGCATTTTTTATAATCAGGATGTATACATTGAAAAGAAGTGAGATACTAAATTGATTTTGAAAATAGCTGCTGCTGCTTTTCATATATGATAATACAGTAATAAGATGGAGATTAAAGATTAAGTAAGATTTTTACCAATTTAAAATAATTCTTAATTATTTATGGTGGAGCATTTATAATTACTGATCATTACTTTTAATGAATTTCTTTTTAAATGGAGACTTTTCAAATGACTGCTCTGTTGCCAATACCTGCAGAAAGTTAACCACAAGGTCTTCAGTGCCTCAAAAGATCTAAGAAGAATGACATAACTGATAAAGGGTTAGTATCCAAAATCTATAAAGAATTTATCAAACTCAACTCCCGAAAAACAAATAATTCTGTTAAGAAATGGGAAGAAGACATCAAGGGACATTTGTCTAAAGAAGACATACAGATGACTAACAGATACCCGAAAAGATGCTCAACATCACTCATTATCAGGGAAATACAAATCAAAACCATAGTGAGATACCACCTCACACCTGTCAGAAAGGCTAAATTTAAGAACACAGAAAACAACAAATGTTGGTGAGGATGTGGGGAAAGGGAATACTCTTAGCACTATTGGTGGGAATACAAACTAGTACAGTCACTCTGGAAAACAGTATAGAGGCTCCCCAAAAAGTTAAAAATAGAGGACCCTATGACCCAGCAATTACACTACTAGGTATTTACCCAGAAAATACAAATATACTGAGTCAAAGGGGCACATGCACCCTGAAATTTTCTTAAAAGATTTTATTTATTTATTCATGAGAGTCAACGAGAGAGAGAGAGGCAGAGACACAGGCAGAGGGAGAAGCAGGCTCCACGTAGGAAGCCTGATGCGGGACCCAATCCCAGGACCCCAGGATCACGTCCTGAGCCAAAGGCAGATGCTCAACCGCTGAGCCACTGAGGTGTCCTGCACCCTGAATTTTATAGCAGCATTATCAACAATAGCCAAATTATGGAAAGAGTTCAAATGTCCATCAACTGGTGAACAGATAAAGAAGTGGAATTTTTTTTTATATATGTGGAATATTACTCAGCCATCAAAAAGAATGAAATCTTGCCATCAGCAAGGTCAGGGATAGAGCTAGAGTGTATTATGCTAAGTGAAATAAGTCAGAGAAAGTCAAATGCCATATGATTTCACTCATATGTGGAATTTAAGAAACAAAACAGATGAACATAGGGAAAGGGGGAAAAAAGAGAGAGGGAGGTAAACCATAGGAGACTCCTAACTATAGAGAACAAGCTGAGGGGGTTGCTGGAGGGGAAGTTGGCAAGGGATGGGCTAAATGGGTGATGGATATTAAGGAGGGCACTTGTGATGAGCACTGGGTGCTATATGTAAGTGATGAATGACTAAATTGTACTTCTGAAACCAATATTACACTATATGTTAACCAACTAGAATTTAAATAAAAACTTGAAACAAACAAACAAAAAAATCCAAGAAGAGATGGGCTGTATCAGGTATATGCTTGGTGAGGGGAAATGGGAAATGATTTGCAGTCCCCAATCACAGCATCTAAGGAGGCACAGAAAACTTGGCTCTATTTGAATAATTTAAGTTTTGCCACTTAAGGACTCTGATTCAATGGGTAAAACTAGGAAATAATTACCTCAAGGTCAATGATCCCAAAATGTAGGAAGAAGACAGTGGCATATTAGAATTACCTAGGGATCCTGGGGACATTTTACCAGGCTATTCTTAGTTCTCCAGAGATTTTGGTACACTCACATTCCTGCCAGTAGCTATTTTTTGTCAGAGTGATTCACTATTCTTAACGCTCTGGTATGTTAGAGATGAAAAAGTTATAGCTTATAATTACTAGTCTAGTCACTAGGGAAATGTGTAGCCAAATGAGTGCCATGGGTAAGAGAATCCAGGTTGCAGAAAATGATGCTGATTTGAAGCAGTCTATATCCTTAGTCCATACTCTACAAAGGAGTAATTGACAAAAATAACAGGACACCAGACCCAGAATGAAAGGGCTCAGGCAATTCCCAGCAGTTTGTGTCTCAGGAAACAAAAGATTTTAGAAGACTGAGGGTCAGAAGCTTTCACCACAGACTCAGGACATGTAATTCCCAATTTACCAAATGTTGCAAAGGGGTCCTATAGTATATTTCTGGGCTTGATGGTAGAGAATTAAATATAACTGATTCTGTAAATTGGAATAGCTGAGAAGGGCTGGGAGAGACAGAAACTTAGAGATAAACAATACAAACCCTTGATTATGATCATTACTATGGCAACATAAAATCTCTGGGGAGTAAAATATTATTGTAAAAATGTATGATAGGCCAGAAAATAATGTTTGCTGTCATTACTTCTATACAAAATTTCCCTGGAGGTCCCAGGCACTGCAAAAAGATAAGGTAAAATGGAAATAATTATCATGATTCAAAGGAAAACCAAAATTATTCATTACAGGCAATATGATTTTCTATACAGCAAATCAGAGAGACTCTAGAGATAAATGATGAGAACTAATAAGAGAATTCAACAATGATACTAGATACAAGATAAACACACAAAGAATAGCTGTGTTCCTGAATCCCTGCAACAACCAATCAGAAATATTCCATTCATTAAAGAAACAATAATCATTAGATATGTAGAAGAAAAAATAACAAAAAAAAAATGTGGAAAACATGTATAGAGGAAATTAGTTCAGAAGATAGGCCTAAATAGATGGGGCTATTTACATATACTATCATAAGCATGCCAACTCTTCCCAAATTAATCTCAAAAATCAACCAAAAATTCTGAAAAGGGATATCATAGATTTTGAAGAGCAAAGAAAAGCCAAGAAATGTTTAAAGATAATATTAGAGAGAACTGAAGACTCATTCTACCCTATGTAAAGGCTTACCATTAAGCCACAATAATTTGATAAGGTGTTTTTGGCATAGATGTAGATAAATAAGCCAACAACCCAGAAATTGCACCAAAACAATCAAACTGTACAGACTTAAATAGTTCTCCCCCAACATACATGTCCACCTCAGAATATAAACCTATTTGAAAGTAGCTAGCAGATGTAAACAGTTGAAATGAGGGCATACTAGAGTGGGCTGGGCCCTAAGCCAATGACTAGTGTCCCTATCAGAAGGTCATGTGAGGACAGAGACAGGAGAGAATGCCATTTGATGATGGAGTCAGAGATTAGAGTGATGCAGCTACAAGCCAAGAAGTGCCAAGATTGCTGGCAACAACCAGAAGCTAGGAAGAAGCAAGGAAGTATCCTCCCCTAGAACCTTCAAAAGAGAACATCACCCTACCAACATTTTGATTTAAGAATCCTCACTCTCACAACTGAGACATTTTTTGTTGTTTTAAGCCATGCAGCTTGTGGTAATTTGTTTTGGCAGCCCTAGGAATCTAATACACAAGCAAACACATATACTAGAGATTTACAGGGCTGCCACATTCCATAGCTCCAGGGGACACCATTTACATTATATTCTATATGCTCTAGGATTGTGCCATTCACATAGAATATGATATGAACGGTACTCCCTGAAGTTGCACATACCAACAGCTCTCTTTATATAGGAGAGAGGAGACAATACAAATTAATGTGAAAAAGGTTTAACTTTTCAATGATATGTGACAGAACTGAGGGATACTCATGTGGAAACAGATAAAGTCCAAACCTGGTGTCACTCTATGCAAAACATAAACAAACAAACAAAACTAATTCTAGACAGATGGATGGTCTAGATAAGGAAAGAGAAAAATGTAAATTTTAATTGATAAAGAAAATATTAAATAGCTTTATGGCATTGGGGTTGAGAATTATATCTTAAGCAAAACAAAAGAAATCCAAAACATTATTTTGGTAAGTTTGTTTATATTGAAATTGAAAATTTCTGTATGACAAATGACATCATGAACAAAGTAAAAATACAAGCAACAGAACAAAAGATATTTGCATTATGTATCCCTTATCAAAAAGAAATATATTTAAAGAAACAAATATTAAAGAATTCCCATAAATCAATAGGAAAAGGGAAATTAGGTAAATAAACCAAAAGAAAAAAAATCAGCAAAATATATGAGCAGGTAAGTGGAGAAAAGACATCACATTTATGAAAAAGATGTTTAATATTTTTATGTTGAATAAACCTGCCCTATAGTCCAGTAACCTCACTACTGGATATTTTCACACAGAATACAACACTAATTCAAAGGAATATATGCACCCTTATGTTTATCACAGCACTATATACAATAGCCAAATTATAGAAGCAACCAAATGTCCATTGATAAATGAATGGATAAAGAAGATGTATAATAATAATAAAGAATGAAACCTTGCCATCCACAACGACATAGATGGACCCAGAGTATAATGCTAAATGAAATAAGTCAGAGAAATACAAATACCATATGTTTCACTCCTATGTGGAATTTGAGAAACAAAACAAAGGAGCAAAAGGAAAAAGAGAGAGAAAGATAAGCTAAGAAACAGACTCTTAACTCTTGAGAACAAACTGGTGGTTACCATGGGGAAGATGGGTGGGAAAATCTGAAATGGGTGATGGGGATTAAAGAGTACACTTATCATGATGAGCACTGAGTAATAATATAGATTTGTTGAATCACTATATTGTACACCTAAAACTAATACAACACTATATGTTAACATATACTGAAATTAAAATTTTAAAAACTTTAAAAAAATAAAATAAATTTTAAAAATACATTTTTATGTTTAAAGAAACATTTATTTAAATACATGAAATTCTATTTTATATCCTGAACATTAAGAACAATTAAGAAAAAAAAACAATTAGGAAGTCTGATAGCACTAATAATTTGCTAGCATATGGACACATGCAAATTCTTCCACATTGTTAGTGTATGCCATTTACATCACTGCAACACTTTGTAAGGCCATTTGGCGATATCTGGAAAGTTAAAGGTGTACATTGCCTATCTCCAGCAAATCCACTTTTAGGGGATCCTAGAAGAGTTTGAACAGGGGCATAAGGAATCATATAGATAGAAGGAATTCATTGAGTGCCACTTTGTAATGGGAAAGTACTGTAAACAATATGAATGGTCATCCATAAGGGAGTGGATAAATTTATAACTGAGTATGTATTGTCTGCTTACATGATTATTGTATATTTATAAATGAACTACATTTACATAGAAAAAAATCTCTAAATAATAATATTGATTTTTTAAAGGACGCTGTAAAAAATACATACTGTATAGCATCACCATGTAAAATATTAAATCTTACAAAATAATTCTAAACATTGAAAAAATGTATATTGTTTTTGGATAAATATATATGTTTTAGTGTTATAAACATGGACTGGAAGAATACATACCGAGTTCAGGATAATATTCACTTTTTTTTTTTAAGATTATATTTATTCAGAGAGAGAGAAGAGGCAGAGACACAGGCAGAGGAAGAAGCAGACTCCATGCAGGGGGCCCGACGTGAGACTCCATCCCGGGTCTCCAGGATCACACCCCCGGCTGCAGGCAGCACTAAACCGCTGTGCCACCAGGGTTGCCCTAATATTCACTTTTGAGAAAGATGAGCAAGGAATGAGAATGAGGTGCTTTTTTGAAATGTGTAATATTTTGATTATATTTGTAAAATCTAAATGAAATATAAAAAATATTAACATCTATAAACTCTGGTGTTAGGCAGTACATAGATATGTGATACATAATTTTCTAATCTTTTAGGATGGTTGAAATATTTGGTCAACAAAATAGAGACAAAGAAGAAAAGGAAAAGGAAGAAGAAGATAGGAGGCAAGAGGAAGAGGAGGGAGGAAAGTGGACATGGTCTTTGGACACAAATAGCCCTGCAAGCTAATTGTGGCAAGCCATGTGGTTTAGTAGAAGGAGCTTGGCTGTGGGCTCAGATAGACTAAATTCTAGCTTTTTTCAGCTTGGACAAGTTAACTATTCTAGGACTCCATTCATCCACCTATAGGAGGGACAGATTAAAATTTAACTGACCATGTTCTGTGAAGACTAGGTTATGGGAGGTATCTAAAATGCCCTATGCAGGGTCCACCAGGTACACAGAGTGCTCCATGAATAATACAGCCTCCTCTCTCTCCTTTTAAGCAATGGGAAACAGTAAGTTCTGTGCAGGAAGTATACCACCTTAACTCACCGGATGGAACTCAACTCCTCCTTCTGAGGCAGTCTTTTTTTTTTCTTTTCATCTCAGTAAAAGTAATTTTGAAAAGAGATTAAATGCCTTTGGCATGAACAAAGATGCAGACTATAGAGAAAATTGTAGGGCTTCAGTCTCCACCAAAGTATCCATTATAAAGGTAGGTGAGGAAGTTCCCATGGCTCTGCATTTAAGCTCAAACCACTTATTTAAGGAGATCATGGCACAGGCCCTTCACCTTTGGTTGTTAATGACCTTACTTTGAAGTACTGAATGGAACACGCGGTAGGGTCAATTGCAGACTCAATGACAAGAATTAAAGCGCAAAGCTCCCTAATGAGATCTGTGCTTATTCCTTGTGGTTCAAGGAACACTGTGGTTAATAGTTTACAGCCTACAGGGTCAAACCCCTTGCAGAAGCAGAGTTAACTTAGGCATTCCCTGGGCTGTATAAACAACACTGTCTGTAGTAGAAAGCTTGACCCTCCTTTTATCATGCCAGGAAATTCTTGGAATGTAGCCACTGTCTGATATTTATGGTTCCATAAGCATTTGACTCTGAAAAGTCTCTAATTCTGGAAAACGGCCACTGATCAGTTGTTAATGCACAAGCAGTAGGAAAAAAGTCACCCCTTAAAAGGAGAGAGAGGACAAAAGGAACAGCTTGTGAGGCTAAAAGTATGACAAGTATGACGTCTACCTATACAGGAAGTGTATATGCATCTTTAATACATACATACATACATACATACCAAGGTCCTATATATGTATTTCCACATATAGACACGAAAATGGTAAAACACATGCTTAAACATATAAAAAAATTTTAATTTTCTTTTGTATAAAAAATTTTGGCATATAATATTTATCAAAATAGTAGAATAAGACAGCCTAAATTTACATAGGCTTCTGTCCCTGTGTAAACTTACTTTTTTGAGCTCTTTGGGCTGAAAGGAACCTTGAGAAGTCCTTTCATCCATTTTCCTCTTTGCATTAACAAGGATCTTCAGGGAAACCCAGAGCATTGTTCACCTTATCGTTTAAAAAAAAGAAAAAAGAAGATTTTTAAAACTTCCTTGGATATATGTATCTCCATGTCTAAAAAAAAAAAAAATCATCCATTTTGAAATTCCTTACCAATCCTTTCTAAAGGATTTTTAAATTAAGCAAAGAGAATCACATAAGATACCTAATAACTGAATCAGAGGTAGTGGTTTCATACATTTTCCAAACATCTTGTCTCCAAGGTAACCTGTTCCTTCCTGACAGGCTGGAGGGCTAGAGACAAGTGAGAAGATGGAAACATGATGAAGTCGCATCCAAGGATGAGGTGGCCACTGGCTGATGGATCGATTCCGACAAGAATAAAACAATTCATAGAAATCAATGTCAGTGGCCTGCAGGTGCATCTCAGAATTGCTGCTGTGCTGGAGATGAGTTGCAAACACTGCATTCTTTTCTCAGTAACACTAACATCCAGTAGTCAGATACTACCTTTTAAGCCTGAACTCCTTGGGTTGGGGGGTGCCTGAACTCCATAATAAAGTCACCCAGAGATCTTCAGCAGATTATTCTGGTCTATATAATCCAGGCAGGTGATGAAGAAATCAGAGGCATATTGGTGGAAATAACTGGTATCTTGCTAGGAATTTCTGGTATTATTCAAGGAAATGTAGAATCTCCTTTCCAAGAGTATTTGAAAATATCCCACCATACAGGATGCTGTCATCCAGGAAGTGGCCCAAGTTTGAGCAGTGGAGACTGGTTATAATAGTACTGTTCAAGGTGGAAACCACCCCAAACCTGGCCCCGTGTCATGCATTCAGCACTTTTGGCAAGTTAAAAGACCCAGGCAGGGTTTGTAAGATAAAGATACTCAGTTCTCAACCCAGCAATTAATGAATTTATACACGTTGCCCCTTTTCTCCTTCAGGGCAGCCTCCAGTACAACCCCTGTGTCTCCTTCCTAACACCTTACTCCTACCTGCACTACCACCAGCAATGTGAAGACACAGAGCTCCCAGTCTGAGTGAGTTGGGGCATCCTGGAGACAGCTGGCCTACAGAGGCAGAAAACTCAATAATACCAGCTCCTATTTCCGGGGAAGCCACTATATACCTACATACTGGACACTGGGCTGCATGTCAATATTTCATAAGATCCTAATAAGGGAGTATTATCATTATCCTTTTTAAAAAGATTTTATTTACTTAAGAGATAGCATGAGTGTGGGGAGGAGCAGAGGTAAAGAGACAAGCTGATTTTGAGCTAAGTGTAGAGCCTGATACAGGGCTTGAGACCATGACCCTGAAATCATGCTCTGAGTGAAATCAACAGTCTGAAGATCAACTGAGCAACCCAGGTGCCCCTATTATTATTTTCATTTTAAGAAGAAGGAAACTGGGACTTAGAGAAGAGAATTTATTGAAGGATATGCAGTGAATAAGAAGAGCTGGAAACCTAACCTTGGAACTTTTACCTTGAAATTCATACTCTTTTTTTTTTAATATTTTATTTATTTATTCATGAGAGACAGAGAGAGAGAGAGAGACAGAGAGACAGAGACACAGGCAGAGGGAGAAGCAGGCTCCATGCAGGAAGCCTGACGTGGGACTCAATCCCGGGACTCGAGGATCACCCCCTGGGCTAAAGGCAGGCGCCAAACCACTGAGCCACCCAGGGATCCCTGAAGTTCATACTCTTAATACCATATTCTACTGCCTAAATTTATTTATTTATTTATTTATTTATTTATTTATTTTTTAATTTTTATTTGTTTATGATAATCACAGAGAGAGAGAGAGAGAGAGAGGCAGAGACACAGGCAGAGGGAGAAGCAGGCTCCATGCACCGGGAGCCCGATGTGGGATTCGATCCCGTGTCTCCAGGACCGCGCCCTGGGCCAAAGGCAGACGCCAAACCGCTGCGCCACCCAGGGATCCCTACTGCCTAAATTTAATAAGACTGCCACCAGCTAGATGTGGAAAGTCAGGCCAAAGTCTCTCTGAATCTCAACCTTTTTATGCATAAAAAAACCTCTTCTTTTTTTCAAGTGAATTTTAAGAAGTCTATGTGACACACCCCGGCTACTTACTGGCATTAATAAGCAAAGGAAGAAGGAGGGGGAAAGGTAAAGGACTTAAGAAAGAAAGATGAGAGCTAAGAGTGTGAGGGTGAGAAAGGGCCTTTGTTATGTTAATGAAGGGGCTTTGAAAAGCTCTAGATCACCTAAGTGGAGGCTGGTCATCAGAGGAACCAAGTGATTAGAGGGTTGGAACTTTCATTCCCATCCCCCTAACCCCCAAGAAAGAGAGAGGGGCTGAAGGTTAAATCAATTGCCAATAGCCAATGACTTACTCCATGTTGTCTACATCATGAAGCTTCCATAAAGTCCCAAAAAGACAGGGTTCAGAGAGCTTCCGGGGGATGAACACGTGGAGGTGCTGGGAGAATGGCCCACCTGGAAAGAGCATGGAAACTCTGAGCCCTTTCCCCATACTTGTCCTGTGCATCTCCTCTATCGGGTTGTTCCTGAGTCATAGCCTTTCGTAAGAGACCATAAACCGAAGTTCTAGTAAGTAAAATGATCATCTGAGCTCTGAGAGCTGCTCTAGCAAATTAATCAAATCCAAGGTGGGGGGTCATCAGAACCTCCAATCTATAGTGGTCGGTGAGAAGCACAGATGCCTGGGCTTGCAACTGGCATCTGAAGTGGTGGTGGAGCACTCAGGTGAGCCTGAGACCTCAACCTGTGGAATCCGAGGCTATTTCTGAGTAGATTGTGTCAGAATTCAGTTGCACTATGGGAAACCCAGCCAGAGTCCACAGAATTGCTCACGTATTGGTGTGGAGAAGTGCCTCCTAACTACATACATACACTGGAATTGGGTCCGAAGAGCACAGAAGACCATTCCTAGCAGTGGGGATGCTATATACAAAAGCCCTCAAAACAGGAAGAAGTATGAAAGTGAGAGGCACGAGGCTGGAGGGTTCTGGAGGTTATTCTAGGGAGTTTTTGGGTGCAACTCTATCCCATCCTACTAATTCAAAAGATATTGATCTATTGCCTAAATTTATCAATACTAACAAGATTCTTGGAAACAGTAATGAAAAGTGTCTGATGTAGAAACCTAGAGATGTAGAAATTGATTGAGGGGGAGTGTGAAAATGCTTGGGGAAAGCTCAAGTTTTAAACAGTTTAAGTTATTACTGTGAGCAGTGTTTGGGGGAGGGGAGGTGCTTTGTTTTGTTTTGTTCTTGCCCTTCTCTCTTTCACTGGAGGAAATACGCAGCCTGAGGTGGCTGGTGGTAAGGCATGTTATTCCAAGAAGGACCCCTGAAGGTTGCGTGGAGCTCTAATGCCAGGCTCCTAAAATCTTCATTAATTCATCCAACAAAGTTTTATTAAACGTGTGGCAGTCACCGACACCAACTGGCCTTGTGATCCTTGCTAATGATACCCTGTTATTTTGTGACATTGTATTCTCTGCCCCAAACAGTATGCTCAATTGCACAATTCCCCAGCCTCATTCCCAGGCAGGGAAAACCATATGACCCATATGGAAAACCATCTGACCCAACAAGACATAAAGGGAAGGTATCTGGGGAAAAGAAGGCTTACCTAATACTAAAGTGCCTTGCAAACCTCCAACTATAGGGGACAGAGCTGACTGAGGCCCCATCTGCTACACTGTAAAATTTATCTCAGTGTTTCCCAGGAGTCCATGCTATCCCTGTCTGCTTCCAGATCACAACCCAATCCATCAGGGATATTCTTGGGAGACTGGAGACTCCTGACAGGTAACTGTGACCAAGGGCTCCCTGACACTCTTGCCAAACCGGATTACAATCTAAAACACACCCAACCAACTTTCCTTCTCTCTCTTCTACTCGAAGCAGACTTGTATTGTGACCTGACAACTCTCCTACACCCCTTTTCCCACATTCTCTTACAGACATTTCATGGTGAATCCAGTTTTGGCATCTGCTTCTCACAGGACCCAGACTAACACAGAAAGTATGTAACGTATATTGTTCTAAGGAAATCTCCAGGATATATTGTTAAATGAAAAAAATCAAGATTCTGAACAGTATGTAAAATGTGCTACCTCCTGTATCAAAATGACGAGGAAATAAGAATATTATGAATGTGTATTTGGTTTTGAATGCAAATAGAGTAGTTATTTATGATGGTGAGTTGAGTAGGGCCTGGAAAACAGATGGAAAATGGAGAAGAGAGGGAGAGATTCTCTATATTTTTATACACTTTTTGTTTTTAACTAAGTGACAATATTATGTATACCTTTTCTTTTTAAAGGATAAAAGAGTCAATGTCTTAAGAAACTAATACGGATTTTCTGGGTTCTGGTTGCTCTGGAACATGTGACACATATTCTTAATAAGGCAATTTAAGAGTCGGAAAAGCTTTTTGTAAGCTATAAGAAGACATCAATTACTCAATGCCGTTGCATGCTAGAGCCCCAAAGCAGCAACACTCCCTGAGAAGCTGAGAAAACTATTTAACACCCTTCTAACAGGATTCCGCCACCACTCACGGTACACACAGCCACGTCAACAGAGCCTCTATTCAGAATCTGAAGCTAACATCTTCTGAATCGATTCCTGCTTATAACTTTAAATATGTGGTCATATAACCTTTCATTCTGATCCACAAATCCTAAAGATGGCAGGTTTCATGATGACCTGTGTTCATTTCCACTCCAAGGAGGAGATTGTGTAACAAGAAGCAATGCTGTTTCCCCTGGTGGGCACACCGTCAGGAGCTGTAAGATGGGCTTTCTCAACCACCTCAAACCGGCTTGCAAGACTATGATACTTGTAAGAATGGATGTCAAATTATTGATAAAAATGCTTTATTAATAATATTGCTAAAAGTTTTATTAAGGCTTGATAAATATTCAGTGGTAGTGTTTGGAGAAAAAAAAGTGTTTATGGTCTTCTGTGCCATTTCACATTAGGATTGATGGGAAAAAAATATTTGATTGGGGGAAATGGGGCAGATAACGTATATTGTCAAGCTTAAATCTTTCAAAATTTCAGTAATTCATCTAGTATATTTGGGAAAAGAGACTGTAGATGGTTTTAATAGCAATGGTATAGGAAATTTAGACTACAATTACTCTGTTTTTCAACCCTCTAAAAGTTATCCATCTGTTTCCAAACAGGAATCCTATATATTATAAAGTAGCTGTGTTCTGTGAAGAAAATTTTACCATCTGGAGCTCATTTCCCTATTAACTCTGGTGAGAACTTTAGATGGTTTTTGAGATGGTATTGGGAATAAGGGCTACTCTTTATTGAGCTTCTACTATGTTCTAGGCCCTATGTTAGAAACTTTACATATATTATGTCCAAATTTCATAACTATATTATGAACTAGGTATTATTTTTCCTTTTTTTAAAAGATGAAGTTCTGAAATCAAGTAACCCTGATGGGGCAGAACAAGATTCAAACTCAGGGCAATCTGGCAGCAAAACTTATACTCTCTCCCCCATGCTAGTCGCCTTACAGCACAGACAAGGGGCACCCCTTGTGATATGTGGCAGATACTGTGAGATACCCCTCACAGTATCTGCCACAAAACATATGACGGGAAATTGTTAGTCTCCTTGGTAATTGTTTTTTATTCTCTAAGCACAGAATTCACCCATCTATCCAGAAGTTGTCCTGACAATTGTATTTCTTTCCACCCCAGTTGGATTTGTGGTGGATCCAGGGAAGCCCAGCGGGTGGATGCATCCTTCCATGTCATTTGGGTAATATTTTCCAGCCAGATTAGAACCAGTACCACTGAGTCTTACTCTTTGAGGTGAGGCCTCCACATTGTAGGGAAGACAGCCCTACAGGATGACTTTCTCCACCAACATCGGAAAACAAATGTTCCCCGGGCAAGGCTGTTCAGCACACCTCGTGGGCATCACCATGGCCCAGCTCTGGTTAATACCCACCACGGCTTCCAAGGAAACCTCAGTTGGTGATGTTAATAAGAGCCCCAGAGAGTTAAAAGCACAGGAATGAAATACCTTAGAATTCCACTGTTGGGACACTGGAGACCTTTATATGGTATTTCACTTAAAATTTTACTATATAACACGTTGATACATGGCAATAAGAAAGAAAACACAATCCAGAAGATGTGTTCAACATGAAAACTAAGCACATTGGTAATTATTTTTTTGCATATCCTTCTATCTTAAACTCTGTAATCATGTATAAAGACATGTTCTTCATATAATACTCATTATTCTCCATCTTTTCACTTCACGATCTTTGAGATTTTGCTATATAAATGCATAAAAATTGCACCAGTCAAGGTTGCCGGTCATAAGCAACAGAAATCTGTCTGATTGAAACAGATGACATTTATACAAATTAAAATGAACACTTTCAGAATTGAGAATGCCTGAGTACTAGGCACAAGGCCCTCCCCACAGGGGCATTCTGAAACTTCCCTGTGAAGCTGGCTACTTTGCTCAAAGCCCCACTGCAGGGTGCTTGGGGCCAGCAGGACTTCCTCAGGTGACATCTCTGAGGCTGCCCAGGCACCATTCCTCCTCCAGAAACATTGCCTCTGCTGCCCATGCAGGAAGAATGAGCCGTCACCTCTATCACCTGTCTTGTCAGAATGGACTCTTCAGTCCTGCTTCTTGGCCACACAAGCTTCCACTTGAGAGTCTATGGTTGTTTGTTCTGAATGGAAGAGTCTAAGATGGGTGCCCACATCACAGTGAAGGGAAACTTTCCAGAAACCACAAAAAGCCACAGCCCCTTACTGGTGAAGATCTTTCCCCCAAATTATTATTTTTAAGGCGGTGTCACTGGGAACATATTGCTTTCAAGTCAGGGACTGGCTGTATACCTTAAAGGCTGGATTCCTGGAGAATAGCTGGGGAAGGCAGGAAAATGAGATTTCTATTGTTGAATCTAACATTTAGCCCTACAATGGGAGTAATTCTGCATAAAAGTGTCTCCCTTATAAAAGCTCTCCAATTATTATCATAATTTTATCTCCTTCCAACCTTCTAAAGTGGGAAAATGAGGAGACATAAGACTGCGCCAGCTCAACAGCAATACCTATAATTTAGCATTTCTCATCATGTGCTTTGACATCAACAAAATATGTAAAATTGGGCAAATAGAGAGAGATGCCTTCATTTAAGGTGGAGTTGTGTTTGCAACATGCATGCAAGCATCCAGATTGGGTGCAGGGTGCTCATAAATCAGTGTGCTCAAAGTGAGGTTCCCAGGCCAGCAGCATGAACATTACCTGGCAACTTAATAAAAATGCAAATTCTTTTTTTTTAAGATTTTATACATTTATTCATGGGAGACACACACACGGGGGCGGGGGGGCTGCAGAGATACAGGCAGAGGAAGAATCAGGCTCCACGCAGGGAGTCTGAGGTGGGACTCAATCCAGGGTCTCCAGGATCAGGCCCTGGACTGAAGGCGGCGCTAAACCGCTAAGCCACCCGGGCTGCCCTAAAAATGGAAATTCTTGAGGCCCACCCTAGCAAGTCCCCCAGATCCACTTGTATTTATTCATTCATTCATTCATTTTTAAGATTTATTTATTTGAGAGAGAGCTAAAGCACGATCAAGCAAGGGAAGTGGCAGACGGGGAAGAATGGGGAGAGAATCTCAAGGAGATGCCCCTCTGAGCACAGAGCCTGACTTGGGGCTCAGTCTCATGACCCTGAGATCATGACCTGAGCCAAAACCAAGAATCCCATGCTCAACTGACTGGGCCACCCAGGCACCCCAACAATCTACTTTATTATTTTTTTAAAGATTTTATTTATTTATTTATTTATTTATTTATTTATTTATTTATTTATTTATTATTTATTTGAGGGAGTGAGAAAGGGGAAACCCCAGGGGAAGGAACAGAGGGAGAGGGAGAAGCAGGCTCCCGCTGAACAGGGAGCTCCAACCCAGATCTCGGGGGACCATGACCTGAGCCAAAGGCAGATGCTTAGCCCACTGAGCCACCCAGGCACCGGAACAGTCCACTTTAAAGAGACTTCCAGGTGATTCTAATGCAGGTTAAGGTTTAAGAAGTGGGCTGTGTAGAGAAAAGCTGCCGTATTTCAGCTGTTATCCCTCCTATGGCACTCTCTGAATGCAAGTGGCCTTGCAGAAGACAGAGAGCTCCCTGCCCCCCAAAAGCAGCCCAGGTAATGATAGTGCCTTGGATAAGCTTGCCCTCCCTAGGACTCAGGGTAAATTGCCAAAGCAAATACCTGGAGTGAATGTGACTTTCACCCAAGCTCTTGAAAGTTTTGCTGTGGCTTTAACTCTGACATACCTATTTAAGAAGGGGGAGTTCAATGCATGTCTGTTTACACACCCACATACGTAACTATGTCCATCAGTAAAACCACCTGCAGAGCAGAGCTGTCCAAGGGAAGTGAAAGATTTGCCTCCATTAAATTTGCTCACTGTGTTGCAACTGTATTTTTGGACTTCCCTTATCACAGCGTGACGTCCATTTGCACAACCACATTTTTTCAGTGACTGGAAAGTGATCGCCACAGCTTGGCAGCCTATCCTGCCGCACGATCATTTATTTCTCACAGCACTCCATCCTGGACGTTCTCATTGAGCACAGAGCCTTTGAAGTCCATGGTGCATATAATTCAGCTGACAGTGGATTGGATTGGAGTCCATCTAAATAAAGCCCAAGCCTGAGCAGGCATCAAAATATCTTCCCCATAATTGGCAAGCACTATTATTCTACTGAACTTTTTTTTTTTTTTCAAGAGAGACATTTTCTTGGCTACATATTTTATCGACTTTTGCTATAATGATTTTCTCTTTACTTTTGAAGGTGTTTTGTTTTTTCTGAGTCAAAATCTTCTTCCACTCTAACAAGCTCTCCAACTTTGCCTCGGTTTATGTTTACCGATTTGCCCACTGGAAGAAAACAGGTAATATTTTAAATAATTTCTCAGGCTTTTTGACCTATGAAGATCGCTTTGGTCTCCCTTGAGCTTTTCCATCTAATTTGCTTAAATCCTTTTTAAATTGGGGTTCATTTACTTAATGTTCGATGTCTGCATTGACTTCCTAAAGCTAATTTCAGAAGGCAGGGGCAGTTCCAGGAGAGAGCTTCTTCTCTGAATGGCCCTATAAAAATGAGAGAGGACTGGAGGGAAATTTGGAAACATGGAGACCAGGGATGCTAATTTATTGTAATGGTAATGTAGTAAACACCGAAAAAGCCACAACAATAACCCATGGCTTTCTACTTCTTCCCTTCACAGACGCAAAGTTAGGATATGAAACATTCTGCCTATGTGAGTATGTTTAACTCTGTGTTGCAATATAAGTAAACCGAGCCTAAGAAACACCTGGGGTAATTTAATAATAAAGCAGGACACAGAGGATGCTAACAGTTGGCACTAGGGCATAAAAACACAGAGAATATAAAATGTAATAGCAATTTCAAAATGTAATACAATTGCATGAAAATGCAATTAAATCAGGTTGGATAAATAGCTTCCAGGATATAATAGCAAGAAGAGAGAGTTCATTTCAATGAAGTGAAAATGGCAAAAAACTGAATAAATAATTTAAAGCTGGAAATGAAAAAAGTTCCGCGTGGAGTTTAGGAGACAATTGAGCTCCTGTGACCTTGTGCAAGTCGGTTAACCTCCTGAGGCTTTATTTTCCTTATTAGGAGAAGGAGGGGACATGAGGGAGGGTTAGACTATGTGATCTTAAAGGTCTATTCAAGTTCTAAATTCCCCTCCTGGGCATGGGAGGGAATGGAAATGTAGGGCATCAACACAACAACATTAGTGGCTCTGGAAAAAAAATGCACTTACACAAACTGTAAATTTGGGTTTCATATGAAGCATTGATTTTTTCTGCTGAGATTTCTTGTTATTTTTTACAAAAATAAAAGATAAGAACAAATGCCTGCAATGGCTGGATTTCCCTGTTTCCATCTTAGTCTGGCTACAGTTTTCCCTTATCTGGGGTTACAAAAAAGGCAGTCTGCTTACAGATAAAACAACTCATGTGGATAATGTGGATAATGCTATGCTGAAGTTTTGGGCTCACTTATTCTCTTCCCTTTCTACCCTTCTGCCACGTTTCATTCACCTGATCCCCCCAGGGTAGGAAAGTTAGCTGGGTGCTAATCAGTGGACAAGGAAAGGGGAACCGTATGTTATTGCAACCTGAATGGATCATGGATCATGGGTCAAGCAAGCAAGGATTCCAGTGAGGGTTGTTAAGAGATATAATTCATTTAACTACAAAGACATGGTGAGGGAAAGAAATGCCCTCACGCAACACATAGACATCAATCACAGAGGCTAAGGGAGAAATGTGTTTATAATGCTTATTTATAATGGAGGATAGTCAGCAAAGGCAGGGAGGGGCAAGCCGCAACCTCCACCCCCACCCCCCATCCCAAGAGGAAACTACCTTTAAAAGGAAAAAGACCTCATCCTATTATTCTACACCACTCTGGAAGGAGTCCTCCACATTTTCCCACATGAGCAACTACTTGATAGGTAGATAAGCAAGGGAACAAAACCTGATTGGGTTTTTAGAAGGTTAATCATATTAAAATAGCTCGCCACAATCTCATAAAAACTCCTAGACTTAGAAACTCCAAAGGCAGTCCTCTAAGGTCCCCTCTGCCTTCCAGAGCTTTGTACTATTACTCAATAAACCTTGCTTGGCTGCCCACTGCTTTGTCTGGTCTACCTCTACATTCTTCCAAGGGATGTGACCAAGAACTGTGGGCACTAGAGGAAAAGAAATCCTGAAACATTTATATAAATCTATGGGATCTTGAGAAAAAACAAAGAGGTGTCTTTTGGGCCATATTATGCTTTAATAGAAATAAAAAAAGCAATCAGTTCTTTGTTCTTCATTGTCACTTGAGGATAGATTGACTTGAGAAGGATTTTCTACCCTTCTCTACTCCCAAGTAGCTAATCAGCAAACATGAAATTTAAGCCCAAACTCTGTAAATGAAAGGCTGTTGGCTATGTCCAATGGTTTAATACTTCAATTCCTGATTAAAAATGCATCTATTTTTCAGTTATGTGATGATTCTAACTGCTGAAGATGATTTAGTACCATTAATATTTTCTTCTTCATTGAAGAAAGACAGAGGGTATACTGGAGATGGACGTCACTGCAAAACTATAGGGAAGAGATTGGGTGATGAATCCTGACATCAGACTATCTGAGTTTGAATCTGGTCTGTCACCAGCTAGACCTCAAGACCTGACCTGTGCTTCCCACATGTCTGTACTCACCTGTCTTTGTCCCACATTTTTCCTTAAGCTCCTCTTCCATATTCTCTCTTAATTCAGGCAAATGGAAAGTGAAAACCACCCCTTGAGTTGTAGTGGCGTCCCTGACAAGACCTTCAGCTGGCCCAGACCACCCAGACAAGTTGGAGAGAACTCACATTAGTTTGGATATAGGTTCCATGCCTAGGTATCAGTGTCCTCAAATATAAGGTTGGTAATATTAACAATAGCACCTTTCCCATAAATTTATTGTGGTGATTAAATGAGCTGCTAGAAGGCAGATGTTTGGAACTGTGCCTAGAACATAGTTAATTACCCTGTGTGAGCAATTATCAGAATAAAGAGGCTTTGGGAGGAGTTAACAATAGCAATAAGAATCGTCCTGTATCTTAATTCCAAGACTCAAATAGTTCTGAATTATGTGCAAAAGTCACAATTACGAAATATCTGTCTAATATCGTGTCCTTCTAGACACATATTCCCCATCCCCAGTTGTATTATAGATTATTTGCAAAGGAGTTTGAAAAGGAATCCTATGAGCATATATTAGGAGCTATTGTTGGTGTTTTGCTTATGGGAACCAGACTGGGGAAATTATAGTACATTCCCAACAGAGACACTTGAGCTTGCCTGGTTCTTTTCAGGAGGCAATAACATACTCAGGTTACCAAGGATTACAGGAGTTAATCTTACAGGAACACAAGGAAGAAATACAGCTCAGGAAGATGTCTAGTTTTAGAAAACAGAGCTTATGAAGAACTGAATCATCATTCAGAACAGAACAGTAGTCTAGAGGTCTCCTTTTCTCGACTCAGCTTCTCTAGCTCCAATTTCTTTTTCCACTTATTTTCACTACTAATTGAAAATCCCCACAAAATACAATTAGTTTAGTTACGTTTTGTTTGTGTGCTCTGCTTTTGTAGGAGTAAATGCATCCCTTGGACAGTATTTCCAATCCAAAGCCTCCATAATTTCCCCCTCTACCTTGTTCATAGTCTTAAATTCAGTCAGTAGTCCCTGGTCTAATTGGTTGTGCTCAGTAAAAGAGTCTTGTGGTATAAAGCCCAGCAAGTCATATGCAAAGAATGGCTCCCTTGTTGAATTGTTCAGAAGGTGGAGATGTGAGTGTGGCAGATATTCATAATGTCATAAAACACCTTTCTAGTGTGAGACCCACAGCATTTTTGAGAGTTTGAACTCAAATTAGGTGCCACATCTTACCTTATTGATCGTGATAGGCCAAAAGGCTAATATAACTGGCCTATAAATTATTTCTAATTCCTCACTATTTTGTTTATTTCTCCAAGGCCACAACTAACTGAAGTAGGTGCCATGGCACTAAAACTAATGAAGAAAAAAAATCCTAATAGCAGTAGCAGGAAGGCTTTGATGCAGATGAGTTATATAGGATTTTACAAAATGTATAAACCAAGATAAGCTAAGTTAGTAAGCCAAAAATAGCTAAATTACTCCTAAGTACAAATAAATATTATTATGAAGAAGGTTCTTTTCAAAAGAAAAAATCTGCCTCTTAAACAAGTCGAAACTTTGAAGTATAGGAAAAGCCAAAACAAACAGACAAACAAACAGGTGCAGGTTGTGCCCATATTACTAATAAGGTTACCTTTCCAGGTTTCACTTGTGTTCATCTCTGAACCAAGTTTCACAGGGTTTCAAGATATGCAAAACTCATGAGATTTGTCCAACTCAGCGAAAAATTTACACACATGAAGATACTGAGTATTGTCACACTGAATTTGTAATTTATAATTATATTATGAATAAGTACCTACATGAGCAACATAGTTTGTGAATTCTCTAGGACAGTGATTTTCAGTCCTAGCTCTAGCTTAGACTCACCTGAAAAGCTTTTAAACCGTGATGATGGCAGGAATATATGATTTAATTGATGTGAGGTAGTTCCAGACATTGGTATTTTTATTAAATGGGAACATTTATCAAAGTTCTCTAGGATTCTCACATGCAACCAGCACCCAGTGAAGCAGAGGGGATTCCTGTGTGCCAGAAGAGCCTGAGAAGACTGCCAGAAAAGGTTTTAGAAAAGACCTTTAAAGGATCTTCTGGATATAAAAGAGGCAAAGTCTATTCTAAGACAAGGAAAGTTTGAGCAAAATTGAGATTCATGTTGGGATAAGTGATTTGTTTTGTGACTATGTGAGGTAGTTACAGTGGAGCAGGATAATAGAGAAACACAAATAACAAATTGAGAATTTGGAGTTTAACAAACAAACCAGGGAGGCTAAAGGAGAGACAGTAGAGGCCTTCAAAGAAAAAGCCAACAAGACTCTGGAACTGGTTAGATATAGTTGCTAATGGACTGAGACATCATCAATTACTATTGCTTTGAAGTTTATGAAACATTTTTTCACTCTGAGGGACTCTCTGATTCCACTCAAAGCTCAAAAAATATATATAGCAAGTTAATGTTTGTACACCTAGAGCATTTAGTTAATGCTTGGCCACAATGTCACCCCTGGCTGGTGGGTTCTACTCTGAAACAGAGTATACCCAGTCTATGAAGTCTTTAATAGGGGAGTCAGGAAATAAAAAATAAATTATAGTCATTTCCTATCTTTCAAGTTCATCTAAAATGAGTAATATCTGTACTATACATCATGTACAAGGACATATTCTTTCTTGAAGCTTTCTGTGTCATTTATAATTGAACTTCTATTTGGGTGGCTTTTGGTCTAGGTGCAATATCAGAAGACAGCAATCTCATCTTTATGAAAACCTTGAAATTGTATGATAGAAGGGAAGTAGCAATGGATTTAAATCAAGTTCTCTCATCAAATAACTGTCTGGACTCTGAGCCACCCAGTTAACCTTTTGGGACTTCAATTTCCTCATCTGTGAAATCAGGAAAGTGACCCAGATGATGTCTAACAATCTTTCTAACTCTAAAATTCTATGATCCATTTGCTCCCCTAAATTCTCTTTCACTGGGGGTTAAAGGTTTCGAAAATAAATATTCTTTGGCTTATCTACTTCTCTTAACATTTTTTTTATCTCCCAGAATTTCTGTTTTCTTTATGTTTAACATATGTAAAAGCAAATATTGTATGAGTTTACTCAGTGTACTCAAGGGACCTGAGATCAGGGTCATCTCAAAACTTTCCACAGTAAACAGTCAGTTGTGCTGCCACAGCCATTGTTCCAATCTCATCAATATCTCCTTTTCTGGTACAGTCAGAAGCTAAGAGTACATGCTCTAGAAATGCCATTCCTTCTGATTTTCCATTTAGGATTTTTCTAGGTGTTCCTTCCCTGCCAAGTATTTTCCGGGTCCCATGAAAACAAAAATATTGCCTTCATTCAAATAGCAGGAATTTTTGACACTCATTGCCTGGATTGTGACAAAGAAAAGGATAAAAAAACTGGAGTTGAAAAGACAGAGTACAGCAATCATTCAGAAATGTTTACCATGACCATAATATAGTACAGTTAGAGCATTCTTACCGTATAACTGCCAAAGTGATTTGGGCCATTGAAAGTATAATAGTGTGATATTGTAATTTGTAATAAGCAATATATGTTTGACAGAGCTCCTAAAACCCTTGGCATTTCCTAAGTGAAGTAAGAGATAAGGGTGCTTTTTGACAGGTAGACAGAGGATGGGGTAGGGGGGCTTGTTGCCAGGAGAACCACCAGGTAATTAGAGGGTTGGGAGTTTCAATCCCACCTCCCACCTTCACTTTCACACCCTTAACCCCTGGGAAAGAAGGGGAGAAGGACTAGAGATTGAGTTCAACAACTAATGGCCAATGATTTAATTAATCATGCCTGTGTAATGAAGCCTCCATAAAAACCCAAAAGGACAGTGTTTGGACAGTTTCCAGACTGGCATACGTGGAGATTTTGGCAGAGTGGTGCCCTGGACAAGGTACAGAAGCTCCAAGCTCTTTCTATGTACTTCACCCTATTTACATTTTCATCTGGCTATCGATTCATATCCTTTAACATCCTTTGTAGTAATCTGGTAAATAAAATGTTTATCTGAATTCTGAGAGTCACTCTAGCAAATCAGTTGCACCTGAAGAGGGGTGTCATGAGAACCTCCAATCTGTAGCCATATGGTCAGAAGCATAAGTGATAACCCAGGTTTGCATTTGGCATCTGAATTGGAGGACAATCTTTTGGGATTGAGCCTTTAACCCACGGAATCTGATATTGTCTCCTGGTAGATAGTGTCAGAATTGTGTTGAATTGTAGAACACCCAGCTGGTGTCTAGAGAATTGTTGGGCGTGTGGAAAACCTTACACACACAAACACATACACACATGTGCACACACGTTGAAATAGGTGATCAGAACTATTATAAGGAGTAATGACAAGTTAGGTCATGCTGAGTTACGAAACCCCATAATCGGGGCAGCTCAGGTGGCTCAGCAGTTTAGCACTGCCTTCAGCCCAGAATGTGATCCTGGAGACCCGGGATCGAGTCCCACATCAGGCTCCCTGCAGGGAGCCTGTCTCTCCCTCTTTCTCTGTCTCTTTGTGTCTCTCATGAATGAATAAATAAACCTTTAAAAAAAATAAAAAATAAAAACGAAACCCCATAATCAACAACAAAGGTTTCTTTCTTGTTCAATCTACATATACTCTGCATATCATTTGCATACGAACAGCCAGGCCAACAAAGTAGCTCCCATACCAAATGGTTACTGCCAGAGTGCCAGAACAGACCAAGACCCTCAGAGTTTGCGGCAGCAAATAAAAGCTCAGCTCCAAAATGGCACACAGAATTTCCCTTATAATGCATTGTCTAGAACTTGTCACAAGCCCCTTACATCCGCAAGGGCCCAGGAAGGGCAATCCTACCACGTGTTTAGGAGGCAGAAAGCTGGAAATAATCAGAGTGGCACCAAAGACTACTCTAGAATGTAATCTTAGAGATACTTTTTTTTCACATATTCTTTTTTCACATATTTTTTTTCACATCTCCTAGAGGAATCTGAAGATTTGAAGTCCTACCCTGGTGCTTAGGAGAGTTCCTATATGTCAAATAAATGAATTTTAATAGATTAAAATCTTAGGCTCTAACTCTTTGAGAATCATTTGTGATTATCATTATATTATCATGTCCATGGCTAAGAAGCCCTGAAAAAAAACAGAGTGAGGCTAGATGGTGATGGATTGGCTTCAACCAGTATGACAGAAATAAAATCCAAATTTTTTACCCACCCTGCAAATGTATTACCCAGTTAGCATTTCTGTATGCAGTGAACAGCATATTTGAATTGCTTTACTTTTAGAATAAATTCATGTAAAAACTCATTAGAAAAAGAAAAGGTACTACCTAGGTAGACATCATTATTTTGTTATTTCACACATCCTATGACACAGAGTTTATATTTTCTGGAATGGAAAAGAAGCAAGATGTGAAACCTCACATTCCGAGCTGGTCTCAAATATGAGAAAACACAGAGAACTGTTTGTCTTTAGCATTAAACCCACAACTCACAAGGACCCAGATATTTGTTGTGTCATTTAGTGTTGAAAGAGTAAAAGTTGAAGGGTAACCATGAAACTGATTTAATCAATATGATTAATATGGAGATTCATGCTATTTCAAACTTTTAAAATCCATATTGTAATAGCAATTTAGCTGGACTAATTTTCTTCATTGATTAACTGTAGATTAATTGCTCCTTCTCTTTTTCATTTTGCATGATCTTAGAAGTGCGATTCTGGTTGAAGAAAAAATTCCTTTTCCCTATAAGGAAATAAATGGCTCAGGCTAGAAGAAAATACAGGAATAGTTGACTCCAATGTTTTCTTCTTAGAGTTCCCTATATTGTCTGGTCTGTTGCTCTTCTTGTCCTCTTTTTCCTTGAGTTCCGATGGGGCCTTAGGGATTCCAACTGGCTTCAAAGAAAGGTGATTTCTGACAAGGAATACTGAGCTCTAGATACTCTCTATTCATCTTCAGTTCAACATGCAGTCAAAGACAGAAGCCCAGGTTAACATTGGAATAGTTCGCAAACCTACACAAATTTCTAGATTAAAACAATCCTGGGTCAAATCATGACACCTCAGGGGCTGGGATCCTTAGTCACTTCTAGAACCTGTCTTGTTTCTTTCACTTCCTAAACTCTTCCTTTCCCCCATTCACTTTAACCTTTCTCTTTGTAAAAACATTTTGTTATAATTGATACATGCACATAATATATGCAATGTAAATATATAATTAAGCAAAATAATGAAATAAATATTCATGAACCGAACACTATAATTAAAAGTAGAATGTTATCAATCTCACTATACTGTCTGGGATCTTCTCCCCCCATTATCCTGTTTTCTGCCTTTCACCACCATCACATATTTTGTGTTTATTGTTTTATTGCTTTTATTTATAGTTTTACCACACGCATAAATATCACTAAATCAATAGTTTTCCAACTGCAAGTTATGACTATAAAATCAAAATAATGAGTCACTGCCAGAATTTGGTTTTCATGATATATAAAACAATGGAATGGCAATTGCCACAGTACATTGGATATGGTAAGGGTAAGTAATACATGTGCTTGTGTGTGTGTGTTTGTGTGTGAAATTATTTCTTACAGTGGTCCATGAATCACAGTATAAAACGGATTTCTTCTTTTGGCCAATTGTCAAATAGTTTTAAAAACACTGCCCTAAACACTATATTATCAATTCTGTTTGTTTTGACCTTTATAAAAATTGAAAAATGTTGTATGCATATACTTTTTAGTTATTTGTTCTTTATGGTCTAGGATTCATTTATGCTGATTGATTTTTACTGCCAAATAATATTCTATTGTGGGACTACAATGCAATTTATTTATACAGTCTTCTGTCGCTCATCGTTTGAGTTGTTGCCAATGTTTCGTCACAACAAAAAGTGCTGTTGTGAATATTCTTGTAATCTCCTGATGTACTGGTATAATTGTTTCTGTAGAGGATATATCTAGAAGTGGAATTGTTAAATCTTAGGGTGTCTGCATGACGTTGCATATGATAAATACAAAAATATCTTCTAAAATAATATCTTCCTTTGTGTACCTTTTGCTTTCCTATTCCCATATGCACCCAGAAAATACCATCATGGTCTAGAATTCACAGCACTGCACTTGTACTCTGAAGCTACACTGACCCTGAAAGTTTTTTCCTAATGCTTTAATCTGTCGCACATGGAAGGCATTTTCCTGTCTGAGCAATGAAATACTTTCTTTGAAATGGATTCTTTTGTAATTCTGATAGAGGTCTGCTCAAACAGCTCTGGGCCCCTGAGAAGTACCTCCCTGATCCATGATCTGTTTGATTCTCAGGAAAAGTATCATAGCTGCTGTTAAATCAAGCCCTGTCCCTAAATTTAACTTGCTCTCCCTAGTATTTGTCAAGAACTGTGAAGGGTCTGAGATTTTACCTGACTTGCAAAATAGTAAGATACTCCACTATAGTTTCATGGATGCTGGCAGAAGACATGAGAATCCTGGGTCATAAACAAAGATGTTTCTTACTCACAAGATAGCAGTAGCCAGAGTATTATCAGCATTTTCTTGAACCGGTACCCAAGTCCCAATTCCCACAGGGCAACTTGAAGAGGCGTAGGTAACATCTGAACAGGCAGTGGGCTGCATTATAGAAGAGGAACTCTCAAGTTAGGGAACCTGAATCTCTTATATATAACATAATAAGCATGGCTGTCCATTGTTCCAGAATGGTATACTATTATCCATTATCTTCCAAGGCGGAAAGTAATCCTACAATTTGCTCCAGAGAGGGACATTATTTCTATTTTCCAAGGATGTTCACTCTACAAATATCCCTAAAAAGATAGTACAGAAAAAGCCAATCAGTTCCTCTGATCATAAGACATGCAGACATATGGGAGATCCATGGAGGATTGTCTCTCAGTAGTATTCTGTAAGAGTATTCAGGTCTAAATGTCCTTGGAGAAAGACATCAACTTACCTGCATTAAATTACTGTCATCCAATTTTAAGAAGGACATTTCTATGTCATTGTTTTTTTTTTCTAAATTCTCTCTATATTAGGATGATCTAGATTATGCTGCAATAACAAACACCTCCCCAAATCTCAGAAGTTTAATATAACACTTTTTAATTTTCATATTAGTCGGCACAAGACTCTGTCCCAT
Organism: Canis lupus familiaris; assembly: GCF_011100685.1. Classification (NCBI taxonomy): domain Eukaryota; kingdom Metazoa; phylum Chordata; class Mammalia; order Carnivora; family Canidae; genus Canis; species Canis lupus. The sequence goes on from NC_049229.1 coordinate 6,204,421, forward strand.
ACCATGACCCAAGCTGATAGAACACTACCTTCTTTTAGATGCAACATGTACAGCATCATCTCTTCAATTGCCCTGACATCAGAAGAGAGAAAGACTCATGCATAGGCTTTTCACTGCCTTATTCTGGAGGTGACACATGTCACATTTTATTAGTCCAGATTGTTTACGTGGTCATATCTAATAGCAAAGGTGCCGGCAAATGTAGGAAAACTGATGAATTACTGAGTGAATACTCTTCTCTCAGCCACGCTTTATTTGGCCCTCCAAACATTTTCCTACTTTCTGTCTTATGAGCAATTCCAATATACTTCTTTTTTAAAAGATTTTATTAATTTATTCGTGAGAGAAACATAGAGGCAGAGACACAGCAGAGGGAGAAGCAGGCTCCCTGTGGATCCCAGGACTCTGGGATCACACCCTGAGCCAAAGGCAGATGCTCGATCACTGAGCCACCCAGGTGCCCCTCTAATCCACTTCTTAGCTTAGATTACCAGATGTGCTTTGTCTAGGTTCTATAGGAATCTTTTTGTTGATATGCTCAGTCCTCAGAACACGAAATCACAATCCTATCCCTATGTATTTTTATTAAATGGGCTTTATGTTTGTCATTCTTTACAAATCCTTTACAAAAATATACTTTCCGTCAAAGGGAAAGGAAACTTACTCCCTCAGAATGAGTTTCTACTGGGTTTGATCTCTTACTGTGTGCCATATATTAACCTTGGCTTCAGGAATAAAAAGATTAAAAAACAAAAGTGAAAACCAGAGCTCTGAGAGTCCACAGGGCAATGAGAGAGACACACATTAGCCAATGCTGTACAACAACATTGTGGGTGGGATAGTTGCTGGAACTGACTTTGGGAGCTCAAAGCAGAAGGTATGTAGCCCAGGTCAGGGAATTTTGAAAAGACCTGATCCTCCAGGGAACAGTCGCATTCTCTCACAACTCTGCCCTTGGGCCAGTTATTCTTTACCACTAGATTGGCTTTCCAGCCACCTTGACTTTCTCTCATAAGCATAAGTGGCTATTCCTTGTCCTTCAACATTCAAGTGACTGTTTTTAAAATGCAAGTACTTTGTTTGGTATGACTGGAAGCAAGTGATATTATGTGAGTATTAGGAAGTTATAGGAGATGCAAATGGACAGAAGAAGCAGAACAGATTCTGCATGAAAACAATGGGGAACTATTGAAGGATTTTCAGCATGATGGGCGTTTTGTATTAGAATGATCCCTATGATCACTCCGACAGTAAACTGAGGGATTAGAAGTAAGTGAGACTGAGTCAGTAGAAGTGATAGGAAGATTTTACAATATCCCAGACATTAGTGGCAATGTGGATAGAGAGGACAAAGTAGATATCTACAATGTTAAATAGATACACTAGCAGAGCATGGGAGTTAAATGGAGATTGGAGATGTGAAAGAGAGAAGACTTAAGTGTAACTCCAAATCTCCAAAGTAGAAGAATACAAATTCTAATTTGAAAACATAAGTTGGCTCTTTGATTGGTGGCTATGAAACACCATGGCATATAGTCTTGTGTGGAGCTCAGCTGAGGCTGTGAATGCTGGTACCACCCCGGTCCAGGCAGATGAAGAGAGAAGAGAAAATGGAGATCAGGCATACAACAGCACCCTAACTGAGGAAAACCACAGTAAAACTGTGCCTACCAATAGTATAAACAAGCTCCTAGTGCACTTACGAGTTAAACAATATAAAATTTTTGAAAAAGAATCACCAAAATACTTTTGAGATATTTTGCCTGGCCAACTTTCACCTCCTAAGCATGCTGGGCATGAACTCCATGATGAAGAAAATCAGAAAGTTAAAGTAAGTAGCAAATTGAAAGCACTGTTAGTCACTGGCAAACATTGAACATATTTTATACTTCCAAAGCTCTTGTCTTCTCTGGTGTGCTGCTGGAATAATCATGATAAACCTCACAAAAGTCCCAGGAGGTAGGAAAAGAGCGTGGCAGTACTCTGTAGCATTCTTGTAAATAAGAACAGATGCTCATCCATCCACAAAATCATTCTGTGCCAGACTGCCTTAGGTCATAGGGTGGTTGAACAAAGGAAATCCCAGGTTTCTACCTGTCCCGGCTCAAAGACATTGGCATTAGATGTAACTGCTGTTGAACCAACTGGAGTCAGGAAATCTTGCACAGAGTAACACCTTGGGATATTTGAACTGTGCCAAGGAGCTCAAAGCACATCTGAGTCATTGATTCACTAACACCAGGAAGTCCTTGTGGGATAGAAAATGGTTTTGTATACAATTTTAAAAGATCTGAAGCCTTAAAGTCAGCAAGTTAGTGGCCAAGCCTAAATCCCAGTAAAGTCTTCTTTTCCTAAACCCAAATACCTGGCACTATCAGAGAAGTACCTAGAGGGATCTTGGAAGGTGCATGTTTTAGAAACTCCCCCCATGAGCTCAGTCACATCCCCAGTTTGCTTGGTGTGAAACCATTTGACTCATTCTCTAAAATGGCTCAGAGAGGTGACCTTGTCGGCACTACACTCCCCTTTCTTCTATCCTCTCTTGAACTACTGCTGTTCCTTTTAGCCTGGTTCCAAGCCAGAGATCCTGCTGTTTTTACTGGAGGCAGAAAATGAGCAAGAAGAGTGACAATTTCCATCAACAAGTACCATGGGATGTTCACTTGTTGCTTTGGCCTGGCACCTCATGACATTCTGAGCTTCCACTTCACTGCAGTGTGGATTCTGATCACACTATCCTGCCTCCAAGGCATATTCTGTGGTTACTTAAAGACTAATCTAAAAGCATTTAAGCTCAGTTGTCTCAGAGTTTACAACTTTTGATAGAACTTTCTCAAAATATACCTTTCAAAAGAAGAAGAAGAAGGGGATCCCTGGGCGGCTCAGCGGTTTAGCACCTGCCTTTGGCCCAGGGCATGATCCTGGAGTCCTGGGGATTGAGTCCCACATCAGGCTCCCTGCATGAAGCCTGCTTCTCCCTCTACCTGTGTCTCTGACTCTCTCTCTCTGTGTCTCTCAGGAATAAATAAATAAAATCTTTAAAAAAAAAGAAGAAGGAGGAGGAGGAAGTGGAGAAGGAGAAACATCACTTCTTTAAAAACAGAAGAGTGGAAATCACATCAGTCATTGTCCGTTTCTACTCAGGGCTGAAACTGTTCTTGCAAGAATCTTTTCCATTGTGCTTTTACATCGTGTATTATGCGACGATGTCAAATCCTCTTTTGCAACACGTATTGATTCTCTTATGGGCTAGGGTATTATCATCTTAAAGAGATTCAAAGTAAATGATTAAACATAGTTTATGCATTGCAGTCACCAGCAATTTAGCATTCTCTTCTGATTGGTATGTTTAACGGCTAGCTGCTCAAGCAATGAGGGATAGAACACCTTACACTCATGGCGATGAAATCAAAGTAACAGACACCCCAGAGTCTCTCGCTGTTCCCACCCCACACCTTTACACAAAAAGCAAACTTACATTAATTTTAGAGATACCATAGGCTTAATTCCTTCACGATAGAGTTATTTCACCACTATAGGTATAGCTGAGAAAGCAAAGAGGAGAAAGTGAAAACATCCTTTATTTACTTGATGAACTTCTGTGGCAATGACTAGGGTTATGCTGATGTTCAGCAATCTTCAATGTGCTCTCACTAAAGCACACTTTATGGTTTTAGAAAACATGGCTCTGTGGGAAGGCATTGAGGTAAGAATATGATTTCCTTACTGGCAGTAACATATAAAATGCAGCCAGTGTTAGTATCACAGAAAAATGCTGCCTGGAGAAGATCCGGGAAGGCAGAGAGATCAGAAGCACTGCTCACTGACTTATTTGGAAAGAACTGTCTGAACCAGCCCTTACATGAATGGCACTGTCACCTGTCCTTTGAAAGATACAAAATCCATAAGGGGTAGCTCCCCCCTGGAAATGGTTGAAGACTGCTTGCTTAAGATGGGTCCTTGAGACCAGCTATGTAATTTTTCATGCCAGTTGCTCTTTGGCCACCAGCATCTATCAGATTTGCTAGAAAGCACAGTAATGGAGAAAGAAATAGAATCAATAGCACAGAGGTTATAAAAGTTGAAAATCAGGAAGTCATCACCACATAGAAGACAAAGAGGATGTTGGAAAAAGGCATTTTATCCAGGGCAGGTGTGTGTATCTTTTTGACTCATTGGGAACTATTCCAAAGTAGTAGGAATACCGTGTTCCTTCCAAGGACGATTCTTGAGAGATCATCTAACTCAGCTTCTCAGTTTACGTTGAGAAACACAAGGTTTGATCAAAACACAAGGTTTTGATCCGTTGTGATTTAGCGAAACTCACTCATGGTTCCTTTGCAGAGCTGGGGCCAAGCCCCAAACTGACCATTCAGTGAACCTCTGCTTTCATACTGACATTTCCATGTCAGCTTCATGCTGTTTGGCTGAAGGCCAATCTCTATTTTTCAAGATATGCAACCCATTTTAGGTATTTAGAGGTAAACATAAGCACAAAATCAGAACAGTGAAGTGAAGGAGATAAAGAAGAGTGCCAAAAGGATTGTTCCTAAATTAGCAGGGTATTTAAGAGTATGGGGCAGGGAGGGTCAACCATTTCTAAGAAAGAAATATGTCCTTTGGTGGGCAGAGTGGGGTCTGTGAGAGAGCAGAACAGGAAAGAATAAGTTGGCATGTGACAGCCCGACATGGCAAATGAGGTTTTCCTACTCTAAGAAGGGTGTGTTGTTCAGTGGGCATTTGGGATGAGAACTTGAAAGGAGAAGGAGAAAGTGATGATTTATTGGAATGAGCATTCTGGAGAAGGCTGGCTAGGTTTAGAAAATGGGTATCTCTTTTCAAATGTAGGTTTTGTTATTATTTAGATATGGTTAAGCCCTACACATCAAGAGATGGGTGCCTTTGAAAAAACCATTTGTTACTCACAGTTCCCAGGAGGAAGGCAGGCCACATGGTGGAGGATCACACCAGGATGCATCAGGATCGGTCAGCAGACAGAGTGAGAAAGGGGAAAGCATGGGCAGGAGCCTTTATTGTAGTTTTCGAGGCAAGAAATGGGCAAGGCAGGGTAAACAGGTTGAGGGGTGGGTGGTTTGATTAATTTTAGTGGAGGGGGTATAGGGTTTATCTTTAGTTGTCTGATCCATGGCCCTGGGATGCCTGGAGTGGGGAATGGTGACCTGGAGTGTAAGTCTGGTTAAGAGGTAGCTCAGAAAGGCCCTCTAGCAAGTGAGCTGCTTACTATCTCTAGGAATTGGCTATAGGGTTAGCTAAGCCCCAGATGTCAAAGCATCAGAAATACAGAAAATAAATAGTTACCTAAGGGTGATGTCCCTAATTTAAATAAGGAAAGAGTTTTCTGATGACATACCAGTAAGTGGTGTCCTGTGGAAAGAAAGTGCTTAATCTGACTGGACATATTATGAGAGGTGATAATATCAGGGAGTGTGAAGGCAATCCTGCGAATGAAAGACGTTGCCCCAGCTGTGGTGGGAGTGGTCATCTGCAGGAGAACGTCCCCCAAAAGAAGTGGATGGACCGTCTGCTGAGCTTGGTGAGCACCGAGGGAAATGCGCCCACAATAGGAAATGAAAAACTATATATCAAATTGTAGGCCAAACAGTAAGTGGCCACCCGCTACACTCAGCACCCTTGAGTGCTGGCTTGGAACAGTTAGGATCACCACCACTCCCTTTTCCCTGGTGTTACAGTCAGAGAAGCAGAGTCTCCAAAGGCAGCCTTGCTAGTTGGGGAAGGTGGCATCTACTGGAGCCGTACAACAGGGTCAGCTTGTACTTTGGGGTTCACAGCGATGTTCTCTGGGCCCTGATCAAGGAATTTTACTTGTGCTGTGTTGAGCCATTAAGGAAAATTGACTTTTCTATTTATTATTTGCGAAAATCATGAGAAGAAGCTCAGGGGGAGGGAGTTTGTGAAAATAAATAAGGCTTAACAACAACAACAACAACAACAACAAAATTCTCTCTGCTCCACCCCTCCAACGCATGTTTTAAACAGCACTCTCCCTAGCAGAGTTGTGGCAACAGAATCCCTCCGGATTCAAATCTAGATGTGAACACTTGAGTGTAGTAGTTGAGAAAGTGGCTTTCAACCACCTGGTGAATGAGAAGTGGCAGCCAAGGAAACACAGCCATGAGTCTACTCCCAAATCAGGAAAACTATCGACATTTCATTTATTATTTGAGTGGCTTGGGGAAAGTACAAACTACAAAATGATTTGCAATCAGATTTTCACTGTACCTCTAGAAGTTACAGTGGCATAAGGTAGGGCAACATTTGAGACTGCAACGATCTGGGAAGGCAGGTTTTAAGGTGGAATGCGGGGAGGCAGGCAGTGGTAAGCAGAGCCGCAGGGGATGGAGTGATGGACTTTGAGTCCTGGCATATTCACCTCAATCCCCACACCTGGAACACCCCCCTCCTCCACTAGAAAAATCCTCCCCGGAACTGCAGTATGGCTACACTATATAGATAATGCAGCCCCTGGATACTAGGAACCACTAGGTGGCATTTGTGATTTATTACTTTCGAAGCTGAGATTTTAAAATGTCTCTGCTGATCCTTTGCTTAGACTGAACAAGACATTTAACGTTCCAAAGCATTTCATTCAAGAAATGCATAGTTCATTCTCTTTATCGCACTCAGAAGGGATGGGGGCAGGGTGACTGGTTTGAGAAGCTGAATTTCAGATCATCTACATTCTTCTGCAGGTCCTCTTTGACCCCACACCATCAGCTTACATAAGTAATTACTTGTCTACAATTAAGCTGTAAATAATGCAATCACTCCATTCTTGTCCCGTCACTCCAGTCCCAACCACAACAAATAGTGCTAATCACATACTTATTCAAGTGTGTAATTATTCACAGTTAAACTTCTGTCACTTTCACCCTGTTTGGAAACAGCAGAACACAACCTGTAATTAGCAAATGTGGCTCCAGGCACTTTTGCTTGGGAGTACGCCAGGGATTCAGCACCTAGGCGCTCCTTTGATCTGGAAGCTGGCAAGGCGCCTCACCCTGAGGCCAGTGCTATCAGCACTCTGCAAGTCACCAAGATCAATGAATATGTCAAAGGCATCTATCCCAAATCACATATTACTTCCCTTTCTCACTGTGGTTTCTGGCTTTAGTATATATTTCATAGACTCTCCGTTTCTTTTTGAACCCTTTGACTTCAGTTTAAAGGGTTACCAATAAGGTCTGCAAGTCCCTGTGTTTTCAACTCCAGTTAAAGATGAAAGTCCCGGAAGTCCTGCTTGATGGTCCCTGTTCTTTCTTAACTTTGCAGTTTCCTTGAACACAAGCACAATGGAGGAGGGATGACCTTTGCTGCATCGCCTGGACCACAAGGAAGAGGAAACCAAAGACTTTTGACCAGTTCCAGTGTGTATCACTTTTCTCCAAACCCCCACTAAACCATCTAGCATACAAGTACCCTGGTTACAAGGGAGACCAGATGTTTCAGAGCAAATCCCTTATATTTTGTCAGAGGAGCAACTCGGTAGCACAGACCCTTCCCAAGGAGGGCTGATAGTACCCTGCTGGGTAGAAAACAGGACACAGTAGCCAGCTTCTTTCTCTGTAAGAAATTGAGATATGAGGTATGCTTTGAGATAATAAGTAGTGCTTTTCATAAAAGTATATTGGACCCATAGAAAGGAACAGTGAGGCATAAAGTATGTACATCCATGAATTAGACTTTTGTTTGCATGTTATATTAAGAGTGATCATTTGCTTGTTTGAGGAAAGGTTATTTTACCTTCATTAAGACTCCAGCGCCAATTACCTAATGAAAACAAGTTTGCATATCTAGCCTGGGGACATCTTCCTTTCCTGACATACCCAATTAGGACAGAGGTTTTTCACTTCAACCAAACATGAATACTTTTCACAGTAAAAGGGTAAACAGAATTGCAGTTCAGTTCTTTGTACCTACACGCTAGTCAGCCTTGGGTTCTAACTGTAACAAAGCCAGCTACAAAAATAGTATTTAGAGGTCTCAAAAGGAAGAACACCTCTGTAAGCCTCTCTATCAGAGAAGATTGTCCTCAAAAGGGCTCCCTAGAGTGGAAGATGTAGTGTGAACAATGGAGGGGGGCTGCCTGGCCAGCTAACTTAACCGAATGAGCCAAATTAGCCCTGGCAAACAGTGTGGTGACAGATGTGTGAGCCAGATTGCCATGATGTTTTTATTTCATAATTTTTTAAAGATGAAATACTATGACTGCTTCTATGTGAGCAAAGTGGAATGCTACTGAGTAGTTATCTGATGATTTTGATTAATCCAGACTGGCAAGCAATCTGGAGGATTAGTTTAAAAACAAGACAAGAAGACTCCTATTTTCTCCAATGGCAGTGATCTTTAACAGATCTTTGCTGAAAATAGTATTGAGGATTTTAGGAGCTCCACTTAATTTATCCCACATAGACACAAACGAGACTCTTATTGCTATTTTCAACTAAAGTTTAAAAGATCTTAATATATAGTCCACTAATATAGTAATAGTAAGACAAAGAACACCAGCACTGTGGATTTGGAAAAAGAGTGCAAGATGCCTTATCTGTACCACTCTGTATTGCTACTTGGAAGGACTAAAAAACTTTTTACAAACTCCTTTCCATCCTGACTTCAGGACACAATTAGGGCATTTAGTTAAGAAACTGCTTTCTGCTTTTATGTATAACTCAGCAGAGAAGTCGAAGCAAAATAGTCCTGTTCAGCCCCCAACCAGAACACATTGCTAGTCAATGTACTTTCTTTCACTCCCATAGCCACTATCTTGGCCTAAGTCTCTGTCATCTCTCAGACAGTCTCTCCAACTGATCTCTCCGTTTGGATTCTAGCACTGTGTCTAATGCTTGCTCACCATTAACAGGGGCAGTGATTTTAAAGCATAAATCTGATCACATCATACTCTGATTTAAAATTCTCCAGGGCCTTCCCATTGCATTAGAATAATACTCTTTGCAATGAGTTATGAGGCTCCACTGATCCTGTTCCTGTCTGATTCTTCCAATTCATTTTGTAGTCCACTCCCTTGTCAGCTTCACTAGTCCTTTAGCTGTTTGATGACGGCAAGTGTCATGCATACCTTGTACCTTCCATGGATTGCTCTTTTCCTAACTCTCTAAAGAACCTCATCTTACAGGGATGGCACTTAGTGACCATCCTCTTTAGGATGGGTTGTCCCCTTGGCCTCTTCAGTCTCAGTCCTGTTGACTCTTTTCATGACAAATCACCATTTGTAGATAGTCTATTTATCTGCTTATTAAATACTGGCACCTACTACAATGTAATCTCCATGGGCAGAGTCTAAAACTATCCCATTCACTACTGGATCTTCAGTGCCTAACCTAGTGCGCACTATAGAGCAGATGCCCCCCACCAAATTCTTTGTCAAATAAATGATACATAGAACTTAGCTTAATCAAGATAAAGACCAAAGCGTGTAATGTAGAAACTGCCTGTTGAGAGTTTTTTGAATAACTACCAGTGAACTGAAGCAGTAACACTCCCCCCCACCATATTTTATTTCGAAAAATACACATGAAAGAATTTTATTGTCAACACACTCCAGATTCTACCATTCACACTTCATTATGTTTACTTTAGCATATAGGTATGGTTTTATCCATTGCTCTATCTATACTTATAACTATCTCATTTTTGTCACCTCTCAAAGCCAATTGCAGATAGCAATACAGTCCCTTCAGAAATTTCAGCATGCTTATTATTAACTAAACTTCTATATTTGTTTAAAGTTTTTCTTTTGGTATAAAGTTCACAGCTCATGAAATGTGTAACACTCAAGAACGTTTATGAATTTTTAATAAATGCACACATTGCCCACATTGCTTTCCAGTTTTAAATAGTATCAGGCCTCTTAATAATCAATTCCCTGCTCCAGTGACAATTATAGTATTTTTTACCAAGGATTAATTTTACCTTTTCCAGAATTTCATGTGAATCATACAGTATTTTTATTTTGTGTGTGGCTTCTTCCCCTTAAAATAATGTTTCTGAGATTCATCGATGTTGTTGCATATACCATTTATTATTTCTTTTTCCTGCTGAGTAGTATTCCATTGTGTGAATACACCACAGTTTGTTTACCCATTCTCCTGTTATTAAACACCTAGTTAGTCCTGCTTTGGGACTATTATGAATAAAGCTTCCATGAACATTCTTGTACAAGTATTTTTGTGAACATTGTTTTCATTTCTATTAGGTAAATACCCAGGCATGGAATCATGGGTTATGTGTAATGCTGGACATATGTTCAGTTGTACATGAAATTTATAGAACTTCTACCAAAGCGATTGCACAATTTTCCTACCAACAATGCATGAGTTTCTTTCTTTCTTTCTTTTTTTTTATTGGAGTTCAATTTGCCAACATATAGCATAACACCCAGTGCTCATCCCATCAAGTAATGCATGAGTTTCTTTATAGCTTTGCCAACACTTGCTGCCATTGGTGTTTTCAATTTCAGCCATTTTCATGGATGTTTAGTAGTATCTCATTGTGGCTTTAATTGCATTTCCCTGATAACTAATCATGTTGAGCACTTTTTAATGTGCTATGAGTCACTTGTATATCTTCTTTTGGCAAGTTTTCAAATATTCTGTTTATTTCCTATTGAGTTGTTGTTGTTGTTGTTGTTGTTGTTGTTGAGGTGTAAGATTTCTCTATATACCCTGGGTATGGAGTCCTTTGTCAGATATGTTTTGCAAACATTTTCTCCCTGTCTGTGGCTTACCTATTTTTTTCTTAAGTAAATTTTTTAATAAGCAATTGAGAAATTGTTAATTTTGATGTCTTCAAATTTGCCCATTTTTTTGTGGTTATTTTCTGTCACCTAAGAAACCTTTTTCTATCTCCAACTCATGAAGTTATCTCCTGTGTTTTCCTCAAAAACTCTTACCTTTAGATATGTCCCATTTTGAATTAATCTCTGTGTATGGTGTAAGGTAGGGATAGGGGTTCATGGTTTTTTGTTTGTTTTTTACATGCTATGGATATCCATTTATTCCAGTAACCTTTATTTAAGACTTTCCTTTTCCAATTGCCTTGCTTTGCATCTTTGTCAAAAATCAGATGACTATGTAAGTATGGGTTAATTCATGGGTGCTTTATTATATTCTATTGATCTACATGTTGACACCAGTACTATTCTTGATTACTGTAGCTTTATGGTAAATCTTGAAATCAGACAATTTAAGTTTTACTTTGCTTTCTTTTCCCCCTTAAAACCGCTTTGATTATTCCAGGTCATTTGTATTTCCGTATCAATTTTAGAGTCCGTTTGTCAATTTCTACAAAAGTTCTGCAGGAATTTTGATTGGAATGTTATTGAATTGGGGATAACACTTCTTTGCTGCAATTGTAACATGCCTGAAAGGCGATCCCCTTGGCCAGTCCTCTCTTGCACATGGGAAGGTGGGTCCAGTCAATTCTCCATTAGAATTTATTTGTTTGGATTAAGATGTTGTGTCATTGGATTTCCTTTGCTACAAGTAATAACCAGTATTTTAAAGTGCACTTAAGAGTATTATATTCATAATCTTATTAAATCCACACATACCAAAAAGCCCCTTAAGTGAGAAATTATTTTCTCCTAATTCCATGTGAGATGCCTGAGGCTCAAGGAGTTTAAATAATATGTCCAAGATCAGGCAGCTAATAAGGGAGGCTTTGAATTCAGATGCCTCTTACTCTGAAGCTGAAATGTTCCAGGACACTGAATTTTGCTCTCCTTTCTTACCCATCATCATATGAGTGTGGACGTTTTGTATCAGCTGGGATCCAAATACTGAACAATAGTAAGGTGAGACAAGGTCATTTGGTGAGAGTGAAAAAAAGCAGAGATCTTCCAGGACAGAGCCTGTGTGGCTTTTGTTTCAGGATATCCAGGGTCAGAGGATACCATTAGAGCCTGGGATCCAGGAGTGAGCAGAACCTTGAGGAGACTGAGGGGAGACAGCCTCTCTCCCAGATTGGCCAAGGGAGGCCCAGACTAGAGGTGATCGTCTAAAAACAGCCTGTTCTAATGCCTTTAGCTGCCTGGGAATATTTATATCTTGAGAAACTCACATGTGATACACTTGGCAATAGCTGCAGGGCACTTGTTCCTCCTCCTCCCCTCAGATGCTCTCAGGGCAGCAGAGAGAACACAGAGATTCACAAATGAGCTTTCTTTGTAGGGCACTGGCTGCTTTGAAATTCTTCATTAAATCTTTTTCACAAATAAATTGCCCAATGTCCATGGGGAATATTTCCATCTTTTAATCATATGCAGTTTGAATTGACTCTGGAGTTGCAGTGTGCAGGGGTTGGTAGGAGGGCCTTGGTAAGGGAGGGGGGCAGACCTTCAGAAGCCCAGCCTTGGTGATTTCTTTTGAATGTAAGTAACAAAAGGAGAGCCTCAAAGGGAGCAATTGGGGTGAGCTTATATTTCGGGATGTATTTAGCACCTGTCGCAACTACAGATTTTTGAAACTCTGAAAGTTAATTATGCACCTTACCTATTGGTTTGGTATTGGTTCCAGAATTGAAATCGTGGGCTTTGATTTTCCTCTCATAGGCTGGTGAGCCATTCTAGATTAATAGTTTAAATAAAATGTCAAGTATCTGATTGCCATGGAAACATTAATGCAAAGTGGACCCTGTAGCACTTGTGCTGTAGAATTACAATGATATGAATTACCTTAGTCTCAAGACACCTTCTGAAATGGCCAGAGCTGCATCCCTGAAAAATGAGTCATTCATGCACAAAGCAAGAAAGAGTGTGAAATGCTCCTATTCAGTCATGTTACCGTGTACATAGTTATGAGTTGGACAAATGTCACTTTCTTCCAAAGGACAGAAACAGGTGATGTAGGCAGAATGTTCTGTGCTGTGGTCATTGCTTATTGTGGAGGAACGTGTGAGGACAGGGTGCCAGCTCCAGGGTCTCCAATCCTAGAGAGGAAAAGTGTCTTGAGGGGTGTGCCAGTCACTGGGGTCAAGCTCAGGAACGTGCAGCAGCACTTTGGGGACTGCTCCAAGACCTCTCCATGGAACACATGTTCCAACTGCCTCCCCCAGCCTGATTATCAGAGCACTGCTGATTATGTTATGCAAATGATGGGAGATGGATTTCACATTTCTCCCAGCCAGGCTTCACACAGCTTTGCATTTATTATCCCCCTTTAAAAATACAGAGTCCTCAGAGAAGGGGAATGGCTCATTTTTATTTGTTCGCCAGCAGAGTTGGCACAGACCTGTCAAGCAATCATCCTGGGCTGTGATCTGCAAAGCTGCCCTTTGTTGTTTGATTCCCCCACCCCCTAGATTGTTTACAAGACACACACAGACATCTGCACGCCTCAAAACAAGTTATTTCCTGATTCGGCAAAACTTGTCAGCCTGGGTGATGAAAATGTTACAGCATTTGCTGACAAGCCATCAGATAAACCTGGAGTTACGTCCCCAGCACCTTGTCCTCATTCACATCTCAGGATGGTAAACACTTAGCAGGTCCTGGTCCTAGATGATTGTGCAATCAACCATCTGCCCCTAAGCACTTCTGATACTGCTTTCCACTCATAGGTGCTGGTCCATCACCAGGAAAACAGTGACTACATTTCCCTCCTTTTGGAAACAGAAGACTATGTTTGTTTTGGTATATTACCAATAAGATCTAAAAATCAAGGTCGGGTCTCTTGATTTTTAGATGAAAGTCTAGCCTCCCCATTGGACATATATCTGAACCATATATCCATGGTAAGATGTTTTCCTCATTCTTACTATAGCTGCGAAAACCATGAAAACATAGTGTAGCTTTCCATTAACCTCTCCTCCCTCCCACACTTTCCCTCATTCTGCCTTCAGCTCCCACCCCGGGGAGGAACTAATATAATCTGTGTAAAATGAGCAACTGGAAATTAATGGGGCAGAGATCAGCTGACATATCCAATTCCTCCAGAAGAATTTGTATGATGATTTCCCCTGATTTACAAGATACAGTCCAGCAATAGTATGAGCTCATCAAAGTGGGGAAAAATAGCCTCTTGTCACAAGTTGGTAAGAGCTCCACAGATCTTCGTCGAGTGGGAATAAAACTATGTGGCTCTAGAAAGGTTTATTAAATCAGAGATTTATAATCCAGCTTTGCAAATAGCTACTCGCCACCTACGTCTGGTGAATCATGACTCATGCCAGATTCATGGCACAGAATACTGATGTATGTGTGTATACGTGAACACACTAGTCATAGATGTACATGGGCATATATATGTGTGTGTGTGTTTTAACAATCACTGCTGACAATTGCATTGCCCATAAATGTGTAAAGCACCAGGACTTAGTTTAAATTGATAGCTGATGATAATAGCAGCTAATACTGGTTGAACCCCCTCATGAGCCAGGTGATTTATAGAAATATTATTGTTATATAAACTCTGCAAAATTGATATTATCTCCATTTTTTAGATACAAAAACTGGACAGAGACTCTGAGTTTATCTGACTATTCAGGTTATAATGGAATGTAGTCAGGATTCAAATACAGGTCTGTGCTGACTCACAGTCCATGCTGTACACATCAATAAGGAGCCTTGTTTTCAATGGCAGCAAACCCAGTGCAAACTGGCTCAAACAATAAAGAGAATTTATTGTCTCATATACTGAAAAAGCCAGAGGTTGGCTTCAGTGGAAGCTTGCTTCTGCAGTTTAAATGATATCAACTAGAGCATAATTTCTTGCAGTCTATCCACCCTTATCTTTCATAAAAGGGGGTTCCACTGGGCATAGCAGCTCTACCTCTTTCACAGGTTACCAAAATGTTTCCCCAGTGGCTCTAGATGGCATGTCTTCAACATGTCAACCAGGAAAGAAAGACTGATTCTTAATTCTCAGAAAAGAGAGAAGCTCCTTTTTCCTGAATCCCAACAAATATCATCTTCTATTAACTCGTTAAATATGATAAGATTACATTTTAATCCTTGAACCAATCCCTTGGCCAAGGGAAGTGGACTAATCAGAGCACACATCTGGAGTTGGGGTTAGGTCAATCTCACCCAAACCACCAGGATGAGAATGAACAAGAGAGAAGTTTTACCCCCAAAAGTAGTTCAGAAGAACAATAGCAACAGCAAATTTCTCATTTTATGTCAATTAAGGGACATGTAATAGAGCTACATAAGGAAGCAAAAGATACACCTATGCAACAGATTTAAGAGCACATACAAGGCAGGGTAGCCTGGGTGGCTCCTATGGTTAAGCCTCTGACTTCTGCTCAGGTCATGATCTCAGGGTCCTGGAATGGAATCTGGAATGTGTCCAGCCCCACCCCTCCAGCCCCACACTCAGCCCTGACTTTGCTTGTCTTTCATCCTCTCCCTCTCTCCCTCCCCACCACTCATGCTCTCTCTCTCTCTCAAATGAATATATATATTTTAAAGAGCACATACAGGCAGCATTCAAACAGAGATAGTAAGCAAAAATTGTTAGATAAGAAATAAACAATACTAGAGTCCCAGAACAGAAAGTTTGAGAGGTTTTCTGATTCTTGCTGTTGATTTGCTTTTTTAGTAGGAAATGGCTCAGAATTGGAAGAGAAAAGCTAAAGCGTAAAAGCAGAGAAATCTAACATCTGAGGATGGAACAAGGGGGAAGAAACCATGTGCACACACTTTTGGGTATAGCAGTTAAGGAATCATTAGGTGAGATTAAGTTATAGCGAAAAGCTGAGCAACATAGGCTTTTTGAGAACATAAAATATCAACTTGTTACAGACTTTTAGAGTGAAAAGTAACAGGGAAAATGTTTTTGAGGACTTTTCCATTCTACCATGGGTTAGAGAGGAAAGATGATCAATATAAGGAGAAGACAAGTCAAAGGAAGTAAACCCAGTGCCCAGGATGTGAGGACATTATCTCAAAAAGCAAATGTTAAGCGCATACTAGACCATGTGTCAGGCTGTATACGAGGCACAAAACTAGGAGAGAGGGCACAATAATGAATTAGGTGTAGAATCTGTCTTCAAGGAGCTTACAGTCTTAAAGTGTAGTTTAATATGTAGATATCAATTGCAATCCAGCTGGGTAGATAGGATATGGAGATAAGAGAAAAATACCATGAGTGTGCAAGAGCAACATCAGTTGCTGTGTCAACAGCCTAGAGAAATTTGAGAAGTCCGTACTTGGGCTGATTCTTACAGAGGCAACAAAAGCATGGTGGCCTCAGAAAGTGAGCAGTGCGTCCCAGTGAAGTTATGATGCAGGGAAGGCAAGTTGATTTTTAGAAGAGGAAGAAGAAGAAAGAGGAGGAGGAGGAAGAGAAGAAAATAGAATTTTTTTTTTTTCTGATTGCACTCATTGGTCTTGTGGTTTAACAGTCCAAAACTTTCCTTTTTCTGTTTTTAAACTTTTCAGTAGGCTCGGCCTTAAAATATCACCAGTGGGAGCAGAAAATGGTAAAGAATAAAATAACATTTACAGTTAAAGTAAGCAAGAGAATGTGGTTGATTTAGGGTACTGTAACAAAATTTAGTTTGTACCCATTTCATATTTTTCAACCTTCAATGTGTGCCATATAGTAATTAAAAATTTTTATTTAAATTCAATTTAGTTAACATATAGTTTCAGGGGTAGAGTTTAGTGTTTCATCAGTTGCATATAACACCCATTGCTCATCACATCATGTGCCCTTCTTAATGCCTTCACCCCCGCCCCCTCCCTTTCAGCAATTCTCAGTTTGCCTCCTATATTTAAGAGTCTCTTATGGTTTGTCTCTCTGTCTGTTTTTACCCTATTTTATTTTTGCCATATGGTAATTCTTGATATAATATGTGATGTCACCTAGAAAAAAGGGACACTTTTTAAAAACAGAAACATTGGTTTGGCACTAGGGAGGGAAGACACAGATCAATCAATGATATTATTTTTCCACTAATTGATACTCTGCCAAGACACTAATGTATGCATATTAGACAGAGAAAAGGAGGATAGCAAACTGGTGTTTTGACCTTGTAAAGAAAACATTATAAAGAAATAATTTCAGATATCAATAGTTTCAACTGAGAATTTTTCTCTGTTATGATTGAGGAATGTCACTCTGTCAGAAATTCTGGAAAGTGGATCAGAGGTGAGGAGTAGAGGACCAGCAACAATATTGCCTGAACCTGAGATGTGTCATTCTCTAGCTCTGGAGTTTCTTTTATTCTTACAAAAATCCTTTCACTATAAGGTTTTACTAAGAGACACATATACTGTGTTTATATCCTACTGAACCCATCACTTATTAATATAACATTAAAACAGTGCCAATTATACGGTTTCATCTTGCATTTTGTGGCCAGCATTACAAACTTTCTGGTCCCTTTCTTCTGCAACTCATTTTTGTTCAATTATTCATTGAAATAGTCTCCCTAGAAATTTGGGAGAAATTAAATGTTATATCCACATTCATACCAAATTAATTAATCATGATTAATGTTCCTACAATGAATACAAAAGGAATTAATCATGATTAGCAACATATTGAAATGTGCATGCAACTCAGAATATGAAGTTTCCCCTGCTTAGTATGTACTGTAGAAGCCTTGAAAGGGCATTCATAGGTTTCTGCTTCTTTGTCCTTTCTTCTATTATTGTAGCTGTTTTAAATCATTGACTAGGGCTTGAGAAACAAACAGTGTGTCAATAAATAAAAGTGGATAGTGAGTTTTTTGCTCCTGGGATTCAGGAGTAACTAACTCTTTTATAAAAATGGCAATCATAAGCCTTTAGACTAGGAATTGGCACATGATGGCCTGTGAGCCAAATCTGATCCTCTGCCTATCTTTGTCATTTATGCATTGCCTATGGCTGCTTAGGTGCTACCAGGGCAGAGTAGAATGGTTGTAACAAAGATACACCATATGGTCCACAATATACCATATGCTTCTTTATGGAAAAAAAATCAACAACTTGCCAACCTCTGCCTTAGATGGGCATGAAGGAATAGATTTCTCACTCATGGTTTTGCTGATTATCTCAACTATTTGAGGTTAAGGACATTTAAGTGATTCTAATTGAAACTTCCTTGAATATAGTGACTCTGAATTTGCCTTCCATGCCAAATTGGTAGCATAGTGCTTGGCACATCACAGGCCCTCACTCTGTTGTGTTTCAGTGAATGAATGAATGAATGAATGAATGCTTCACCCTATAGATCTTGAGCAAAGACCTTAACACCTGACTTTCATACCTATGGAAAAAGGGAGAGGTTTTTGTTGTTATTGTTATAATGTATAGCATGTTTTGAGATTAGATACAATTATATAAGATGCTGTACTGTTCTGCAGCATTCACTTCTGCATTAGTTATTTTATAAACATATGTAGTGACAACCATGTGCTGAGCATCTGCTTTGCAAATATTAAGTCATTTAATCTCCATGCAACCATTGGCTACAGAGTTTCAGATAAGAAAAGTGAAATACAGAGATAGGAAATGTGTAGTGAATCACACAAGTATTAAGTGGCAGAACCAGAATTTGGACCCTCGTGGTGTAGCTTCAGAATCTGGCTTTTCTCCACTATGCAAAGCTGCATTGCATTTTGTGTAAAAAGATGCATTACTTTTTAATAATTGGGCCCTCTTCTTTGAGTAATGATGCAAATGCTTTGATATCATCTAGTTTCCTTTTTTCTCTTCTCATTTGAAAGGATCCTATTGAAGGTGCTTGGTACCCCTAAATCTCCAAAAGTTCATATGGATGTAGTAGCTTCTTTTCATAAGCTGGCCAATTCTGGTCAAAAGAAATCCTCCAGAAAATATTTAATCCTTCAAGAAATGCGTTCTATTCTATTAATTCCTGATGTGAAATTTCAAAGTTAGATAGGTAAAATTTCAGATGTTCATTCAACTTATCCATTTGATTCACTTTAAAATCAGTTTGAAGGATTGAATTAAATGAAGAAAACATAAAGATATATGATAACCTATATCAGCTAGTTAAGCATCAGGGAGTAACAAAATTAAGTAGGAAAGAAAATTCCTAAGAGGATAGTAGGTGGTTTATAGACTTGACTCCCGAAAAATCAGGCTACAGTAATGAGTAGGAGTCTAAGCATCAGGGACAGACTAATTTTACAATCTCATAGCTCTCTGGGTAGGAACACCATTTCAGGTTCTACTATTCCCTGCCACGTCTCATTGCCTGAATTGACTCATAGGAATATTACTGCCATTTGTCGTAAATATTTTCTCAATTATCCATGTGTTCTTATGTTATTCTCTCAAGATTTAAAGATCTAGAGGGTCTTACAGATATATATTCATAGATTCACTAGAAGTCTAGTTCAAACTCTTAGTGAAGAATTTAAAAACTGCTTTTCAAGTGTATCTCTGACTTGACTTTTTGTATTTATAATTGGACTATATATCTATTTCCTTTTTCATTTATTCCACAAAAATTCATTGAGCTTCTGGTAAGTGCCAAAGTAATGTGCAGTCAGAGCACCTACTAGTGGCCATATTATGGAATCAGAAAACAACACTGGAAAAAACCTGTTTCATAGCATGCATTGTATTTTGATCAAATGTATGTATGATTCAGAAATTTGGTAGATGGTTAGAATAATGACCTCTAATGAATCGTACTCCTTATGTTTGTTGTTGCTTCTTCCATCAAGAAAGGAGGGAGGTAGGAGGAAAGAGGAAATAGGTGAAAGGGGTTAAGGGGCTAAAAAAGAAGTAGGATCTGTTTGCCAACCCCTTAAATCTGAGCCAAACTTGTTATTTTCATTGACCAGAAAGCAACAGAAATGATGAAGTGCAAATTCTGGAGTTCAGTTTGTGGTAGGCCCTACTGCTTCTTCTTTCACTATCTTAGAACCCAAAGACTATACCTGGCCATGAAGAAGACCAGTTTAGCCCACTTGGCAGCCAAATGACATATTCCAGCCAACAGCCAGCACCAAATGCCAGACTTGCGAGAGATGCCATCTTGGATCATCCAGTCTCAGTCAAGCTGCCAAAGGGCTGCAGCCATGTGAGAGCAGCAGAAAAACTACCAAATCATCCTTTAGAATTGTGAGAAATAATAAAATATTTTTGTCTTAAGTTGCTAAGTATATAGATTTGTTAAGCAGTAATAGATTACTGGAAGGGGAGGTATTTGTTAAGTGTCCATTAGCACTAAATTTGCCATTCTTAGATTGATTCAAATTCTCTGACAAGATCTGATTTCTCTGTGTGTGTTTTTTTCAATATAGTATTTATTTATTTGAGAGAGAGAATGTGTGTGAGCAAGTATTTATAAGCAGGGAGGAGGAACAGAGAGAAAGGGAGGAGCACACTCCCCACTGAGCAGGGAGCCCAAAGTGGGGCTCAATCCAATCACAGGAGTCTGAGATCATGACTTGAGTGGAAAGCAAGTGCTTAACCAGCTGAGCCACCCAGGCACCCCAGATCTGATTTCTTCACATTCATCTATGAGCCATTTCTAAAATTGGGTAGAATTCACTTACCTGATAAAATTAACAATTTCTGATTAAAATGATACTGGGAATTTTGTTTTCTCTTTCTGTATTTACCCCTTTTTCTTGGAAACTAATTGTAGACTTTTACATAGTCTCATAGATATTTAGAGAAAAAATTATATGTTCATTTTTCCTAATTATCTACAATTATAATTTAAGGGAAGAAAGAATACAGAGATGGAATTGGACAAAATCTTAAGAATGACATTATTATAATTTCAAAAGTTACTTGGAAAGAATACTTGTGAGTCTCTATGTCAGGTCCTGTTTCTAACAATGTGAAGGCTGCGTGTATATCCGTGTTTGCACTTTACCCAACACAAGTCAGAAAAGCCTATAAATAAATGGGATTTTAATAAAAGCTAAAAGGTTTGTTTAACATAGAAGGGTTGTTATGACCTGTTAAATGATTTGCATGAAAACCACACCAAATACAAAAGAAAAAAATTAAAAATACAAAAAACAATCTTCACAAAAACAAAAAAAAAATACTTTTTTTCTGCATATGTCTTTCAAAACATACATATGTATCCTTAGGCCCAGGAATTTCCAATAACTGTGTCCCTGTCTCCAAAGCAGGCACAGAAAATTTGCTTCTGGAATACTATCTCTAACCCTTTCGACCCGAGTTTGTGTCAGAAATGAATCGTATGTCTTGGAGCACTTCGCAGAGTGAGTGTGAGCATGAGAAAGCATCAGAACTATCCCTTTCCATGCTGAAGCAAAAACTATTTTGTTTCCTGTAGGTAAAACATTGGAGACTTCTTTCCTGTTCTTTTTTTCATTTTGAAGCTGAATCATTGTTGCTTTCTGCTCTGTCTTGGAAAGAAGAGTAGGACATCTACACAAACCCAAGCTCTTGTAGTCAGTGTGGTACATGTGAAGTGTATTCTGTACTGTCATTACATGGGGCAAGCCAAAAATAGCAAAATCCCCCCTGCACTTACGTCTGACAGGTAAAAGCCTATTAAACAGTGCCTCAAATTGTCTCATGGAAATTAGGCTCAATTTTCTAAAATTGAAAAGATCCACCCAATCTTGCCTTATTACATAGCAAATTGATAGGCATATTGAGATCACACGATTTTTCTTTTTCAGCTGTGACTAACTAAAGTTCATCACATTTTCAGCTAGTGGTTATTAGAAACCTGCAAGACAATAAAAAATAATTTGAAAAGTTATATTATAAAAGAGAACACCAATTTTAAGCATGATCTTCTAGAATTTGAATTGTTGACTTGAAGTGCATCTCAGAATTTAATACATCCAGCGCCAAGGTAAATACTGTTAAGCAAGCTTGAACTAAGCTTAACAGAGTTTAACATGCTCAGTTATAATGTTTGCTTAAGAAGAATTATTTCTAGCTCTTCTTACAGATATGTATTTGCTACAACTCTTTAGAGCTTTGCTTTTCAGATGCAGTCCCTATGCTTGAATAAAATGTTCATTACTTTATCTGGGAGGGAGTGTGAGTGCTTTTGATTTTACTATCAGGATAACTGGGCAAATAATTTGTCTCAATCTGTGTGAATCTTTTTAATAGGATGAGTTCATTTTTCAAAGTATAAGTATTTATGATAAGCCATAGCTCATTGGATCCATCCAAGCAACAGTAACTTATGGTCCCCATATGTCTCAAAAGGACTGGAAGGAAACTTTGAGTTATCTTCAAATATACAACATGTCATTCTATAGGTAATCCGGACCAGATACTCTCCATCCTCTCTGAGGATAGAGTAGTATGCAATGGGCTTACACTCCTTTAACGAAATTCAACTTAGACTTTCCTCCTGAAGACTTGTTGAATATTAGAATTAATTGATGAGGGAAACTAACTATATGGTCTCCTTCACAATAGGATGTAAACTACTACTCCCTCTCTCTTTCACTCTCTCTCTCTGTCTGCCTATTTAATCTTATTGCTCAATGGTAATCAAAAGTTCAGTTGAGAAAGATACTACTTAGGAAGGATTGCCAGTAGAATGTGAAGCTCATTATGAAGAAATTCTTCTAGATTATCCAGTTTCCTTGGGATCAAATAAGATTTGAAAGGAGCTAGGTACTTAAAGCATAGGCAGTTGCCACCACTCTCTGTCCCTATAGAATTATTTTACTAAATTATACTTTGGTGTGGTGCTATCATACTGCATAAGAAATTGGTCTCACAGTAATGTCTATGGTGAGGATGTTGTCAAGATAATTGTTTTCTGCTCTACATAGTCTACTCTTTATAAGGGTCCCTCAAAGAAATGACTCCCAAGTCTTAGTAACCAGGATGGTTCCACCTTCTGTAATGAATACTGTTTGTTGAATAAACACCATGATTGTGTAAATCCCATTTTATGGTGACAACTAGAAAATCTAGACCAATTTTGTGGTATACCCATGTGCAGACACTACAAATACATTTCAGCAAATTTTCAAGCTTAGTTTTGTATCTCCATCCTTATTATTCTTTATTTTTTCCCCTGCTTTTAAATTACATCATTTTGTAATAACAATGATAACAATATTTATAATAATAATTTCCATTTATAGTTTGCTTACTATCTGCAAGGATATATGCTAAGAGCTCAATATATACCACTAACTTAATTCTTACAAAATACTAGGAATAATTGTCACCTTTTTTTATGTATAAGGGAACAAAAGGTCAGGACGTTTAATTTTTTTGAGATTTTATTTATTCTTGAAATACACAGACAGAGAAGCAGAGACATAAGCAGAGGGAGAAGCAGGATCCCTGTGGTGAGCCTGATGCAGGACTCGATCCCAGGACCCCGGAACCATGACCTGAGCCAAAAGCAGATGCTCAAACACTGAGCCACCCAGGTGTTCCAAGGTCAGTGCATTTTAGTATTTCCTAATACTAAAGGATGGGGAGGAATTGATATTTATTTAAAGATAGGCTCTCGATAGTAAAAACAAACATGTGGAGGATAGAGTCTAGGTACCAATCACTGTAATAAGTGCCTTATACAGGTTATCTTAATTAAACTCAGGAAAACACTATGCCATAGCTGCTATAATAAGAACTAGTACCAGTACTACTTATTAAGGACTATTATTATCTTCATTTTCCTGATGAGGAAACTGATGCAGAGAGAGTTAAGTCACTTTCCAAGGTCCAAGGTCAGGGTAGAGCTGGGCTATGAACCCAGGTAGTTCAACTCCAGACTCTAACATGATAACTGGGACATCATCATGCTTATATTTTATATATCCTTGTGAACCACCTAAATTCATTCTGGAAGAGGTGAGGGATATCCTTGTTGAAGTACCTGTGTATTTGCATTTATGCCATTTTCATCTTTCCTCTGTGGAAGCGATCTTATTCAGGGCTGAGGTAAAAAGGATTTCTCCTTTTAATGGAAGAAGTAGCTCTGCCTGCAGTCTGGAGGAAGAGCTAGATAACTCTTAAAAATTCCTTTCTGCCCCAATTCAGCTGGGTTAAATGCTCCTTGAGGGCAGAGACTATGCAAATGTGCTTTGAGCAATATTAAGCCTAAACTACTCTTTCCCTACTTGTTCGTGCCCCTTGGCTTTTCATGGGTCCCAAAGCTGGACAACGTTCATGTTCCTGATGTGACTCTTCATTAACCAAGAATGACTTCATTTCCTTTGTAATGAACTCTGCTCTGCTCTTAGACCACACCCACCAGCATTTTCACTGTGTGACAGCTGCCTCTGAATAGCTCTGTCTTCAGGTTCTGAACTTTTACCTACAGATTGAAGCTTTTGGTCTGAGAATGCACTAGGGCACCTGGTTCTCGTTGACCTGAATGATGTGTGTTGGATTCTCTTCTTGCAAATCTGGGCCAGGTCAAGACAGTGATGTCAGTAAGTCAAGTCTGAGTTAATTAGTACTTTTGGTTGCAAGTAAATACCAACTAGGTTAAGACAAAAATGGAATATAGTATAAACCCACCAATAACATGGAACATCCAAAGTGAATGAATTCAGGCTTTTGGTGATTTCGTTCCCAGGTTTTTTTTGTCTGTCTTATAAATTTAACCAGATACTCAGCAAACCACAATGGACCAGAGTCACTTGTCAAAAGAGAGGAGGTTTTGCTTTAGGTTTCTTTGTTTGCTTACTTTTTTGTATAAAAAATAAAATGGGCTAGAATAGAAATGAATTCCTTAGGGGTAAACTATTATGGTTTGATCCTGGTTCTGTGGAAATCTACCACATCCCAAGTAAATAAAATGTTTAATTTGCCTTTGGTGGTTATTTCCTATTTGTCATCTGTAGGGGTGCAGTCAAGGAAAGTGTCTTGGAAGTGCTCAGTATTTCTCAACCCTGGAAAAGGAGCTGGCTCTTCTGGAAAATCAGCAATTCTCTGCAAGCATTGGCTTCTTCATTAGATGAGGAAGTCAAGAAATTCGTGTTTCACCAGCACCTAGGCTGCATTTCTCCGAGGGGATGGATATACTAACTGGGAGCCATGTGCTTTACAACTGTAAGGGTAAAGAAGATTGTCCCTTAGCACTTGGTTGTCTGTGAAATAATTGATAATGCCTACTCACGCTACCACATAAAGCTTATAAGTCACATGGGGATGACTATTTACCATGAAGGGCAGTATTGGACAGGGGTTAACAGCAGGGACTGTGGGCTCCGACTGCCTGGGTTCAGCTCTTAGTTCCATTGTAAATGACTTGTGTGATCTTGGCAGGTTTCTTAAGAACCTTGCTTGTGCCCTTTGTACCTCTCTTTCTTCCTAACAGCGTTCACCTCACAGATAAAAGACGTAAATCTGTGTAGTGTGCATAAAATACTTAGAAGTGTAGTAAGTGCCACATTTGTGTTAGCTGTTACTATCATCAGTAAGACTTCACACAAACATCCTCTGAAGGCTGACCTCATTTCCATTTTCATTGCTTTTACCTCCTGTGGATCCTCATCACCTCACCTATCTGTCTAGGATAATTGCTGCAAAACTGGTCTCTCTTTCCCTCTTCCTTTTGAATCAATCTGCCATGCTGATTTCTTGTTAATCTTTCTAAAATACCACTTTCCACTCTTTTCAATGAAAAATCACTTTTCTCCAGGGTAGAGTTTGTCTTTGCCTAATACTTAAGACTCTCTACAGTTTTCCCCTTGCCTCGTTGTCAACTTGTATTTGCAATGATCTTATCCTTTTATTGCTCTACAGAAGTGGCTGTGTCTTTCATGGGGGAAGTAGGGACAGGGGGGGTCCAGTTGAGAGGAAGAGGCACAAAATGGATATTCCTAATTTCTATTTAGTAAATCAGTGCTTGTGAGGCTGGTTCTAAACAAGGCCTGGCTCCATTAATATTAAGGACTAAGGCTGGGTCGCTCTTGTGCAACTGAAGAAACCTCTGTGGACAGTGGGGCCCCAGTCACCTTGTGACATGTACAGTGCTCCTAAACCACCCTGGGTCATGAAAAGCTGAGCTGAATGGCATGTGATGGGTCAGCAGCTTTTCTGAATGCTTTCTTGCACAGTGAGAGGTAACCACATTAGCTGCAGTTATAACTTGGCCTGTACATTTCATTAATGTAATACAATTTTATAGCTTTAAGAAATATTAAATGGGAATGAAGTCAAGCACTGCATTCCTAATGGGTTTACAACATCTCTTTTTCTTACTCCTCTTCACTCTGCCTACCTGAAATCAAAATTATTTTCTTTTTTTTTTTTTTTCAGTGAAGCAGAATGGATTCATTTCCAACCTGGATCCTGCTATAGTTTCTGATGGAGTCTTGTGCATTGGGAGAGGCAAAGATACCGATATTATATTGATCTCATTTCTCATCTGCAAAGTGTGTGAGTGCTGTGTATTGCATCTCTGTGTGTGTTTCAGTTACGTTTTAGAGATTTTCATAGTTGGCAGAGGCGCCTCGCTATGCTTCTTGCTTGTCTTATTCTGCTCCCCATGAAACTGATCAGGTTGCCAAGTTCTTACTGACATCAAAGCAGGCCCTGGGCTCAGATCATCTCTGTGGGATGCAGAGGAAGAGGAGAAATAGCTCTTGCCCAGAGAACACTTCTCTGACCAAATTCTTAGTAAATTCTGGAGCTTATCTGATCGTTTTTTCACTGGCCAGGCTCCTAGTGAGGTCAAATATTACAGCTGACGTCAATCGGCTTGTGGCCAGGTACTGGCCTATGCTGGGCAAAATCTCAGGGCGACAGATCCACGCCCTTGGATCTTAATTTTTATAGTTCCGTTTTGCATGATGTTCTTTGAAATAGCAATAAAACAGTAAACAGATTACAAAGCGCAAGCCACCCATGCGTATATTCCTTTCTCCTGAACCCAAATGAATAAGACACCAACCCTAACAAAGGTTAATTAATAGCACAACAGAGATTCTGATTAAAAAAAAAAAAATTCTTCCCACAGGCTGCAGAGCTAGGCGTCTGCCAGTCCTCTGTTCCTTAGCCTCAGATTTCTTTGCACTTATTCTTCACATTTGTGCAAAGACTCTTGATTACTTTCATACCTTCCATTCAGGGATAGTTGCAAATCTGAGGCTGGCTAAACTGAAGCAAGTGACCTTAATTTCTGTATCCAAGATTTCCCCACGTGGATATATTCCTATGCATTTTGGATTTCTCCCCTATTTTGCTCAGGAGCTCAATGACACATTGCTGTTCCCTGATTTTCTAGGCTCAGGAGTGAGAAACAACAAAGCCTTGTGCTGCTAAACGTATCTTTCAAAAATCTCCAAAATCTGTATGACTTCTCATCCCCACAAGTCCTTCCCAATTCATGGATCCTCACTGGTGACAATGAGTTTGTGTTTAAGGAGAGCTACTAGGGAAAACATCTTCTGTGTGAGACACTGGAGAGATAGTTCTGGTTCCTATTTTTAAGCAGGGGACACATTCAAACAAACATAGACAGGAAGGTCACCTTTGGGCCTAATGTAACATATATATATATATGTACAATCATACACAGTGGGCAAAATGATTTAGAACCCTGCAGGATTTGGATTTCCTATGAGAACAATCAGGCATTTATCTGAAGTCTACTCATGACCTGATGTATTTTCTCCTTTCAAGTGGAAGCAGGAAGCTTACCACCCCTGGAAACTCTGTTTAGAATTTTTCCATCATGGATATTCTCCTTGGCTATGTTGTAGGGATGAAAAAAAAAAAAATAGAAATTTTACCTTGTTTACTCAGCAGACCCTCTGGTGTCTGTTTTTGGTATGAACTGCCTATCAATAATGCTTTAAAATATTAGAAAACACCATTAAGTGTTATCATCTCATGGTTTTAGATTTTTATGGTATCTCAGGGACCACCTATTCAGCCCGTTTATTTTACAGCTTAGAGTAATATGAGCCAGTTAGTGAAAAGCAAGCCCGAACCAAGATCTCTTTACTCCCTGTACCACACTCACTTACTTTAGGAAAATTATAAATGCAAGCTATTCTCATGAAAATTTTCCTAAGCCCCCTAAGTTATTTTTAACCCTTTGAAAAGAAAGTTTTGTGCAATTTAATGTTGTGTAACTCCAGATGCCTGGGTGGCTCAGCAGTTGAGCATCTGCGTTTACCCCAAGGCGTGATCCCGGGGTCCTGGGATCGAGTCCCGCATCAGCTCCCCACAGGGAGCCTGCTTCTCCTTCTGCCTGTGTCTCTGCCTCTCTTTCTGTGTCTCTCATGAATAAATAAATAAAATCTTTTGAAAAAATGTTGTATAACTCATTAATTTATTTCTCTGAAGTGTTTGTGAAACATTTTAGAAAATAGTGTGAGTAAAATAAAGCAAAGCAATGGAGCCAGTTACTGCAGCTGACAACAGAAATGTAATCATGTCCTTCGTGATTTCATTGTTAATGCTTTATCCTTAGTCTTCCAAATGTGCCATGGCTATCACATGCATAAATTTTTTAAAAAACTGCCTTATTCTTTTCAAAATGAACTGATATGTTGAAAACTAACTAGATACTATGCAATGTGGCTCAATTTTTTTTTTTATTAAAGATTTTTAAATCTGCCATTGCAGAACTCGATCCCAGGATGCCGGGATCACAACCTGAGCCAAAGGCAGACGCTCAACCACTGAGCCACCCGGGTAGCCCTGTGGCTCAAGTTTTATGTGAGAAATAACATACATAATTACAGTAGCCCTAAATACTTTAAATATTCTTATTAGCCATCTTTCTGTTCTATCCTATCCCCAAACTAATCTAATTGGATTACTCTTTTCACTGTCCCAAATTCATTTTTGGTGCTAAGATCAAGGTTATGTGGTCTTCTTTGAACTTTCTTTTCCTAATTTGTATGTATTTTCAAGTTCAAGATCAAATTCTATCTCTCTCCCATTAATTCTTCTCTAGAAGTTATGCTTTTCTTTCCTTTAAACCCTTAAGAACATACAACTATACCACAAAATTCCATGCTTAATTAATTATATCCAGTCCGATATAAATTGCTGTTTTATGTTCATCTAGCTAAAATTTGCACTTAGATTGTGAAAATTTTCAGGCAGAGATTATATGTCTTCTCTATTACTACAACATCCAGCACTATAAAGCAGAAATAGATGCCCAGTAAGCATTTGCTTTTGATTAGCCTATGACTGAATATGGGGTTATGTGATATGAAGCACAGATGTTGCTACTCCAAGCGTAGTCCACAGACCAATAGCATCCTTTGGGAGCTTATTAGAAATTCAAAATCTTAGATGCCACTTTGGACATGCTGATATTAAAAATTCAGTGATTTGTAAAGTTTGAGGAGCAACAGTTTAGGGGGAAGGACTTCTCACTGTGTTCTGGACAACATGATGCAGCTGCATAGCTCTTCTGGCCCACTACTGGTACATGTTCATAGAGGGAAGTGATTCAACATTTGTAGTCATCATCTCCTTAGAGTTTCTGGTGAAAGCTTCAGACTCTCTTTCAAGAAAGTGAATATAAATACACACACATAATATTTTACATGTAATTTGTGAGCGTAGGAATACATTAAGCTTATAAAGAGACTCTTTAGGGTACAACTGATACTGTTATGAGTCCTTTTAGAAAGTAGAGTATATGGAGGATAAGGATCATTTATCTGTCTGAAGTGCCTGGTTGTGTGTTCTATTTTACTGTTGGAAAGCAAGGAGGATCTAATTGGCCTTCTAAGGGGGCAGTCTGTGGTATTTGTACTAAGTGTTCGGATAAACAATAATAATCACGTGTAATGTTGTTCTTGCAGGTGGCATGATCAGTATTAGTGTGTAAAAGCTAATTTAACCATGAAAGAGGCCTTCATGTAATAGATTTCATTCATCTCAGTAACACAGTAAGCTTTGATTTAAGTAATCAAGATTGTCTTTCTACTTAATTGTGTACCTAATTTTTTTAAAAAAATTCTTTTTGTCTTTCTTTTAATCCAAGCAAAGAGCCATATGCTTTTCATGTATTTTTTAAAAGACCTTTGGGGTGATGATCTGAATTGCTCTTAATTATCAATTAAATTTTCTCCAAGTAGATTGTTAAAAGTTTAGGCGAGCCCAATTAGTGAGAACCTCACTCTACCAGCAAGAGTGAAGTTGGTTATTTTAAGTCTTCTTTATTATATAAAAAGAAAGGATCAGACATCTCATATCAATGTTAAGTGGGGATTATGGAAATAGATGCTAAAAATAAAAGACATAAATTAAAAAGGTATGACCAGGAAAGTCAAAGAAGTGAGCTCTCTTTTTGAAATGAGTCTTTCCAGATTGTGATAATATTAGTTTGAAAATATGCCCCTATCGGGGCACCTGCGTGGCTCAGTGGTTGAGCATCTGCCTTTGGCTCAGGTTGTGATCCCGGGATCCTGGGATCGAGTCCCATATCGATCTGCCTATGTCTCTGCCTTTCTCTCTGTTTCTCTCATGAATAAATAAATAAAATCTAAAAAAAAAGAAAGAATATATGCCCCTGTTTATGCTAAAGGGAGTGACAAATTGACAGCTATATTTATATTTAAAAATTATACTGTTTAATATTTACTAGTGCTTTTTTCTTGAGAGAAATAACATCTAAACCTGTATTAAAGGAAATTCATATATACCAGCCAGTAACATAAGATTGAGAGTATGCTATTTTATCTCTACAGTGCATCTGCGGGCACACTTAGAAAATATAGAGCCTGATACTCTTCTATCAGTGAAATCCTAAAAGCAGTGTCCCAGAAAACTTGGTGAATTTTACTCAGAATTTCTCAGAATTGATTGTGCCTCAGGGAAAACTAATAGTTGAATAAAGAAGAAAATTCTCACTAGCCATAGAAGAAATTTTGGAGTTAGTACCAAGGGTTGGCTAGCAATAACAAGGTGTATCAGATTACTTCTTTAACTATTAATCTCCAAAGCAAGTTTTAGACTATTTCACATTCTTTGTTATTAAAGTACTGGATGAAAATCGGGGCTGAAAAGAAAAAACTGAATGTGATTTAATTTGACTCAACTGTATACATTTATAAAGCACCAGGTATATGTTGGGCACCATTCTTGGTTAGTGGAGGAAAACAGAATTAGAAAAAAGAAAGGTATGGGGTTGGTATAATTAATGAAACATGTTCTCTATACTTAAGAATATTGTTATCTAGTTGAGCAACATATATATACTAAAGGATTAAATAACTGACAACTTGTGGAATTGTTAACCATTAGGAGACCAAAGAAAGTGAAGAAAGGAGACTTCATTATTGTTCCCTTTCAATTCTTTATGCCTTTTATATATCATATTTTCTTCTTATTTCACTGTATTTTCATAGGGGTAAAATTCTTATTAAAGAAGTAAGTCTCTGTACAATATCACCCATACATCAGCAGAGGAGAAGAGATCATTTGAACAGCTAGTTTCCATGGAGCTCCTGAGATCACGTGGCTCAGGAAGTCACATCTCTGATAATGGAGGCCTTGGTAAAATTATCGAGACTGAAAGTCAGATCAACAGCTTGAGGTGTGAATTCTAAAGATGGCTTTTGAGATGGTTTTGAAAAGACCAAGACTGGTCTTGGTGAATTTCTGAATCAGATGAAGTCTAAATTTGGTGTTCCCAAAGGTATTCCTGTTCTAAAAAAAACAAAACAAAAACAAAACAAAACAAAACAAAACAGTACCATTAGAAGGGAAAAGAGGAGAATGATGTGTCAATAACCTTCTTTTCATCTTTTTCTTAATTTGCCTAATAGTTTAAAATCAGGAAGCACTTACATGAAACTTATTACAGATTAATCCCATTTCTTTTTGCTTTCCTTAGTGGAAAGAGAACAATTATATACTGTCATATTCAGATACTTAAGAAAACATCTGGGTTAAGTCTTACAAATGGAATAATGTGACCTGACTTGCTTGAGACAAGGTCATTTTTTTTACATTTGTATCATATAGTAGCTTAAGGACAGTCACATGCCAAAACCAAAGGCAAATGATCATTTGATTTCCCACTCATTTTTCAGAGGGCAGTTGGTTCCCAAGAAGGGAATGATGTTACAAGAGTCCTAGCTTTTGCCTAAATTGCAGAATATATTCTTAGCACTGAAAATAAAGTGGGATTTGCACAGTAATGACCACAGTGATGATGGTGATGATGATAATGTTTACTACTTTGAAGTTAATATCAATGAAACAGATTTATAACAGTATAGCCTCTGAAATATGAATTCTAAATTGGTTATATCTCTGAGACATGCTATTACTAAAAGCAGCAATGGCCCTACAGGCAGAAGCCTGATAAATATTAGGACAAAAGTAATAAAAAATTTGCTAGTAGGAATTCAATATATGCCAGCTCTTTTTTTGACTTCCCCTTGGGAAACTATGTTGGAATCAAGGAAGGAGGGAAAATTTAAGGGTAAAGTAGGTAAATGATAGGCCACTTCATCTAGGACTGGAAAGCCAGAGAAATGTGAATGACTCAACGATAAATTTGGACTATACATGAATTAAGAACAAATTTATATGATGAAATCTAAAATGAAAAATGGTAACTCTATGTAAATCTGTAGGTAAGTATTATGGCCTTTAAGTTAATTTCTTTTTTTTAAATTTTATTTATTTATTCATGAGAGACACCCAGAGAGAGAGGCAGAGACACAGGCAAAGGGAGAAGCAGGCTTCATGCAGGGAGCCTGACATGGGACTCCAGGATCACACCCTGGGCCGAAGGCAGCACTAAACCGCTGAGCCACCCGGGCTGCCCCCTCTAAGTTAATTTGTATAACTAAATTTGAAATACTGTCTAGAGCTGTAAGGCATCTTAGAAATCATTTAGATTCTCTCATTATATAGAGACCAGGCTTTTAAAGCTCAGAGAAGTTAAATAACTTGATGACTGTCATGTGGTCACTGACTGAGTTGGGGCAGCAATATATGTCTAATTTCCTTCTGACAGCTTTGAGAGGAAAGTAGGTTTTCACAGGGGCTTCCACTCTGTGAACATATTAAGTGGAATGTGACAGATGGACTGTGTTTATTGCTGCTCCCATCAACATGTACAATTATTGAGATGTTACATGGTATAAGATTTAACATTTATTTGTCGACATCTATTTGTTTTTTACTCATTGTTTATCGTGTTGCTTGGAGAATGCTAAACATTTTGTAAACAATAGAATTTATTTTCCTGAAAGGATATATAATCAAGTAAAACCACAAACTGGAGTTTCAAACTACAGTTAAACTTTATTTTCAAAGTAAATTACTTTCTCTTTTTGGGTGATTTGCTTTTTATAAGCCACATATAGGGGTGGAAAAAAAATCGGTTGTCCCATTGTGGTTTTTGTTTGGGTTCTGTTACTCCAGCATGAATTCTGAAACCTGGATCTGCTTCCTCCCCCACACTAGAAGATTCTAATGTAGTTAGTGTGAATCTGAATATTTTAATTTCTCTTTTGAAATGACATAATTGGCTTAAATGCCTTTAAACTTGTGTTTTTGTTTCTAGGGTTTTGTCTCTTTTATTTCTAAACATACTCATTCTTTTCATTTTATCTTCCACGCTCTTGGCCCTAGAACAAAATAACTGCTACTGCTTTCAGACCAATTAGCCATCTGGCTAGATTCTATAAAATTCTTTTATTCTTTTTTAAAATCTCAGTAAATAAGTTTTATTTGTTCATTCATTCATTCATTCACTCATTTATTCATTCATTTGATTGTTTAATTTACTTATTTAAGCATTGGCTCTATGTTAGAACCACTGTTATTTCTGGGGCTGTGAAGATGAATGAGATAGGGAATCCTACCTGAGAGGGTTCAAGAGTTGGTGGCCAAAAGGTCATTTCAAGGGAGTGTGTAATTGCATTTTATATGATTTACCTCCTAAGATCTGACATATACTGTAAGCACACTTAGCATCCTTTTATCATTAGGATTTATCAGTTATGTTTTTTGCTCAGACCGCTTAGCCTATTTTGATTTCTAAACTGTAATCCTCAGAATAGAGGCTTTCCATGAGTTTATTATTTAGCCCAAGAAAAATATATCTATATTTTCTCATAAAAAGATCTCAAGGTCCACAGACCATTGGTCCCAGGTTTTTCATGCATGAGAAGAAAATATATGGTATTAATTTGATTACACTATGCACTATGAAGGTCTTATTTGGTGAAGTTTCCCTTAACTTCTTCTGGTATGTGTTAATATATTCATGATGTAGTCTGGTTAAGAAATCCATTTTGCTGAGAAAGGACATTAAAAGTAAGTTTTTTTATATAGTTCATTTTTTAAAAAAATATTTTATTTAATTGACAGGAGCGAGAGAGCACAAGCAGGGTGAGTGGTAGATAGAGGAAGAGGGGGAAGCAGGTTCCTTGCTGAGCAGAGAGCCCGATGTGGGGGCTCAATCCCAGAACCCAGAGCTGAAGGCTGATGCTTAACCAATTGAGCCACCGAGGCCTTCATAGTTCACTCATTATAATAGATCTCACCTAGATAAAGTGAGGGGCTCAAGCATAGGGAGAGGTACAAACTAATTCATAACAAGTGCTGCTGATCTGGGAGGTTCTAATTCTTGTCTGAGATGTACAATCCTGACAATGTGTGTATAGTGAGAAGAAGGAGTTTTCCATTGATTGAAATACTATGGCAACTAAAGATTGCTAAGCAGACAACCAACCAGATAAATTAGTTGTTATTCCCAATGAGGTTTGCATTTATTTTCTGTATTCATGAGAGGACAGAAAAAGGAATAATTCCTACAACACACGGTCAGTGACTTATGTTTGTTCTTACAATGTTATTCTTACAATATTTCCTAATAATTAAATTCAGAATTTAATGGGATAAACTGATGAAGAAAAAGAAAACAAATCATTAAGAGCAATCTAGTAAGATTTAATAATTCATATTCTAAATAAGATTGAGGAGATTCAAGAATTAAGGTTTTGAGGGAAGAAACTTGTTTTCAAGGGACTTATAATTTTAAGGAGGCAGGAAGTAAAGTGAGAGACATGTATTTCATTATGTAAAATGTTCTTTGGCTTGAAATTTACTGATTATAAAAGGAGTTTGAACATACAATTTTTGTGTAGAGTTCCCCAGCAAATAAGTATATATGTATGTATGTATATATATGAAGTCTACACCAAAGATTGGATCTTGCACTGTGTACCATGCATTCAAGACAAGACAGTATGATTGAAAAGGTAATGAACTATAATACCAAGAAGTGGAATCTCTCTTGGGAAGCAAAAAATGCATCAGGAGATCGCTTAGTTTCATGCATTAGCAAAGTAGAGCCTATAAGTGGTCTTTGGCAGGAGTTTACATAAGCTAATGAATAAGGAAAATGAAAGCTTATACTTCATTAGGTTGACAAGAAATCAATCACATTTGATGAACCAGGTAGTTAGATTTAAATGAAAGGGAGTTCCCTATGAGTACCCAACTCTGATCCACTGTTGTGTATAGGTCCGACAGGTACCTGAAGTTACTACTCACAATGTCAGTGCCTTGAGTTCATGGAAAGAACATTCAGAAGAAGTCTATTACTTTTTTGAAAATCTGCGTGCACATCTTGGCCATTCTTTGAATTGTTTATAGCAGCAGCAGCTAAATGCTGCCTAGCTTCTTGGGTTCTATTACTATCATTTGGAAGAAAATGTTATCCTCCTAAACACAGCATAAAGAGAAATACAACATGTCAAAGGCAAATGCAACATTATACAACATTGGATTGGCTGTTTTGTTTCCCTGGCCTCTTCACAGCTAGCACAGATTAAGTATTTCTTATTCTACCTCATTTATTTTGGTATTATCTCTGAAAGGCAGCTAATTGTATTCTTATCTTTTATTTTAAGATAAATCAAAATTTAGGTGACTTCTTCCAGTAACATATAAGAAAGGGCTGTCCTGAAGTCATTTCTCAGTTCTGTGAGCCAAGCCACATAATAGAAATTGGAAATCAAGTTTGGACAAAGTAGTATGGTAGGAAGAACCACCAGAATATGTATCAAACTCTATTCTAAAGGTAATCTGCCGTTTTTCTACTTCTAGAATAAGCTGTGTCACCTTGGGCAATTTATTTTATCTCAAACTGTTATCAGGTTCCTCATATGCAAAGTCATTCACTCCTTTGACATATGTTCTTTCAACAATATGTTTTAAGATGTTCTCTTAACTCTAAAATTTTATGACTTTACGTCATTACATCATTTTCATAACTAAAAAAAAATTCTTTAATAGAAGAATGTTAATTTAAGGACCAGGAAAACCTTGATGGGTCAGAGGAAGAATGTACTGTTGTAATATTAACAACACTAGAATAGTGAGCCTGAACTCTTCCATGAAGTAGAATAAAATTCCAAGAATTTTAAGATTATATAATTAGAACACTGAAAAAACACAATCATACCTGATTCCAGGATTATTTGTGCTTTAAGTAGAGGATTTGTTGTGAACATAAATGACTTATTATAAGAGGTGTAAGCCAACAAGAATTGTCAACTGTAAAATATCCTCATATGGATAATCTTAGTCCAAGATTATAAAACACACAATGGATTGTAATCTCTCCTGGAATGAATATCCCTGTTTTCTCCTTTCTAGATATATCTTCACACTTCTCAACACTTTATTCATTAAGTATTAATAGAATACTAATGTGCAAGACTCAGCAGAGACATGGATGCTGTCTTTAAGGAGAAATATTGCTACATTTACATGCGCACTAGATTTTTTTGAATGATAGACTAATGGTTGGGAATAATCCTCTAGAAGAAAACTTGTTTGGAAGTGACTTTTTATAGATACTTTAATTCCATAATTTTGTATTGAATTCAGTATGAGGAGACTTTGAATAATTATTGGGGCACCAGAAGATCTGCTTAAGAATAAAATTTAGGGGGATCCCTGGGTGGCTCAGCGGTTTAGCACCTGCCTTCTGCCTAGCGTGTGATGCTGGAGTCCCGGGATTGAGTCCCACATTAGGCTCCCTGCATGGAGCCTGCTTCTCCCTCTGCCAGTGTCTCTGCCTCTCTCTGTCTCTCATGAATAAATAAATAAAATCTTTTTTAAAAAAGGAATAAAATTTAGAAAGCCACACACTATTTTGCTGCCATGGAAAATCTGTCCTTATAATAACTCAAAAGAAAATATGACTGCTATATTCTTAAAATATTGCACAAGAAGTCATTTATGATAAAATATTGTAGTACTATATATTTCTTTTTTTTTTTTTAAATCTTTTTTTTTTTAATTTTTATTTATTTATGATAGCCACACACACAGAGAGAGAGAGAGAGGCAGAGACACAGGCAGAGGGAGAAGCAGGCTCCATGCACCGGGAGCCCGATGTGGGATTCGATCCCGGGTCTCCAGGATCGCGCCCTGGGCCAAAGGCAGGCGCCAAACCACTGCGCCACCCAGGGATCCCTAGTACTATATATTTCTGACAGTGAATCAGTTTCTTTGACCAGGTAACATCTTTTTAAAATTTAAGACTATCCCAATTTGTTCCATTCTAAGAGAAATAGAATATAATTGATTACTCACCAGCCATGGGCATCTAAAGTTGGAACTAGTTACCAAGATATTGCCAGCCATCTCTCCTCCAACATATGTCTTTTCACTTTTCCTAACTAGGACTTTAATTCTGGATTACTAGCTAATTCTGATGAAGAATCTCTTTGGAAATTTCCTACATCACATTTCAGTGCTAGAGGGTTTTTTTTTTTTTTAATGTATTATCTATTTTTAAAGATTTATTTATTTATTTATTTATTTATTTATTTATTTATTTGGGAGAGAGAGTGAGCATGAGTGGGAGGGGCAGAGGGAGAGGGAGAGAGAATCTCAAGCAGACTCCCTGCTGAGCACTGAGCCCAACCTGAAGCTCCATCTTGTGACTGAGATCACCACCTGAGCAGAAACCAAGAATCTGATGCTTAACTGACTGTGCCACCCAGGCACCCCCAAAACACATGTTATTTGAAGAGAAAATAAACAAATAAGGGTAGGTGAGGGCAGTAGGATTAAAAAAAAAAAAAAGAAGGCCATTCACTCACAAGATGTTCTAGAGGTGTTAGAAGAGACTGAGTGTTCCACTGTAAATGGTTGGACCTGAGGTAGTTCAAGGAGGTAGCTGGAGCTACCATTGAGCTCATATGTGCTGGAAATTCAGTCTAGATTCTAGAGGCTGTGTGCAGGCTCCTCACTATGAGTAAATTCCTTAAGCATTTAAGGAATCACCACCACACTCACAATAGTAACTCAGTGGGGTGGGAATATATTTTTGCATGGAGTTTTCTCATCAATTCTTCCAAAGTCAATAGGAATGCAGTAAAATAGAACATGGTATAATTCTGACCTAAATTCCTTCTTGTCCCAAATATGAATGTTCACTGTAACTTAAGCCAAATGGAGGCTAGAAGGGGGTCCCTTCATTTAGGACTTATATATCAAAACAATAAACATCATCTAAAAAACGCAAAACCTGACAGTTTTTATATTTGGAGATGTTCTTATGAAGTAGATATATTTCATATCAGTGTTTTTAAGATTTACTTGTTCAAATCTTTAGCTATTATGAAATACTGTTTCAGAAAGGCAAATTGTTAACACAATAAAGAGAAGGCAAGCATTTTCTCTCAGTTCTTTTACTTGACCTCAATGGTCTGTTTTTTATTCTCAGGTCTTCACTCTGTTGTAGTTTATATATTAATGTACAGGAAATTTTTCTTTGAATTCTATTCTCTGAACATAAGAACATTACATTTTTCTTTTCAGATTCTTTTTCAGTCATTTCTGGATTATAATATGTCCTAATGAATGTTAAAAACAGGCTCTCTTTTATTGAGGCATTATATAAACATTTTCCCCAATTAGATTTATGGATTTGGAATGGATTACTAAGAAGGAAACTTGGCTGAGGAACAGAAAACCGAATTTCCAGTCACAGCTCTGTCATGGGTTTGCCTATGTGATCACTAACGAATCTGCAATAAATATATGCATAGGTAAAAAAATAAAATAAAATAAATAAAATAAAATAAAATAAAATAAAATAAAATAAGTCCATTTAACTTGGTCACTTCTCCATTTACTAGTGTCCCCTCCTTTTGTTTCTTCCTATGTATTTTGTAATGATCCTATCAGAAACTTTTATTATATCAAGTGTTATAGTGTGGCATAATTTTTGGTCTCCTATTATGTTTCCTCTAAAGTTAGGTCAAGATCTATTTCTTTTTTATCTTAATAAACCCAAGACTTATCCCAATTCTAGGCATATTGCGGACACATAATGTTTATTGAATTCAAGAATGAAAATCACAGATAAGATAACTAGTCTCTGCTATGTATTTCTGTGCTCATCTAAAGATAGGGAATAATTAATTTAACATCCTCTGGTTCTTTCTAATCCACAAGACAGATTGAATGACTTCATAAAGGAGGTCTTGCCTTCTTCAACTGGCCGTCTCCAATTCTCCTGTCTAAAGTTGTCCTTCTCCACTTCTCTCCCATGCGATTTTCTCTCCCTTTACCCTGTTTTATTGTCTTCATGATTTAGTTTTTTACTTCCCCACTGAAATGTTAGCTCTATCAGATGGGCACTTATCTGTCTTGTTCCATCTAGAATCTGTTATGCGTTATAGAGAGACACACAGTAGGTGCTCAATAAATACTTGAGTGAATAATGGACTTCTTTATGTGGCACTGGGGGGACTCACTCAACAAATGTAAATGCCTTATATTTTTATGTGACAAAATTGCTACGAAAATGCAAGCTGCTTTTATTATTTTATTGTCATTAACCTACTCTGAGACTTTCCCTTGTTTATAGCAAGAAAATATATGCTAAAGGAAAAAAGAATCTTATTTGGTACTAATTTTTATCTTACTTAGTTCTGTAGCTATTTTTGTTGTTGTTGAAAAGATCGTCAATATATGAACCTTTTAAAATGCAACTTCTGATTTTCTTGAAATTTCTCAGATTCCTTTTCAGGAAACTAAGGGATATTTCTTGAATCCTTAAGTCTTTTTTCAAAGTTGGAAGATAGTATTTAATATAAGAAAAATGTAAGTCCTTGTTTCAGGAACTAAACATATGCTCAGTTTTGTTTGGTATGAGAATTCAACTGGATACTTAATTGTTATGTTGGATTATGGTTTGAAGGTAGCTCCAGGAATAACACATAGGTGAAGGTGATTTCATGTTTCTTTAGGGTTAGTTTTCTGAATTTGAATCTGAATATAGATGCTTACGTAATTTGTAGAATCAAAATCATGTAGTCACAGATTTTTAGTATTGAGCTTTGTGTCCTCAGTGTTTTAATAACATCAGTGTAAAAACTTACCATCATAGATGTGCGTTGATTTGATGCTGCAGTCAAGTAGTGTTTGACCCACTCATTCCTCACATTTATTTTCACATCTAATCAATGATGATGTTGTTGAGAAATATTTGAACATCACAA
Source organism: Canis lupus familiaris (assembly GCF_011100685.1). NCBI lineage: Eukaryota > Metazoa > Chordata > Mammalia > Carnivora > Canidae > Canis > Canis lupus. The sequence goes on from NC_049229.1 coordinate 6,244,834, forward strand.
TTATATATTATAAGAAGTTTTAAGAAGTTGATCATCTTCATGCTTAGGAAGAGAACCACCATATCTATTTGTATATAATGTGGACTTTGAACTATGTCTACAGGGGGACAGTTTTGTATTTTGTGGCATTATTTAATTTGTTATAGCCATGTTATAGTCTATAAGCAATAAGCAACCTCCAGTGTCTCCTCCCCTGAAAAGAAGAGCTCTTAGGAAGCTTTTAAGCATAAATTTGATTAGCTTTAAATTCAGCCAGGATACTTCATCCTACTGTGCTTCACCATATCATTCAGCAGGAAAAAACATTTAAGACCATAGTGGGGAAAAAAGGGTGGAGCTGGGCCTCAACCAGTCATGCTTCTCAGATTCAGCTGTCATACCCCCAAATCTGGGCTTGTTTAATGTAAAAAGGAAAAAAAATCTTAAAGAGATATAAAAGATTGTATAGCCCATTTCCCACTTTCTATGTCCTACTTTACTTAATTGTGCTATATGAAATATACAACATCAAAAGGCCATTTAAAATTTTATTATGTCAGTGGTTGATATTTACTTATTTCTTGAAAGTCAGGCCTCTATAATGAACAATAGGACATAAAGAGTGTAATCCAAGCACACTTTAACTTACCTTCTCAAATTCTGGATTATTTTTGAGAGCTGCTGATCTAAGTAGGCATGAAGCAGGTTAAAATTTTAATACATTACACATTTAAATATTATTATTGCCATTGTTTCTGAATAATGTGTCATATTCTTCATGCACACTAAAAGCTAACGGACCCTAAAGATTTGGCCTTACTTGTCAGGTATTCAGCATATATGTTGTCAGAACTTTAGATAAGTATATATACATAAAGATTCATATTTAAAATTATATTTTTTGCTTTTAAGAGAAATACAAGGAAAATTATTCTTGAATGATATTATATACTACAATGTAAAGTTATATATAGAAATAAGTATATTTTAAATTAGTTGATATTCACCTTAAGAATTTACACAAAGTAATTTTTGTTTTTGCTTTTTATTTCAAAGTCAATCAAAACAAAATTTATGACATTTTATGAAAGATAAAAATGGTAAAAGCAAATTTTACTTAGTTTTTATTATCTTTCTTGGTTATGCTGAAAGCCAGGACACAAAAATTCCAAATATGTAGAACCTGAAATAACTTTACCGATTTAGAAATGAAATTTGTGAATAGGTCAAGAGAAATATTCTTTGCTCAAAAATTTGGAATTATAAAAGTAAAACAAGCTTACCTATTACTCCTTCAATGTCATCAGTACACAACCCATTCTAGGCTTAAATGTTGGGGAGAAGGGTGTGCTATATGGGATTATTTGTGTTTATTTTTTGGGTACTTTCTTTGATCTTTATTCTAAGGGAAGAGGCTAGCCTGCATAAAGCATTCCTATCTGTTAATTTTGTTCCTCTGATATTTTAAGTTCAATAGTACTAAAGTCAAGGCATATTATAAACAAAAGAAAATTTCATTCTTTTCTTACTGAAGGTTTTCCTGGAAAGGCTTCTCTATAAACTGTGTAAAACTAATAACAGTGCACAAATTTGAGAGAACCCAATTTATGGGCTAGATTTTGAAACTGTAATTTTTTTATTTGATGCTTTATAAAATCTATGATGTGTGATGTAAACTTTTAATTTTCTTATTAAGTGAGTTTTGCTACTTTAATGGAGTGTTGTGAGAGATCAAATGAGATAACTGCCCTTCGTGTAGTAAAATACAAATGTAAGGTGATATGGTCATCTTCATCTTTGTTGTATGCATCCTGAAGATCATCTTCAGTCTTCTCACTGACCACAGTGTAGAACTGCTGTTTCTCTCAATATGCTGGGCCCATATTTCATCTTTTTCATGTATATGCAATTTTCCCTAGTGAATGTTCACACCATTTTTAGACAGAGAAGTCAGAAAACAGCAAGAAAAATACAGTTGGATCATTCTTTTCAAGTACATTTCTGTACTATTGCTCCTCTGTTAACATAATAAAAGGTGTTTTCTTATATTGTGTAGTAACCAACTTGACATATAATTTTAATATATTTGGGAAATGAAAATTTTAAAATATCTTTTAATTAGATCAGTAAACATAGGTCTTTTAATTGAAATGCTCTTTTCCTCTTTTGCTTTTGAAGTAAAAAAAATATTTCTCGTGAATCAAAGAAAGTGTCTTAAGCTTTACATTGAGAATTTCCATTTGAAATGCCCAAAGACAGAGATAGAAAAGGGTTCTGAGTCACAAATAAGGAAATTCCTTGAAAATCAACTCCCCCTTTTAGAATCATGGGTAAAATTTCACAGAGTTAAAAAAATATGCCTTCTCTTCAAAATCAGCTCTTAAAAATATTTGGTATGAGCATCCTTTAAATTGAGTCACTATCTGTAATTAATTTTTACTGCACTTATTATAGACTGTTTAGAATTCCATATTCTATTATATAAATCACTTTTGAAACTATGTTATGTTTTAGAACTATCTTTATTGGCAATGATAATAAGAGTTGGTCACTATTGCATTCATGCCATTAAGAAATAATGTTGAAGTGTTGATTTTTATATATCTAGGTTGTAGAATATTCATTTTCTTTTTCTATCTTCTTAATGAATATAATCACCTACCTAAAATGATTAAGATGATTACCATTGCTTATTACACACCAGAAATAGTAATAAGCTTAAATAAGCTAGGCCTTATAGTTTAATTTGGGAATAATTCATTTCCTTTTTTCCCCATTAACTTTATATTCATAGATTTGTTTTTATTCAGACACCCTTTCTTACCATTCAAAAAACAGTGCATTTTGAACATTTATCACAATATTCAATTTAATGCTTTTAAGACCAGAGCAAGCAAAACTCTCTGAGATTACTATTTCCCATATTTAAATTTAATGAAAATGAAAATCTACTTAATTACTAAATCTTGTTTTCAAATATCAATAATTATTAACAATGTCTTGCTTATGTTTGGATATAAATCTTGTCCTTTTCTCATGTTCCTAATGTTTGCTTCTTTCTCATACCATTGGTCTTAGAAAACATTTTAATGGCAGCAAATATACTTTTCCTTTACCCAGGATATCTAGAACTAGGCTCTTATGTAATAAGTTATACTGAATATCATTTTCGTTAACCTCTATATAGTGTTGATACATCCTTCACAGTGAATAATTCCTGCCCAGAGTGGAAAAGCAATCCTGTATTCTTGAATTTCCATTTTGTATGCTTTTCAAAAACATCTTTACATCATGTAAATTTTGTAATCAGATTTCTACAAAACTAGTAACATATTATATCCATAGTAAAACTGAACACATTTTAGCAGAAAAAAAAGCACTGAACCATGTTTTAAATCTTTGCTTGTATACCAAATCATATGCGTAATGATGATTGCTTCTTACCCAAATATGGGAACACAACTTAAGAGCCAATTTCAGCAAAGGTATTGATTGTTCAAATTAGATGGGGCAATGGGTATTTTAAAAATATATTTTCATTAGAGTCTTAAATATTCCATAACCAGTAGCTGTCGCTAAAACTACGGATATTTTGAGGATTTATAAGTCTGCTTAATACTAATCGAAGTGCCAATTTTTCCTGTGGGATTGTCCAAATTACTTTGCACTTTCTGTTCTTATGCTGGGAAGAACCTGACTGCAACTTTTAAATTTAAATATGGGGGTTTCTACCTGCCCAAGAGCCACCTCTGAATACCTCAACATGCCAAGTGGCGTGTGTTAAAATTCCCTCAGTGAGTACACAGTGCAGTCTGCTCTGCCTTTCTCCTCATTATTGAAATTGGGTAGATTATTATCATAGCTTAAGGAAAGAACATTAAATTTGATGCTGGTTCTACCATTTTCAAGGAGTCATTGTAAAGAAAAAATCAAAATTGATGTAGTGTCAAAGCACTTTGTAGATTTTTGGAAAAGCGTGGGATTCTTCTAACTTATTAAAACCTTAAATTATCTATGTGAGCAGTAAATACACTCTGTGGAATGCAGTATGGATAAAATTGTTCTACAAAATATACCCCACAAAGACTCCCAAAATTCCTCTCATTTTCCTTGTTGTGTAACTTACCTTTGACCATGTGCAATCTATTAATGACCTGATTTTTATCTGCTTTCTTACAATTCTCCCATTAAGGAAAAGAGAGATACCTCAGAATCTTTTTATTAGCTTTCAAGAGTTCTTTTTTAGAAGTAGATACTTATTATCTTAAAATTTTTCTGAATCAAATTTCCTTTTGCTTATAAGACATGTGCACTAGACATTTTAAATGTAAAGGTCCGTTGTGTTTTTTATTTTATGACATATTAAGTTCACTAAAGATAAAATAAATAAATAAATAAATAAATAATAAATAATTTACAGGGAAATTATTTATTTGAAATGGAAAACATTAAGCACTAAACCCACAAAAACTTTTGCTGAGATACTACTAGTCAGATTTTATTAGTTTTCAATATAGTGCAATTATTGATGAATTTCAAGCTCTTCATTATTCTTTTATTTACATGACATGATAAAGTAGAAGTGTGGTTTTTTTTTTGGAGAGGTTTATTAAAGATTTAAATTAAAATAAGACTATTAATAAACAATCAGACTTGTCAGTTCACTAAACTTACTGTCTCAGATAAAGTCACTGATTGCCAGTGTTCATTTCATTTCAGCAGGTCTTTTTTTTTAAGTGTAAGTTTTTTCTATAATAAACTTTTAGAGTTTTACAAGAGTTCACTTTCTTTCATTTACTCATTGAAGTCTATGGGCAAAGAAATTAAATAAGTTAAATAACTTATATATATAATTAAATTAAAAAATGAGTTAAAATGTGTTTTCCTTGAGTGTTCTTAAACACTTCCTTATACCTATAATTACGGTTCTAATTCTATTGAGTTAATAAGCCAGAATTAAAAATCTACTTCTTTATATAGTCATTTTTTCCTACTCTTTAATTTAGGATGTTGCAGATGTTTTTAGTCAATATGAGCATTTCTATTAAGGCTTTAATAAAAACCTGTTGTAATAGGCTTATAGGATCACTGAAATGGAAGTATAATAAATAAGTGGATATCAGCAAATATATAATTCTTCTTTTGTGTTTATATTGTACTTAGGCATTTTGCTATGAGATCTAAGGTTTTGATTTTAGGTCTTCTCTTTAGGTTCCTTCATGCTCATATATTTTATAAAGTGTATTTACAAACTTTACCAGGCTCTGATTCAAGTTTTACTAACTTATAAATTTGTTCCCCTTTAGTTTTAAAGGCAATTGATATTTATTGAAAATCTCTTGTCTCCTTGAGGTTGAATTTAGGTACTAAGAATTAGGTTTTTAGAACAAGTATCTCATTTATTTTTTATATCCTGAGGTAATTGTGATATCCATGTTCTATACATGGTATTGACAGCTACAAAATGTTTAGCAGCAGTAGGAGTGAAACTAAGATTCAAATCCCTATTTGGGGATGCCTGGGTGGCTCAGTGGTTGAGCGTCTGCCTTTGGTCCAGGGCATGATCCCGGAGTCCCAGGATTGAGTCCCACATTGGGTTTCCTGCATGGAGCCTGCTTCTGCCTATGTCTCTCTCTCTCTCTCGCCTTCTGTATCTCTCATGAATAATAAAATCTTAAAAAAACCCCCCAAAACCCCAAATCCCTATTTGTCTAAGACCTTTTTCCCCTATATCAAGCTCTGTTGGGTTGTATTCTCTAGATTATGTTTAGTTAAAACTTCTGATAATGAAAACTTCTTAAGAAGAGTCACAAAACTTTTTCTTAGTTATGAAAATAAGCACACTGACATTTATGTTTTTATTTTGAGATTATAGATACCACATCTATAACTTTTAAATTCTTAACCATGTTTCAATTTGGATATCATTTATTCAGAAAATTAATTTCAAACTATACTTCTTGCCTAGGACAGCACAGATTTTGTTTCAGGGTAGATTAAAAATTGGAAGATCTAATAAAATGATTTATATGTCTTTTCATTTGGACAACAAGGTGCAGGAAGTAATTGTTTTGAGATTTAAGTAATTGTAATTTTCTTAGTAGGACATGCTATTGATTGATAATTTCTATTTTAGAGAAAATAATTATCATATTATAGAATGGCTACAATAATCCTGAAATTTTTGCTATTATTCTTGAGTGTAAGGCAAATAGAATGTTTTATAAGGAGCATTTTCAGTGATAATGTAATTTGCTTTTCCTGAAGACCTTTGAAAATGAATATAAACATATTTTTAATAGTGAATATACAAAGGTTGCTTCCTAACTGGAAAACATCATCATCATTTGATGAAAAAGTTAGAAATGTTTTTAATTCCTTTAATACTAATGTTTATACTTTAATTTTTAGAAATTAAAAAAAAACTTGGTATAAGGAATGTGTGAGCAAAGTAATCCTTTTAAAACAATTCAGCTACTTCTAGGATTTGAAAATTTAAGTGTTGTACTTATTCTACAAAGAAATAAGTATCTGTGGATATGCTGAATGTGATGATCAAATTGTCTATGACAGAGTTAATTCAGTTCTCAGAAGTGTTTTGATAATCCAGTACGTAAGGAAAGATGAAATATATAAAGAATGCATTTGATGAGTAAGGATACTAGAAAAAATTGCGAAATATTAATGATCAGTTTATACCACCTATGGAAATTGCCACATATTTTTAACTTTCCTGACTCTCAGAAAGAGAAAGGACAACAAATGATAAACCAAGAATTATTATTGCAGAATTTAAAAAAATTTCCTTTAGATCTTACTCATATTTTAAAACTAGTCTCTCATGTCATTCCTGAACTTTTTGTAACATGTAACTTTTTAAATTATAAAAACACATTAGTAATGTATTTTATACAATAATGTTTATAATTTAGTACACAAGAATTTAATAAATTTTTAAAATACGACAAAATGCTTCTTATAGATGAATACTTGAAAATATAAATTCCCAACAGAATTGTCAGGAAACTGGTATCTTCATGTATCGAAAGAAATTGAGATACAACCTCCACTTTCATTTGTTTTTCGATATGTGCTATTTATTCAATTTAATATTAATATGGGTTAATATTAACTAATAAACATTAATTCTTTTGGCTTGAAAATGTGTCCTTCCGAAATAAAGCACCTTCTGAATATATTAATAACTCACTTTCCTCCCCATGGGTTTGGAAGATAAACTATCCATGTAAATGTTATTAAATTTTCCATCATTTGATTCTTCTATATCATATGCATTCTTTGATAACTTGAAATAATTTGTTTTTAATTGAAAAAATACACTAAGTGAAAAACTTTTAAAAAAAACGTCTAAGAGCACAGTTGACCAACAATAGCACTTAGAAATAGTTTTGAAACTCTGTAGTAAATTGCATTTTGTAAGCACTCAAAATGAAATCTGAATTTTCTCTAGGGTCACAAAATTAATCATGCATTGGACAGAAGAAGAGATACACATTTATCCCAAATAATTCCATATGTTCCTATGATGTTATTCCAATTATTTAAATGTGTTACTTCCATAAAATGCTTTAGTTCTCATAAGGCTTATGGCTTTACTTCTCCACTTAAGGTATACCAAAGAGGCAGCATATACTGTAACAGCCTTAAAAGTACAATTTAAATGAGTCTAAATGGAAACATGCTTACTAGTTGTTTTTTTTTTCTTTCTCTGAAAGCTATGGTTCTGAAATTTCAGACTATTGAAATATTTTTGGAAACAAAAACACGACTCGTGTTAAAGTTATATTTTAAAATATTCTAGAACATTTTATGATTTTAATTTATAAATTCAAAACCTTTATGTTCTCAGTAAAATGGGATATATCCTCAATTTATTAATTTGATCTTAGTGGCTTGAGGCTCAGTGATTTATATTATTCCATTTTCTAAGATACAGGGATAAAATTAATATCGATACCTTATAATATTGTGAGAATTAAATAAAGAATAAAAGGGTGTTATGTATATGACGGAAAATAACATAAACATTAGTTATTACAATCTCATCACATATTGGGAAATAATTTCTGAAAATACTTGTCCTAATAATACTTGGGAGAAAAATGGTCTCCTTTTTATTTAATTTTAGAAGTTCACCCTTTTAAGTATACTTAAAAATTAATGGCTATAGAGCTTGTACTAATAAGGAAAATATTATAAGGTTTTAGATGTAACTTTGTCTTAAACATTTGAAATGATATAAAAGAGGCATGATACACTTAGTTATACCACTCTTACTATTTTACCAGACCAATGATGGCATTTTTATTGTTAGTGAAAATAATGTATTTTCAGTTCCAAATCAGAATCAGTATATACAGAATATATATTCACAATTGTTATAACATACTATTCAGAAAAACAGGGGTTTTGTATCTGTACTTTTTTGTCAATTTTGTGCTCTTAAATATAATACTGTGCTTAAAATTTAAAAATTGGTGTAGGTTTCTCTTCTCCAGGATTTCATCATGTTAGGATAAAAAGTGGTGCATGAGAAAAAGTGATGAAGAAAGAAAATAATAAAGTGCGTGTAAATCTGTAAATATTTGATATAATGAAGACACCTGGGCAGTACTACCAATATAATGTAATAACATGTTTTTTTCTGTACCATTACATTCCACATGCCACTTCACTGGTAATTTAATTATTGTTTATCTTTGCTTTTCCCTATAGATCTATCAATATAGTAATGATTTGAAAGTAATACTCAAGAGATAGCAAACCCACAAAATATGAAGATGCGTAACAGAGATAACCTTACATCGTCATCAACCTCTGTATGCCTAAGGTCTCAGGATGAGGTATCCTTGGTTGGCTCAGGGATCTCTGATTTGATTGTTCTGCCACTCATCAAAAGCGTGGTTCTCCAGTGCTTTGTCTTCTTACACCCCTTCCCCCATTTTTGTCTGAGTTAAGTATCTAGAATACTTGACTTCGTTCACAATGAAAAAATCCACATGAAGACTAATGCCTAACAGATTCAATATTTATCAGCATACTGATGATGGCTGTATCCATCAGTACCTATTATTCTTTCCAGAAAGTCTTAAAAAAGCATCATTATAATCATTTACCCAACCTTCAAATATCTCTAATAGCTAGAGAAAACTATTCTAAATAATAAAAGTTAATACATGAACTAAAAACAAATTGAGAAGCCAATGAAATGAAATGTAAGTATGCTTTTTAAAAAGCTATTCAATTAAATTATCTTAAATGAAGTAGTTCCTAAATAGGACAGATAACAATAAATTTTTAAAAAAATCCTAAGAAAAGTTTTTAAAATTTCACTGAATTTTTGTTAAAAAATAACAACATTGGTGATAATTTAAAGCTTTGAAATTATAAGCATGTTCTTAAGATAATGAACAATAGTTATATTTAGCTATCTGCTAGGTGTAAAATGTTTCATGATTTTGAATATAAAAAAATTTTTTATAAAGTTCTCTAATTTAGATTAAGCCTTTGTAGTGTATACACAAGTAACATTTTCTAGAATTCATAAAATCAAACTTAAGAGGAAGCTCAACCTCAAAGGTTTTTTATCTACTGACAAAGCAAAGGGGAAATTTCATTGAAACTAGCTAATTGAGAATTTGGCTTTCCAAATAATTTTCTATAAAACAAGTAGTTTGAATGCAAATAGTTCTGATAATTGCTTCTATCCTCTATTTGCCTATGTATAAATATCCCCCACTCCAAAAAGGAATCCCACGTAGAATCTTGATGTACATTAGAAATGTTAAAAACTTCTAAGAGTAGTGTCACCTAAGTGGTGAATTTATTAGCAAATACTTTTTACTAAGGACTTGAACCCCACGAAATGCATCCTGTATTGAACTGACTGGGGAGTTTTTACTTTTTATTCTGAGATATTTTGGACAATATGGTGGTTAGGCTTTGATTTATTAGATTCAAAATAGTTTGTTTGGTTTTCTTTTTCACAATGAGGTATGTTAATTTGTACCCAACTATTATTTTTAAAACATTACAATTTGTTTCTTGTCTCTGCTTTAAACTCTAAAAGCAGTGGTTTATTTTACAATAAACAATCTCAGCATGTGGATTGGTCTCACTACAAGTATATTCAATCAGAACCTTTTTAAGCATTTATATTGTAAAATAGGCAATTAAAATATGTAAATAACAGAAAATAATAAAATCTATCCAAGATGTTTTGGTAAATATATATAATAAAATATTGTTAATACATTACTTTATGTATTAAAGACTTGATATATATTATTTAAAAAGTTATATAACATTAAAAGTGTGGAAATTTTGAGAAGTAATTTTGAAATTTAGGTTACAATAATTTCTTTCAAGAAAAAAAAAGATATAATTACCCACCATCTCAAATATTGACAGAAACACTATTTTTGCTATTGATCAAAAGCTATAAAAATGGATAAGCTTAAGCTTTCATAAGCCAGATCTCCCAAAACATTTCATGAATAAAATTAAATTTGTAAAGTAAATGACTTCATTATAATTGAAGGCTCTTTGTAGTTCAACAGTATTGGAATACTCAATTGAGTCCTTAAACAAAAGCTTAGTATTTCTGCCCAACCAGAATGACAATTTAAAAATATATATATAGGGCAGCCTGGGTGGCTCAGCGGTTTAGTGTCGCCTTCAGCCCAGGGCATGATCCTGGAGTCCCAGGATTGAGTCCCACATTGGGCTCCCTGCATGGAGCCTGCTTCTCCCTCTGCCTGTGTCTCTGCCTCTCTCTCTCATCTCTGTGTTTCTCATGAATAAATGAAATCTTTAAAAAAATATATATAAACATACATTTGCGTGTGTATATATATATATTTAGTATACTTCTCGACAAAACTGTTTTAAAAAATGGGGACTCTACATTATTTAATAACAGAAATAGAAACTGTATTTTATCCTAAAACATTTTCAACATAAATTATTATAAGGTCACAATGCAAGGGAAATATATGTAATTTATATAACAATTTCAATCATAATGTGTAAATCACATTAAAGAAGATGGAGGCACTGCAGTTCAGAAGAGTTCAAATTTCTTCCTTACTATATAAAAAGAAGTCAATTATCTATATCAAATAATCTTTTTATTATCAACCATTTCAACATGTGATTTCACTTATTTTTTGTTCTTTTCTTTGATACTGAACTAAAGCTGATACAAATTGGCCTTTTAGTTTTGGGCAGTGGCCAAACTGATGTGACTGGGGAGGGGTGGAGAAGTGTGTCTTCTTGTAAAAATTCTTTAATCATTTCATAGAGGTAAACATACTTGAATGCTAAATACCTGACCTTTTCAAATAAATGCAGACCTACCTTGATTTTTCACAATAAGCTCTATTAATTTCCATGAGACAATGTTTTCACAAATGTAAGGCAAAACAGATGTTAAATTACTTAAGAGAACTCATAATTTAAATAATTAAAACTAATTTGTGTTTAAAGCTATTTGCAGATTTATTAGAGAAACAAATACAAATATGCATTTCTACAGAACTGTTTTTTTTTTTTCCAAAATGAGCTTAAAACTTGTTCCACAGTTTTTACTTGTTTATATATCTATGGTAACCCAAGTATTGGCTTCTGTACCACTTGTAATGAGACAATTGCCCTTCCATTGCAATTATAAAAAACTATTTAAAAAAAAATTCGGCACATACACGTTAAATATTTTTCCTTAAAAAAATAATCTAATCAAAATATTGAATACTTTAGATTTAAACAATATTTTATTTACAAATCTGATTTGATTACTTTATTAATTACACAAGGTAATGCTTCAATTTTCAAGAACAGTTTTTTTTTTTAATATATAGACCAGTGGAATGACATCCTACCTAGTAATATGCACTACACTTCATTTTTTTTCAAAATTAACATGACAAGTTTTCTAATACTTTCATTTTTTTGGAAAAAATGTTATTTTATTGGGGCACATATCTGATGAAACAAAAAATAACATGCAGAATTCCAAAAATAATCTGTTAAAGTAATGATACTTACCCTTTATGTAATAAGACATCTATGAACAACAGTGCATAACAATATTATGTATTCATGTTTATGAGAAACCAAGCAGGAGGCAAAATGAATTCATTCTGCTTTCTAATCATGTGCAATTTCATATGGCTGTTTGCATCATTTAAATAAAGTGTGTACATTAAATTTCTAAGACTGCATTGCACCCAAAATTATTATGGATAGCCATGCTTGCCCTGTATTTAATGAGTGATGAATTTCTCCTACTAACAGAGTAACTGCTCTCAAATCGTGTCTGTGATGTAAAGAGTATTAAATTATATTTTCATTCTTTTCAATTGCTGCCTTGGAAAGCAAGAATTCCCTTCTTGGAGAAGACTTACAGTAAGTAAAATTTACTTAAGGACTCAGTGAGGAATCAGCACATGAATCAAGAATGCAATATAAGAATGGCTTAAAAAAATGTGATTATCAGTACCTTTGTTGAAATCTATTACCACCATTAAAATTTCCAAGGAAAGATAGGGCCTGTAACATAGTGATTCCATTCATTGTTAAATTACTAAAATCTACCAATTTAATGCTTTCATACTGTTTATTTTTTTCCAATAGAAAAATAAATCTCATACATTAGAAGTGGTACACAAAAAACTGGGATAAAATTTATCAGATTCTTGATAGCACCATTTACACATTCTTAAAGTAAACATTAATATGCACTTTCTTAGAAAGCGATATAAATATATAATACAGGACTTGCTAACCTCTGTTAACCATCTGAATACGATGGAATAATCTATCTCTACTGTGCAGGTAGGCTGTGCATGGTGGTGTGGCAATATAATTTTAAAAGTTTGTTACAGATGTGATGGGAAGCTGGAAGGAGTCGAATAAGCAGAAAAAAGAGCTTAGATCTATTGTAAGCAATGAGTCGAAATGAGCCGTTACAGGTTAGAATTTATCTTTGTTTCTGATCATTCAATGAGAAAATGACTTCCACAGAAATAGATACATTTAACTGTTTCAGGAGTGGGGTGGGTGAGGTGAAGTAGGATTGAAAGTCCTACAGGTAATAGCAATAACTGGAAGTGCAGACGAAATTGGTCTTCAGTGCAAAGAGGAAGGCAGCCGTTTTAAAAAGTCTAGGTGCAATGTTGTGGTGCTGAAAGAAAAGCTCCCAGTGATAAAGGAAAAAAAAAAAAACTGCAATGCAACTTCAAGCAGTAATTTTGTGGTGCTGAAAGGACAGCTCCCAGTGTTGAGGAAAAGATCTTGGATCTAGAATGAGGTGTCCAATCTGTATGATAAACAGCACACTGTGTCTCAGAGCGCCCATTCAATCTCAGTAAGTAAATGAAATATTGATTGAAAGTGACCCTGAAACAGAATGCATTAAAAAGACATAGAAAGCTGCAGAACTGAGGTAATTCGTATTCAGCATGTTCACCAGCCTCCCTATAGCAAAACAAGTCTATAAATAGTTGCATTTCATAAGATGTTTGGCCCTTGTATCATCAGTTTTCTCCATTTTGGATCAGTATAGCTGAACAGCCATTGTTACATGCCTACCTGTGGCAGTTTGAAGCCATACTAATTTTCTTCCAGTAAATTAAAGCATCACATCACAAATCAATTCTACATGGTCTATAAATTTCAGAGAATAAGTTTTTAGACAGCATGAAGCTGATTTACACATAATGCACACAAACCCTTATCTGTTACCATAAATTAAAATGTAAATATCTTCAATTTAGCTTTCAGATTTAACTAACATATAACCATGCCAACTAGCAAAAGTTTAAAATTCCCATTTACAATTAAAATCGAACTGAGTGCATTTTTAGCAATACTAGCTAATAAAATACACATAATTGTTTAAATGGTTTGGCTTCAAAGTAACATTAAATTCCAGATGAAATGCATGGGCTCCACAGTGGACTACTGGAATTTTGAAATAAAAGGTTGAAGATTTGCTAAGACTGAACAAAACATTTTAAAGACCCAACATTTGAAATGCTTCTAATACACATCCTAGATCACTTCCTTTCTCTTTTTCAACTAAGTGGGGCCCCAATCTTTGCCTTTGTTCACTGCTGACTCTGAGACAGCATGGTGAAAGAAATTTACATAGATATTATTTACTGTTAATGTATTATAAATGATCTGAGACTTGTGACATGCAAGGAAAAAATGAGACGGGAGACAAGTGATGCTACATGATGAACTAAGCACATTTATAATGATAAAATGAGTAAATATAATAGCGGCAATGCTAACCACTGATTCCACGAGATACACTATTTGTCAAAACTTACACAGCTACAGAGTATCGACGATAAATAGTCATTACCAATTAACACAGTTTACTACAGCTTTTCTCTTTCATTTAAACAAGCATATCATTCCCTTTTAAAATCATTCTCTAAATAAATATTTAGAGATAGAGAACTCTAAATGAAATAACAGTCCAATGTTAAAAACTAAAAAAAAATATGAATCTACTCTTACAGTTTGACAGAAATGAATTATTAATAGTGGAAGGGGAAGGGATCAGGAAATAATTTCAAGTTCTCAATGTCCAAAAGTAAATTGCACAGTAAATCAATATGAAATGAAGAGTCCATATAGTTCAATGAACAAAAGGGAAAGTTCATGAGGACAAAGATCACAGTTCAGAGAGAGGCTGGACGAAATTCAGACATGGAGCATCACACTCATTGTTCTTTAATTGGTTGCACAGAAAGGAGCAGCTGGGATGCCATTTAGCTTGCTAGGATGGACGTAATCAATGGGTTGAAGTTGAGATGGAAGTAATTCTCTTTTGTAATTCAGTTGCTCAGCCAGATGATCCAGAGGTAGCCAGCATTTTATTTTTGTCCATTGAATTTAAGACTGCATGCACAGCATGAGGAGGTGCTTGGGGATGGATGCCCCTATGAGTGGCCTTGAGTGGGCAAACTCAGAGGTTAACAGATGGTGTGTCAAATGGCCTGGACAGTTGGCACTCAGGAGAGGTACAGAAGAGGGTGACAGTTGTTGGGTCTTGGGAACAAAGGCTTACTTTGAAATGACCTGTCAAAAAGCCTGACAAAGGTAGATCACACTACCTCTCAAGATAAACTGCCTCTTCTAAATAAGCATGCAGGAAATACTGTCTGGTTGGTGACATAAAAATGCTCCACAAAACATGCAAATTACCGAGTATTAGAAACTGCATTGGCTGCTAGCGCCATGCTGCAAAGACTCCATCATGGGAGCAAACAGCTAAATCACAGATAGCTTCACAGTAAAATCTACATTCACAATACTAATAGGTTTCTAGTGTTAACAAATTATACACAATTATAAGCTCTTAAAATGCAACATACTTATCAAGCAGTTGCAGATAATGAAACATTATCAGCTATCAATAATTTGTTGGCACTTTCACTTTTGTTTATAAAATTTCCAATACACTGTACCACAGTTATGTGTCTAAACAGTGAGGATGTTAATGGAGTAATGACTGTTCTACTGGCCAGGCGATGGGATCAGTAGTGAATTCAGTGCTTAAAAACAAATGTACAAACCTCTGAAGAGGTGGGACTCCATGTGAGAACTTTTGTTGAACTTACAAATGATGAAGAATGGGCCATGGCCAGCATGCAGCATTATTTCCATTGTCTAGTTCAGATGGAGAACAGGTGCTTTTATTGATCTGTAAACTTACCAATATAATTTTCCACAGTTTTAACCTTTTAAATATTTTACAGTGCTTTTATGCAACTATATTGCTTTTTGATCATTTTAAATTTAAAACTTATTTTCAAAATATTGTTTCCTACTTCACTGTGCCCTAAGCAGGAAGTAAGACTTACATGACAGTGCTTTGGCCTCACTCCATTTTAGGTCACTGACCCCACCATACTCAACCTAACAGTAGTTAATTTAGTGTTATCTAGAACTAATACTGAAAACTATACGCATATCCCTGTCTACATTCAATCATTAAACTACAATAATGCTGGTAAAATGGCAGGCTTAAATCTTACACTAGAAACACCTCTGACAAATATACACAAGCAAAGTATAGAGAACAAAACAGATCAAGAAAAAATTCTTTCTATGAAACATCTGGTAAAACACATATTATTTACATATACACATTGTCAACATAGTCGCATTCATTTGCATAATTATATATTAATAACAGAAAAACTTCACTTCTGCAAAGTACAGTACATCCTTCTTGAAAATGGGGTAAAGGAGGGGTTAAAACAATCTGATGTATAATTGGGGCACTCAACCCACTTTCTGAGGATTGGCAGCCCGCACTCCTTGCTCATATGTGATCCTTTGTGTAATTAAATACTGAGCAGCCTGTGTTGCAGCTGGTGTTCCAGTAATGGTTACCTTCCGATTCCTTGTGCCAGGTACGAATTCTCCTTTTTTGGAGATCTGTATCCTTGCACCAGTCAACTCCTGGTATTCCACTAATGTTTTCCCTCCTTTGCCAAGTATTGCACCAACTAAGTTTTCTGGCACTGCTATTTCAACTACATCCTTTGATCCATCTGTGGATTTTTCTGTTCCTAGAATGGCACTGGCAGCTAGGGGAGAAGCAGCTCCAAAATATCCATTGGTTGCAGCAGTAGCAGCAGCCAGGCTACCTAATGCAAATGTCCCCGCCGTACCACCAGCTGTGCTGCCACTGGCTGAGGCTTCACTGGCATAGGTGGCCAACAAATTGGCTGCTGCTGCTGCTGGGTTGGCGCTGGCAGCTGCTGCAGCCAAGGCCCCTGTTGCTGCTGCTTGACTGAGACCTAAACCTAAAGTGTTGAGATTATATCCGTAGCTGGCTAAAGTATTAAGTGCAGAGGTGATGGCCACCAGGTCATTGCCTGTGAAGCCAGATAAGACTGCTGGAAAGGCTGCAACGCCAGCAAGGTTAGCATGTCCTAATAGCCCTGCGGCTGCGGCAGCAGTTGGTAACACTTCAGCAGTGTTTGCATAAGGAGATCCGGTTGGATTGGAATTTGCCACTGGACCTGTAACATTGGCATAACTGATATTGAGACAGCTGCCACTCTGTGGATCCTCTTGTATCTTCTGGATGATAAGTTCAACAGCTTTTCGGTTTTGTTCAGGTTCTCCACTCACAGTGACAACCCTCTCTTGCAAGTTGATCCCATCAGGTTTCTGGGAAAGCTGCACCCAAGCCCCTGACTGCTCCATTATAGCCTTCACAGTAGCACCTCCCTTCCCTATTATCAGACCTGCTGTGCTGTTGGGAACTATAATCTTTACCTGTAATTAAAAAAAATACGTATAAATAATACTTCTGTTTTGCACATATACATTATATTACTTTGCTATCCTAAAAAAATAATAAATTGAAAATTAGTTTAAACATAAGTTATGAAAGAGAAATATCACAACTTCTAAAGTGACTTTTATCGCATTTTAATACAATTATCTTGTAAATCAGAATTTCTGAAAAGCAATTTTCAGC
Organism: Canis lupus familiaris; assembly: GCF_011100685.1. Taxonomy (NCBI): domain Eukaryota; kingdom Metazoa; phylum Chordata; class Mammalia; order Carnivora; family Canidae; genus Canis; species Canis lupus. The sequence continues at coordinate 6,262,346 of NC_049229.1, forward strand.
TTAAAATTATTAAAAAATTTCCTGGAGTCTTTGTGCATTGCAGTAGAAGTTATAAGAAATAACTATTTTTTTTAAAAGGTATCATAACTATACATCAATGGTAACATTTTTATATAGCTCCAAAATAAAAACACTGTTGATATTCTTAACCTATTGTAGCTTTAAGAATACCTTCAATCTAAAACCTATAAAAACAAAGAGTGCTGGATTATAATACAAAGTTTGTAAAGATAAAAGTAGTAAAATTCTAGCTTGAGTCCCTTCAGAAAATTAATTTCATGTTCCTTACCACCTAGCAATTTTTGTATTATTCAAGCCTTACTTGTTTCGTGACTAATATTTTCAGAGATCAACAAAATTGTTGCTAGTAGTATTTTTGATTTTTCAACTAAACTGGCACAGAATATGGAACTTCATAAAAATAACAGCTATTTCTAAATAATTAATACAAAAAATTTCAATCACTTTAGGTAGGTGAAGAACGATTTGAGAATGATATTACCTGGATGTTGTATTTAAATTTGTAAAAAGACTATCTTAGATAGGTAATTCTCTTTTTTGGCAGTCACAGTTACGTTTTAAAAAAATAGGGATCACCATTATATTATCAAAGGTTACTAAAAAATTACTGAAGTCACAGGAATAATTACAATGATGCAATGTGACCATATGAATATAAAGGCATTTTAGCTAATTTGTATTGAAACATACATCCCCAAAACCTAGCCTATTTTATTTAATTACAATCAAATACTATTGTAAAAAATATAAAATCAGTATGATATTTTCTATAAACCCTAAAATTAAAATATAAATATTAAAAATTTTATTTTGGCAGCACAAAGATACACAGGCACTGTTTTATGACTCTCCAGGTAGATAAAAAACTGTGAGTGTTATGTCACTGGCAAAACACTGAAGGGATTGCTTTCCTTGTTCTAGATATTAAAATGGGCAGGTTGAAGCAACTTGTTGAAATGTGAGCAGGGATTTGGTAGAGATATTCTCTGAAATAATGCATTAGCTAGTTTTTAGCAAGTATTGTCATGTTATCTTGAAAACACAGATCTGGGTAAAAATATATTAAAGAAATGCCACCATGCATTTCTAGCAATTGTGCTCTTGAAAGGAGCAAGCAGTCAGAGTATAAATTCAAATTCTATACTGGGTCACCTCATAAATATGTTTACATGTATTAACACTCATGTACACACACACAACCAACTTTTCTTTTCACACATACAGTTTATAGGAATGAGATTTTGTTTCATTCTAATTTGTCTATAAAATAATTTCATTTTATTGAAAACAAGCTGAGTTTTCTAGAAACATTTCTTAGGAATGTCAAATATATCCTTCATATTCCTCCTGATTAGGTGCATTCAGTTCCAAGAAGCAGGCTGAGAAATAATTTTTTAAAACATGTTGTTAATTTTGTTCATAGACTTTTTTGTAGAAAATCATTTGTCTAAAATGCTGCAGTATGTTAAAGTATTAGAATTAGAAAGTTTAACCATGATTACTTCTTACACTAATTATAAAGATAAATTAGAAACATCCTTACATTTTATCCTGCACACACGAAGTACTGAGAAAATTTACTTAAAAGTAAATCTTAAAAGATTTTAAATATCTGTTAAATATGATTATATTTTATAAATAAGTACTTCTTTTCAAAATCAGAACATTTTTATATAGTTGAAAACACTTATATATGGCAAACTGTAGTTTTTAATTTAATTCTTATGTTTTAACATAATTTTTATGAAGAGAAATATATTAACCATAACTTTTAAAAGAGTTGTTTTTAAATTATTTAAAATTTTAACATCACTATTGTTTTTGCCCAATATTATGATTACCTGCATGATTATAAATCAAGAAAAAAAGAACACATGAAGGGTTAACTATGGGAATGCTCCTATAGACTGATAATAAAAATAAATGAAATATATAAATACACAACATCCATCCTAAAATCACCTTAAGCTTTTATGAGATGCGTGAAAATGATACTAATTTCTACTATACTCCACATCAGTCTCCTACTATATTTACTGCATCTCCACAGCTTTTTTTTTAAAGTCTAGTATTAGTTCTATCCTTTCAAAAGAACTTGCAAACGTGTGCACAGCATTTCTATTATTACACATTTGTCTTCTCTTTTCTTGCTTTACCCTTTTTCATTTTTCTTTCTTTTCCATATTCAAAAATTCTGAAATAACATATAGTTCAGAAATGGTGTGTGAACCTCTCATATCAGTAAACACCTTCCAAAAAAATCTCTTTGGAAATTGAAAAATGACATCATGCCATCTATCTTTATATTAAAGATGTCCTTCTAATTAGAATTACTGTTAGCCCACACAAAAAAAGATATCTTCATATAGTAAGTACTAGTCCCTGGATTTTAGTTTTAACTATTTGAAATGATTTTATATAAAGTACTGTCACCATAACTGCTATTTTATAAATAGTGTTGTGGTTCCAAAATTTTGTTGGTAGAACTTACATTTATTCACATATAACTAAGTAAAGGTGTGTTATGATTTAAGAGAAGATATTAATTATTGCATATTAATATTTATAGTAACACTTCCTAACTTTAGATAGTAATAATTCTGTATAAGGTTACTGATCTCAGAAATTAAATTAACGAATTAAAGAAAATATAAATATAAAAGTTAATTAAATTCCAAATTTAAAAATATAAATACTTAATAGCCTAGCAAAGGGAATATGTCACTTAATTTTTACTTTTGACCCAAGGAAATGAAAAACCTCTTTGATTTATACTTTTTTCCTTGAAGAATTAAAAAAAAATGTATCTATTTTCACACTTAATCTAACATGGACACAAATAGGAAACAAACTCTCTGAAAAGAATAAAGTGAGACAAAAAGAAAAATTAATCAATTTGCATAACATCTCAGAAAAAGTAGAGTTCTAGTTCCATTTTATATGTCAGGTCAGAGCCAAGAGGTGAGGCACCAGTGTGGAAACTTGGAAATGGTGGGCTACTGAATACTGGGTGGGGTACGGGAGAGCAAAAAAGGGTGGAAAATTGAGAGGAATTAAAAAAAAAGCCTGGATTCTAATTAGCGTATAAATTATACGGTGTCACATACACCAACAAAATAGATATACTGTTGACAGCTACAAGTCAGTTCTCAGAACTATGCTCTAAAGTTGCTACCATCAATTCAATCTTTTATGGAATGTTTACTGAGTGGTCCGGGTCCTCTGTTGGGAGTTAGAGATAAAGGATATATATGATGCTGCTCCTGCCTTTATGGAACTTTTAGATTAGGTGTAGAAAAAGATATGTAAATGTAACAGGGCAGTGAAGTCTTAAAAGTGCTGGTACATGTACATGAAGACTACACAGTAGACACAAAACCTAACTGGAAGGAGAAGGAGTAAGAAAATCTTTGAGACACAATGATTATATTTATCTAAACGTCTTTCACATTTTTGTTCTGTAAGAATCCTGCTCTTTACTATCAGACATTCTTGAAAAGATAGGTCTCTGTTCTATGTTGGTGGATTCCCATTCACACCTAAACCCATTTCAATAGTGATCATGTGCCTAAGTATTGTTTTTTTTTTAAGATTTTATTCATTTATTAGAGAGTACGAGAGAGAGAGACAGAAAGAGAGAGAGAATGTGTGGAGGCAGGAGCAGGAGAGGGAGAAGCAGACTCCCTCATGAGGGAGCCCTGATGTAGGGTTCTGTTGCCAGAGGGAAGATCAGCACTGTTGAATGAATGAAATAATAAATGAAAGGTATCCGCTGTTGATAGGCATTGCTTTATAAATATATGTCCATGCATATGTGGTACATAATATGGCAGCCCTAAATAATCCATACTATTATATACTAAACCTCCGAGGGTCCTGGGATCATGACCTGAGCCAAACGCAGATGCTTAAACCTACTGAGCTACCCAGGTGCCCCTTAAGTATTTTTTTTAAGAAAAAAAAAATGTTTACTTAAGTTTTCTCTATTCCTAGATTTAAAATTATGGACTATGAGATAACTATGAGCTAAGATTAACAATATAATTATGCTAATTTTATTAGTATCAAGTGATTTTTGAGAAAAAAGGTAATAAAATGGCTATTTTTCTATGTACAGCCAAAGAAGAACCTCTATGGGAATCCTATGAAAAGTATTAAAAATTACAATTAGGTAGGTTTTAATGTTGATATGTTTCTGATTAAAAATAAATATTAAGCAAAACAAATTCAGTCTTAGCCAAATAAGAATTAAAATTCATTATTGTCTTATAAAGCAATGTAAGTGTCTGTAGTCATCATAATTCTTCATCATCATGACAGGAAAATTATTTATTTCGCAAAGCCATACTTTCATATAAATTCAAAACAAGCTCCATTATAATTTAAATGATCTCAATTAATAGTATGGATTATTTAGGGCTGCCATATTATGTACCACATATGCATGGACATACATTTATAAAGCAATGCCTATCAACAGTGGATACCTTTCATTTATTATTTCATTCATTTAACAGTGCTGATCTTTCCTCTGGCAACAGAACCTAATTTTCCTTTGGGGAACACCCTCTCACTCTTAGTACATGTGCTTCAGGTAAGGCTGACAACTTTCTAAGACTCTACTAGTGGAAACATAACAGAGCCTCACACATCACAATTTCCATACCCCTGGCAGTTACTATTTGGGACTATGCACATAGCCCAGAATGGTCCAATGAGTGAAACTGAGAATTTGGTAAAACTGTTAGGACAGAGATAATTGTGTTTCTAATCTATCAGAGCACAAGCCTGACATTACTAGTGACTATCTTGTCACCCTATGGAAAGAAGAAGAACCTGACTAAAATAAAGTTAACCTAGATAAAAGAGACTACAGAAATGAAGGAGAAAAATTTCTGACAGCATTTTGGCATCTGAATCTAACCATGTCTAAAGCTAGCACAGATCAATATAATTTGTGTTGGGTTTCTGTAGTTTATAAACAGCCAAGTAGTATATTAGAAAATGTTTTTACATTCTTGTTATATCATATATTATTTGCCTATCCAAATGAAATACTGACATCTGTTGTACCTCTTGATGCTCTAAAAGTCAAAACATTACAGCTCTGGTAAAGAAACACAAATGTATTCCTTAATTTACCTTTTACCAAGATATACCCTACATGATCTAACAGAATAAGTCTCTATCATTTCCCCGATGTATTACACCTTAAGCTACCAAGGACCATTTTGTAGTGTCCAATGAAGAAGATGTATGTGTCATTTTGGGGATCCATATTGAATTGATGACCAAAGTAAATTGAAAACCTTGTATCTTTTGATTATAGATTTTTATACACATAAATAACTGCCTTCCTGGAAAGTACTGATTAAACAAAATATTTACAAGACTGTTACATGAACACAAGTATCCAAATAGAATAAAAATAGCAACTCTTCTCTCTACTAGTCTATTTAATCTACTCATTTTTTGATAACCAAATCAAAGGCAATACAGCTTTCATAAGCATGCATAATATTATTGTAAAATACCATGCTGTCTTATATATCTTCACCTGTTCTTCCCCCACCACAGCCAATACCAGGTTTCAAACCTGGGAGCCATCTGTGCCTTTTCTTGCTCTCTAGATCCACATTCTGTTATTGTACTGTTTATTTTTCTCTCCCTGAAATGCTTCTTGCCCAGACCAACTACTTTATCCTATCTGAAGAAATGTGTGGTATAATAAAAAGGATCTAGAATAGGCATTCAAAGATACAGGCCCTCACTCTGGCTCTGTATGTGACCTTTGTCAAATCACTTCAGTTTCATCATCTGTAAAATCAGGCAACTTGGTAAGATTATGGATGAAGAGCTTTTATTTTATCGTTATAAAAAACCCTACTCAATAGCTGTCAGTGACCACTCCCCCATTCAGTTATCCACCGAATTATCTAGAATTCTTATGTAGACATTCCAAATTCTCTATATCCTGTCCTTGACTTGCCTTTCCAACCTCATCTTTTAAGACTGGTATACCACGCTGAATCCAAACTTTACCTTCTAGTTCTTGGATATACTCTTTATTAGTCATTTTTCCATGTCTTTGCTTATTATTGATTCATTTGGTCCAACTGACTGAAATGTCATCTACCTATATTCCCACACTGTTCTTTCCATGCTATATGTTCTCTAGGCCTTTAAGAAAACGTGGGGAGTTGATCCTTTGGTCTCATATATGTGAATCTCCAAGAAAGGTGACATTGTGGACATCAAAGGAATGGGTATTGTTCAAAAAGTAATGCCCCACAAATGTTACCATGGCAAAATTGGAAGTCTACAATGTTCCTCAGCATGCTGTTGACATTGTTGTAAACAAACAAGTTAAGGGCAAGATTCTTGCCAAGAGAATTAATGTACGTATTGAGCATATTAAGCACTTCCTGAAGTGAAGGAAAATGATCAGAAAAAGGAAGCCAAAGAGAAAGGTACTTGAGTTCAACTGAAATGTCAGTCTGCCCCATCCAGAGAAGCATATTTTGTGAGAATGAGTGGAAAGGAGCCTGAGCTGCGGCAACCCATTCCCTGTGAATTCATAGCATGATAAGTGTAAAAAACAAAAACAAAAACAAAAAAAACCTCAAGACTATAAAAAAATAATTCAAAGAATATATTACAACTATGCTGAAATACACAAAAGATAAATGTATAGATGTTTTAATCTTATCAAATCACTGACATTAGTCACACTCAGATTTATGGTCATTTAAAAAACACTAACATTATGAATGGATGTTACACTTTGTCAGATGCTTTTTCTGCATCTATTGAAAATGATATGGTTCTTATCCTTTTTTTTAATTAGTGTGGTGTATCACATTGATTTGTGAAAACTGAATCAGTCTTGCAACCCACAAACAAATCCCACTTGATCATGGTGAACTATTTTTTTTAATGTATTGTTGGATTTGGTTTCTAGTATTTTATTGAGGGTTTTTGTGTCTACATTCATCACATATTGGCCCATAGTTCTCTTTTTTTAGTGGAGTCTTTATCTGCTTTATCACCTTTCTCAGGGTGATACTGGCCTCATAGAATGAATTTGGAAGTTCTCCTTCCTTTTCTTTTTTTTGGAATAGTTTGAGAAGAACAGGTATTAACTCTTCTTTTAAATGCTTGGTAGAATTCACCTGTGAAGCCATCTGGCTCTGGACTTTTATTTCTTGTGAGTTTTTGATTACTGGTTCAATTTCTTCACTGGTTATTGTTCTGTTCAAGTTTTCTATTTCTTCCGGTTTCAGTTTTGGTAGTTCATACAAATGGTGTTGGGAAAACCGGACAGCAACATGAAAAGAATGAAACTTTCTCACACTTTCTTATACCATGCACAAAAATAAATAAAAAAATGGATTAATGACCTACACGTGAGACATGAAACCATAAAAATCCTAGAGGAGAACACAGGCAGTAATCTCTTTGATATGGGCCACAGCAACTTCTTTCTAGATATATCTCTCTAGGCAAGGGGAACAAAAGCAAAAATAAACTACTGGGATCTCATCAAAGTAAAAGCTTCTGCATAGCAAAGGAAACAATCAGCAGAACTAAAAGACAATCTACAAAATGGGAGAAGATATTTGCAAGTGAAATATTTGATAAAGGGATAATATCCAAAAATCTATAAAGAACTTATCACACTCAAAACCTAAAAAAACAAATTATTCAATTAAAAACAGGCAGAAGATATTAATAGACAATTTTCCAAAGAAGATGAACAGATGCATGAAAAGTTGCTCAACATCACTGATCATCAGGGAAATACAAATCAAAACTACAATATCACCTCACACCAGTCAGAATGGCTAAAATCAACAACACAAGAAACAACAGATGTTGGCAAGGATGTGGAAAAAGGGAAACTCTCTTGCCCTGTTGGTGGGAATGTAAACTGGTGCAACCACTCTGGAAAACAGCATGGAGGTTCCTCACAAAGTTAAAAATAGAACTACCATACGATCCATCAATCGCAACACTAGGTATTTACCCAAAGAATACAAAAATACTAATTCAAAAGGATTCTTGCATTCCAATGTTTATAGTAAAGTATTATCTACAATAGTCAAATTATGGAACCAGCCATGTATCCAGTGACTGATGAATGCATAAAGAAGATGTGGTATAGATATACAATGGGATATTACCCAGCCATAAAAAGAATTAAATTTTGCCATTTGCAATGACGTGGATGGAGCTAGACTGAAGCGAAATAAAATCAGAGAAATACAAATATCATATGATCTCGCTCATAGTGGGATTGAAGAAACAAACAAAAAAAAAAAAAAAAAGGGAAAAGAAAGAGGAGGCAGGCAAAACCAAGAAGTGAACTATAGAGAACTGATGGTTACCAGAGGGGAGGTGGCTGGGCGTGTGTGGGGGGAATGAATAAAATAGGTGATGGGGATTAAGAAACACACTTGCTATGATAAGTAAATTGTATGGATGTGTTGAATTACTATATTGTACACCTGAAACTAATATTACACTCTATGTTAACTGGGATTTAAATAAATCTTGAAACATTAAAAACATAAATAGAAGAAAAAAGATATACCCTGAAAATGTAAAAAAAAAAAGAGAAAAAAATCACTAAGATTATAATAATAAAATTTTTAAATATGTACTATTTGCCTTTTTCTTAAATTTTCACTGATTATGTTTTTCTATGATAATTTGTAGTTTCTTATTCACTAAGGTTTTGTGGCTAGGCTTTTTTAGTCATAAGAAATGTCGTCAAGTTGGTTCTAAAAGTCCAGAATACAAATATATCTGTGTTTACTTAATTAAGTGATGAGCTGGAACAATTAATAACATGACTAAAATGATAGGTTCTACTGAGTCATAATCACAATTCATAACTGGTGCAATTAACTCCTCTCCCTTGTCTTGCTTCAAGCAATTACATTTTTACCTCAGAATAATTAACTCTAAAAGGTTTTTGGAGATAGTACTTCATTTTACATATTCTTTCAAAGGGCCTTACTTTACTTGTCCCTCTGGCTGTTAGATATGAGAGAGAATGACAGACTGTACACTGCTTTTTTGTGTCTCTCTGGAAGACAGAAAATGAATGATAATCCCCATGAAATTTCTAAAGGCAAATAAAGTTTAACTTAACTATTTTTTACTTAATACATTATTTCATGTTGCCCCTTGAAGCATTATTAGAAGTTTTTATTTCTTCTGATGACTGCTACGTAATTTAAAGATACATCACATCACATTCCAGAGAGGAATACACTTAAGTATAAGAAAAATCAGAAAAATAATCTTTTTATAGGTAAGAACAAGGAAAAGAAAAGCACTTTTAACTATTTCTGTCGAGACGCTAAGCACTCTAGACATAATTATGTCAAAAGAGAAAAATACTAGAAATCAAATAATTATAAATAAACCACAAGGGTTGTAAATGATAAAACACTTTAGGACAGCTTATTATTTACAGATGAAAATAATGTGGAGCACTGTCATCTTAATGCTTACTAAAATATACTTTACTAAAATGAGGTTTAATTTCTGGAAGTCCTATTTGTCTCATTGTCCATGTTTCAAATCATCCAAAGTCTCTTAGAAATTATTATTACTATTACTATTTTAAGCCATCTCTTCTTAGATCAGCTCTTTCAGAGTATATATAATATGATGTTTAGTATTCGTAATTCTGATTAGTGAAAAAATGTATTTGAAACATTTGGGTTTTTAATATGAAAACTAAAGATTTTAATTTTGTATTTTAAAGGTTGTAATATCAATTTAAAAAGTGAAAAACAGGGATGCCTGGGTGGTTCAGCGGTTTAGTGCCTGCTTTTGGCCCAGGGCGTGATCCTGGAGTCCAGTGATCCAGTGCCACATCGGGCTCCCTGCAGGAAGTCTGCTTCTCCCTCTGCCTGTGTCTCTGCTTCTCTCTCTGTGTCTCTTATGAATAAATAAATAAAATCTTTTTTTAAAAAAGTGAAAAATAGCTATGAACATTAAAGTAGGGACTGTGTTCATGGAAGTGAATGATAAAAAGGGACAAGAGATAGGAGAGAGGGAATCAAGAATTGTTTTGGATATTTTAAGTTTGAAATCCCCATCAGACATCTAAGTGGTGATACCAAGTAGGTCCAGAGATCGGAGGAAATTTGAGAGTTAACACCGAGATAATTACGTAAAGCAACAGGAATGGATAGGGTAGTCTAGGAGATGGTGAAAGTAAATAATTCATTAAACAGTGAACAGTAAAGAATTGTGTTTGACAAGAAAATACCCTGCTAAAATAAGTAAAAAATTTTCAAAGTAGATCAGCAAAATTAATCAATAAAAAAAAGTGAACCAGGACTGGTCTTTCTTAAAAAAAAAATGTAGGGCAGTATATTGCCTTTTGGAGATCACACTATAGTATACATTAAATTATAAAATGAGCATAATCTTTACCTTAGTTTCTCTCTTCTTGTGATCCTTCTGGGAAATAATCCAAAACACAGAAAACATCATACGCACAGAACAGTGCACAGGCACTATATGCAGTTGTAAAATAATGTGGAAAATAACACAAAATCCTAAAATATGTTTGGTTTGGATTAAATAGTGTAAAATTATATGCAGGTAAAACAAATGACAGGAATAATAGAGGCTGAATTTCAGGTGTGTTTTTTTTCCTTTACCATATAAACTTTTCCCTTATTTTAATATTTTAAAAGCAATGTAACAAAAGGAAATAACAAAATTACTCCCAAATTAGGATGCTGAATAAATAAATCCTGCAAAAGCAAAATAAACGGATGAGCACTGGTTGTTATGCTATATGTTGGCAAATTGAATTCCAATAAAAAAATACAAAAAAAAGCAAAATAAACAATTTATTTAAAATAGTTTTAGTACATTTCTGCTATTCACTACACAATTATTTATTCAGTGCCTATTATATACTATGCACTGTTCCAGATGTTGAAGATTTTATAGAAGTAAATAAAAAGGATAAGATCTCACCCTTACGAAGGTTACAGTTAGATGATATAAAGACTACTTAATATTGAAATTTATATTATAAAATTAGCTGAGAAATGAGAGAAAGGAGATTTAGAATATTCTTTTAAATTTTAAGATAAGGAACTTTAAAATAACAGTTTTAAATAAGACTCATGTAATTAAAATAAATGCCTGTTTACAAAAACCACAAAGGTAATTTTGGAATTTAAAGCCTTTTAAAATTCTGAGTTTATTCATGGATTGATTTGACACACTAAGATATAACCAAACTAATTAGATATTTTTAGAAATAAATGTCTCAACTATGTTTGAAAAGACTGATGTGCCATATTTCTTACATGATTTAAGATATTACTGAAATCAAATGTCAGTGCTTGTAGGTATTTTAAATTTACTAATCATGCTAATACCACATTTCTTATATTTAGTTTTATCAACTATTTTTCTGAAGCCATAATACATGTTTGCAGTTCAGAATCTTACTCGTAAAGTTTGATAATTTACTGTCACAAATGACTATTGTTAAGAAAATGAAAATTTCACGAATTATTATTTGATTAACACTTGGGATAAACAAATATTAACTAAACATAAGGCTACAAAATAATGTCTGTAGCTTAACAAACTTTATTATTAGTCACAAAAATAAGCTTTTCCCCTATATATGGACTGAAGAGGTTCACTTCTAATATTTAATTAATCATAAATAAAAATAAATTAATTTTATAACTTCTATTATTTGGCTAAAAACAATTTGCAGTTAGTTAATGAAATAGAATATTTCCTTTTCCAAAAAATATTTTCAAAGATTAAGTGAAAAAACTATCATCTAATTGAAGAAAAAACAATAGTTAAATCAAATGCTTAATAAAATGAATTATAAAGCCATTAGGTTCAGAAGAAAAGATGTAAAACATCAACTTAGGATCTCCTAGAATATTCCTTAATCAAAGATAAAAAATTAGAAAAGCCAACAAGGAGAAGTAACTTTTTATTCTATAGAGAGTAGGAATAAAATTCTCTAATCTGGCAAAACTACTCTTGTTTGAAAGAACATGTAAAGACATTCATTCCTATTTCTAAAGATTGTAAAAAGAAAATTAAAATGTCGAAAATAAGCTTGATAACTATCCCTTTTATGTGGCTTTATTTGAAAGATTAGAAAAAAATTCTATTGAGCTGTACACATACACACACACACACAGCAAGAAGACTGATACAGGGCAGCCCCCGTGGCACAGCGGTTTAGTGCCTCCTGCAGCCTGGGGTGTGATCCTGGAGACCCAGGATCCAGTCCCATGTGAGGCTTCCTGTATGGATCCTGCTTCTCCCTCTGCCTGTGTCTCTGCCTCTCTCTCTCTCTGTGTGTGTCTCTATGAATAAATAAAATCTTAAAAAAAAAAAAAAAGAAGAAGACTGATACACATTCTGGAATAAAGAGCATTAAGAGCTTCTATCTAAATGCGTGTATAACGTTCTGTCTAGAGAACATGCTGTGGTATAAGAACTACTATAGCCACGACTGCAAGGAAAACGTTGATAAGATACATAAACCACTTTTACCTAGGAGGTAGTCCAGAAAGACAGAGTATTACAAATCTGTCACTTTCTTCAATCAAAATAACTGAAAAACCCGAGACTTTCCATAAACATGAATATATCCTCAGATGAAATCATACCTCAAAAGAGACTTTGGAAGGTCATATAATCTGGTATTTACCATATAGCATGTTATGAAAATATAAATTATGTGCTTTCAGCAGCAATTCTTAACTTGCCCTCTGATTTATCCCAACACTGGGTGTGAAGAACACTATCTACAGCATAGCAAACTAACAAACTTAGAAGTTTGCAATGGAATGAATATGGTCAGGAAGTACTCATTTAATCCTTTTCCATAATTTTGGGCAAGAGTATTGCTAAATCATCTTAAAAAAATATTACTGTAATCTGCATATAAAGATCCCCAAGGTAAGAGAACTCCTAAACATACCTGATAATCGTCAAAGGCTACTACTGGTATCTGAAAAGATAATCATCCTTTGTATAATAACCCTTCAGATTTAAATTATACTGTTAGTAAATACTAGTTAGTAAATTCTAGTTAGTAAATTCTACCATTCTCAATGCTGAACCTAATACCTACCCTTCAGCTTTTGCACAAATCAAGTATTTTTTCTTTAATAATTTTCAGATAAAGTGTGTTATCTCATGAAAAAAGTCTTGATAAAGTTTGAGAGAAGCAGCATTGTATAGTACACAATCATCATGATTTGAGTCAACTACGATGCAGTTTTCATACAGTAAACAGCTTCAGAAAGCATTTCTCTAGCTCTTTAAATATAGACGTCCAATCTTGTGCTAGCCCTGTTAAATAAGTATCTCCATAGGTAATTTTGATTGAAGCTAGGACTGAGAACCTTTGAGAGATGAATTAAGAAAGAATGAAGAAAACTATCACAAATATCAATCATTTAATTTGACATAACTTTAAAATATGAAAGTTTTCATTTCTTTATAGTCATTAAGTGCCTCCTCCAGGCCTGAACCCTTTCTCATGACCCTTCTTGAAAATCCTCAATAAAGCAATCCGCAACTAGAAAAAGAAGGAACCAAGTAGCTCAAACAGATATATAATGTCAAAGACAGTCCAATTTTCCTCTTGGGAAATTCCCACTTTATATTCTTAAAAGCGGAGTATATACCACAACTGAAGTCATTATTTTCTCCATCTTGTTTTACATTCTCATAGTTAAGATTTTAAAAACAAAGTAGAGATATAAACAGAGTAAGTTAAAAATGTTCATATTTCTTGTCATCACCCTGATAATACATGAACTCAAGATGTTTTTTGACTATTAAACATAGGGCCATATGTTTCTTACCAGCTTAATATTCTTTAGATAATATATTACAAACACTATTCTAGGCCAATTTATGAGGCTCTAACTCATTACTTTTAATAGCTTCACCACATAATATTCTGCAATACCATAATTTATTCAGTTACTCTCCTGTTAAGAGGTCAGGCTGTTTCCTAACTTTTGCCAGTGCAAATAATACTGTGATATATACATCCTTGTCTCTATATTCCTATGTATTGGTGCTTTAAGTTTTACTGGATAGAATCTCAAAAGCTGCAATTTTGTAACATTTCTTACATCAACATCGTATAAGAATGATTATTTCCTACATCTGTGCCAGCCACTTTTAATTTATAAACAAATGCATGCACATACACACAGACTTTTGTGTTCCCAATATATGGGTATTATTAACACACATAGAAGTCTATCTAATTGGTAAAAAAAGTATAATCTTGTGATGTTGATTAATATTTCCTTGATGCCTCATGAGGTTAAACATGCTTTCATATGTTCATTGGATATTTTCATTTCCTCTTCTGTAAAGTGCCTTTTCATAATCTTGGCCCTCAAATAAGAAAATTAGGAAGTGGCAAAGATTTGATTTGAAGCCAGGGAATTAGGACTCCAGATCACAGTTCTCTTAACCCCTAAGTGATACTACCTTTCTTAATATATAATAAAATACAGTAAATTTTCATATGTACTTGGATTTCTGAAATCTCTATTATGTTTCACTGGCTAACTTTGTGTTAATTCCACATTCTTTTTATTATGATAGCTTTATAGTAAATTTTAATACTGAATGAAGTATGTCATCTCACAAAATATTATTTTTCTTGATAATTCTTTTTATTATTTTCCTTCATAATTCTTTTTATTAATAGCCTTATGGTAATTCTTAGGCACTTATTTTTCATATGAATATTAAAATCACTTGCCTTTGTTTCTCTCTCCCACAAAACCAAAAAAAATTGGAAGAAAATGAAAATTACAGTACATTTACATCTTACTTTAAAAGTATTGATATTTCTACATTAAATTTTCTCTTCCAAAATTATTTTAAGTCAATTCATTAAGGAAGTATTTTATGTACTTTTCTGAAAACTGTACATTCTCTTAATCGGGGTTCTTATGCTTTTTTGGTTCAATTTATTCTTGGGAGTTTGAAGATTTTGATATGTATATAATATACATTAAGAAACTACGCTCAAATATTAGTGATTTCTTTAATATTGGCAATTTCATAAGGCTCTACTTAGTAGTAAGCAAAGTATATAAACTCCAACATATATAGTAAAATCAGTAAGTTCACTTAAAAAGAACATTTTGATTTCATTGTTTTCCTAGAACTTTCTTAAATACACTTCTAAAGAACACTTCCTGACATTTCATGTGCGTGCGCGTGCGCACACACACACACACACACAAACACTGAAGGATATGAAAATTAATTTTGATGGTTGGAGAATTATAACGATTGAGATAAGAGATAAAAGCTTGACTGGCTTTCAAACTGTATTCTGAGTAAAACAGAAGTCTGAAGAAGGCTATGTCCCTTTCACGTAACCTCTCTATTCAATACAGAAACACATAAATCCAGAGAACAAACTGGTGTTTCCAGAAAGAGGGAGGTGGAAGAATAGGTGAAATAGGTGAAGAGGATTTAGAATTACAGACTTCCAGTTATAGAATAAATGAGTCACAGAGATGAAAAGTACAGCATAGGGAATAGGGCCAATAGTATTGTAATAACATTCTATGGTCTATGGTAACAACTGTAACTCCATTTTTCATAGAATTTCCAATCACCATGTTGAGCACCTGAAACATTGTATATCAACTATACTTAAGTAATAAAAATTTTAAAAGCACACTTTATCCAGTTGGTTTATATTTTTAAAGAACTTATGCTGAAAATGTCATTTGAGGGATTTTCAAAAATAAACAGTTTTAAACATATAGGCTATAAGCCTATTCTTCCTCCTAATACTAGTCATTCAACAAGTATTTACTGAGAACCTATTATGTTCCAGATTGGTGCTTTTGATACATGAGATAATAAAACAAAGATCCCTGTTCTCATGCAACTTACTTTCTAGAAAAGGAGAGAGACAATACACAGCAAATACGACAATACACAAAGTATATGGTATTCTTTGAGGTGATGGAAAAAACACTTTAAAACACTCCTGTTTTAGTTTTATATAGGGTGGTCAAGTAGGTCTTATTGAGAAGGTGAATTCTGAACTAAGATTGGAGAGCTATAAAGGTATTAGCCAAGAAGATCTGAGATAAAGAATTTCATGCAGAGAGAGAGAGAGAAAAGCAAGAGCAAAATACTGAGGCTAGACCATGCCTAATGCCTTCAAGGAAAAGCAAGCAGGTCAATTTGGCTGTGGCAGAGTGAGTGAGGACGTGAGGTAGGAAATGAAGTGAAAGAGGTAATGTGACAAGGGCCAGATCTTGTAAGTTAATGGGTATTATTTTGGTGATTTTGTGTTTTACTGAGTGAAATGGGCAACTATTACAGGTATAGGCAAAGGAAAAAAAAAAGACTGATACATTTTAAAAGGAATACAGAGTTTGTGGAGAAAAGACTTTTGGAGACCAAGAGGAGAAAGGCAGGAAACTCTACAAGGAAGCTGTTGCAATAATTCATGCTTGGACTAAGGTAGCAGCAGATGTAATGAGAAGTGATTAAGATTGTATATGCTTTTTTAAAAGTAGAGGCACTATTATTTCTTATAGGAACTGGATTTGGGGTACAAAAGAAATAAATGAGGTGAAACCAAGATTTCTGGTCTAAGCAAGTGGATGTATAGCATTGTCTTCTACTGAGATAGAAAAAGGGGATATAGATGGAGCAGGCTTGGGATAGTTTTTGGATTGTTGAATTTAAAATGTCCATTAGATATGAAAGTGGAAACTGCTGCATGGAAAACTGAATACAGTCTATCATTTCATTGTGATATCTGGATTAGAGATAAGTATGAACCCAAGTTATGTGGAATCTGAATTTTAAGGGACATCTCTGGGAAATATATTCAAAATTTTGAACATAAAATTAGGTATAGCATCTTGTAATAAGTTTGTGGAGGTGAGAAATCTTAAGGTTTAATTAAGCTTCATTGGTTCATAGGAAACCTGCCTCACACTGAAAACATAAATTTTGCAGGTTGTCAGCATATGAAAGCCATGATATTAGATGAGGAGAAAGAAAAGTATGAACCCAGAGGTCATCTCAACTATTAAGATATGGGGCATTCCCAACATTAAGTGGGATGAGAAGAGGAACTAGCAAAGGATTCTGAGACAGTATATTGTATGATGTAGGAGACAAATCATGAGTGTGAAATATCCTGGAAATCAAGTAAAGAAAGTATATCAAGGAAATGGAAATGATAAATCATGACAAATACCATGGATAGGTCAAGTAACATGTGGATTAAGAACAGACAACTGGAATTAGCAGTGTGGTCATCTCTGGTGTCCTTGGCAAACACAGTTATAGTGGAATGAAGGCAAAAATCTTCCTGGAGTGGATTTAAGAAAGAATGGGAAGAGGGATATTGGAAAACAGTACAGAAAATAATTTGTGAATTTTGCTACAAAGGAGTATAAGGCGTAGGGCATTAGCTGGTGGGAGAAGTGGGATAAAAAGAAGTTTTGTCTTTTAAGATGGGAGAAAAAAGACATATATGTATGCTATGGGAATGTGTCCACAGAGACAAAAATCGTGAAAGTTAAAGGAGAAAGAAGGTAGAACTGCTGAAGGGAATTCCTTGAGTAAAGGAAAAAGGATAAGATTTAATGTATAGCTAAAATTACTGGCTTTACGTAGAAGGTAAGATAATAGAAGAGAATGTAGAATATGTGGGTATAAATACTGGCTCAGTAAGTAGATGTGTTGGTGTGAGTTTGTGGACGTTTTCTTTTGATTGTTTCAATTTTCTCAGTAAAGTAGGAAGTAAGGTTGTCGGTTGGGAGTGAGGATGGAGTAAGAGATATTAGAAGGTTTGATAGAGGAATTTTTAGATTGGCCCCATGATCTCTGCCTCCTTGGTGCTACATTTTGTGCAATTCCCTCCATGTGAATGAGGGTGAAAATTGTGACTTGATTCTAATCAACAGAATGTGGCAAAAAGATGGAATGTCAGTACTGTGGTTAGGTTATATTGTATGGCAAAGGTGGTAAGAAGTCACTCCTGTGATTAAACTCCATCTTGCTAGCACACACTGGAGAAAGATTCTTCTGCTGGCTTTGCAGGATGAAAATAGCCATGGTGCAAAGTACCTACTGTAGAGAGGGTCAATCTGCAGGGAACTTGGGAGACCTCTAGAATATGACGGTTGCCTCTTGCCAATAAACAGTAAGAAGTCAGGATCTCAGTCAGACAACTGCAAGGAACTAAATGCTACCATCAACCTGGATCCACTTTAAAGCACATTAGGCTCTAGTCAAGCTTCTAGATGAGAATGTACTCCAACTGACACTTTGATTGCAGTTTTGTGAGACCACGAACATAGAACTCAGTGAAGCAGTGCCTAGACTCTTGACCTTTGGAAACTATAAGAAAACAAAGGGGTGCAACATATGAGTTGCCTATTTTTATGTTTTATTATATTTTGGTATATAGTTATCAAATTTATCAGTAAACAAACAAATGTCAATAAAGCACATATTTCTGCAATCATTATTTTTCTTTTTACTTGTCATGAAGAATCCCAGGAGAGCTGACAATCAGGAACCTAAAATTAAGGGTGGAATTTAATTTTTGGCACCACTAACTGATTAACAAAACCATTTTGTTGAATTTTGAAGTGACTGAAAAATGTAATAATAACTTAGAACTGATGATCAAACCCAACTCATTGCTTTTTAATTTCTTTATAAGTTTTTTGAAAACACATTGCTTAAAGCATCTAATTATATTTATTGTATCTTTTTATTTGCTTCATATTTACAATTCCATATATAAGAAATTTCAATGTTGCACCTTATAATAGGCAATACATGCAAAAAAAAGTCCTAACTTTTCTTTCTCATTAGGGGAATAATAGCAATTTGCTTTATCATTAGACAACATAAACCTTAGTACTCTCACTAGAGAAGAAAATAACTGTAGAATAGTTTAAACTATCTTAAAAAGCATACAGAGACTTCTATTACAGAAATATTTTGGAGTTAAAAAAGCAGTTGGATTCTCAGCAACTAGTATCTGAGAATCCTTCTTTAAAGATAAAACTCAGTTTTCATAAGCTACATGTTATGTTATTTACCACCTTACAGAATACTTTCTTTTTCATATCACTTATAAGATACTTTAGAAAAAATAAATTAAACATAAACTATCATTTAAGGTTAACATCACATTCTAGACACTGTAACACAATGAATTTCTTTTTTTCTTCAAACCCTATGAGATGCTATTGTTATTTGAATTTCACAAAAGGGGAAAGTGAAAACCCAATTTACTCAGCAAATAAGTGCCAGAACAAGGATTTGGATCATAAGCAATTTGGCACCAGTTTTGACTTACAACTATCATTCTGCAGGACTTCTCATATGATAGTCCTTCAGTTTTCAGGGGGAAATTATTATAGACCCACAACACTGTAGTTATAATCTGCCAGTCTGATCTGTGGAAATAGTCTGACCTGTATAAACAGAGGGCAGAAAAACTAAAATTTAGTATGTACTGAAACACATAATCATTTTTAAAAGAATAGGAAAAGTTTTTGAATTTTGAAACTGCAATAAAACTTACTCCTCAGTGTATTTTCTTTGCTTTTTTACTTTTTTTTTTTTTTTTTTTTTTGCGTATTAGTAGTTCCTCAGACCTTTTTATCATATTACGGTGACAATGGGACATCATTGTAACATAGACAAACTATTCTGAAAATAGAACTCAATCATAACTCATTTAGTTGTTATTGATGAAAATAACACAATCAATTGGACATATTTTATATATATATATTTTGTATATATTTATATATATTTATATTGTTTTATAAAAGTTCACAAGGAAAAAAGTTTATAGTTTGGTAGTTTATATACAGAGTACCATATTAGTTGTAATACATAAAAGTAATTTTCTTATAGTTTTAAATGTTCATTTTAATTATGGAGATTTTAAGATTATCATATTGGAACCCATTTTTCTATCTTGGTTAGCCTTACAGATCTATGCTAACAGAGTGTGAATTTGAATCTACTGGGAAATACTAAGGGAATAAAATGATTACAAACTACATAAGGATGGGTGATGACTACAATTCCTTTAATAAACTTAAGAATCTTGTTTGGTTCTTCTTTTATATTTTGCCTCATGTTATCCAGGAGATATTATGCTTGTTTGCATAAAAAAAGAAGAATTCAGAATATAAATAAAATATATTTAACAAATATAACTGAGTATAGTGGACAGAGTATGAAATCACAATGAATTATTATTTCAAACAGAAAACTATTAGAATTGGCAGAGGTGGATACAGTATGATATCTAGACGGTAAAAATATTAGTAAGCTCCAATGTATAAATTAGCCTTTTAAAGAAATCATTTAATAAAAATTCATGTGTTCAAATAAAATAAATAAAATACAAATCTAACTTCAAAGACAAAATTATTGAGATAGTTTTCCTTTTCAGATCCAAGATTGTTTATGTTGTACGTTGAGAAAACGCCTTAGTTTTTTTTTTTTTTTTTTTTTTTTATTGCTGCTGCACTCATTTGTCTTATTTTTGTTTGGAAAATAAAGAATAAGGTACAAGAGAAATATTAAAACAATAAAGTTACTTGTTCCAACAGTTTTCTATATCATGTAATTAAAGTTCATTTAAGAGATAAGGTAAATATAGAGAAAATATATAAATACTTTTTAATCTCATGCATTAATATTACAAGCTTCATTCTCACCTTACGTTGTATCATTTCTTTCAACTAGAAGTGCTGGGATTCATCACTAGAGATGTGTAGTATTTTAACTAATTTATTGGGGCTAAAATGTGAGTATTATAAAGTAGTTTTGTCTAAAGGGAATGCTACTGCATAACATGAAAATCAAGCTCCTACTATAGAATAACATAATACCCTATGTTAGTTTTGCTTCCAGCTATTATTTTAATATTTTTCCTGAGGCTGCAAAAGTATTAGACTCAATAAATAAGCAAAATAATTCTGATAGTCTTAGATTACATGCAAAAGGCACATTTAATATAGTTAGCAAATATAGTTCAAAGTTAATAATTTATTGATCAATTATAAGAAAAATATATTTACAAGATAAGCTTTTGTTTGATAATCAAATAATACCATAAGGCTTTGTATTAGAGAAAAAGTAGAAATATTAAAGAAAATAACATCTGTCACCTAAATGAAGCTCAACTCAGACAAAATGAAAATGTGTTTAATCATTTTAATGAATATATTTTTCAACATTTGTCAAGTACAGTATGGCTCTGAATTACATAAAATAGTTTAGATAATATACTTAAATGTGCCAAAAATAACTACAGTTTTGAAAAATGACCTACAAATATTTAGTACCAAAACAATCATCAAATCAAACTAATATATTTCTAATTGCAAAGTTTGCCACTCCACCAAAGAAAATGCTTGTATTAAATGAGAGAAAATAATACCATTTCCTAAGTTGTAAAACAGAATTAAAACTATAACAAACACCAATTTTCTGTTATTTTTAGATCGCTAGAAATGTTTTTCATTGAAAGTGAGAATTGTTTATATAGTGAGGCATGTCTGAAATAAAAAACAAATGAAAATGCATTCACTTTTAAAGATATACCTTTGCTCAATAAGTCATATTTATACATTTTTTTACATATATGATATCTTAACTTATATATCAGTAATCCTAGGAAGAAACAATAATGGAGATTATAAACAGTGACTCAATAAATAACCCACAGAGCTCCATAAAGTCATAATTTTAAGGGAAAATCCAAAATTCAAGGAGTCTACAATCTGAATATATTTTTGTTATGTAAGTTAAAAAATGCATATAAATTTTCAGGAATAATTGATATTTCTTTCTCAGGTTATTTGGAATCTGATCATGGTGCACATATGTGAATGAACGAATACATCCTTAACCCACCATTATCTTTTTCTCCAGTGTGCAGGCAATCACCCGTGAAAAGTATGGTGTAGATGACAGGATGATACTGTACCTGATTAGCTCTGGAGGTGGTCATGGGATCAGATGGAGAGGACTTGGTGGTAGTTGGGGAAGATGGCAATGTCTGGGAACAAAGCAGTTCAGGAGCAAATCAACCTTTAAAAGCCTTAAACTGATTATTTAAATAAAACAAAATAAAATAAAATGTAATATAACGAGAACAAAATCCTATGAACAAATTTTTCTCCTACTCATTCAAATTTAATGGAATTTAAGATTAATTAAGTAACTAATGCATGTAAATATGCATGCATAAGCATGTAAAAATAAATTCATGACTTGAAATCATGGTGGTGACTGATAAAAATTCACATGAGTATTAAAGGTATCCTGACCATATTCATGAATAGTAATCTCTTTTCTTTCCCTCTTGTTTGCTTGGGGGAAAAGAGATGTCAAACAAAAATTCAAGAAATTCAATGAGTAAAACTGAAAGAGTCATCTTCCTATCAATGAATACAGTCCGGGATTGGAAGAAGTGGTGAAATGAAGTTTACTTTGGCATAAAAGCATCCACCTACTTAATATGTTGAACATCACCAACAAGTTGATTCCACATAAATTTAGGGATCCATACTTAAAAGCAACTACATTTGTAGTTCTGAATTCTTAAAGCACATTATCTTTTAAAATAATAATTTTTAATAAATTTAGAGCCCATCTGAAAATGTAAACATTAACCTCATATTAATAAACAAGTAATTAATAGCATTTTAACAAATTGCCATATTTTTATCATTTATGTTTAAAACTAAAAATTTAATATAGATGTGTTGTAGCACCATCAGCCTGTGTTGAAAATAAACACAAAATATTAGGAATCATATTTATTGTTCACTTCATTTCGAAACATTTCTACATACTATATATAATATGCTGTATGAGGTCATTAATGTACTTGTTGAACAATTCATTAATACATTTTAAAAACTTCTCAAGTTTGATAGAATAATGTTGAAGTGTACCATGTTAAACTTCTTTCTTTTAAAAACTATTTTTCACTTAGCAAATAATATTGCTTATGTAGCAGCCTCAGTAGATAATATTACCTTATAGGTGAAATGGGGTAGTTTTATAGTATAAACACAATTCTATGTGGACATTTTATGTTAATAAATATGCATCAAAATTACTCAGATATGAGCAAAAGCATAACTTTAAAGGTTCAGCAGCATCAGGAAAAGCAAATAAAATTAATTAATAAAATCACGTTTCTTCATTTGACATTTCAAAAGTTCTGATTTGGGTAGAACAAAGCACGTGTGCATAAAAGAAAGAATAAGAAATTCACAGGCTTCTACTTAACTTACTGTTCTCCAGTAACAAAAGTAAGATTGGTTCTAACATCAAATCATGTTATAAACAGTCCGCTCAAGTGATTCCTGGTTCTTCTAAGTTAAAACCTAAAATACTTTGAGGAAAACTAAATGTTGAGTTAAACCAAGGCTTTTGTTAAATCATATTTAAAAAGGGCACAGAGCTACTTTCAGAAGTAAAACCTCATAAAAGAAGAAACAAAATCTTCAAATCCTTTTTCTATTTTTGCTCTTTGCAAAAAGATTCCCATCATTTCTCCAGAGAGACTTTCATTTTCACTTATTAAAGATTGCTCTAATATTTCCTATTCATGCAATTTTATGCTGGAATATATATCATTGACTTCACACTACTATATGTTGAATAGTAAAGATTTTATTTTCCCATCTCTGGTTACGACGTTATTAGAGAATTCCTTGGAGTAGTTAACATACATTTAAAAATCTGTTCTGTACTTATCTCAGATTATGAGGTTGCTCATGAAACGATGTGAAATGAATCTAGAGGTCATTTCTCCCCAAATAGGTTAGAATTTAAGTATATTAACCTACAGAAGCACTAAGTATGTGTTGGGTTCTTGTACATCCATCAGGGTAAAATCAACCTGAAATATTCACTACGACACCCACCTCGTCCTAGATATGAATTCTTAATAAGGTACTGAAACACTGCAAAGAATGATGCTGTAAAAGTAGTAATATCAAGTGGCTCAGAATTTGTAGACACTTAGATTAATATTATCTTCTGTCAATTTGTTCAATCCCTTTCTTTTTGCTTGGCATATATATGAAATACTGGACATGTATTATTAGTAACTGATACAACTCATAGTCATCAACACTGTCCTTAATAATTCTGATGCTATTTCTTTCTCACAGAAACAAAAAATAGTAGCTTTGAACTTCAGGGAAAATATTGCTTTTAAACCATTAAAAATTTGCTTATTAAACATAATCTGATAATAAAGTTTAATATTTTAAATAAACTAGTGAAAATTATATAAATTTGAGCTTCAAGGGATAAGATTATCAAAATATCACAATAAACTGTCTTTAAATATATTTTCTTCATTTAAATTCCTAAATTAATGAACACATAATGAGTTTTGTAGCTATTATTCATTTTGATACTTTAAACACAAAATGTCTCCTCCCTTTACCAATTTTCTTATAACTATAAAAAGATACCAGAGAGTTTCCATTTGGGTTGATATTTTAAAGTACTAGCTACAAAAAAATTGTACTAACAGATAAATGTAAATATATTAAAATAATGCCTTTACTTTAAAATGTTTATTAAGTAGTTTAAACAGCTTAACAACAAAAATAGTTTTCTTAACAACAAAATTAGAATCAAAGAATCCATAAGAAATATTTCAATGTATAATATAAATGATATGTTTGTTCCCCTATATTTTATAAACAAAACATTTACTCCTTCTTACTACACAGATTTAAATTTAGTGGTTTCAAGTTAAAGATCATTTAATAAAATTTCTGACTAAATATCCATTTAAGCAACAGTATATTAAAATAGTTATTATAAATAACATGTACAAAGGACACTCTCCTCTAAATTTTTTTTTTACATTTATCAAATAGTGATTGTGAAGGGCAGTCATTTTGTAGCACAATTTACTTTTCAAATGGAAAAGTATAACATAGTTTTGTTTAGACAAATTGACTAGCTATTTAAGAATTCTACTTTAAAGATTGAAGGCTGAATTACTTACTGCAGAAAAATTCAAAGTATTTTACAATTTCAAAATAGTGAATCCTTTCAAATGGTTTTAAAATATTCATGATTTAACAATAGACATTAAGTGGGTCTATAACTTGGCTTCTGGGAATAAGAACTAAAAACTGATCACAAATTGTAAAATGCGTTCTTGTTAACAAGTAACAAGTGTTGCTGGACCAGAAAATATTACTATAAATAAACTCTGTAATATATGCAGCTTACCTCCAGGCAAATCTACAGTAACAGACTGTTAAGAACCTCTGATATTTATAGGTATAGTGAGAACAGCAATGAACAACAAATCACAATTGTAATTCAAAATCTATTACTAACTGAGTAATATTACTCAAACAATCACTTTCCCAAACCTGTGTTTTGAGTTCTGTTAAAAAAATCTGTATAGTCCTCTATTTAAAAAAAAGGAAAAAATACGTGAATATGTAATTGTCATCTTTGGTTTTTCATGGTGATAACATCTTCCCCTTCTTCCAACATCTGGACTATCTGGAACCCATCAGCACTAATATGGTGCTGGTGAGCAACTCACACAGGTCTTTCAGAACTTATTCTATAGCTTATTTTCCTCATAATTACTATTTTGCACCTTTATCCTTCTTCTCAGCCACTCAATCCCACGGCTTTTATCTACCTTTCAACTGATAGTCTTCATTACCTAAAAGAAATCATGATTTTTCAGAATGAACATCCTTATACTTTTTCCTTTTCTAAACCACTTCCTCCCTCAACCAATCTTCCTATTCTTTTCATTATAGACAAAACTGCCTACTCAGACTTCCACTCTTCATAGGTTAGGATCTTAACACCCTAAATATGAACTTTCCACCACTCCTGAGGCATCTTGAGCAATCACAGTAATCTCATCTCTAATTTCTCTGCCTTTTCAAGCTCCTTTTTATTCTTTAACATAAGCCATTTCCTCCTGCAGGGGTTACATGAGCCTTCCTCAGCTAACTTGTATTTCACTCTTTTGCATATCCAAAATTCCAAATCAGCATTTCTACCCTTCACACCATTTTTTTTCTCTTTACCCAACTGGCCTCTTTACTTTTAGGAAATAATATTAGTAGGATATAATGACTTTGCTCTCACCATGTGGTTAACACTAACTTTAAAATCTCCAAATATTTCCTATTAAAAGAGAATTCTTGTATTTTTCTCAGGCATTTGATCCTTCTTAGCATCTTTCCTTAAACCTTCCCTCCTTATTTTATCACAGGGAATATTACTGATTTCCCTTTTATCTTTATCTCTAATAAAGAGCAATTACTAGGAACTGGGTATACTTCTACTCAGTTAATGCAACATCCTTATGAAATAGATTATTATTACTAGTCCCATGTTATAGGTAAAGAAGTTGAGGTTCAGAGAAGCAAAACAACTCACCCAAAGATATGTAGCTGATAAATTAAAGAGCCAGGAATTGAACCTGGGCAGTCCTGCTCCAGATCTTATGCACTAAACCCCTATACTAATAATGCCTCTGACTACCTTTCCTGATAATTGCTTCTTTATTTCATTTTGTGCTTCTTTTTTCTCCCTCTCCTACAATGAAGATGGTAAAGTGAAATTAATGCTTCAAATATAATTTAGGACCTATATTTTTGAGTTTTACACTCTCACCTGTACTTCTATAAAAGACTACTTCAAGAGAAAAGTACACTACGTACAACTTACTCAATTTGCCTGCAACACACAAAAATATTATCTCAAACAGGCACCTAACTAAAATTCAGTTATTGCTTTCTAGGCTTCACCATTCTGCTAAGCTCAAAACCATACGTAATCAGTATTTATTCTTTTCTCACCATTTTGAAACGGGAACTAACCTGTCTCAAAGCCTTACAGATTTTTTTTTTTTATTTATTTATTTATTTATTTATTTATTTATTTATTTATTTATTTATTTATCTTTTAACTTCAAGTATTTGTTTCAAGTTCACTACCAAAAAAGATTAGGTGTTCATCATCTTCTTAAAATACTGCCTAGTCTCTTAACTTAACCTTGACCCAAGATATTCTATTTTAAATGAGGTTCTCTTCTTGGATAAACTTATTCCAGATACTGTAAAAGGCCCCAAAGACAGAAATCTATTTGGTTTCATTTTATCAACATTGCTAAAAAGTGGAGACCATATAGTCCAATGTTAAGATCAATTACCAATTACATTTCCTTGGGTAAGTTACTCAATTCCTTTAAACATCAGCTTCTATAACGTTATTTATTTATTTATTTATTTATTTTTAGTTTCTATAACTTTAACATGGATTCTGTACTCTACATGACTCATAGGTTTTTGTGAAGATGGATAAAATATGATAATACATGTAAAGTGCATAGCACAATGGCTGGCACAGATATCACTATTATATTACTGATCCTTCATTCTTGACCACCAAATCTTTATTTATTTATTTAGCCTGACAAAGTTTAACACTCCTTAAATTTGTGTCGCATAAAAGAAGAAAATATTATCTTACAAACCTTCAATCCTACAGATCCACATAGTAGATCACTAGGCTAATTGTCATTATTCTTTTCTCATATCCATAATTGCACCTACAGGCACCCTAAGAGTCCGTCTGGATTTTTAGCCAGAAGAGAACAAAATGCAGAGGTGCCTCCTTTTGTCCTAACTTTCCAGAGAAAGTGAAAGAGCTCTTTTGGGAAATATTAGGAAGTATCCATGATCTATAGAATGCCCCTCAGCCAGACGTCCAAAGTTCACCATGATCTGGTCCCATCCTATCTATCTAATATTAATTTCCTCTAAACTCTACCGCAAATGTTCCTCTTCTGTCACAAGGGTCTCCTTACTATTCAACCATTATATCTTTCTTCTCAAATCCATATTGTTTCACATGCCTAAAATAAGCTTTTTACTTTCTTCTCCACTAATTAGGAAATTCTTATATAATCTTCAAGGTCCGGTTCAAATCTTCACCTATTTTATAAGATCAAGTGTCACTCAAGCCTACATTTCTTTCACATGCGTCTGAACTTTTATGCTACATTATTTACGTTGTAGTTTTGGTATATAATACAGTCTGACATTTCATTAATTATTTTAACAATTTATGATCTCTCACAAACTAGTTTTAGAGAACAAGAGCTACAACTTAATAAATCTTGCAATTCAATAAAAAGGAATTTAATAAATTCATGACAATAGGTGAATAATGAACACATTATGTGCTATTTTTGCCAATTTTTCATGACAGAACTAAAATTCTTGACTAAGATTTCTGATATCTTCATTTGATTTGTTTTTTAAAATACAAGTGAATTCTCTAAATGCCTATAACCACTTCATTCTTAATGTGGCTTTCCTTAAAACTACATTTGAGGCAAGAGAGAAAAATACTGCTGAAAATCTGTAACAGACACAAGAAATTAACAAATATTAACTATATTACTAATTTGTGGTTTCTACCATGTTTTAGGGTTTATTGTACTGATTCATTATGTAAACAACCATATTTAGAGAAGGATTTGAGGGACTTAGAAGATTTTCAATAATTCTAGGAGGGGTAAAAGGTATCAAACTCAAAATATAAAAAGTTGGAAATGGAAAAATGTGTACTACAGAGTCTGAACTAAAGACATGTTCCAGGAATGAGTCCAGAACTTCTACAAATAAGGTTTAAATTATTTGAAGATCACTGAATGTTTCTATTTGTGTGTCATGAAAATAAGAAATAGTATGTTCTATGTTGTAATTAATTATGTTTTATTTTGGTTTACTGGCTCTTGATGCATATCAGTTTCTTAGTATACTGACTTGTAAAATGAACACAATGGTATTAGGTACTTCATAATAATAATAACCTTAATAATTCTAATTAAGGTTATAGAACAGAATCTACAATATTTTGATTATTCAATAGCTGTTATTACTATTATCATTTGAATATATAAAAATTGGAGACCCTATTAGTGAATAAATATTTTTAAAATAAAATGGCAACAAGATACACTTGAGAGGAAACAACATCTAATATTCAAAGTTGGATGTAAGGCTGTCATGCTAGATTTCATCATTCCACTACCTGAAAGATCTGCAAGACCAGCTTGCAGTATATTCCTAAGACACTATATTTGAGCACTCATTCAGTTAATAAGGGTATTTGGGTAGAATTTGGGCAGAATGTTCTGGTTCATGCAATTTATTCAATTAACAAGTGTATCTAGATTCAGAATATAACATTCTGTTAAAAGTCCAAAATATATGGTTTGAAATAATAACTTTTAAAGTAACTTTTATTTATTTAGAACTAACTTTGACTTCCTGTTTTAAGTACGTTACATATACATTATACATTTTTAGGAAGCAACACCTTAAAGTTATCAATCATAAAAAACAATACACATTAGTAATAAACAATAAGAAAATATATAATTTCATATTCAACATGGATTCATTTCTATGCAGAAATTATATTTTCTATCTCTCATTTTTATATATTCTAATATTATTCTTTGCAAAATTTAAATAAAATTCTAAAAAAAATTTTTTTAAATTGTTTTTAAAATTAACTTCAGGACTAAATAAAGCCTAAAGCAGAGATAAATGTTATCAGTTAAATGAAAGGCCACCATTTTAAGAAAATCTTACTGTGATGCTATGTTTATAATCTACAATATATATAAATACCCCATGAAATATATTTATATATTCTAGAGCAATTTATTTTGGACATAGTATTTGATAATGGATAACCAGTATTTCTAGAAATAAAACTATAGTATTTAAATTTATATACTTGACTTACTATTTAGGGACTAATTCAACAAAAAATCTTTTTGTTAAAATAGAAAAACTTAGAACATAAAAAACTACTGATCTATAATATCTTGGAAACATTTTCGATCTTTTTGCCAGATTTTTCAAGTAAATATTTCAATTTTTAGATTTACAAAGAAAGGGATTAAAGATTAAATATGTTGTTCTACTAGATTTAGTGTACTTGTCTGATAATTTTTTAAAATGATACTCTATTTACATACATTATTGATTACATGAATATATTAAAATCAACAATAATTTTAATTCCATCAATATCTACATGGCTTACAAATGAATGCAAATACACAAAAGTCAACCAATCACTATATTTTTTAACACTTAACTTGAATTTCAATAACATTATCTGAACAAGGCAAGTAAAAATAAACCAAACAATTTCAAAATCTAGTTTTCATCAATCTATACTGGTACTGGATATATGGTAGCCTTCAAATTTCATATTGCACAGAGACAATTGGAATTTTAGCAATGATTCATATTCTATTATTTGATGGTACTACCCATTATTATAAAAATAATAAATAATTCATATCATTGTCCTAAATATATCACGAGTAATATTATACTACTCAACTTTACTTTTTAAAAAATAAAAATGTTCACTCTTGTCTCTAAATATTTGAACTTTTCTCACAGAAGTTATAAAGCAAAAGAGAATAGGCTGGAAAAGGCAGAAAGTCAATAAACTTACACTGTAGTGCCAACTCTGTAAATTCTTAGCCCCAGGTGATTTTAACCCAGAGGTCTTTAACTAAACTCATAGTTTTAGAATCTGGATAGAGTCTTGGGGTCAGTTTTAGAAATATTCCTCGTATTCACTTAGAGTTGAGACAAACTAAATATTTCAAAACTATAAATGGCTGTGAAGAATAACAAATCTACTGATATTTAGAGCTCTAAAATATTTACATTCTGCCATGCATAAATTAAAAGACAACTCCTTGAAAACTTATGAAGGGTATACAAATTGAACCATTTTGACTGTGACAAAGAGTATAAAGTGATGATTTTATATGGAATAACAGCTACCTGATGTAAACATGGAAAAATATTTTTTAATAGTAATTAATATAAAATGGAGTGTTAGCCTATAATTTGAAAATATATTACCTAATTATTAATTCCTATGTCTGTATATGATTAGTCAGGCTTATTATTATATATATGTTGGTAAAATTATAATATATTCATAACATTGTTTAGTATAAAATTTCTTCTCAATTCAGAAACATGAAATTAATAAGATTTTGAGCTACATTTCAAATTTATTACAATAAACATAAAATTCTGTAAATTAAATACTCCATGAATTAATGAAGAATAATACATTTTTTGAAGGCATAGTCTATTGATAGCATAATCACAAATTAAGTAGCTAATTAAAAAGGGCAAATGCAGAAACAATAATTATAATCATAAGGTATCAAAAAAATTTCAGAATTTAAAAGAGTTTATGGGGAAGAATTCCTAACTTAACACTAAAGAATGTCATTTTTCTCCTACATCATGTCAGCCATTATTCAACCTTAAAAGCTCACATTGTCTTTTATCAAGTAAAATTTCTGTTACAGAAAAATCTCACACATTAAAGATTAACATTGGCCCTTTATGACATATATATAAATACTACATCTTATACATAATGTAATAGCTGATTTAAAACAAAGTACTATTTGTTAGGTACAAAAATTTACTTATACATAATTGTTTATAAAAATGTTGAATATAACAAATTAACAAAACAGTAGTTTATATGCATAGTAACTATACTGAAGACTACAAGTATTATTAAAAATATGGTAATTGAAATGTTGAGGATATTGTTTCAATTTTTATATTTTAATAATTGAATGTAGTTTAAAATAGATTAAATTCCTATAAATTAATCAATTTTGTGTCTATAAATTTTTTAAAAGGCAATCACAAAAGAACCGAGGCACATAATTGTTCCTCAGTGTAATACTAAAAAACGAGTTGTTAAATCAATCAATAAATCAACTGATCAATCTAAGGAAGAGACTGGTAGTCTTTAAGTACATAAAATGACAACTTTGTTATGTATTACGTATGCTTAGGAAAAGAAAAACTTTATATGCTAAGATGTTAATGCTTCTTTTATAAGGAATTCATACTATCCTGTGGATATTTCTCTTTGATTTCCCAACTAAACACTCACTTGTTTGATGCGATCTGGATTAACGGTGGTCTGGGGTTGTAGAATGCTGACTGGTTCTGTCTTGGCCACATTTTGGGGCATTTCTCGAATTTTTTCTGCAATGAATCCATGAACTGCATTCAGTGCTTCAACTGTTCCCTGGATCAAGCATACTCGTTCAGTAGTACCTGTGGATGAAAGATTACTTTTCAGAAAACCTTCCTTATTTTATTACTTTATTTTCAAAAAGCTATGAGAAAGGATGATACAGTAAGGCCAATAAAATAAAAATGCAGAACTCTTAATTCACTAGAAATGTTCATTTGAACCAAAAACCAAACAGAGTGAAGACATACATAAATATTCCTTTCTTCATTTTTAACTCATTCTTTTCTTTCTCAAAAAGGGTCTTTGGATTCCAGTAGAGCCAGAGATCTTAAGAAGTTCTGAGCATATCATTCATTCATCAACATAAAAAAAAAATACTTGCTGAGCACTTATAAAAGGACTTAGGGTTAAAAACTGGTAACACATAGATAAAGATTGATGGACCCAGCTTTCAAAGAGGATATCTTAAGAGTGAAAAACTAAATTAACATCAGGCAAGACAATTATATGATCGTATGATATGAAAAATAATGGATGTACCTACATGAATGGCACACTTGGATGATCTAGAGTGAAAAGAGCATTTAAATTTGTGTGTAGGGATGCCTGGGTGGCTCAGCGGTTGAGCATCTGTCTTCGGCTTGG
Source organism: Canis lupus familiaris (assembly GCF_011100685.1). Taxonomy (NCBI): domain Eukaryota; kingdom Metazoa; phylum Chordata; class Mammalia; order Carnivora; family Canidae; genus Canis; species Canis lupus. The sequence continues at coordinate 6,295,238 of NC_049229.1, forward strand.
GGTGTGATCCCAGGATCTGGAATGGAGTCCTGCATCAGGCTCCCTGTGGGGATCCTGCTTCTCCTTCTGCCTATGCCTCTGCCTCTCTCTCTATCTCTCATGAATAAACAAATAAATCTTTAAAAAATAAATAAATAAATTTGTGGGTAGAGGAGGTCTTGGAAAGTCCAGGTTAATTTCTTCATTTTATTCACTTACCCTGCTCTTTTTCTAATCATAGCAACAACATACTATCATAGCAACACTATTTGATATTTTAATCTTTATTTTTAACTTTCTCACTAGAATGTAAGCTCTCAGAGGACAAGAGATTAGCTTGTTTTGTGTTATAGCTTCCCCAAGCTGTCAACAATCCCTGGTACAGGGCAGCCCAGTTGGCTCAGCGGTTTAGCGCTGCCTTCAGCCCAAGGCCTGATCCTGGAGTCCTGGGATCGAGTCCCACGTCAGGCTCCCTGCATGGAGCCTGCTTCTCCCCTGCTTCTCCCTCTGCCTGTGTCTTTGCTTCTCTTTCTATGTCTCTCATGAATAAATAAAATCTTTAAAAAAAAAGTCCCTGGTACATAACAGGTGCACAATAAATATTTATTGCATAAATGAGTCAATGTGGTCTTTATCATGTAATTTTAATAATAAGACAGAATATCAGAGTTAAGAACAAAATTTTAAAATAGTTTTTGGGGCAGGTGGGTGGTAAGCGTCCAACTTTTGATTTTGGCTCAGGTCATGATCTCAGGGTTGTGAGTCTTCGTGCTCAGCATGGAGTCTACTTGTCTCTCTCCTCTCAAATAAATACAATCTTAAAAAACAATTTATGAAATTTGAAATTTATGGATAAATGATGAAGATTAATACTGTTCATCTCACATCAAGTGAATAAAATGTAAATATATGTGAGCATGACTAAGATGAAACTGGTTGGGTCTAATACACAGATCCTATAACTCATTTTATATGATACAGATAAGCCTTCAGACAGAAAAAAAAAAAAAAAACCCAAAACTTAGTTTTCAGATAATTCCGAGTCTCATTATAGCAGCTTGGTATTAAATTCAGCATCCTGGGATGCCTGGGTGGCTCAGTGGTTAAGCGTCTGTTTTCAGCTAAGGGTGTGATCTTGGGAGTCCCAGGATTGAGTACCACATTGGGCTCCCTGCATGGAGCCTGCTTCTCCCTCTGCCTATGTCTCTGCCTCTCTCTGTGTCTCTCAGGAATAAATAAATAAAATATTAATAAATAAATAAATAAATCATAAATAAATAAATAAATAAATAAATAAATTCAGCATCCCAACACAACACATAAACTTACATCTCAGGAGTATTTCTTTACTAAACAGTTACCAAAAAGAATGATTATTTTTAAATTTATAAAATATTTGTTTTTGAATTAATATGAAAACTTCCAGGGCAGCCCAGGTCGCTCAGCAGTTAAGCGTCTGTCTTAGGTCCAGGGCATGATCCTGGGGACCCGGGATTGAGTCCCATGTCAGGCTCCCTGCATGGAGTCTGTCTTTGCCTCTGCCTCTCTCTCTTTCTCATGAATAAATAAATAAAATCTTAAAAAAAAAAAAAAAAACTTCCAAGTACTAACACATTTTGGTACTACAGTTTAAAAATTCTAAGCTACTATATAAAACATAATTAAAGTGCATTTGGACAACAAAGTTGCAAATCTATAAATATTTAAAAAATCATAAGGAGTTTACATTGCTTTAAGAATTAGTTGCCTTGATAAGCCATTTTTCTAGTATTTTTGAATTTTTAAAAAGAACAGTAAAGGATTATCATTCTTCTACAAAAAAGATTTATATCACAAGAATTTAAAGAGTAATATATGGATAAACCTAAATTAAATCTTCATATTTTAAACAATGAGGATTTAAGTGAATGAAAAAACTAGGTTTCTTAAATTGTACAAATATTTCAGTAGAGAGCAAGTATGTCTTTCATTTGGAATGTTTAAAAGAATCTGAAAAATATAATGTGAGTTTGAAGATTTAATATTTCCTGTTTCTCCTAATCTGCTTTTTTCATCCTTGTCTACCTAGATGTATCTATGTGGTTCTTGGGTAAAATGATCTAGGGAAGTCTTTACAAGGTTGTATTAACTGTCCAATAAATGACTAGATGCAATAATAATTAATAATAACTGATCAATGTAGTTCATGCAATATGTTCTCATCTAAGTCTGGAGGCAAAACAAAACAGATTACATTTCTGCTTTTGGGGACAAATACAGAGTGCTCTTTTGCAGATGGCAAAGCAGGAAAGGAAATCAGTTCAACCTCAATAGGGATTCTGGAAAAACAGCAACAACATGGCACTAAGTAACTAAAGAGATTATATAATCCATGTTGCTTTTAAAATTCTAATTTAGGACAGTGTATATCATGTTAGACAATACAGTAACCCCAACAGAGTAACAATACTCTTCAGAGTATATAGACTAACAGGAAGTAAATGGAAATCACTGAGCCATAAAGAAATGATTATCTAAAACTGAGTTTCATATAGCATATAGGAGACAATTTGGAGATCATTTATAGGTTCAAACTTGCAAATTGTATTCTTCGAGAATTAAATTATATCATTGTCATTAGTACTACCAAAAAAAAAAAAAAGGAAAGAAAAAGAAAAAAGGAGACTGTACATTCACCAGTGGGATTGCTGTGAACAAATTCTTCTACTGAACTCTAATGGCCTTTTCATTCAGATAATACAGAAGTATAATTTTTAGGAACAAGTCACAAAGAGAGAAAACTGTCAGGTATATGACCAAACTGTGTAACAAAAATGCAGATATAAATCATAAAAGTTGCTGTTTTTGTCACTTTAAAGGCTTTTAGGCTCCATTAGTGTCTAAACTAAACTGCCAGTTTTTTACCATTTGTTTAGTAGTAGCATTTATTTCCCTTTGCAATAGACTAGCAACAAAAGCTGAAAAACAATTACATAGAAGTACATGCCCACATTTTTTAAAATGTAAAGATACAGATGTATAAGACACATTAATTTAAAAAGGCACTTTTTTAAATTAAAAAAATAAAAAAAAATAAAAAGGCACTTTTGAGGAAGAAATTAGAAAAACTCTAACAAGTAGGGTCAATGTCAATATAGGCAGTGAAATTTAAAATAGTTTCCATTCTAATTTCACATACAATATCACATATTGAAAATGCATGATTCTAAAATTAGGTACAATTTATCAAACAGATTCCATAGCAAAATTCTGATAGAAACTTAATAAAATATATTCACTCTGTATTACTGTAACTTTGAATAAGTCACTTAAACTGTTCCTGCTCCTATCTGAAGTATTCTATCACTTACACAGTGAACTCTATTCCTTATCTATCAAGTTTGCCTTTTCCCCATGTGTCAGAGTTCTTTCTTATACATCGTAATTTTTCCTTTTCTACTAGATCAATTCCATCAGCAGAAAAACATTATAATTTCTTCAATTTTTAAAGACTCCTCCCTTATGACAATTAAAAATTACCCTTTGGTAAAGTAAATGAAATAACTGATTTAGGCAAAGATCATCAAAATCACAGATTAAAGGTTAATAGGTAACTTTCAATGGAAACATAAGGCAGTCACCAATTGACTTCACTGATAATCATTAGCATAAGTAAGAAGATGAAGGTGAACCATGTGCCTCTTGATATGATGAAATAGGACACACACGGCATTGATTACGAAGTATGTTTCCCAAAGTAGATGAAACTAAATCTAATTAAAACATTTACACTCCATTACAGTTTGCCAAAAATACTGAAAACAAAAATAAATGAAATGACACCATGAGGAAGCAAAGATACAAATCAAGAATGTAGATAGTAAAAAAAAAAAAAAAAGAATATAGATAGTCTACAGGCCTATTGATCTAGCTTCATCAATAAAAGAGGGACTAACCTAGAAGAGCCTTCAGAGATATAATGATCAAATGTAAATTAGAATTTGGCTGGATCTAGAATCAAACTTTTACTTTAAAACAATTATAGCAATATGATAAGAACTAGGTATTAGACAGTATCAAGGAATTACTGTTAATTTTAACAGGTGTGATTATGGCATCAAGTTGTGTAAAAACTGCTATTTTTTCTTTTTTTTTTTTTTAGATGCACACTGAGGTATAAACACCAAAATGACTGGGCTTCACTTCAAAATATTTCTGCAGCAATAACAAAAATGAGTAAATAAAATAAGTATACAACAATCTAGATATTGCTGATATATGTGAAAGGTATAAGGGGATTCACTGTATGATTCTTTCACTGTATGTTTGGAATTTTTAAAATAAAAGAAGAACATTTTAAAGGCTTCCTTGACCTTGTACCCCTCTCTCCAGTTATAGCTTAAATAAAATAAGTATACAACAATCTAGATATTGCTGATATATGTGAAAGGTATAAGGGGATTCACTGTATGATTCTTTCACTGTATGTTTGGAATTTTTAAAATAAAAGAAGAACATTTTAAAGGCTTCCTTGACCTCGTACCCCTCTCTCCAGTTATAGCTCAATTTCCTTATCCTTCAAAATTCCTTGAATGGGTTTTAAATATATACATATATAAATACACACACACACAAACACACTCACGTATATATTCTTCACCATGTCCTTTTTTCTTTAATCTACTCTAATATGGCTTTTCTCTCTCACTCCATGCAAACCATTCATCACAGCTGTACCTGGGTAAGTCCAATATTCATGTCTTTATGTTGTTTGACCCATCAGCAGCATTTGACACAGCTATTTGGTTCTAAAAACATTTCACTTAGCTTTCAGGATATCATACATTCAACTCACTCATTCATTTGACAAAATCTATTAAGTCCCTACTAAATTTGGGGTACTATAATAGAAGCTGAGTGACCAGATGAATCCTCTTGCTTTCATGGAGTTCATATTCTAGTTCATGTAGACATTATATACAAAACAAAGAAAATATATAGAGAGAATACAAAATAAATTCATGCTATGGAGAACATTTGGGAAGAGTAACAGCATGAGCAAAGATAAAAATTAAAGTGAAATAGGAAAGGGGCCTTGTCTGTATGTTCACTACTGTATCAACTGCCTAGAATAGTGTCCAGTATACTGCAGATGCTTAAGAAGTGTTTTTTGAATAAATGAAAAAGTCTAAATGTTCTTATCTGTATATTGAAAACATGTAATTGATTTTAAGAACTATTTATTCATAAAATGTCTATCAAACCAATTACCTTCTTTGGGTTTATAAGATCAGCCAATGTGTGTAAAACAAATATATTTGAGGAAATGATTTTAAAAAGTTTAGTAAGTCATAAATTATCATGTCTATTAGAATGAGTCTAATCTAGAATAATGGGTATATACTAATCATATGATTCACATATTTCAAATTGTTAGGTATAATGAAAATTAGTGAACATTTTGTTTGGGTATAAGAAAATGTATTGGTTTATTTTAAGAAAATTTTTTTTTTAAATGTATTGGTTTATACTCTTATTGAGAATATAACCTAGTTAAGAATGCAAATATATAATTCTTGAAGAAATACCAGTATAAATCTAAAGTAAAAGATCTGGTTGGATGAATGACAGTAAAACATATCAAAACAAAAAATCAATATAAAAATCTAGTCCAATATTAATAATTCTAGGATAACTTATTGACAATGATTTTGGCCTTGAAAAGGACTGGGAAAGTGGAAGTGTCAATTTTGCAATAGGCAAAAATTGAGATTTAAAATAAAACATGACATACAGATAATTTTTATAATAAGATAATAGCTTCTAATAGTACTGAGAAATTACTTATTCTAGACAGCATGTATTCTGAATAAAGGTTCATTTTTTTCAACATAATATTTAGTTTCTGTCATTTTAAGAAAGATCTCCCAATTTATTATATATTTTCAAATATATTTAACATTTCCACAATAACTTGCACTTAACTATGTAGTTCTGGGCAGTAATAAAATGGTAATCTCAAGACTTATGTGCATCAATTTATCTTAAAACAAATGAACATTAAAAAATTTTTAAAAAAGCAGAAACAGACTCATAAATACACAAAACATACTGATGGCTGCAAGGAGAGGGGGTGGGGTATGGGTGAAATAGGTGAAGGAGATTAAAAGCTACATACATCCAGTTATAAATTAATTAAGTCACAGAGATGGAATGTACAGCATAGGGAATATGGTAAATACTATTATAATAATACTAATATAGTAACTGTATGGTGACAGAGGATGACTCACACGTATTGTGATTGAGCACCTAGTATTATACAGAATTGAATCAGTATGTTGTACACCTGAAACTAATACAATATATCAACTATATTTCAATAATAAAAAAACAGAGAGTATCACTTTTTTAAATGAATAAAGCCATTTTCAAGGAGTATTTCACTAATTTCAATATATAATCATGGTAATTTAATTACTTGCATGTTTTTGTGGTTTAAAAAAGCAGAAACATTAGCTTTGCTTTCCTTCAATTTATTAAAAATATACTACACATTATCCATCATTTGTAATAACAGGCATTACAAATTTCAGGTTAGGTAGAACAAAATGTAACTTATTTTAAAAGATGGAAATAACAGTAATAATGGTAAATTTAACAGATTAAAACTGTTAAAAGATTTTAATACTTGAAAACACATGCCCTTAACATACCCCTTTCAACAGATAATGGTACTTTATCTTTAATATCACCCTCTACAATGATCTATATCTAAGAGATACCTATTCCTATTAATGCCTTTATAAATAGTTGATTTATATGTATTCCATATTTATAGCTGTCATTACATCAGCAAAAGTCCCATTTAAGGAAATTATACCAGCAAAAGCTCCACTTAAGGATATTTAAGGGTCTGGTAGGTGTAGAAATATAGTATTGGTTTTTTTTTCAGGGGAAAATATATACTTTACCAATTCCAAGAAGCGAAGCCATTCAAAGGTCTCCTTTGAAGTTAATCACCATAAATCTTTTCCTTTGGCTTGCTTTCTTTTCCATGTCATGTCCCTATACTCACAGGGAAGAGCTAACTTAAAATTTTAAGTAATTTTATAATATGTATCTTAGAATATTATTGTAAGATAAGTGTTTTAAATATTTATTATACTTAGTTAAATTTGCAAGCCATCTTATGATTTATATAAAAATGTTGTAATATATGTACTTAATATATCATTAATATAAGTGTATATTATATACTAACTAACTTAATATTCACAATAGCCAGAGCAGATAATATTATCTTGAAGTAGTTGGGCCAAGGACATATAACTAACAAATGTAGAGAGATGTAAGCTTTTGTCAAATACCATAGACTTTCCATTACAACACATACTTTCTGAAAATGTAACATTAGGGCAGCTACCAAATTACCTCCATTTAAGAAAGTCACATATGTTTCAGCTTGATGATGGGACAATAGCTTTCACTTAAGTCTGATAATTTTTTTTACATACACTGAATCATACCATTGGTATCACTTCACTGATTTATTCCAAATCTGGCATAAAATGAAAGAAATGATTGACCTTTCTTGTGGAGAATAGACAACTATTACAGGAGATGGTTAATAACTGTGTGGACTATTAGCAAATTTTTTAAAATTAAGTTTTCAAATCAACAAAAGTACTTAGGAAAATTGCCATAAAAAGTAAGTTCAATTTGTAATTGCAGCTTTTATACCATTGTGCAGTTATGCACATTTGATAATGTTTCCTCCTACTCTTCAATTTCTAAGGAAAAAATATACTATTTCAAGAAAAGGCTTTTTTAAAAAAGGAAATCATAGGAATTGACATTTTATGATACAAAGTAATAACTGCTTTTCTTCTCCAGGTAATTAACTATCCACACAATCCTGTGTCTACTTCTAAACTGTAAAACTATGAAAAAGGGCCGTTGTAACATCCTTTAGTCCCAATATAGCAAAGGCCTGATTCTGTTTCCAGAGCATGGTTTAACGTTGATATATACTCAGTCAAACCAAAGAATGAAAGTATACTTTTCAGAAAAATCAAAAGTACTCGTTCTTCAAATAATTTAAGATGAGAGGATGAATGGGAATCAGAGTAGATGTCCAGCTTCTTATAAACTCATTCTCTGTTCCATGCATGCAAATGGCATGGTCATTTACTTTTAAACAGCCATTCCCATAAAGTAGTATCAGGAGCAGAGGAGATACTAACTTCTGAAGAACACTGAGGTTTGAAAGCAGACATATCTGAAAATTTTAACAATTGCAATTGTTCTCCTATATATTATAACTCATTTCTACTTTTTAAATTCTGAGGCCATGCAAAAGGACCTAGCTAGCAACAGTTATAATGACAACTAGTTGTTCATTCATCCTTAGCACAAGTTTGTGTTGAAATTCAGGCATTGCAATCCTAGTTTGGTCAGTATTATTACCTTTGAACTTCCATCATGGATTATAGGAATATAAAACTGCCTTGACTAAATTTTATTAAAAGTTTAATAAAATAGACTTCTTGACTTTCCTGCCACTATCAATCACTGTCACCCCCTTTTTTAAAAAAGATTTTTTAATCTATTTATTCATGACAGACACAGAGAGAGAGGCAGAGACACAGGCAGAGGGAGAAGCAGGCTCCATGCAGGGAACCTGACGTGGGACTCGAACCTGGGTCTCCAGGATCAGGCCCTGGGCCAAAGGCGGCGCTAAACCGCTGAGCCACAGCCATCTGGGCTGCTCACCATTTTTAACATTGATTTTGTACGCTTAAATTTTTGCTATAAGAAAAACTGCACTTAGAATTCTTCTAGCTATTCCTTAGGCATTAACAGGAATTCACTTGCAGAAGTTTGTGGACCATGCACAGAAGCTGGGAAAACAGCTCGCAACAAACATGTAATATCAAATTAAGCTTAGAAACTCAGAAGCATGACCAATGGTAGCTAATCAAAGTCATCTGAAGGTAAGTAAAGAAACATACCACTGGACATGCAGCATGGTAGAAAATCTGACAAGTGCTGCTGATGTAAGCTGCAAGATGATGAACATCTCTGGTGACAGTTCTGTTCCTAACACATAAGTTATCACTTTGAGATCCAATACAGATTAATGAATTACTGCAGTTTAAGCAGTGAATTTTTATTTTTTTGTTTTTTATTCCGTATTTTCTTTAAAAAGAGTTATTTTGAAAAAGACTCCCATCTTTATCAGGAATCTATAAATCAAATATGAAGACAAGGTCCACATTTGCATAGGTTTTAAGAGGGAGTGAATTATTCAAGTTAGTGAATGATAACAAATGTCATACTCTTGCTCACATGTACTATATCAAATGAATGTAGAGGAAACATGAAGAATTGTGACCCATTAACTTGCTGGGGGAAGGAATATGGGAAGGCAAATTTGTAAAGTTTGGAAAAATGATAAAAATTTCAAAAGTATATATGCAATCCTTCATTCAAGAAGGATTTTATTAAAAAGGTATTAATTTTGAGCACAGTTTTAACTTGTGTTGAGTTAAAAAGGTATTAATTTTTATTAAAAAGGTATTAATTTTGAGCACAGTTTTAACTTGTGTTGAGATGATATAAAACAGTAAAATATTTTATAATTGTAAATTACATATAACATAAAATTTGCCATTTAAACTATTTTAATTATGCAATTCAGTGGCATTATAGTCATAAGGTTGTACAAATATCACCACTATTTCCAATTTTTTTAATCATTTCAAACAGAAAACATGTAACTATTAAGAAATAAATCCTCATCTCTTCCTCTCCACATTCCTTAGTAATCTCTAATCTATTTTCTGTTTTTATGAATTTGCCTATTCTAAATATTTCATACAAGTAGAATCCTACAGTATTTGCCCTTTTCTATCTGGCTTATTTCACTTGACAAATTATTTTTTCAGTTATGTTATAGCAAATATCAGGACTTCATTCCTTTCTATAGCTAAATAATTTTCCATCGTGTCTATATATTACATCTGTTCATCCACTCATCTCTTGATGGACACTTGGGTTGTTTCCACCTTCTGACTATCTTGAATAATGCTACGATTAACATTAATGTACAAGTATCTGCTTAAGTCTGTTTTCAATTCTTTTGGGTATATATCTAGAAGTGGAATTGCATGGCAATATGGTAATTCTGTATGTAGTTTTTTGAGGAAGAGCTAAACTGTTTTCCACAGATGCTGCACCATTTTACGTTCCTGCTATCAATGTATGAGGACTCCGATTTTTCCATTTCCTTACTAATACGTGTTCTTTTTTTTTAATAACTAGCCATCACTTGTACAATTGATTTGCAATCCCCTAATGACTAATAATTTTGAATATGTTTTCACTGCTTATTCACCATCTGTATATTCTTTGTGGAGATATGTCTATTCACCCCCTTTCCCCATAATTTGCTTTTCTTTTTGTTGTAGAGTTTTACTTCTTTATTTTACAAGAAGCTTTATCATACATATGATCTACAAATACCTGCATATAATATATAATACCTGCATATAATATATGCATACATATATTAAATTTTTTATGAACTGTCAATTACATTCCATTGGTCTTTAGGTCTATCACTATGTAAGCATCACAATGTTCTGATTACTGTACCTCTGTAATAATGTTAGAAATTGGGAAGAGTGAATCCCTAACTCTGGACTTTTTCAAGGTTGTTTTAGATATTCAAGGTCTCTTGAAATTCCATACGAATTTGAAGATTGGGTTTTCCATTTGGGTAAAAAAGGCTGCTGGAATTTTAATAGAGAGTTAACTGAATACAACTGTAGATTGTTTTGGGTAGTATCAACATCTTAAGAATAGTAAGTCTTCCTACTAATGAACACTGGATGCTTTTCCACTTTTTTAGGTCTTTGGTCTTTCATCTCCTTGGTTAAACTTATTCCAAGGTATTTTATTCTTTTAGACGCCATGTACATGAAATTGTTTTCTTAATTTCCTTTTGGTATTGTTCATTGCTAGTGTACACAAATACACGATTTTTTTTTGTGTGTGTTGATCGTTATAACTTTGCTGAATTTACTAACTCTAGCAGTTTTTAATAGATTCTTTGGGGTTTCTTATATACATTTGGGATCACGTTATCTGTTAAAACAGAGTTTTACTTCTTTCCTTCCAATTTGGATGCCTTTTAAAAACTTTCCCTGTTCAATCATTCTGGCTAGAACTACCAGTACAGTGTTGAGTGCTGAAAGTAGGTATCCTTGTCTTGTTCTTGATCTTAGCGCTAAAGCTTTCAGAAATTCACTATTGAGTGTAACATTAGCTGTGGATTCTATAAGTGCCTCTTATCATGTTGAAAAAAAATGGCAATATTTTATTATGAAATAAAATGTAAACCAGCACTAAGACATCCTACTAATCTATACTCTCTAACCATACATGATAGTTTTGCTGTGACCATAATGCTGAGAATAACTAGCAAAATATCTTATTTAAATAAATGGCTACAGCATGCCACAACAGATTTGGAGAAAAATGTGGCTTTGAGGCTGAAGGTGAAGTTCAGAAGTTTTTCAAAGTTCTTCAACTCAATTGCTAAGTTATTTTTTTTATTCTCTGTTCTGAAAAGGCAATGGAGTAGGTTGACAATTCATTTTTTCAACACAGAGAACTAAAGACTTATAAACTAAGGAAAATCAGAATATATTAGAGTTAAAAGGGCTAAAGGTGAGGTATGAAAATAGATAATATATCTAACACCAGTTTGTAGCTCAAAACAGGTAGCTATGTTCAGATGAGTTTCTGTGATATCATGAACTAAAATTAATTGACTTACCCATTATATTTTTAGTTTCAAAAATATGTCCTAGAAAATGGCAAAACTGTGTCTGTAAGAATAATTTTCTATAATTTCAATTCCTGTTTCATATAAGCCTGTCTCCTATTTGTCTCTGATACTCTGAATTACTAAAAAGTTATGAATAAAGTCTGTCAACTGGAGAGATCTCAGGCTAGATGCTACCTGTTGTGTAATAGAGTGATTCCTGGTCAAGATATATTCATGCACTAACATAGGAATACATAAGTCTCCATAGACTTAAACCTCCTGACCCTTTGATTAGTCCTTTTGACTTCTAATCCACTTGAAGACAGATCCTTGGACTCCTGATAACCCACTGGCTTCGGATCCATGTGAGGACAGATGACTGGCTTGCTTTCTCCTGGCCTCCTTTCTTTTAGAAGGGATTTAGATGTTCAGTTTCCTGTCCACTCTACTCTCTATGTAGTTTCTGGCTTCCTGCCTTTACTCATTAACCTGCCCCTGTAAAGAAGTCCTTGAATTTCCTTCAGTTAGTTCATTTGAGCCAACTGTTTTCCTGTCTAGTGATTACCACACCACAGTACCTCACTACCCCTGCTCTTCTCCAATCAAAGACCACCATAGCATTTAAGGAGAAGAAAAAAAATAAACTGGGGATGCCTGAGTAGCTCAGCAGTTGAGTGTCTGCCTTCAGCTCAGGGTGTGATCCCAGGGTCCTGGGATGGAGTCCCATCCCATCCCCCGCTCCCTCCCATAGGACGTCCCGCAGGGGGCCTGCTATTTCCCTCTGCCTATGTCTCTGCCTCTCATGAATAAATAAAACCTAAAAAAAAAAAATAAACTGGACTAAACTTTAACTGTTCATCTTCTTATATAGAAAGATTTCTATTCCACATATTCCCATTATATATCAGTTACCAGCAGAAGTCTCTAGTCATCACATCAGATTCTTATACTGTCTTCTCTATGTCTCTAAATTTGACCCAATTCCCTCCCTTTCTATATCCCTCTAAACCTCTTCATTGTACCCTCTGTTACTTCCAACACATGCTTCATATCCAAAACCTCTTTTATGAATTTCCTTTTAGTTTCACCCCTTGATTATACCTGGCTGTTCCTTTAGTTCTTTATGTCCCACAGAACATTCTCAACTGGGGCAGTTTTTATTCTGTCAAATCCCAGGTTACTCAAAGCCACAAACTATATAGATATTTTCCTTACTCCACTTTGCCACTCCCTTGCTGTCCTTGCCATTATATTTTCTCTTAAAGTTTTTGGAAACAAAGTCTGAACAGGAGTACAGGTATAGAGTTAGATAGTAAATCAGATGCTAAAGTTTTCAGTCAACAAGAAAGAATGATAGGGATGCTGGTAAATTATGCAATGAAGACAAATAGTAAATGGTATACTATTGTGGTATTTTACTTTTCCTCTCCATACAGTAGCCTCGGTTAGCCATTTCTGCCTTATGGAAACACTTCCTTTGGCTTTCTGGTTGCTATACTCTTGCTACGTTAAGTAATTTAGTTCCCTGGTTGTAAATATCATAAAAATGTATTATGAATTCACTCCCTGCTGATACTTCCCTAGTCCAAGCCATCACTGTCTCTAAATAGGACAGGCTGCTTCACTTCTTTCATCTCTATAAATCCACTCCTTGCTCAAAGTAATTTCTTGAATATGCAAATCATATGTAATTTACCAGTTTAAAATCAGTGTATTCTCATCTTAGAGTTAAATCCAAATTTTACTCTGGCTTTCAAACCCTTCATGATTTGGCCTTGGCTTAGTTCTCACTCCTCAGCTCATATTACTTTCTCTTTTTCTTCACTCCAGGGAGTTGGGTCTTTTTTAGTCACTAGAACATGCCAAGGCTTGTTCTCACTTCGGCTTTTTTTCCTACTGACTTCTACCTTAGGAGCACTTTCCTTCTATCTTTTCCTATAGCAGCCCCTTTCTCACATTAAGGCCACGGTTCAGAGACACTTCATCAGAGGTCTCACTCAATAACCATAAAGTAGCCCACTCTCATTCACTATCACTTTAAGTTCTTTAGTTTCTCCATGATTCTTATAACTTTCTGAAATTCTTGTTTGTTGTAATTTGCTTACTTCATTGTTTGCCTCCCTCAATTAGAACAAAGGTCAAAGAGGGCAGGAACCCTGACTGTGTTGTTTTTAGCTATATCCTCAGCCCAAAACTTACCAGACTGTTAATAAAGAATTATTTATTTAATGAATAAAAACTATGGCTTTGCATAAACCACATTCTAGTTAAGATTTTATTAATCCATCTTGATTCCATTAAACTCTATTATAAATGCCAAAGGAAGAGGGAATATACATACAGAGAAAAGTATTAAACAAACGAACTACCAACAGAACCATGTACAATAAAGGGCCATTATTAGACTATTTTCTATTTACTAAAGGTCATTATCATACATGGTTTCCTATCAAAGTCTACAAATGAATATATCCACCATACATTTCTATTTCAAAAGATATGTTCTTTCTACCCATTGTTTTAGAAACATCCATGGATGGGAACTCAGCTCAATGTCTAATGACTATTTTTTCTAAAGTACACCCATTTCCACACATAATTTTATAAAGGGTTTTCCCAGGGAAAAAGATCTAAGTAAGTCAATTCCCAGCACTAGCCAAATAAGGAATATAGTTGAAATTTTCCAATTAAACTTAATAATTATAATGATAAAATATCAAATCCTGACCATAAATTAAGGCTTTCTTATAATATTGCTGCATATCAAAGTGTGACATTTTAAGTTTAGCACCTACCAGAATACCAAAACTATTCACTTCTAAGAAAAAAAATATCTTTTTCAACTAAATTATTTGGCCAAATTCTGCTAGATTATATTAGAGCTAAATCAGAGTTTTAATGTATTGATCATGACCATTTCTATGTAAAAATTTGAGAACATCTGACTTTAAATAAGAGTTCATCTCTATTTAATAGATGAAAAATAAAGTGATATTATGGGATATTTCTAAAGGGCCATTAAAACATTAAATTATTAAATGAGTCTCGAACAGATCCAATGGAATCATTATTTGATAAACACCTATAATCAACTCAGATATTCTGAAAAAAAATGCTCACGTATTAATAGTAAAATAATTTTATTTAGAGTAAAACTACCCCTAGTCTTTTTCTTTTGTTGAATCAAAATTATAGGCATCTGCATATATTGCAAGCAAATAGTGTATTACACCAAGCTGAAATATCACAGAAACACAAATGAATACAACACAAACTTAACATTAGGAGCAAATTTGTCAGAATACTTTTTTATAAAGAGTCTTATTTCTGAATAAGACTTATAAAAGAGCCCTGATGGGTTAAACCTGGAAATATTGTTAAGAAATTTTCTGTGAATTGATTTAAAAGGAATAAACATTTTAGAAATTTACCTATAATCTTCTTATAAATTGTTCCAGCATATTTAAAATTAGAGACCAATAATCTAGAAATATACATAACACACTGTGAACGTGGAAAGTATAACAGATTGGTTTTTCTTCTAATTTCTAATAACACTGAGGAGAAAGTCCCTACTGACAGGAAACTTTTAAGCTATACGCTACTATTTTCTTTTAAGATTTTATTTATTTATTTGAAAGAGAGAGAAAAAGAGAGCATGAGAGAGACAAGTGGTGGAGAAGGAGAAGCAGGCTGCCCTTCGAGCAGGGAGCCTGATGTGGGGCTCATAGGATCATGAGAACTCTGGGATCATGACCTGAGCCAAAGGCAGCTGCTCAATAGGCTGAGCCAAAGGCTACTATTCTTTACCTGTAACACAAAAAAGGAAAATAACAAAGTGATATAGAACTTCATGGGTACAATAATATGTAGCCTGAAAAAAAAATTTACAAGGACTTTGATTACATTTAGTCTAGAGAAAATATACATGACTTTATGTACTCCTATGTTTCTCATACACAACTAATCTATTCCAAGCTTGCTGAAAATCTGTTCTTTTATGAAAATCCAATTAGGGCTTCCTTTCTATTGCATAGTTGTATGGCTATGATATAGAGAAACAAATTCAATATATATAAAATGTTGCAAATATAGTAGAATACCAGCTTAGTAGTTACAATCAATTCCAACATGGTTTCAAAGTTTAGGCTAGGGTTCTCAAAGCCACAGCATTTGGTAATATTACAGTACTATGGTAATACTAAATAACAACTACACCACATAATTATCAATGTCTGCTTGACTATTTCCCTAGTAAATCCGTGTATTTTCAAGCAAGTACATCTCTGTTTTTAACTCTTTTCTTAGATGTTCTGCTTGCAGTTATCCTTTTACCAAAGGAACTTCTATTTCTCTCTTAAAATCTCTAGCCAGTTATCAGTTTCCCAAGTGTTACCACGTTTCCATACTCTAGGTTAAGTGCATCCACAGCCCTCTGTACTTCGCCAAAATAGCAATTATCACAGATTATTATAGTTGCCTATTCCCTAGTCTGTCCAGCCCATGAGAATGTGAGCTCTTTGTTGATACATTTATATTGTTCATCCTTACACTCACAGCATCCTGGAATATATGTATGTGTGTCAAATACTCAATAAATATTCATGATCTAGTAAGTGGCTAAATGGAAGTATATAAATAGATAGCAGGTATTAGCTCAGTAAAGCTTTACTGAGTGGTCTCACTTAATCTGAGTTCTAAGTCCTATGAAGGAAGAGTTCACCAGCAGATGTGAAGTAAGAAAGGGCCATTCCAGGATGAGAGAAGTACATGTGTTAAGGTAAGGAAGTCTGAGATCAAAAGGTTTGTCAGAACCACGATGTCCATGTAAGCAGCTCGACAGAGTTGGGAAAACAGTTCAAGTGAAATATGAAAAGAGATGAAGATGGAAAGAAAGGAAGAACCCAGATCAGACAAAATACTTGTAAGAAAAATAGATATTATGAGCTGAATGATATGACTACATTGGTAAAAGTTTTGAAGTTGTCACCTCAAGAAAATTCAATAATTATGAGAAGTATTTTTTAAAAGAACGAAAAGCATAATTGTGTTATACAATCACCTTTTTTAAAGATAAGTTGAAGAAGAAGATTTTTTAAAGCATTAAAACCCCCAAATGCTAGTCTAGCACTTCTCTAAGTAAATTTTACATAACACTTGCCCTACAATATGCTCCATGAAGAAAAAGGAGTTTCTCGTCCAATACTGTTGAGGGGAAAAACTACATATAATAACCTCCTCTCTGAATGATTCATAATACATACTAGCATATTAAAAACATTAAGTCCTACAATAAAGAAACTCACTTAACTTTTAATGAATACATTTATTTATCCATGACAGTTTTTTGGATGTAACATCTGTTAACATCCTGCCCAAGCAAGCAATATTTTGCAGAATGTACTCTCCAAAACTAAAATGCCACAAATCAAATTCATATTTGAAGGGTTCACCTTATAATTTAAAAAAGGCAGCAATCCACTATTATTTGTAAAATATAAGGCCAGATATTTAAAAAAAAGATATATCATCTTCAAGTCGGAAAAAATTTCCATTACCATCATCTAGATATTGTTAAGATAATATTCTTATTTTACTGGCATATCTAGGGCCAGAGAAAATAAAGAGGCCACAGAACGACATCTAGTTGTACAAGTGCCAGGAAAGAGGGGCTACATGTTAATTTAATTGCATAGGAACAGGTATACAAATCCCATATATGAATGTATATACGTGTACAAATATTAAGGGATGAAGAATGCTAGCTGTTAAGATTATTTTAATGAAAAATTTCCTGGAAGTACGCTTAACTGAAGCAAACAACAGATTTGTTTTGAATTTTGACACAATTTTTAAGTATAGGGAAAGAGTGGTCAGATTAGCCAGTTTCTTGTTAATACAGCTAGGAAGTTCATTTTTTAAATTATTATCTTATTAAGAAAAAGGCAGGTATTATTGGTAAAGAATCAGGTCCTATCCTTTTTTGTATTGAGAGTTTTTCATTCTCAATTTCAGTAAACTTTAAGCAAAATTGACATTATATTTGATCCGGCAAATTTTAAACTTTAGTAATTACTAAATTTGAGCAGAACAAAATATTTACTATGCTATTATAAAATTTTTCAGCTATCAAATCTTAACTTGAAGTGTTTCTTTATTATTAATTCAAAGTATTCAGTCATTCTTATGTCTCTCATTTACAAAAATGAAAATAAGGGAAAAACTAACATGGCCTAGAAGTTTATATCATTAAGTGTTACAAGAGCTATGTGAAAACATTTCAAATTAGAACAAAATGAGAAATTTAAAATAATTACAACATTAGCTGCTCAGAGTAATAGTATCAACTAAATTGGTTTCTTCAATATTGCTAGTATGATGAAAATGGTTTGTTTCTACTGTTATTCAGCTTTAACAGAAACCAACTACTTTTTCTTCCTTTTTTCTCTTTCATCATTTCCTATGTCTCTTATACAGCCTGCTGTTTATCTGCATTTTATTTGCTTCGCTAATCATGGATATTATATGAATTGTGTTCCATCTTAGAACATGAGCCTTTCTATATTTGTAAGTTTCTTGCTAACATGTCATGGAATATAAAACCTATGGGACTTTGGGACCTTAATTTAAGCCTGTGGTGCTAAAGATGCAGCTGTTCATTTGCAAGTAATCTCTGCTGTTAAAGCCATAGTATAGCCAAAGGAAAAAAATTCATTTTATACCACTTTTTATTGTATTTAAGTGCACAACAGTCAGCATTACATAGTATTAGAATATTTTAACTTGCTAAGACCGTATTTTCAGAAGAAGAGAGTATATAGAATATCATTTACCCCAAAGTGTAAATTTTACTACAAGTTATGCATATAATTGACTTTGAAGGTAATGTTTTTCTAGAACTTAAAAAAGATACTATGTACAGTTAACTATATTGCAAAAACTGGATAGTTAAAATTTTAAAAATTTACTGTGTGGCAAAGTTCAAGTATAAATAATTATATTTTGTTAATTAAATGGTTCTGACAATTATAACTCTCCTAGGTATTTCTAAAAAGTCACATTTTTCACCTTGCTTGAAAGAGGACATATACAATAATACTGTCTTCAAGTTTTATGCTATTTTTCTTAAAATGCCATTTTAGAATCAGGTACATCATTTAGCTCTATATAAATAAAGTACTATGTTAAATAATGTACTTCCTAGCTGTTTTTCTCCTTAACTGAAGATCAATCAGAGATTATAACACATATTTCTTGCCACCTCTGCTTAGTCTCCCTTAGTCTCTCATCAGCAATGTATAAAAGTCCCTGTTTCCATACAGATTCTCCAAAACAGTTCAACATATAATTTACTACTTCTGTAGACACCAAAGTTAGAGGACTAAGATCAAAGTAGGGGAATCTACAAAGTATGTGATAAATACTGGATTGATATCTAGTACTTATACCTTAACATGTGAAGTACTTTGAAAAACCTTAAGGAAAAGATAAATATCAAGCAGAATAAAATGAACTAGGTATACAAATGGCCATTTCATTTACTCTCTTATAACACATACACACACATAAACACACAAACACTCAGACATATGCCAACATATCCTTATATCATGATCATGCCACTAAAAGGGAAGCCAAAGGAAGGAGTGAAGAAAGACTGATTTGCTAATCAAATGAAAAAAATATTCAGTTCACTGTATTTAAAAAAGCAAATCAATCACATCTGACTATAGTTCTAATTGGCAAGTAATTATAAAGGTTTGGTATGGATAATGTAGGAGTGGGTACTCTAGTATAAATAATCCTGCTGGAATTACAGGTTGGCACACTCTTTCTGGAAGGCAGTTTAGCAACAAGTATCAAAAATATCATGACCTAGTAATTTCATTTATACATCTTTAAATTTACATGAAACCAATGGAATACATGGATGCAAACACAGACTTGTTCATGACAACATTCTTCTAATGGCAAAAAAATTAAAGTTTAACAACAGAAGTTTGGTTAAATAAATTGTGATTTTTTAAATAAGATTTATTTATTTATTTATGATAGACATAGAGAGAGAGAGATAGAGGCAGAGACACAGGAGGAGGGAGAAGCAGGCTCCATGCCGGGAGCCTGACGCAGGACTCAATCCCGGGACTCCAGGATCGCGCCCTGGGCCAAAGGCAGGCGCCAAACCGCTAAGCCAACCAGGGATCCCCCAATAAATTGTGATTAATCACGATAAGTTAAAGGTATGATGAGGACTTCTATTTACCAGTATGGAAATAAATTCAAGATGAACTAAATGAAAAATATCAGTTAACACAAAAGCAGGAACAACCCAAAACATGAAGTGCCCTGGGTATGTTTGGTACTTCTTTAATAACACATTTTAAATCGTTGTTCAAGGTTTTAGTGAGGGCAATCTTGATACTGGAATTAAGGGATTATAAAATATGAAATTTTCTATACCAGAACTTTCTGGAAGGCATACTAGCCATTCAAAATCAGGTAAAAGTGTAAGTTAATCATTACTATAAACAACTCATTACTTACATACTATGCATAGCTCACTCATAGAATGTCAGGTCAATGTCAACTACCTACCTCATGGTCCACAACACAGCGTATAACTATACCATGCAGCTTACATGTGGATATTACAAAAATATTCAACAGATTTTATTTTCATTAAATAGGTATTTATTTCAGTGGTAGTGGTACTACTTACAGTTTTTATACACATTATTTATATGCACATATGAAAACCCAAGTTAACAAAAAACATACTTCCAATTTTTTCCAGTGATGTTTTGCATATTAAACAAACATAGATGTAACTTAAGGAGAGACACTTTAACACCCTGTTCTTCCTTGTCTCAAAATTACAGAAAGCTGTCTTATTGGGCCAGAGTTTATGAAAAATTCCTGAGTAAGGAAGCTGTTTATTCTTATTAAGCAGGTCCTCTTCATCATAGGTATACACTCCTTTTCCCTCTAGTACTACATTATGTCTTTGTAAAATTACTTATGCTATTCATTATTTGTTCAATTCTTTATCCTTGAGGACAATGGTCTTGTATGACTCGCTATTGCTTGAAGTATGCCCTATACATGCAGTCAATATCCAACAAATTACTGCCAAATGAACAAAAATGACCATGAATGAAACAGAAAAAGTATAACACAGCCCCAAACTTACAGAAAACAGAAGCTATTCAAATAGAAGTAAGAGAGGGTTAGTAGAGCAAGAGATAGTATAGTTCTTTGAAACATGTGTAGGAGGGAATTAATCTTTGCGTCCTTCCTTCCTCTCTTCATTCCAAATAGTAGAAAAATGGGCTTCTGATCCCAGGTTTCTGTAGCAGTGACTACAGAAACTTTGGCTGGAGAGGCAGCAAGTGCTTGACTAGACATACTCAAGTAAAACAGATGACTACAGACATACTGAAGCAAGGCCTTAGTAAATCCTATTCAGAGAGGCTAACAGGAAAGCTCATATGTAAAGTATATAGAACTTAGACATCACTACATATTTGAGAAAAATAACAGCTGAACAATGTTTATACAAAATTTATGAATGAGCTGACAGTAAACTGAACACAGCTTTACATTCACTTCTACTAAGCACAATGCTCATTTTATCAAAAAAATAAAATATACACATATGCATGAGAAAAAGTATGAAATAATATACAGTATATCAAAATTTAAAAGTAATTATCTTTGAACAGTATTATTTGGTTTAATTTTTGCTTATTTTACTCAACTACACTTTAAAATTTTCCTATAATTTCATGTGTTCTTGAAATCAATAATACATATTAATAAAATGACCCCATTGTAAATAATTGAAACATACCGTTAGAAATATCTTACTCAACTTTGTAATTCATTCAGAAAAATAGGAGTCAAGTTTAAACAATCTTTTAAAAAATCCTTTTCCTTGTTTTATTTGTATTAAACTATTTTAAAATCTTAAAAATTAGACATTTGGTGAAATTAAAAAAAATGTTAAGTCAGTTGTACATAAACATTGATGCCCATCTAAAACATACTAGTCCAAGTAATCAAAAATATTAACAAAAGTTAATAAAATCAATAAATAACACTATCAGATTAAAATACATTAAAGGGAATATAATTTACATTTACATTACAGTAATTACAGCCTTCTAAAAAATGCCAAGTTATTTATCATTTCTCAGAAAACAAATCTCAATTCTTAGAAATCTTATTCTTAGGCCAATGCTGTGTTACTAGTACCTGAATAAACTACTACTTCTTTAGCTAAAGTTTTTTCCAGGTTAGGAATTTAAGGTATTTTTTAATTAGGCTAATCTTTGACAGCATAAAACAACTTCAGTAGGCCTTAGAAGAATAATTTGGATCTGGAGTTCATAAAGGGAAGTAAACTCAACATCAGTAAGATAGACTTGGGGATGAAATTTACTTTAAGAAATCCAAGAACTTTTCATGCTTAACCTAGTTAAGCCTTGCTACATTGCTGGATTTAAATCATAGTCCTCTTCATCTCTCATGAGTACTCTAGTCCTCACCGATAAAGAAAATCTTGACCCATTGCTGACTTTGAACCTGATCTCTGCAGATAGAAAGATAAACAACTGTCCCTTAAAGACTGTTAACATATCATATTTGATATTAGATAGGTATTAGATACCAAATAAAATAAAAATCTGGAATAGTTTAAGCAGTCAGCAGTTACCTGAAATTTCTTGTATTTCATTTTTGTACTAATCCAAAGATTATTCACATAAAAAGATTACTTGAACATCACTCATCATCAGGGAAATACAAATCAAAACCATGATCAGATACTACCTCACAACTGTCAGAATGGCTAAATTAACAACACAAGAGCGGGTGGCTGGGTGGCTCTGTTGGTTAAGCACCCAACTCTTGATTTCTACTCAGGTCATGATCTCAGGGTTTTGAGACCGAGCCCATTTTCAACTCAGTGCTGGGCATGGAGCCTGCTTGAGATTCTCTCACTCCCTGTCCTTTGCCCCTTCCCCTCCCAAATTAACAACACAAGAAAGAACAGGTGCTAGTAAGCATGTGGAGAAAGAGGAATCCTCTTGGAGTATTTGTGGGAATGCAAACTGGTACAGCCACTCTGAACAGTCTGGAGGTTCCTCAAAAAATTAAAAACAGAACTGTCTTACAATCAATCCAGCAACTGTACTACTAGGTATTTACCCAAAAGGATGCAAAAATACAGAAGGGGTACATGAACCCCAATGTTTATAGCAGCATTATCAGCAATGGTTAAACAATGGAGAGACAACAACACAGACAACAAATATCCATCAGCTGATGAATGGATAAAGAAGATGTGATACACACACACACAGGAATACTATTCTGTCATCAAAAAGAATGAAACCTTGCCATTCTAACGATGTGGATAGAGCTAGAGTATGTGAAATAAGTCAGTCAAAGACAAGTATCACATGATCTCACTCATATGTGGAATTTAAGAAAGAAAACAGATGAACATGGGAAGGGGGAAAAGAAAAAAAGAAGAGAGGGAAGAAAGCCATAAGAGACTCTTAATGATAAAGAACAAACTGAAGGTCGATGGAGGGAGGTGGGTGGAGGATGGGCTAGATGGGTAATGAGTATTAAGGAAAGCACTTGTTGTGATAAGCACTGGGTGTTGTAAGTGATAAATCACTGAATTCTACTCCAGAAACCAATACTGCACTGTATGTTAACTAACAAAATTTAAATAAAAAACAATAAAACCCCAAAAATTCTATATGCAAAAAAAAGATTACCTGACATATTGCAAGAGATTATTTCTGTGTATCAGTGATTTTGAGATGCCTTAGAGTTCCAAGTTAGTGTTGTGATGAATATCCACGAACTAGCAGTACCCGAAGTCTTAACTCAAGAGCATCCTGGTTGCTATGTGCTAAGGTGACTAGCGTTAAGAGATGTGAAATCCCCAAAAAAAAAAAAAAAAAAAAAAAAAAAAAGAGATGTGAAATCCCTTAAGTACTGATTTATCATAAGTTATATCTGTTTTAATGTTATAATAAGCAAGAACTTAGCACTATTTCCAAACTTTAAGAAACGTATTTAGTGCTCAAATAAAGGGCACCCCTAGCTAATTAGGATGATTGCAATAGAATACCTCAGTAAAATATGTATTTTATCAACTTGAAGAAATAGATTAATGGCAAAACTAGGTTCTAAAAGGCATGTCTGATGATTTCTGCAAATCTTGTCAGAGTGGTTAACAGATCTGAATTGCTAACTGAAGCGTTTCCTGCTATGCAGCCCTTTGTTCATGTTAGGCTGCTACTTCTTATAGTATTGTGGGTAAATACCTGATTTAAATAAAAGCTTGATTTAAATTTTTAAAGAGTGTTTTTTTTAATGTGTCCAAAATAAATTTTTAAAGTAATAGTAAAATAACACATGCTACAGAATGTGATTAATCATATTTCATTATTTTTATTGAACTTCATGAAGTCTATCATTTGGAAACATACATTTTTAAATAGCTTTGGTTCATCTCATAGTAAAATCATACTATATTCTTTGTTTTGTCAGGTCAAGTTAATATTCTAAATAATCAGGCAACATATTCAGCAAGAATGTTTTCTGCTGTTTTTCCATTTTATCATAGCCACAGGTACATCATACTAACATCTACAGAGGAGACCCAGAAACAAAACCAACACAAAATGTGTACTACCATAAATGTACTATGCTAACAATACCACAGGAAACATTTGTGATGAAAATCCCTTCCTTTGATGAAGAAATGAGCTAGTGAAAGGAATAAAATTCTATGTGAAAAAAGATCAAATAGGTATTTGTTTATATTAATTTAATAATGTTAATTAGGATCCCTGGGTGGCGCAGCGGTTTGGCGCCTGCCTTTGGCCCAGGGCACGATCCTGGAGACCCGGGATCGAATCCCACGTCAGGCCCCCGGTGCATGGAGCCTGCTTCTCTCTCTGCCTATCTCTCTGCCTCTCTCTCTCTCTCTGTGTGACTATCATTAAAAAAAAAAAAAAAATTAAAAAAAAATAAGTTAATTAATAACTAGTAGGGTACTGACTGGTAAGAAAAAAAGGTTATTATTTGGTTTCTTTTACAAAGATGAATATAGCATGCTTACCCTCTTTCTTAAAATAATATCTTGCTTTTTTATTGATAATAAAGTGAAATATTCTTAAGGATTTAATATAGAAGTTTCCTAAGTATTTACAAATAGTGTGTATGTTTCAAAAATTTCTGTTGTTGAATCTTGGTGCTCATCAAACACAAGTAGGATATAGGATTGTTATATTCTTACATCAAACCAGCAATTACAGCCTTTCTAAATACAAATCTTCACATCACTATGAATACTTATTTCCTGGATACAAGGAAACTTCTGAAAGATCTCAGTTAATGATATAAAATTATCTGTGTATGCAAATAAAGATGAAGAGTAAAGTGAAATAATAATAAAAGGAAAGTTTAAAATTATGGAGACCAAAGACACATATTTTCTTTTAAAAAGCTCACATATAGTTGGCAGAAAGAAAATACAAAATATTGGATGAAAAGGTGAATAGTATTTAAAAGAAAAAATGAATTAAGGATAAAGTGAAAATATCTAAATCAAGAGTCAGCATGAAGAAAAGTCTTCTACTGCTTTATCTCAAACATGAACAAACTAATGGCAAAATGAATTTGTGGACATAAAGGTTTCAAATACATTTCATTAAAAGTCTTTCATTTCTTGCTGCTCAACTAATAATAAAAGACTACATGTCAGCTACAGATTTATTTTACATTTTCATTAATAAGATTGTAAATAATTTTTACAAAATTAGTTAAAACTTTTTTTTTTTTTTACTAATTATTGAAGTATAGTCAACATATAATGTTATATTAGTTTCAGGTACACAACAATCCATACATGACTCAATGCTCATCACAATAAGTGTAGTATTTTTAAAATAAATATAATTTTCAAATAGCATTTCATATTGATATATAATTACAAATAGGACAAATCACATTGCTTACCACTGATTCAGTGATTCAATAAACAGATTATATAAGGAAATAATATTTTCTTTTTTTTAAAAGATTTTATTTATTTATTCATGAGAGACACAGAGAGAGAGAGAGAGAGAGAGGCAGACACACAGGCAGAGGGAGAAGCAGGCTCCACAAGGAAGCCTGATGTGGGAATCGATCCCTGATCCGGGGATCACACCCTGAGCTGAAGGCAGATGTTCAACCGCTGAGCCACCCAGGTGTCCCAGGAAATAACATTTTCAGATTAGAAAGTCTATAAGAAAATATCCTACTATATTGTACATGTACTTTTAATTAACTTGATAATGTCCCTTTTAAGAAAAAAGTCTCAAAAAGCTAGCATCCAGCATGGTATCTAGCACAATAAAAAAGGTTCAATAAATACTGTTAAGTAAATCAAGGAGTAAAGAAAATTTCTCACTTGGATTTATTTTTATCTAATAGAATATTTTCTAATATCTATAATTCTGAGCAACATGCATAGTTAAATTGCCCAGATGTACAGAAAGTATGGCAAACGAATATCCCTAATGCTAAAAAAATGAGGTATTTTACATTATTTGATGTAGTTGTAGAAAATATACTTAGGAAAAAAATACACATCTATTTGTGTACTTTCTTGGCCACACAAAAATTAATCAATAACTAAAACATAATACCTCTATTCTGATTACATCTTCAAGTACATGTTATATTTTTAACTCATTCATCATAATGAATTTATAGATAGGGTATTAATTTATTAAAGAAGAGTCTCCCAAATTACACCAGCAGGTTTTTACAGCATATGTGGGAGAGGGAGAGTGGGAAAGCAGGAAAATAAAGATTGCAATTTTGACTGACATAGTCAGCTTTCATAGTCTAGCAGTGTAGTAAATATGGGACAGATGTAAACGTCATTACAGAACTGTTTATTGGCTCTCTGTACATTTCACTCAATAGCGCATATCAGAATTCTTGGGAGAAATACAGCACTAGCATGTTTCAAACTTGCTTGACTAAAGAACACCTCTTTTTGTGAAATTTCTCATTCTCTTCCAACTACTGTTCCACAAACTATATTTTTGGCTATATAATGTAAAGTCACTTTAAAAAAGAATATACTCGGGGTGCCTAGGTGGCTCAGTTAAGCATCCAACTCTAAATTTCAGCTCAGGTCATGATCTCAGGGTCGTGAGATAGAGCCTGGTATCAGGGAGTCTGCTTAAGATTCAATCAATCTTTCTCTCTCTCTCAAAAAAAAAAAATACACTGAACTTTAAATTTGAATATATACTTTAATTCATATCACTGGGAAACTACTTATTCCAGAATTACACTAAATATTTAGTTAACAATTAAAGACAAGTTTATGAGCATAAAATGAGCATAAAATGTAAAGCTATAAAGTAAAATATGCCCAACTTTTTAAATTAAAAACTAAAATAAAAAGTAAAAACACAGATTTAAAATCAAATGGTATTTTGCACATAATTTATGAGATGATGCATGGCCATTAGTGCAAGTTCTAAGATTTCTTACTTGGCAATATTTTCTTAAATTTACATAAAGCTAATATGTTGTTTACAGCAATTGATTATTCCAATAAATAAGTTTGTGATCAGAACTTATGAAAAATTTGCATGAGGCAATGAAAATTTTGCTTCCCACCATATCTTATTCACCATAACTGCTATCAGACAAGCAAAATAAATATAGACAATTAGTATACCTTGACATTATGAACGTTTATGTAGAGGATAAACTACACAGATGACTTTTTTTGAACATAAAGAGAAATAGCATGTATCAAATTAAATTATTAAATTCCCAGTGTTTTAAATTATGCAATATTAATTACATAAATGATACTACAAACTTCATCATACTGCAACTAAATATCCTATTAAAAGCTTTAAAGATTATATAAAGTTATACAATGCACACAGTATGATATAATAAATGTATTTATCCTACAGCAAAGTTTATAAAACTTAGGTTTTATTTTCTCTAGATATATCATGATTTATGAAGCAGAATATGTGTGTAGTTATCACCAGTAAATTTTATTTGAAGAGACATAAACACACTATGTCCAATTAACATAGTATAAGATGATAATTGAAATTTTAAATACAAAATGAAACCACAAATGTTGGAGAGGATGCGGAGAAAAGGGACCCTGTTACACTGTTGGTGGGAATGTGAACTGGTGCAGCCACTCTGGAAAACTGTGTGGAGGTTCCTCAAAGAGTTAAAAATAGACCTGCCCTACGACCCAGCAATTGCACTGCTGGGGATTTACCCCAAAGATACAGATGCAATGAAACGCAGGGACACCTGCACCCCGATGTTTCTAGCAGCAATGTCCACAACAGCCAAATGTGTTGGTGTCCATCGAAAGATGAATGGATAAAGAAGATGTGGTCTATGTATACAATGGAATATTCCTCAGCTATTAGAAACGACAAATACCCACCATTTGCTTCAACGTGGATGGAACTGGAGGGTATTATGCTGAGTGAAGTAAGTCAGTCGGAGAAGGACAAACATTATATGTTCTCATTCATTTGGGGAATATAAATAATAGTGAAAGGGAATATAAGGGAAGGGAGAAGAAATGTGTGGGAAATATCAGAAAGGGAGACAGACGTAAAGACTGCTAACTCTGGGAAACGAACGAGGGGTGGTAGAAGGGGAGGAGGGCGGGGGGTGGGAGTGAATGGGTGACGGGCACTGGGGGTTATTCTGTATGTTGGAAAATTGAACACCAATAAAAAATAAATTTAAAAAATAAATAAATAAATAAAAATGATTTATACTTTCTCCTTCCAGAATGATTTTATCTACAACTAATTTTCAAGTGCATATAAAATACTTTTAAAATGTCTAATATTTAATATTATATCTATCTACTGGTCAATAATTCCTACTGCTTTCAACATCCAGAAAAGTATATACAAAAGTTTATACATTACAGACTGGTTTAAACTTTCCATCTGTAAAACCAGAAAAGGACATTGGGAACTTTATTTAATTTTCTGTTGCACTTTATCTTCTGTATTTTAACAATTAACAGAAACTGATCCTATATGTTCTTACAAGAGTGATTTAAGCAGTTAGTAAGAAGGACATTTTACTTTTATGTTTTAAAACATAATAAATTCAAATTGCTTCTGGTGAAGTCTAATGAAAGATGTTTATTTAAAAAATTTGTTAGAAAACTGAGACAAAGTGAGTAATTTTCTAGAAATAAGATAGTATAAAAAGGTCTCAAGGGGATCCCTGGGTGGCTCGGCGGTTTGGCGCCTGCCTTTGGCCCAGGGTGTGATCCTGGAGACCCGGGATCGAGTCCCACATCAGGCTCCTTGCGTGGAGCCTGCTTCTCCCTCTGCCTGTGTCTCTGCCTCTCTCTCTCTGTCTCTCTGTGTCTCTCATGAATGAATAAATTAAAAAAATCTTAAAAAAAAAAGGTCTCAAAATGCTACCACTATTACATTTAATTTTTTTGAAACAAAGCAGGAAAACACTTGATTAACCACTTGGCAAAAACTTTTAAAAAATTATTAACGTATTAAAATAAGGAATCTGATTTTTAAAAATCATCTGGAAGCATGCATGAGAAAACCTGTTGTCATGGAAACAGCCAGTGTAAATGGCAATAAATTCAAAGAAAATGTCAGTGCTTCTGAACAATGAATGAACGCAAAATAATGCTCTTGTGAAATAAAGCACCAACAATGAAAAAAAGTATGGTGTTAAGACATTTCAAAATATTAATTTCCCTCTATAAATGTTACTTGTTATAGTAAGAAGTCAGATACAAATTTTGATAAATACGTGTAATGAAACAAATGAAAAGTATTCTCAAACATTAATTGGGAACCGGAAATGACACTATTGTTAAAAGAAACTACAAATTCACCAGTTCTTGTACTTGATAAGTTCAAATCAAAACTATTAGACTGTTTATAAACATCAATATATAAATTACACTTAAGTTATACTTAATATAGACACAATAGATAGTGTTTAACAATAGTAAATCCTTTGAAAGTGCTAATTCTTACAATAGTATAATATACTACTGCAATTCTTTCAGCCAAAATATTCTAACAATTTCTTAATGTAATATTCAAGAGAATTAAAATGCTTAAAAGATAAAATTAAGATGCTAATTAGTATTAATGTCCCTCATTTATTTTTAAAATTATAAGCAAAATAGCTTTAAATTTAAAAATTCAGTTAAACATTACCTATACAAATTATATTATATACCAAAATCATATAGCTAAAAGTTTACATCATCAGTTTAAACATAGGTGACAATATATAGATCTAATCTCACATTATCTGAATTTTGTCAATATTAAAATAAATACAAATTTCAGATAATAACTCTATTAAACAGTTTTTCATGCATGATATCCATGAGGGAAAACTGATATACATGTTCATAGTTATGGTATACATGTACTCTCACAGATTGATATTTTAAATAATTACAATAAAATATTCAGGTTAAATAAAAGAATGTAATTCTCCAACAGTTGGGCACTGACTTGTTAATATAATACTAAGGAGTTAAAATCTTAAAATTATGACATTATATATTTATAAATAGATAATGTTTGCTTAAGATTCATTATTTCATTCTGAGTAAAGGAATGTGTGCATTGTTTGACAGTTGACAGAAGTAGTACTTTGCCTTTTTCTCTCAAAAGAGTATTTAAATCATGACTCTGGGTGATGAATGGAATTGCTGAGATCACTATATCATACACTTGAAACTAATATAACACTGTATGTTAATGAACTGGACTTAAAACTTTAAAAAAAGAGTATCAAATCAAAATCAAAGTTTCCATAGAAATAAACAGGTTTTATACTAGTATGGCCTTACTACATAAAAGTTGCCTTCATTTATTCTCTCATTCTTTTACAAGTTTAACTCAAGTATTTCAAATGAGTTTTGCTAAAGAAAATTTAACTCTATTAATTAAAAATAAATATGAATTGGGAAAGAACAGTATAAACTATACATATTTGCCTTATTTATCAATCCTTTATTATATCTGCCCTTATCTTCAAAAGCAAACCCACAACCCAGCAATATTTCTTTCATTTTCTTCATGTATCATTTTACCCTATTTGTTTTAATACACTATTTCATTGTTTTAGTATACTATTTCATTATTATTTTCATGTTACTAATCATTCTACTTATATCTAATTATTTTCCTCCTTTTTCTTTACCATCTACTTCCTCTTCTTTCCAATGTCTCTATAAACTTTCATATTTATTTATTTATATTTAAAAGATTTATTTGAGAGAGAGAGAGAGTGTGTGTGTGTGTACATGGAGGGGGAAGGAGCTGAGGGAGACTGAGAGAAAGTCCAGCTGACCACGCTGAGCACAAAGCCAGATGTGGGGTTTGATCTCACCACCCCAAAATCACGATTTGAACGGAAAACAGGAGCTGGGTGCCTTACCTACTGTGCCATTCAGGTGGTCCCCTCCTTTTTTAAAAGATTTACAAACTTTTAAATAATACTCCCCAAATGGTCAATGAAGAGTAGAAATGGACAATATTTGTTACTTTCAAGCTATGAAATCAATCTCAAGAGAAATTCTCATTTTATTCTCCATGTTGTCATTAGGTATTACTTTTAAAAACTGGCTGGTTCACAGTGCTCTCCTTAGGGTTCCAGTTCATACAGCCTATTTATGATGTGTTAACTTGGGATGTATATTGTAAGGTCTGAGCTTATATTTATTTAATGCAAAAATTATACAAGTCTAAAAGTTGTTAAAATCAGGTGGTGCTCCTCAGTAAATTTCCTGAAACACTGACTATAGAGAATATTTCTTTATTATATGTGCATTACTCAGTTGATCATAATTACACATTATCTACTTTCTCTCCTATGTTCACTAGATGAAGTTAATTGCAAGGCAAACTCAGTTATTTATAATTTACTCATCAAATCTGTAAAGAGAAACTCCAAGTTGTTATCTAACAAACGATTGGGCTCAAAGATCAGTAACATGCAAAATTTTATGTTACTAATCTATATAGTTATCAGTATGTATTTATACTTTGATCATAGTTATTTTACATTTTTATAATAGGAGATAATGAACATGCATCTTATTTTTTTAATTTTTTAATTTATTTTTTTTGAACATGCATCTTCTATTAAAAGCATGATAAAGAATGAATGATAAAAGAAAAAAGTATTGGTTAAATTATCATTTACTTTCCCATGATGATTATTGCAATGCTTTATCTGTAAAGAAAACCAAATCATGGCTGCTCCTTGGAACACTTTACGAAGTTTGTAAATTTCTCTTCTCATATTTATGTCTACAAATATTATTTGCTATTTTAACACTTATTGAGATACATATAAATATGTACATAAAGTGAACAGCCATCAGAGTGCACCTTAAATTTTTCAAAAACATATCCATGTAACCAGCATCTAGATCAAGAAATAGAGCATTAAAAGTTGTACCACTGCACCCTGTTCCAGCACTGCCTGCTCTTACCAAAACTAACCACTATCCTGACTGCTATAGAGATAAGTTCTGTTTGATTTTGAACTATATAAAAATGGTATCATACAGTATTAACTCTGTTATGTCTGGTTTCTTCATCTCAATATTGCATTTGTAAGATTCAGTCAGACTGTATTTGTAGTAAACCCATTCTTATTGCTGTATAGTATCCCACTGTGTGAGTTTAACAGAATATATTTTTACACTCTATTGTTGATGTTTAAGTACTTACTTTCTAGTTCAGAGCTATTGCTAATAGAGTTATTGTGAATATTTCTGTATATTTTTTGGTGAATGTAGGTACACATTTCTGTTGGTATGTTGTAGGAATGGAACTGCTAGGCCACATGGTAAGTGTATGCTTAGCTTTATGAGATACTCTAAAATGATTTTTTACTGTGTTGTACCAATTGAAACTGCTAGCAGTTTACAAGACTTATAGTTAATTCATATGTTTGCCAACACATAGTATTGTCAGTCTTTTTCACTTTAGTCACTCTGGTGGATATACAGTGGTATCATAACTAATGGATCTGTCCTCTTTTAAGGAGTTTATTGACCATTAGGATCTTCCCTTTTGTGAAATTCCTATTCAATTGTTTGGTCCATTTTTTCTAGGATATAGTTTTTTGGTTTGAAAGTAATCTATGCATACTCTAAGTATAAGTCATCATCATATATATATACATATATATATATACACACACATATATGGACATCAAATATATGTCATTTTTTGGCTTGTCTATCTGTTAATGATAATCTATTGAACAGAAATTCTTAATTTTAGTAATGGTCCAAATGTATTATTTTTCTCTTTATGGTTAGAGCTTATGTTCTACTTCAGTAACATATGCCTACTTTAAGGTCATAAAGATGTTCTGTGTTTTTTCCCAACATCTTTATTTTCTGATCACTGACATTTATATTAGCAGTCTGTTCGTAATTGATTTTTAACAATAATGTGAGGTGGGAGACAACAAATGTATTTTTTTCCCATTTGGTTACTCAATTGACCTAAACTGTATTTCCACAACTGCACTACAGGATCGCCTTTGTCACAAATGAACTAACAGTATATAGTCTGAGTTTGTACCTGGTCTCTTTATTGAACAGATTTTTCTATTCTACTGGGCTACATCTATCCCTGCAGCAATACCACTGTCTCACTGGGTCTGGTTATCTGGCAGTGTAAGTCATTTAACTGTGTATGTCTTTATTAGGTTTGAAAAAATGAAGCCCACATCACTTTCTTGATCAGTGTCCTTCCGTATTTAGAATAAAATCCAAACTCCTTACTAGGGCTTACAATGCATTCAAGTTCTGGCCACTGCCTGCTTCTCTGATTTTATTATCTTATTTTATATCTTAACCTCTTCTCCCCATTCCCCACCATTTGCCCTGTATGCTGTAGCTACACTGGCCTTCTTGCAACACTCTAGCTCTTTTTGCTAGAATGCTCTTTCCCCAAACACTATCATCTTTGTACAGCTTATTTCTTCATAAATACCAGTCCTGAGACAGATCGTTGCTATTCAGTTTACCTACAAATTCTCCTTCTCAAATGCTAGTACTTTAGTTATTTACTGGTATCCTTGGTCACATTTGTAAGTTTTAATAGGAGCAGGGCTTTTTACAGGTCCTGTTTCCTTATTCTATTTCAAGTGCCTGGGTATGTAAGTGCTCATTAAATATTTGTTTACTCTAAGTATCAATTAATAAAGACTGTACACTATGGTTGAAAGAAAACAAAATTATAAGTCTAGAAGACTAAATGGAATATGTACCTCAGAATGCTAATTAAGATAATTTAACAATTGTAATTAATTTTATTATAAATACCAATTTACTGCTTGTCACTTTCCAGCTAAAACTGAAACGCTATTTTTACCATTAATAATACATGTCTGAAAAATGTACTCATAAATAGGTTATATATTCCATGAGATGGCATAATTATATGTAAATCACTAGCCCATTTCAACAGGTATATCCTTTGAACTCAAAGAACTTTACAAACTATTATGTTTCCTCTTCCTCAATTTCAGAATAAAGATACTATGCATTTATTTTAAACTTCTCAGAAAATGTCTGCTGAAATAAGTATGTGAAATCTGGGCTATAAACAGGATTGGAAACACACCAACTATTCTTATGAAATGCCACTTATAATTGAGACTATACAGTTAAATGCACTCCCAAGTTTTAATCTCTATCATAAACATGGAATAAATCTAATACTGTATTTATGTTAAATAGCTTATTTCAAAGTAATAATAAATCATATTATTTTGTAATAAAAGTTTCTTAAACATGCTTATTCCAAAGTGAAGAAACATTTTATGTAAAGATATTTTACTTCTGATAAAAATTTTCATTAGTGGATCACTTTAGTTGTAGTTAATAGGAAAAGAATTTTAAAAACTCCATACTACTTATTTAGCTAAATGTGGACATTAAAAAATCTTAATAGTGTTACGATAAATAAAATAATAATTTTCCCAAATAACAGATATCATAAGTGATAATAAACATTAAGAATCATTAATGATGTTTTACAAAATAAAATAATTGGTGATTTAAGTATTTTTATGATAAAAATTGAGAACTGAGTTTTTCTTTGCAATTTCAAATTCTAACTGCAAAATATAGTCTAAAAGTTCCAAAACCTGGATGCCTAAATCCAAATCCACAAGTATTAACTGCAAATAAAATTTAAAAATGACCGAGTCAGATAGTAACCATACCTCTCCAAAAATAACTTTCAATAAATAATAATTAGACAAGAGATATAATGTATAAGTTACAGAAAAAAAAACCCTAAAATCTGCATTGCTATCCTTGATGAAAAGACTAAATTCATTCCCAATTATATTAAACCAAGGAACTGATAAAAAAGAAATTCCTACTGGAGTTGATCTTGGAAATTGAAAAGGTGATTTTACTGCTCATTAAAAAATAAGGCATAATTTCCTATTTTTTTTAAAGGACACAGATGAGAGTATACATTATCCAATTAAGTCTAAATCCATAATAATTAGAATATTTTGATATTCATCCACCACTGTCAGCACCAACAAAAAATGGGTCAGGAGAAGAAAAAAGGCCTGAAACATATTCTGAAAAATAAATTATGTATATGATAAGGTATTATAAACAAATGGAACTCAGATTATTCCTGTAAAAAGGAAATTGGAAAAGCTATTTGAGAAAGAAAAAAAGTGGATTTGCAACATATTACAGAACACGTTACATTATAGGTATATTAAATAATTAAAGGTTTAACTAATTTTTAGAAAGCTATTTGACAATAAAAATCAGGAACTTTAAATTTTCATAATTTGGCTCTACAAAGGAATACTCAGAAATGCAAAAATTTATGGGGGGAAGGAGTTCATAAACAATGTAAAAATATTCCAAACAAATTTAATTTTCAACAATAGATCAATAGTTGAAAAATTATGTTACGTAGGATATTATGCAGCTTATGATATATAAATAAAAAACCCAGTAATTTCCTTTGAGAATAACAATTATTTATAAAGAAAGGGACAAAAAGATAGTTTCTGACACAGAAGAAAACAGTTAAAACTTTACCAGTATTTGTGTTGGGATTATGGGAGATTTTTGTTTTCCTTTCTACAGTTTTTTGTTGTCCAAATTGTCTATAAATAAGTCCACTTTCAAACAACTATAATAATTATGTAAAAGCATTTTAAAATAAAGGAGTGCCTTTATTCTTATAAGTTAGGTTGAAGATGTCAGCTTATTTTACACAGCCCTCTTTTATTAATAACCATTTCTTTTTACCACTTTTATGACATAATAAATATTTGAAATTTCACTATATTTCTTGCTTTGGAGTAAACATTGGCTTAACCAAATTAAATATCATCTTTTTAATTATATTTGGAAATAAGGAACTACTGCTAAGATTTCTCATGCATAAAATGTGAGTACTAGATTACATGTTTTCATATTTTTTTGAAATCCAACATTCTGTATATCTACAGGGTTTGTCTATGGAAAGAAAAGCCTATGTTCAATACTGAAATAATTACTATCAAAATTTTATAATAGAGAAATTAACACACCAGAAAACATTTTCTCCCTTTATTACTTTATTTTTAACCTAAATGATTTACTCGTTTTTTCATGTAAAATGTTCTAATAATGTATTTAGAACATACAGTTCGTCCAACATAACTATATAATGTAGAATTTCAAAAGTAAAAGATATTGTCAATGCCCAAGCAATCAGGGAAGAATTTTTAAGTTACATTTACACATGAACCAATCATATTACAATCTGTGAACCTTCTGAAGGATCAGAAGAGACAGCATGAGTGAAAGTGGATGTGAGTGTAGAGAGCCAAGTGAAGATAAACAGTGAGATCGAGGTAGTAGCAAATGATGTGCATTAGAGAATAAATAAAACAGATTAAATATAGGTAGAAGAGGACCAGTTTATAAGGGGCTTTGAAGTTCAGATAAAGGATTTTGGATTTAATGTATAAGTTCTGAGAAAAATGAAGCCATTCAGATTTCTTTTTAAAAAATTAGACTGTTAACCTCTATGCAAAAAAATTTAGGAAACACAAAGCCAAATAACTAACAGAGGATGAGAAGTCATAATAAACTATAAAATGATGCACTAAAATAAAGTATGTCTTCTTTATAGTACTTTGAATTGTTTTTCTAGAGATGGTAACAGATTTGCAGGACTCAGTTTCTCTCCCCTTGGATTCCAAGAGAATAATGAGAAATACTAGTAAAACAACAGCCAGTATTAGAGAATCATTCTATGGCTAAGAAAAACAAAAGTTATATGACCTTAAAAGGAACAAATAACTATCTGGAAAACGACACAGGAAAACATATTTTCTAAAACAAGTAACAGAAGGGAAAATGTTTTTCTTAATTTACATCCCCATCAGCATGATCTTGGAAAAAAAAATATGGTAAATTGCATGAATTAATGAATGGGATAAATTTCTCTTGATATGCATATATGGTCAGTTCTTACTACTTGCCGTAGTTATGATCCACAAGGTCACTGCAAACACTAACAACGAACTAGAACTCTTCAAGCAAATACAGGCTTAGGTTTCTGTGACCAGAGTCACACATTTTCATCAACCTTCAATATATAACTGTTTTTTATCGGTGTTTCTGCTTAGGAAACCTTTAGTATATATTGTCGATTCATAAACATTGAACTTGGAGCCAATAGCCCTGTAAGTCATGCCTGAATAAAGATTACCCATCATACGTATTTTCTCTGTAAAGTACATCACAGCCTTCCTGCACTGAGAAACAGTAGACAGCTCAGACAGCACTCAGCACCATGCTTGAGGCCATTTTAACAGCGTAATCACCAGCAAAAAGCACAAAATTGTGAAAGACGTGGCACTAAACTGTGAAAAGTATACTTGTTTGGAGTATGAGAGCTGAAACAAGAAGGCAAAGCGTTGCCTTGTTTGACATAAGCTGTGAATGTGTGCGCCAGGTGACCTAAATTTTTCAGCACTCCATGGAAGTCTGCAAATGATACTGAAAGCTCCGTGAGTATTAATATTGGGTTTACAAATAAATTTAACAGGTGAGCAAATTTGCAAATACGGAATCCATGAATAAATAATACAAATTGACTGTATTTAATGGAATGAACCTTGTATGACTTGAACTTAATTCCTATTCTTTAAATAACTGGATACATAACCAGGAACAAGAAACAAATTTTCCTATCCAAATAACTGAAAAGCCCTCCACATTTATTTCTAGATTCTTCCAGCTCAAGCACCGTAGAGCTCTTTGATGTAGAACTCATAGTCTCCTTAATGAAATTTTCTTTTTTTTTTTTTAAAGTTTTATTTATTTATTCATGAGAGACACACTGAGAAAGGCAGAGACATAGGCAGAGGGAGAAGCAGACTCCCTGCAGGTCACCCGATGTGGGACTCGATCCCAGGACCCGGCGATCACGACCTGATCCAAAGGTAGACATTCAACCACTGAGCCACCCAGGCATCCCCCTTGATGAAATTTTCAAACAGGCTCTGACAATGGTAAAGTCTAACACTAGATTTGGTAAAATTTATGCATATCCAAAAATAAACAAACTGAATAAAGTTTGATCCCAAAGTACTTCTGAGAAAAGTAGTCAGAAATACTAATTTTCCAAAGAGTAGGATTTGAAATTCAATGTCCCCTTGAGATAGTTCAGTATTTCAGCTCACAAGCTGAAAAATGTGTAAAGAAAAAATGACCCACCTTCTAAATTTCCTAGCATTAGAATTAGCTTCAAAACTGCCAAGATTGTATATTGCTTCCCTTGTAATCAGTTTACTGGACTTATTATTCTAACACAGAAAACCCATGAGTTATCCATAAACTTAAGGTAATGTTGTTAGCAAAATTAGTATCAATAAAAAGTAAAAAATGATATAAGGATTTAATAATTATTCAACCAATTGCTTTTATGCAACAAAAAGAAACAAAACTGACTCATGATTTACCTCTCAAAAAATGTTTTTCTTTGGTTTGGGCTGGACACATTTGTTTTTTTTTTTGCTGGCATTAAATGGTATGAGAGTACTAGCAGATTATTGCTTTTCTCTGTGTATCAGACTTGACTATCTTGTTTTTAAGTAATCAATGTTTGCAAAAATATTTCTTTCTTTATAAATCATGATTTTTAAAATTTTACTCTTTATCTTCCTCTTAAAAGGTATGCAATCAAAGATATAGTATGGAAATATTTATTTAAAAACCTTGTAAGTGAAAGTTGGCATGAGAGAGCAGGGATTGGCAAATTTTTTTCTGTAATGATTTAGAGAGTAAATATTTTAGGCCTTGCAGGCCCAAAGATAAAATCAAGAATATTATGTAGGTCTACATAACAAGAGAGAAAACAGATTTCCACAATTTTGTATTGACAAAATTCAAATTATAACAATATTGCTACTACTAACAACAGCAACAGCAGTGGAGAACATACAGGTCTAATAAAATTCTTTTTTTGGGAGGGAGGGGAATAACATTTTTCTTAATTAGGGTTCAGTCAAGGTTCCTATCAAATCACTTGCAAATGTTCATCTGTTAACATCAATCTAGAATGAGATTTTACATACTTTGTTTTGGAAAATGAAATGCCTTTTCACATAGACAGGTACTGCCAAATACTGATCAATCCAGGAGCATATGATATTTTGATGGCATAGCCATTTCTTAGGAGGCATTTATAGAATTCTAATAGATTTTTCCCTTAAAATTTGCTTTTAGCACGTCATTACATTACAAATTAATCACTGTCAATTGAAGATTAAGTGGAAGCTCAATTGCACAGTTAAATAGATTTTCAAATATGGAAATCTACCTTGCATTGAGGTCTGAAAGATGCTGCAAGAAGTATGGGTTGAACTCAGAAAATATATCTGCTGTAAATCTGTGTGAGAATGGAGATATCACTTCTTATTTTAATTGTTGATTGCACAGAAAAGACATACTTGTGATGCAAAAACAGTTACTGTAGGAAAGACTTTACTACAGTTTTATGTTTTGCACAGAAGTGTTGTTTATCAAGTCCACATCAAAAGCTGGACATTATCAAGTCCACATCAAAAGCTAATTTTCACAGCTACTTAATGTCAGTAACAGTGGTTGAGGGTCAGAGTCATTTTTCCCAGTCAGAAAAATTTCCACATTGGTCAATCAACTTTATCACTGCTAATTTACTGAACTGCTATGTGGTAGGACAAATCAGGATAGTCATTTTTCATTTTTTAAAAAATTTTCTTTTTTTTTAAAAGGATTTTATTTATTTATTCATGAGAGACACAGAGGCAGAGACACAGGCAGAGGGAGAGGCAAGTTTCCTGCAAGGAGCTTGATGTGGGACTTGATCCCAGGACCCCAGGATCACAATGTGAGCCAAAGGCAGATGCTCAACCACTGAGCCACCCAGGTGCCCCTCCCTGGGCTTTTATTTCTGATAAAAATTCAAAGAATGGACAATGATGAAGTCCATGTGAGTGAAGGAAGTCAACCAAATTATTAGCTTGATAACACATGATGAATTCAATATATGTTACAAGATATTTGCCAGTTTAATAATACAATGAATAAGGCACAGGTTTTCAACACATCTCCACAAGCCACGTACATTTGTAAATACATATTTTTACTACCATCAGTAGTAATACATCTTAACACATTCTGCTTAAAGTTGTTATGAATTGATGTTTTCTCAACTTCTTTGAAAATAGTCTCAGAGACGATTACCAGAAGTTTACTTACCAACCACATTAATTCCTTGAATGAAAGTTGGCATTAACTCCTTGAATAAAGTTTATAGTCTCTGGACACGTTTTAAATTACTTACCATTGAAAAATGCCTTCTTTGCTTGACTAACAAATTAGCAACTCATAAACTTATTTTGGTTGCAACCTCATTTCATTTTTAATTTTCGTAAATAAAATCTTCCATTTAAAATTTTTCTAACTGTTGCTTTTTAGTGTGTTGGGGATGTTGTCATGACTGCATTATCTGTTAATGTTGACATTTATTCTTTAACACAGCTACCTGTGTGCTTATGTAACACAATGCTTTGTGACCTGATTTGTAACAAAATAATCCACACCCCATTGTGCCTTAAAAGTACAACACTTGAAGTTCATATTTCTCTTCTTTCCTTGTTTTGACATTATGGATATGCACTGGTAAAAACAAGTAAGTAAAATACTGTGGTACAGCAAACACTGCTGAGTTATTACTGTGTCACTATGATTTGTAGTGCATGGAGAAGCAGTGAGAAGTGATGAAAGTGCCATATGTGATCTCTGTTGCAACTACTCAATTGCCAGTGTAGTGTGAAAAACGCCACAGACAATGCAGTGTGGTTATGTTCTAATAAATTTATATTTAAAACACTGAAATTTGAATTTCATATAATTTTCAAGTTTTTTAAAATACTATTCGTTAAGATTTTTTCAACCACTTAAGATTTTTTTTTTTAAGATTTATTTATTTATTTTAGGGAGGTGGAGAGGAAGAGGAAGAGGGAGGGTCCCAAGCAGGCTCCGTGCTCAGTGCAGGGCCTGACTCATGGCTCTACCTCTCAACCCTGGCATCATGACCTGAGTCCAAAGAATTAGAAGCTCAACCAACTGTACCACCCAAGTAGACACTCCAACTACTTAAGATTTTAAAAACATTCTTAGCTTGTAGGCTGGGGAAAATAACACATGAGCTAGGTTTGACTCACAGATCAAAGTCTACCAACCTGTGGTACAAATAAAACAAAGTCTCCCAAAAAAGGCTTTCTGAAAGCTAGTGATCACAGGTTAATTAGTTTAAACAAGATAGAAAGCAGTCTGTGGATCTGGTGCTTGTGGATTAAATATTTCTGGAGAATAGAACAGACTGTAAGTCACACTGCAGAAAGACTTTTACCTGTATTTTTTGGTGTCGTTAAAGGGGTTTATGAGTTCAGATGAACTAACATGAGTCCATCATAAAAATCACTCAAAGGACATGTACCACTAAGATTTTATTCAACGTTAATATTAATATTAATCACCCAATAGTAAAATGACATCACATATTTTACATCTGTCAAATCACAGGAAGATGCAGAAGACCTTCTTAGATCAACTTACTAAAGTAGCCAACATGACCTAGTAGTCATCTTCTGGAATAATAATAAGGTAAATCTCAGAATATCCAATAAGTTCTTCAAAGTGTATTTAGGACACTTTTTTCCCATGCAACATGTGATGGAATCAATGACGTGAAATGTCTTTTAAATGTGGTTTTGCATATTTATGGGAGCCGCAAGAAGACATCCAAGGGAGTAATTCAAGTAACCATTAAATAAAAAGTGAAAATTTGAAGTTAGAGGAAGTATTTTTTTAAAAAAAAACAAAAAACAGAGAAATTACCAATATTTTAAGTGTAGATATTTCACTACCTTAGTAGTACATGAATAATTATTTTCTCAGAAATATTACTACTGAAAATGTAATAAACTGCAATTAGTCCCATCTGCACTTGAAAGTATAATGCAAAAATAAAACAACAACAACAAAATCATTTCACATACACATTTTTGGAAGGTAAAATATTTACTTGAGTTGATATATACTTGGTTTCAAAGTAACACTACTCATAAGCATCTTAGTTTTGTTAAAAAAATTTCACTCTTTTACCAAAATGCATCTGTCCAGTGCTATGTAATGAGAAAAACATCTGTCTGTTTTACATTAGCAGTCATTGTACTTTTATTATCAGCCAACTTATTTTGTATTGGATGTCTCAGCTGCAAACATTAAAACAGATGTGGCCAATTCCTATAAGAGCTTTCTCCTGTAGTCAACAAAGAACTTTGCTAACTTCTCTTCCATTTCTCAAATAAAAAGCAAGTTTCTTAAGACTCAAATGCCTACTACTATATTTATAATGAAGAAAAAGTACAAACTAGATTCAGGAAAGGTCCTGTGACAATCTTTGTAAAAAAAACTTCTTTCTTATCACACTTTTATTAAATGACTATGACACACTTCAGATTACAGTTACATGTCTGAAAGTTATTTGTGAAGTTATTAGAAAATGAAATCACATTCTCCCATCACAGTATCATTTCTGCTTATTATAAGTCCTCATTTTCTCTTTCCTTCTCTTACTATCTTAATGATTTGCATCTATCAGTAAATGTGTAACTTCTTGAGTATCCCAATCCCTGAGATAAAAGTATACCCAATTCATAAAATTGCATTTTTCATAAACATCAAATCATTAATACATAATATATAAAACAATCAAAAGGTTTTTGTTAAAAACACAGTTTTGTGGGCTTCCACTTTTAGAAATTTCCTATTTTTTTTTTTACTAGATTAACATGTAGTAAGCAACCTCTTATATTCAAAGCTCTCTAACATTCTTTATGGCATATTTTTCCTAGAGTCCCTCAGCCTTTTCATCTCTTAAATCTGCCTCCCTCTTTGTTTCTGCAGCATTTTTGTCTCCATTCTTCGTCTGCTTTGTAACCCATAAAGAAAAATGTCAATATATTTGTTTTGGGAAGACTTGGGATTCATTTGAATATGACTGTATAATGGACAATAATACATGTCCTTTAAGATTCTAAAATTCGAAGTGTTACTAAAAAAGTGTAAGTTCTAAGACTACATTCTTTCCACCTGGTAGTTTGAGTTTACATTGTTATACTGGAAATTATACAATTCTTACTTTTTCTATTGCTTGTTTTTTTTTTTTTTAAAGATTTTATTTATTCATGAGAGACACAGAAAGAGAGAGAGAAGCAGAGACACAGGCAAAGGGAGAAGCAGGCTCCACGCACGGAGCCCGACATGGGACTCAATCCCGGGTCTCCAGGATCACGCCCTGGGCTGAAGGCGGCGCTAAACCGTTGAGCCACCCGGGCTGCCCACTATTGCTTGTTTTTTAAGTTAAAGTTCAGTTAAAAAAAAACAAAAAACTGCACGCTAATTTGTGATGTACTCAGTGGAAATCTTCTTAATATGCTAATAAATGAGAGTTAACTGACAATATTAAGAAATCAATCCTAATATTGCTCAGCAAACAACTCAAATTTGAGAAATGTTAGATATGAGGATATATTTTTAACCTAGTAA
This sequence comes from Canis lupus familiaris, assembly GCF_011100685.1. NCBI lineage: Eukaryota > Metazoa > Chordata > Mammalia > Carnivora > Canidae > Canis > Canis lupus. The sequence continues at coordinate 6,339,286 of NC_049229.1, forward strand.
ACTGGGTGGGGTTTATTGATGACTAACATGGTTCTGTTTTTCATCAATTACTAAATACCAAAAGTGTAACAAATTTGGATCAGTTACTTTTGTATTCAGTCATTCTTCTTACAATTGCAATGCTGGTGTTGCTTAGAAACCTATATAAACACTTCATGTCTTTTCAAAGGAGGAAATAAATTCTTGGCATAATTTTTAAGCTGAAATAACTACAGAACTAGATCAGAAACACCTATATTTATTAGAAGTTCTAGTATTATTTACAAAATTCTTAAATAAATGAAAAATATTTTCATTATTTAAAAATGTGTTATATTTTTTAGTCAACACTTACTGAACATTTACTGCCCACACCATATTAAGTACTTTATAGTCATGGATTTCTTTAACCCTTGGGATAATCCTACAAAGTTAATTTATATATGTCCCTCATTTAGTGACAAAGGAAAAAATCTGTTACATTTCTAATATTAGAAAAATATATATGCTTACTCACTTTATTAGTATATGAACTGTATATAGTTACTCATATTCCTCTGTAATTAGCTACACTGTACTAGAAACTAACACTTGTATGGATGGTGAAAATTATATGATTAAGGTTTGCCCTGAATTTAGAATCTAGAGAAACAGAACTAAAAGAAACTTGTCTTTATTTTTTAATAATACCTACTCCCTTCAAATTATCTAAAATAATTAATGGGCAAATCTAATTTCAAGACAGTGCTCTTGAAAATGCACATATAGATTTTATGATACTAAAGCAAAACAGAGAAATACCATATGATTTCACTCTTATGTGAATTTAAGAAACAAAACAAGTGAGCAAAGGGAAAAAATAAAAGTTGGGGGACCCAAAACGAGATTCATAGAGAATGAACTGATCGTTACCAGAGGGAAGATGGGGTGGGTAGATGGGTTAAATAGGTGATGGGGATTAAGGAGTGCATTTGTGATGAGCAGTAGGTGATGTATGGAATTGCTGAAATACTGTATTGTAATACCTGAAACATAACACTGTATGTTAACTATACTGGAATTAAAATAAAATTTAAGAATTCATTGTTTGCCTTAAAAAAATAAAGAAAATCAGAGACATACCAGCTACATAAAAAAGTGGCTAGTCAAGTCTAGAATGTGGCTATCCTAGACACAGCGTCTGTACTAGAACCCGAGAGATCTTGGGAGGGCTTCAGTCCTTTGAAGTTCCTAAGGATGCCTAGATCTGGTTCACAAAGGAATGAATGAGGTAGGTTAAAATCCAATGGAGCATACTGAGTGTTGCAGCTCTGCAGTTCTAAAGAAAATTGTTTAAAACTCAGCATGGAAAAGGGAATTCTGTTCACTGGGTAAAGACATGAGTGGTGATGCTTACCCTGGAAAATAGCCAACAATGTTTGTAACATTTTAAATGGCTCTGGGGCCTGGCAGTGGGACAATTAGATAATCAAATCCCAGTTTGTGTGGAGTTCAATACTATGGGTGCAGATTGTACAAGACCCACATTTCCTGTTCATGATCTATGAGGGTGCCTCTAGGAAAGAACCTTTTGAGGATGAACATTAGTAAAATCAACAAGCTGATCAGATCTGCAATGCCCAGGTAAGAAATCACAGCCACCTGGTTATACCATTGTCCAGGGCACAGTCATTCATCTACCATTTAGAATAGGTCTAAAAGACAAAGTCAAGTGATTCTATAGCACATGAGACCAGGGAAGCCTGGCAAATATATCCAGACAGACAAGTGCACAGCAAGTAGAAAAGGGAACTTTAATGAATACAGCCTGGGGCACCAGATACTAGTCCTACCAATAGGCTATCTCTCTTTTCTCCTATTGAGGATACTGCGGAGTGCTGACTGAATTAGACACCTTTCTGGTGAGCTACCTACAACGGAGTTGAAACCTTACAGTGTGGGTAAGACATAAGGGAGAATCAGAAAAAAGAGTGAAATGACTGCTGAAGGGACTAATTATGATGTAGAGACTGAATCACATGGCTGGGAAGAAGAGCAACAACCTTGGCTGTGGAAAAGTGAACAACTTAGCTGAGGGCCAGGGTAGAGAAAGGAAATAATTTCTCCCAGCTCTTATCCACAGAGCATCTGGCCCAGAACCCAGCCATCATTCTCAACTTGACCACTTACAAACATTAATTCATGAACTCTCAGAAACTTCCCAGAAGATACTGACATCAAGAGTGAACAGAATAAGATTAACTTTCTGGACACTATTATGACTTTATTCAGCCTATTCCTATTATTCTTGGTAATTGTGGTCCTCTCTCTGCTACCTAAGACAAACGCTTTTGCATGTTTCTCAGATTATAGCTGATTATTCTAAATTCTCTAGCCCAAGTGGTGATAAAAAACTGCAGTGCCCCTGTTGCAATTTTTTGCTCCCTGCTGGCCAAAGTGGGGTATGTGTGATTGCCAACATCTCTTGCTACACTTGGATTAATGACATATGTAACTGGCTTGACGATGGATGAGGAGCCTGGCTGAGGTCTTGCCTCCAAAAAGTACTGATTACCCAATCGGGAGTTATATTTGATCTAAGCCCTATAAGGACAATTAAGTGAAGTGTCTGATGAAGTGGTTAATGCTCATGAGATTTGTTATCTCAATATGGAAAGGCTGAGGGCAGGAGTTGTAGGAGAATGGCTCCGACATAATGCCCTGGAATCTGTGAATGTATACTTATAGGCCACATTGGCAATGTCTTAAAACGTAACTAATGTGCATCTTCCCAGAATGTGTTGCGATCTTTTTGGAACAGAGAAAATGGGAGGCTTATGAGGAGCTGCTATGAGGCCACCCCAACTCCCCTCCCTATCAATCAGGGAGGCTATCAGGAAACAGTTTCTCGTAGCTTCACAGGTTCTGATGAGCTAGCTATAAAGTTTCCTACCTCAACCTGACCGACTCTCAACCCCTTAGGGTATAGCTGCAGACTAATAAGTATTTAGCTGCAGCCTAGAATTGGCTCCTCAGTAATGAGATACCCCATTACTCATACTCCAGTCATCTAGCATCTTTTGTTTTCATGTTGTCCTTTTATTGTGTGGGACAAGAACCTGGGAATGTAGTACCTTTGACTTCTCCTCCCTTTGTTGTCTATGTTAGTAATAAACTGAATCTAAAAGTAGCTCATTTTATGTTTACCAGGTCATTTTGTCAGTCAGGTATTGGCCTTGCATGCATGCTTGGAAGAAATATAAACAATAGTATATTCATTCTGTTAAATACTATGCAGAAGTAAAAATGAATGAAGATATCAACATGTAAAGACTTATCAGACATACTGTTAAGATAAAAAAAAAGCAAGTATAACATGCTTATTTCAGGTTTATATTTTTTAAAAAACCCTACAAATAGGTGTGTGTGTGTGTGTGTGTGTGTATATATATATATATATATGTATATATATCAGATTGTACAAGACCCACAATTCCTGTCCATGATCTATGAGGATGCCTCTAGGAAAGAACCCTTTGAGGATGAACATTAGTAAAATCAACAAGCTGATCAGATCTGCACTGCCCAGGTAAAAAAAAAAATCACAGCCACCTGGTTGTGTTTATATATATATAAAGTATTTGTTAGTAAAAATATATTAAAAATAATCAGAAAAGAAATACATCAAAACTTTAACCATTATGTCTGGGAGAAGACCAAAGGAGTAGGTAGGAAGGCATTTTCACTATTTATTCTACATCAATATTATTTGAACTTTTCAAAACAAAGTATTCATAAACTACCCACAAAATTAAAAGAGATGATTAATTTGATTCTGAATATATAATTACTGGTACCCCTTAACAATTAAGCTCTCTGTTGGGGGGCAGAGGTGGAAAAAACATGAAATATAAAAAAGTATGACAACTATGTGTTAAGTAAATAAATGTTAGAATCCATACCTATCTCATCTAAATATCATCCTCTCTAAACTTCCTCACGTCTGAATGTAATAACAATAACGATATTGGCAATAACAGCACCCAACATTTTCTAATTATTTCATATCTGACAAGAACAATGATAATATATTTATATATATAAATTCATTCAAGACAGAAGCACCCTTTCATTTGTTGGATGGGTAAAGCAGCTAGAATAGTATTTCTTACACAAACCTATATCAAATCTATCTTTAAATTCAAAAGAAATTGTCTACTCATTTTTCTATATTCAAAGCCCATCAAATTTGTGAAGATAACTCTTTCAGCCTTCTATTAAATATACTTATTGATCAAATTTGTTTTCATACCGTGGTCAACTATTAAGTTAAAACAGATCTTTCAAAAGTTAAATAATAAGATTTCTAGGAGAAAACAGATGAAAACATTTGCAAAAGTTTCTTAAGACACAAAAAGCAAGAAACATAAAAAGGCATTTATAAACTGAACTTCATGAAAAGGCACAGATAAATGAAAAGATAAGCCAATAATGTGGAAGAAAATATTCATGACACATATATCCGTCAAAGAACTTGTCTCCAAAATAAGTAAAGAACTCTCGTAACTTAGTAAGAAGAAAATAATCCAAAAAACATGGGCAAAAGAATTGAAGAGACAGTTGACAAAAGAAAATATATCAATGGCCAATGAGCACAAGAAAGCCTACTAGGGAAACACAAATTAAAACTACAATGTGATACAACTTCATACAATTTATAAAGGCTACATTATGAACTACCACGTACTGGTAAGAATATGGACCAACCAAAATGCCCATATATTGGTCATAAAATGGCACAACCTCTTTAGAATAATGACAGTTTCTTACGAACTTTAACATTTCATAGGATCCAGCTATGCCGTTCCTAAGTATTTACTTAAGAAATGAAAACACCTGTCTGCACAAAGAATTGAACTAAAAATGTTCACAGCAATTTTATTCTAATAGTCAAAAGCTTAAAGCAACTTAAGTGTCCATCAACAGGTGAATGGGAAAAAAAAGCACTACATATTCAGATAATAACTACTCCTCAACAATAAGAAGGAACAAATTATTTATGTATGCAACAACAGGGATGAATTTCAAAAACATTATGCAAAACAAAAGCAGACACAAGGGTACATAATATAAGATTCCATTTAAATTAAAACCCTAGAAAAGTCAAATAAATCCACAGTGGCAGAAAACAGATCAGTGATTGTCAGTGGCAGGAGTGCATGTAGGAAAGAAGGGGTTAAGGCAACAGGGAAGGTGTAGGATGGTCTGGCAATGGACACAATGAAATTTTTAGCATGATGGAAATATACTACATCTTGACTGAGGTGGTAGTTACATGGACTTATATTACTTATATAAAGCACATAAAGACTTTGAAATCATCCTTATTAAACATGTCTTACAAGCTTTTCATATCTTTTAAGGACAAAGATACTTCATTTTGATGCCTATATCTCATGTGTCCATATACATTTGCTGAGAAATTACTTCTAACAAATTTCAATATTATATCTAAATTCCCTCCCTCACTATAGACTTTTTCATTTCATTTTTCCAGATAAAGATTTATAAAAATATTACTAAATAAAATATGATTTTTTAAGATGCTATATCGGTTCATAAATCTTATTAGGATGTCTATTTCTAGACATCCCACTGGCTTCAGTAGAGTCCTTCATGTTGCCAGTGGACTAATCTTTTAAAAATATGAATCTGTTGATGAAAAACTCAGAATTAATGTTATTAACAGGCTATCTATAGGAAAGTACAAATTCAAGAATAATCTACAATATAGCTTTTAAGTTCTATCCATTATTCCTTCCTGGTAGACCTAAATTCTAGCTGTAATGATGTATTCACATCATTACACTCTCAGTCCTTCCTGTATTCAACTTTTTGTGGCCTTGGTGCCTGCTACCTGCATTCATAATGAAATCTTTATCAGAAGTTCTGTTTCTTTTGCTTCCTCCTAGCGAAGTTAACTTTTCTTCTCACTTCAATATACTTCCTGAGATTAAGAATCATATATTATTTTTTGCACATATAGAACATAGCACAATGCTTAACACATATTAAGAATGACAAACGTCCCTTTGAAATCTTGATAGAACAGACAACTCACTGGGAACAATGTAAATTTTCAAAATTGACTTCAACAAAAATGAAATAACCGAAGAAATTTAAAAGTCTGTCAAAGAATTATGTTCAAATAAGCTCTGAACTCAGACTGCTTTATGTGATCTTTCAAATTTTAAACTTCAACAATTTTCATGCTATAAAAACTATTCTGGTCGATAGAGAAAAATAAAACACCTTTAAATTCATTTTATTAAGTAGCATAACTCTGATATTCCAAATGGAATAGCAAGTCAGACACAAAAACAAATACACATAGATGAATCACGTTTATTAATATAAATATTTTAAAAAATCATAAGGTACTGGTAAATTAGATCCAGCACTACTGAAAAATCGATATACTAGAATGAATACATCTTAATCCAGAAAAGTAAGTGTGGGTTAATATTTGGCTGTACATGAAAGTAACACAAATATGTCAAAAGAATGGAGAGTGAGGAGATACTGAACAGTGACCAAAATACTTTCCTATGATTAGAAAAATGTCTATCCTAAACCAACAGCAAATATGATACTTAAAGGGAAAATATCTTGGGCATTTGTATTAAAAATTGAAAGCAGAAATAAGACAGAAATAGAAACAAGAGGCATAAAGTTACTACTATAAAATAGAGAAAAAGTTATGATTACTTATGATTTTATGACTGTTCAGAAATGCAACCATACTTAATGTAATAGTTCAATAAAATAGAAAAAAGCAAAATAGTATAGAAATTTAGTGGGATTATCCTACATGTAGCAGCTGAATAATAGCCTTTCAAATAATACACATATGCTAATTCATAGAATCTGTGAATGTTCTCTTATATGGCAAAGGAAACTTGCAGATGTAATTCCATTAAAGATCTTGAGATGGGGAGATTATCCTAGATTATCCAAGTGGACCATAAATATAACCAAAAGGGTCCTTATAAGAGGGAGACAAGAAAATCAAAGGTGAACGTAGATGTGATGACAGAACTAAGACTTTGTAGTGATTCAAGGAAGGAATCACAAGCCAAGGAAAACGGGCAATCACCAGAAACTAGAACAGGCAAAGAAAGGGATTCTCCCCTACAGCCTCCAAAAGGAACCAGCCCTGTCAACACTTTAACTTCAGCCCAGTAAAACTGATTTTGACTTTTGGCATCTAAAACTGTAAGAGAACAAATTTGTATTGTTCTAAGACACAAAATTTGTGGCAATTGTCATGTGACCATAGAAAACTAATACATTCAAGAACTATAATAATAGTTACATATAGGGCAGCCCCAATGGCCCAGTGGTTTGGTGCCGCCTTCAGCCCAGGGTATGATCCTGGAGACCAGGGATCGAGTCCCACGTCAGGCTCCCTGCATGGAGCCTGCTTCTCCCTCTGCCTGTGTCTCTGCCTCTCTCTCTCACTCTCTCTCTCTGTGTCTGTCATGTATAAATAAAATCTTTAAAAAAATAGTTACATATAAATAAAAAAAATATTTAAAACAGTAAGTAGGAATGACCTTAAAGAATTTAAATCATTAAAGAATGATCTTAAATGAAATGTGTTGAACATCTATATAGAAAAAGCTTTCCTGAGGCAGAAAAGAAAAAATAATCTCAGTTCATATATGAAATCCTAGATATTTTTTTAAAAGATTATTTTAAATAATAAAATTTATTATTTAAGGACTCCAGGATCACGCCCCGGGCCAAAGGCAGGCGCCAAACCGCTGAGCCACCCAGGGATCCCCAAAATCCTAGATATTATAAGAATATCTTGTGCAAATAAGTGAATAGTTTTAACACAATTTCACTAAGAGAAAACAAGAATACCATATTTGGAAAGGATATTTGGCAAAATGATTTTAAATTCATAAGTAAAACAAATGGAATAATATACCAGAATAGTTGTTAGAATAAAGATAATAAAATCAGGGGATTATAACGCTAGTAGATAACTCAAAATAAAAAGATACTACAAAGCAATAATGAGTACCATAAGAATTAAAATAACAATGGACCAGAATAAATAGCCCTTCCTCCTAAATCCCAGGAATACATAAAAATTTAGTGTGAAAACAGTATAGGTGATTACTTATAAATTATATGGCTGGCATAACTGGATTACTACTTAGAAAATACAGTTAGAACTTTTCCTCTCAAATATCTTAAAATAAATTCCACATAAACTAGAGACCTACAAAGTAAAAAATTAGACAAAACCATAAGTAATCAAATATATAACCTCAGAATGAAAAAAGCTATTTTAAGTACAGACATGAATATATGGAAATATGGAAAAATGATAGATTTGACCCTAAAAATACTTAATTTTGTATTTGAAAAACACAAAATTATTGGGGGGTGGCACAGATGGAGAGGAATTGGCCAATATTTTAAATGCACATAATTATCAGGAATCAGAAAATTGGATGAGAAAAACACCCATACACTTCTACTAGGAGTGTAAACTTATTTAAGTTTTCTTAAATATAATTTGGCACTGAATCCTTAAATATCTTAAATACTGCATGCATGCGTATGACCCAGTAAATTAATTATTCTATGTTTAATAATTTATGAGAACAATTATAAATGAACACAAAAATGCAATACTTGTACTGTTATTTAAGTCAAAAAGGATTGAAACAAGTATAAAGTAAGAGACTGATTAAGTATATTATAACAAATGCCTAAGTTGGAATATTCTGTAGACCTCAAAAAATTACACTTCTGAAGAATATATATCCTCTAAATAATGCAGTGGGTCCAATATTAAGTGAAAAAAGATGAAAAGCTCTCTATATAGTATGAAATCTATTTTTATAAATAAATGCACAGGTTAGAAGAAAGCACAGAAACACATTTATAAGGGCTATTTTTATCTTCAATACTTTCCCTAATTCATGAAAATAAATTATAACTTTATATTCAGAAACACTTTAATTAGAATACAGGAAAATGGAGTATCTCCAGATTGGAAAGTTTTTCTTTTCCTTCTAAAAGTAAGGAAAAGGTCATTTACCAAAAAACAAAAACAAAAACAAAAAAAAACTTCACTGATTTGACTCCATGAAAGTAGATAATTCTTCATATAAAAAGTGCCATGAACAAAAATGAAGGCACTTGACAAAAAGGGAAAAACATAAGCATATGGGACAAACAGGTAATATCCTATCCTTATATTATCCACTCTACAATATATATTAATTATGTACTAATACCCAACAATATTCTAGCCTCAGAGGGCATAGCAGTAAACAAATAAGAGCAGATGCTTGCCCTCATGGATCTTTCATTCTTATTGGAAAGAAGAGGTAATAAGTAAGTAATGAATAACTTCAGACAGTGGTAAGTGCTATGAAGACTAAAAAGCCTGGGGGGAAAACAAACACAATAGAGGCAGTAATGTAGCAGAATGTGAAGGGTGTGAGAAGGAATGTTATGTCAGAAAGCTGGGGACAGCTCCTCTAAGGAGGTAATATTTAAGCTGAAACATGACAAGACAGTCAAACATGTAAAGACTGGCTGAAGAGGGATTCAGAAAATGGAGAGTCACTAGTGCATATTCTATGAGGTAAGAAAGAGGTTATTAGCTTGTTTGAGAAACAGCTGAAGTGTTTAGAGCATAAAGGACATGGGGGAGACTAACATAAGACAAGTTTAAAAATCGCAAGGCCAAATAATGTTGGGATGTTTATATCTCTATAGTTAATGTGACCTTTCAAATCAATATGGAAAATAACATCTCAAAATAAACAAAGCTAGAAACAAGCCACAATTAGAAAACCAAAACCTGTTAATAAACATATTGAAATTTCAATCTAGCTAGTAAAAAAATATAATTTTCTACCTTTGAAATTGACAAGCCATCACAAATCATTATTTATGTACAATGACAGTGAGGTGAAAAAATGATGAAACATTAATGCTGTTTATGCTAGCAAAGAGTAAGGAAAAAATAATCAAAACCAGAGTGTAATTTAAATAAATTATGGTACATTTTTGCCATGGAAAAGTGTAAGTCCATTAAATTGTATCTTCAAAAAATATTTCATGTTCAATTATGTCTGATATTGCTGACTACACCATTTCTAATCCATTCACAAATTCTATCAGTACTCCTCTAAAAACATCCTCCGTCTCATTATTTCTACTGCCAAAAGCCCTAATCCTAGATACCATAATTTCTGGGACTACTGCAGTAAACTGCCTAATAATTACCTCTCCTAGACCCTAACTCCTTTTCCCTGTTGATCTTCCACACAGCAAGAAGAGTGATGTCCTCAGTGTTAATTATCACCAAACTCACCAAATTATCACCCAATGTCTTCACATTGTAACTATAATACAATTCCAACTTCTTACTATGGCCCATTTAATCCGGTTCTTGCATTATTTCAAAGACCTCACCTCTTGCCACACTCTCTCCTATCTCCCCTCCCAACAATGTTCAACACACACACTTCCATTTCTTTCAATTTTTTTCAATATGCCAAACTCACTCAGATCCAAAGACCTCTGTCCTTGCTCTTCCTGATGCCTGGATGTGATTTTCTTCCTCCTAATCATTTAGATCTCAATTCAAATGTCCCATCTTTGATATTTCCTCTCGCTATCCTAGCTACAGCATACTCCACCTCAACATTTTTTATTATATGCATTTGTTTCCTTCCCAGTACTTATGCCTATCTAAAATTATGTATTTAGTGTCATATGTTTCTCTGCCTCTTCAGCAACAAGAATAAAAGCTCCATAAGAGCAAAGACTTTCTGCATTTCCAGCATGTCAGACAGTGCCTAGCACACAGTATCACTAAACACATTGAATGAAGAGTAAAAATAATTGATTGTACAAAAATAACCAAATGTTAATTATATTTAACTTACTAAGTGACATGCAAACCACGAATATCATATAATTTATAGGCTACAAAAGCAACATATGCTATATTTTATATAAATCTGGAAAATAGATTAAAAAAAACCTATGTAGGCTTTATATTTTATTTTTATTTTTATTTTATTTTTTATATTTTATTTTTATATAGCAAAAATAAAATTAAATGGATTTGAAAATTTATCAAAGAAATAATTGAGATATGAGAATATAAAAAGGTGAATTTACAAAATTAAAAGCTCATGTATACATGTGTATGTGTATAAATAGATGATAGATCTGGATAAAGGTACATATATACTAAAAGAAACAGGAGAGGAATGAGAAAAAAATAGGAACATACTGATCAAAATAATCAAAATCATAAACTGAAAATATTTTCGAGAACACATTTAAAAGGTCATCTTATTTCTGTATAACACATTCACTCAATTTTATAAAACACTAAAAAATCAGAATAAGCACATATTCAATCAAATCTGAAATGAGAGCTCCTTAATAATGTAAATTTCCAGAAACCAGTGATTATCTTCAAAGACTACAAGGAGAAGAGGCAAAAGGGAAAAATAAGTTCTCTGTAAAGTTCTACCACAGGAAGCACTAAAATAGCCATACCGCAGTTATTCCTCTTAGGAAGCCACTGTATCCTCTTACTAGGATAAATTAGATCCACCTGTGGGACTGGTAGTTGGGTTGAAGACTTTCGCAAGACTGCAAAAGAAGCTTCCTTCCCATTTGTATTATGGGAATAATACCAGCTCTGAAAGAGCTAGAAAGGGACTAATGTAAAAAGTGAAGTAATCATAACTTGTTAAATTACATTGTCAAAATGGCATATAACTATTTTTTAAATGGTATCAGTGAGAAAAAAGACTCAACTTTGAAAAGTTATAGCAAGAGCCACAAACCATCATATATACCAGCATATTGCCAGGAAATTCCATTTTCACATAATTAGGACCAAGCCAAGTGTCCAAGATTACTTAGAATTCACTTAAAGCACCTTTCCTGGTAGCATTAACACTAATACCAAGTTGGAATAATGCGCGATTAATTTTAACTGTGGCACTGCTCTGTATTTTAGCAATCCATCCAAAACTTTTAAGGCTTAAATACAAGGAATCAACTACCTCACAATTAGTTGAGTGAACCTAGAAGGGATTTCTGAGACTATAATTCATGGGAAAGCACAAAGGTGAATAAAATTTGGTTCTTATCTTCAAGAAAAAGGTAATATAAACAAAGACCAATCTTTTTTTTTTTTTTTAAAGATTTTATTTATTTATTCATGAGAGAGAGAGAAAGAGAGAGAGAGGCAGAGACACAGGAAGAGGGAGAACAGGCTCCATACAGGGAGCCCGACGTGGGACTCGATCCCGGGTCTCCAGGATCAGGCCCCGGGCTGCAGGCAGTGCTAAACCACTGCGCCACTGGGGCTGCCCAACAAAGACAAATCTAAAACATGATTCTTGGCAAGTGACAATGAACTAGAGTTTATCAATGTATATAGAATGAAGCATACTGATTCAAGATATATCTTAAAAGCAAAATAATTAAGATCTAGAAATAAAAAAGATGACACTGAAGTTAAAGGAGAGGAGAAAGTGGTATTATTTTGATTCTGGGTCACAAGGTATATGGTGAAGTATAAGCAACAATGACTGAGTTGGGAGTCAGAATGAGAATTGAGAACTGAGATTTATTTTGTTTTTCAGACGTGCTGAATCTGTCATAACCTGCAGCACAAGAGGAAAAACATGGAGCTAGGATTTCAGAGAGAAGTGTAAAAAATATCAATTAATGGTCAATTCCCTTTTAAAAAAAAGATTTGTTTGTTTACTTATTTATTTAAGAGAGAGAGAGAGAATACATGCATGAGCAAGCAGGAAGGGCAAAGAAAGAGGGAGAGTGAATCCTCAAGCAGACTCCCTACTGAGCACAGAGCCCAGTACCGAAACCGGGCTGGACCCCAAGGTCCTGAGATCATGACCTGAGCCAAAATCACAAGCTGGCTACTTAACTGAGCCACCCAGATGCCCCTGGCCAATTTTCTTATTATGTGCACTTATATCTGTAATATGAATAAGGCATTTTGCGTAGGAACATTACCTAGGTTTAAGTAGGTTTCAATGAATTTTACGGTTTATAAGATTTTTTTTTTACATTTTTCTTGACCCAGTAAAAGAGGGTTTTTAATTAAAATCCTACTCAAAACCACAATTGAAAAACAAAAGGAGGGCAGCCCGGATGGTTCAGCAGTTTAGTGCCGCCTTCAGCCCAGGGCCTGATCCTGGAGACCTGGGATTGAGTCCCACATCGGGCTCCCTGCATGGGGCCTGCTTCTCCCTCTGCCTGTGTCTCTGCCTCTCTCTCGCTCTCTCTGTGTCTCTCATAAATAAATAAATAAATAAATAAATAAATAAATAAATAAATAAATAAATAAATAAAATCTTTAAAAAAGAAAAAAGAAAAACATAAAGCCATTCAAAAGGAAAAGAAAATGGAATAACAAATACTTAAAAGAGAATTATATTTCAAATGGCATATTTTGAAAAAATATTTTTTAGCATTAATTTTCCTATTTGTCCCTACCAGATGCTTCCTAAAAATTCTCCTGGATTTTAGTTTTCCCAAGTATGCTCACAAAAACTTAGAAAAATAGAACTTTGTTCTTCCTAGTATCAAACTTCTGTCATATGGTAATATTTACCTTAAACTAAGTGAAAAACAATGATAATTAATTTTACTAATTTTTTAAATAGAGTATCTGAATAACTATAGTGATTACAGAGTGGGGTAACTAACAGGAACAAACAGTGTTTCTTGGTATCTAAAGCTGAGCAGCATTAATCACTTGGCCATTTTTTATAGTTTGTTCCTTCTTATGTAAATATATACACAAAAATTTACTGGTATAAGCAATATGACTTTAGATAAATAATAATTACAATTCCTGGCATCTATACTGCTTAAAATTCAACTAACCCTGAGATCTTCCACATTTATTTATTTGTATAACTTTCAACCTGAACCTGCTTGGAATACGTGGTTATCCTTACTTACCATAGTTATATCAATCAACTGTAATAAAACAAGGAAGAAAAATAAAGAATGCAGGGAGCTAAGTGGAGAAAATTGAGCAAAACAGAACTGAAACCTAGAATGAACACGTCTAAGAATAAATAAAGTGAAATGCCACTGGGATAAAAAACATCAGAGGCATAATATATAATTCTTGCCCCTTCAAATAGTTTTTGAAATATGGACAGAAATAATTAAGAATAGAAGTATTAATCACTCAGTAATAATTTTACAAACTTCAATCTCAGGTGTTCAGAAGGATTCGTTAATTTAGCAAGTAATGTATGGAACATGTAATAGAGACTAGATGGTAAGGGGTTCACCATGAAGTCAGTGGCTGTCTCAGAAATGCTCACAATCTAATCAGAATGACAGACAAATTTATAGGTACTACAATAATAGCTTACACAAAGTATCTGTGAGAACATAGTAGAGAAGTATTTATTCTAACCGCAAAGACCAACAAAGACTTCACCTGAATTGGGCATTGATAACTGGAAAGGATTCCACCATGAGGAAAAAGTAGAAAGGGCATTCCAAACTCACAGAATAGCCTAACACAAGGCATGGATATATAGAAATGGATGAACCTTCACAGAAATGTATAGAAATGCAAGCTGCCTGTTAATGGCCTCAGTGTAAGTAGTGTAACAGGATATTAAAATGGGAGTTTTCTGGTTTTCTCTGTTTTGGTTAGGACCCAAAGCTGAGAACAACAGGTTCCAAATACTAGAACTAAGGTAACAAATAGACCATTATCTATGCCACATTTGGAAAAATGTGGCCAAAAATTGTTCAGGCATTGTTTGCTCCACTATTCACATAAAAAATATAAATACATATTGGAGGAGAGGAGCTTATACTGTTTGAGGAAGAAACGGAACACCAATTTTCTCAAATTTTGGCCTATGTCTTTTAGAATATAGAACATTTAAGAGATGACACAGGAACTGGACTTTGGCCTAAAAACAATCTAAGAGATTGTTTAACAAGGCAAGAGATTAAGGTGCCTTTCGTGTGGGGCTACTAACTTAGAAATGGCCAACAACACTTCAGAATTTGTGAAGTAAAGAATTATCTTTTCCAATGGGACAGGTAAGGATTCCTGGGAAGCGAACTTGCATTGAGACATTTTTAAAGGAATTCTGCACAGAGGATTGCAAAGGAAACAAGATAATCCCAGAAGAAAGAGGTCTGAAACAGATTAAAAAGTCAGAAACCAAGGATAGTTGTCAAAAGAAGACAAAGTAAGTATCAACTGCATCCAGGAATTATAGCTGAGTTGTCCTCAAACAGTGGGAATCTTTGATAAACCCAGAAAAGCAAAACAAAGTTACATTTCCAACATACCTTTACTATCAATTAGCTCTTCTCTATTTCTAACCTCAGACTCTGGGAGACCAAGGAGTACTACAAGGAGAAGGAGAAAAACGAAGGCAAAAACTAATACAAATGTCTACTATTTCACATGTCCCCACTCAAGTTTTTAAGCCTTCTTTGAACAAAACTTACAAAAAAAAAATTTCACATTGGATGAGTTTGGAATTTTAATTTCTTAGCCTTGTTTTTTTTTTTATACATATATACCTGAAAAGTAAAGAAAGAATTAAAGAGAGAATGAAAAGAACAAGAAAGAGAGAAGAGAAAGAGGAAGAAGAGCAAGAGCAGAGAAGAGGTAAAAAACATTTGAGCAGCATGCATTAAGGGGGCAGAAAAGAAAATATTCAGGGGGAGATTTCAGGTACAGTGACAGGAAAGAATAAAGTAACTTTCTACTTGTACCCTAGTGAGTTCACCTCTTAATAAATCCATTAAGAGTGATAAATGGTGAACAAAGTAGTCGATTTTAAAATACCAATAATTTCTTAAAGATTTATTTACTTTGGGGGTCAGGTCTGAGGTGGGGGGAGGAGAGAGGGAGAGAAAGAATCTCAGATTCCCCAATGAGTGGGAGCCTGGATGCAGATAAAGGGCTCGATCTCACTGCCCTGAGATCATGACTGGAGCCGAAATCAGGAGTTGGATGGTTAAAAGAATGAGCCATCCAAATGCCCCAAAAGGGGCAATTTTGATATGATTATTGTGGAGTTTAAAATCTTTTATATAAATATAGAAGAATTAAAGTTTTTTAAGGAGTATAAATTATATGTTGTGGATTTGTTTAGGGGAACTTAACATCTATTTCACTCTGCTTCCTGAGTTGCAGAAACTCTGTTAAGTACTAGGTAAAATAAGTTAAAGGCAGACTCCACTCTCAACAAGTTCACAAAGAAAATAGGCACAAAGGCCATTGTAATACATGAGATATTTGCTAGAACAGGTATAAGCAAAGCCTATAGGACCATATAGAAGGGTCATCTAACCAAAGTGTAAGGGATGAAGGAGAAATAAGAAACATCTTTTAGTTAAGGAGAAATCTAGGGATCCCTGGGTGGCGCAGCGGTTTAGCGCCTGCCTTTGGCCCAGGGCGCGATCCTGGAGACCCGGGATCGAATCCCACGTCGGGCTCCCGGTGCATGGAGCCTGCTTCTCCCTCTGCCTATGTCTCTGCCTCTCTCTCTCTCTGTGTGTGACTATCATAAATAAATAAAAATTAAAAAAAGAATTTAAAAAAAAAAAAAGGAGAAATCTAAAAAGTGAGACCTGAAGGATGAGGCTGAATTATACAGATGATAGCAGCCTAGGGATAAAGGGGTGTTGTGAGTGGTTGGAAAGAATGCTGCTGCCCAAAGAAAGCATGACATATTCTGGGAACTGCAAAGTGATGAATATCAATTAATCAATACTGCAGTTTGCAAGGAAAGAAATGAGGTTGAAGACATAAGGGGGGAGCCAGATCACATGCACAGAATTTAGATTTTGTTGTAAGATAAAAATGAGGTCCACTAAAGTTTTAGTAATACTCATTTTTCTATATACTGTGTATCTGGCATACACAAAGCACTTTTTCACATGTTTTATTGTTTTTCCTCACAACAACCCTGTGAGGTAGGTGTAGTGATTTCTTAATAACAGATTGAAAAAAAAAAAAAAACCTTACAGTTGTTAAGCAATTTATGCTTTATTAAATAGCTACAAAGTGGCAGTCAGGATTCCAGGCCATGCTTCAGAAAATATATTAGGAACATTACTCACACACAGGCACACAAACACACACACATACACACACACACACTTTATCTATGACACATAAAAATTTCAGAATTGAAGGCAAATTTTACGTAATAAATGTTTGTTAACTTAGTATTAAAGATAAAGAGATTTGTGGCATAAGTAGTCCTTCACCCACACTTAGATTTTATCCACACTTTACATTTTTCAACTAATTAAATTACTTGGGAAATAACTGAAGAATTCATAAAAAATGATAGGAATTAGTTGATATATAAAACAAGAATAACAAACATTCAGGTAATTATATGATTATCTTATCTTCATATAACTAGCCTGGGGTTTTTGGGAAAAAAAAAAACATTCACATTTATTTCTAAAATATATAAATTCAAACTGCAAGTATTGTTCTATGGATATCAATTAAGTTTTGGATGATAGAAAATATTCTGAATACTAAAGTTTATTAAATAAAGTAACTCAAATACTAACCATTTAGTGTAAAAAGAATTGTCTACCCAATGTTAAGTTGCAAAAGCATCTCCTCAGTATTCACAATAAAACATCTGAAAGTATTCATTTCCCTATCACATGACAAGAATCTATTCAGACAAATTTGAGAAGATAAATAGTATTTTAGAAATTCGTTTGGGATGAATATAAAAATATGTCCCTAACGCAATGATGAAAGTATGTATTTTATAAAACTAAGAGAGTATCTAAGAATTTTAAAATATAGATTGAAAGTCTCTATGAAAATGTATGCTCTGTAAAATGAGTTTAAGTAAATTCAACACCTAAAATACATTTCCTTATATTTTATTTTCTCACCAATTTCACTATTTCTTCAGTTGGTGCTACATTTTGTTTTAAAGCCTCCAACTGAAAGCTAGATGTTACTAGAACATTACTGAGAGACATCTAAGTACATAGTATTAAGTATTAAAAATTCATTTCATCTATGTACTTGTTTCATTTTTTCCTATTTCAAACAAGAGATTATACTGGGAGAAGATGAAAAATACAAATTTAAGATTTAATTATTCTTGATGTAGTATTTCTGAATTCCAAAATTATTAAATGAATATAAATTATATAATAAGCCCAACCACAATTCTGGTTCTTCAGAATAAGATGAAGAGCCCCTCTCTTGGAAAACAATCAAATAGAAAAATTAAGTATCTATAAGATACTTTATGCAATGAAGATAATTTCTAAATAAACTAAACAAATGCTCCAAATATACAGTTTAAATACCAACATTTTCCTTTATTTTTGATTATACAAGTAGTACATGTTCATTTAATTCATATAATACAGAAGTATATTCAATAAAAATGAAGTTTCCATCTAATTCCCTTTTCCAAATAACATATATTAGAAGTATATTAAATTATAAGATTCATATGGTTAAAGATTGAATCTATTAAGTTGTTAAACTTACATCATCCACAGAAGGTCTAATATATAACAATTCAGTATAAATGAAAAATATATACTCAGATATGCACAACAGGTATAGTTTGTACTTTTTCATCAAAAAAGAATAGAAAGCATGTGGTCTATTCTGTCAAATATAATTATTTCAGTTAATAAAATAAATGGGATTAAGCAATACTTACAATTACACTGTTTGTAGAAAATGCAAAAGAACCAATTATAGCAAATCAAGTTTTACATATACTGATAAAATACCTTCTTGCTAGATATACATAAGTACAGTATGCTATGTCTAAACTATATTCTTTAAAATATTAATGTTTACTTCTTTGGTGATTTAACTGTTGAATGAAGTATTAAGACTAATTAAGGGGGAAGTCTCATTAAAAAGTTAGATTTTGGTAATATTTAACTGCACTCTACTTTGAATATAAAGAGAGCCTAGTTTTAAAAAAATTTACAAGATACTTCTATGATGAATAGGATATTGAGAATTTTATTTATTCTCAAAAAAAGTTCATTTCAAAACACTAGGGTAACTCCACTATAAAATTAGAGATAGTTAAAAATCTTGATAGGAAATCAGACCTCTTTTTTTTTTTTTTAACTCTAAAATACTATCACTGGGCTTTTAATTAATACAAATAATGTTCTAACTAGGTAAGTAGTTAGAACATTTATCTAACTAGAACAAAGTTACTTGCACCAAAAAATCTGGATTACATAACATAAGTTACAAATCTGAATACAAAGAATTCTGCCCCTGAGTTAAACAGAAAACATATAAAGAAAGGGTCTATAGAAATAATTTCTTCCACCCACCTCGTTTTACAAGTAAGTTAACTGTGGCCCAGAGAGGCTTTTATCTGCTTTGACTGAGAATCTATAGGCATAGAGATATACACAAATATCATTTAAATTATGATATAAAGTTACCTAAACAAAGACACTGTATTTCATATAATTAAGGTTCTGTGAAGACTATGAGATACTAGTTTCTTGCCATAGAAATTCTACAGATGCACAAAAAAATAGATAGTAAGTCATACTGCTGACTAGAAAAGCAAAAACAATGAAATATAACAATCCATATCATATTGTTTAACAACAGACACAGCATTTCCTAATGTTATTTTCCTATCCTATAAGACATAAACATGCCAAACTGTTACTAAAGATAGCACTCTGGTAAAATGCTTTTACAAAAGGAACAAGTAAATCATTAAAAAATGAAATGGGAGAGAAAGACTAAACTACATTAAGTGAAAGTTCAAATATTTACCATGTCTTCTCTCCCAAGCTGTTTCAATGTGTTAAAAAAAAATTCAAACTCATTGCTTCTTAAACAAAGAATCAAAATTAGGTTCATTATAAACTGGCTTTGTTGCAAAGCTTTCACCCAAGAATGAAAGTATTAAGACTAAGACATAAAACAGTGTAAGCAAAACTAATTAGGATGTTCCTGTTGAATTTTAAGTTGATTTGTTACTTAAGAACACAGCTCTAAAATCTTAGATAATATTGGTTTGGTTATTTGAAAATATTTAAAAACAAATTGATTCTTTTAAGTTTCATTAAAAGTGAAGTGTTTATAAAAGCACTTTAGTTTCATATGCTTTTAGAATAAAACAATCGCCAAGGAGTGCATCCATTTGTTTGTTATACCAATCACAAATTAGATGACCTTAAAAATAAAATTTAGAGCCAGGGAGAGCAGCACTAAGTTTAAGTGACCTCAATACATTTTTAAATGATGCTTCCCAGTTATTATTCTCTTATTGGGTTTTCCAGTCTAGGACGGGTACACAAGAAACTTACAGTCTATGTAGTACTCCTAGTCAGTTTCACTCTGCAGATGGCACAGTGGAGAAATACCTTCTGTACAGGACCATGTACAATTTCTTCCGCAGCTGTCAGCACCTAGGGGAAAGTGCGCTGTTAAACAGTTGCTGCGTTCCACCTCAGAAGTGGCTGCAATTCGGTGGTGGGTGAAGTGACTCCTGTACATATATACAGGGATGAAAAGTACTATAGAAAATGAAAATATTTAACAACAAAAGTGGCTGTCCCAAAAACTGTGCCACAGAAAAACAAAATACATCATTAAGTACCAAGAGCCCTTACAGATGGGCTATTGTTCATTTAAAAATTCGATGTTAAGAATGATTGAGGAAAAAAGTAGAAATACAATTATTCAATTCACAACGTAACTATAAATCAATGTTAAAACGCATAATGTTGAAAAATTAAACCCAAACATAGTATACTGATTTATAACATTATTTCTATAGTAATTTACCTAATAAAACCAAGCAAATATATACAATTAGATTCTTACTATGTTCAGCTATTTTAATGCTTTTGTTTTAGATGACAATTCAAGAGGGTAAAAACAAAATAGGTGAGATAACAGAACTGAAGTATAAGTGACATGACAATATCTTAAAAATGTAAGGAAACTCATCCTAAAATTCTAAATTACTTTATATTAAAAAAAAACACAATTTTATAAAATAGTAAGTCCTCAAAACTAGCAATGGTTATTTTTCATATAATGGAGCTTTAAAAGTGAACTCAAATAAAATGACAACTTTTCTTCTTCAGAGTTAGAGTTATAATCTAAATACAGTCTTCATCCTTAGCCCAAATCAATGTTACCTAAGTACACAATAACTTGAATTCATTCGTACAGAAAATTATTACCTCCAACTTTTACTACAACTATACCTTTTCTACATATTTTATATTGATGGAATCATTAGATCAAATTTAAAAATTATTCTCTGAGAATATCATTGACTCAATCACAAGGCTGGAAGGCACTATCTTTCTAATTTTTTATCTCTAGGCTCAGCTATTATGTTTATACTACTATAAAGAAGTAACAGTTTACGTTACTTCAAAATATTCACATTTAGATTCCTGAAACAGATTGAGGATGCTGAGAAGCAGAGCCCAACAAATCTGACTATTAAAAAGCATCCATCAAACTTCTGAATCTCACTTGCCATACCAGAATTTATGTATTTGTTTTGGCATATACTCAACAGAGTTAGAGATAGTTCACAATTTCCTTTCAGCTTCCTTAAATTCTTTCTAGAATAAGCATAGTGTAAATAAATATTACATCCCTTAAGTTACAAGAGGTTGTAGAGGAAGACAAAAGTATAGAGTTTATCAGTCTCTTTATTAAAAGAAGACATAGATCAGAGATTCTCAATCTGAAGTCCAGGTATGGGATGATTTAGGTAATCTAGAAATTCTACAAAATTGCATGCTAAAATAAAGACATATTATATGGGTCCACAAGCATATTTTTCTAAGGCAAGTGGGTCGTTTTTGTGAAGTTCTCAAAAGGTTCTGTGACTTCCCCTCCAAAATTTAAGAACTACTGATTAGTGATATGAAGATACCCAATTGAGTAGGCATCCTTATTCATTTAAATTAAATGTCTAACTCTGAGCAGCCGTTTTCTTTTTGTACTATGAATAACAGATACAGGGATGTTCCAACAACTAAATGAAATTATTCACATAAATACATGGTACAGTATCTGATCTATTATTATCAGTAATAGTAATAACTGCTCAAAAAAAAGCTCATCTCAACGTAAACTTCCTTATAGGGTCTCATCTTGTTTACTTCTAGGTAACTTCATAGCTGCGTCTTCTACTTTTATTTAGCTCTATCTTCTAAAAGAGACCAATATCACGAGCTCTACATTTCTATATTATTTTAGATGTTAATGCTAAATACAAGTTTCAGAACACTGCTATGTATTCCTAGAGTCTATATTTCCAAGAGAGTCACACTGGTCCCTTCTATGACATTGTACTTACTTTGAACAGGCTCAGATAATGGAAAATATTCAGCTCCAATTGTCTATATAAGATAATTTAATTTCCTTTATGGGTCTTTCTTTTCATGCATACAATAACATTCAAACAAAAAAATCTAAATTTGAAGAACCTATCAAAAGGGATCACATTTTCTGAAAAGGTTGTACAAGAAACATTCTTACTTTCATAATCATTTTCTTTATTCCTTTCATTTTTGTCTTTCTGAAGGTAAATGATTCAATATACAATCATACCGGTACATCCTTTAAAAAGAATCTGTGAATTATGACATCTGTAGATTACCATACCCTTAAAATAAGTTCACAATATTATAAAGAGCATTACAAAATAGTGTTTATGGTGTTCTTCAAGATTGTGGCAACTTTTAAATACTTATCAAAAATGTCAAATGAACTTTTACCACATATTAAAGATTCTCAGTGAAGAAATTGAAAGGTTTGCTTATGTATGTACAAAATAGTAGGATATGATGCAACTATATAGTTGGTTCCCAATAATTTCAATTGGGAAAAACGTTTTTCTAGAGTCTTCTCACAATGAGTTACATTTTATGTATTCACACACTAATAAAATACATAGCAATAAGATAAAAAGGGAAAAGCCTTCAAGTAAAGTAAAGAGAGAAACCTATTAAAGCATTCAGAGTATTGCAACACAAAGGACAGGCAGGAATAGAACATACAGTACATGTAGGGGTCAGTGAGGAGGAGGACAGTAAACACAGGCTCAATTAGGCTAAAGAGTTTTAGAATATTTTACTCCAAAGGGTGACATGTTGAGAAGCATTTTACAAAAATCACTCTAGCAGCATCATGGAAAATGAGCTAAGGTGTGGATGGTTCAACTGGGATGAAAACAATGGGAATATATAATTAGGAATAATAAAAAAATCTATTAAAAAAAAACAAAAGTATACTATTATGTAAAAACTAGAAGAGTAAAAATTGTCAGATAAATCAAAGCTATTTCTTTTTTTTTTTTCAAAGCTATTTCTAAAGTTTGAGTATAGAAACTAGCATTCCTACATTCATTTATTCACTCAATAAAAAAACTGTCTCCTATGAGTCCTTTAAAACACTAGGTAAAACACTGAACAAAGGAGCCAACAATTTGCCCTTTCAAAGATTACATGCTAATGAAAAAGAAGATAAACTTCTTATAATAAAATATATAGAAATCATATAATATAATAAATTATAATAAAATATATAGAAATGATTCAGATATAAACCAAAAAAAAATGTTATAGGAACAGACTGACAAATATACTATTTTAACAGAGTAGTCAGAGAAAACCTAAAGAAGCAGCATTAAGTGAACAAAGAATGAAATGACATGAGTCCACAGACTATCTGGGGTAAAAACACTACATATAACAATAAGAGCAGAGTTCTGAGACAGGAACAAGTGATCAAAATTTTAACCTAGTGTCAGATCACATAGAACCTTCCTTATAGGCCATAAATAAGGCCTTTGAACTATTAAAAAAAAAAAAAAAGGCCCTTACAGAAAACCACTGCAGTATTTGGACTGGGGAGTGATATAATCTGTTTTATCTTTTATAAGGATCATAGGAGCTACTGTGGTGGAATTGATAGTAGCCAACAAGAATGGAAATACAGTAGCCCCCCTTTATCCACAGTTGTTATAACCTTCTGCAGTTTCAGTTACTCATGATCAACTGCTCTCTGGGAGCATGTGATCCTCCCTCTAGCATATCATCGGAAGGTCAACAGTAGCCTAACACTACACACATCACAATGCCTGTCATTAACTTTACTTTTTTTTTTTTAATTTTTATTTATTTATGATAGTCACAGAGAGAGAGAGAGAGGGGCAGAGACACAGGCAGAGGGAGAAGCAGGCTCCATGCACTGGGAGCCCGATGTGGGACTTGATCCCGGGTCTCCAGGATCGCGCCCTGGGCCAAAGGCAGGCACTAAACCGCTGCGCCACCCAGGGATCCCTAATTTTACTTTTCATCACATAGGCATTTTATCATCTCACATCACAAGATGGTTGAGCTCAGTGCAATAAAATATTTTGAGACGGATCACATTCACATAACTTTTATTATGGTATATCATTATAATTGCAATTCTATTATTAATTATGTTGTTAATCTCTTACTGTGTCTAATTTGTAGATTAAACTTTGTCATAGCTATATATGTACAGGAAAAAACAGTATACATAGGATTCAGTACTATCTGTGGTTTCAGGCATCCACTAGGGCCTGTCTTGGAAGATATACTGTATTGGTACTACTATACTAGCAGGACTGTGGTAAAATTTACATAATAATATGAGGTGAGATTAATAACCAGAACTCAAGACTAAGAACAAAAAATCATCAATCATGTATTTAACATTCCGAAGTCAGAACATGTGAGAACCAACTGCTCCTCCATAACTGAAACATGTTCACTTTTCTCAGTTTCTTTTAAACCCAGAACTCTCTACTTTTGTCTCATTTTGAGTGAGTCTACCAACTTGAGAATTTGTTTCATTTTCTTAAAATGTAGTTGGGCTGTGTGTTGTCAAAGAATTCAAATCCAGAAAGAGGTGATCCAAAAGACTGGCAAGAGGGAGGACGGTTATCTCATCTCTCTCAGCGGACTTCTGCTTCCATTTATACTGCTTGTCATCCCATGCCCACTCCCCTTCCCCAAGCTTATTTGAGAGGGAAAAAAAACCCTCAAATTTGGAAATCAGGGTAGAGAGAACCGAAGTCACTACCTGTAATAGCAAGAGTGCTTTGGCTGTGAAGGCAGCTGAACTTGAGCCTCCAGACAGCAGGGATCCTAGCAGCCTTTTACATCCAGAGATGTAAAAACTGAGAATGAATAGAAGACAAGCCAGAACTGGATGGTGTGACACTCCAAAAGTATCTTACCCATAAAACAGGTTTTACACACATGCTGCATCAGAATACCAGTGTTTGTCTCTCTTTCCCCACAGAAGGCATAAAGTCTAGTCAGTGTTTAGCAGAGAAGCAGAAGTAGAAAAATAGAACAACACAAGTTCTCCTGAAAAAGTTCTCCTATATATAAGTCTCCTCATAGGAGAACTTTTCCCCTTTTCCATCTCTTTCCTCTAGATATCAGAACCCAAGAGGAGAAATAGGAATTTAAATGAAAAAGCAGATCACCTGCCACTCACTGGAGTGAACAGACTGAATGACTAGATACAACTCTTTCTATAATCTAGAGCCCAAGTGGCACTGAGTAGAAGGGGAAAATATGAGT
Source organism: Canis lupus familiaris (assembly GCF_011100685.1). NCBI lineage: Eukaryota > Metazoa > Chordata > Mammalia > Carnivora > Canidae > Canis > Canis lupus. The sequence goes on from NC_049229.1 coordinate 6,364,978, forward strand.
TTTAAATTGGGCTATGAGGTTAAAATTCAAATTAGGCAGATTAAACAGACTCCACTAGATTAAAGTCAGATTAAAGTGATTTTCTGAAGTGTCCAAAAAGCTATAACATTTTCTCGAGATGAGTTAAGAAACAAAGTGGCTTGACCAATCATTAACAAAGGTGCTACTGGAGAAAAATATAACCATTCCATGTTTCCATTCCCACTTAATTCTCCACCTCAATTCATACTGTGTTATGAAACATCGTTAGCGCCGTTAGGCTATTGAGTGATTCTGACTTTTTATCGCTCTAAAATATTCTACCAATATCACACTAAATGCCTGCATTAACAATTTTACTTCCTATTCTTAAGAATGACTAGTAATGACATAACTATAGGCATTTTATAAGGAATTCCTTAGATTTTCCCCTTAAATACAAGTTAAATATTTATTTTCAACATTTATAATTTTAGATCTTATTACAAAAACTAACAAATACTAGGTTGTATAGAAGCTAAAAAGTAAAATGTCCTTAAATAAGACTTAAAAGCTTGCAGAACAAAAAGGCTCCCATGCAGGATAAAAGGCAAAAGGGCAAAAAGGAAAGAAAAAAAAAAAAAAAAACAGACTAGACATTCACAATGGAGTAATTTAAAACACAAGTTTAGAGAATATTCTGTGCTGACTCATAGCTTAATAACTAGGACTTTCCCTCAAACTGAATCATATTCTTTCCAGTCATTTAGTATTTAATGTTTAATGGGAATTCCCTAAAAATTCAGATAAATCCTTTAACATAAGTTAAGAAGTATCAGTATTTCACATGACTAAATTATACATAACCGTATCTGTTTAAATGTCACATTTTTAGAGAATTCAGGATCCTATTATATTGGTTATTTTATAATACTTTATGTAAAGTTTCCATGTATTTTATAATCATTCATCATCCTAAATTATGCCATGTATATTCAAGATATATTTAATCAATTGGTCCTTCTCAGAGATACAACATAATGAAAAGAAAATAATGTGAGTCAAAATTACAAAACTAAGTTCTATGTTTATACCTTTTTCCTAGGCTATATTTTAATAGGATATAAAAATAAATATTTTGTTGTAAGTCAAATTGAAAAGTAAGGAAAATCGTGCAAACTCAAGTCATCCAAACCTACACGTTAATTCACTGTTAGTAAATAAATATTAGCCAGAATGTCAACACAATATTAAGGGGAATAACATAGTTGGAAGACGGACGCTAAACAACTTTGAGACTTACTAAACAGCCACAGTAGTCAAAATATGTGGTATTGGTTAAAGAACAAATTGGTCAATGGAAGAGAACAGAAATAAATGCAAGCAAATATAATCAGTTGATCTTTGACAAAGGAACTAACAAAATTCAATGAAGAAAGCATAACATTTTCAACAAAGGATGCTGGCACAACTGGCATACACATGCAAAAAAAAAAAAAGAATCTGGATACAGATAATAAACCTTTCATAAAAATGAATCAAGACAAAGATAATAAAACTCCTGAAATATCACATAGGAGAAAATCTTGGCGATATGGGATTAACAATGACTTTTTAGAAACAATACCAAAATCATAATCCATATAAGAATAAAACTAAATCAGAATTCATTAAAATTAAAAACTTCTGTAAAAAAAAAAAGGTAAAAAATTTTAAAAACAAGCCACAGATGAGGAGAGTGTGCAAAACGCACATCCAAATATATATTAAAAAAACAAAGAATATACAAAAACTCAAACTCCACCAATGAGAAGACAATTTTTAAAAATGGGCAAAATATCTTAACAGATATTTCATCAAAGATATCTTACATATAGCATGTAAGCATATGAAAAGATGCTAAACATCCTAAGTGTATCAGCCTGTTAGGGCTGCAACAACAAAGTACCACAAACCAGATGGCTTAAGCAATAGAAATTAATTGTCTCATAATTTTGGAGGCTAGAAGTCCAAAATCAAGGTGTTAGCAGGGTTGGTTCCTTCTGAGGGCTGTCAGGGAAGGATCAGATCCCAGGCCTCAATCCTTGGTTTATAGTTGGCATCTTCATGTTTCCATGGAATTCTTCCTGTATGCATATCTCTGTGTCCAAATTTTCCCTTTTTATAAGGACATCAGTCATATTGGCCTAGGACCCACTGTAATAACTTCATTTTACTAATTCTGTGAAGACCCTATCTCCAAATAAGATCACAGTTTGAGGTACTGGTGGTCAGGACTTCAAAATATGAACTTGGGTAGGGAGGAGATAATTTAGCTCAGAATGGTATATCATAGGGAATTACAAATTTAAAAATCAATGAGATACTACTACACACCTATTATAATGGCTAAAATCCAAAACATTGATACCAGCAAATGCTAAGGAAGATGTAGAACAGAAACTCTTATGTACTGCTAATGGAATGAAAAGTGGTACAACCATTTTGGAAAACATCCGGCAGTTTTTTCAAACTAAACATACTCTTATCACATGATCCAGCAACCACACTCTTTGGTATTTACATGAATGGGCTGAAAATTCAGGTCCACTAAAAAATCTACACAGAAATGTTTATAGCAGCTTTCTTCATAACTGCCAAAACTTAGAGCCAACCAAGATGTTCAACAGGTGAATGAATTAAGAAACTGTGGTATATCCATATTACAGAATATTAATCAGTGATACAAAGAAATGAGCTATCATGGCATCAAACAAAGGACATGTAAAAATTTTAAATGCATATTGCAAAATGAAAAAAAAAAAACCTTATCTGTATGAATCCAAATATACAACATTCTGGAAAAAGCAAAACTACAAAGCCAGTAAAACAATCAGTGATTGCCAGAAATGTATGGGGAGGGAACATAGAGGATATTTAGGAAAGTGAAATTGTTCTGTGTTATACTGTAATGGTGGATACATATCACTATATATTTGTAAAAACACAAAGTGAATTCTAATGTAAACTATGGACTTCAATTACTAACTTATCAATATCAGTACATAAATTGTAACAATTGTACCACATTAATGCAAGATGTTAATAATAGGAGAAACAGTGTTCTGGGGGTACAGGACAAAAAATATATGGCAACTCCTTGGACTTACTACTCAATTTTTCTGCAAGCCTAAAACTGCTCTAAAAATTGAAGTCTGTTAATTAAAAAAAGAAAAGTGGCTGTTATATTAAGACGATTGAGAAGTGAAAGGTTTAGGATAATTACATGGAAATAGAAATAGACCTAAAAATCTATCATGCAAATGATGACAATATTATTTTTGCAGTAATTGTTATGAAAGTAAATTATGCAAGAAATACATTATATCTAATTTTAAAATATGTGACTTGAGTATAAGGCAGGTAAGAAACAATGGTAACATTGTTATGATGGCTGATATGCAAATGAGCTTATCAAGGTAAAACTTTTTTGTTCCTCATTTTCCCCTGACATTCTTTTGTAAAGCTATTTTTTTATAGTCTTACCAAAAAACATTTTCATTCTGAAGCTTCTTTTTCAAGTTATTGCACTTGAAATGGAACACAGTGAAGGAGAATAAGCATTTCATGTATTCAAAGTAAGAAATTTAAACATACATCTAAACAAACTTACTTTCATCATACATAAGTTTGTGGGATCTCGGTACATATTAAGCTATATGTTTATAAAGGTAATTTAAGCCACAAAACACAATAAAATTATAATCTAAATATAGGAAAGCTGTGTCTGGGAAACAAGGTTTAAATAGGCCAAGACATTTTGTTAGGTTTAATGTGCTATTTTAATTTCAGAAACCCAGATAATGCCATGGATATAACAGTATCAAGAGTTTGATGTTATTTTTTAAAAAATATCCATGCTATACTTACTTTAATCATTATAAAATTCCCTAGCTTACCTGATGATATTAGGATGGAACAAGGTGATATCGTTTCAGCAAAATGAAACAGAAAACTTCTCACTAAAAGAATGCAAGGATAAGTTTTTCCTCCCTGCCTACATATTATATGTCTTACTTGGACACAACTGAACATTTATATAGACAAGGGAATTTATAATTAACTATGACATGAATTTTCAGAGAGGTTAATAGTTCTCTACCCTTTTAAAATTTTAAAAAATAAGTTATTGTTCTGGTGTGTAGATTTACAGATCTATCTATACCTCTGTGCAATCATTATTCTATTTTTTTAAAGATTTTAGTAATTTATTCATGAGAGACACACAGAGAGAGAGGAGAGAGAAATAGAGAGAGAGAGAGAGGCAGAGACACAGGCAGAGGGAGAAGCAGGCTCCATGCAGGGAGCCCGATGTGGGACTCGATCCCAGGTCTTTAGGATCAGGCCCCTAGGCTGAAGGCAGGTGCTAAACCGCTGAGCCACCTGGGCTGCCCCTTCTATTTATTTTTAAATATTCTTCAGTACATATAGGACTCTAATGCGTCTTTCATAAAATGAGAAATAACCATTAATATTTTATGAAATATTAAAACCAATAACCATTTATATTTTATGAAAATATAAAATACCCTGGTAGCTGTATTAAAGATAATGATTAGATAAAGTCTGGTTTGGATCCAACAATGTGGAATTAATCTTACTCTGATCATTTATTAAATACTCTACTGGCTCCCATAATTCTGGGAAGGATACTGAATACCCATTTATAAAAATATAAGATAACTATAAATTTTAATATCATTTTCATCTGATGTAAACAGGTTTATATTTGAGATTGTCTTATTATCAGTTGCTATTGACATTACCAAATCTAAATATCCATGAATGATATTCAAGATATCATACACCAAATTTGTACTTTATGTGATACTAAAAATAAATATATGCTTTATCATGACTCTAAGACCATTCCCTAATTTAAGAATGCCAAAAATGTACATGAATCTCTCAGAACTCCTTATAATATCTATAAAGTATCTTATCATATTTAATAATACATATCCTTAAATAATAATTTCCTCAAATTTCCTCTACACAAAGTTATAGGAATATAATGAGATCATTCATTGTGATAATTTAGTAAAACTTTATTGAATAAAAAAATTTAAATTTATTATCTATGCCAGGTAAAGACACAGCACAGAGACTATCAACAAAGAGATAATCTATAACTTCCCAAGGTTTTTATAGATAAAAATCAAATAATGGCAGTCTTTACCTAATTCATAGAAAAATTAGATTAAGGGATAAAACTGCCTAATTTTAATATTACACCTAATTCTTAATATTTGGCAACTCCCTCCTATTGCCTATACTAGAATATTCTATTAGTATAACATGGTAGTTATGAGGAGAGACCTTGGGGGGCAGACTGTGAGCAAATCCTACCTCTGCCTCTAATTTTACAGACAAAAAAATGTATATATATATGTATATATTTACATAGATTTATGCATATACACATTTCATGTACATATGTATATGTTAAATAATGCAATTAATGTGTATATACATTTATGGATATGTATATATGCATGCACACACAAACACATACACATATATATGTAGCGCATATATATATATATATATATATGCTTTGAGCAAATCACTTTATCTCACACGATTATTGTGTGAACTTATTCAGTTAATATACAGAAAGCATATAGTTATAACTGTCCCTGGCTCACAGAGAGTTCCATATAATTATTAGCTATTATTATTATTACCATTGCTGCTGCTCTACTAATGTTAAGTTTAATATACTGATGTTCCCAATGTTCTGCAGAATATGATTTACACATATTCTATCACTTGAATAAGGAGATAAGTTTGGGGACTACTGCCACTGAAACAGAAAAAAAGCATGGAATTTTGAAATTTACTTGGAATTTTTAGAGGGAGTAGAGGAATAGCTGTGCGCAGGAAGTATCTCTTGTCACAAAATATTTTGAACTCTCTTGAATTTAAAATCTATTTGCATGTCATATGAGATTTGTGAGTAGAGATAATAGAATTGCATCCTATCCCAAACCTTCTTTATTCTTTAACAGCAGCAGCTGACACAGGAGAATAATTTCCTGCTTCACTGTGCTGACAGTACATCGCCTAGATTCAGAAATTATATCCTCAGCAGGAAGGCAATAGGTTTCTGTCTATACTGAAGAAACAGGAGGATAGAAAAATTACACAAATAGAAATGATTTATTATTATTATAAAAGAAAAACCAAACTATATTGAATAGATTTTATTTTTAGCTGGTGACTCTAAGTAGAATCAAGTTTATTTTAAATTTCAAGTGTTTGGCCATAATATATTTTAAAAATAAAAGATTTATGTTTTCATAATCTTTAAATCTTGGAAACAAACATCATATTTCTACTTCTGAAATTTTTAAACAAAGGAAAAATTCTAATAAGATCAACTAAAATTTATTGGTCCTGATTTTTTTAGTTATACCTAGTGTGTAGAACACTTTGTCCTTGTTCAGACAGTAAATGTCATTAAAAAAAAAAAAAAAACTCTGAAAAATGGTGGTAAACTATAATTTTTTATGTTAATTTTGTGTTACCAAAAAATTACTCTTCATTCAATAAGTTACTTCTAAATGTACATTTGTGAGTGTGCCGATATGCAGTATATTTATAAACTACTAGGTTTTCCTCTAAATACTCTAGTGACTTGCTTTATTTAAAGTGATTTTTAAGATGTACATTAGTTTCAGTAACTCTAAATGTCATGAAGGTATTGTAGACTTCTTGCCTATAATGATAAAGTATCAATCTCAGGTTCTAGAAGTAAGTTCCCAGATTCAATTTTTTCTGCCATTTATCAGTCATGTGGTATTAGGCAAATTACTTATCATTTTGTTCCCTCATCTATAAAATGAGGATAATAATAATGTCTTTCTAATGAGATCTGTTTGAAGATTAAATGAAAATCTACATTACAATACTTAGAACAAATCTAGCACATGGTAAAGATAAATGCTAGTGGTCAATAATATTACTAACATGGCTGAGTGTGGCAGATTCAGCATACTCCCTTCTGAAACTTCACTAAAATGACAAAAAAGTACAAAACCAAAGGACAAAGAAAATGGCAGAGAAGACAAGAGTAAACAAGAAATTAAACATGGTTGTGAAAAATAAAAAACAGGCAGAAGACTAGAGACTCAGCACAGCAGAGGAAGCTGAAAACTAAGTGGCAGAAAAAAAAAAAGGATAATAGAATTTGCCTAATGGAATTCCAAAAAGACAAGAGGTAATTTTAGCAGTGGATACTGAGGAATTCTCTAAAAGTCTATACAGAGAACACTTTCACACATGGGTTAACTACTGCATTCCACATGTCTTCCACTTCCGGATCAGAGGGCTGAATGTTTTGAACAGAGATATTCCTTAGAAGTAACAAGTACAACATAGATAAGGAACAAGGGTCAACTGGATCTCAACTGGTTCCTAAATGTTGGTAGGTAGAAGTAAACTATCCAGAAAGAATATTTGCAGATTCACTGGAGAATATTTAAGACCTCAGAGAATAGACCTATAGATACACACAATCTGGCATCTCCCAGAAAAATTCAGGCTCTTTGCTTAATCATACTCATGAAGCCAGCAAGGCAACAATTCTTGTTCTCAGACACACAGCTTCCAACCAAATCTGCAGTATCTCATTAAGTCAAGGCTTTCAGAAAAGTCTCCAACATTAAGGACTAAAATTGTATTGAATAAACAAAAAAAAGTACTCAAAAGAAACAAAACACAAAGAGCAGAAGAATTCTTAAAAAATATTAGCCTCATAGATATAAAATATACCAATTATAGACTCAAGATAAAAACAATGTGCTATGTGAAAAAAAAGAAAAAGAATAATCAGAGAAACAGTAAGAACATTTAGAAAATAAAGATGGCTGAAATAAAATATTTAATTAAACAAAAATTCTAGAAAATGTCCTAGTAAGTAGAATATAAAGGAATGAGAAAAAAAAAAAAAAAAGGACAGAAAAGAGAATGGGATTAATGTCTTTATAATTCTGAGGAAAAATTATTTTATAGACTATAACTATATACATAAGCCAGTATCTTTTTTTTTAATTTTTATTTATTTATGATAGTCACACAGAGAGAGAGAGAGAGGCAGAGACACAGGCAGAGGGAGAAGCAGGCTCCATGCACCGGGAGCCTAACGTGGGATTCGATCCTGGGTCTCCAAGATCGTGCCCTGGGCCAAAGGCAGGCGCTAAACCGCTGCGCCACCCAGTGATCCCCATAAGCCAATATCTAATCAAAAGGGATGATGGGATGAAGATATTTTCAAGTAAGCAAATTTGAATGGCTCCCTTATCAAGAAGCACCTGAAAAATAAAATATACTTCTGAAAAAATGAAAGAGAAAAAAGGAGGAGGGGGGGGGAGAGCAAAGGATTCAGGAAATTAACGATCTAGCTCAGAAGAATAGCTAGGCAAAGTCCCAAGATGTTCACCAAGTACTAGAAGTAGAAAGCAACCAATCTAGATTGAGAACAAACCATTTTGGAAAGAAAGAACTCTATAAAAAAAAGACAAATTTGATAGTGTTTCAAATCATATTTGAGCATTCAAAAAAATTACTGATATGCATATAAGATGCTGAAACATTTAGGGGGAAAATAGTAGCATCACTTCACTCGGAAAGAGCAATGTTTATAATATGATACTTTAATACAAAATTATTGGAGAAGTATGTTGAGAAAATGGAGTGATTACTGTGTAAGTATATGAGAGAATGAAGTGACACAAATGTAAGAATAATCAACTTCCAACTTATCAAAAGGGAAATTAATAGAGGAAAAAAATCGATAAATCAATAAAGAACAGCACCAGCAGAGTGGCACATAAAAAAATCCAGACGTGAATTGAAACTTATGTCTTCAAATGATAAAATTTTCCTTTTTTCACAATTTATTAAAGAGATTTTTTTTTTTTTAAATTACCACATATAGGGCAGCCCGGGTGGCTCAGCAGTTTAGTGCCGCCTTCAACCCAGGGCATAATCCTGGAGACCCAGGATCGAGTCCCACATCAGGCTCCCTGCATGGAGCCTGCTTCACCCTCGGCCTGTGTCTGTGCCTCTCTCCCTCCCTCTCTCTCTCTCTCTCTCTGAATAAATAATAAAATCTAAAAAAAAAAATACCACATATATTCTTGAGTGATCAAGTATTATTCCTTACCTTTTGATGATTAGGTGTTATTGTACATACCAATTATCATACTTGTACCAGAACCTCTGGGGTATTAATACTCCGTCCTGCATTAAACAGACCCAGGTCTGTCTTTTTTTATAATTTTAAAGTAAGAGTAAAAAATAAAAATAAAAGAGTAAAAGATTATCATTACTGCTATGTTCTAACTTAGCATTACAAATCTACGGAGCACAATATACTGTCTTTGATTATCTGGAAAACACTTTAGAATTTTGTAGGCTCTAAAGAACATACTATTATGTACATGTATAATATTATATACTTGTGATATAGAACAAACTATTATTATGAACATATTAGAGATATTTGAAAGTGTGTTCAAAATTAATATAATGCCTGGGGTGCCTGGCTGCATCAGCTGAAAGAGCACAAAGCTCTTGATCTCAAGGTCATGAGTTCAAGCCCCACAATGGGTGTAGAGATGAATAAAAAATAAATAAATGAAATTTTAAAAATGTAATGCCAGATACCAAATTTATTCACCTTATAAATTTAAAATAAAAATTTCCCACAAAAATTATAAATTGACAAACAATATATGTATTATCTAAGTATTTACATACATTGTTTGTCGTTTTCTATTTTGCCCTTGTAAATAGTAGTACCAGTATTTTATCTGGTAAAGTCAATTAAATACAAGCAGTATAACAAAAAGAAAAACATTATCTTTAAAAGAATCACAATCTGAAAAGCTTATTAAATATGCCTATCTAATAACAATACTATAATCATTGATTCTAAGACACATTTTCTTCTACATTTTTTTTCTTTCTTGTTACATAAAGTAATGGTTTATCTTACAACCTATGGTACTTTAGACTTAATTAAATATGGTAACTAACATTACAATATGTCAAGCACTGTTCCATTTGCTTTATATGTATTTATTAATGTAATCCTCACAATTCTGTGAGGTAGGTATTATTGCTATTCCTATTTTACATATGACAAAACTCAAACCCAGGTTAAGTAAATCGCTGGAGTTTACACGGGCTAATGAATAGAAGACAGAAAATTCCAAATTCAGTAGGAAATCTAGTTCCAGAGACTAAGTTTTTAAATATTTAATAGTACTGTCACATCACTATACATAATTTGTCCCTTTCTCTAAGACCTCCTAACTTCTAATGCTTTTTTCTTCTCTGAAACTGCAACTGCTTTTAAATAGAGCACTTTCTGTAAACAGAACCTCCTGTTTCTTTGGTTGTATAAGAATAAAGACTAAAATTAAAAGTAGAACTACTTGGTTGCCAGTGAATAAGGAGCATAAATGGGACAATTAGTCAGCATTCATTCTTCAATTCCCTGCTCAGCTGCTTCTCACCCTTTCTGTTGTAATCCCTAGGGATATAAACCCTCAATATACTTTCAGTTCTGATGGAAGATGTTTAAAAGCAGTGAACTGGCATACATGTGATATAGAATAATTCTTTTCTAAAAACAAAAGTCCCAAAGTTTTCCACTACACGATTTCAAATTCATGCCTAAAGTACAATGGCTACTTTAATTAATAAGGAGTACTGAAGGAGGAAATGTCACACAATTTTAATTACAATTAACTTTACTAATAATTGTTACGTAGATACAAATAATTTTTCTTTGGTAAATAGAGAACCTCAAGCACTGCTAATGAAGGTAAAAATCAAGAAGCCATTCTTACATAATTTCATAATTTCGTAACTGCATGCTGCTCTATACTAAGACAATAACAGTTCCTAAGGGCTTAGCCTGCATTCTGATAGTTTTTACACCATCATTCGTTATAGCCTCTTGCAACCAGTACTACCATAACCATGCATACACTGGGAAACTGTAAAACAGAGAGATAAAGAAACTTACTCAAATGAAGTCAGTCAGTCGGAGAAGGACAAACATTATATGTTCTCATTAATTTGGGGAATATAAATAATAGTGAAAGGGAATATAAGGGAAGGGAGAAGAAATGTGTGGGAAATATCAGAAAGGGAGACAGAACGTAAAGACTCCTAACTCTGGGAAACGAACTAGGGGTGGTAGAAGGGGAGGAGGGCGGGGGGTGGGAGTGAATGGGTGACGGGCACTGGGGGTTATTCTGTATGTTAGTAAATTGAACACCAATAAAAAATAAATTAAAAAAAAGAAACTTACTCAAAGATCAAATGATATCAAATGATAAGGCAGGAATTCACACTCAGTTCCGCCTTATTCCAAAGCTTCTGTTCTTTCATATACTGAATAAGGTAAGGTAGTTAAACAGGTGAAAATTGTAACAAAAAATTGACATTAATCTTATTAGTATGTAATATATAAACAATATGGTAAAGAATTATTTTTGGTATTAAAATATGTCCACGCATGTCTGGTTTAGCGTTTCTGTCAGATAAGAATGTTAAACCTTTCATACACATAATGTTATATGTCCTTTATGCCTCAACAAAAAAATTACATTAATGCACAATTTGTATTTAAGTAAAATGCCTTACGTCCTTTTTGACATAGTTATTTAAAAATCCACACAATGAGGAGCACCTGGGTGGCTCAGTCGGTTAAGTGCCTGCCTTTGGCTCAGGTCATCATCCCAGGGTACTGGGATGGAGCAGAGCCCCACATGCAGAGCCTCACCCACCCTCTCTTTCCCTCTGCCGGCTGCTCTCTCTGGCCTACTGCTCTCTCTTTGTGCTCTGTCAAATAAATAAATAAAATCTTTAAAAATAAATAACTAAATAAAAATCCTCACAATAAAATTCACTTGAGGGTCTCTGCATTACACATGACACATGCAAGGTTGATTTCAGGAAGGGACTGTGTTTTCTTCATCACAGTATTTTTTAAAAAGTTAAACCTTTAAGTACTATACCTGAATATTAAATTCACTTATGGGAAATTTTCTAAAACATTATCACACATATCCCTAATATCTTAAATGAAACATTTCCTGGGGATCCCTGGGTGGCTCAGTGGTTTAGCGCCTGCCTTTGGCCTGGGGCACGATCCTGGAGTCCTGGGATCGAGTCCCATGTCAGGTTCCTCGCATGGAGCCTGCTTCTCCCTCCTCCTGTGTCTCAGCCTCTCTCTAGGTCTATCATTCATAAATAAATAAATAAATGAATGAATGAATGAATGAATGAATAAATAAGTCTTAAAAAAAAAAGGAAACATTTCCTGATGCATGAGGCTCATCACTGTGAGCCTCAGTAATTACACTGTGCAGCAAAGTAGTTAGTGTAAATAGTGAAAGATAAAACTTAACAGCTACTGAAATCAATAGGAGTTCTGCAACTTTGTTAAGAAGTCCATACTGAGAGAAATCTCTTTGTCATTGGTCCTTCTGTTTTGAAAAGAACACAGCAGTTTGACTTTGTTCTCTATTTTTACCGACTGGGAGTTTTACTATTTTACAGTGCTGCCCTTGAGGTCTGTTAAAGCACTCTTTCCCTTTCCAAGATTACAAAGATATTTTATTTTCTTTCCTCCAGTGGCTTTCTTTTGTGCTGCTAGATCTGCTGTAGTCCTAGCACCACAGCGCTTGCTTGCACACCTGCTCCCACAGTCCACCCTCTCTGCCTTCTTTCTTTCTCCCACCTTTTTTCTTTCTTGTCTACCTATTCTGTATCTATCTTATTACTTCTTCATTTCCACATATAAAAGACCAAATATTCAGTGTGATATGAGGCCAAGACATGATAAGAGCCTGGATAAGACAGGAAAGAAAAAACGCACACCATGCTCATTCATTTTTGTAACCTAGCATTGAGCACTCTCCTATTTTAAGGACCAAATGATATTGTGTGAAAATGAACTAACACTTAATAAAAACAAATCTCTGACAGATGAAAATAATTAACTTAAAACCGGGACCACCACATTGTCTCTCTTACTGCTTTTTTTTTTTTTTTCCTAACTCCTATTTAATCTCTGGTGCCGAAAATTTGACAGAAGAAAAAAGGAGCATAAGAATACAAACTGAAGGTAAAGTTCTTAAGACAACACAAAATGGGCATCCATATAGAAAAAAATATAACTCAGAAAGCCATCTATGATTGTTACAGGGCATCTGAGTGAGCAGAAAGAAACCATGATACAACAGAAAAAATGGTAAAAAAGAAAATGTTGCGTGGCAGAGAAATATAGAGATAACATTATAATTTGAAAAAAAAAACTATATGAATTACATGAATGACAAAGCATTGTTTCAGAGTAGAATAAAAAACCAAAAACGTTATAGGAAGTACATAAAACAGGTTAGCAAATTCTTTAAAATGCCACGATTAAAGAATTTAGAAGAGCTTAAGCTATATTACAGATCTGTAATTTCTAAGAAAATATACCTATTTTGAAGACTATTAACAGAATTATTCTATATGATCAGCTTCAAATTCCAGGTCTAACTCATTGCCATCAGAACAAGAACTATCCCTAAAAATCAACTACATGCAGAGTCCCATACACATATGCTACCTAGTCTAACTCCAATGGTTCGACTACCCAGAGAAAGTGATTTGACTTTTGTACTTCAGTTTTCAATTTATAAGAATACACCTCTACTTTATAAAGTTATTGGGAAGAACAAATCATATGTATGCAGTGTGTTGAATATGGCCTTGTAAATAGTAAATGCTCAATAAATGTCAGCTGTGTCATTACTATTGTTATTATTTTACTATACTCTTTCCCTTATCATCAATTAATTCACTTCTTAACTAATAAGAAAGTTAATCCCATACTATGATCAAGACTGTGGAAGCAAAAACTGTAATTCTGAAAGTAAAAAACAGATACTGAGAAAAAGGACCCACCATATTTCTTCTTTCTTATTCAGTATTTCTTATTGATGCTAGTAATTTTTACTATCAATAAAAATTATAAGAAAATAGAAGTCATCATAATAAAAGATGAGAAAAGCAAAAAGAAGTAATCCATTTACAAACTTTTTTAAAGGGCTAAAAGCTACTTTCAAAAATCTTCCCTAGGAGACCAGTTCTTAGACAAACATTCTGCTTTTTCCCCCCTCTCCTAAAAGTAGAACCTAGTATATTATCTTCAACACTACCTAGAAATATCTCTTACATAGGATGAGCTCATAATAAATAACTAGAAAATGAGAAAAAGATCCATTTAATTTCCTATAAAAAAACACTTGCCTTGCCTTCAATTCAGCTCACTTTTAATAAACTTCACAAGAAGATGCTAAGTTATGATTTAAAAACCAATATATTAAAGTCTATATACTTTTATTTAAATTTTAAAATCCAACTTAAAATAACACACAGTATAATCAACTTTAAATATAATTTTTAAGAATGCCTTCAGAAAAATTTATTTATAGTTCTTATACACATTATCCTGTGACACTCACAGGTCTTGCCTGATTTGAATAGTTTGGTAGTGGTTAGAGTAACCTAATCTGGACAACTGTTAATAAGATAACTTCCATTTCGTACATGGTTTTTATACATGTTTCATCTCTACTCTTCTGCTTCATTAACTTTCCATTTTCTCAAATCTATTAAATCTGAAGTAGCTATATCAAAATGCAAAACATCTGATAACATTTTAGGCGATGTTTCTCTTGTTCAATATGAACTAGTAATGCTTTTTTTTTTTTTTTTAATTTTCCTACTTGGTAATCAATAAAAGCTTTCTTCACTACTGTCAGATGAGAAAAGCTTAACAAATACTATATTACGTTTATTTCCACTTGTAGTTACAACACCCAAAGAAGTTTCTTGATATTTACTATGTGACACATCTTAACATAAATACTGATAGGACTGCTAAAGTCAAGGAAAAGGTGGCAATAAGGAAAGGATCTGCTGGGATGTTGGGAAAAGCTAAGTAGACAATATTGAGGTAACAGGAGAGATTTAGGGAAAATAGAAAAGATTCTTTTTTTTTCATAAGGGAATCACAATGCAATAATTACCAGTTTTTGACATGTATTTCTAACTCTACAGTACTGTAACTGTTATTACATGTTCTTTTTCAAAACTCCTTGAGATAATAATTCAGGATTCCATTTCCTTACATACACCACCAATGATCAACAACATAAACACTATTTAGAACAAATATTTATAGATGAAAAAATCTAACCCTACACGTAGGCAGTGCTGTACAATGTAGAGCAAGGACTCTGAAGTCAGATAGATCATTTTGCGTACAGAGCAATCTTCTTCAATTACCAGGTGCATGACGGGTCAGGTAACCTCATTTCTGAAATGGTTATAATACATGTATAGACTACCAGAGTACCTGGGGGAAACAGGTTAACATAATTTTGAAAAAAAAAATCTAGTATACTTTTATGTTTGGCAATACAATACGTTAGATAATCAGACCAGTCTTTCTGCCTGAAACATCTAAATATGTTGGGCAAAAATATTAACACATTACTCAATGGCATTTGCTAGCTGGCAAGAAAGTAATAAATATTGAAGTCAAGACCTAAATGAATGCAGGAACCCTGAGGAATAGCAGAGCATTTGAGAGAATATTTACCTTGAATACATTTTATGAACCAATGTAATTTGAGCTTCTATCTTTTTATCTTCCTGAATATAAGGATTAGGATAAAAAGCACAGAGTATGTTCAAGGTGGGCAGCCTACTAAAGAGTCCCCAGTAACCCTGATACCAATTTGCCATGTCATCATTGTAAGAATTAAACAGAAACATCTTTCACTATGACTATTCCCCCAACATACACTCTTGGAAAGAAGGAAATAAAAATTTCTAGTAATTCATAAATGCAAGTCCACCTTCAAGCAGGTTTCAGCCTGAATTTATACTTCAGTAATTTAAGTGACCTCAAGCCAAGAACTCAGTTTCAAGTTGTTCCAACTAGGAGTGACCGCAGGCATCTTACAAAAGTAAATGCAAAGCCACTCTGAAGGGAACTACCTTTATCTGAGGTTTCAAAAACTGTTAGAAAATAAACTTAAAAAAAAATAAACTGTTAAGAAAAAGTAATAAAAATTTATGAAGTGTACAAGGAAGCATGGCTACATGAGTGAGAACCAGCAGAAACAAGAGATAGCAGAATTATCACAGAGAATTTATTTAGTCTTGGAAACACATGAGCAAAGAGATCTGAAAAAGAATCAAACAACACTTCCAGAAATGAAAAATAACCAAAATTAAAGAACCAAGGAAAGTATCTTGCATATAGAATACCATACTATATTTTAATTCACTTCTTTTCCATTTTCCTCCCCAAAACACATTTTGATTAAATGAGCAAGAAATCTGAATAATTTAAAAGGCTGAATTATAGTTTACACTTGCATGCAGTTTATTAATCATACTTCTTGACAACAAACCAGATGATGAAAATATTAATAAGCACTGAGAAGTGGATAAAATATATTTGAGTGTTCACGTACGTTGAGTTTCCAACGTAATTTCTAAAAATTCCATGCGCCCTGCCATCTTTCTTTCTTTATTTAGAAAATTCTGTTTGTCGTGGAAAGTAACTGGATAAGCCTCAGATCTAGATATACAAACTATCAGAAAGTTCAAAGTGACAAAAATGAAGATGTAAAACTTGCCCATTCTTAATAACAAATAATTACCAAACCCAATTGCAATTACTGTAACAGTTGAGAGGATAGCCTAAAGCAATTTTCTAGTTAAATTAGTCCTAGATTGTTTCAAATCTTTACTTCTTCAATAGTATACTATTTCTTTGTGTGGAACTTCCCTTTCAGCATCTAATGAAACAAGCAAAAAAATAATTTTGAAGTTCTGATTCAGTACATACTTAAACAAGAGTCCAGTGTTTTCATTACTTAATGACTTTAAACCTTCCACTCTTGATTCTTCACCTTAAAGGATCTACAGAAGTAAATGCCAGAAAAGATAACAGGAGGAAATACTTCTCTACCTCACTAAAATTTTTCACTAACTGTAAAAGATACAAATTATTAGTTTCTAAAAACTGAACTAAAGTAATCCATCCTCTATCACTGTGCTGATAGCACTAAAAATCCCATCAATGACAAAATTACAGTTGTCATAGAAACAGATTAGGGAAAAAAAAAGGGGAGGCTTTTACCTATATAATACATATATGTGTACAGACACATATATATGCATATACACAGACACACATACACATATGTCCATATGTTTAAAACCAATAGATAAAAGTTCCAGACGCCTTTTGTTCATAAAACAACACATAAAACTAAATTACTCTATCTCCTGAATCACCTCTTTCAATTGTTCAGGAAGCAATGTTAGGATACTGTAACATGAATAAACAGAATCTTTCATAATTTATACTACATAGACACTTCACCTTTGGAAGGAATTCCAAACCAGGCTTTACTAAGTTCAATATATCATTTATGTTCTCCTTTGTTGAATCCTCCTAAATTCTGTGAAATGCTTCTTCTCCCAGACTGGTGAAGTAGAAAGCAATGACTGGTGGATCTATCATTCTGGTTTTAGAGACTAAATAATATAGATTAAAATATTTTGATAATATATAATATATGATTAAGGATACTTTTCCTACTGCCTGAGATTTGGAAACTAGGACTCAAAGAAGGGAACAAGAAGGAAATAAGCATCCTTACATTCTGAAGAGAACAAAACAACTGAGGTCAGTCTCTCTTTTGTGAGTATCCTGCCCCTGGGGTGTTGCAAAATAAGGGAATGATCTCTACATACTGAGGGTACTCAAAAGAAGAGATTACCTTTTCACTTAAGAACCCATATTAAAATATGAGGGATACACTATAAATAAAGATGCTTTGGTCTTCATTGTCATTGAGCTAGCAGTCTACTGTGCTAGACAAGATTTACAATTTCTATGAACACGAGAAGTACAGCATGCTTCATGAACAAAAAGATGGGTCCTTAACTAGATTTACATGGTCAGGGAAGAATTCCTAGATGATGAAATATGTAAGTTGGAACCTTAATGGTACACAGGAATACTGATGTGCTTGTCTGTGTGTATGTGTGTGTGTGTTGTGTGTTTCATTCAATTAGGGGTAGGTATAGAAATAAAACCAACTATCTCTGGAAGGAAAAGTAAAAGCCCCAATCACGTGAATCATTTAAAGAATTTGTACTTTTAGGATAAGGTTATTTGCAAAAAGATTTTTTTTTTTTTGGCAAAAAGATTTTAAATAAGGTTTAAATAGTCAGATTTGTTTTGAAATACATGAAATCTATGATGAGAATTACACAAGTAAACGTTCAAAACAGTTTTGATCTAAATATATGGACTTAAGGACGACCTAAACAAAAGTAATAATTAAAGTCAGAGGAATCTTTAGGGGCAGGGACAAAATCTAATGTAACTACTACATCGATGGGATGATTTAAAACTCATCTAAAATGCTTAAGAAGGTACAGTTAGAAAGATAAAAAGAGAAATGGGATCTTTGTCAAGAAAGTCAAAGGAATCTAATAGTATCAAGAGAGTGCTTATCAACATGGAATGCTCCAGAAAATTAAGAGGGTGATCACTAGATGGCTGAAAAAGTTAATCCAGTGAGTTGAAGAACTAAGAGACAACAAAACTTTAAGAGAACTGAATAACTTCAGGAGTAGCAGATTGCTGAGAAAATTGAAATTCAACATACCAATTATGCTTTCAAGAAATCTGCAGAGGGGAGGGAAGCAGTAAACGTAAGAGAATTATCAGAATCAAAGAAAGGATTTAGTCTTTTGTAATTTAAGATCAATAAAAACTGAACATATTTCTAAGCAAAAGAAATGATCTAATGAAAAAATAAAAAGATCCAAAAAGAATGAGATAATATAACAAGAGTCTAAAAAAGGTAAAAAACAGGATAAAATGTAGCCTCAAAAGATGAGAGAATTCCCTCTCAAGAGATAAATGTAGGCAAAGAGTAAAGGTAAAGTTATAGAGTAATATGAAGTACAAAAGAAGTTGATGGAGGTCCTTAAAGATGATCTAAGGAAACTGAAGCAAATTCAGTTAGAGGGTCTGAAGGTACTGCAATGAATTTCTAGGGTGACAAAGATGAAAAGTTTGAAAAGTAGGCACAGGATAGAAAGCTAAACAGAGATAGCTGAAAGGATAAAAACAAGAGCTAGCTCAACTGGATAAATACATGTTAGACTAAAAGCAAAAAAAAAAACAAAAAAATCAAACTGGTCCAATTTTAGTCTTTTATCTAGGGATGCTCAACAACTCCGGAGCAGAAGTACACAAAGTGGATGACAATAAAAGTATGAGGCTGAACAACATCAGATCTTACACTTAACATTTTAAATACTGACAGTTCAAGAAAAAAAGGACTGCACATTTTTAAAGATTTTCAAGAACAGAAATGGATATCACAAAATTGAAAAAAGTAAAACAGCAATGATATGTTTAGTGTAGAGTGTAGTACATTCATTACTACCTTGGAAATGTCACTCAGTTTTAATTTCAAATCATTTCATTCTGTTAGTTTGCACACATATCCTCTTTACCAGAGTCTTAATATAAAACTATATTTTGTACAAACAACTTTGGGTTCCAGTTTTAAACAGAGCCACACAAATTAGCGGTTGCTTAAAACTGAAGAAGTTATCAGAAAATAATTACTTAATAACTTCAAACTTTTAAAGTTAACCAGTTACTCCAAACATAGTGGCTTTTTATATTTAAAAATCCTAACTGTATAGTCACATATCTTCTAGGTAAATTTTAACTAAATAATTCTCTAAAAATTGCAAATACCCCCTACCATTTAGGAGTTTTGATCATCAATATAGGTTTGAATATGTAATAACTAGTGATTTAGAAAGTTGTTTTAACATATTATGCACTAAAAAAAACATATTATGCACTGTATTAACATATTATGTGCAATCTGATTTAAAATAAATAAGAGTCCAAATTAATTTGACATAGACTAAAAGGCCCTCTAGCCCTTGCCTGACACTCCAGCTTCATTCTGTAGCCTTTCTCTTGATAAGAAATTTGGTCTTAAATGCCTCTGTATATACCAAAATGACCACTACATAATCCATACTTAATAAATATTTGCTACATGGATAAATAAATAAATTACAAATCAGGAATTATGTTAAAATTCAAACATTATTTCCTACTTATATATAACTCTAACTAAATATGATCATAACCATAATCTGTTTTATTTGCTTACGTAGACAAATCTTAAAACTATTTTGCAAGGATGAAAAGTAAAAGCATGATATGAGTATGTTGAAACCAACCATGTAATAACGCTTTAAAAACAAAACTTCAATAAAAAAAAAATTAAAAACAAGTCAACTATGGGAAAATTGCTTTCATTGAAAGGATTTTTTGACATCATAATAGGATATGTTAAAAAAGAAAATGGGCTTTTGGATCAGAAAAATCTGTATAAAATCTGTCTCTATCAGCTGTGTGAAAATTGATATTTCCAAAGTAGTATATAAGAATGATGTGCAAACTCGTATCTCACATAAATGAACACTAATACTAACGGATGATTTAAGAAAGAAACAAGTAATTAATAAGCATGCCAAAATAAAATGTTTTAAGTTACAAATCTTAAGCTATAATCTTGAATCACAAAATTAAATCTCGAGGTAGTATCAAGAGTGCTTATCAACATGGAATGCTCCAGAAAATTAAGAGGGTGATCACTAGATGGCTGAAAAAGTTAATCTAGTGAGTTGAAGAACTAAGAGACAACAAAACTTTAAGAGAACTGAATAACTTCACACATACACACGTTCTTACCCCTTGTAAAACAGGAGGCCACGTCCACCAGTTTTTCCTTTTTTACGACAGTGACTAAACAAACTTCTACTGAATCATCTACATATTGACAGGTATACAACAGATTGATTTTGTCCTATTCTGGCAGATTATTTCCAGAGATCAAATATCTTTTGCCAGCAAGACATACCAATGAAATGTATAATTAGAAAAGAAGTCAAAATTGATATTATATAATTTATTAAAAATAAAATGGTGCTATAAAAATTCAATTATTTTTTCTCCTTGTGTATGAAATAATGTGGTTTCCTTTAATAACTTAGTTCAGAATGAAAGACATAAAATAGTAGAGTAAAACCTGATTTATTTTTTTTATTTTTTTTTTAACCTAACTGATTTAAATTATAAAGTGAAATGAAGTCCATTAACTAGAATAATTTTTCATGGGTAGTAAGATGAAATTCCCAGTCGACAAGCAACAAATGTATCTCAAAATATTTTATAGGAAAATAATTACAACATGAGTAATATATTTTTTAGGTATGTAATTTCTTTAAGGTAAACCCTCAAAAAAAAAGATGAAGTTTTGACTTAGCACAACATTCCAAATAGTTCAATATACATTCCCAATGTGTGTATATATATATATACCACCTAACAGTTTGCATTTTAAGTTGTGTCCTCAAGGATTGATACATTTCATTTTGCTACAATCCAATGAACTGGAATTATTTAGAGCTTTCTTAATTCTACTGCTTCATATTTATTCTTTGAAAATCAATTCCTGCAGGTATAAAATATTTATGCTACTATAATGGATATACTGATACTGATATTCCTTAGAATAAAGATTCTTTCCTATAGACTTCCCTATAACATAAAATTAAACATGAATCTAGATTTCCAATTGTTTTATCTTTTGAAATTATAAACAATTTGAGGGCTCAGTCTGGTCAATCCAGTAACTAGGAGAAGCTACTCTCTGGCATTCTCCAGAGTTTTAACAATGAATCCATTCCAACCACATCTTTAGTTGACTTTCTTCCTGGCTAATCAGAAGAGAATGCATTTTTGCAACATTTATTTTTGTTTTTAATATGTGCTTTTGACTTTTATAAAAGGTAAATAATCTTGAACAAAATTAGAATCGTGATGGATTAAATGTAAAGTCTGACAGAAAGAAAGGAAGGAAGATTTTTGGCCTTAGAAACTGTAAGGATGAAGCTGCAGTTAAGATGGAGAAGTAGATTTGGTTATCTGAAAGACCAGAATATTTAATTCTAACATATTTATTAGACATACAAGTGATATCAAGTAGGTAACTGCAACATTCGTCTGCAGATCAGGTGAAAGGTCCAGAATGGATATAAACATTTGGTAATCATGGAAGAGCAGATGGTTATTTAAAGCCATGACACTGAATAGGATCACCAAGGGATAAATATGTATAGAAAAAAGTAGAGAGCAATCCAAGGACTGAGCTCAGGAAAATAAGAAGAAATCAGCAAGGGAAACTTGAGGCTGCGTTAGTGAGGCAGAGGTCTGCTGGAAGCAAAATGAAATGCTTCAAAGAGGAGAGAATGATCACTGTCAACTGCTATTGACTGGTATATTGAAAACGTTAAGAAAAAAAAAAAAGAATTGCTAAAACATGTCTGAGTACCTAAGAGGGAATGAAATCCAGAATAAAAGTGGAGGATTAGCCTTTGTTAGGGGCAGGGACAGTTTATCAGAATGAGAGAAAATGTAGACTACATAGGTACTGATGTAGTTAGGTAGATAGATCTGGTGGTAGGAGCTTATGACGTTTTTTAAAAATTACTTTTATTTTCTCAGTGACACAGGACAACAGATCATGAATCAAGATGACACAGGAAGTTTAGGAATTAATACTTAAATCCATCATATATTGTGTAGCCTGCTACCTTAGTTCCAAAGAAGAGTGCAAATGTTCTAAGTGACAAGGAAGTTGGAGCTATTTTCAGTTTTCACAGATTATCTCAAATTTCTCTATTACCAAGACCATACCCTAATATAATCAGAGATAAGCCTCAGCCATCTCTACCCTAGACTAATTCAGCTTCCTCTTCTATAAACTGCCAACATTCAATATTACTCTCAATCTAATCAGACTTCAAACACTGAATATCTCTACATGTTCTAAGTATCTAAGAATAAATCCATCACTCTAAAGATTAATTATTCTGTAATTAAATGACCTCTAGCAAAGTTTCTCACTTTATTTTTTTTTGAAAATATTTAGTATTCTTACAAATTCAAAGGTATAAAATTCTAAATAAGTAATTGAATTTATACTATGGCAGACATTCACTAAGATTTTATATTTTCGACAAAATAATAAGAATTAGTATGATTTGAATTACATTTATTGTCCTTAAAGGCACATTCATACAAAACAAGATCATATCTACACTTATTCTTACTATGGAATTAAATAGATCTTCAATATTTAATACATAAATAATATTTAATATGTAAGGCATTTGTTTATACACTGATTATAACAAAATGGACATATCATAAAAAAATTTTTCACCATAATGGCAATCAAGAATTTTTGTGATGAGTCATGGAGAATATGAATTTTTTTTTAAGGAATGGAAAGTAATAAACCATGACCCCGAAACATATTCTTAGTAAAACTATACCACTAAATTTTATTGGATCTTTCATGGAAGTTACAGGAACATGAACTAAAAGTGTTTTATATAAACAATTAAAACAATTTTTTAAGGTTAAAAAAAAGGAACACTAAGTCTTGTGAATTATCACCTATATTATTAAACATCTAGCATCCTCATTTATATAGTATGACTTCCTTTTTGACTAATGGAAAAGATTTTCAGAAGTCTTGGTATCTAGAAAAACATGATGAAAGAAGTATTTAACATTCTATATGCCACTTGATTTCTTCCTCATAAAGCTCCAGTCAATATTTTTAATGTTTTATATTTGACTGTACAAAGATGAAGCAGAGATTAATAAATTATGTTAATTTTCAAGAGCCTTATACATACAAAGAAGCCCATATGCTTCATATGAGATTGTAATATCCTTTGGTATTATAAATTCATATCCCTATTTTTTCAGGTCAATGATATGGGCAATAAAACTCTATCTTCAAGGGTATCATAGAACAGATTTTTAAGTCTGCACACAGAAATATTCACATAAAATACCTGCATAGCTGCGAATGGAAGGACATCTTTGAGTATTCAGAAGTTCTACATTCCATTAACCAACAGAGGTGATGTGCTAAAAACTCATTCCTAAATGTAACAGTGAATATCATTTGTAATCATCTACTAAAATATGAAGTATATGAAAATTGAATACGTATAAAAAGTGAATTGAAAAGTGAATTTTTATAAACATACGTATAAAAATATAAAAATGTATTTATAAAGTCTAAATGAAAAATACTACGTTATTTATATTAATTATCTTAAAGGGGGTGGGATGAGAAATTAGCTTTAACTTTATATTGTCTGCATTTTAATAACAATCAGTTATTATGAAAAAAAATATTTGAAAGAAAAATCCTCACAGTAGTTGTTTTCCTTTTTAGGGTCATATTTCTGTAATTGATTTTACATTAAAATGTCTGTTGTATATTTCGTGTTATTAAATGTAACAAATATAGGAAGGAAGAGATTTTAAAAAGATAGAGTCATAAAATGCTTATTGGGTCAAGTATCATGTGACATACTTTACATCCTGCCTTTTGTGGTACCTGAACCAACAACTTATAACTATATGAGAGGTACTAATAGCTCCATTACACAGATGAGAATGTGCTAGAGAAAATTTATAGGTCCCAGAAGATTAAATGATTTGACAAAAATCCTATAGCAATTGTCAGAGACCAGATTCAAACTCTGCTCTGCTACCACATGTTCCCTTAAGGTGTTACATTCCATCCTACATACCCAAAAGGCACTAAAATGCACTGAACTGATTTGATAATTTCTTAATAAACTTCACTATGTAATGTCCAAAACATATTTTCCTCACAAAAATTTTGATCATAGTAAGTATTGTCATAGTTATTTGACTAGACCTTTCTAACCTCAGGTATAATTTAACAAATCTCTATCGGTTATGTGATTTAAAAAGTGAAAGCCGAATTGTATAATGCTAAACTAAGAAAAATTAAATAACTTCACATAAATAATCTCATAGGTAAGGTGAAATTTCAAACTATCGTAGAAATTTTGTATCAATACAAAGATGGAAAATTATATAAAAGATATCAAATTCAATGTTTACAGAGGTCTGGTCAGGAGAGAAAACTTGTTTTTATGCCTCCATTTTGCTTGATTATTACAGTTTTTATTTTGATGGCAAAATTCAAATTTGTAAGATTTCTCTATTTTATGAATAGGGAAAAATTATGAAGCCATCAAAAATATCTGTTATTTCCCAATGACGGACTAACGTGGCAGTTGGGTGGATCTTACCTAAATTTTGAATACTGTATTTCTGAACTCAAGTTTGTAAGTAATATGATGGAAAGATTTACAGAATAACAGTAAACAGGTTCATCATTAACTTGCTATATCTCAAATCATTCTAACTTTCACTGTCTGATTTTTCCTGAACTGTAAAGCAGAGGTAAAAATTCTTGCCAAAAACAAAATTCTTAACTACCCCGATTTTTAAAGAGTTGAAATGAAATAAAATGTAAGATCTAACTAAGCCATGATTAATAGATTACTTTTATGTATTATTTACTTTATTAAATAACTTTTCGTTATATGGTTTCAGACTTTTAAAAACAAGACCATCACTTTTCTCATTAACAATAACAGAAATAGTTTAAATTCAGACTCAGGCTCTTTAAAAGATACTGCACATAGAAAACTGTTACTGAAACATTTCCCCAACTCAAAATTTCTTCAAAATTTTTCTCCAGCAGAATTGCATTTGTCCTGCATATTTTAAGTGGCCAAAAAATGTACATAGTCTTTATATTATTTATCCCTTTAAATTACTTAATTTTCCCCATCACATTACGGTTTCCACTTATTTTTAATGCAGTCTACTGAATTATTTGAAGGGCCTTCAGAAAAATCTTTGTTAAAATCAATATTTAAAAAAATCAAACAAAAACATTATGTTCAGGAAAGCTGGAATACGATTTTAAAGTTGAGTATTTTGTCATAAAGGGGCAATATTTATTGCAGTTTGCTTCAAATGGCTTCACTGCCAAGACTCTTAGAGAACCTCAAAGCTTTTCCTATCAACATATGTACATTTTCTAAAAATAAAAATACTGTTTTCAATTCTTAACTATTTATTTTGCTAAACCATTTTTTTGTCATACAAATATGTCAGCATTATTACTCCTTAACAAAAATACAACGTAAGGATTGCTATTCACATAATCATCTGTCAAACTACATACTATTTGCAATATTTTCATCAACTTTCACAAACTTCAGAGAATAACTTACTAACACAGATCCCATGTAGATCATTTCAACAGTGAAAAAATTTTTACAAGGGCTGAAAACAGGGATTTACAAAGTACAAAATCTCTCGGTATTCTAAGCCCACCAGCATGAAACTATATAATAAAAGTAGCAGCCTTCCACTGTAAAATTACTGATCTTAGTAATACAGTACATTAAACATGCCATTTGAGATATATGCCAACCTAAACTGCCACATATGGCATATCTAGCTTATTATCACAGTTTGTGTTTTCATATCCAGAGTCATTCTAGTTCTTAAACAAGATGTCAAATACACCAGTGTAGCTAAAAATGTGATAAAGCTTTCAGAGGAACATACCTTTCCTTAAACAAAATAGGTATATTCTTCAGAAGAAATTTAAAATATTACTGTAAAGAAAATCTGGCTGAAAATTTCTAGTTTAGAGGATAAGGAGTAAATACAAAGGAGAATATCATTTAAAGGCAGGATTCAGTAAAGATGTTAAATTCAAATAAATGCTACTTTGAAACGATTCACAAACTCAGAATTTCTTCAAAATTTTTCTCAAAGAGAACTGTACTGCCTCTGCAAAAAAATGTATGCAGTTGTCTTACCTATATTATTATCTTTTTTAAGAACAAGTCACATCATACAATGATATGAGTATCAATTTGAAGGCAATGAGACTTTGTTCTTCCTTTTTATATTGAATTCAACTTTGAGTTATACAACTGGTATTATTGAATTATGAATAGCACTTAAATAAAGATTACACAGTGAATATTTTTATTTCAAATCCCCATCTGGTGCTTAATGTCACTTCAGCTGTTCAATTTTTTAATGTTTCTCTACACAACTAGCCAATAATTTCACAAATCAGTATAAAATGCTAAATAGATTTTTTAATCTCATTTTCTAAATGGAAAAACAGTACCATATTTTGGTCTTTTAAAAATTAATCTGATTTTGATACAGTATTGATTAAGACTGATTCCTATATGAAATAAGTATTTATCAATTGATGGAGAGTCCTTCTGAATCTCAATAATCAACTGAAATTCCAAATTAAAAAATTACATAGCAGAGAATCCACCAACAATGAGTAACAAGTTTTAATTTTCACTTTCATTGACCTAACGCATACCAATGTGTCTCTCATCTACCAAACTTTAGTGTTCAAATCAGACGACATCAAATTCATATTAAAAAATGTATACATTGTGTAAACCACAAATTTTCATCAAATTAAAAGTGAACATACCTGTTCACATGCCAAGAAAGCTAAAAAGGCCTACATATTCATGTAATTTAAGAAATGAGAAAAGTTTAATCAGATATATGATTCTAAACAGCCATGATTCAAAAGCAAACCAGTAAAAGAAACCATTCAAGTCACTAACTTTAAATGTACCTGCATAGACAAGATTTATAAAAATGAACAAATGTCAAAAACAGATTTCTTATCCACACTGTCCTGAATACAGCACAACATTCTTCACTGGCAGTTGTCCTTCACTAGGTACCTATACTGTTTTCTTCTACACTTGGCACATAATTGCTTAATAAAAGACAACCATCATATTTCTTAACATCTCTTTTTTTCTGTATTCTAGTTGCCTCACCTTTCTCTTCATCTTTTCCTTCCAAAACAAATTAGTCTTCTCTAATCTTACTTATATTGCCTAAGCAGAAAGCCATACTCCTCAACCTCAGCTCTACTTAAGGTAATCTTTCTCCAAAGTACAAGTATCCTTCTATATTTAAACAAATAGGTACATAAATTTTAATTCCAGTACCCTGCCAGTCATTTCATAGATGCAACCCATATTTTTTCTTTAAAATAATTTTTGCTAATAAATATATCCAAGATGAGTATTTTTCAGACAAGCTTTTACCATTTTCACATGTAATACATTTTCTCTTATCTGTACAAATATCTATAGTATCTTCCTACCCGCTTTCCTCACCCCTTCCCAGCAATATCCGCTCTTTATCCCAGTAATACCAAACTAACTTTTGGACCCCTGAATATAACAGGAATTTTTCATATCTACATGGATATATATTTTGTCTTTCAGGCTCAAATGACCTTCCACTCTTGTCCAGCCAGCCAATTAAAACTCAACCGCCAAAGCCCCCCCTCTTCTTTGAAGTCTTCTTTGAAGTCCCCCCTCTCCTCTCAAGATCTGGTCACAAATGTAGTTTTACTTCGAGACAAAATTCTGTCATTATACATTTATTAAAATTTATTATGACCAGGTATTTACATTTCATTTCTTATTGCTTCCTTGCTTGAGAATAAGATCTTCGGAGCATTGCTACCTAGTTCTAAACCCACTGCATACCTAGTTCATAACTAGTTGATGCATATAAACATTCATCAAAATGTTAAAATCTGGTCATGGTAGTAGCAGGGGAAGCAGCCAGGTAAAGAAACCCTACAACAAAGTTATTTGAACCCACTCTTCTCCACTAGCTTAAAAATAATAGCACTTATAAAAATGTAGGGGGTGGGGGCTAAGTATAAGACTAAATAGATTTATCTACCAAATCTTGGACGTTTTCATTGGTTTATTGTAGCAGAACTCAATATACTAATACAAGAAAAACGTGAGTATTTCATGCATTTCTCTAAATTTTAACTGTTTAAAAAGTATTTAAAAGACTAAAGCAGCACAAATTTGGTACTTTCCTAAAATTTTAATTTCAAATAAAGTAACACATTAGTATGTTACACCTTAATATTCAGTTTAGTCAAACCCTAAGCAAACAAAATTCTGCTCTACTATGTAGCACTACGATGGTAAAAAAGACATTAAAATACATTAAAAATAAAACATTTATTAATCATATTTTTAATAATGTAACTCTAACTTAGTGATTAATAATCTTTGATTTTCAGGGTATCTCAAGAAAAGTCATCAGCCAGCAGACTTCCTTACTTGCCACAAATAGCCATGTGGCAGTAAATAAACTATAAAGTGACATAACTATAAAATGTTGTAATATAGGTATTTTACATTACTTTTATTAATAGATATTAATTAAACTCATATTGCTTAAGTCAGAATATTTTAAAAGTTATTTTCAGTTTTGGAGATGGCTTTTAAGTACTCTCCATAATACCGGCTTCTGGGTTTCCTTCACACAGGACAACATGCTAATAAATACAAAGCAAAACTCCCTTCTCAAATTCCACTCTTCTTCCTTAATACCTGGCCCATGTCAGGTATTAAGGAAGTTGTCCTAACACTTCTATGACCATTTCTGGTTTGTTCCAATATCTGAACCCATTAGTTCACTTATCTGAAATATAGACTTTATATACACACACTACCCTCTATTCAAGGTACTAAAGATAAAATGCTTTCTCCATCCACTGTATTGATATTACGTTATCACTTCACAGAATAAGCCTCAATCAGTTATTTATTCATTCATACATGCATGGATTTAAATGTAACTACCACCTACGTTTACAGCACTTGGCTCTACACTGAACATATAGCAAAGGCATGAAGGATGATAGAAATTCCTTCACACCAATGGAGCCTAATTTAATTAACTAATGTAAATAAAGAACTATCACAAAAGATTTTTTGTTTTAGTTTAAAGCTGTAAAGAAAAAAAAACCTCAGAAATCACATTAAGTATTTTTATAATTATGTTAGAAAGTAATCCTTAAGCTTACAACACAATGCAAACATCATCACAACTCTAATTAACTGAGAAGCAGACCAATTTAACGAAATGGATAGACTAAAAAGAGAATATAGTGATGTTTTAAAATTAATAATTACTGGGGATCCCTGGGTGGCTCAACGGTTTAGCACCTGCCTTTGGCCCAGGGCATGATCCTGGAGTCCCGGGATCAAGCCCCACATCGGGCTCCTGCGTGGAGCCTGATTCTCCCTCTGCCTGTGTCTCTGCCCCTCTCTCTCTCTTTCTCTCTCTCTCTCTCTCTCTCTCTGTGTGTGTCTTTCATGAATAAATTAATAAAAATTCTTAAAAAAAATAATTACTGTGTAATATACCTTCATTTTTACTTAGATTGCCTTACCACTAGCCTGTTGCTTATTTTTTAACCTTAGTATCTTGTCCTTTTAAAATCAATTGTTATGAATACCCAGCCAAATATGTAATACTTAAGGAAATTTTTATAGAAGTCACAAACATATGGAAAATACATATACCCTTGAAAACAGATTTGAATTAGAAAGTCTATAGATTTTTTAAAAATCAAGGTCAATAATCCATTTAAACCCAAATAAAGAAATTAAAAAAAAAATAAATGAGCTAAGGAACATGGAAGAAAAAAAAAGAAAAAGAAACTTCGCAAATGAAGAAAAATAACAAAAGTGTAGAAATCAAATCACCCTGAAAATACTGACATTTTCAAACTACAACTATGGAAAAACAAAAAATGACCAGGCCATCTTCTAAGCAAATATAATCTGTCATATCTTTTTTTTTTCTCATATGTGGTAATGATAAAGAGAACCTGTCTATGGCCCTTCAGTTGATTCAGTGAATCAACAACAAAAATTGTCCTAAAATAGGTAAAGTGCTTTCAACTTAATGTTCAAAATGGGGAAGGGAGTACATTCATTTTAAATTTTTTTTTTAATTTTTATTTATTTATGATAGTCACAGAGAGAGAGAGAGAGAGGCAGAGACATAGGCAGTGGGAGAAGCAGGCTCCATGCACCGGCAGCCCGATGTGGGACTCGATCCCGGGTCTCCAGGATCGCGCCCTGGGCCAAAGGCAGGCGCCAAACCACTGCGCCACCCAGGGATCCCGGGAGTACATTCATTTTAAAACTAGGGAAGAGAAAAAGTAAAAATGCATTTCCTCAGAGAGTCATATCCAGGAAGGGAAGGGGAAAACAGAGTAGAGCACAAGAAGAGAACAAAGTACCTACTAAAATTCCACAAAGTACCACAAATTTAGAAAACATATTTAAAAGTTACAGGACAAGTACTGGCATACATCACTTAATCTTCTGGTATCTTGGTTTTCTCAATGGTTAAATAGAAATCCTGGAAGAGATCAGATCTAAGATCCATTCCTTTCATCTAGTTCTACAATTCCATGATCTTGCCAGCCTCTTCACATGGTAATAAGCCTATTTGCTACTTCTAAGTGTCCCCATTAAGTCTTCCACAGAGATGCCATAGAACAGAAAAAAAACTTAAGACAGAAACAATTAAAGCACAACTTTTTAGGGAAAAATAAAACCTGCCCATATTCCTTTGACAAAGAAAAAGATGCTCTGCAGTACCTCTAAGTCTTGATGATCTACAGCTGAGCTCATAGGAAGCATCTGATAAATACACATAATAATTAACAAGGGGAAAGCTTCCTGACAGATTTCACACTAGGTTTCTCAAAAAAGTACTTCCATGACTTAAAAAAAAAAAAAAAAAAAAAAAAAAAAACATAAATCAGTCTTAGAAGGGCAGTACCGGTGGCACAGCAGTTTACCGCCGCCTGCAGCCCGGGGTGTGATCCTGGAGACCCAGGATCGAGTCCCACGTCAGGCTTCCTGCATGGAGCCTGCTTCTCCCTCTGTCTGTGTCTCTGCCTCTCTCTCTCTCTCTCTGAATTTAAAAAAAAAAAAAAAAAAAAGGCCTTTTTTTTTTAAATTAGTCTTAGAAAAATAAAAAGTTATACAAAGAGTAATTAAGACTAAATATGTGAATGAACAGTCTCCAAATAAACTCCATTACTTCCAATACTAACTCCTCCAAAAACAAATTATTTCAAGAATGAATATAACCAAAATTGAAAAGTTACAATTCCTCAAAATATTTAGTAATATAAAACAAAAATGTGTACCACATTCCTTACTATATTCAGTGTTAACAAAATGTACTACCCTAATTCCTTTCTTTCTACCCTTCCCCCAAATTACTAGATCTTAAATTATTAACGATTTAAATGAAAACTTTCTTCTTTATGATAAGAATGATTTTTTAAAACTGAATCAACGGAGAGTCAGCATTTATTATATCCTAGAGGGAATGCAGGATTTGAAGTCTTATTTAATTTATAAATAAGCACATTATGTGAAAATTTCTCCTGCAAAAGAATTATGGAGTATCCAATGTAAAACGGTTCTCAAAAACCTTTAAAACAGAAAAATTACTCCTCAAAACTTCAAAAAGTGGTTCAATTTCACAAGGAAAGTAAAAACCACCACAGTCTGAAATTTAAAAATTACTGAGTTCAGAATGAAATTCATCATAAATTACAAATACACTGAACATCAGTATGACATAGATCTTAAAATGAGAACAAATATGTTAATTTTAGATATCAATTATTAAATAAAATTAGTTTTAAGAATAGTAAAAAAAAAAAGGTTTATTTTCCACACCAAATAATCTTACCTGAATCATTTTGCTGTTAAAAAACTCAAGATACTGATTTCATTTTTCATCTGGTCCTGTCAACGATGCTATGACAGGCCCTGCAGGAAGCAGCAAAAGATCAATGATGGAGTGTAGCTATTACGTGTTTTCATGATCAAGTTTTGTTATGGAAAAGGATATCCGTATAGTAGTTTGAAACTCAGGGAATATTGAAAATACCTCAAAAAGTTTGTCAGTGTACATAATGTTCTTTTTTTCTTTTGTACTCTGCGGTCTTAAATGCTTATTTTTATACAATTACCTTCTTTGTCAAAAATTTACAAATGATGGTGCAGTATATACGTGAAATTTTAAAGAATCATATCTATATTGATAAGAATTGATAAGAAAACAATTATCCAGAGTGTCAAAAATGAAAAATGTTTAAAAGTGTGGAATGATTCTCTCAACTTCTAGAGATAATTATTTTAATCTTATTTCCTGTGATTACTATAATTACCAATAAATTATTAACTATTCATAATTTAATTAAAATAAAAAATAAACTTTAACAGACTTCTTATAAACAGTAACTTCAGAATCAAATAGTTACTGGCAATACTGGTAAAAATTCCTTCAAGAAAAGCATATAGGTTACAAAAAAAAAAAATCTGTACAAACTCCAGGACTTAATTACTCTTTGGTAGTTGATAGATTATATTCAATAAAGACCAAAATTTTAAAATTAGTAAAACTAATAGAAGAGTCAATACTACAAAACTCCTTCACAAGATTCCAAATGATATTTTAAATTTCAGAATCATTTTAAAATAGTATAGCACATTGCCAGACTTAATTTAAAGACATATTTACCTTAGGAATTAGTTTCTATTCAAGGGCAATTAAGAAAACAGCACTGTAATAAGACCCCTACAATAAGTGGAAACACTATTAGAGGACATAAGAAACTTCTATGTTTGTCATGGAAGTATACTGAACTCAGTCTTTCAAGTAGATGAAGAAATTCAAAACAACAGAAATAAATGATAGATTAATCTTCTCAGAGTTTTTATGCTATGCCTGTCTTGTTTATTGAAACACTTTTTTTCAAAGCATTCAGCAGAGTTTGCTTGCCAAAGTTCCTAACATGCTAAAAAGATGCAACATAATCTTACAATGGGTTCTTTCTCCTATAAGGATGAATAAATGTGAGGCTAAGATAATAATAATAATAATAATAATAATAATAATAAATTACAATGTACCTCCGCTTATTTTTGTTCACTCATGATTTGAAAATGTACTTGTGGGATAGGGAAATTTAAATACTTCTGACGTAAGATTATTTTCTATTTCTATACAACATCTCTTTTTTTGGTGGATTCTATCAGATTCATAGAAATCATTTTAGTTTCAAATGTTTCCATACAAAGAAGTTGAAAAGCCGATACCATATCTTTTAAGGACAAGATGAGGAAAATGGAAATTTCATCAACTCAAGCATCAGGAAGTACTGAAAAGTACTGCTTCATTTCTTGCATGTTGTGTTTTATACCATGACACTTCAGTCTCTGAGGGTCAGGTTAATTAAGCTCCATAGCAGCTGCAGTGCAATGTGAGACACACACTGCTGCGGTTCCCACCAGTCCAGTCCAATTACCTGTAGTATTCCAACACTGGACAAGTGACAACCAACCTCTTCTCTCTAGTCACTTGCTCCCACTGGTCTACTGATAAATGTTAGAACAAACTAACCTCTTTTTGGAAAAGACTGCAAGCTGAATGCACCTGCTGCAGGCTGCAATGATGAGTCCCAGAGAGATGTTTGTCAGTCAGATCTCTGCAGATGTTGTTTAACTTTATGCTAGAGCTGTATCCAAAGATGGAAATGAGATGGCAATCAAGCACAAATCTCCCACCCTTGTCCCCCCAATTTTATTTTGAAAAGCTGCACTTGTTCATAAAAGTGCTTTAAAACAACTCTACTAAACTGAAAACAACTAAGACTAAACACTATGGTAAAAAATAGTTTATTAGGTACTGAATTTTAGGTAACAAGTGGCGTAATTGTGTTTCAATAAGTGTTATTCATGTTATTGAAAAGCTTAAAAATTAATTCTCTTAAGCCAAAGCAAAGCAAAATAAAATAACACAGCTATAAAATAGACAAGTTTTCAATGGGTGGTTTATTGCTCGTGTTTTCAGTGATACCACATATTCCTAAGAGTTCCCAAGACACAGACTGTTTTTCCTCTTGTATATTATACAAAACATCTTCCATACATAAATATTGAACTATTGCACCAATTGCATTCACTACTTTTAAACTATTCCTGAAACCTTTTGGGGAATGATATTTGCAAGGCGGTGTTGTTAGGTATACTGGATTTCCTTACAACGTCACATATTTAAATGAGTTATTTTTCCAAAATGCAGAAGGTTTCAAATAGCAAATACCAAAGTGACACTGTACATTGTAATTCATGAAAACACCAACACTGTAAATGATGTTCCACAACTTACTAAATCAAGGATAGAAGATATAACATCAGAACAAAATTAAAAAGAATCAAATAAATGGAATACCTAAGATTTTTAATGCTAATTCCATTTTTCTAAAAATTCTATGCTACTAACTAAATATTTGCTTACATGAGTTAAGTATCAAAATTGTATCTTTTGGGCTCTACATTTTAACATAGATTGTGCTAAGCCAGTTAAATTCCTTCACATGTTAAGATTTCCTGTTACTTAAAATGAGAAATAAAATATTAAAAATACAGCAGATTTTCGGAGACATTAATGTCCAAGTGAAAGATTATGGTTCCTCCCCCAACTGAGAGTATAGAGAGACAAAATATAAAGTAATCCACAACAGGTAATATGACAAATATAATACCACAAGTTTAAGATATAAAGAAAACCATATTATGTATTAGCAAATCTTTGATCACACTAAAATCAAAGGTATAGCATGATGTAATGATAACTGTCATATTAAACTCAACAATACTAGAAATTAAACTGCCTAATTTTTCCTTTTTACAACTATTTATCTACTAATTTTGCCTTAACATATTTATCAACAAATTTCTAAGATGCTTTCCATCTAAAGTGTTTAGACTGCAACTTTTAAAAGCTGTAACTAAAGTATTCCTTTTGTACTACCAATATCATAATACTCTTCCTTCAACAATATAAACAAAAGAAGTGACCTATTTTAAAACTTCATCAACTCATCTGATTTCGCAAAAAATGATCATTTTTCTGCTATACAGTCCCGATCCTAAAAGTTAAATTGGCCACTGAATTCTCCCCATGTTAAAATTAAGGCAGTGTTGGGTATTTCCTTCACTAAAAGAAAAATTCACTTACGGTCTGCTTTTTCATGAGTTTTAAAATTTTAACATATAAATGGTTTGTGATTTAAAAAAAAAAAAAAAATCACCCAAGTTGGACAATGCTAAGATTATGATATAATAAATCTAGGAATATAAGTTCAAATTTTAACTTAAGGACCATAAAAAAAAGTAAATACATCAAATGTGATCCAGTTTCATTAGCATAAATATGAAAACAATATAAGAAACACACTAATATATGCTGAGATTATAGTGAAGTATTTCTGTTTGATTGATATAATGAATATCTCTACTATCATACAATGGAATAACAATAGGTACATTACGAAATGTTCTAAAATCTAAGGCACACATGAAAATACATATTTTATAAACCCTTTAGTATTCCCAACCAATAACGTATTCAATAAGTTTTTGGATTATCTATGTTAACCATGCAATACTTTTAACATATAAAATCAGTCTATTTATTAACAAAAACTAAACACATCTTCAGATGCCAAATAAAAGAATAAAAGAGAACACTATCGCCATTCTGAAAATGCATTCAGTAATATATTCCTCCAAATGAGAAAGCTATTTTTTACTACAAAGCAACAACTTTAGGGAACCCATTTATAAAAAAAGATATATAAATAAATAAGCTATTTTAATCAAGTAAGAAAAAAAGACATATTCACAAATCTCAGGTGGTAAGTGTTCTGTAAGATTTAGATTTTTAAAAAGATAAATGAATTACGAAGCACAGCAAAAAATAAAGCATGTCTACTTGCAGATCTTTTCTTTCTGATTACAGTAATTTAAAAATGCACCTTACAATCCTGATCATACAATTTCCCCAAATTATTTTACTATGAAATGTGAAATATACAATGCAATATACAGTTCTACAAATTCTAAATCATACCAACTAATGTGCACAAAATGTTTTCTTGATTTCAACCATAAATATTAAAAATTACTCAAAAAAGCAAGGTTGCTTAAGATATTTTAAAGACACAAGTTGAGCAAAAAAAAAAAAACCCATAAAAAAATCTACAAATATGATAAATATGAATAGACTATATTTGCTCTAATAAAAACAATGGACATACATTTGAGTTGAAATTTGTTAAAATATCCTCAAAGTGTGGCTGTAGTCTGCATTATATATTCTACAGAAAATCTGTCTTACGTACACCAGTATTTTAACTAAACCTTCTGAACACAATTATACTGTTTCAAAACTTAGGTAATTTGGGAAAATCCATTAGGTTATACAACTAAAGTACACTTTTCCACAAATACACTGTCTTACCAAATGAGAAACAGAAAAACTCTTCATGAAATAAAACATTAAGCATATTCATTCTAATCCAACAGGAGTCATAAATGCATACATGAAACACAAAAATGGGCTTCCCAATAAATTACTGCATAATCCTACAAGAAAGTCCTTATAACTCGGTGACATAAATCACGTTTTTCTAATTTACTTCGTCTGAGATGAGCAGGTAGTTATCCCTTAAATATATCTGAGTACGAGAACTTGAAAGTAGCTCAGAGGCTGTTATGTTGAGGAATACCAGGACCTTGGATAATTCCATAGCCTTGTGGTCAAGTGTAAACAGAAAGACCATTAAAATTGGAGTCTATCAGAAGAAGAGAGATGTATCTGTCTGAACAGGTAATAACCTAGTTAATATCATATTTAAATAAAAATTGTTCAGAATTAATACAGCTTCTTATTAATTACAGGCTTTATTTTATCCTTAAAATTGATTCCAGTGTGTACTTGGTTTCCACCTGTTACAGGCAGAGGATAAGCCTTCTTTTATCCAGACATTTCAAATCACATTTGATCAGGTTACGTCACTACACACACAAAATTTTGTTCAACGCGTTCCAGCTTTCCATTTTTTCCAACGGATATTCTTGTTCTATATGAATAACATGCCTCAGAACTATAAATAAGCAATTTCAATGTAATAAAAAAAAATGCATAACTAAGTGGACTAAAAACAAAAGATCTAATTCTCGGTGCACCCTTTCCAACCCACTGAAAATAAACTATATTCAAATGAAAAGGCATTTAATTTACTATTTGGAATATCCTTGATAAACACCAATTTTCTGTAACATCCCTGCACATCTGATACCACCTCATGTTTAATGCAGAAAAGCTATTTCATTTTCATCTATTGACAGTGAATTTAATTTACCATTGCAGCTCTTTTCCTAGAACTATCACGTTATTAATTCTGCAATCAAGCTCTTTTGAGTGCTTTTATTTGTACTACGGTTTTCACAATTCCACATTGATTTTTTTTCATCATAATATATCTTTTAAACATACAATCGTGAATACGTTAGTAAACTTTCTTAACGCATAAGGAAAGTTTCAGAGACAAGGAAAGCCATCTACAAAACTACACTCACAGGAGCAAACTTTCAAAGGACAGCATATCTAATAAATTACATTTCAGTGTAATATTTGTAGTGTTTACCAAATATACTACATTAATTTATATAACTAAATGATATTTTCAACCATCCTAAACCTTATCTAGCATAATGGTCCATTTTATACCACCAATCAATTGGCTATGAAAAAGAAACCCTCTGTTAAAGAACCCTTACTGAAATTAGATCATTGAAAGGAAATAAGCTTTTTTTTTTCCCCAACAGGAAAAAAAAAAAAAAAAAAAAAAGGCAGTATCAGTTCCCTCAGCATTGAATAAATAGTTTTTATGGCCAATAAAGACAAAATAACCCAAAAAAAAAAAAAAAAGGCAGAAGCTACACCTGGGTAAAAGCAAATCAGTTCATGTTTTTTACCTAAGAGAATACTATTCAATTATGCAGATTTTCCAGTTAAACTTAAAGTCCATATACTGAGTACCAAAACGATAAAAAAAGAAAAAGAACAAACACGCAAAACTATGTAACACTTGAAATAAAAAGCACACACTGAAAAGTACAAAATATATATATATATTATACCACCTAGGAAACTTGCCATATTCCAGTAGGTTACAGTACCACACAACTGTTAACATAATTTAACCCAATACAGCTCTTCATAACACAAATTCTTAAGTATTATTTTACTTCTTACATAATAATATATTTCCTTGTCACAATTACATTAAAAACGCAGTATTTTAAAAATCTGAAGAGGCAGCACTCTTTACTTCACTCCAGGGCCAACAAACAAAGCAGTGAAGCAGAAAGAGGTACATAATGGATTTAGAAGTAAATGGTCCATTCTTTAAGAAGCCTTCCTACCCCCACTTCTGAATTCACTCTAGACTAATTGTCATTACAATGATGTCTGAAAACTTCAAAAGAACCCTATTTCCTGATGCCAGCTGTCCACGTTTCTATCTTTAAATTTTAGAGTTTTTTTCCCTAATTAGAAAAAAGTATTAGAAGTAGTATTTAGAAATACCCAAAAGATGCACCTCGTAATTGTTCTTAAATCAGACACAATATATCGACTGAAACAAAACATTAACACCAACAGTAGAAATGTACTTTAGGATTTTCCACAAATACAACATATAAATAAAGTCTATACTCTTAAGAATTTATCTGAATACGGCACACAACACAGGTAGATGTTCTCTTTCTTTCCGTGGGGATTTATCAAACAATCTCTTCATCATTGCACCTACCTGGGTAAAAATCTTTGGACTTAGACAGCTTGATGGTGGCTCCAGTTTCTTTTTGCAACTGAACAATTGTCTGTCCTCCCTTCCCAATTATAGATCCAGCAGCATAACTAGGTATGAGAACCTTTAGAAAATACTGGCCGTCTTCTGAAAAATGCAAAGAAATATACTTGGTTAACATGATAATTTTAAACTTTGTATCCCCTCTCCACCCTCAAGAGGGAAAAACAGCAATTAAAACCTAGGGCATACAGCTGCAGGAAACAGGGGGTTAAATTTTTTCAAAGAACAAAAGTAAGCCAATTGCAATGAAAAATAAGTAAGTACTAAATGATTCCCATTTTGTAGGATTTCTACTTTCAAACTTAGAATTAAAAACTAAACATGTTCCATCATTTTGCAGCATTGTAGAAACTGATGACTAAATTCCAGTTGTTATTCCAAACATGGAAGTCCTCCAATTCTATCTGTGGTTACTATGGTAAAATGAAATGAACTGACCCTTTAACAAAACTTCGGAGATTTATATGATGACAAATCTCCACTTAACACATTGCGATATAATAAATAAGTAAGAGGGCTGTAAACAGTGATGAGCTATATATATATATATATATATATATATATATATATATATATATATATATATATATTGGTTTGACCCTAGCAAACACCTAAGGACTACAATTAGCCATCGCCTATATTCTACTTAAAGTATGCAAAACAAACATTTCTCCCACCAAATAATCCACCCAAACTGTAGGGTGTATTCCAAGCCTGCAATAACTGCCAGGAAATAACTCAAAGTGATGTGAACTGGCAGATCTAACTAATCCTGGGGTATTTCTTTAGCACTTCTTAGTCTAGCATGATCTCGTTTAAGCTCATTAATTAAAGGACCTTAAGAAGAATTCTGCCAATACTAAAAAGCTTAGGAGTCATTTATATCAAACACACTTAGAAGTGACCCGACAGATTATGTTAGTTCTCCAAAATAGCCACCACGATTTTTAAAGCGGAGGGAGTGGATGACCCAAGAAAGAGTGAAATGAAATGTTTTCGAGAATAAAGCCAACTCCATAAACTTTAATTTCCGACAAACTGATGGAGTCTTAAAATAGGAAACAGCCCGGTAAATCCAGCTTCCTCCTGTGAATAAACGTCCCCGGTTTTTGCGGGTGTGCCGTTCGCAAGACCCCCATCCGTCTCTAGTGTGCATGCTGTGGATAAATTCACCTCTGCCTCGATGCATTGGGTGCATTGTTAGGATGACTCCAGTGCAAATGAAGAAGCGATACCGGTCCCGTTATAACTCATCTTCCCAGGAAGCGCAGGATGTTAAACTAACAAGCCACAGTACCAGACACCCCCACCCTCGTATGCACACCTCTGAAGACAAATCAATGAGACATTTGCAACGACAATCTAAGTGCGGTAAGAGCATGCACTCGTCAGGATTTTGCCTACTACTTGTGGCCCAAAGCAAGGGGGATGGAGAGAGGAAAAACTCTCCGGTGCCCCAGTCATTTGCTATCCGCTACCCAAGTGCCATTTATTTATTTATTTTATCAGACTGTTAAATGCAGCGCGCATCTCCGGGCGGCCATCACCTCGCTCGGGGGTCATCCTC
Organism: Canis lupus familiaris; assembly: GCF_011100685.1. NCBI lineage: Eukaryota > Metazoa > Chordata > Mammalia > Carnivora > Canidae > Canis > Canis lupus. Next base: position 6,406,312 of record NC_049229.1, read on the forward strand.
CTCCTCCTTAACGGACCCCCCGGCCCAGGTCTAGGATATTTCAGTGGTCAGTCTTTGGACCGATTAAAAGGAAAGATAGGTCTATTCCGAAAACCCGGTCGCCATTTTGATGAATGATAAACAGAGAAATGGAAATGTGTCCGGGACGGCGAGGTGCGGGGCAGGTGCAGGGGAGGGGGCGCGGGGCAGGGGCGCGAGAGCCGCCGGGTTCGGGCTGGAGGTGTCCGGGCCGCGGGAGGGAGGGAGGGAGGGAGGCCGGCGGGCGGGCGGGCGGGCGGGCCGGCGGGAGGGAGGGAAGGAGGGAGGGAGGGAGGGAGGGAGGGAGGCAGGGGCGGGCGGCGGGGGATGGGGCCAGCGGGGAGGTGGAAGCGATACCCACCGCCCGTATTGGTCCTCTTGGTGCTGCCGGCTTCAGGGGGGGCTTCCAGCGGCCTTTTCCGCGAGTCCGGCGGGTCCAGGTCTATGGGAACCCCAGTGTGGGTCCCGTTCTGCTGGATGGGAGCTGCCGCCATCATGTTTGCAGTTCCTGCCGCTGCTACGGGGAGAAGGTTCTCCCTTTTGTTTTGGCTTTTTTTTTTCTTTTTTTTTGCGTTTGGGGTTTCTTAAGGTTTTTTTTGTTTTTCTTTTTTTTAATCGGATCAATAGAAATCTCTTTAGGAAAAAAAAAAGCGATGTTGCTGGTTTGTTCTCACTGGGGAGGGGGCAGGGCTGAGGAGCAGCTGCAGTGCAGTGTCAGAAAGGAGACAGGGGAATGGAGGGGGTGTGAGAGACGGAGGGTGAAAGAAGGAGAAGAAAGGAGCGAGGGGGAGAGAGTGAAGGGAGAGGGGCGCGTGAATGAGCGGGAGGAGGGGAGCGGGGAGGACGGGCAGAGGGAGTGGGAGAGCGCGAGGGCTGGCGGGGCGCGGGGAGAAGCCGAGGAGGAGGGGAGAGTGAGGGAAAGAGTGAATGAGCAGGAGGAGGGGAAGGAGGCGGCTGCGGAGAGGAGCGGGCGGCGGAGGAGGGCAGGAGCCGGGAAGGAGCGCGGCGATCCCCGCGCCGCGCTAGCGCTGCGCTCGCTCCCGCTGCTGGTGCTGCCGCCGCCGCCGCTGCCGGAGCGGTTCTGCCGTTGCCTGGGCTGCTCGGCGATGCTGCTGCTGCCGCCCGGTCTCGCTCATTATTTCTCCCGCTTGTAGGGGGGGCTGGCGGGGAGGGAGGGGGATGGCTGCGAGGGGAGGGTACGGAGGGGTTGAGTTCGTAGACTCCCACACACTTCGCGCTCGGGTCCCTGCCTCTCAGCAGCGCCGCCGCCGCCGCCGCCGCCGCCTCCTCCCAGCGCCGGTGCCTCAGCCTGCGGGGGCGGAGGGGGCCGCGCCGGAGGCGGGGGAGGGGGTGCGAGCGAGTGCGCGCGTGCGCGTGCGTGTGCGCGCGTGCGCGTGCGTGTGCGCGCGGGCCGAGCGCGGGCCCCGGGGGCGCGCGCCGGCGACGGGGGCGGGGCCGGGGCCCGGGGCGCTCCTGTGGGAAAGGGGGGGGTGAAAGGTCGCCGGGCCGCGGCAGCACGGCTCAGGCAAACGTAAGCGGCTTGTCGCAGACACCGAGGGGTCCGAGAAACACGCTAGGCTAGAAGGCGGGAAGCGGAGATTACTGACAGCCGTGCTAGCCAATAAGATGGGAATGTAAGGAACGCTCTTCAGGCCCCTTCCCAATCAGGACCCTCGGGTAGGAGAGGGATGAAGGGGCGGGGTGGGCGCTCCGGCGGCGGGGGCCGGGGTCGGGGCCGGGGTCGGGGTCGGGGCCGGGGTCGGGGCCGGGGTCGGGGCCGGGGCCGCGGCCGCGGCCGCGACGCTCTGGGTCAGTCCGAGAAGGGCGCTCGAGTGAGACGGCGTCCAGGCTGGAGGAAGACGCTTAACTTTAGGCTCCCGGGACTCCTAGGCACTGGGTACGCGAGTCCCTAAGAGTGAGGTAGAGGACAGCGAGGGTGTCAGCGCACCGGCGGTTTTGTGCGGGTGGATCTCGTCCCAGGAGTGCTTGTTAGTGGCACTGGGTGACCTCGTCGGGGAACTTAGAGTGCCCCTCGCCGCCTTTAATCCTTTCGGGGGCAAGCCAGGTCGTAACTAAACAAAGCTGGGTGCGGGGGTCTTCCCTTCACCAGGCGCCCATGGGCAGGCAGCTAAAGACCCGCAGCCGCTGAGTGGGCACAAAACTTAATCATTGAAGTCTGAATGCAAACTCCTTGCAATGTGCACAGCTGACGACGATACAGATCTTGGGTAGACAGGGAATCTGAGCCTCAAGTGTACAAAGCTACAGGAAAAGACCAAAATTACACAGCTACAGCGGACTCTGCAAGTCAGGAGAGACTCAGTTTACGGATCAGTAAACTGATGCACGCGAGTATTTTGCTCAAGGTCACCTGTCAGATTGCTCGCCTGATTAATCGGTGTGCTAGGAATCACGTAGGGGTAATCGGGAAAACATGGGCTTTGGAGCCCAAAATCTAGGTTTCAAGTCCTTGCAGTCATGTTCTAAAAGTGTCTTGGGCAAATCCTCTAACGCGTTGGCTGTTTATTGAGTGCTTACCATGTGCCAGGCCATCCATTTTACATGCAATGCTCTTTATGTGCAGTACATCATAGAGTTATTTCTGTCCCTATTTTACGAGGCAGTTTAGGTTTAGAAGTATTAATAATTCAAAGCCACATAGGTATAAATATTGTCGCAATAATTCAAACTCAGGTCTTCCTGAGTCCGGAGTCCGTCCTCTGGAATATTGCAGTACTCCAGAGCTTCGGCTCCTTCGCGCTTAAAAACGGGGGCTGCAACCCTGCTTTCCACAGGTCTTAAACGAGTCAAATGAGATAATGTAAGATGTGAAATGTGTTGTAACATGTGAAAAGGTATAAACATACTCGCTGGGTTCCTAGAACAAAGATGCTCCTTCCTCGTACTTTTCACTACAGCCCTTCAACCTGAATGATGGCTTTAGTAAAAGCTAGCATAATAAAGAACCTCACTGCAATCCTATATTCTATCCAAGAATACCTGCGTATCTGAGGCAATAACCAAAGAGAATAGAATAAAATTTAATTCCTGACAGAGAAGGGAATGGAAAAGAATACTAACCCTCCTTACAGCATCCCTTTATTGCAAGGAACATGTAGGCGGCATTGGGATTTCTGGTGCTTTTTAAGTGATGAAAGATAGATTATAGCCCACTGAATAAGGGAAGAGATAACAGTTTGGGAATAAAAGTTCATCTGGAATTATGAAAAACACTTTGCCTCCAGTCAGAGAAGAAGATGTGCAGAGACTTCAAAGAAAGGGAAAGCAGGTAAGTTAGTACATATTGGGAAAGGTCCTGTGAGCCTTTAAAAAGTCCAGGATTTTTATCTGATATATGATGTAATAGGAAACCATGATATGGCCTTCATGACCAAAATGAAGAGGATTTATACACAGAATTGGATAAAAAAAAAAAAAAAAACAACAACAACAACAAAAACAAGCCACAAGGGAGCTGTGATGAAAGAAAATCAGGGTTTGGAATAAGTATGTGGTAGTCAAGATAGAAAAAGCTGATGCCAGACATTGTGTAATCAAAGTGTTCTGTGAAGTGTACCAAAAATATGCGAGGATGTTTTCAAATGAAAAATTAGAAAAAGGCTGGGATTTGCTACGAGATTGTTTTAAAACAGTGAAAGACAGGGGACAAAGATAATTCAAAAATGAAGATAGTTCAAAGCTATATTGTATTAAAGCTTGGACAAAGTATTCAGCATAATGTAGTTTTGAACTGGGGAAAGACTGAGACCTGGAAACTGATGTTAACAAATTTCTGAAAATAAAAATAATAAATAAAATATTCAAATTTCTGAAAATAAAAATAATAATAAAATAAAATATTTTATTTTAGAAAATATCTGTCATTGCCGTGTATAAGTTAAATTGAAAATGAACTTTCTAAGTTAAATTAGCTTCCTGAGAGTCATGACACTGTATTCTTATGATATTGATTTGACCCTTCTCTTATTTCCTTCTTTAGACTTAATATTTAAATGCTACCCACCATTCCATGGGGCCTAGAAGCAGAAGGTATGATTTTAAATGTGGATAGCATGCTTACCAATAGTTTATTTAACTCTGATATGCCAGGGATTGCAGAGACTATCCTAAGACCTGGTTGGACATCTAAGGGTCAGTTAGCTTATGATCTGATTTGGTCAATGAAGGTTATCAGAGAATACATTCTATTCTCCATTCTCTATTATGTTTTATTGTTTGTTTTTTAAAAAAAAAAAAACATACTTCTCCATTTCACACAGTGTATACCTCTGCCATTCTGATTAAATAGACACAAACATTTTCTCTCTTATTATGCATTTTTATCAGCTAATAAAACTGGAAAAAAAAATTTTAAAAGCAGCTCCCAGTTTATATAGTATGCTATACCTCTTATGCTGCAAATAAACTGTTTGAATGATTTTTTTAAAAAATATAATAGAAATGTTTGACCTTTTAATTCTCTGAAAAGAAATATTTTATTTTTTAATTAACCAAGCAATTGGCACTGCAAATTTAATAATATTTTCTAACACCATACAAGAGAATGTGTGCTTTTCCTTGCTTAATTGATGAAAACATAAGCAACTCTGATAGAAAATGATATTAATCTGAAGAACAAAATCCTTGGTCTTTATTGGCTTTCAGAAGGGGTTCTTTTCTAAGTTTTAGAGTAAAATGGACATAAGATAATCTATTTTCAATAATAATGCCTGGATTTTTAGAGAAAACACAGATGGTCAATGTCCACAAATATTCCTAAGCCCATTCGCCTGCTTCCCCCCGTCTTTCTTACAGCGAGTCCTATTAACTATAGAACTTAATGCTGTCTCTACTTGAGTGTCTCTTCAGCCTATGCTTTGGGAAACTTTTCGGAGTTTGTGTTCTACCAAAATCAGATCCTGAGTTAAGTATTCAAGCACCAATAGTGTATTTTAGAAAGTGATTTCAGGAAACAGTAAGGATTTGGGTAAATGAGACAGGGAATGGAAGGAAGGCAAGGAAGGGTGAATTACCAAGCACGTTACACTGTGAGCAAACAGAGCTTAATCTTACTGGGATTCCTGGGAAACCATTTAAAATAGTAGCTTCAGAACTAGCCCACTCAAGGTGTGAGAAAACTGAGGTATGTATATATGCACCAACTCTCTTCAGTCATTGATGGAAGTCTTTTCCTAGGGTGCATTAATTTAATGCATGCTGGCTAGTCTTCCAATTGCCAGAGCTGCATCCTTTTCTGACAACTTTCCCTGGCCGCTGGAGTCTATTCTGCCCTTATACAGGCTGGAAATGGCTAGGGAATCAATACTGTGCTATGGACACATCCCCCACCATTGTGGAAAATCAGGCTACTTGTGCCCTGGGAGGGTAAGGAAATATGGGTGGGGCACTAACAGTTTGTTACAAATATCAACATAAGTGTATGAAAAAGAAAAACAGAAGACAATCTGTTACTGCAAACTATTGTTGGAAGGCCAAATAAATATGAAGAATTTGGAAAGCTGGAAATACTAAAAAAATTAAGATTTTATAAGTTTCACGATCCAAATATTGTAACCATTGGTTCTAAGAAGACTGAATATTTTTTTGGTTTTTAAAAAACCACATTTTTAATTTTTTAAGATATAGACAGGAAGAATCAATGTACATACTCTATTTTTTCATCTAATGCAGCACAAAGAAAATAGGAGCAAATATATACCAGAAGAGTTTATCACCCAATCCCACCTCTTGAGTTTGTATAACAAGTTCTACAAATAGACATATTGATTAGAAATACTTTTCTAAGATTGCACTTCTTAGAAAAATTATTTATTAAACTTTATCTTCTCAAAAATTCAAATTTTTATGTTGATGTATTTAATCACATTAATTCATTGTTGGCGAATATGTTTATGAAACAGTCTATGAAAGCTCACCCTAATTTATATGGAAACATAAGTGTGTTATTAGCATTATTCCAAAACATCCCCAAGCCTTAATATTCATCCCAATACATAAAGAGATATGTTAATATTAGAAAGAATCCTAAGTTTGTTGGCACGGAGTATATTTCCTTGATTTGTAACAGATCAATAATGTGGCATTTTTCTAAATATTATGAAATACATCTTTTCACACTTACCTTAAAGACAATAAATCTGAACTAATACTTTATACAGTGCAACAAAAAGAACCTTGTGATAATTGGTACATGATTATGTAAATAGTAAACATTAGGAGAAGTTGCATGAGGGGTATTGGGGAATTTTTATATTTGAAACTCTTCTGTAAGTCTAAATTATTTCAAAAAAAAAAAAGTTGAAAATAAAAAGAACCTTAAACTGATAATCTGGTTCGGACTCTTACCTACTCAGCTTTGCGATCTTGTTTATGACCATAGAATCTTACAAAGAAAATTGTCAATATCAAAATGCATTAACATGTATTTGTAAATCTGTTAATGATACACATTTTGAAGGTGTATGTACTTTAGGCACAATGGAAAATGATATACCAAGGAAAACAATTTTGATACTGTAAATAATATATTTGATATATTTATTCTCTGTTACATTTTTAAAGCAATCACTCATTGAAATCTATAGTTAAAAATATTTTATTGGGACGACAATCCAAAACGTGACAGTTCCATCTTTTAAACTATTTGGATATGAAAAATTGCTGGAGTAAAAACAAATGATAAAGATGATAAAATGAAGAGAGAGAAAAGTTAAGAAAAAAGAACTTCAAAAGTAGATTAAAGAAGTTGTAATTAACTAGTATTCATATGTAATGTCTACTAAGTTGAAATCACTTATTTCTTGCATCCATAAAATACCTTCCTCTACACATACTTTATTCTGATGCCTAGAGTGATCCTGAGTTTCTGTTTGTTCTGGTCCTGGCTTAGGCCATCAATACCTTCAAAATTGTCCTAATTTGATAGTAAATTATATAGTGACCCTTATACACTCAAGAGTTTTGACTTTTTGTCTGCTAATTATAAACCTAAAATATTTTTTATTCATCAGATTCTTTTATATGGCAATTTCTCCATGAGTAATAGTAGAAATGTTTATTATTGTTTACTCTTATATTACATTGTGGTGTAATAAATTAGTATGTTTCCACATCCTCTAGGCTTCATGATGTTTTATTCCCTATCTATACTTTTTTTAGTTTCAACTAAGCTAGAGATCAAGAACAGAGGTAGAGAGTAGGAGGATAGAACTTCAAAATTTATTTTTTCACATTTGAATGTGGAAACAATCATTTTGATAGATTCTTTATCAGGAAGTACTATAGCAAGATGATGTGAATTGAAGAAATAGACATTATAAATATAATGAAATATATCTTCAAATGATAAACCATTAGACCCACAAACAGCATCAGGGAATTGCATACATTATGGATTATTCAGATTTTCTGAGTGTTTACTTCCTGCTGTTCAAATAAGCCTTAGTCCTTCTTGAATTCTAGACAAGGTTTTTACAACTCTAGTCAAGACTACTTTCTAATGTAGTCTGCTATTTCCACTGCTTATTACACGTCAGATAATAGGAAGTTCCATTTTTCTTATAATAATGTTACATGTGTTTATAAGTACAAGAAGAAATTGGTATCCTTGTATATTAAAAAAAAAACTACATTACCATACTCTACCTTGCTGGATTCTGCCTCGCTATTTAATCCTTTGGTTTCACTGTGTAAGCATTTCCGTGGTAGGTCAGAAGTGTCTAATTGACTTCATGTAATTCTAAATTATTTTATCCATGTTTCATTTCATATAATTGAGAATGTGTAGGGCTTGCTTATTAAAACCTGCATTTTACATATGGATGTTAAATGTCTTTTGTGCAGAAAGAAGAGGTGCAGGGTGTGTGTGTGTGTGCGTGTGCGTGTGTGTTGTAAAGGGACTGGGTATAGCAGATCTACCTAATGTCTGAAGGGAGGCTAGAAAATTTAGTAAATGCATAATTTGCTTTACTTAACTTTTTCCTCTCAGAGTCAAATACTGTAGGCTTTAAGAAAAATTATTTTTTCATTTTTATAATGGAAATTCTTATTCAAAAGGAGATAATATAGTATAATGGATCCCATGTACTGTATACCTACCTTCAATACTATAAACTTCTGATCAATCTTGTTTCATTTAACCTCTTTCTCAGGCTAATTTTTAAAAGTATTTATTCATGAGAGACACAGAAAGAGAGGCAGAGACATAGGCAGAGGGAGAAGCAGGCTTCCCATGGGGAGCCTGATGTGGGACTCAATCCCAGGACCCCAGGATCATGACCTGAGCCATAGACAGACCACTGAGCCACTCAACCACTGAACCACCCAGGTGCCCCTCTCAGGCTAATTTTGAAGCAAATTCTATCATTAGATTTTTATTCTGAAAAAATTATAGCCTTAAAATAATCCAAAATACCATTATTATATTGAAAATAATTGACAAAAACTCATTATTATCAGATATCCAGTCTGTGTTTAAATTTTCTGAATGTTATATGAATAATATTTTTTACATTTTGTTTAAACCTCTACCCAAATAAATACATTACAACAGGTTCATATATTACTTAAATCTCTTTTAATCTATGTCAGTCAAGCTTCAACCAGAGAAGCAGACTAGTAGGATATGTATTTTGTAAAACTTTATACACACACAAAGATACATAGTGATAATGATATTAAGGGAATTGGCTCACACAGTTGTGGGCTTTGGCTAACCAGCCCTGAAATCCACAGATGGACACTCAAGAAGCAAAGCTACAGGAGGAAGGGAGAGCAGTTGCAGGCCCAACTATGCTTTAAGTCTCTGATTTTCAGAGACCTACTTGCTTTGATGGCTACCACCTGATTAAGTCAGTCCCACCTACGGTAATCTCCCTTTTAGTCAAATAAAAATTGGAAATTTAATTATATCTCCAAAATCCCTTCACATCAGGCCCTAGACTACTGCTTAATTGAATAACTATAAGAAGTTGTATATATCCTGCAAATGGCTGCTGCTTCCTCTCTGTCTTCCAACTCTCACAAAAGAATATCTCTTGCAGACTACCCTAACTACAAACATACTAGACAAGACATTCTGTGAAATGTAGTTCAACCTAACTAAGTTGACATATCACAAAGCTATCACAGCCCACCCCTTTATACCCTGGCACCTGTGCACAGCTTCTTAAACCATTTGAAGTTACCAGGGAAATACAAAACCAAATCATACTTGTAATAAAAAATAATGATATACAGAATGAACTATCCCATATAAAACTAAAAACATGCTAGTCATTTCCCCAGCAGAGGATACAAAATCTTTGGGTGATGTTTCCACTTCTCTTGTGATCTCCTGTCGATTAAATATGGAAATATAATAGTAACTGTTATTAACACATTTTATGTTACACAATAAGAGATAATAAAGTAATATATAAGTACTATAAACATTCACATCAAAAATATTATTAATGATTATAGTCTTCATTTCCTCATATGGTCACATCTTCAGAGCTGGTATTTCTAGTCTTCCACAACTTTCTTCATTTCCTTTTCCCACTACCTTTTCAATATCCCCTTTGCTCTCAGCAAACTCCTCACCTGGTTGTGGGTCTTTGCCAAGTGGGATGATCCAAATCTTAATTCCTGAAGGAGCTGGGCTAGTAGAAATCCTATCTGAATTGAATTGTTATAGTTTTCCACTGACTTTAATCAAAGGACATGAGAATGAAAGAGATGCTCTAGGGAATCTCCTGTACTTCAGACAAAATCCTCTTTACTCTCATTGTATAATAGCACCCAATTTTCCTTGATAGCCAGGATCAGTCACTGCATCCAGCACAGTAACTCCTTTCTCATTCTGTTGATTCACAGGGTTGAGCTGCCCAAAGTGGCCAGATGGCAGTCTCAACTTCTAGTTCAGTGGAATCTTTATTGTATCATCTGGTGGATGCATTCCTTGCTTTGAAACTAAGATCTTTAGACCAAGGACAATAGTGAGAGGAGCCATTCACATTTCCAGGCTTTGGATTTACAATGTAAGGATCTATAAATTCTGGTTATGGGAGAAATAGTACTATATGCTAAGTCTGATTTAGAGCATGGATCACTGGGATATTGCCCCATCTCAAAAGGTATTGCCACCTAATTGACGCCATGACTGAGTTTTCAAAAGGGTAATCCATAGCCCTATCAAACCAGCTGTTTCAGAATGATGGAGGCTATAAGACAGTGAATTCCATGAGTATGAGCTCATTGTTACACAGTATAAAAATTTTGTAATATAGCAGGATCCTTTCTCAAGGTATCCTTCTTGGATTTGTAAATTGCCTCAGGTCCAGAATTTGGGGGCCATGACTCTATTTTGGTGGTTCAAGTCAGACTTCTGGTCACTAGTCTAAAATTTCCACCTATATGGATCAGGTAAGAATTAGTAGATTTCCCATCTCAGGTAGGCTTCCCATTTCAGATAGTAGGCTTCTCATCTCAGATCAGGTAAGAAGTTAGTAGGCTTCTCTCTCAGATCTCTAGAAATTAAGCTTAGGTCTTTTTTTTTATATCCTCCAAGTATCCACTTAATATATTGAATAAATCCTATATATTCTGGAACATATGGAAGACAGTTAAAATTGTTATTTTAATATCTTTGTTTATTGGTTGTATTATATGTCATTTCTGATATGGTTTTGATTGTTTTTATTCTCTTCAATATGAATCATATTGTCCTGTTTTTATGCATGTCTGGTAATTTTTATAGGATATCAGGTATTATTAATTTTACCTTGTATGTTGGATATTTTTGTGTTACTATAAATATTCTTGAGCTTTGTCCTTGAATGTGGTTATTTTGGGGTCTTGCTTTATGAGGTAGAACCAGATCACCATCTAATCTAGTGCTAACCTTACCTCAGAACTGAGGCAAAACCATCTTAATACTGTAGCTGATGCACAGTGAATTATGAGGTTTTTCCATTCTAGGTAGAGGGAGCAGGAACTATTCCCAGCTCTGTGTGAGCACCAATCCCTGTTTCCTCATTTCCTTAGATAGTTCCCTCCAATGCATCTGCTGTTTAGTACTCAGCTGAAGACCCAAAGAGACCCTTTCATATATCCAAAAGTCTATTTCTGTGGACCTCTTTTCTCACAGTATTCTGCTACCTTATGAATTTTATCCACTCTATTGAGTTATTCCTCAAAAAGCTAAACAAATCTCATATGACCCAGATATTCCACTCCTAGATATAAAGTTATCCAAAAGAAAACAGGATCAAACAAATACTTTTACATGAGTTCTAGTGAAAGCATTATTCACAATAGCCAGGAAATGGAAGCAACCCAAATCTCCAGCTAAAGAAGGGATAACAAAATGCGGTATAGTCACATGTAACATATACTATTTACCATTCCACAATGGAATATTATATAAGTACAATATGGATGAACCTCAAACACATTATACCAACAATATAATATGCATGTTATTTATTGAACATAAAGTATATGTTTATTGATCATAAAGTATATATCCTATATGCTAAATGAGAACATATTTATCATATTTGTGTGGATATTCTAAATGATAGAACAAAGAATACTACACACACACACACATAATATGTGTCTGTTTCTTTGTCTGTTTTCTTTGAAAAAATGTTTATTCAAGTCTTTTGCTCATTTTAAATTTTTGTTGAGCTGTAGATTTTCTTTGTATATTCTGGATACTAGTCCCTTGCCAAACATATGATTTACAAATATTTTCTCTGATTTTGTAGTCTGTCTTTTCAGTTTGTTGAAACTGTCCTTCGATTTGCAAAAGTGTTCAATTTTGATGAAGTCCAACTTGCCTATTTTTTTCTTTTCTTGCTTCTGTTTATGGTGTCATATCTAAGAATCAATTGCAAAATTTGAAGTCATGAAGATTTACTCCTATGTTTTCTTCTAAGAGTTTTATTATTTTATGTCTCATATGTAGGCCATTGATTCATTTTGAGTTAATTTTTTATAGTGAATTAGAGTTCCAACTTCATTCTTTTACATGTGGAAATCTAGTTGTTTCAGCATAGTGTTGACTATTCCTGTCATGTATCATAGAAAACATTAGAAGCCAGAGGATCATAGCTATAACTTCCTAATTACCTAAGTATTAACAATACTTTCTTTCTTAATTAAAATTTAGGAAAGTTTATGTATTGGTACCTGGAGGAGAAAGATAAAGGAAAATAAACCTAAGAAGTAGATGGTAAGATTCTCTTTTAGATTGAACAGAGTTATCAATACCTATATCAATGGTATATTTCAGAGCCTCCAAAATGACTCTCTATATCCTCCATTTTCCAGAAGCCCCACTATCCCACAGGAAAGAAAAGCCTGTGGTGCTGAGAGATAAATATTTCAAGTGTTCCAGACTTTTCCCATTCTATGTTTCCACCTCTTTGTTCGACTAGCTCTTAGAGTGCTAAGCCAAAATGAATGGTACTACCATCATACTAAACTTCACACTCAGATTTCCTTTATGCTTAGGGTTTGGTCTCACAAAACATTTTGCGCCTTAAACTGAGGAAAAATTGGACCTCTTTCCTTTTTTTTTTTTTTTTTGGACTTCTTTCCTAATAGAATTTTTGGAAACTAAGAAAAGAAGAAACAGAAAGTGTAGAAAAATAAGTTTACTGTGTCCCCTGTGTACTGATAACTGAATTTTATCCATAAATTAGCTTAGTTGGTATATGTTTATATAACACCAGGGCTAGCACCCCTTTTTCTTACTTCAAATATGCCATGGAGGCATGTTTAGCCAGGTGCTGTTACCTGGAGATAGATATCCCCACAGCTAGATAGTACATTTTTCAATTTGATATTCAGGTTTATTTCCATCTCTCGGTCCCCCACTTGTACCCTGCAGTCAGTCCCAAGCCCTAATTTTTATGCTTCAACCGTTTGAGCCAAGATGTGGTCCCATATTTCCCTAACTAATTTCAAAGATTGCAATTGTTTATTTTATTAACACAACCTTCCACCCCACCCCTGGCCCAATCAGCATCTGAATTTGTCTGAATCATTTTTATTGATCAGCTATAAAGTTAGTTCTATCTAAAATGAAACTGTGTTCCTTTATCCTGAATTTTTGTGTTAAGAATTTATTGCACTATTACCTGCTTTGTATCATCTAGTACATAGGATACTCTAAGGATGAGAGAGATTTTTCTTACCAGAAGATAGCCAAGGTGGGCAGCCCGGGTGGCTCAGTGGTTGATCATCTGCCTTTGGCTCAGGGCTTGGTCCTGGAGACCCGGGATCGAGTCCCGCATTGGGCTCCCTGCATGGAGCCTGCTTCTCCCTCTGCCTGTGTCTCTGCCTCTCTATCTATCTATCTATCTATCTATCTATCTATCTATCTATCTATCATCATCTCTCATGAATAAATAAATAGATAAAAATCTTAAAAAAGAAGATAGCCAAGGCTTAGTATTCTGAATCCAAAATCTCTACCTTAAGTCGGGGGACATAGAGGTTTCTGTGTTTCAAAATACAACACTGTTAGGTAACTGGAAGAAGAACACCCAAGAGTTTTTGAGGGAAGAGAGGCTCATTCAAAAGAAGAGAGATGTTGGTACTGAGAGTTGAGAAGGAGAAAGTGACTCCTATCTGAGAGGCAGGGAGAGGTATAAAATGTCAGTACTCTTGCATGCATCTCTCTTAATGGAGAATGACTAAGTGATGCTATGAAAGACTAACCACTTAGTATTGCAGCCTACAGGGCAGTACTATAGGTCTTTGCAGCTCTGCCCTCAATGAGTGGTGTCACCATGGTAAGCTTGTTGAGACTGCCAGTGGATCAGCATACAGCAGAAGATGAATTGCAATAACAGCATCATGGAGCATAAAGAAATAATAACTGCCATGACATAAAGACTAGCCCACATCCCCACAACCCCAATTTCTAGATGGGTACCAACTATGCATCCTCCAGATCCTTGAATATTCCTAGGAAAGAAAATAGCTCCTTCCATTAATTTCAACAAATATAATCTTGTACAACTCTAAAGGGTGGGAATTTGGACTATAATTTGGTTTGTTTTAGAATAAATAAAGCATATTACTTACTATGTGGAGCAAATTCGTACTGGCTATATTAACATCCTATCCTGGTCTCTCAAGCGGCTCTGTGGTTCTGATAGAAAATGCCATCATTCTTTGCTGGAATCTGTCTGAATCCTGTCAGCTTTTCTGACATAAGCGGAGTTCTCATCTCTCACAGTTTCTTAAGCCTTTTATATATTGAACTGCCCACTAAATTCCTATCTTTCTGTCATTGAGAAATCTCTGAGTTCCTAGTTTATTTGCAAAACAGAAATAAATGACAGATACTAAGTTTAAGTACTACTGAGGGTCAGGACCAGTTCTGTCCACTGCCACAAGTCATTTTGAAATTCCCCCAGAAGCTCACAAATGGTACCCATCCAGAATTCTTTCCCATGTTGTTACTTGGAAACTGTTTTTCACCAACCATAAAAATATTAATGAATGTCCACTAAAAATAAGGCTAAGCTTTTTTTAGTTAGGCCTCCTAGTAAAATTTATCCAGGTATGTGTGTATCTACACCAGTTGTATATTTTAACTTACTACATATGCTACATTTCCTCACATGCTCTGTTTGCATGTCAGTCTTTTCACAATCTTAGTTTGGAATATTAAATGTTACTTCTTTATGCTATTTGAAAAGATTTTCAGTTCTGCTGTTAATGATCTGTAATATTGGACAAGCACTTCCCCTCTCTGGATCTTATTCATCCATAACATGAAGAGTTTTATTAAATTATTTTTTAAGAATCCTTATAGTTCTGACTTTCTGTAAGGATAATTTGAAAACACTATGCATTATGATTAAGAAGTCAAGGAAAATGCACCTTTATTTTCTAAGGAGTTATGTGGTTAAATTAAGTTTAATCTATTACTTTTGGAGAGAATATTCACTTATAGTTTGTAATATATTACTGGTAGCCAAAAGTAGAAGAATAAAACATATAGAAATAGATATTTTCAAAAAATGTATAAATGTTTAAGTGGCTTTACATATTATGTGTGAGCCTGAATTCTTTACATGATTTTAAATAGTGAATGTATTTTTTGGTAATACAGACTTATATGTGTTCCTGTGATTCATACAAAATGAATCTTGAAATTTGAAATAATTGAGCTTGATTTATACAGTTGAGAGGTTACATACTGACTACTTTGTTTTATTTTGCCAGCATTATATTTCTATTTGGGAGCCAACATTTAAAATAAATAGACATCATGTTGTAAAAAAAATATGTTTTGCAGTGTCATTTTGAAAAATCACATATTGTGGTAACTCTGGTCCTACATTTCCCACATTTCCACGTAGCAATGATTGGCCAATGCTAAATAGCAGTTGTCCCTCTAGGTAGGACATGAGTTTGGGGCCTTGCCCTGGTTCCCATCACTCATACCTAAACTGGGCCACTTCACTCATTATTACCTGCCTGGAATTTCAGCCAATATGTTTACCCCCATTTGTTAAGACTCATAATATTGAATTCAAATACTTTTCCTCTGGATTTATAACCAACAATTTGGATTTCTTGTCTTGTCATCCAAATTTAGCATGATTTCTTCAAGCCTTCTGAAGTGAACAAATGTCAAACTTTGATTGGCATAATGTCTAAGTAGGCAGGCATTGAGTTATATATTCTTCACAGATACAATACAGAAAAATATCAGTATTATAATTTTTCAATTTGAATTTGAATGCCAATTAAATGGACATAATATCTTCATTATAACCTTGTAAGTAACATTAAGTCATAATTATGGTCCTTCAAATTCCCACTTTGACACATAGAAACTTGTTCAGGTATCCAAACACTGAAAATAAAAGCTAAGCTATATATCATATATAATATAGGTTGTAGTTTTAAGTAGAATCTTTTTTCTAATAAATATAAAATCTTTTTATAAAATGGGAAGAAAGAGCCTTTTATTAATATAAATTTACAATATGAATTAAAATTTACAATATTTACTTTGAAACTAATTATGGAGAAAAACCAAACCATTTAGTAATGTAAAGATTTGAAATTAGAGACTGTAAATAACAGGTTTGGCATCTGATTTATTTCTTTATTTGGTGGCAGAGTAGCAAGAAAATCCTGATTTATAAAGACAAGTTGCAACTAGTATTAATAGATTTTTAAAAAATACATCTTTTCTGGTAATTTTATAATTCTTTTTATACTATGAAATTTATATATTTATAGCTTTACACATTTATAATTTTAGTATTATTATTATATTAAGTATTATATTATTATTATATTATATTAATTATAATTAATTTATAGCTTTATAAATTTATAACTCAGATATCCCAGAAAAAGTTTTTTACTAAAGCAAATGCCAAAAAAAAAGTTAGGATGACAACACAAATGCAAGTATTGCTGGTCACCACCGTACTAAAATTTGATGAGTGACACATTTTATTAACATGACTTAGAGGTGTTAAAAATACTTAGAAGCTCAAAAATTCAAATTAAGTATATGCAGAACCTCAGCTCTTATGGAAAATAATAGGAGGCATACAGTTTGCAAAATATTGTTCAATAACCAATTAGCACCAGATAAAAATATTTGGAGGAATAGAAAACATTTTACTTAAAACTGGGATCATTTTTCTTTTATCTTTCTCCTTTCTTAAAATATATTTAATTCTGAAAGAGAAATCTAGAATCAATTAAAGTAGGAAATTATCTTGATGTTTCAGCCACATTTGTGCTCTTTCCACTAGAAATTCTAAAATGAGTGGTAGAATAAGAAATAATATGTTGTGTCTATAGAAGTTTACGTAGAAGGAAATAGAGACTTCAGGGTAGATACTCCAAGCTTTTTTGAATAGCATTGTCCAAAAATTACAAAAGTACTTTTCTTTAATATTATAACATATACTTTCCAGCCTTCAGAACAGGCCACTTGGCATAGATAATTAGTTTTTCTGGGTTATATTGCTTGTTTGTTTGTTCTGTTTTATTTTGTCTTGAGAATTTGGTGGTGATGCTGGAGATAATGAGATCCTGAAATGTTCCTAAACAGATGTGCAAATATGAAAATCACTTCACTATGATATAAGGCTGTTTCCTTTTTCCTAGTTCTGATTAAAATACCATCAAAAAGTTACATTGGCCTGGGCAGTAGATTGCCATACAGGTTGTTCTAGCGTATTTCACAAAGTCTATGTTAGATATTTAAATTTATTTGTACTATGAGGTTACGAAATCCAAAGCTGATGTCTAGCTAGGTCATAATTACATTGTTATTTCTTAGCACAATGCATGGCAAAAATATGTGTGTGAGAAATATTTTTTTAAATAAGTCACTGCTACTATTTAATTACCTATTGATTTCATCTATAGTATGTGAGAACTCAAGGCGTTTGGGGGATACTTTCAGGGTAATGAAGACAGATGCAAACTACTCAGGAGGAGTCAAATTTGCAAGGTTTATGCTACACCTACACGTAAGCCAGCTACATTTTGATGGGTAGCCCTTATTTTACTATTTTTAGATCAGTGCTTGTCATTATCTTAAAGCTAAATCTACACAAGCCTCCACATTTGCTGAATGTATAGATTTAGTACTATTTTCCATGTTGTTCCACAGTCCATATTGTATGAGAAACTATAGTCACACAGATGCTACTGCCTTTTGTAATTAAAAAGGATGAAAGAAAAAAAAAAAAAAAGGATGAAAGATGAAGTTTTATTTATTTATTTTTTTAGGTAGTATACTTAGTACACAATTTAAATGTCAAAAATAGCAGTTACTGTACTGTTGTTGAAAACAAATTTGTAGGCCTAAGATGATTCCTCTTCTGCTTCTGTCTGGAGTGCCATGTGAGCAAACAGACTTCTATGTAACTTCTATGTCCCTGTAAATGCTCTTCTTGACCAGTATATCTAGTCAGCTGATTCCCAAATGCCAAGCCAGCTCTGGATCTTCTTACTCTGAGATGGCCCCAGACAATCAGATATTTTCTACTTTTCTCTTGCTTTTCATTCTTTATCCCATAAAAGCTTCCTGCCTTCCACCTCATTTTGCAGTTCTCTGAAATGAGACAGTGTGCTTCACCAAGTGTTTGATTGTTTGAATCAACAATCAAACAAAATTGACTTGAATCAGTTTTAACACTGTCAAAATAGTGAGAAGCACTAAATTATATGTATGTGAGATCTCAAAAATCAAGATATTATCATATAAACAAATTGCTAATATACTTTATGAATTTTCTAATCAGTAACCATGTATTGGTATTTAAATATCACTATTAGTTAAGTATATCATACATAGTAGGATCCTTGAAAAGACGATAAAATCACTGCAGAGCTCTACCTGCCAGTATTCCCAAAATAGTAAGTTGCCTAAACATAAGTATACGACTCCCAGGACTTTAGAGTCGTGCCTTGTCCCCAGTAATATCCCCAAAGCTAACACTTCATCTGCGAATTGATTTTTTTGGCGTATGAAACAGTCAACAAAATGTCCATTGCCGCCTTCTTTGTGCTGTTTGGGCCATCCTTATCCCGATTTATTATACTCACCTCATTGACCCATTTTTCTTGCTTCTTCTGTGCTCTAGACGACCTCCTCCCTCTTTTGACTCATTTTTTCCACACATCCACAGAGACACAAATAACAATTGAGTACCGCAAATCTTCTACTACTACCTTTATCTTAGTTACAACTATAGGTGACCTAAGTATTAAGTAGAAAAGAAGGAAATTATTACTGGATTGAACATAAATAAATGTTAATGTATATGTATATATATATGTACATATATAAAGTATGTGGGCATTGTTTGCTAATACTAAGAATATTTGTGTTTATAGTCATAAATTAGATTGGCTTACAATTTTCAGTTATATCTATAATAGATATCTATAGTATTTTTAGTTTTAGTATCAGGGTAATGCTGGCCTCATAAAATATGTTGGAAAGTATACCTACTTTTTCTATGTTCTAAAAGAGTTTGTATATAGTTGGTGTACATTCATCCTTAAATATTTAATATAATTTGTCTCTAAAGCTATCTAAGACTGGAGGTTTCTTTGTAAAACATTGTTAATTTTTGCAAAGTCTAGAGCTGTTCAGACTTTTGAAATTTATTGTTTTATCACATTTGGAATTTCAAGGATTTTGCCCATTTTGTTTGTTGTTGATTTGGCATGAAATTGTTCATAATATTTGTTTACTATCCTATTAATATCTTTAGGGTCTATGGTGGTGTGGGTGTTCCCTCTTTCATTGTTGATATTAATAGTTTGTATATTCTTTATTTTTTTCTTTTGTATCTATAGATTTATCAACCTCATTGATTTTTACAAAATATAGCTTTTCACTTATTTTTTATATTATTTGACTATTTTCTGTTTCACTGAGTCTCATTTTTATTTTTATTATATCCTTTTTTATATTTAGTTTCGGTTTAATTGGTCCTATTTCCTAGCTCCTTATAGTGGAAACTTAGGCCACCGATTTTGCCCAAAAAAGTTGAAGAGGAAGAGATGTGTGACATCTCTGATAGAACTACTGCATATATGCTATGATTGCATTCCCTTTTCCCCTCTCCTATGAAACCGGAGAATTATCCTTTCAGGGGAATAGAGCATTAGCCAATCCTCAATTGACATGAATGTGATGGAAAAATAACCTTTATTGTCAAAAGATTTAGGGTTGTCTGTAACCCCTGGGATAATCTAATCCAGAGTTTCTTAATGTCAACACTGTTAACAATGGGATAGGATAATTCTTTGATGTTGAGGGACTGTCCAGTGAATTGCAGGATTTTTAAATCTTTACTCACTTGATGCCGGAAGCACCCTCTTTCCCATTATGATAAGCATAATTGTGTCCAGACATGGTCAGATGTCTTCTAGAAAGCAAAATCCATCCCTCCCTTCTCTGGCTGAGAGCCATCTGGCTGACTCATATACATACTCACATGGAAATAACAAAGTAAAAATGAAGCACTATATCATTATACACTAAAATCAATTCTAGATGGATTAAAGGCATATAGATAGAGACAAAGCTATGAAACATTTAGGAGATAATATATTAGAATATCTTAATTTCTTCAGGTAGGAGATCTCCTAAGTGAGACATGAAAAACATAATAAAATGAAGGATTAATAAATTTGCCGAATTTAAAAAGATATCTGTTCATGAAAACACACCTTCAAGAGATGGAAAACATAAGCCACAGAGTTTCAGGAAATATTTGCAACACATAAAACCAATAAATAATTAATATCCAGAATATGTAAATATTCCTCCAAAGCACTATTTTAAATTTTTGGAAAAATGTTTCTGCTGTTGATGTCAAAAAGATTATGGCCTATGTTTTTTTTTTAGGAATTTTATGAAAAAAAGAAAAAAAAGAAAAAAAAAGGAATTTTATGATTTCAGGTTTCATATTTAGACCTTTAATCCATTCTGAGTTTATTTTTATACATGGTATAAGGAAGTGGTCCAGTTTCATTCTTTTGCATATAACAGTCCAGTTTTCCCAACACCATTTGTTTAAGAGACTGTATTTTTCCCATTGTATATTCCTACCTCCTTTGTCATAGAATGATTAACCACACACATTTGGGTTTATTTCTGGACTCTGGACTCTGTTTTATTGATTTATGTGTCTATTTTCTGCCAGTAGCATACTGTTTTAATTACTAAAGCTTTGTAGTATATCTTAAAATCTGGAGTTGTGATACTTCCAGTTTGATCTTCTTTTCAAAATTGCTTTGGCTATTTAGAGTCTTTTGTGGCAAGTTTTAGGATTATTTGTTCTAGTTCTATGAAAAATACTGTTGCTTTTTGGAGGAATTGCACTAAATCTGTAGACTGCTTTGGATAGTATGGGCATTTTAGCAATACTTGTTCTTCCAATCCATGAGCATGGAATGTCTTTGTATTTACTCATGTCATTTTCAATTTCTTTCATCAGTGTTTTATGGTTATTAGATTCTAGGTTTTTCACCTCCTTGGATAAGTTTACTCCTAGGTATTTTATTCTTTTTGCTGAAATTGTAAATGGGATTGTTTTCTTAATTTCTCTTTCCATTACTTCATTATTAATGTATAGAAATACGACAGATTTCTGTATGTTAACTTTTCTAGATATGTCTCCTAAGGCAAGGGAAACAAAAGCAAAATTAAGCTACTGGAACTACATCAAAAAAAAAAAAAAACTACATCACTTTTCTACAGTGAAGGAAACCATCAATAAAACAAAAAGAAAACTAACTGCATGGGAGAAGATATCTGCAAATAACATATCCAATAAAGTGTTAGTATTCAAAAATATATAAAGAATTTATACACCTCAACACCAAAAAATCCCAGGTAATCCAATTTAAAAAAGTGAGCAAAGGACATGATAGACATTTCTCCAAAGAAGACATTCAGATGGCCAACAGACACAGGAAAAGATCCTCAACATCACTAATCATTAGAGCCATGCAAACACTGAGCTCAAACTGTTTTGAAATCAAAGCAATGAGCAGTCACTTCACACCCATCAAAATGGCTAAAATCAAAGCCACAAGAGATAACAAGTGTTGGCGAGGATATAGAGAAAAAGGAACTCTCATACATTATTGATTGATGGGAGTGCAAACTGGTGCAGCCATTGTGGAAAACAGTATGAAGTTTCCTCAAAAAATTAAAAATGGAATTACCATATGATCCACCAATTCCATGCTGAATATTTACCCAAAGAATATGAAAACATTAATTTGAAAAGATAAATGTTTATTTATATATGTTTACTGCAGAAATATTTATAATAGCCAAGATACTAGGAAACCTAAGTGTCCATTGATAAATGAATGGATAAAGAATATGTGAGATATATATGTGTGTGTGTACACATACACACACACACACAAATGAATATTGCTCAGCCACAAAAAGAATGAAATCTTGCCATTTGCAGCAACGTAGATGATCTAGAGAATAGAATGCTAAGTGAAATAAGTCAGAGAAAAACAAATACCAAATGATTTTATTAATATGTGGAATTTAAGAAACAAAGGGACAAATGAAAAAACATTCAAATATAGAAAACATTGGTCATTGTCAGAGGGGAGATGGGGATAGAGCAGGGTGAAATAAATAAAGGGGATTAGGAGTACATTTATCATAATGAGCACTGACAAATGAATAGAATTGTTGAATCATATTGTACACTTGAATCTAATATAACATGAAATTATACTTGAATAAAAAATAAGGAAAAATTAGAATTGCTTAATAGAAAAAAGGAAAAAAATATTAAGAGTAATTTTACAAAAGAAGAATTTTGTGTAAGTACAAAGCATGTATCTAGTTGCTTGATCTTATTATTAATCAGGAAGATGCAAATTAAATCTGCAGTGGGAGAGTTCATATCAAGCAGATTTATAAAGTCTTAATATCACATTTGGCAGCATATGAAGCAACAGTATACTCGTCTTATAGGTGTGTTAATTTGAGCAATCACTTTCTAAAAAGTTTGTAATCATCATTAATAGACATTCAGACTGTTCATAAGTATTTCTTATTCTTTTCCTGAATATATGGTAATATTGTACTACCACCTTGAAGTTAAGTGTGGCTATGTGGCTATCATTTCCAAGTGGGAGGCTTTAAGACCTGTGAGTGAGTGATCAGGCTTCTCCCCATTTTCCATGGCTACTTCCTTTCTTGAAGAAAGGTGATGTAGAAGAAACTCTCCCTATGCAACCCCCATTTAAGATGAAAACATAACACCAGCAACAAATAAGCCTTTGATGTGTATACTATAAGATTTTGAAGGTGGTTCTAGCCCATTATGATTTCTATAGTATCAATGAGTAATATTGAACATGTTTGAATTTATTAGTCAGCAATTCTAGTAGTTGGCATTTACCCTATTGACTCTGTGCACAAAGAAGCCATTTAGAAGAATGCTTTAAAGAACATTGCAGTTGTACCAAAAAAAAAAACCTGGAAAAATGGAATATCTATCAACTATAAAATAATAAACTGTAGTATATTCATGCAATGGAATCCTATAGAGAGAATTAATGAAATACACATAGCCAAATATGTCAACATAAACCTCAAAGTATATTGATCAATATAAGAAACAAGTGAGAATAGATACAGTAAGATTCCATTTATGTTAAATGCAGTGTGAAGAGTCCATGAAAGTTATGTATTGTATTAGAACTCATGCATAGGTTGTAAAGATGTAAAGATAACTTAGCAAATGATTAATACAAAATTTGAGATACTGGTTTTTCTCTGGGAAGTGGAGGAGAAAGTAAAATGTAATTAATGAGGGGCAATAGTGGGATTTTAACTGGTAATATTCTATTTCTTAACCTGGGTGATGTAAATATGGGTGTTCATGTTAGTATTACATTGTCACCTGCCCTTATTATTTTATAAACTCCTCTCCATATATTCCATATTTCATACACAAAACAATTTTTAAAGTTATCAATAATGATTCTGACACACAATGACCCCAAAATAGGTTGAATCATATTTTGGTAAAAGTGGCTTATATAACTCCTTTAAGGAAAGTCTGATTTTATTGTCCAAGGATACAGATGGAGATGAAATTGATTATATCCTAATTCTGCTTTGACTTTTGCAAGATGTTAGGAAATTCACTTATTAGCTCTATTTGCATCTTTATGTTTATAGAATAGCAGTGATGTGCCAGCTTATTTGTAGATTAATGTCTATAAAACACCTTGTACCTCCAATAGCACCATATAGTGTATTAATATAATAAAAATACACCTTAGCTTCTGAGTAATGGAGTTTTGTTTGTTTGTTTTTTAGTGGATACTGGATATATTGGCAATCTAGATCATCACTGGCTTGGTTATAAGTGATGATAAACATTTAGCTTAATGTGAGATAAAAATGATAGCAATTAGATTTTTGAAGGCTGAAAGTTTAAACACATAACAAACTATGAAAACACTTTAATAGTGCTTTTTGTATGATGAAAAAATCTTTCAGGGTCATACAAGTCCATAGGAAGAGAGTTTTCAACAGAGTACAAAAATACAATCATCCTACTTAGGATGTTAGCAGTGAATGTCAAAATGCCATGCTGCTGGCATTTGGTTTTAACTCTTGAAGACGACAGGTAACCATCCATACAGCATTAGTTTTTCAAATGGTCATGACAAAAAGTACTGTCACTGCCAAAACCACAGATAAATGACCAGCTGTCCTTTTTTAAAAGTGGGTGAGGTCTAATACAGTGCTTTCTTCAAAGGCAGGCCATTACAGAGAGAAGATTAAGTCAGGCATGAATGAAACAGGTGTTAGAGGACTGACTCCAATATGAGTGACCCAGACATAATGTCTAAGGAAGTATGACAATATCAGGTAGGATCTAAGGTGGCAACAATACATCCTTGTGATGTGATGGATGGAAGTGCTCTACTAGTATCTAGAAAATAGCCATACAGTAATAGGGCCCTGTCTCTACAAAAAAGTTGCAGATAAGAACTGGGGAGACTTAAAGGCTGAGTAGGGCTTGCTATCAGGGAGGTAGAATGTAAATCTGAACACAAATTAGGCTAATAATCATAAAGAAAAGATATATAATGTGACTATTCTAGGGAGTTCACACTAAAAACATTATATTTTCATTCTAAATCCTTCTTAGCAAGGAATGGAAATTTGAATAGCCTGCCAGACTTCTATGATTCCCAGTTTTACATAAGGAGCAAGAGAGACCATCTGACCTAGTTTAACATGTACAATCGTTAAAGATAATAAAATGGTTATTAATTTAAACCATTAAATTTTGGAATGTTTTATTTTGTGGTAGTAGATAACAAAAACAGAAATTGGCAGCAAGAAGTGAGGTGCTGCTATAACAAAAACCTAAAGCATTGGCTTTTAGATCAGAAAGGACTTACAGAGATAGTCAATGGAGGCTGTAAAACTGAAGAAATTGTTATTTGAGCCTGGAGCAAAGGTGAGCTTCTGCCCTATTATGTAGAGGGAGAATGTTTAACAATGCTGTGATGTGGTACAATGAAGATAGAAAATATACTTATGACCTTGTGTATTTGGCTCAGGAGGTTTCCAGACAGAAAGTTGTAAGAGTCAACTGGTTTTTTTAGATGTATATGACCATTAATAGGGTGAAATGAACTAGAGAAGAAACCATTTAATTTTCAAGTAGTATCTAAAGTTCAAGTCAGCAAATATTTTCTTTAATGGGCCAGATAGTAAATATTTTATGCTTTTCAGGCTGTATGCTGTCTGTAACAGCTACTCAACTCTATAGTGGTAGCATGAAACTGGACACAGACAATTTGTAAGTGAATGAGTGTGGTTATGCTCAATAAAAAAAAAATTGATTGACAAAAGCAGGTGATAGCCTGTATTTGACCTATGGGCTATAGTTGACCAACCTCTGATCTAGAAGAAACACTTTCAAATAAGGATTTGTTGGGTTGGAACATAAGTTATTCTCATATTCATCTTTTCCAGCCCATATGAGATTTTCAGAGCAAATTAAAACCTGGGGGCAAAGATCAAATCCACAGTGCTGCCAGGAAAACAGCCACAGCATGAAGATCAGATCAATAGTGCAGTTGAAAGACTCGGTTTAACCTTCAGAGAGATTAAGGATTTGCCCCTTATACCCTCTCAGCTAGACAATAGGGCTTTTAAGAATCCTAAGGGCTTGCCTTATTGACCTTCTCAGCTAGACAGAATTTTCAAGAGTCTTTAGATAATGCTTCATAGGTCCATTCAGCTAGAAAAAAGGAATTTCAAGTATCTTAAAGGTTTGTCCCTGTAGAATCCTGATTCTAAGTCCAAAGTAGAGAGGGGTGTGTCTTTAAAATCTGTCATGAAATGTGTTATAGGTACACTGGAAGTCCAAAAATTTTAACAGAAATTTTAAGAGCTTGGACTAAAAGGGACAGAAGTAGTTCAAAATGGAAAACGATCTTGGTGTTACTAATCTCATATGAATAGGACACAGCTGAGAAAATAACAGCAACACATTCTACTTCTTATGGAAAAGTAAAGGTGACAGGAGGCAGAGCCATGAAGAATGATTCTCAGGGAGCACAGGTGGACCCTAAATGAGAAACAGTCTCTATCCCTGGAGAAGGAAGAAATGGTGACATGTCCTGCCAGATTTCAGAATTGCTATGGGCCAGTAATTGCTATGTGCTTTCAGTTTTACACTTGTACAGTGAACGTTTCTGTTGAGGCTACCATGTGCTTACCTCATAGTTGTATATTAGGTGTGTATGGGGCATATTACGATTGTGTTGGTGTTTCAGTTTTTAGTTCACAGATGCTCCTGAAGAGCTTGAGGAATCTACCTCATCTACATTTGATTCTGATACACGTGACAAGATTTGGATATGAGCTGATGCCACAAGGGAATGGGAATTTGTGCAGGTATTGGGAAGTGTTAAGTATACTTTACATGAATTGCTACAACCAGAAAGCAGAATCTGGAGTGCCTTTCCAAACTCCTCTCTTTTTGTATACATGTTATTCCTAATTCAAGTGGTGGAGTTTATTTCCCCTTTCCTTGAATGTGGGTTGCCCTTGTAACCAACTTTGAGCAATCAAATGTCCATGAAATTGGTACAATTATTGTTTTGGGACCTAGAAAACCAAGCTTTAAGAGGATTGATAGTATGGCATATATAAAATGAGCCACTCAGATCATACTTTAAAGAAGAACTTGCTGTTCAGCAATGATGAATAAAGACAGCCATCAAGTGTCAGTTCCTTCAGCATTTGCCTCAGCTACAGAGACCTGCCTCACCTGAGGTCATGCCTTTCCTGAAGACTAAACAAAGATGGTACAAAATCTGAACATTTTGTTCTATTTTTAAAATGTTTTTAATTAAAGTTATTTTTTATTGGTGTTCAATTTGTCAACATACAGAATAACACCCAGTGCTCATCCCATCAAGTGCCCACTTCAGTGCCTGCCATCCAGTCACCCCCACCCCCCGCCCACCTCCCCTTTCACCACCCCTAGTTCGTTTCCCAGAGTTAGGAGTCTTCATGTTCTGTCTCCATTTCTGATATTTCCTACCCATTTCTTCTCCCTTCCCTTCTATTCCCTTTCACTATTATTTATATTCCCCAAATGAATGAGACCATATAATGTTTGTCCTTCTCCGATTGACTTATTTCACCCAGCATTATACCCTCCGGTTCCATCCACGTCAAAGCAAATGGTGGGTTTTGTCGTTTCTAATGGCTGAGGAATATTCCATTGTATACATAAACCACATCTTCTTTATCCATTCATCTTTCGATGGACACCGAGGCTCCTTCCACAGTTTGGCTATTGTGGACGTAGCTGCTAGACACATCAGGGTGCAGGTGTCCTGGCGTTTCATTGCATCTGTATCTTTGGGGTAAATCCCCAACAGTGCAATTGCTGGGACATAGGGCAGATCTATTTTTAACTCTTTGAGGAACCTCCACGCAGTTTTCCAGAGTGGCTTCACCAGTTCACATTCCCACCAACAATGCAAGAGGGTTCCCTTTTCTCCGCATCCTCTCCAACATTTGTGGTTTCCTGCCTTGTTAATTTTCTCCATTCTCACTGGTGTGAGGTGGTATCTCATTGTGGTTTTGATTTGTATTTCCCTGATGGCAAGTGATGCAGAGCATTTTTTCATGTGCTTGTTGGCCATGTCTGTGTCATCCTCTGTGAGATTTCTCTTCATGTCTTTTGCCCATTTCATGATTGGATTGTTTGTTTCTTTGCTGTTGAGTTTAATAAGTTCTTTATTGATCTTGGAAACTAGCCCTTTATCTGATACATCATTTGCAAATATCTTCTCCCATTGTATAGGTTGTCTTTTAGTTTTGTTGACTGTATCCTTTGCTGTGCAAAAGCTTCTTATCTTGATGAAGTCCCAATAGTTCATTTTTGCTTTTGTTTCTTTTGCCTTCAGAGATGTATCTTGCAAGAAGTTACTGTGGCCGAGGTCAAAAAGTTACTGTGGCCGAGGTCAAGAAGTTACTGTGGCCTGTGTTCTCCTCTAGGATTTTAATGGAATCTTGTCTCACATTTAGATCTTTCATCCATTTTGAGTTTATCTTTGTGTATGGTGAAAGAGAGTGGTCTAGTTTCATTCTTCTGCATGTGTATGTCTAATTTTCCCAGCACCATTTATTGAAGAGACTGTCTTTCTTCCAATGGATAGTCTTTCCTCCTTTATCGAATATTAGTTCACCATAAAGTTGAGGGTCAACTTCTGGATTCTCTATTCTGTTCCATTGATCTATGTGTCTGTTTTTGTGCCAGTACCACACTGTCTTGATGATCACAGCTTTGTAGTACAACCTGAAATCTGGCATTGTGATGCCCCCAGCTCTGGTTTTCTTTTTTAAAATTCCCCTGGCTATTCGGGGTCTTTACTGATTCCACAGAAATCTTAAAATAATTTGTTCTAACTCTCTGAAGAAAGTCCATGGTATTTTGATAGGGATTGCATTAAACGTGTAAATTGCCCTGGGTAACATTGACATTTTCACAATATTAATTCTGCCAATCCACGAGCATGGAATATTTTTCCATCTCTTTGTGTCTTCCTCAATTTCTTTCAGAAGTGTTCTATAGTTTTTAGGGTATAGATGCTAGAATGGATGCTGAATTTTGTCAAATGCTTTCTCTGCGTCTAATGAGAGGATCATATGGTTCTTGGTTTTTCTCTTGCTGATATGATGAATCACATTGATTGTTTTACGAGTGTTGAACCAGCCTTGTGTCCTGGGAATAAATCCTACTTGGTCATGGTGAATAATTTTCTTAATGTACTGTTGGATCCTTTTGGCTAGTATCTTGTTGAGAATTTTTGCATCCATGTTCATCAGGGATATTGGTCTGTAATTCTCCTTTTTGGTGGGGTCTTTGGTTTTGGAATGAAGGTGATGCTGGCCTCATAGAATGAATTTGGAAGTACTCCATCTCTTTCTATCTTTCCAAACAGTTTTAGTAGAATAGGTATGGTTTCTTCTTTAAACGTTTGATAGAATTCCCCAGGGAAGCCATCTGGCCCTGGACTTTTGTGTCTTGGGAGGTTTTTGATGACTGCTTCAATTTCCTCCCTGGTTATTGGCCTATTCAGGTTTTCTGTTTCTTCCAGTTCCAGTTTTGGTAGTTTGTGGTTTTCCAGAAATGTGTCCATTTCTTCTAGATTGCCTAATTTATGGGCGTATAGCTGTTCATAATATGTTTTAAAATTGTTTGTATTTCCTTGGTGTTGGTAGTGATCTCTCCTTTCTCATTCATGATTTTACTAATTTGAGTCTTCTTTCTCTTCTTTTTTAATAAGGCTGGCTAATGGTTTATCTATCTTATTAATTCTTTCAAAGAACTAACTCCTGGTTTTGTTGATCTGTTCCACAGTTCTTCTGGTCTCGATTTCATTGAGTTCTGCTCGAATCTTTATTAACTCTCTTCTTCTGCTGGGTGTAGGATCTATTTGCTGTTTTTTCTCTAGCTCCTTTAGGTGTAAGTTTAGCTTTTGTATTTGAGTTCATTCCAGTTTTTGGATGGATGCTTGTATTGTGATGTATTTCCCCCTCAGGACTGCTTTTGCTCTATCCCAAAGATTTTGTTTTTTTTTTTTAAACATTTTTTAAAAATTTTTATTTATTTATGATAGTTACACAGAGAGAGAGAGAGAGAGGCAGAGACATAGGCAGAGGGAGAAGCAGGCTCCATGCACCGGGAGCCCGACGTGGGATTTGATCCTGGGTCTCCAGGATCGCGCCCTGGGCCAAAGGCAGGCGCTAAACCGCTGCGCCACCCAGGGATCCCTATCCCAAAGATTTTGAATGGTAGTATCTTCATTCTCATTAGTTTCCATGAATCCTTTTAATTCTTCCTTAATTTCCTGGTTGACCATTTCATCTTTTAGCAGGATGGTCCTTAACCTCCACGTGTTTGAAGTTCTTCCAAACTTCTTCTTTTGATTTAGTTCTAATTTCAAGGCATTATGGTCTGAGAATACGCAGGGGACGATCCCAATCTTTTGGTATCAGTTCAGACCTGATTTGTGACCCAGTATGTGGTCTATTCTGGAGAAAGTTCCATGTGCACTTGAGAAGAATGTGTATTCAGTTGAGTTTGGATGTAAAGTTCTGTAGATATCTGTGAATTCCATCTGGTCCAGTGTATCATTTAAAGCTTTTGTTTCTTTGGAGATGTTGTGCTTAGAAGACCTATCGAGTGTAGAAAGCACTAGATTGAAGTCACCAAGTGTAAGTGTATTATTATCTAAGTATGTCTTAACTTTGGTTATTAATTGATGGATATATTTGGCAGCTCCCACATTCGGGGCATATATATTGATGATTGTTAAGTCCTCTTCTTGGATAGATCCTTTAAGTATGATATAGTGTCCCTCTTCATCTCTTACTACAGTCTTCGGGATAAATTTTAGTTTATCTGATATAAGGATGGCTACCCCTGCTTTCTTTTGAGGACCATTCGAATGGTAAATGGTTCTCCAACCTTTTATTTTCAGGCTGTAGGTGTCCTTCTGTCTAAAATGAGTCTCTTGTAGACAGCAAATAGATGGGTCCTGCTTTTTTATCCAGTCTGAAACCCTGCGCCTTTTGATGGGGTCATTAAGCCCGTTCACGTTCAGAGTTACTATTGACAGATATGAGTTTAGTGTCATCATGTTATATATTCAGTCCTTGTTTTTGTGGATTGTTCCACTGAACTTCTTCTTAAAGGGGAATTTTAAGAGTCCCCCTTAAAATTTCTTGCAGAGCTGGTTTGGAGGTCACATATTCTTTCAGTTCCTGCCTGTCTTGGAAGCTCTTTATCTCTCCTTCTATTCTGAATGAGAGCCTTGCTGGATAAAGTATTCCTGGCTGCATGTTTTTCTCATTTAGGACCATGAATATATCCTGCCAGCCTTTTATGGCCTGCCAGGTCTCTGTGGAGAGGTCTGCTGTTAATCTGATATTTCTCCCCATATAAGTTAGGGATCTCTTGTCTCTTGCTGCTTTAAGGATCTTCTCCTTATCTTTGGAATTTGCAAGCTTCACTATTAAATGTCGAGGTGTTGAACGGTTTTTATTGATTTTTGGGGGGGATCTCTACTTCCTGGATCTGAATGCCTGTTTCTCTTCCCAGATTAGGTAAGTTTTCAGCTATGATTTGTTCAAATACATATTCTGGACCTCTGTCCCTTTCGGCGCCCTCGGGAACCCAATTAAACATAGATTTTTCTTCCTCAGGCTGTCACTTATTTCCCTTAATCTATCCTCATGATCTTTTAATTGTTTGTCTCTTTTTTCCTCAGTTTCCCTCTTTGCCATCAACTTGTCTTCTATGTCACTCACTCATTCTTCCACCTCGTTAACCCTCGTCGTTAGGACCTCTAGTTTGGATTGCATCTCATTTAATTGATTTTTAATTTCTGCCTGATTAGATCTAAATTCTGCAGTCATGAAGTCTCTTGAGTCCTTTATGCTTTTTTCTAGAGTCACCAGTAGCTTTATAATAGTGCTTCTGAATTGGCTTTCTGACATTGAATTGTAATCCAAATTTTGTAACTGTGGGAGAGAGGACTGTTTCTGATTCTTTCCTTTGAGGTGAGGTTTTCCTTCTAGTCATTTTGCTCAGTGCAGAGTGGCCAAAAACAAGTTGTATTGGGAAAAGGAGAAAGAGAAGAGAAAGAAGGAAAGAAAAAGAAAAAAAGGGAAGAAAAGAAAAAAGAAAAAAAAAGGGGGGGGGGAGCAAACAGAAATCAAAAAACAAAAAAACAAGGGGGAGTATCCTCTGATTCTGTGTACTGTAAATCCCTCGACTTCCCCTGGAACTTTCCAGGGCTGCTTGGTTAATAATTTGTTTTTCCCCTGTCTAGCTGCTCTTCTGGGCTGTGCTGATTTTCAGGGGTTAGCACTTGGGGGAGCTGCTCTGCCCCCTGCCTGGTGCAGGGTTCAGTGGGGGTTGTTTACCCTGTGAGGCCCCAGGAGGGACAAGCACAGTGGCTGTGGCCAGCTCTAGAGCCCTGGAGTCAGCTCCCGCAGGAACTACAGAGCTCTCCGTCTGCAGGGCCTGGATGCTGCTAGGGCAGGGCCGCTGATCTGCTCAGCTCGGGGCAGGAGTGTCCTTGCTATCCTGGGCCCTCCTGGCCTTTGCCTGTCCCGGAGGGAGGCCGGATCCTGGGCTGTGTCCCAGGGCCCAGTGCTCCCGGGCCTGCGCTGGTGGATTCGCGATCCCGCCCCGCAGCCCCCTCCGCGCGGAGCCGCCCACCGATCCCCTCCTAGAGCTGCTCCCAGGTCCAGCCCAGTGCATGCTGCAGACCATTAGGGAGCTCTGCCCACGGTGTGTGGGCGCTCTCCCCTGGGGCGCAGGTGTCTGTTAGTGTCCCTGGGAGCCTGAGGGCATCCCCGCCCCTCCTGGGATCCTGCTCTAACTCCCTGCGAGCACCTTTCCGCCCGGGAAGATTGGTGAAGCTCCTGCTTCTCCCGAAGGGGGCTTTCCTGTCCTGGGTCCCCGCGGGGCCCCTCCCCCTTGGATGCCTTTTGTGTCTTTACTTTTTCTTCCCGTCTTCCTACCTTGATAGAAGCGTGAACTCTTCTCACTGTAGCATTTCAGCTGGTCTCTCTTTAAATCTCAGGCCTAATTCGCAGATTTTCAGGATTATTTGAAGGTTATCTAGGTAATTTGGTGGGGACAGGTGACTTGGGGACCCTACTCTTCCGCCATCTTGCCCCGTCCTCTGAACATTTTGTTCTAATGTGCAACAGATTTGTAGGTTAACCACCTGTATCACAGTTGGATTTCTTGTTTTGCTTAATCCTGTTGCTTCCACTGTTTCTCCTCAGGTGTTGATCAATAATAAACATCCTGTACCCCAAAATTCCCAGAATCTTTTTCTGGAGAGTCCATCTATGACATATAGTTTCTACTATCTGCCCTTAAAATTTAGTAACCATGTTGTCAGAAGCCATATCTCTATGGAAAGGCCAGATGGGGAATACTCTGGTGGATGAATCCAGCTAAGTGTCTTGTTACAAATGCTATTACCAACTGGAAACTATGTGATCTGAGCCATCTTGGACCCTCTAGCCTGGTTGAACTTCCAAATGACTGTAGCCCTTCTTGACATCTTGTGGATTAGAAGAATTACCCAGTAAGACCATGGAAATATGAACAATATAAAATAGTTGTTTTAAAGCACTAAGTTTGGGACGGCCTGGGTGGCTCAGCAGTTTAGCGCCGCCTTCAGCCCCGGGCCTGATCCTGGAGACCTGGGATCAAGTCCCATCTCAGGCTCCCGGCATGGAGCCTGCTTCTCCCTCTGCCTGTGTCTCTGCCTCTTTCCTCTCTGTGTCTCTCATGAATAAATAAATACAATCTTTAAAAAAAAATAAAGCATTAAGTTTTGGGGCAGTGTGCTATCCAGCAATAGTTAATTGAATCATTTCCCAGCTCTCTCCTTGCTGCATGCAAGTTGTGCTTCTCTAGTGAGGGCTACATTTCTCTGGCAAATTTCCCCTGTAGCTACATCCTTTGGATTCTGTTAACTGGTAACATCTCCATCTTGCTATCCCTAGATTATTGTGCACCTATTGTGAAAGTCAGTATTCCTTTGTCTTATTTCCTATAAAAAGGGAAAATACATCCCAAATTTTACCAAATCAAGTAGAAATGATTTCTAAATATAGGAGGTTTAGGGGCACCTGGCTGGCTCAATCAGTAAAGTATGTGACTCTTGATCTTGGGGTTGTGAGTTTGAGCCCCACATTGGGTGTAAAGATTACTTTAAAAAATTAAAAAAATAAGGGCATGTGGTGGCTTAGTATGTTAAGTGTCCAGCTCGTGGTTTTCGCTCAAGTCATGGTCTCAGGGTCAAGGAATCGAGCCAGAGTCAGGTTCCATGCTCAAAGCGGAGTCTACTCGAGCTTCTCGCCCTCTCCTTCTGCTTCTCTCTCTGCTCATTGCATGCATGTGCTCTCTCTCTCTAAAATAAATAAATATTTAAAAATATTAAAAAATAAATATGAGGTTTAAGTTGAAATCTTCCAACAGTCTTTCTCTTCTTTTTTGCAAATTTGTCTTATCTCTGAAAAGAAGTACTTTGGCTTACCCCTGCTTACAAACAATAGGCAAAAGGTAAAGTATATTAATCTCATTTTATTTCCCTAAAAGGAAAAACAAATGTTAAATGTCTGTATCAAAAGGTCTTAGCTTTCAAGTAGGACATGTTGTTAAGGGTTCTGCCAGTAGTGTTTGACAGTCTGATATGCTTTTAATAGACTTTGAAAAATGTGGCCTTAAACAGAAGCAAATAATGTTTAATGATGACTTTTTAGTTAGGTGGATAAGTTTGGAAAAGGAAAAGCTTTTAAAGATCTTCAATATATTTTTATTTATTTATTATTTATTTTTTTAGATTTAACTATTTATTCATGAGAGACAGAGAGAGGGAGAGAGAGAGAGAGAGAGAGAGAGAGAGAGAGGCAGAGACACAGGCAGAGGGAGAAGCAGGCTCCACACAAGGAGCCCAGTGTGGGACTCCTGGATCATACCCTGAGCCAAAGGCAGATGCTCAACCACTGAACCATCCCGGCATCCCTATTTATTATTTTTTTAAAGTAAACTCTACCCTTGATGTGGGACTCAAACTCACAACCCTGAGATCAAAAGCCACATGCTACAGTGACTGAGCCAGCCAGGCACCCCTCAACATATTTTTAAATTGTTCCATAAGATAAACAAATATTTTGCTATCTTATATTTAGTCTCCCAGACTTCATTAATAAGCTAAAATCAAGCTGGTCTTCTAATTGTTACACAAAACAGTATCAGCAGTTTGGCAAATAAATTGCATCTTAAGTATCTACAATCAATGACGGATTATTATATTTGTGCCATTTAATGCTAGTTATTTTGTAAGTTTTGAGTATTTTTGGGATGTTTGACTCAGATTTTTAAAATTAAGGTTAGGCTAAACCCTTTACTGAAGTTTGCCCAGAACAGACTCAGTTTATGCCCACTGTCTCATCATTACTATTATCATTATTATTGCTTTTTCTTTTTCACAAAACTGTATTTTGGATGATAAATTGTCTGGTTATCTTATCTCAAGTGTCAGTTATATCTAAGACATAACTAAGCATACTTATACCAGAAAATAATATTAGTAATGTTTAAACACCATAAAGGCTATTTTTTTTTGTTATTTTTGCCAAATAACAGGGTCAGAATATCTTTAAATGAACTTGAAATCTTTAAAAAGGTTAACATGAATTTTAAAAAAGAATCTATATAGTTTTAGACTTAATTGGTTGAAAATGCACTTTCTCAAGTTGAGATAAGCTTAATAGTAAAATTATGTTCGAGAAACTGACTTTTATAACTTTTGTCTATGGAATATTTTCCTATATTTGAAGAAGACAAATGAGGTTTGAAACCACAAAGTAAATTAAAGCTTTTCTTGATTGGTAGTTACATAAATTAGAGAGAATGTCAGTTTTATATTAATATTTAATAATAAGTTGATTAAACTTTGATTGAAAGCCTGTTTGTTTACATATATTATGTAAATTAATTTGAAATAAAGTTTATAGATTTAGGTGATGTTTACATTTTTCCAGTTTCTAAGTTTACATGTGCTGTATAAATTTTGATGGTATATGATAGTACCTAAATAAGTTTGAATTTGGGGAAAAATAGCAAAGTAGTAAAATTAGTGATTATGAAGTTTTTCAAAATTAAATTTTAACCTTTTTTATTCCATAAGCTTCATTCTTTAGTAATTTAAAATGAAAAAGATCATATGTACTGATGTGGACAAAAATCTCTATGATGGTTGTTCTCTCTTTGGGGTTCATGTTTGCCAGTCTACTCCTACTCAAATCTATCTTTGATCTTTGCTTTGTGAGTCTTACCCATATGAACTATACCAGTCAGTCTTCCTTAGCCTGAATATGAGATATGGGACTAAAATATTAAAAAACTTCTTAAAGCTCAAACAAAAGAAAACTAATAACCTAGTTAAAAAATAGTCAAAAGATCTGGACACCTCACTAAAGAATATATGATGGCAAATAAGCATTTGAAAAGATGTGCCACTTCATATGCTATCAAAGTAATGCAAATTAAACAATGAAATACCAGTACCCACCTATTAGAATGGCCAAAATCCAGAGCACTGACAGCACTATATACTGTCAAGATGGAGCAACAGGAACTCTCATTTATCACTAGTGGGAATGTAAAGTGGTAGAGCCATTTTGGAAGACATTTTGACAGGTTTTTTTCTTTCTTTCTTTTTTTTCCTTTTTTTTTTTTAAACAAAGCTAAATATAGTCTTGCTACCTATAACATTTCCATGACTAGGTATTTACCCGACATATTTGAAAACTTATGTCCACAAAAAAAAAATCTTCAAGTGTTTTTAGTAGGTTTGCTCATAATTATAAATAACTGAAGGCAACAAAGATGTCCTTCAATACATGAATGATAAATTAATTGTGGTGCATCCATACAATGGAATATTACTTGATAGTAAGAGAAATGAACTATCAACCCAGTTAAAGACATGAAGCATCCTTAAATGCATATTGTTAAGTGAAAGAAGATAGTCTGAAAGGTTACATACATTAAGATTAATTATATGAAATTATTAAAATGGTATATAAGATTAAAACTATATAGACGATAAAGAAATCTAGTGATGACTAGATTTGGGAGGAAGGAGAGAAGGTGTAAATATTTTTTTATTTGAGGGACTGAAATTACCCTGTGTGATACAAGTATACTTGTACTCTGAAAGTATAATAATATACTATTATACATATGAATATATAATAGTATGCATCTGACAAAAACCTTTATAATTTTTTCACACGAAGAGTAAAGCTCATGTATATAAACATTTAAAAAATTATCTAGAAGGTTGGAGAATCCCAAATTGGAATACAGACTACAATGAAAGAATCTGCCCATATGCCAAGTGTGTGTGTGTGTGTGTGTGTATATATATATATATATTTCACAAAAAAGGAGGTAGGGAGGAAAGGCGCTAATGTAAATAGCTGGAAATGAGTGGAGCCTCTAATTCTTAATGCAAAACGTTGTACTTTTAGCTGTTTCCAATGGGAGTATGAGTTAATGTTGATAAAACTACTATATATATATATATATATGTATATGTATATACTTCAATTGAACAATTAAATAAATGAATAGAAGATAGTGGAAGCCAGGTTTCTCACCATTAAGTGGAGGTTAGAGATAAGCAAGGGAAAGAGAATGATCCATGTAGTAAAAGGTCAGAGCTGGAAACATCAGTATGAACTCATGTTTCAGTATGAACTCATGTTTAGCTTAATATAGGTATATATGGTTGCATACAGAAATATTTATAGATATGTGTATATACACAGATTAGTATACACAATTATATATTTTTTAACCTGGCAATTGAGAGATCCTCAAAACAATGACATCCAGTAACAGCAAGGATATCTAGTACCCAGATTTTGGTTTCTAATACTATCACCAATAAGAGGAACCAGAGCTTCTTGGATAAATGGTTGATTCTAAGATTGGATCAGGAATTATATGAGTCTGGAGCATCACACAGTGCTAGAACATAGAGAAGTGTAATGGACTGAAAGTTTGTGTCTCCCCCAAATTTATATGTTGAAATATAATCCTCAATGTGATGTTATTTAGAGGGTGGGCCTTTGGGAGGCTATTAGGACATGAAGGTGAAGCCCTTAAATGGATTACTGCACTTATGAAAAGAGGCAGGAGAGGTAGTAGCTCTCTCTCTGCCATGTGAGAATACAATAAGTTGGCAGTCTACAACCCAGAAGAGGT
Source organism: Canis lupus familiaris (assembly GCF_011100685.1). Classification (NCBI taxonomy): domain Eukaryota; kingdom Metazoa; phylum Chordata; class Mammalia; order Carnivora; family Canidae; genus Canis; species Canis lupus. The sequence continues at coordinate 6,444,261 of NC_049229.1, forward strand.
TCCTTACCAGAACCCAACTGTGCTCGTACCCTGACCTTAGACTTCCAGCCTCGAGAATTGTGAGTTATAAATTTCTGTGGTTTATAAGCTACCTAGCCCGTGGTAGCCTTTATCGTAGCAGCCTGAACTAAGGAAATGCCCAAAACAAAACTAACAAAACAGAAACCTACATTGATGAGGTTTGTTCAAGGGATAAGAAAGCCAACTGAAAGTGTTGCAAATGGCTAAAGCCAGAAAAATTTGAGCAACAAAATAAATAAAGGATTAGATTGTAATCCAGAGTATAAGATAAATTCCCATGAGTCCATGATGGTATAAATATGATTGAATAAATAAATAAATAGGGTAGAAGAGACAAATCTCCTTTTTAGAAGAATTATAAATAATTTATGTAGATTCTTTGCCTTCATGGAGAGGGCGTATAAACCCCCCACTCCTTAAGTGTGGGATATGTAGTGACTTTTTTCCTAAGGAAGGCAAAATGGGAAGGGGAGGATAATGAACAATGAGAAAACCTGACAAATACTACCTCAGCGAGGTGATCAACATCAGCATCAACATCAGTTTTAGGTTATAAAGCAAGTTGGTAGTATATGCCTTTGATAGGATGTGATAAAATGGCAGTTTACCTCTCTGATTTTCCTTGCTAAAACTCATAACCCCAGTCTAGCTATGAGGAAAAAAAAAAAACCCTGCAAATTACCTAATATATATATATCCTTCAAAACTGTTAGGGTCATACAAAACAGAGAAAATAAAAAATTGTCACACCCAAGAACTGCCTAATGAGACGCGATACTTAAATATATAGTATCCTGGATGGAATCTTGGAACAGAAAGAGAGTATAAGGCAATAACTAAGGAAACTGGAATAAAGTATGAACTTTAGTTAATTATAATGGCTCAACATTGGTTCATCACTTGTAATAAATGTACCATACAGGTATGAATGAGGAAATTACTTGTAGGGTATAAATAAACTCTGTATATCATCTCAGCTTTTTCTCTTTTATACTGTAAATCTAAGACTGTTCTAAAAAACAAGCTCTATTTTGAAAAAAGTAGTTTCAGTGTAACACATAGTAGTTTGATTGTCAATGCAAGGTTAGGAAAGGAATACCTTCGTGCATTTAAGAACTGCGCTCTTGAGAATAGAATAAAACGTTACAGCTTAAAACAACCCAAAGGACCATCTTGTTCAACTTCTGTATAAAGAAGGAAGGTGAGGGACTCCTGGGTGGCTCGGTGCTTGGGCGTCTGCCTTTGGCTCAGGGCGTGATCCTGGAGTCCCTGAGTCAAGTCCTACATCGGGCTCCCTGCATGGAGCCTGCTTCTCCCCCTACCTATGTCTCTGCCTCTCTCTCGCTCTGTGTCATTAATGAATAAAATAAAAAATCTTAAAAAAAAAAGGAAGGAAGATGAGAACAAGAGATGTTAAGGGACTTGCACAGTGTCATGGAGTAGTGGAAAAGTAGGTGCATTCCACAAACAGTATTGCTCAGCAAATGAGACCCCAAATTATTGGAATATTTGTCTGTGTACCTGTGTAACAAACTATCCTTTCTAATTTGAATAATTTTAACATATTGAGAGGGAAAAGTTGGGACCCACCCACAATTTAATTAGAGACTTTTAACAATCTGGTTGTACAACAGCAGATTTTAGAAAAGAAAACCCTCTCAGTGTAAACTAACTGTTAAATAATTGAAAATTGAAGGAGCTTTTGGGATAGAATTAAAAATATATGGAAGTATGATTTCAGATAATTCCCTGAATGAGGGAAAAAAAAAAACAGCATTGGAAAAACACATTATGCATGTTGTAATGTTCTATTTAGACCTTGGAAAACAGTCATTTGGTGGAGTTACCATAGGGATCATTTGAAGAACTGAAGAAAAAACAACAAAAACTTTTCTCTGATAAGTGCCTCTAGTTAGTGAAAGGTTTTACCTCCATAAATCCAAAGTTCAGAATGATTATGGACCAGGAGAAATTCATAACACATGAATGAATCTCCTCATGTGTTGAGCTAAGCTCTGATTGCTTACAGATGAAGCTATCTGTGGTATTAAGGTATTGATATTTATTGAAACCTTTTTTATATATTACATATCTTTTTAAGTTTTGGTCATTAAAATAATAGAGACTTTTTAATCGTTTATACTAGAAAAAGCTCAATTAAGTTTAGCAACTTTGCTCCATCTCATCACGCCTTTTCCATGCAGGTTTGAAATAGGTCTAAATGTTAAAACAATATTTTCCTAAGTAGATGTCACATCAAACAATGATAAAAACAAAAATCACAAAGGACCTAACCAATTTTCATGATGCTTGTCTAACCCTTTTATGCAACATGAATAGATTTGATACATGGGTCATCAATATCTTATAGAAATATAATTGGCAGGGATGGTAAATTCTAGTTACCCCACATTCTGATAGCTGACATATGCTTACATGATGATGGCAGTTATTAAATATTGCATTCAGATTCATATATATGATAGAACAATGTTAGAGATTACTTGGGAATAGAAGAATGCTTTAAAAAAAGATGAACAATTCGAAACATGCTGTTGAAGCAAAGGTTCAACAAATATAGAGCTAGGTCATAAGAAGTCTAAATGTCTAACAAAATAAACATATGCCAATTCAGGTTTTCAAACTAGGAATTTTTTTAAAGTTCTTTCGTGCAGAAGTTACTTTTTATTCTCCAATTTTGATCATTCAAACTGTTACTTGTACTCTGAATGTACCTATAAGCTAAACATGGATTATAGTTTACACAGCTTAATTATTAATTTTACATAGCTCAGAAAATAATGTTTTTAAGGAATGAAAGCCAAAAGACTGTGAAGCCATATATATGACATACCATTACACCTCTCTTACACAGATGGTCATCCAGATAAGCACATACAAAGAAAATTATCAATATATAGGAAATCAGATGTTTTCCAGTTGGTGATCAAGGAAGTTTCCTTCATCTTCTGCTTTTTATACAATTAGGTTACTCCACTGTATATAAATGGTATCTTTTGTTACACACTTTTCACAACTAGTTCAAATGTTCTTGTCAAATTATTTATTCTGTAAGAATAAAATTTTTTCAAATACATTGACAATATAATTTTAAAAAAAATCTAGAAATACAGATCTGCTGTCCCACCACCCTGCATTGTGAAGATAAGCAGTTTTCTGCTAAGCCTGCTGGCGCCCAGCTCGCAGAAGGGCAGCTGCTGGAGTTCAAGGGGCCGCAGGAGGTCGAGGATTTCTGCGTGGCCTTTTGGATGAAGGTGTACAGCTGAGGAGTGGCCACCTTTGGGCACTTCAACATCTACTACGAGGGTGGCTCTTCAAGACGTGCCCCAAAATCCCCGTGGACTGCCTCTTCTCCCCTCTGACCTTTTGGTTCCTGACCAAGATGTGGCCCCTCTACTTGTTGCATTCAGATTCATATATATGATAGAACAATGTTAGAGATTACTTGGGAATAGAAGAATGCTTTGATGGATGGGGGATGGGGGATGGGGGATGTTTGCACCTCCATTCTCCACGGGCGGCCCCTGGAACAGGGAGCCACCTTCAGGGTGGCAGAACCCCACTCAGAACGCGAGGACTGGGGCAGCCCGGGTGGCTTAGCGGTTTACCCTCGGGCATCATCCTGGAGACCCGGGGGTCGAGTCCCACGTCCGGCGTGCAAGAGTGGAAGGAGAGCCGAGCAAGGGTGCTACGTCCCGCGTGAGCGCCAGGACCCAACACCGCGCACCCCGCACCGCGCACGCCGCACCCTGCACCCCGCTCTGCGCACCCCGCACGCCGCACCGCGCACACCGCTCCGCGCACCCCGCACCGCGCACCCCGCTCCGCGCACGCCGCACCGCGCACCTCACACGCCGCTCCGCGCACCCCGCACCGCGCACCCCGCACCGCGCACGCCGCACCGCGCACCTCACACGCCGCACCGCGCACCCCGCACCGCGCACCCCGCACCGCGCACCTCACACGCCGCACCGCGCACCCCGCACCGCGCACGCCGCACCCCGCACCTCACACGCCGCACCGCGCACCCCGCACCGCGCACCCCGCACCGCGCACCTCACACGCCGCACCGCGCACCCCGCACCGCGCACGCCGCACCCCGCACCGCGCACCCCGCTCCGCGCACGCCGCACCCCGCACCGCGCACCCCGCTCCGCGCAGGCCGCCTGGGCCGTGGAGCGCCGAGTGAGGACGGCGAGGCCAAGCCAGGGCCGGCTCCAGACGCAGAAGTTGACGCTGCGGGCCCCGCCCTGTACCCTCGGGCACCGCCGTCCGGCCGCGGTGCCGCCCCTCTCCTTGGGTTTGCTTTAGGCCTCGCTTTCCTTTTCCGTATTGGCGTTGAGCCTTCCTCCGCTGGGGAGGGAGGGGACCACGGCCCTCGTCCCTCGGGGCCCCTCCTCGCTGGGCCCCCGGGTCGGGTCCCCGAGGCGGGTGGGTCCGTGGGAGGGAGAACCTGGCGGCGGCGGAGGGACGCGCACCTGGCAGGAGCCCGAGACTGGGTTCCCAGCTCGTGAGGGGACCCATTGGTTCGTGCTCACCCCTTCTGCGGTTTGTTTAGGATCTAAGTGACATGACTTTATGAGGAAAAACAAAAAGGTCACCTCTACCAACGGGGCTTTGGAGACTTCATCAACGGGAGGTCGTGGCCTCTAGTCCCAAGCCTGTGTGGTCAGGGTGAAGGAAACTGCACGTTATTTACCAGTGTTCTTTAATTCGTCTTGTTGATTAGGCCACCATCTACTAAATCAAAGAAATCATCAGTGTTGTTGCTTAGTTGTGGTGGATTTTCATCCTTAGTAATTTTTCAGTAAGTAGAAAAGGAAAACTTAACTTGTTTTGTCGTTGGTATTTTTATGAAAGCAAAGGGACTGTCAGTGTCTCTTCTTGAATTTAACTCTGATTATTTTACATTTCCCCCCCTTGACCCATTTTGTTTTGATTTTCCTCCACTCAACTGCCTTTTCTCATTCCAAAGTTAGCTCTTCTATACTTGAATATCTTCTTCCGAAATACTGTCTGGCAATCTGCCAATGTTTTTCGCACTGATATGTGTCAGCTTTCAGGATTGTTCAGTCTGTTGGTCTGTTTCTCTTTGAATTCATCTTTCCTCCCCCTTCTAATAGCTCCTGTATTGTAAGTTTCAGTTTGATCTTTACTGTGGAAGGAGCCATATTCCCTACTTAGCAGATAAATTACAGAATTCCTTCATCTCTGAGAAGCCAGAAAGATCAAGGTACGGTCACAGGAGTTTGATCACCACCTAAACTTGGGGGCAAACTGAGCAGAAAGGAGCTTCCCCGTTCCATTAAATTTTATTCTTGCACACTCAGTGAACCAGGAAGATGGTTTTAAATCTATTCAGCTATGCTTTCTATTATTTGCAAAACCTCCAATTTAAAGCCTTGATTGAAGGTTCTCTAATTTACCCACAAACCACAAAATAGAATTTTGCAGTAGCTACAGTGAAAGCTCAGAAATTCCCAGATTGTTCTGATGATAAGGTCCAAGCACTTGGCCTGTGGTCCATTCCTTCCAGACCCCCAAGACTGTGTTCTATTTACTCAGTTTTTTTAATATAATTCTCAGAAATGGCTAAGGTCAGATATGCTGTCATAAAGTCCTAGCATGTGTAATACCCAGTTTGTTCTTTGCCATTGTCTCATAGGATCTAAACCTGTTATTGTATCCTTCTTTATAATTTATTCTAGTGTTAAAACACTTCCATTAGATACTATATTTTTTATGTCTGAAGAACATTTTCATAATGAATATTTAAATATTTACATGACATTGTAGAAAAGCTACTGAACGAAGTATTAGGGGATTGGGATTCTTAGCCCTGTTTTGTTTCGGCTCATTTGATTTTTACCATACTTATGTGCTAATTAGGCTGCTTTTGTTGTTAGAAATAGAAACCTATCCTAGCTTACATAGACAGAAAGTAATTTCTTGGGAGGGAGAAATAAGAATCTGTTACTTAAAGTCTGAAAAATCTAAAATCTAAACATCAGGGCAGCTTTTTGAATTCTGGTAGTAACAACGAATAGACGGTCTCATCAGGTGTTGCTGATGATCATCTTCATTCCTTCCTTCCCACTCCCACTCTCAGATTTCAGAGATATGTCTTACTGGTCTAAACTGAACAATATGGAAGAAAACGGATCCTATTGATTGCTCTAACTAGTATCTAATGGGAAAAGAGCATTTCCCTGGAAGTAAAACTCAGGTGTTGTTAATGGAGGAAGAAAAAAGATATTGACAAAATAACAAGTTCCAAAAGAAAGTGACAAAATAAAAAATTGTTTATTCAATCTTTAGGCTTCCAAAGATATCACCTCATATTGCTATAGTACGTTTTATATGAAATACTGGGGAGATGGCATAATAATTTTCAGTTTCGTGACTATCTTTGAGCTGGGGCCTCTTTCCAGCTGTCAGTGTTGTGGGCCGATTCCTCATTCTATCTTTGCTAGGCTACTGCCGTAGCTTCCTAACTGACTGTGTGGGATCTAGTTTTACTCATCAACTTCCTAGTTGCTCCTCTTTAACTGTTAGAGATATATTTCTAGAATACAGTTTTGTCTCATGGAAACTGTAGTAGCTTCAATACTGTCTAAAAGATCCTTAATACCCATTCTTATCACCATGCTGGGCAGAATTAGATGCTATTTCACTTAACTATTATAGCATTTTGTACATACCTTATTTAGCATTTCTGATTCACTGAGTAATTTTTGTGAAAAAGGGGTAAACTATTTAAAACAGTAAATACAATAAATTCTCAGATAAACTCACATAATCCTACTTGTCTTGTTATTTCTGTTTTCTAAAGCAATTTGTATCTGTCCATATAGCTACTTCTCACCCACAGAGCTTGATAGGAGAAGAATAAAAACTTGCGTATATTTAAAGGAAAAAGACCCAATTTCAAAACGTCTGTAAATGCTTCTGCTAAAGAGTTTATATTTGGAGTGAACAGTCTTTCATTTAACAGACCACCTTAATGAATTTGTATATATGCAAAACTGGCATGAAACTAATTTTCTGCATAATGAAGTGACAGGTTATGGGGATTTTGAATATCCTGGTGGTAACATGAGGGAGAGGGGTTTAGGGAGCCTGAGAAGTAATATGAAGAGGAGATATGAGAAAATTTTTGAAGGAAAGAAAGTTATACAAACATGGAACTCATTGTGTTGGGGAACCTCAGTTAAAAAAAAACCATAAAAACAAAAACCAGCCAGTGAGATTTCCCTAGGATAGGAATTGCCAAAGGGCTTATAAGAATGGTTGCATCCAGTACTTAATATTAAGTCACTTGCTCTTCTGCACATTTATTTATCAGAGATTTTATTTATTTATTCATGAGAGACTGAGAGAGAGAGAGGCAGAGACACAGGCAGAGGGAGAAGCAGGCTCCATGAAGGGAGCCTGATGTGGGACTCAATCCTGGGACTCCAGGATCACGCCCTGGGCCAAAGGCAGTTGCTAAACCACTGAGCCACCCCAAGGATCCCTCTTCTGTGCCTTTCCTTGGGTGTGTTGTGCCTGTCTTTATGTCTCTTTCACTCTTCCCTGATTATGTAGCAACCGGTTGGTTTAGATAGGATTAAGCTTTCTTCTCAGCATATTGGTCTAAACAATCAGGTAATCCCATAATACCATTTAGATGGTGATTAGTTTGAAAGTAGTGTAGACTTAATTCAGGTTTAACAAGTTTCCTGACATTTTCTGAGGCACAGGGGTTGGTTCAGGAAAGATCTATTTAGCAGACACTCAAGACTTTTTGTCTTATGGTTGTGAGAATTGCTCTTCCTGTCCTACTGCATGTGGAGACAGAGTTCCAATTTCTGATGGCAGTTATCCATTGATCATATGGGAAGTCATCCTTTGGAAGACTGACTGTGAATAACAGAGATGGAAGAATGGAAAGAAAAAAATTAGTATTTGATGACTTAATTTAATCACTAAGATCAAACGACCTATATAAACTAATCTTGAAGCCTTCTACACTTCTGGTGTAGATTTCTAGTTAGATGACCCAGTGAATCTCATTTATTGAATAAAACCAAACTCAATTCTCCCCCTTCGAAATAAACTTCTCCTATAGCATTACCAATTTTATGTATCTATTGATTCATTTAATTGAATAATTGATTTACCATATTGTATTAGTTTCAGATGTACAACATAGTGACTCAGTATTTCCATGCACTATGAAATGGTCACCATAGTAAGTGTGTTTACCAACTGTCACCATGCAAAGTTGTTACAATATTATTGACAATATTACCTGCCATGTATTATATCTGTATGTCTTACTTATGTAAAACCGGAAGATTGTACCTCTTAACACCCTTCACTTATTTCAGCCATCCCCCTACCTTGCCTCCCTTCTGGCAACCATCAGTCTGTTTCTGTTTTGTTTTGTATGTTTATGTGTTTTGGTTTTTTAGATTCTATAAATGAAAAAATATCGTATATCAGTCTTTCCATGTCTGACTTACCTTATTTAGCGTAATGTCTTCTAGGCCCATTCATGTTGTCACAAATGGCAAGATTTCATTCTTTTTTATGACAGAATAATATCCATATATATATATTTATTTATATATATATATCTCACATTTCCTTTATCCATTCATCTGTCAATAGCCATCTATGTAGTTTCCATGTCTTGACTATTGTAAATAATGTTGCAATGAACATAGGGTCTACATGCCTTTTCAAAATAGTGTTTTTATTTTCCTCAGGTAAATACCAGGCAGTGGAATTGGTGGATCATATGGTAGGTCTATTTTTACATTTTTTAGGAACCTCCATATTGTTTTCCATAGGGCTGCACCAATTTACATCCCTACCCACAGTACACGAGGGTCCTCTTTTCTCTACAGCTTTGCCAACTCTTGTTATTTCTTGTCTTTTTGATAACAGCCTTTTTGACAGGTGTAAGGTGATACCTCATTGTGACTTTTATTTGCGTCTACCTGATTGCTAGTGATGTTGAGCATCTCTTCATGTGTGTGTTGGCCATCTGTATGTCTTCTTTAGAAAAATGTTTATTCAGGTTCTCTGCCCATTTTTTTACTTGGATTGTTTGTTTGTTTGTTTGTTTTGATACCTACTTTTAGGAGTTCTTTACATAATTTGGATGTTAACCCCTTTTTGGCTCTGTCATTTGTGAATATCTTCTTCTGTTTAGTTGGTTGCCTTTTCTTTTTGATCATAGTTTACTTTGCTGTGTGAAAGTTTTTTGGTTTAATGTGGTCCCATTTCTTTATTTTTGTTTTTGTTGTTTTTGCCTGAGGAGAAAAATACAAAAAACATCAATAAGACCAGTGTCAAAAGGCTTAGTGTATTTTCTTTTAGGAGTTTTATGACTTCAGGTATTAGATTTAAGTCTAATTCAGTTTGAGTTTATTTTTGTATATGATGTAAGAAAGTGATTCACTTTCATTCTTTTGCATATAGCTGTCTAGTGTTCCTAACACCATTTATTGAAGAGACTGTCTTTTCCTCATTGTATATTCTTGCTCCTTTGTTGTAGATTAATTGACCATATAATCTTTGTTGTAGATTAATTGACCATATAATCTTTGGCTCCATATTCTGTTCCATTGATTTACATGTCTGTTTTTGTGGCAGTACTATACCGATTTGATTACTATAATTATGGTATAGTTTGAAATCTGGGAGCATGGTGCCTCTAGCTTTAGTCTTTCTCAAGATTACTTTGGCTATTAGGGTCTTTTGTGGTTTCATACAAATTTGGGAATTATTTGTTCTACTTCTAGGGATTGTATTGAATCTGTAGATTTTCAGTAGTATGAACACTTTAACAATATTCTCCCAATCCAAGAGAATGGTATTTCTTTTCATTAATTTGTATTGTTTTTAGTTTTTTTCCACCAATGTCTTATAGTTGTTAGAGTGCAGGTTTTTCACCTCCTTGGTTAGATTTATTCCTAGATATTTTCTTTTTGAACAGTTTGTAAATGGGATTTTTAAAAAATGTTCTTTGTGATAGTTGTTTTTGTGATAGTTTATTATCAGTCTATAGAGACACAACAGATTTCTATATATTTTGTTGCTAATTTTTCTATTGATTTTATTCCTTTTTTTTCTAATTTTGTCAAGTGATGTCTTTGTCCTCCCACTTTTTACCCTTTTTTTCTTATAACCCACATGTAATCTGTTAGCAAATTTTGAGAGTTTTTCCATCAAAATATATCCAGACTCTCACCATTTAATTATTTCTGTCACTACTACCCTAATCTAAACCCACATTATCTCTCTCTTGGTTTATAACCATAGGCTCCCAAATGCCTCTCAGCTTCTACTCTTGCCATCCTTTTCTCTAATGAGTAACTGTAGTGATTCTCTAAAGTTATAATTAAAGCAAGACAGTCTTCAGTCATAAAGTTATACATCTGTAAAAGCCCAAGTCCATTCACTAGCCTCTGTCTGATATGGACCTCAGTTATAGTCCAGATCTTATATACTACTTTCCTGGTGTGTCACACTGGCTTCCTTGCTTTTCTTCAAATCTGCCAAGTTCTTATATACTACTTTCCTGGTGTGTCACACTGGCTTCCTTGCTTTTCTTCAAATCTGCCAAGTTCATTGTCTCTATGTTGCTGTTTCATCTGCTTAGAACTCTTGTCTTTAAAATGTTCCCATGGCTCACTTCTTCAGTTCCTTCAAGTTTCTCTTAAATGCCACATATTTAACAGATTAACTAAAATAATAAATAAATAAATAAATAAATAAATAAATAAATAAATAAATAAATAGACGAACCATGCCTTGTGCCCTCCTCTCCCCTAATGTTGTCTCTGATATGATCACTGCTTATATTAATGATCATATTGGTTATTTTTGTCCCCCAAGAAAAATTCATCTTCCCAAGATTTTTTTTTTTTTTTACTATTTTTTCATTACTAATTCCCCAATGCCTGGATCAATAATGCACTATTGAATTAGTGAACAGTTTAGCACTATTTGACTTCATTTTTTTTCTTATTGATTACAACCAAGAGATCCAAGGAACTGTAGTTCTCACTTAATACCCATTCACCATTCCCAACTTTTTAGAAAGTAAGATAAATATTAAGGTCTTCCATTTACGGATGCTTTGGGAAAGATGAAACGCATAAAAGATGAAACACAATTCATCAAAAGCAGGAAATTGCAGCAAAACTTGAGGAGAAAAACATGAACTTTCAGAGAAACCAATAGATGGGAAAGAAGACAATGATTTCCAGTATACACATGATAGGAGCTTAAATGAGTTCATTTAAATATAAAGGGGAGTATGGTAACCCACAGCTGAAGGACTTGTTAGTTGGGTTATATTATTTGCAGTTGTGATTTTCCTTTTGTACTGTGGGCTTTTGGTGAACAGGATGCTTCTATTTATCTTTGCTCCAGTACATGGAGAAGGCATTCAGTGGATAGCTGTTGCAAAAATGAAATAGCATTGGAGAAGAGGTCTACAGTTAGTAATGCCAGTAACTAGATGTTAGATGTGTTATTTATTCTGCCTTTGCTGGGCCTTGGTACTTTTATCTGCAAAATGAGAATGCTAGACTTAATTAATTAAATCCTTCCCAACTATAAAATATTCTATAATTTTATCTGCTTATGTATGAGTGGAGATATACATATACTTTCATCTAGTAGAAATAAAGATATACTTCTTAAAAATTTCCTTTGCAAATATATTTTGGTTAATATAGCTGCCATCAATTTGGCTTATAAAATAGTGTTTTCAATGATCTTTTAGCATGATAGATTAACTTTTATGTTCAGAAAGCCATTTCCTCTGAATGCTGCTGAATTCACACTTCACTAATGGCAAGTATCCGATTAGAACTAATTTCATAGTGATTCTTTGACATTTTCAAACATAGAAATGTGTGCTTTTTTGAATAAAAGTGAGAACATATCATAAATTTTAAAAGTTCCTGTTTAAGTTCAGTCTAATATTGAAGAATAGTTATAAAATGAAAAGTGCCTTAAAGGCTAACTAACCTCTCATACAACAAGAACTTTCTCTATCCCTCTATTTCTTTTGCTTTCAGCTACCACATTCTCCATACCTGGATCCACTGGAGCTCTGTCTCTGGTCTATCTCACCAGCCACTTGGTCAGTTTCTCAGCTTCACTATTTGATAGAACTTAAAATTAGAGAAGCTGATAGTGCTTCACAGAGAGCATAGGCCAACAAATCAGCTCACTGAGTGAATTTCAAGGCAGAACCTCAACCTGTGAACAAGATCAGCAGAGGAGAGAACAGAGACTTCCTGTTAACTTCTGGATGACATAGACACTGGCAATTTATCCTTCAGTAAAAAAGTAATGGACCTGAAAGATAACAAGGAAACTTGGGGTAGCAAAACAGCATCTTGACCTTTGTGACTGGGTCACTAGAATCCATTACCTAGGACCTAGGACTTTATTTCAAGTATACTTAAATTGGTGGAGTTGGTGCTACCAGAAGACCTCTACCCTTGGCTGAAGTTAAGTTAGACACTAGGTGATGGCCTTGTTCTACAACTGGTACCGATTAGTGGAAGAAGCTAGAGAAAGAGAAGGAAGAAAGAAAGGGTTAAAAATGCCTTCATTTTTAGGGAAAAGAATCAGGAAGATCAAGATAGAAAACAATAAGATAAAAGAGAAAAACCCAGAGGAGAATAACTTGTTGAGGCTAAAGAAGGAAGTAGTTTAATAAAGAATATAGTTAGTTATACAGTGAATTTTCATCTTATCTATGGTTTCTATAATTCTTACTTCAAGACGTAAGTTGAAAATGATGTAAAGTCAAAATTATTTTACAAAAGTGCCACAGTAGATATAGACACATAGTTTTTCTGTAGAAATTCAACACAAGTAATTTTTTCCCCACAAGTTGAAATAGATGCTCCCTTCTTTTCTTTCTTCTCTTCCAACCTTCTCTTCCTTCCTCTTTCCCTCTCTCCTTCCCTTACTTCTTCCCAGCATCATAAGTCATAGTTGAATTTCATGTAGGGACCATGTTGCATGTAAAAGATAATTTCAACACTGGATTTACACACTGATCAAGTAGCTCACACTGTATGAGCTACTGAGATGACAATAGGTTGATGTATCCCATCTGGTGCCATTTGGGACCAGGGCTCATTGTATGGAATAACACATCAATCACCTGCTTATGTTATATTTTCTTTCCTTTGGTCAACTTTTGAAATTTCAGAAGTTCAGTGCTTTATGATATGAATATTCTTTTATGCTGTAAAGAGGTCAGGAAGAAAAAATAAATCAATAAAGAGGTCAGGAAGAATAGAGACTGGAAATATGTCATTTTAGTGACCATTTAGGGAGTTATAAGTAATCTCAATGAATATGTAGACTAAATTGGGGAATGGGAGTCAGATTTCAAAGACAATGAGAGGAAACTTCTGGATGTGTTAGAGTAAGAGGTAATCATTGAGAGCAGTGTTTCTTAAATCATCAATATACATAAGAAGTTCCCAGAGAATTTAGGTAAGGGTGACAAATCTGGGCCTTATTTCAGAAATTCTGGTTCGGTAATATCAAAGTAGAGACCAGAAAAGAGAGCTTTAAGTGAGTAAAGGATGTTTTAGGTGCTGGTATCCTCAGATCACCTGTTGATGTTCTCAGGTCTTGGGGGTGGAAAGGAGAGAAGAAGACCAAGACCATTCATTGGGGTTAGCTATGACAAGGAAGGGAGTTCTGCCTGAGGAGTAAGGGAAGATAATGAATATCAAGAAAGAGCTGAGCTATGGTAGAATGAAGATGATGTTTTAATTTAAAGACTGTAAGTTGATCTTTCAGGAGACAAGGACAGGGAGAGGAGAGCATTAAGAAAATATTTTATGTATTTCAGATTGGTGGGGGGGGATGGGAGGGACAAGCAGACTCTACACTGAGCACAGAGTGTGACTTGGGGACCCTGAGGTCATGAACTGAGCTGAAACTGAGTAGGACTCTCAACTGACTAACCCACGGAGGTGCCCCAACACTTCCATAATTCTTCTACAGAAGTAGCCTCAAACATTTGTCAGCATATCATCTCAGGAATATTATGTACCCTTATCTGTAACAATAATTATTACAAGTATTTTCCCCAGGGAGGGCAAATCCTCCAAAGAATGTATATATTTATCTTAAAAAAATGGTTTCAACTGTATCTTTTTCCTCATAACCTCCCTCCTGAACTTAAGAATTATTTTCATAGAGACTAAACAGTAAATTAAAGACAGAATTGCTAAAGAGCAGTGATTTGCCAGTTTAAATTTAGGCAATATAAATTTTTAGAAAACTGGGTCTTGATGAGTCTAGGACTTTGTCCTATTTCAAGAAGCAAATCAATTAATAACTTGGAGGGCCAAGGCGAAAGTTTGTCTCTAAATTTGTTTCTTTGTTTCCTCCTTATACTCCTGTTTTTTCATTAAGGGCGCTGTTTTTATTTGTCTGTTTCCTGTCTACTTATCTTTGACTTGACTAGTTCATCTTGTTGACATTACCCAATATGAAATAGGTTTTATAGTATGCATGATATATCCTTTTGCACAGTGGTAAAGAAGTTCAGACGAGCTTTTGGAGGACAGTTAGGATAAAGAATTGTAGTCCATTCTTAGCCAAAGTATGGTAGGTGATCTCTCTCAGATCTGAAGTCAAAGAGCAGGCTAAAATGTACAGATACAAAGCTAACATTTATTGAATGTTTATTGTGAGTCACAATACTACTATCAAAAGGCAGTACTCCCAGAAAGGTGCCCTTGGGCATAAAGAGTATGTATGATGATTAATTTTGTATGTCAATTTGCATAGGCCTTGGTACCCAATTTTTAAAAAATCAAATGTTTGTTTTAGAGTTGCTGTTAAAACGTTTTTTAGATGTGATTAACATTTACATGAGACTTTGAGTAAAGCAAGTCATTCCTATAACGTGAGTGGGCCTTAACCAATCAGTTGAAGGCCTTGAGAGAAAAGACTGAGGTTCCAAAGAAAAAGGAATTCTACTTCCAGACTGCATTTGAACTCAAGATTGCAACATCAGCTTTTGCCAGAATTACCAGCCTGAGGGCCTGCTCTGTGAATTTCAGACTTGCTAACCTTGTGTATTACATGAACCAATTGCTTAAAATCCCTCTTTCACTCACTCTTTTATCTATCTATCTATCTATCTATCTATCTATCTATCTATCTAATCTATCTATCATCTATCATCTCTACAAAGTTTCTTGTTTTCCTAGAGAACCATAATACAAAAGGAAATTGGTGAATCTTGGTTCTTCCTAATGGTTCAGGGCTTTACCTATTTGGGATGAAAAACATAGTTAAGACGCAGTGAACAGTACAGAATTTACCCAGGAAAATGTGTATACATGTACATAACTGTAAAATTTTGCATACATATACACGGTGCCCAGGGATAAGAGCCCTTGTTCTGGGTTTTGATGTCAAACTGATTTGCTTCTAAGTAAAATGCAATGAGACCTTCTAGGTCAGAGGTTTCATTGAATTTCACTCAGGTCATAGGTAAGAATCAAAGGCCAAAAATATGGTGGGCAAATAAGGATATGATTTGTGTTCTTAAGGGGGAAAAGAAATGCTTCTATCAATGTACTTTTGAAGGACAATAAAGTGGCAGAATGCATATATGTCCAGAAACACTTTGCCAGTGTAGAGTACGAAGCCGGAAAGTTAATGGGCAGAGAGGGTTCCTGTATGACAGTTGATTTTTACCGAATCACAAAGATTTTGCCAAATTTACCCAGAAACCCAACTACCTGGAGGGAAAACAGGAAATAGGTTGAAATAGGTTGAATTCTAGCAGCTACTTATTTTTAATTCCCAACTATCAATGAGAGGTTATTTAATTCCTACCAGAGTTTAAAATATGCTTATTCCTTATTATTAAGTGGAAAATTCTTCCTTTCCAGATGGTCTCATGGATATTTTACAAAATTTTAGAGAGTTGATGTTCAATGTGCTACTTTCTGAAGTAATGATCTGTGACCCATAAATAAGAACAAAAAGTGGCTGCTAGGGATTAGTACAAAGAGGACTCAGAGTCTGTGAAAGTTAGTAAAAATTTAATAGAAAATAACTTCAACTATAAAATAAAGCAGCACAGTCTCTCAAAGATGTTGTATGCTGTATTTAAAACATCAGAAACTATTAGTTAACTTACTTTGCCAGGTTAGCTCATTTTTTATATGTATCAGAAAAAAGCTTGTTTGTCATTTCTGTGCATATATTTGAAACTTTTCATTGAATCATTGCAATATAATTTAATGCTACACCGATACCAAAAAGGTTCAGACCCTTGCATGCTAAGAATTGTAAACTGTGAAAGGAAGGAAATTATTATAGCATAAGTGTATGTCTTTGCATTCAATTTAATGCCAGGTGAGGATCAGGCATATCTGTGAGTGCAGGATCAAATCATAGGGTAATATTTTGTTGTGGATTGGCGAATATAACAAACTCTGTGTATATAATATGGTGTGATGATTAATCTTATGTGTCTACTTGCCTGGGCCATAGGCTGCCCAGATCTTTGGTCAGACATCCTGAGTATTTCTCTGAGGGTATTTTGGGATGTGATTACATTTAAATGGGCATACTGCGGAAAACATATCACCCTCTGTGAAATGAGTGGATCTCATTCAATTCATTGAAAGCCTGACTAAAATGGAAACAGGCTCTTCCTGGGTCTCTAGCCTGCCTGCCTTCACACTGGAACTACACTATTTGCTCTCCTGGGTCTTGAGCTTGCCAGCTTACCCTGTAGATATTGGAACTTCAGTGTCCATAATCATTGAGCCAACTCCTTGTACTCTCTCTCTCTCACACACACACATGTCTATAATCATCCCTTTGATGCATTTTTTGGAGAACTCTAATACACATAGTGTTAAAATAGTTTTAGCACTTATTTTAAATTTTAGATTCTTCTATGACTGTTTATGGTAAGCTTTGTATTCTTAACTTTTTTATTACTTTTTTCAAATAAAATATAATTTTTAAAGATTTTATTCATTTATTCACAAGAGACACACAGAGAGAGGCAGAGACATAGGCAGAAGGAAGAGCAGGCTCCATGCAGGGATCCCCATGTGGGAATTGATCCCAGGTCTCCAGGATCACGCCCTGAACCGAAGGCAGACACTTAACCACTGACCCAACAAGCAACCCTCAAATAAAATATAATTACTTTTAAAACTAAAATTATTGGTAAAAAATGAAAAAAAGGGAAGAATTTAATTATGAATTTGCTCTGGTTTAGGATGAAATAACATGTACTATATTAAACATTATGCCATGATGTAACACATTATGCCGGAAATTCTTCTACAAAGTCATTAGAAATTTAAAGAAAAAACAGAAAAGAAAGTTAAAGTTATTTTTGTTGGGGATCATTTTATGGCAATAAAAATTACTCAAATCCCCAGTGTGGTATGCAGTGAAATTTTGAAAAGAGTTCTACAATCTCTGCCAAGTTACAACATTATTTGAAACAAAACAAAGTAAGCATAAAAATAAAGCTTTCAAGTTCTTTCAGAATAAATGAAACAGCTTAATGTTATGAAAAATGTATGCAAACACAATTTGAATCTGATGCTGAAAATGCACTTATTAAATGACATTCTATTATATTGTAACAATTGTATTAGATTAGCAGGCAGCTAGGAAAACACAATTAGTGCATTGTCTGAAAATAAAGCTAAGAGACTACAAGACTATGCATACAAGTTACTTGACTAATTAATTCATAGGCTGACATACATGAAAATCTTTACAATTCAACTGGACAAGAGAAAAAATATTCCAGAGCTCTCCATTACTTGTTTTTCTTTATACTGTGTGAATGTAAAGACACTTGTTACTCTCTAAATCACTTGCCATAGAAAGAAGAAATTGTTTTGAAATTTTGAGGGAAAATTTAACAAAAATTAGCATGTTATCCAAATTAGAAACTTTCTATGTGAATCAGGATTTTCTCATAAATATAGACCAAATAAATAAAATTTAAACACTTTCATCTGAATTATTATTTTATTTGACAAAATCACATTTTATGTAAAACAAACATTTATAGTTATGTCGAATTCTGTATTATCTAATATTCATGACAAAAAGTGATATTCAATCAAAAATCATTTCAAGTTCAGGTTTTCAGATTGAATCCTAGATTCTTATCAATAAACCATGTTGTTTACAGATAACATTATCTCAAAACATCAAAAATATTTAAACAATCAAAGTTTTAAAAAGAAATCAAAGACAATTAGTAGTGTTTACATAAAAACAAACTCCTGTCCACCGATAAAATATATGAATTATTCATTAGTTAGTGATTTACTAAGTTACCAAAAGTAAAGATATTTCTTTTTGGTTTTTATTTATTTTGATTATCTAAAATATATGTATACTGTATTTCAGTTTTGCTGTAATCATAGATAAAATTTTAAAAAATCAAATAGAATATTTTAATGATTTTAATTATATATATATTATGCATGTATCTTTTTTTGTAGGACTAAATCACACTCTATTTCAAAAAATTATTTTCTGTAATCTATTATTTCACAATAATAATATCTGGAATTTTATACTTTTGAAAGAAATTATTTTCTTGCTTTTCAATCAGACACACCATAGAACACTTTATAAACTCTTAAAAACGCTTTTAAAAAAAATGGTGATAGGTTATTAAAATAAAGCAATTCTAAACTATTAGTATGTATCAAATTCAAACAACAAAATAAGTACAATAATTATTTTTTTATCTTCTTAATACTGCACGGCCAATTTCACATTCAACTGTGTTAGAATTATCTGTGACCAAAATATGCAGAGCATCAATTTGCAATGCCTTGTAAATATAGGCCTACATGTTGTGGGATTAATATTTTCATGCACAGCAAATCAGAACAAACATATTTTCTTCAGCCTATGTCAGTCAGACCTTGACACTGTCATATTCACATGCCCTTCAAAACCAAGACCAAGAAATTCAGTTTGTAAAAAGACTGATTTGATAATGACAGAAACTGACAAGTATCAGCTTTAGATATCATTTTAGAGATTCCAAATTTATGATCTCTGTGAAAAACATGTCTTGAAATATACAAATCAGTGAATCCAGAATTACATTTCTTGGGTGATATAATGGTAATATACACATCTCCTTTCAAATATAAAGAAAATGAATGCAATTTCCTCTTTCCTTGCCTTAATAGTTAACAATTTAGGCATTTGGTAATCTTTACTATAGCTTAAATATTTATTGATAATAGTAAGGATATTTGCTTTGAGGAAGGAAAGAGGGGTGGACAGAGGATATCTTGGGTCCAGATAGACTTTTTAGCTGGATGACTTTTGACAAGTTTGTTAAACCTCTGAGTGATAGTTTTTTCATCTGAAATATGAATATATTAACTATTAGACATGTTTTTGTGAGTATTAAATTTTAAATCTATGTGAAATTGCTGGTAAAGTCTGGCTGGCAGTAGGTACTCAGTAAATATTCCTTTCTACTCTCATTTATCGATATTTTCCCTCAAAAAAGATATATAAATGTGCCTGTCCAATATGGTAACCATGAACCACATAAGGCAAATTGAGCATTTAAAATGTGGCTTTTCTGAATTGAGATATGCTATAAGTATTAAGTACACACCAGATTTTGAAGACTATTAAAAAAAAGAAGGCAAAATATCTCATTTAATTATTTATATTACATGTTGAAATTGATATATTTTAGATATATTAGTGTGCATAAAAATATTATTAATTTCACCTGTTTCTTTTTTTAATGTAGTATATAAAAGTTTTAAACTACATATGTATTTGTTCCTCACATTCTGTATTGAATAGTGCTGATCTAGAAATGAGAAGATATAAAAAAATCCAAGGTTCTAATAAAATTCTAATCAGTATCGGAGAAGGAAAGATTTTGTTATCTTTTAATACTTTAGAGTCCTTGGAGAAAGGAATCACATTGTATTAAAATCTTGTAAAAAGCAAATTATGCCAGATAGCAAACATTTTTGATTAGTCTCCTTAGAGTTAAAAGGTGAAAGAAGTTTTTTCTTATGGTCTACTATAATTTTAAAAATTGGAATAAAGTACACAAAGTTATGTTGCAATCCCTCTTCTCTGTGCTTTGCACATAATGACTTCATCGGCAACACTTAAGCACATATTCCTTATAGCTAATGGAGCCAAGCATCTCTCTGAACTACCTACGATTTATTGAGGTCTCAACCAGCCAAATTTCTTAACCTAGAGAAGCCTTAGCCAATTTCTCAGAAGGTAGAGAGTGACAAGAGGAACTGCTAATAGCTAGTCTGACCAACTTCACACTATAATAAAGTATACTTTCTAAAAGACAAGTCTGATCATGTCTTTTCTCTTAAAATTTTCCTCTAAAATCTTGAATAGGTTTTAAGGGAAAGTTGAAGACTACTTTCTTAAGAACTTTCCATTGTTACATTCAAATCTGTTTTCTGTCCCTGTCCCTGTAAGTATGTAGAGCACTGTTGGGTAAGGGTTCCTCTCCAGTGCATGTTTGCTATAGGGTATGCAGTCTAGCTACACTTGGCCTTGCCACATCTCTCCTGGATAAGGAGAGCTCAGGAAAAATGTTTGTTTTCTTCTTTCTCGGCTTCTAAGTTGTGTGTGTGTGTGTGTGTGTGTGTGTGTGTGTGTGTGTTTTAAACACTCCTGTTCTTTGCATCTGTCTCTCTGGAATTAATATTATAGCGGAGAAACAGATAATGAATAAGAAAGATAGGTATCTTAAATATATGGAATATTAAATAGGGTCAACTGCTAAGGAAAAACAAATATTTAAGGAGAATGGGGATATATACATTGGTAGAGGTTTGGATTTTAGATGGAATGGCCACAGAAGACTTCATAGAGAAAGTGACATTTGAGAAAAGATATGAAGGAAGTGAAGTGCTATTATTCTGTGGCCTCATCCTGTGCCCTCGTAATTAGGAATACTTCTTACCAGGAGTTTCAACCCTTTCCCCCATAGATTCAGTATGAATAAATACAGGAAAATGTTAAACAGGGCAGAAGATGTGTGGATGAGGCCTGCCAGAAGGTCTGGGAAAGGGCACATGAGCCCTTTGAGACAAAGGGAACAGTTTTACTTCTCCATGTATTTCATCTTCAAGCATTAATTTGGTCTTTGATTCAGGATTTTTCAAAATATGGCTCTATTCTAGTTTTATTTATTTTTTAAAGATTTTTTTTAATTTTTAAATTTTTTAAAAGATTTTATTTATTTATTCATGAGAGAGAGAGAGAGAGGCAGAGACACAGGCAGAGGGAGAAGCAGGCTCCATACAGGGAGCCTGACATGGGACTCGATCCTGGGTCTCCAGGATCAGGCCCTGGGCTGAAGGTGGTGCTAAACCGCTGAGCTACCGGGGCTGCCCTATTCTAGTTTTAATAGATGGCTATGAGGTTAGTTAATAGGTAATAACCAATAGCAAGAGAAAAAAACATAGAAAAATAAATAATATCATTTGTTGCAGTAGGGATAGGAATTATTTCAAACATATGCATGCACACATAGCTATGTGTTTGCTGGGCAGTGATATAAAACATATTTCTTACCATGGGTCATGGATAAAAGAGTTTGAAAAATACTGTGCTAAGTACAAGAGAACTTCTGAAGTGGTAGTTTCTAAAGAAGGGTTAAGAGAATGAACGAGGTGGGGTGCTTGAGTGGCCCAGTTGGTTAAATGTCTCCCTACAGCTCAGGTTGTGATCCCAGGGTCCTAGAATCAAGCCCCATGGGGTGCCTTGCTCAGCAAGGAGCCTGCTGCTGCCTCTCCCCTCTGCTCATGTACACTCTCTCTCCCTCTCTCAAAAATAGAAAAAGACAATGGATGAAGCAATAAGGAAGGTGTAATGGGCTCTTGTCTCTGAGGAAAATGAAAACATACGGCTAACTGAAGATAATCAGGTATCCATTTACCCCTATTTGTTCAATTGAGACTAAAAACTACATTTAATGGCTTGTTTTTCTAGTCCTTTTTATTTTTGATGTCCCTCATGTGTGCATATGTGCACATGTACAGTTGTGTATATTTCTGTGTATGTTTGTGATTTATTATAGTGGCCACAGAGACTCTGAGGAGAAAGATAAGAGTTTACATAATTTTCAAAGGAAGTTAGAAAGTTGGGGAGACTATGCTACTGTTTAGCTGACATGAATAGAATCCCAAGAATTGAAATGGTGGTGGAAACTACCAAATGGAGAAAGCTGAGTCTATGGGAGCTTCTGCAAAGATGGAAGGAAATGAAGAACACAGGGAGCTAGTAGAGACCATGGAAAGGTCTAAGGGCTGAGCTGTGGAGAGGCTCAAATGGGTCCCCAAGACCAGGTCACATTGGCAGTTTTTAAGATTGAATCTTAGCCCTGTGTTCTCTCTACACTGCCTGCCTTATTAAATATATCTCTTTTGATTCTTCAGTTACTATTTTAATGAAGATGATTCTTAAATCTATATCCATTGGCATAGTTTCTCCTGAATTCCAATGTAGTATCTTCAAATTCTTGCTGAGCCATTCTTTGAATATGTCTTTTATTATGTTTTCTGGCTTCTAGCCTGAGAGCTTAAAGTACATTCAGTGCTATCCATATATATCTGGAAAGCTGGCAGGTAAATCCCACTAGGAATATCTGTGAATGAGAAAATAAAGCATCTTTTGATCTTTCCTAAAAACATAAATAATGGAAAGTCACATTCTTCCAGGTTGGTTAACAAAGTAAGAGAAAGACCTCTACAGGCCAGGTTATGAGCCACACTAGCATACATCAGGAAAGATTGCCTCTGGTGGAAGGAGCCATCCATTACATGCAGCACAGAAGAGGAAGGGGAAAGGAAATGAGATTTCCTGATAGAAGGAAGGCTAGTTTCTTGAACCACTGGAGTATGTGGGCAACTGTTTTCTCAAAAGCAGTATCAAACCATTTTTGTGTATTTCCTGTGACCCTATTTTACTCATAAATCGGTGTCTTTTGAAGAAACATGAACTACTTTTAGATTAATACAAAGATATTGAAGTCTCCCTCATTTGTTAGCTTTTGTCTTGCCCATTGTATCTACTGATGCCCTTCAATTCTGAGGAAGTTAGTCTTATTATCATTTATAGTCTTATTATCATTTCCCATTGAGTAGAGCTTGGAATTACATCAAACTCTCATACTTAGAATCTGGAGCTCCAACTGTGAGTTTCTTTTTAGCCAAGACCTGAAATCCAGTGATCCGTGTGTATGCCCTAGGTGCCAAACTGATTAAGTTTTCTCTCATATGATTTGAGATCTAATCCTGGATTACAAGAAGGTCCAGCAAGGCCATCAGGGAGCCCTTGAGTCAAAATCACCTCTCAGGGAGTCCCACAATTTCCAGGGACAGACTTGCTTCAGTATCCCTGCCAGGCTCAGTTGTTGATTAGGAACAGCCCTTCCGAGACGTACCTTTAGCATAAACACACAGTTGGATTTCAGTACAGCAGCAGGAGCGCTTGGTCAATTAGGCTTTCTGTAGTTGGTCTTTGAGGTACATTCTTATGGCCCCTAGCCACCACCGCTTTTCTCTGCCTAATCCAATCTTATGCAGTATTTTTTTTTTTTCAGATACATTTGATGAGAATGGAGCCTGAAACAAAATCCTGTTCCACTAAAAATGTCATTCCAGATTGTTATGTATGATATATTTTTAGTGCAACCATTCAAACCATTAGCAAATTATAATGGAATTGAATAATTTCTTTTGCTTGTTCATGAATATATCATCCAAGATCATACCTAATTGATAATTTGCCTGAATTGCAATATGTGTCTAGAAATCACTCAGTACATAAATGGGCTAAATCTGTCAACAACAACAACAACAAAATGAAATGAGACATGCATGATTTGTGTTTAGTGAACCCATGTTGATTCCTAATGATCATTTGTTTCCAATTGTTCATAAACCATATTATAATAATAATTTCTAGAACTTTCTATGGAATTAATTTCAAACTCTCCAGTATAGTATAGAATTCTTAATTTTTTCCCCATTTTTAATTTTTTAGCTTATTTTTTATTCAAGTATAATTAATACACAGTGTTACATTAGTTTCAGGTGTACAATGTAACTATTTAACAATTCTATGCATTACTCAGTGCTGACCATGGTAAGTGTATTCTTAATCTCCTTTATTCTTTCACCCATCCTGCCACCCACCTGCCCTAGGCAACCACCAGTTCACTATATTTAAGTGTCTGTTTTTTTTGTTTGTTTTGTTTTTTAGATTCCACATATGAGTGAAATAACATATTTGTCTTAATCTGACTTATTTCATTTAGCATTATACCCTCAAGATACATACATGTTGCAAATGGCCAAGATTTCATTCTTCTTTACGGCTGAGTCCTTAATTTTTAATTTAAAAAGAAATTAACCATTTTTTCCCTCTCTAGTATTTTGGTTATCTCTTTCTGATTATTCACAGTGCCTCAAGAAATAGTTCAATGGTACAGACATTTTATTTGAAAGTTCCTTTTTTAACCTGGGATATAATTCATCTGGGACAAAAGATGTAAAGTCATTTAGGGAAAGAATTGCTTTCTTACAGTCTTATATTTCTTGGGTTTCAATTTCCTCTCACCAACATTATTTTTGCTATCCTTGACAGAGAAGATGGAAATAAAAGTTGAATGGTATAGCTTTTTCTTTGTCATGTGTTATAAAAATGTTACTTTGAAGCAACATGTTCATTTTCTCTGAGCATAACTTTAAAACCCTATTTTGCGTGTCTTTAGAATTTTGGCAAGCCTCATTGCATTCTGGTTATTGGCCTTTTGAAAATCACTCTTGTACTTCTTAATCACTTGCATATTTGTTGTTGGTCATACCTCTTTCTTCTTTCTTTTGTACATGTTCTCTTTTATAGATGAATTCAACTACCTTTTGTCCTTTTCACAATCTAGCGATTAGTGTGGCCATGAGATGTGAATTATGATCATCAATTCTGTGCTCCTGAGTTCTTATGGAAAATTAGGAGGATCCAGAGAGAGAGAGAGAGAGAGATCTTTGTCATCAAAATTTGTTATGTCATTCTATTTCTGAATATCTCTCTTTATCCTAATTTTTCTTCACTTAAAAAATCATATTCTTTATGGAAATAGCCTCAGATTTCTTTTGCCATCTTAAAAACAAAATTTTTGTGTTTTTTATACTTTGTTTAGTTTTTTCTAATAATGCAGGTTTCAATTATAGTTCTAAAATTAAACTGGATTTTGTTCATTATCCAATGAAATGAAATTATGAAATTACAAATGGCATAAAGACAACATTTTTATGATAGTAGTTAAATGGAAAACTACATAGAATTCCATATTGCTTAGGAAGATCTGGATTTAATAAAATGAGGCACACTGTAGAGGATTTAGATATATCAGTTATTTCCCTTATACAGGTAAGAAATCAAGTCAAGGCTTAGAAAATTTAGAGACTAATTTGTCCATGAGAATAGGGGAACCTCTAACCTCTTTGGGAATTTGTTTCCTGGAAGTCAGCAGCCAGACTTGGGAAATTTCTTAATTCTAAGCTGTTTGTACATTTGTTCTTTTTGTTTTTCTACAGTTCCCAAGGTTTTTCTACTACCTATGTTTCTACTAGGGCTCTTCCCATTGGAAGGTATAGAGTTCTAGAGTCGGGACTGTGGTTAGGTGGATGATAGTTGTATAAGTTACATAAACTTTCCAAATATTTTTCTGGACTTGGAGGATCAAATGTATTGGTGAGAATATTAATATGTATAAAGCACTTTAAACACACATAAGCTATTTTTATTGGATTATGCAGGGAGTATAAGCTCTATCTGAACCAAGTTGCTAGCATACAAAAATGTTGAGGAGGATTTTTAAACTTTTAAAAAGAAGTGGAAAACCAGAGTATTTGTAAGTCCTGAAACTTCCATTTTCTCAGGTAGTCAAGAATATTGTATGAAAATTTAAAGAATAAAAAGTGGAGGATGATTAAATAATTGACCTGCTGATTAGAGTAATTAATAGCTATGGAAAATGATTAACCCTATAATTTAAAAAAAGCCGTAAAAGGTAGTTTGCTTTCTTCCCCTTTTTCTGTATTCATCGTACTTTGATCTTATAAACAATGGTAGGTTTCTTAATATAGGGAAATGGCCAACAAATACACACTGGGGATTATAGAGAAAGGATAAAAGGTATTTTATTTCTCTTACAACTGAAATCACCTTAGAACCTAAAACAGTAGAGATGAATACACTGGATATGAAATGGCTGCATCTCTCATTAATTTCATTTTTAACAGACTAGTCATTCAGTTATGTTCCATTTTCAAATAGCATTTTGGCATACCATTCTTTGGTCCAAAAGTTAGTAATGTATTGCATGTAAATTGTGGAACTAAGTCAAAATTATTATTTAACACCTACTGAACACACTTAATATAATATGTAGTGCTATTTACAGTATCATAAAAATGACTTATCTACAGTTCAACAAAGTTTCATGTGAGACAACGCACCTTTCTGCATTATGGATAGACAAAAAAAATAAAATCCCAAGCACATTAAATCTACTTAGATTTTTTAAAACTCATTAATGTACTCTAAAACTAGTGTTGTATAAGAGTTTAAATTCAGCATTAAAGAAAGTGCTCTGTTGTAAGTTTTATCCTTGTGAAGTTCATTAAATCTCCTTAATGCATCTGTTATAAGTCCTCTACATCAGGCAGAAATTAGTATAAGGAGTTTTAAATCATGTTCATCCTCTTAAAATGGTTTAAAATATGCTTATGTACAGTTACTAAGTACAATCAAGTATTTTATTATAATAAGTAATTTGAAAAATTCCCATTATAAATCATCTAAAAACATTCTTCCTGAAAACAGAACTTACCATGAGCTTGAAAATGTATGTTTGCTTTTCAAATTCTTAGCCGTGTATTCTAATGTAGGTTTTTAATCAGATCTGTTTTAATAGATCAAAACTACCCTAGCCCTGTCCAAGGTTATGCAGTTTAATAGAGGACAGCACAATGTACTCAGCAAATTTTACAGGGTGGAATGAAAACATGTCTGTGGGCAGCCTGGGTAGCTCAGCAGTTTAGAGCCGCCTTCAGCCCAGGGCCTGATCCTAGGGACCTGGGATTGAGTTCCACGTCGGGCTGCCTGCATGGAGCCTGCTTCTCCCTCTGCCTGTGTCTCTGCCTCTCTCTTTCTCTCTCTCTCTCTGTCTCTCATGAATACATAAATAAAATCTTAAAAAAAAAAAGGAAAAGAAAACATGTCTGTGTATTAATGATGTAGTATTCTTTATGATTAAATTTTCAGATGAAGAATTGCAGCATCAAGTAGTGGAAATAACACTGGGGCTGGAGTTAAAGAACTGAATCAGAGCTCATTTAATGTGTTGAGTAAACTTGGGAAGTCACTTGTTCTCTGTGAGGCTGTTTTTCTCCTTAGTCTTAAAAGGATGATAAAACCTAACTCATAGCTTCACTGAGAGGTGACTTTGTGAAAGCCCATGGTTAAGTGTCACTTTTTTACTAGTCAGTTAATATTTGTTTGATTTCTTATTTATAAGAAACAGGAAAATGTCATATTCTAGTAATATATATTCAATGCTCTAATTATCACATTACTTTAATGTTTAGCTAAACATATTAAGAGGTCTGCTTTGCTCATTAAATGACCATATGAATTCAGTTTTGGAAGGACTACTGCATTTATTTGGCAGAATGATTCTGATTTTATTGTTTGACTTGGTGAGAAAAAGGGTGCATGGCCACTTTATATATACACAGCTAGGTTTAGTACATAAAACTATACAGGTTTATAGAACCTCTAAAATTTAGATGTTTATCGTTTCAGCTAAAGAAAAAAAAATGTAAACCTGGATTTTTTTTTTCCTTTCTACAAATCTAAAGCAGTTCAGCTACTCTATTACTGTAAATATCTGCCATTGGCGTTGCTTGGAGAATTGGTAGAAATCATATAGAAAAACCTAGCTTGGAAGTGACCTCTAGGTTTCATTTCCCTAGCTACTGGAGGAGGAGTGTATTTGAGAAGCAGTGTAGTTTAGCTCCAGGAGATTAGAGTGTGGGTATGAGCCAAGACATTGTTGGCTGCTGCTTGATGAGGTGACTTATTTGTGGAGTGGGACTGACAACTGTGTTTGAAGCTAGGTGATCTCGGCCCGAGGCACTGTGCTGCAATGGTAGACACATGGTGTGGCAAGATTAATGGGAAACCGGGCTTAACAGAGTGTTGAAGTGTTAAAGAGGAAACTCAAAGACCTTGTCCATCTGGATTGACCTTCAGGTTGAAACTATGTAGACCTAAGTGCCTACATGCTATTTACCTTGGAGAGCTCTGAGTTGGTCACATGGATATATGATTTTTTGTTTGTTTCTGATGTGAATCAACTCGTCAACATGAAATGTTAACAAAAACATCTAGCCTAGGGTTTAAAAATGTATTCAACACAAAAAGTCCTGAAAATATTCAATGCTTCAAATAATTTCCCCTAACCTCTGAGATATCTTGCACTAAAAGTGTCTTTTTGTTGAAATATTTTCTAAAATATTTCCACTTTTACTTTTCTGCTCCCAGGACAACTTTTCCTCTGAACCACAACTACTCCTTTATTTTATTTTATTTTTTTGGGTTCTGAAATAACCCATCCTGCAGCCATAAACAACTTGCCTTGATGGCTAGCCAAGACTCTGTCCTGCCACAAACCTCCTCCTACTTTTTCATTTCTTTCTCCAAGGAGCAATAAACATGAATCCTGACCCACCAATGGAGC
Organism: Canis lupus familiaris; assembly: GCF_011100685.1. Lineage (NCBI taxonomy): Eukaryota > Metazoa > Chordata > Mammalia > Carnivora > Canidae > Canis > Canis lupus. The sequence goes on from NC_049229.1 coordinate 6,473,185, forward strand.
CCCAGAACTGAGAAGAGATAGACTACCTCTAAACAGGTAGAAATAAAAACAATGCCTCACTTCGATAATACTAAATGTGTTAGGAAGACAGTCTCCAAGAGAGAGGATAAATAATCTACATAATGAAGAATTAGTTAGCAGTGTTATGTAAATATTGTAGCAGCATCAATGAGGAGGTAAGCAGAAGTATTTTAAGACACTATATTATACAATACCCTGTGCACTGTTTCCTGGTGATAAGGTTTTTAAAGCATCTTTATAAGCTCTTCTTCTCTGTTGTGACAGGATTATTTTTGCACATTTGGAAAGCAACTGAAAAAGGAAGCTTGGAAAAAATCCTGCCTAACAAAGCAGCCATACTCAAATAGCTTGAACTATAAGAAAGAACTGATTTAAGATACAAGAATGGATAAGATATGAGATTTAAACATGATAAAAAGTGATATCTTCATTTTTTCAATGCTGTGTATTCTTGTTGTGTAGTAAAATGCTAAAATAGTAAAGGATTGAATTGTTTTTCATTATTAATACCCTGAATTTTAAATAGTCACTGAAATATTTTATATAATAACATCCAGAAGTAATAACACAAATAAGGATAAAGTTAGTGAATGGAAAATGTAATGTACAAATTACCAAAAGGAAATCATACTAGTTTTAAGAAATGTTTTAGCCACTGGTATCAATAAATTGATTCCCCACTACTTCTCAGAAAAAGTTGGCATACATTTTTCTCACTACTACACCCCTAAAAAGCTCAGTTTTAGAATGATGAAATATTTAAATCTTTTGGAACTATCTAGATTTTAGATAGTTCCTCAGAGAGTATTGACTCTTGATTTGACTGTGTTGCACAAATCACCGAAATTCATGAATTCTAAATATCATTATAGATATTGGTTTAAGAAATGTTAATGTTTCAATTTAAAGAAATGGTGAAAAGGTAGATACTAGGAAAAAAAACAAAAAAATGGACATGTTTCAGATGATAAAAGAATTGAATAATTAGGTGTGGTTAATCAGCCCCTCAATGCAACTTTTTTTTTTAAGATTTTATTTTTATTTATTCATGAGAGACACACAGAGAGAGAGAGAGAGGCAGAGACACAGGCAGAGGGAGAAGCAGGCTCCATGCAGGGAGCCTGATGTAAGACTCTCCCTGGACTCCAGGATCATGCCCTGGACTGAAGGCAGGGGCTAAACTTCCGAGCCACCCAGGCGTCCCAATATACAACTTTTGATTGTCTAGCAGTATTAGTATCATTTGTAGGCTCTCCACAAATAATGTTTGATTGAAGGATGCCTTTCTCGCTATATTCTTCCTACTGCCATTATTTGTTGTATATTCAAGGCAAACTCATTTTAATATTAGTCATATTTCAATCAAGATGCCACCAGAGCAGGGATATGTCTGGGAGTAGAAGCCAGAAGCCTAAATATGCTGAAAGAAAGTAGGTGAACGTAGATACAAGGAAAATCTTTAGTTTCAAATCAGGTTAAAAAGGAGAGTAAATATAGAAATGCAGACACAGGCTAGAATGTAGGAGTTACATTCAGGTAACCAAAATTGAGCAGGGAACAGATTAAAAACAATGCATTTAGCAGTGGCAATCAGGTGTCCAGAAATGAATCAAATTTCTGAGGGCCTAGGATAGCAAGGTCAAGGTCAAGGACTTACAGAAAAAATATTTTTCCATATGGGAAAAATCCTACTTCAGATGGTATTTATGACTCCAGACCCAAGAGATGTTGAATTCAATTCAGTATATGAATAACTGGGATGTGTAAAGTCAGTCTTTGTGTGCTCCTAGTTGATTGCAGTTCATATTCTCTCATTTCATTGCGACTGAAAGTACTGTAAGAGATTGTACGTGATGAGAGGCATTAATCTTATAAAGTCTATCTTCCCTGCTACCAAAATGTTTACCAAACCTTATTATATATATTTTTAATAATAAATTTTTTATTCAATTTTGTTCAATTTGCCAACATACAGAATAACACCCAGTGCTCATCCCTTCAAGTGCCCCCCTCAGTGCCTGTCAGCCATTCACCCCCACCCCCTGCCCTCCTCCCCTTCCACCACCCCTAGTTCATTTCCCAGAGTTAGGAGTCTTCATGTTCTGTCTCCCTTTCTGATATTTCCTACCCATTTCTTCTCCTTTCCCCTCTATTCCCTTTCACTAATTTTTATATTCCCCAAATGAATGAGACCATATAATGTCTGTCTTTCTCCGATTGACTTACTTCACTCAGCATTATACCCTCCAGTTCCATCCACGTTGAAGCAAATGGTGGGTATTTGTCATTTCTAATGGCTGAGGAATAGTCCATTGTATACATAAACCACATCTTCTTGATCCATTCATCTTTCGATGGACACCAAGGCTCCTTCCACAGTTTGGCTATTGTGGCCATTGCTGCTATAAACATCAGGGTACAGGTGTCCCGGCATTTCACTGCATCTGTATCTTTGGGGTAAATCCCCAACAGTGCAATTGCTGGGTCGTAGGGCAGGTCTATTTTTAACTCTTTGAGGAACTTCCACACAGTTTTCCAGAGTGGCTGCACCAGTTCACATTCCCACCAACAGTGCGAGAGGGTTCCCTTTTCTCCGCATACTCTCCAACATTTGTGGTTTCCTGCCTTGTTAATGTTCCCCATTCTCACTGGTGTGAGGTGGTATCTCATTGTGGTTTGGATTTGTATTTCCCTGATGGCAAGTGATAGCATTTTCTCACGTGCGTCCAAACCTTATTATAGTATAAATACATGGATAGTTAATACACTGCAGGAAAATCAGGATGGAAAGAGATTGGTGGAGGGGATTTATGAGCTATGTTAGTGGTGACAGAGTTGGAACTTGAGATGCCACTGAACCATTTGAGCTTACTGAGATTAGATATGAAAGTGGAACTGGAACAAGGTCTATAAATCTGTTTTCCTAAGTTATGAATTAGGATTTCGGAGACATTAATGAGGAGCAGTGTTCTTCAGATCTTTGGGAAATCATTGAATTTAAGCTTAATTATTTAATATTTCACTTTGGTTTCATCTCAGAAGTAAGGTGAAACCATTTTGTTTATTTTGCTTATGTGGTGAACATTTTTAATGGAAATACACTGTTAACACTGAAATCTAATCCATAGTCACTTATCATGTAAACCAATCATTCAGAGCTCTACAGATTGATTATAGCCTCAAAGTGAAAAAAAATTTTTTTTCAAAAATCTAAACGGACTATTGGAAAAAGGACTTCATCTTGACAGGAGGGTATATTTAATAATAAAGGACAATGTCAGCCACATTTTTTTTTTCAAGAAAATGCTTTTTTCAGTACTTGGTGTTATCTGATTAACTAATATACTGGGTGTCTTCATTATCAGATTTTAGATTATCTTAAGAAATCACATTTCTGGATTTACCATTTCCCAATAAAAATTTAATTTTTGTCCTAGGACTTTTATATTTGAAAGCTTTTTAAAAAATTAAATGTATTAATAAAAACCAAATTAAATATATTAATCAAACTGTTGGCTTCTTAATTTCCCTCTCTACCCCTTTTTTCCATTTCTGCCCTCCTCATTTGGGGGCATTTTCCTTTCTATGCCAAGTGAAATTAATGACTTTGACTTAGAGATGGACATGTGATGCAAACAGGGTTAATCAGATTGCTTCATTGGAATTTTATGTGGTGGCTCTGGGAAATAAATGTTCTTTCCTTCCTCTGATGTGGCTAGTATAGGATTTGTGAGCATGGAGTCAACTACAGGCAATGTCCATCTCCCAGTACTTGGAAGAATCAAATCCTCAACAGGAAAAAATGAGGGGAAAAACCAAACATATAAAGATGGAGAGAGCAAAAGAAGTAGAGACAGGAGGAAGATGGCAGTAAGATTGGGGAAAGAGGAAGAAGGAAGCAGACACCTATTCCTAACTTAATCTGGTTTACCCCATTCTTCCCAGGAAATAGTATAAATTCCCCAACTCCTTTTATTTTCCTTAGACTAGTTTGAATTATGGTGGTTCCATGATGTAATGGTGAGCACTCTGGACTCTGAATCCAGACTAGTTTGAGTTGGGATTCTGTTATTTGAAAGTAAAAGTGTCCCAACTAATATGCTGCTCAGGTAGATTTTTTTCCCTCATAAAATGTAAGCCTAAATTTCACTAACTTTCCAATTTTTTGGAGTTAACTTGTTGGCTAAGATTTGTGCTTTTCAGTAATTAATTTAAGCAGATAATGTTGTTAATATCCCAGTTTATCTCCTTGAAAGGTCACCATTATGAAACTTTTGGAATTGAACTAATTTATTTTTTTAATTTTTAAAATATTTTATTTAAATTCAATTTGCCTACATACAGTATAACCCCAGTGCTAATTTAAATACATTAAATCATGATTTTCATTCAAATACTTTCTGTGGTTTCAATTCATTTAAAAATTTGTTTGAATTTGTTGAATTTTATGAGGAATAAATTAAAAGTCAAATATGTTTAAGATTCTAAATATCATGTTATTTAAAAAACTACCCTTAAAAAACCCTAAACTGTCTACCCTATGTTGCAGCTTGATTTTAATTTTAATTATTTAAATGTGCTTCTATGCTTCTAGCAAATTAAATCATATATACTTGAAATTCAAGTACTTTTTAAAAAATGGATTTAGAGCAGTGTTAACTTCACAGCAAAATTAAGCAGAAGTTACAGAGATTTCCCATTTATTCTCTGCTCCCACATATACCCAGCTTCCCCTAATATCAGAATCCTACTATGGCCTGGTACATTTGTTACAATTGAAAAACCTACATTGACATATCGCTATTGCCCATAGTCCATAGTTTACGTTAGGATTCTCTCCTGGTGTTGCACATTCTGTGGGTTTGGACAAATGTGCAATGACATATATTCTCCACTATAGTATGAGTCAAGTAGTTTTATTGCTCAAAAAATCCTTTGCGCTTCATCTATTTAACCTCCCCCCACCACTTCTTTTTAGTGCTGAATAATACTCCATTGCTTGGATATACCAGAGTTTATTTATCCATTCACCTCCTGAAGGACGTCTTGATTGTTTCCAGCTTTTGACAATTAAGAATAAAGCTGTTATAAAACATATGTGTGCACATTTTTTCATGGACACAAATTTTCAACTCTTTTCAGAACACACCAAAGAGCCTAATTGCTGATCATATGGTAAGAGTATGTTTAGTTTTGTAAGAAACTGCTAATTTGTCTTTCAAAGTGGCAATACCATTCTGTACTTCTACCAGCAGTAAATGGGAGTTCCTATTATTCCATACCTTGCTAGCATTTGGTGTTGTGTTTTAGATTTTGCCCATTCTAACAGACATGTAATATCTTGTTTTAATTTGCAATTTCCTAATGACATATGATGTTGAGCATCTTTTCATACTCTTATTTTCCATCTGTGTATCTTTTTTGGTAAAGTGTCTGTTCAGATCTTTTGCTTGTTTTTTTTTAATTGCCTATTTTTAAATTGTAATGTCTTGTTGTTTTAATTTGCAGTTTCCTAATGACATGATGTTAAGCTTCTTTTCATTTGCTTATTTACCATCTGTGTATCTTTTTTGGTGAAGTGTCTATTCACATCTTTGCCTATTTTTTAATTGGGTTGCTCATTTTCTTATTGTTGAATTCAAATATGTTTAGAAGTAAAATAATTTATTCTTGCAATGTGTTATTTCTAAAATAGAACTATACAAATGCAATATATTCTATTCAAGAATATGAATTGTTAGTAGCAACACATATACATAGGAACATATATATGTGTGTACTCACACACACACATCCCAAATCTTGGAAATATTCTTTTTCTCCTAAGGATTTTATGTGAATTTGTCCTTTTAAGCAATGGTCACTCTAATACCAATTACTCATTTAGGTGCTTTGCTGTTTTCAAGGCAGGTCTACATCAGGTACCATGAAATTAAATGAGATAGCTTGCTTTTATCAGTGGTTACTCATCACAGTTTTTAAAATAAAGGAGCAGAGACTCAAGGTTATTTTGTTTACCCAGAGTTCCAAAGTTGGTTTGTAGAGATGGACTTCAACTCAGACCTCTGACTCAAAGTCTCACTGCTAGAAGAGGTTTAGAGAAGTTTGTTTGTTTGTTTTTCCTTCTTCAAGGAGGGAGAGACTAGTTTGTGAGGGATATGTGAGTCTATGTTAGTGCTGTGAGTAGGCTTTGTTCACGGAGTATGCAATAGCAAATTTGAAGAAGAGCAAAACACTACTCACTGTTTACCAAAAACATGTAATTTTATTTTCCACCTGGAGAATATTTTGTCTTAGTTTTGCATGTGGAGGCCTGTGGTTGTGCACAACATTTGTCTACTTGAGTATGCTAGTCATTTAACCAGACCTTAGTTCATCTGAAAAGTCTGCTCTTTTCACAAACTTCATTTATAACAATCTTTAAATTCTGTAGTGGCACATTAATCTGTTTATTGACTTCTGGGCCAATATCACATCATTCTAATTATTATAACTTCAAAATGCATATTGAAAATGATGTGTCGATATCATTTAGAAATATGACATCAATATCCTGTAGAATAAAGAGGTAATTTCAAATCTTCTGATATTTGCCTCCATACAAAATAGTGTGTTTCTATGGCTATTTATTTGTATGTTTTTTAAAAATATTTTATTTATTTGAGAGGCTGCGTACAAGAGAGCACAAGTGGTGGAGAGGGAGAAGCCAGCTGCCCATTGAGCAGGGAGCCTGATGTGGGGCTTGATCCTAGGACCCTGAGATCATGACCTGACCTAAAGGCAGCAGCTTAACAGACTGAGTCACCCCGGTGTCCCTATGACTATTTATTTTTTTACAAAATTTTAGGTAGTATCTATCGGCTTCCTGCTATGAATGATTGCACTACTTAAGCAAAAACGGGAATTCTGGCATTTCAGTATTTATTTTGCTTAATATCTTATTCCATGAATTCTTTTTCTTAAAGATTTTATTTATTTATTCATGAGAGATACACAGAGAGAGGCAGAGACAGAGGGAGAAGCTGGCTCCTTACAGGGAACCTGATGTGGGACTTGATCCCCAGACCCGGGATCATGCCCTGAGCCAAAGGCAGACACTCAACCACTGAGCTACCCAGGCGTCCCTTATTCCATGAATTCTGAACATAGTTTTCAAAAAAATCAAACTGCTGAAAGTGTTCAGGTTTTATAAAATAAAATTTATCAGTGAAAATGAAACACTTTAAATAGAGAAAATTTATACGTATTATAGAATACATCTCTGTTCACTGTGTTTTTATGACTTTCTTTGATCTTAGCTCTCTCTTTTCCTCCCCCTCCAGTGATGTGCTCTGAGTAAATTTGGATGTGGCTGGAAATTGGGGGAGAATCTCAGGAGCTCCAGCAATGTTGAGTTGTCCTGAGTGGAACTCTGTGCAGGTCTCCACCTCAAGGAAAACCCACAGCTTTAGCCCGTGGCTCTAAATGGCAACAGTTTTGATTTCCCTTTCAAATAGCCCGGGAGGGTTGGTCTTCTTGGTCTAAATATTTTCATTCTCATTGGGGAGATGAAATTCGTTCTCTTCAGAGGGCTTCCTCCAGCATGTTCATATATAGCCTTTTTAGTAAAGGAAGGCGTCAGGGGAGTTGCAGGAGCCGAGTAGTCAGAAAGGACTGAGTGGCTAAGACAGTGTCCGGGATGGTGGATGGAAAGTCAGGGAAGCGGGCATGAGGAAAGACTGCTCGGAAAGCTGAGGAAGATGAATAAAGCCACTGATCAATGTATGAAATAATGCATCTTGGTGCTTGAAAATTGCAGAAAATAGATTTTGTTATTATCACTCTGAAGGGGAGGAATTAGTTTTCTTATAAATTTTTCTTCTGCCAAATATGTACTTTCCCCCTCATTCTCAATTCAGAAATCTTATAGAGTCAACATTCAGAATTTACATGATTATGATCATAAATATTAGTCATGGCTAAGCCATGTTCTATACGTTTATTTTTTTGAACAACTTTTTGTCCCTTAGGGTTAATGTTTTCTGTTGCTCTTTTCCTTTTTTTTCTCTTCTCTTCTCTTCTCTTCTCTTCTCTTCTCTTCTCTTCTCTTCTCTTCTCTCTCTTCTCTTCTCTTCTCTTCTCTTCTCTTCTCTTCTCCTCTTCTCTTCTCTTCTCCTCTCTTCTCTTCTCTCTCTTCTCTTTCTTTCTTTCTTTCTTTCTTTCTTTCTTTCTTTCTTTCTTTCTTTTCTTCTTTCTTCTTTCTTTCTCTTTTCTTTTCTTTTCCTTTCTTTTGATTTTATTTATTTTTTCATGAGAGATACAGAGACAGAGGGAGAAGCAGGCTCCCTGCAGGGGAACCGATGCGGGACTTGATCCCAGGACCCTAGAATCACGACCTGAGCTGAAGCTCAACCACTGAGCCACTCAGGTGTCCCTCTGTTGCAGTTTCTTATTTCTATCTATGGTTTTTCTTCTTCAAGGCAAACAAGAGGCAAAGCAGGTTGGCTAGAAGACAGAGTCTTATAAAGTATAATGTAATGACAAGAGTGACATCCCAACATCTTTGCCATATTCTTTTGATGAGAGGCAGGTTACTGGTGCTACCCAAACCTAAGGGGAGGAAATTACATACACAGAAAGGTATGAATACCAGAAGACAGGGATGGAGGCCATTCTAATTTAATCATTTAATCATTTAATTATTGTGTCTGCCACATAATGATCTCTTTGTTTTATTCTTTTTCTAGCACACATTCAGCCCCATACTAGCCAACAGAGTAAAGAACACTATTGCCCTATTAAGTACATCAGTCCTCTTTCTACCCCTTTATGAGCCTCTGACCTCTTGCCTCAGTTTGGACTGTTGCTTTCTGGGCCCGCTGCACAACAGTTTTCCTAGGATTTTCATTCACCATCATACATGGGATTCCCTTTTTGTAATACCTGTTTTGGATTGCCTTTTTCCTGTCTTTTTGTTCCTGTTTTTCTACTACATCATAGAAATCTTGTTTGGGGAGATTATGCTAGGAATTTTGACATTAATTCTATCTCTAATCTCTACCTATTTCTAAACACTTCTCTCTTGGTATTCCCTAAAGCTTGATGAGTTTTGGAGAATTTTTTGCTTCTGAGATAGTGGAAATACAAATTTTATACAGCAAAATGTACTGAACTGCATAGAAAAGGCAAAAACAAAAAGAATGGGTAGGTGCATAAACAGCTATTTTAACATCTTGCATGACTAAACATAACTATTTTGACTCTCCATTTGATGTGGTTTTTTGGCTATGTAACAAATTATAGGTTGGAAACAATTTTGCTGTAGAATTTTGAAGGCATTGGTCCATTGTTTTCAATTATCCATATTACCACTACTGAGCATGATCTTATTCTGCATCTTTGTATGTGACCTTGTTATCTCTATAAACTTTTACTACTTTCTATTTTTTATTTTAATATTTTACAAAATTGTGCTTTATGCATTTTCATTATGTTTTTTAACTCAGAAAGTTTTTTTTTTTAATTCTAAATCATTTTCTTGTATTGTTTCTTTAAAAATTCTTTTCATTTTATCTATTTTCTCTTTGTGGAACTCCCTTGAGAGGGAGGTTGATCTCCTGAATTAATCTTCTGATTTTCTTATAATTTTTTCTTAATTCCCATTTCTTTGTCTTTTCATTTAATTATCCAGGAGATTAGCTTGACTTTTTTTCCAGCTCTTCTATTAATTTTTTAAAAATTCTGCTTCAAGAGTGGTAATTTCTAGCATCTCTTACTTTGTTAAGCTTTGTCACTTTTTTCTCATATCTTTATAATATAATTTTTTTGATTCAGTGTTTTAATGATCTCTCTGATGTCATTCATTGCTTATATTTTTGAAGTTTATTTCTTCCTTAAACTTCTTTTTGCCTTTTGCTTGTTTTAGTTTTTTTTTTTTCTTCTCATTTTTAGGCTTTCTAATGATCCTAAGCTGATAGTTTTAAGAGTGAGATGCCAAATAGTTGTTTGAAAATTGTGTGTATGGCTTAGGTTTGTCCTTACAGTATAGGGTTATTGGGTGAGAAGTAGACTCTGTCATTGGGAATCTAAATGTTAGTATCTATATGTCTTTTCTCTTGAGTTGATTATTTTTTAGAGATAAAGCATCCCTTTTCCTTTCTGGGGATTTGTCTGGCTGTCAGCACATTAGGACAATAGGGGTCTCTTTGTTCAGAATACAGAATGTCATTAATTGCTTTGAGTATGGCCATATGTTGGCCTATAATTTCCCTGATATCCCTAGGTCTATAGATCTGTTGTTCAAACTCTCTATAAATTAACTTGATCGATTATTCCTCCTAGGTAAAGGAGAAGCAATTTCAGAAGGAAGGAGAGGAGCTAGTTTTGAACTTTTGAAGCAAATTATTTAGTATACCTTTTGTTTTCGGCCTCATCCTTCATTCTGGCTTTCAGAGATAATCTGGTGCTTCACAATAATAGCTTCTCTGAGATTTTACTACCAAAGTGAGATTTTTCCATCAAGATTAGAATCAAGTTGATTCTCATTGATATTTTCCTTCTGCAGACAATTTTCACCTTTTTTTCCCATCTCTAAGTGTGTCATAGCTTTTACTATTGGTTAATGAATCAAGGGTCCCTACACCTCACTTCAGACTGCCTTAAATTAAATTAAAAAATAAGGCAGGGTTGATTATATTTCAGCCACCTGTCCTATCTGAATTCCTCAGGATATGCTTGGATTCATTTTAGGGTTTAGACAAGTGAGTACTGATGACTTTCCAGATTTAACATTTTTATTTTTTTTAAATATTTTATTTATTTATTCATAGAGACAGAGGGAGAGAGAGAGGCAGAGACACAGGCAGAGGGAGAAGCAGGCATCATACAGAGAGCCTGACATGGGACTCGATCCAGAGTCTCCAGGATCATGCCCTGGGCTGCAGGTGGCACTAAACCACTGAGTCACCCAGGGCTGCCCTTAACATTTTTATTAGCCAAAACTAATTTTTTATTTAATTTCTAGATTTTTTCTTAGGAATTCTTAAACAACTCTTAGATTTATGGTACTAAATTTTCTTTGAGAATAGACTTTTGCCATAATGTGCCATCATGTTGCAAACTCTTATTTTATTTTTCATTTTAATTGCTTAAAATGAACTGCCCAGTTACTTAATATTTAAGTTTCCCCAGAAGAAAAGATCTTAGATAATTAACTGTTTTTCACTCAGTGGAGTAAAAGAAAGGATTAACTAAATAATCTAGTATCTGTAACATATAGTATAGGGTCTACAAATACTGATCAACTTGAATTGATAGTTATAAGCTTCCATAAGCTCAAGAAACAGCATTTCTCATCTATTTCACCTGCAGTAGTCCTTTCCAAAAATAATTTTCTATAGCACAGAGGTGTTTCCTTGGAAGATCTAGCCAAGGTTGGTTGCTTCGGGTCCAGTTAGTCTTGGGCATGCTCTCTTCAAAACATCTCATTAATCTTTAAATCCTATGATAATGACACTGAGCTGTGAATACATTGTATTCATTTCTGAATACAGAAATGTAACATTCTGAATACAGAATGTTAAAGGAACATTGTATTGTTCCTTTAACTCTCGTGTCTAAGATTTTACTTTGTTCAGTATGGGTATATATATATTTTGAATCCCTTTCTTAAGGCATATCTTGCTTAGATGATTTTATGGCTAATATACAAAATCTATAGTTCAAAAAACTTATAATATTCTTTTAATAATCATTAAATCAATAATCAGTACTCTTCTGTTTTTACTATTATTAAAAATTGCCAGACCTATTTAAATATAAAGTTTTATATCATATATAACTTTTACTTTATCTTTGTGACCTAATATCCAAGTAAAGACACAATATAGCCAGCTTGGATCTAGAAATAGTTAGGGAGTCAATAAAATTCAAGATTTCAAATGCTCTTGCAGAGATAAATAAGGTTAAATCAGACGCAGCCAAAATAATGCAAACAATGTTTAAAAGACCTTAAGGAAGACATTGCTAGTTGCCTATCCAATAACTATTCTCCCATTGTTTAGTGATAGAATCTAATATAATTAAATATTCATCTGTCAGTTGTAATGATATGACACAATTCTGACCAAAGAGATACATTTAGAAGTTGCTGTGTATGGGAGAAGAGGCTTCTGAGGAAGTACTTTATTTTAAAAAGGACAGGACTACTTGCTTCTTTGACTCTTCTTGTCTTTTGACCTTTATCCTTCCACTTTCTTTCTGCCTAGAACACACATACCCTTGGTGGTAGAGTAACTACCCTTTGATTTGAGAAAAGACCCTAGAACCATGTACAGATAAAAAAAAAAAAAGGAAATCTGCAATGTGCTTTTAAACATCTCTCAAAATGCATTATAGAATGGTAGAGACACCCCTTAACTTAAAAAAGCACTTTTTTCTTTGTAGTTACCACTTTTTAGAACATTTTTATTATGTATGTTTTTAAGCACTTCTCTAAATGTATTAGGGAAGAAGTGTCATATCCATTCCCTGAAATAACACACTTCTTAAAGTATTCCTCATGTACAACTAATAAACACCATTATTACATGTGTTTTTAAATACTACTCTAAATTCATTACAGAATGGCAAACACATCCCTTAACTTAAAAAAAAACACCTTTTTTCATGATAGAAGGTGGGAATTCTTTTATAAACACCATTATTATAAATCATGAACACTTTCTTGAGCAGCTAAATCAATCCTATATTGCCTTTTTTATGCACCTTAATAACATGAGAAAAATCATTCCATATTTTGGTAAGTTACCCTACTCAGATTTTCATTGATTCCTGCTGACTATAATTCCTAAGATATCCTCCATACTCTCTGAGGAGACTCCTTGGCATGTTGCTTACATTCTATACTGCTGAGTGGGAGACTTCTGTGCCAAACTAGGTCTCTCAGTGAACACTGTTTAGTTTTCACTAATATCTGTCTCTTTTGAAAAAAAACAAACAAACAGTGGTTTTGATTCCTTTTATCTTATAAAAATTTAGAATTAGTTGAGAATACTATGTGGCTATAAGAGAAAAGTGAGCTTCCTGCCATAATGCATTCTGTTCTCTGTAGTATGTAGAAAATCAGAGCTCTCGGTGTAGATTTTTTCTTGCATTGAGGAAAATCATAGGGAATATGTATGCAAGGGGACATGCATGTCTCACCACTCACCAGTGAATATGTATGCAAGGGGACATGCATGTCTCACCACTCACCAGTCATCACTCTTCCAGTCCTTGACATTTTCTTCCAGTGGTAGACCTCAAGTACATCCATTTCAACCATGGCATATGATTAAATTGATGTTTAAAAAACAGCTAATTATGCATATAAGGTATATAACAATTTAATATTGTGATCAATTTCCATGAGTTGTACTACCTTTCTTAGGTACACTTGAAAAGTCTGACAGACTTTAATATATTTCAGGGTAAGATACATTGATAATAAGCTAGTTATACCAAACTTAGAAGTGTGAATGCATTCCAGGAAATGACAGCACTAAATGAATCTGTGCTGTCACAGTCAACTTGGGATAATCCGTATGGAATTGCATCCACAACATCATTTACTCAAATCAATTAAGATGCAATTATGGGCATATTGGTTGATGACTTTATGTCTCTATGTTTTGGGATCCCTGGATGGCTCAGCGATTTGGCACCTGCCTTTGGCCCAGGGCATGATCCTGGAGTCCTGGGATAGAGTCCCACATCGGGCCCCCTCCATGGAGCCTGCTTCTCCCTCTGCCTGTGTCTCTGCCCCTCCCCCCTGTGTTCTCGTGAATTAATAAATAAAATCTTAAGAAAACAAAAACAAAAACAAACAACAAACAAAAAATATCTCTATGTTTTTTAGAATTGTGCTATCAATGGGTTTTGCTAGGGCTGGTGTATTATGTACCTTAATGGGAGTACTTGAGTGATTTATAGTCAAACTGGCATTTTATATTTATTTATTTGTTTATTATTTATTTATGAGCGTGTGGAGGGGTAGGGACAGAGGGTGAGGGAGACAGAATCTCAATCAGGCTCCACGCTCAGTTCAGAGCCCAACATAGGGCTCAATCTCATGACCCTGAGATCATGACCTTAGATGAAATGGTGCTTGGGGCTCCTGGGAGGTTCATTCCATTACATGTCTGTCTCTTGATTTCAGCTCAGGTCATGATCTCAGGGTGGTGAGACTCTGGACTGAGTATGGAGGAGCCAACTTGAGATTCTCTCTCTCCCTCTCCCTCTTTGCCTTCCCCCCTCTTGCACTATCTCTCTCTCTTTCTCTCTTAAAAAAATAATAAAACGTTGGATGCTTAACTGGCTGAGCCAAGAGCTTTATGGAGGGGAGCTCCAGAAGTCAGCATGGGGGTCTTTATGAGAACACTGGTGTCCCTGTGCAGGGCAAAACTATGTTGCCTGAATGAGAACATCTGCTGCAGGGCTGATAGCTGAAGGGAAGTACCAGAGATTATGCAGTGCAGGAGATGGTTGGGTTCATGACCAGGTGAGTGGAGAGGGGCCTTGGGAAACACCTCAGACATTTAGCTGGTACTCTAGAAAGGCCATGTTTTAGGAATAACTAGAAAATAAAGTAAGGACCATATGACAGGAAAAAGGATAAAGCCAAAATAGACCCTCTTTAATAAAGTATAAAACAAATCCTTTATGATCAAGAAGATCTGCCAGGAGTTTAACTGCTGGCCAGATCAGGACTGGATGGACACCCTTAAAGGAAGGTAGTATAAAGCAAATGGTTCAATCCAAACTCTTGAGTGAGGAAAGTAGCTGTGGGGCGGGGGGCAGGGGATGATGGACTTGAACAAAGAAGTGGCCTTGAGTGAAATATTGGTCCAGAGGAAGAAGGTGATTGAAGGTCATGACACAATAGGAGTTGGAACCCTCATGAGGAAGGTGACTGATTTGGAAGTGACCCACTTCAGCCATCCTGGACTGATGGAAATTTAAGATCCTGTCACACATTGAAGAAACTTGAATGGGGCTTCTAGGTAAAGGACATATGGCTGTTCTTGCAGCTTTTCGTACATTTAATTTTTTTCAAATAAAAAAACTGATATTAAAATAATAAGAAACCACACTTTTTTGATAATATTAAATCTGATGCAATACCATGGGATAAATTATTCCAACTCTCAAGTTTTCTTCCCACCCCTCCCCATGCCATCATGTTATAAAATAGCTGTGTGCATGTTCTGGGTGAGCATGAATTTTAATATTTAGGTCCTAGAGATATATCAATGTTATACAGGTATGAGAACATGATAAATACATATAGATATAAATATTTGTTCTAAATAATAAGTTACTAACTCCAGTAATTTATTCATGTCTAGAACTGGGAGCCAATAAACTTGTAACCAGAATGAAGGCATATTTAATGACCAACAATATGGGAAATGACCATGTCTTCAAATTCATAGCAGATTGATACTCAGTCACTTATCGATACACTGTAAGCAAAGCTGGCAAATACCAGGGAGGTTTTTCTTAGAGGTTTCTAAGCCCTTGGGAGGTGTTCCAAAACTTGACTCAAGTCACTGGCAGGAAGTACAGGCTCTTGAAAACTACTTGCTGCTGCTCCAAGGGCCATTTTAGGTTGTTGGGGCTTATCCAGAATAATCTCCTGAAGTGACCTATGAGATACATGGAGCCCTATCGTGCCTATTTCGAGCATTTGTGCAGCTTTCTCCTTTACAAAAAATCTTGTGCCACTTGACAATATGAAGGCAGTGATGATGGCTATGGTGGTGTGTGTGTGTGGGCAAGGATTTTGCGGGATGTGGGTGTGGGGAACAATGTAATTTGATTAGAATCACTGAGAAATGATTTGCCTTTACTGGAACCTAGCAGATAGAAGTTGGGTATGAAGTTTCCTCTTGTTGACTTTATGTGCTGAAACCTATACACTGTTTAAAAAAGATCATATGAAGACTACCACTAATATTTTTTAAGGGGCAAAGCAACTGAATAATTTTTTGGGAAAGAGAACACATTTTGATGATAATATGTAGAAGATAGAAAGTAGAAGAAAAGATAGAAGATAAGAAAAAGAAGAAAACAGGATCAAACAATAAATGGAACTAACATTTTTTGTTTCAATGCTTCAGAACATGTATATTATTTTCATTTTAAGTCCAACATTTATATCATGAATTCTTAATGATAAATTTTATTTGATACGGTGTATGTACTTTATGCCTATCATGGAGCAATACTTATATTTGTGAAGGGATAACTCTATAATGTGTAAATAAACAATGATACCCCAATTGCTCCAGTCAAATCATCTTTTGATTATTTTTCTTTATTTCACCTTCAGGGACAATAAACTATGTTACTCAGTATCACTGGTTCGTGATATGTTTATGTTCTTATTTGTGCCTTATTTGTGCCTTATGTTCTTATTTGTGCCTATCTAAAAAAGTTCAAATTTAAATTGTTTTTGAATACAGAGTGTGGCTCCATTATCCTACTTGTTCTCCAAGTCACCTCAGTTATGTTTATGCCCAGGATTCTCTGATTCCTGTCTTTCTTTATGCTAAATCAAGAGCTTATATGGTACTGTATACAGAATCCTAATATTCTAGACCAAGCAGCTTGTGGCTATAAGGAAAGACAGCACTTTCTTGTTATACCCAAAGTGTAATGGGATGCATCCCCATTGTATTGACTGCTTGCTAATAGCATCCTCAAAATGTCTCCCATTTTTTTTGAGTTTCCTTTAGGAGCAGTATCGCATGGGCCCTAAATTAGCTATCAGAAGAATTTATTATGACACAGTGCCCTTATTCTCTGCTGCTTCTACTTCAGTTTGCACTTTTCAGCTCTGTTTTCTACAGAGCTACTTACAGATATTTCACTGCTATCAATACCCAGCACAAGAGCACCAAAGCACAGGTATAAAGCCAAAGTTCCTGTTTCAGTTGATTCCACATTTCTAATCCTCAGGACATCTGAGCAATTCATAATTCCATGCGAAGTATGATGTGATGATTAATTCTTTGTGTCAACTTGACTGGGCCATGAGGTGCTCAGATATCTTGTTAAACATTATTTCTGTGTTTATCTGTGAGGGTGTTTCTAGGAGAGATTAACATTTGAATTGGTGGATTTAGGATAAAGCAGATTGCCTTCCCTAATGTGAGTGGACATCATCAAATTCAATGAAGGTCTAGATAGAAAGAGAAAGGCAGAGGATGGTTAAATTTACTACTCAATGTTCCGCTTGAGCCAAGACATTGCTCTTCTCCTGTGCTTGGTGCTTCTGAGCCTCAGGCCTTCGAATTCAGACTGGAATCTACACTATTGGCTCCCTGGCTCTCAGGACTTTGAACTACCACTAGGTTTCCTGCTCTCTAGCCAGATGGCAGAAGGCAGAATGGGACTTCTTTGCCTCTGTAACCCTGTGAATCAATTCCTTATAATCATTTCATTTCATATATATGTGTGTGTAAAATTTTATTTTATATAGAATTAAATATATAAACATATTTATTTACATGTATTTAACATGTACCTATTTCCCCCTAATACTCTCTATTGTTTCTGTTTTTCAGAACCTTCACTAATACATATGGGAACTTGTTTTTTTCCTACTGTGTGCTCCACCCTGATACCTGGGTCCAAAGCAATTTTACTTGTGCCCAGCACCTGAAAATATTATCAGATTCTGCCTCAATCTCTCTGTCCATAGAAGTTCCAAAGTAATCCCAGACAGTAGATTGGGGGTAAATGCTGTGTCATCCCTTTTCTGTCCTCCTCTGTTCTAATGCCCTGACTCCAAAGTTTTCCATACTTTCTCAGTTACAAACCAAAAAACATTCTATGCTTGTTGATGCAAATGGATACCAGTACCTAAGAGTATAGGGAGTCTTTACACTAGTAGCTTTTAGCTATTAGTGTAGCTTCTACTTCTAGCTATTCAACTACTCGGTTTCAGCTCAACTAGCTAAAAAATACTATAAACTTTTTTTTCAAATTCTGATTTCACAGTTCACAACCTAAAGCAAAATGTAATATATAGAACAAGATAAAAGAACTCTTAATTTCTCATTTTAAGGGAAAATATAATACTCTGACAATGCATCCAGTAGACATAGGGTTCCTGTATCTCTGTGCATAATTATACCTCTATATGAATTATGAGAGTAAAGTACATAATGGATACAGTAAGCTTCTGATCAGAATTGAGAGCACATGTGTAACTTAGAGCAAGGCTGTAAGGATTTATTCTCCCCAGTAGAGAACATAGGCCTGTCTTGGATTGCTTTTGGGGCTTGCTGACCATGCCGATAGCTTCTGCAGTGGAAAAAAAAAACCACAGTTGGTGCAGATATCATTTTCTTGAGATACTTTGACAGACATCATATATAGTGTGGGCAATGGCAAAATGACGTGGATAGGCATAAACAACACTGTCACACCATTACCACTGATCACTTCAGGAGTCTGAGCCAGAGAGAGAAAAATGGCCAATACTACCTGGTGGTTGAGAAGAGATTCTCAATGAGTACAATGGTGTCTCTTTCCTGATGATTCTTTGACACTGGGATGATGTTTTTGGCTTTATTTAGTTCTCTATAGGTAAGATGTCACTGATGACATTGCTAAGAACAAGATGCCACATAAAATTAGAGACACTTGGCATGGTCTTCTTGAAATTTTTGAGTTTGTTTGTGATTGAAATCACAGAGGAAAATAGAAACAAAGTCTTTAGCAAATGACATCATGCACATCAGACCTGCTGATATTTTTTCTAATACCCTGAAGTAGGAAGAATTCACAACTGCGTCATTTTCCTTTTAGTATAAAACTAGGTAACACTTCTATTATTTTTCTGTGCTACCAAACCCTGGTTTTCTGATTTATGTACACACTAAAACTATCAAAAAGAATGTTCTAATATTTGTATCACTTTTAGAAATGTCAATGGCCATAGATACTTTCTAAATGGTGAGAATTTTCTTCAATGAGAAAGCCTTTGGCTTGGGGCAGAAAACAGCTTATTGTACTCCGGTGAAGCATCAACAGGCTTGGCTACCACCTGGATTTCCTACTTTGGAGAAGTCCCATCATTTTGACTTTTCATTGCTTTTGACACGAGGATGCACTGCTGTCAAAGACCCAGCCAGCAGTCTTGAAAAGAATCTTGTTTATTGTTATGAACAATACCAGTTTCTTCAAAATCAGATTGTTTATTTATTGTTTTCAAGGCCAGATTTTTAAATCATGTCTTTTCAAGAAATCTGTCACAAATTCAAGCATAATGGAAAGTTTTTGAACACCAAAAAGTTTGCTGCCTTTTTAAGTGTTTGACTAAACTTTAAACAAGTTTTACTTATTTTGTGAGAAAAAAAAAGCCCAAATCATAGGAAAATTGTATTTGTGAACTGATTCAGGGGCAGATAATTTGGACCAATAAAAAGGCAGATCTTCTGGTTTTATGCCCTTACATTACCTGTGAATGATGTTGAAAAAAAGAAGCTCTTTTGGCCACATTTTCATTCTGCGAGAGGTGAGCAGATTTGACAAATATACAAACTTTCTAATTCCAAGCAAAATGCTTCTAGAGCCTGGAGTTGAGACTGACAGTCTTGTCGTTTTATCCATTGGCAGAAATCTTTGGATATATCAAAGTACTGAAAAACTTCTTTGAAAGTTACCCCTGCTTCTATGACCTTAACATCAAAATATGGATTTATTTTATTTTCTCGCTGAAATAGACAGGATCAGTGATGCAGTACTTGGCAAAGGTGACCTTATTGACTGGAGGAAATTATGTGACTAGAATTTCTTCAAAGGGTCTTGGAGAATGTTTTGTTTCTTAACGCAATCCTATCCTTGACTTGCAAAGAGAGTAATTAATGGTTATTCTAATTCTGAATAATATGGCAGTGACATCTTATATAACAAGCTAGGATTTTTCACTGCTTCCTGCTCCCAAACTGAACAAAGTCATAAATCTGTTGAATGTCCAAGATATTACCATGTTAAAGTACCCTAAATCAGGTTTCTTATTGAAATTTGCTGTTGAGCCATGTTAGATTAGTGTTCTTTTTACTTTCACAATACAGTTCACTTGTCTTTTATTTCAGAAAGTGATTTCTAAATTTTTCTTGAAAAATTAGAGGCAGAAAGAATTATTTATTCATATTTTTTAAAAAATCTGCTTATATAATAAAATTACTTCCTAATACAATAAAATGAAATTTGTGCAAAAGTTATGTATGTGTTCTCATGTTCACTATGCTGGGGAAGGGACTGTGGCTTACGTAAATTTTACAAAGAATTTAGTCATTTTAAAAACTACTACACCCCTAAAAAAAACTACTCAACTACTAAGAAGTTTTCAGCTTTAATACTGTGTGACTCTGTTTCAGAATACAGAATCAGAATTAGACTTCATAATCTTCATTTGGTTTCATACCAAAACAAATATTTAAATATTGTCACATTAGGGTTGCTATAACAAAATGTCACAGAGGAGGCAGCTTAAATATCAGAAATTTATTTTCTCATTTATTTTCTCATAGTTTGGAGTCCAGAAGCTTAAGTTCAAGGGTGGGTTTCATTCTAAGACATCTCTCCTTGACTTGCAGATGGCCACTTGTTGTGTCCTGACATGGTCTTTTTTCTGTGTTTGCTTCTTGCTGTGTCCCAACATGGTCCTTCTCTTGGTGTCTTTCTGGGTATCTAAATCTCTTCTTCTTTTGACAACAGTAAGATTGGATTAAGGCCCATCCTGAAGACCTCATTTTAACTTAATCATTTCTTTAAAGACCTTATCTCCAAATACATCCACATTGCCAGGTACTGGGGGATTAGGACCTTAACATATGAATTTTGTGAGAACGCAGTTCAGTTCATAGCGAGTATCTTCTCATTGTAAGGTGGGGATGGCTTCCAAGGAAGGGGGAAAAGAATTTAGATCAGTCTCCAATCATGGATTTCTTTGGCTAGGAAGGAAGAGAAGTTTATGTGTGATATTTATAAGTATGCTAGAGATACAAAACTAGGTCAAAGAAAAGTGATGAGTGTAGAAAATCGAGACCTTCAAAGAGATCTTTATTTATTTATTTGTTAAATTTTATTTATTTATTCATGAGACACACACACACACACACACGCACACACACAGAGAGAGAGAGAGAGAGAGAGAGAGAGAGAGAGAGAGGCAGAGACACAGGCAAAGGGAGAAGCAGGCTCCACGTAGGGAGCTCAATGTGGGACTTGATCCCGGGTCTTCCGGATCACACCCTGGGCTGAAGGTGGCGCTAAACCCCTGAGCCACTGGGGCTGCCCCAAGGACGTCTTCAATTAGCCTTTAATTAGCCATGTCAAATGATGAGACATCAGATAAGCTAAGCGTAACAATTGTCCACTCTCTGAGAAATGTCGTCATCAGTATGGAAAATAATTTCAAAACAGCTTAGTTTTCCCTTTATTTGTCTAATATTATTGAGGAAATTTATAACCACATTCCTAACCTCCTCACTCTCTGTTTTATTTATTTGTCTCACTATAACTGCTCTTTTGGCACCCTTTAAAAAAATGTTCTCCCAAATTTCCTCCATTGTCTTTAGCTCTTTGTCTTTTATCCTGTGCTCTTATCTATTTCTTTCTGATCCTTCATCATAAAATCCCCCCAAAAAAACATCGGGCAAGAAGAAACCTTCTTTAGAGGGAAAGTAAGAGAAACAGAGAGGGCAAAATCAGAAACCTGGGAGGGGAAATACCTAATAATACTCATTAGTTAATTGTTTTGGATTTGTCACATGAAGAATATAGATTTTTGGAAATGTAGGATTTGTTACTGACCTTCTCAACAATGGTTATAGTCAATGGGATCAGAGGCTGTTAGAATGGGTAGAACCATGTTGGAATTGAAGCTGTGAAAAAAATGCTCCTTTAAGATGTTAACTCTGAAGAGATGCATAAGTAGAGCAATAGCCAGAGATAAGCTAGAGGAACATTCAGGGAAAAAGGTTTATGATTGGAAAAATTTAAGCAGATTTGAGCAGGTTTGGATTCTGAAGAAAAGAGTCCATTGAGAAGGAGAGGATACACATTTGAGTAGGATCCATGAGAAGTCCATGAGAAGGAGATAAGAAATAGCTAATTAGGGAAAATCTGAAATACAGATACATTTTTAAGCAGGATATTGAGGTACTTAATGCATAATTGACTATATTTTTCAGGGAAGTAGGAAGAAAGATTTCTCCAGAGGTAAGAGTTGTGAAGGTTTGGAATATTTGGGGAGACCAATAGGAGACGGAATGAAAAAGTTTTGGCTCTGAAGAATTTTAATTTTGAAAGTAGAAAAGGAAATGACTTCAACAATCTTAGTGCAACAGTTACTTCTCTGGTCCTATAACTAGCAGATAATGATTGTTGGTAAGAACTGTGAAGAAGCTGAACTACGTTTTTTTTTTTTTTTAAAGGCAAGAAAGTTAACTTTATTTTCTCTACCTTTTTACTGAGCTAGAATAACTAGGTATTTGCAAGGTCCATGCTGAGTGTGTGGTGGGTTTTCTTAACATCCCATTCTTTGTTGAACTACGTTTTCATCATGAAGATGCGTTTTTACTGTAGAGCTTCTTAAATTAAGCTGTTTCAGTTTGAAAAGCAAGGAGGTGTCCTAAGGCTCAGAAGATCACCCCCCCCCCCCCACCTTTATCCATTGTTGCAAACTATCAAACATGGTAACATTAGCTGCCATAACAATTGTGAGAACTTCTCATTTCCTTCAAGTGTAGGCAAATGGAGGATGTATGCTCTATTTTGTTTTTATGGTCCTACTTTCAGGCAGTGTCAGCTGTTTTTAGATTGACAATAAAAATCCTTATTGCTGGGAGAATTGTATTTCACAAGTTTCTTCTCTCAGTTTTTCTATTTTCCCTTGTAGAGTTGTTTGGCAAGGCTGAGGAGAGAGAGAGAGAGAGAGAGAGAGAAAGAGAGAGAGAGAGAGAAAGGGTGATTTGAACAGCTACATTAGAATTTAAGCATCCAATGTCTTTAGTGGAGAGTGGGACACAAGCTGCAGATGCAGACAGATTGATTTTTTATTCTTTTTATTGATTCCTTAGTGATGCAAGAAGTATGGCTGAAGAGTAGTTTTGTTTTCATAACTATTTCTGATATCAGAGTAATGCAATTCTGTAAAATTCTCAAGAACATGGATGATTTTTTGATATATGATTTCTTTGTCTTTTGGCATAAAGGTACTATCAAATATAAATAAGTCTTTACTCACTTTTAGGCTTTTTGGAATATCAAGCAATACATTTGAAATTATCAGTATTCTACATCATTCTTTTATTAGTTGATCTATCCATAAGCAACTATTTCCTGAATGCCTATTCTATAGGTCTTAATGATGAGAGCTTGAAGATGCAAAGCCAAATGCATAAAGCTGTTCTTCTTCCCATGGTGCTTTCAATCTAGCCACCATTTCCTCCAAAGGATAGCTTTGCATATTATATGTTTGTGCTCAGATTTGATATATGGAGTTTACCTGGGGAAGCAAGTCACAGGAATCCTCCATGTGTCATTAAAGAACCAGCCCAATGTTCTAGGTGAAAGATTAGGGCTATAATAATCAAAATAGCTACACTTACAAAATTGCATGCAAAGAGGAAGATGATGTTCTTAGTACATTCTATACATTGATCCCCTAATGAACACTATGAAGTGGCTATTACCATTCTCGTTTTACAAATGAGTTAAATTAGCTGCCAAAAGTAATTTCCAAGTGGTAAAGAGAGATTTTACCCCAGGTACTCTGACTCCAGATGCTATGCTCTTTACTACTTTACTATATATTACTTTGGCATATTAAACACATATAATTAGAGAATGAAAAATTACAAGTAGCAGGGCATTGGTTCTCAACTGGGAGAGGCTTTGTTTTTTATAGGACATTTGGTGGCATTTGGAGGTATTTTTGGTTGTTATAACTGGAGGAATGCTACTATATCTAGTGGTAAAGGCCAGAAATGTTTCTAAATATTCTGTAATGCACAAGACAGCACCTCATAACTAGTTATTTTCTAGTTAAAAATGTAAATAGTTCCAAGATTGAGAAACCCTTCCTGAGAGAGTACAACCTGGAAATGAGGCCGCAGAGAAGGAATGTGACCTTCCAGAATCACCAGATTAATTTACAGTCTTCTGAGGCCCAAACCAGTTCCGCCTTTGTTTTTCTATCATTAGTTATGTCGCACCATGGTGTGTCTCAGGGTTTCTGGGTACAGGGTTCTTCACAAGTGTTCAGTGAGTGTTGTAGTTCACTTCGTGTTGGGGGAGGGCTGGCTTAGTCATCAGTAGAATCTGAAAGTTTGCATTTTTCCTCACCTTTCTTTTCTGTTTCCTTTTGGTCACCTGGAATTCCTCACATACATGCTTTCCTATTGTCATTGGCTGCCCAGTGCCTTGGGTGTATGCCCTCTTTTCTCTGTAGTGCTCCCAATCCAAAATTACCTTTTCTTTCTTCAGTCCCTTTCATCAAAACTCTCTCCATGAACTTTAACTTTTGGGAATAAATCTGAGTAAACATAATTAACCTAAGTTGAAATGTTTGGCAGTCACCCACACACCATCCCTTATCCTTTCCTGGAATGTTTACTTTCAACGTAATGATTATTTGACTTAGGGTGGGGAAAACATTGTAGTTGGGAAGCTTTCTTGTTGTCCCTTGAATTATACTGTGATTATGCATTCATAGATAACATTTGCATTGGAAGTAAGCATTGATAGCCTTGTTAGTGCTCCCAGGTCTGAGGGCATAAACACCTCTGCTTTCCTTTCCAATCTCTCCGCAAGCCAAAAATGTTTTGTGTCCCAGGAAACCATTCTGATCAGTTGGATCAGTGCACTATCCAACTTAGAGTGCACTTGTGATCTATTACAGACTAAATGTTTATCCTTCCCTGGGCCCCCAAATTTATATGTTGAAGCCCATTCCCCAAATTGGTGATATTTAGAGGTGGTGCCTGTGGGAGTTTATTAAATCCCGATGAGGTCATGAGTGTAGGACTGTCTTCCTCTGATAAGAAGAGGAAGAGACAAGAGCTCTTGTCCTATCTCTGCCACATGGAAACACAGTGAAAAGACAACTGTCTGCAAACCTGAAAGAGGTCTCTCAGCAGAAAATGCATCTGCTTATAACTTGATCTTGGATTTACCAGCTTCCAGAAATGTGAGAAATAAATATGGTATTTAAGCCACTCACTCTATGGCATTTTGTTTATAGCATTCTGAGCTGAGACATGATCCAAGACGTTTAGTCACCTTAAGGAGTATCTGGTGTAGCCTTCTAGACAAATCAGGAAACTGTCCTGGTGTTTGGATCTAGGTAAGTTGTAGAGTACTTTTAAGTCTCCTGTGCTCTACTGGGTGAGCCACAAATGATTCATTTCTCAATATCCGCCATAGGTCATCCTGTGAATAATTAGGTAAACATTGGTCTGACTTTCTGATTCCCTGGGTATGTGTCCAAGTGAGGCAAAACCCTGGCAGAGAAAAACTCTTGTATTGGCAGCCACCTCTTATTGAGTCCATTAGATCACAGAGTTAAATCCTGTGACATCTGGGCAAGATTAGGTAGGGCAACTGAGCCATGAGCAAAGCAAAACTAAAATTTACCTTTAGCACCCCTCTTGCCCCAATTATGCCTAGACATTTGATAGTTTTCCCAGTACATTATTTTAGTGTTGTTTAATCCAATTTTGTTTTGTTTAATTATAAATTTCAACTTTGTGAATACGTGTATTGACTTATTGTTTTGTTTGTATGCCATGATCATCTAAATTCTCATGGGTGAAAATCTTGGAATATAACATTAATATACTTAAAAAAAGATTTTATTTATTTACTCATGAGAAACACAGGGAGAGAGAGAGCGAGAGAAGCAGAGACACAGGCAGAAGGAGAAGTAGGCTCCATGCAGGAAGCCTGATGTGGGACTTTATCCCAGGACTCCAGGATCACGCCCTGGGCCGAAGGCAGGCGCTAAACTGCTGAGCCACCCAGGTGTCCCAACATTAACATGCTTTTAAAAAATATTTTATTGGGACGCCTGGATGGCTCAGCAGTTGAGCATCCGCCTTCAGCTCAGGGTGTGATCCCATGGTCCTGGGATTGAGTCCCACATTAGGCTCCCTTTATGGAGGAAAATATTTTTAAAATATATTTTATCTAGTTATTTGAGACAGAGAGAGCACAAGCAGTGGGGAGGAGTAGAGGGAGAAGCAGAGTCCCTACTGGGTGTGTGTGTGGCGAGGTGGGGGGCTCCATCCCAGGACCCTGTGATCATGACCTGAGCTGAAGTCAGCTGCTTAACCAACTGAGTCACCCAGGTGCCCCTACTTTTTTTTTTTTTTTTAATTGAACATCTGCATTTGGAACTTAGCTTGGTTTTCCTGCAAAGAGATCATTTGTGTTCTGTGATGCTGATATGGAGGTGGAGAAGGTATAAAGATAAAAAGGACTGTCTACAAAAGCAAAAGAGTGACACCAATAACCATCAACAGGTTGAAATTGCAGCTCAGGTCCTTAATATTTGTCTTTAAATGACATGCACAATTCGTAGATGTAATGTGTTCTATGCTCTTTTGAATGCCATTTCAATTATAATTCCAAATTACAAGGTACTCTATATTATTGTGAGCTTGAACAAATCAGACTTGAGCCTTAGTTTCTTAATTTTTAAATTGAAAAGTTTGGACACGATAAAACTAAGATCTTTTCCAGAAACAAATGATAACTTGTTGTGGTTTATAATGTTTTTCTTTTAATTGAAAAGTTATATATTACATTATTTAGATTCCTATGCTGGCTATCGGCAATGTGAGGTTTTGCTAATATAATAGACACAAAGAGTGAACTCTGTATTCATCATATAAAAATGCGGAGTTGGATTAATAATGGATTTATGTTATGGTTGTTTTACCCTCTTTTTTGACTTTTTTTTCTTAGCTGTTTTCAAATGTAAGAGTGTTGTAGCTCAGTGTAATCTTGTATATTAATGCGTGTTAATGTGGGACAAACCCAAACCTTTCTATCATTCCTTGGATACAGGTTGAAGTAGCATTGTAACCTGAGCTTTAGTACTGGTTCTGTTGTTAACTCTAACACTTGGAGCACATCATTCCATCTCTGCTTCTTGATTCCATGTTTACAATACAATATCTTGTTTCTTTTTATTTTTTACTTTATCTGCTTAGAAAGTTAAATATATGCTTATTGTATAAAATGCAAATGTGAAAAGGTGTAATAAAGGGGAAAGAAAAAATAAAAATTCACACACACATTTGCAAATACATGTGTATATAAACATATGATATATATATATAAATTCTATTTTTCTTCAAAAGATCTCCTAGAGACATATCAATGAATAAGGCATCACCACTGTTAAAGGACATTGACTATCTCATTTAATGAGCTCTATTTCACTGACGAAACATTTAGGTTAATTTTTGTTTTTTGCTATTGCAAACTACTATGAATATATCCTTACATCCTTATTGTAATCTCTATTTATAATCAACTCCTAGAAATAGGCTTGTTGGATCAAAGAATATTTAGATTTAACATTTCACTCCTGCCATTATGTTGTCCCTTACAAAGATGTGTTTTGCACCATCAGCAATTCTGTTTCCTCACACTATTTATTGGTAATATCTCCACCTTTGTCAGTCTTATTATGACAAATGACATCTGACCATTACTTGTTATTACACTGTTTTGCCGTATAAGATTTTATTTTGAAAATACAAGGTGTTATAATTATGACAATTATAATTTTTATAATTTTATTTTTTCATCATGATAAGTTGTACACTTTAATTCCCACCCCCTACTTCCCTTATCCCTTCACCCACCTCCCCTCTGGTAACCATCAGTTTGTTTTCTATAGCCTATTTCTTGGTTTGTCTCTTTTTTCCCTTTCACTTGTTTGTTTTGTTGCTTAAGTTCCACATAGAGTGAAATCATATGGTATTTGTCTTTCTCTGACTGTCTTATTTCATTTAACATTATACCCTTTAGCTCCATCTATGTCATTGCAAATTGTAATATTTCATTCTTTTTGATGGCTGAGTAATATTCCATCACACACACACACACACACACACACACACACACACACACCACTTCTTTATCTCGTCAGTCAGTGGGCACTTGGGCTCTTTCTATAATTTGGCTCTTATAGATAATGTTGCTATAGATATCAGGGTGCCTGTATCCCTTTGAATTAGTATTTTTGTACCCTTTGGGTAAATACCTTTTGGTGCAATTGCTGGATCATAGGGAAGTTTTATTTTTAACTTTCTGAGGAATCTCCATATTGTTTTCCAGAGTGGCTGCACAAGTTTGCATTCCACCAACAGTACAAGAGAGATCTCCCTTTCTCCACATCCTCTCCAATACCTGTTTTTTCTTGTGGTGTTGATTTTAGCCATTCTGACAGGTAAGAGGTGACATCACATTATAGAGTTAATTTGAAGCTCCCTAATGGTAGTGATGTTGAACATCTTTTCATGTGTCTGTTGGTCTTCTCTACGTCCTTTTTGGAGAAATGTCTGTTTATGTCTTCTGCCCATTTTTAAATTGGATTATTTGTTTTTTGGGTGTTGAGTTTGATAAGTTCTTTAATAGATATTGGATACTAACCCCAACAAATACGTTATCTGCAAATATCTTATTCCATTCAGTAGGTTGTCTTTTAATTTTGTTGTTTCCTTGCTGTGCAGCAGCTTTTTATTTTGAAGTAGTCCCAAAGCTTATTTTGGCTTTTGTTACTCTTGCTTCAGGAGACATATCTAGAAAGAAGTTGCTATTGCTTATGTCAAAGAGATTACTGCCTGTGCTCTCTTCCAGGACTTTTATGGCTTCAGGACTCACATTTAGGTCTTTAATCCATTTTGAGTTTATTTTTGTGTATGATGTAAGAAAGTGGTCATTTCATTCTTTTCTATGTTACTGTCCAGTTTTCCCAACACCATTTGTTGAAGAGATTGTTTTTTTTTCCCATTTCATACTCCTTCCTGCTTTGTCAAAGACTGACCAATATAGTTGTGGGTTTATTTCTGGGTGATAAGTATAATTTTTAACTTCTGCTAATAATGAGACTAATCTTAGGCTAGAATGGTTGGGACAGAATTGTGGGGGTTTTTTTTGTTGTTGTTGTTGTTCTTTGTAGATTACTTTCAAAGGTGTTTCCTTTCCATCCTTTCCAGGGATTAAAAAAATGCATTTGCTTCCTTCTGTATGTAGCATACAAGTTCAAGGTCTTTTCCAAAATGCATTTTCACTTTGTTTCTTGGTGTCATAGCACCACATGATTAGGTTGTATTCCTGTAGAGATAATGTCATACAATCTGTACTCTGATCTGTGGAAAAACTAGATATTGCTCATTTAACTGCCTTTTTTTATTTGTTAGCCTATAAAAGCATAATATAAAATGTTCATTTCAGCTTTAACAATATCTAATTAGTGACATTTCCTTCACCAAAGTTTCTTTCTTTTTATTGGCTCTAGACAAACTGTTTTTTATGTCCTACAAAATGTCTCATCTTTTTTATTTCTTTTAAACTTCATTATCTTTTTGATGACACAGTAATTTTCTTTCCATCTTTTATCTCCCTTCAGCTGACATCTTTACTTTGTCTTTACAACTATGCAAGCTTTTATATATGCATTTATTTTGGTAACTTTTAATGGAAAATTCAGTTTCTATGAGGTATATGCTATTATATTTAGAAATACTTAATTAAGTTCTCTAAAGTTTAGGTGAGCAGCTTAAACAAAAAAAATGTATAAATGTGGCATGACAGCACCCTTATGGGACTTGACCAGGGAGGATTTGGGGGGAGTAGTGACAAATTAAATTAAATGGACACCTATTTTTCATTAATGTCTTCTCAAAACATTAAGGTTCAGGGAATCTGTTTTGTGCTCTCTAAATTTGAGATTAGAAAGATTCATGCATAGTGAACTAAAGCAGACAGTATCAATAAATGGGAAAAAAGAGAGGAACAAAGATTGAGAAATGGTAGAATTCAGAATTCAGGATAACATACTGGTTTTGCAAATAATAATTAAACATTTTGCAAATAAATTTTCAGAAATATGAGGCTCATTAAAAAATTTATTGGATCTGTACAATTAGTTATTCAGATTCACTAAGCACCTTGTTACTGTAGAAAGTATATTGGATGGGGAGCTAGTGTAAAATAGTGAAAGTAGAAAATAGTGTAAGTCGTTATTCATCTGTATTGTTTCTACAGAGGTGCAGTTCTGTGATAGTCATCTTTTTCACTGTTAGGTCCTTTTCTTTCTTTCGAATCAAGGTTATACCATTTTGGTAAGAGAAGGCAATTACATACATTGGTCTCATTTGAAAATATAATCATATACCTTCCAGAAATACACAATTCTTATTAAATTTAAACCAAAAGAGAATAGAAAGAAAAGGAGAAGCAGGTGCACGGTCTCCTTTGTTTATGCTGACACTATTTAATATATTCTGGAAACCTTGGGTCTTTTGGAATAAAAATGGTTCCCCAACTAAATGAAGAGGAAAGAAGCATGATTGAAAGTTGAAATACCCCATGGGAGAACATTTACTAAGACTGTCCCCACCAGTGATAAAATGTGGGAGAGGAATTATAGCATGGCTTTTAAGAGTTTGGCCTCTAAAGTTGAAAACCCCTTGTTTTACACACGACTCTTTAATTTACTAGTTGAGTTTGCCTGTCTGAACTCCAACATCCTCATCTGTATAATGCAGATAATAATAGTACTGATCTCATAGGGATATTGACAGAATAAATGAAGTAATACATTTTGTGCTATTAGTAAATTGCTAATAGTAAATTGTTTAGCATAGTGACGAATACATAGTAGTACTGCTAATAACAAACATTCATTGATCTCTAGATGCCAGTGACTCTTATAATGGCTTTCCATGTACTAACTCGTTAGTTAATGTCAGAGAGAAACAGTGCATGGGACAGGGCAAAGGGAGATGGAGAGAGAGAGAATATCAAACAGAGTCCACACTGAGCATGGAGCCCAAAGCGGGACTGGATTTCAGGACCCTGAGATCACGACCTGAGCCGAAATCAAGAGTCAGATGCACAACTGACTGAGCCACTCAGGTCCCCCAGGTATGTTTTATTTTATATATTGTTATTTTATTACTGCCAATGCTTCTTCAATATTTCCACTGAAACATCCTCAGAGCTGAGAACACTATACCTTCAAGTTTCCAAGAGCATGGTCTGAAGAAATGCAATACAAACAAATATTTTCTGGAGTCACTTGTATATCTTCAAATTAAGCAAATTTTGTTTTCTAACCATAATATTTCCTTGTCATAAATAAAAACAATTATTTCCCTTAGCTACTGTTATAGGCTGAACTTGTCCCTTCAAAATTCATACATTGTCCTAATCTCTAGTACCTCAGAATGTGACTGTATTTTGGAGATAGGGTCTTTAAAGAAGTAATTAAGGTTAAATGAAGTTATTGAGGTGTACCCTAATATAATATGCATAATTCTTAAAAGAAAAGAAGATTGGGGGCAGCCCCAGTGGCTCAGCAGTTTAGCGCCGCCTTCAGCCCAGGGTGTGATCCTGGAGACCCGGGATCAAGTCCCACATTGGGCTCCCTGCATGGAGCCTGCTTCTCCCTCTGCCTGTGTCTCTGCCTCTCTCTCTCTCTGTGTCTCTCATGAATAAATAAATAATATCTTTAAAAAAAAAGAAAAGAAGATTAGGATACAGACAGAGAGAACACCATGTGAAGATATTGGAAAAAGATAATCGATCATCTCAAGGGAGAGAGGCATTCAGAAGAAACCAATCCTGCCGATTCTGATACCTTGATCTCAGACTTCTACCCTCCAAAATTGTGAGGAGTAGATTTTTGTTATTTAAGCCACCTAGTCTATGATATATTTTTGGGGCAGCCCTGGGAAATTAATATGTATATCTACCATCTAGTAAGAATAATACTCATGAAAGATATACTTTATTTATAGTAACTTCATGTATCTTTAGTTATTTCATCACATTCTCCTATGAGTCTGAGAAGGAATTATACCTGTTGCTTTCCTTGGAATGAAGACTCAGTGTAGAAACAAAAAGATTATAATCCTTTGGGGCACGATTCAAAATATTTATTAGGTTAATTATCTGTATTAACTTATCATTGGTAGTAATGATTTCCTGGTTCAGAAATTCAGGCTATCAGCACCAGGACTATGAATTTATTTTAAAGCACATCCCTTGATGCCTATTTAAAACTTGAATATATAGTTAGTGCTGCTATCAGCCCCTTTAGATTAGACCAAAGCCATAAAACTGAAGTGATAGTGAAGACAATGCAATATTCCTAATCAGAAAAGAATGTTATCCTTATGTATAGAATATCAGAAGTTTTATTCATTTAATTTATAAACAATCCATGAAAACATCTGTATGCTTACTATAATTACTGCCAGACAATCAGAACAAAACATTTCACTCAATTGCTAAATTTTATTTTTTTCTGGGCTAATTTCAGTGACCATATGTGCTGGCCTCATATCAAAGTAGTCTGAATATGATGGTAACATATAAAAAATCTATTGGATAGAAAAATATTGACTATAAGTAATAGCACTGAATTGGAATGATACTCAGTGTTGTAAAAGTGAGTCAAATATTAGCGCTACAAATATGAGCAATATTCCATTTGGGTTTATTTCACAAAATATAAATGTAAATTGGTTACTACTTCTCCAAAATGGAGTGAAAAACCTAACGTTCCTGAAGACTCGGGAAATTATTCAGAATATAAATATAACAATTCATCTATTGACTTTGTATCCTAATAAATATCAAGAAGAATTGTCTGATATAAATGCAGACTTTGGGCTTGCTAAAATCAATATTTATCTCTCAGGTCAGTCAATTTATTGATATTCATCTCAATGAGAACTCAGTATGTATGTATATCACTGTGGACTAAATTTCAACATAGAATTGTTTAAATCTTGAATTTAGTTTTGCTTCCCTGAGAATCCTTGCCCCTCGCCTCCGATTTTATATGGTTTGTATAAGGTCCAAAAGTAAAGAGTTTAAATCTATTAAATATTTTAGGCTTTTTGTCTGTCATACCATTTAGCAAAAATGAAAAGTGTTGCCTATAAATTATTTAAAATGATAACTTCCAAAGTAAACTCTCACCAACTTAATTTCTCAGTGAAGTTTTCATAGAGTGCATAGAAATTATTTAAAGCTATGAATTACAATTAAAGATTTTCTGGAGAAATGATGTCATGATTTTAAAATCAGTAAGTGCAAAGAAGTATGGTAAGTAAAGGTTAAAAGCTCCTAAAATACTTCTTTTGTGTGGCAATCATCAACTGCTAATTGTTGTAATGTAGAAAATACACATCACACATGAATATAGAATTCAGGCTAATGTTACAAGCTAATGAAAAGGAGCAAATTTGCAGTACAACTACTTCATACATTTGTTGTTTGAGCTAGTCACTTTTTCTTTGAAGCTAATAACTACTTCATTACAGAAACTGGTGCCTGTCTTTAAATATATTTTATTTATTTCTCCAAGTATACTTAAACTGCACTTATTTTTATAGTAGGGAACCAAGTATATTGAATATTTTTATATTGTAATCAATTTATGTCTTGCCTAAACTCCACATGATAATAATACATAATTGACATAATCATATCTGATTTATTAATTACCTATTTATATTTTTCTTTGCTGTGGACAGTGGCCTCAGTTCAATTGTTAGCTGTAACATACCCACCAAAATTTTACCATTTCTACTCTTTTCTATGGAATGATGTTAGCTGTTAGAAAATCAGAATATAAGGTTTACCCACTTTCAAGAGGTCTTATTTATCTGGTATACCAGTAATCATGAATGTCAGGGCCCTCAGGTGAGGCCAGTGAATTTGGCATTCACTTGAATATTTCAAGTCCTTTGGCAGTAAAGACATCCCCCAACTAGAGTCAGATCCTAAAGTTTCTCTTCCTTCTTTAAGCATCAAAGCTAAACCATGGCTATTGTCTTACTTCTCCCACCTCCTGCTTTTTGGCAATCTCATTTAGAAAAAGGAAACCAACCCTCTTGACTTAACTATGAGACTTACATTTCTCTTTTTATATTATTGATTTTGATCACTAGTTTAGTCAAACTTGCTCTTTTTTACTGTTTCCACTTCACCTCAAAATCTGAAATCTATAATCTCACCATAGTTTCCCAACTCTTCTCTTTGAATGTTTTAGCATAGATGTTTTTTTTATCAGTCTTAGAGGCTAATTATAATTAATCTTCCCATATTATATCAGCAAGAAGAGCTAAGAACCTTTTCCTGACACTTCAGACAAAATTAAAGTGATATCTACATGACAGATACTATACAAATTAACTATAATTAGTTGTCCTTTCAATATAAAGTTTTGTTTCCTTAAGGTTGTAAATTTGGTAATTTAGCTTTAGATTATATCTTCTACATAAACTAGTTGAATGAAAATTAGTTAAAACATGTAACACTCATTACATGTTTTAAGGCCTTTTAAATTTTTTTGTTGACTGGAGCACCTGTGTGGCTCAGTCGGTTAAGCATCCAACTCTTAATTTTGGCTCACATCATGCTCTCAGGGTTGTGAGATCAAGTCCCATATTGGGCTCTGTGCTGGGTGTGGAGCCTGCTGAAGAGTCTCTCTCTCCCTCTGCCTCTCCACCTAAAAAAATTTGTTGACTTCTTTAAATGGAATTTATTACTTTTTAGTTGATTAACCTGTTTTTTATAGAAACAATCTTAGACTTCAAGCTAAGATTTTTCTGGTTTTTTTTTTTTCGCACAGAAATTCGAAGTGTATAATGTGTAATAAAGCACTTAAAATCTTAACTAATTGAATTGACTGGGAATAAATAAATTTTGGATGACTATTTTTAGAAAATTAAGTAATACTCATGCTTTAAAAATTTGGGCATTTTTTAAACGTTTATTTTTATTTTTATTTATTATTTATGATAGTCACACACACACACACAGAGAGAGAGAGAGAGAGAGAGAGAGGCAGAGACACAGGCAGAGGGAGAAGCAGGCTCCATGCACCAGGAGCCCGACGTGGGATTCGATCCCGGGTCTCCAGGATCGCGCCCTGGGACAAAGGCAGGTGCCAAACTGCTGCGCCACCCAGGGATCCCAAAATTTGGGCTTTTTTTTTTTTATTAATTTTTTTTTAATTTATTTATGATAGTCACAGAGAGAGAGAGAGAGAGAGGCAGAGACACAGGCAGAGGGAGAAGCAGGCTCCATGCACCGGGAGCCCGATGTGGGATTCGATCCTGGGTCTCCAGGATCGCGCCCTGGGCCAAAGGCAGGCGCCAAACCGCTGCGCCACCCAGGGATCCCAATTTGGGCATTTTTATATCTCCATTTAACTGTCAGTTTTTCAGAAAGTCCTTCTCCTGCTTCCACATTAGAATAATTATTTGTATCAGTCTATTTTCTTGCTTTTTACTATTTCCTTTCAATGAACTTAACACAATTTATGATCATATTTATTTATATTTATATACAAATATATTTTATTTGTTCATCATTTACCTTCTGTACTAAGTTTGCAAGCTCAAAGAGCCCAGGAACCATGTATGTTTTGTTCATTAGAATACATCTAGGGCATAGAATAGTATCTGGCATATAGTCAGTTTTAAATAAATGTTTTTTGATGGAGTTAACTAAGAATTATAGTGAAGTAGAAGAAAGAAGATAGAGAAGAAGGACAAAGAGAGCTGGAGGAAGAAAATGGTGATTAATTTTAATGGGTCTTATTGTGCACCAGCAATTTCACCTTCATAGCAAAACTGTCAGATCAGTGTCAATGAAGAAAAGGAGGCATAGAAGGTTAAGTAACATGCTTGTGCTTATGGTCACACCCAATACTGAATCGGACGACTATGGCATTTTCCCTAGCTGCTCATCTTACTGACACCATCTTTTTCCAAGACTGTTGGCGTTTGTGAAAGTTGACTTACATGAAAGTAGTGTTATGATGTGTAGTTCACTGAGCCATGTTATAGGAACTGGATTTTTCAGGCACTAAATAGATTCAATTCAGTTTATCTTAAATAAAAGGTATTTCCTAGGATGCCTGGGTGGCTGAGAGGTTGAGTGCCTACCTTCGGCTCAGGATGTGATCCTGGAGACCCGGGATAGAGTCCCACATCAGGCTCCCTGCATGGAGCCTGCTTCTCCCTCTGCCTCTGCCTCTCTCTCTCTGCGTTTCTCATGAATAAATAAATAAAATCTTTAAAAAAAGGTACTTCCAAAGGAAACCTAATTTCAGTGGTAGTAATTGTTTTTCTTGGGGTCCATTTATCTTCTGGGTCTGTGAGCTATACCCTTACCTGCCTAGTTATGTCAGGTAACTTTGTCCACCCAAAGGTTTCTGAAATTTCACAATTGTTCTGTGAATCACCATTGCGATGTAAAATTATTAAACCCATATATTATCTTAAGCCATAGGGTTGCTCTATGATTTAGTAGTAAAGCAACAGGCCAACACACTGCTCTCAACTTCCTTCCCTTCCAATAAACTGATTTGTTCTGGACTTCCACATCATTTGTCCTTGCTTTACAGAAAAAGTATTCCTAGTTTCCAAGGCTGGTTCCTTTGTCCTTGATTGAATTCATTCTTGTTATTGATTGAATTCATTACTATCCTCAGTTCCATAATTGTCCATAATTTATCACTCAATTTATAACTAATTTCTTTATCTTCACTAGATTTTCTTTGGTCAACAGATTGATCAAAGTCTCCCATATTTTAAGTGTAAATAAATAAGAAAAACTCTTTCTCAGGCCTTGTTTCTCTGCCAAATTGACACCTCATATCTCTTCTTAACTTTATTAAAATTTTTGAAAGACTATTTTAAATTGCTGTCTCCATTTATTAACCATCCATTAAAATGTTTCTTTATGGCTTTTATCTTCCACATTTTACTGAAATTGCTTTTTCAGAAGTCATCAGTAGTGTATTATTTGCCATTCCTAGTCATTCTTTGTAGACTTCCTTTTCCCCAACTTTTCTGCTATATTTGACCACTGTTGACTACTCCATTCTTTAACCTTTCTGCTCCATTTGATTTCCTGACATTGTTCCTTACTTAGTTTTATCATAGTACTTATATTCTGATCAAAGAAGTAAGAAAGATGATATTTTCTTCTTAATTTTACAGATTTATAGTTTTCCACATATTATCTTTCTCCTTAATTGTCTCTACCACTGTTTCTGCACCTTTGATTAACCTTCAAAAAATGTAATCTTTCCCTATATTTCTGGTCTAGGACTTTTTTTATTGTTTAACACATATTGTTTAATATCCTTCTCTGGCTTCTGGGTAGTAACTATCAACTTTACATATTTTTCCTGAAATTCTCTTAATTCCCAAGAATTTGCATGATGTCTTGAAGCCATATTAAATTTAATCCAGTAGAGCTGGTACTTCATCTTCCCACTTGCTTATAACAAGGAAGCTGTTTATCCTTGAATCTTTTGTTGCCCTTACCCACACTACTGGTAAATTATTGAGTTCTGTTTGTTCTTGAGCACACTGGTGCTTCATCAGTTTATCATTTATTTTCACTTGTTCCTTTCATATTGCAGGTGGAGACATCATCTCACAACCAGAATATTCCAGTAACTTTCCAACTTGTATCTGTCTTTAGCCTTTCAATATACTACTCCAGCTTTTATGTTCAAAGAACTTAGATGATTGCCTGTGGCCTATAAAATACAGTCACATTTCCTTTTTTTAAAAAAGATTTTTTAAAAAATTTATTTGAGAGAGACAGAAAGAGCACAAGCAGGGGCTGAGACAGAGGAAGAAGCAGCAGACTCCCCACTGAGCAGGGGGCCCAACAAGGGGCTTGATCCCAGGACCTGGAGATCATGACCTGAACTAAAGGCAGACACTTAACCATTTGAGCCACCCAGGCACCCCCAGTCACATTTCTGAGTGGTGTTCACAGGCTGCTAGGACTGACTGCAGTCTGCTTATACAGACCACCCCCCCAATGCATTCTTCCATTAAGCTTAGCTTTTAGCCATTTTTCTGGGTACACGGTGTACTTTCATGCCCTCATGCTCTTGGTCCTGATGAACTTGGAATACCTTTTCCCTACTTCCTGTCACTGAAAACTATTTAATCTTCAAAGAGTTATGTTAGTTTATTCCACTGTGCATTATGATTATCTACATTTCTACTTTGTAAATATTTCTAAAACAAATAATTTATTCCCATTTGTATCCTTCACTTCATCCAATACCACCTGTGCAATACACAAACTCTTTCTCTTTTGTGCTGATACATAGACAGTGTTCATGAAAAGTTTCTGGAGTGTCACTATGAAGTTACAAGATTTAGACTCATGAAAATCAGTTTGGCACTTTAGTGTTTCACTTTTTCATGCAGGGATTGTTTTACATAGAAGTATAGTTTGGCAAGAAGGACAGAGTTAGTCATTAAAAAGCCTTTATTCATCAGCTCTCTTTTCAAGAGCCTGTATAAAATGCTTGGTGTTCACATGTAAACTGCCCTCACTGTTCAGGGCTCTTTACCTAGATGCTTCACCAAGAGCATTTCTTTCAGAATATACAGGCTGCAGCTGATTTTTTTTTTTTTTGAAGAATTTAGCCACCAGATCTCTGAAATGTAACAAGTGGTTGCCATTGCTGCTTATTTTTTGCTAGTGAGTGGTGAAAGCAGTGAGCATAGGGTATTTGTAAAGGCAACAATGGAAAGATTATTGAACAGAATATTTACCCAATGTCAGAAAAGGTTTTGCAAATGTAAAGTTAAAAGTAAATAAAATTCAAACCTACTTATAAACCTAACACAAGCTATTCCTAATACAACTTCATTTGTATCACCTCAGAATGTTTATTCAAAAAGCCTTTGAAACTTTTAATTTATTTAGTTCCTTACATATTTTCTTAAAACAGTAAATAGAAAAAAAATTAAATTATAGATGAATAAAAAACTAAAAAATCTGTTTTTTATTCATCAGAAATAAAACTCTTTTTTTAAAGTCTTTTTTTTTTTCATTTCAGTTAGTTAACATACAGAGTCATATGAGTTTTAGATGTACAATATAGTGATTTAATCCTTCCATGAAACACTTGGTGCTCAATAGGACGAGTGCCCTCCTTAACCCCAATCACCTGTTTCACCCATCCTCTCACCTACCTCCCCTCTGGTAACCATCAGTTTGTTTTCTATAGTTAGGAGTCTGCTTCTTGGTTTGCCTCCCTCTGTTTTTTTTTTTCCCCTTTGCTTGTTTGTTTTGTTTCTTAACTTTCACAAATGAGTGAAATCATATGGTATCTGTCTTCCTCTGACTTATTTCACTTAGCATAACATACTCTAGTTCTATCTATGTTGTTGCGAATGGCAATATTTCATTATTTTTTATGACTGAGTAATGTTCCATTGTGTGTGTTTGTGTGTGTGTGCGCGCGTGCACACCACTTCTTATCCATTCATCAGTCAGTAGGCATTTTGGCTTTTTCTATAATTTGACTATTGTAGATAATGCTGCTATAAATATTGGGGTGCATGTATCCCTTTGAATTAGCATTTTTGTATTCCTTGGGTAAATACCCAGTAGTGCAACTGAAAAGTAAAACTATCTATCTGCACACATGCATTTTTAAGCAAAAATGGGAGTGTACACTGAATTTGCATTTTTAGTTAACATGTTTTTAACATCTTCCTGCACCATTAAATGCAATATTATTTTTAATCATTGCATATTAATCTAAGTACAGTGATTTACTCTAGTATTTAGTGGATCCATGGTGATCAATATCTAATATTGCTCTCATGTAGATTGTCTTGTAAACATTTTGGCTGAGAATTTAGTAGAGTGTATTTGGGAGGACAAGATCAACAGGGAGAGAGGGAGGAGCTGAGAAGGCACCCTAAGTCCTGGTCCTCCCAGGGCATATTTCTAGCTCCAATATCCTTGACTCACACTTCTACCCAAAAAGAAAAAAAAAAAAGTATAAATATATTCAGCCTGAACATTCAACTGATTTAAAGTCCTTTGATGACTCAAAGAACAGTTGCAGACATCAGAAATGAAATCTTAATCTGTGCCAGTTAAAAGCTGAATAACTGTATTTCATTATTAATATCAATAATATTTTATTCATTACACATACCAAAGAGATCAGAGTTCATTCATTCTTTCATTCATTAAACACAGCTATGACAGACTTGCTGTGTCTCTAGAATAGGAGGAAAAGAGAAATGAATGTCCTAAGTTTTAGTGTGTGAAGTAGGAAATAGAAGCAATTTGGGTGGTCAAGTGACTCAGTGCAAGTACTCCTACAGTTTCTCTTTGAGTCCCCAATTGGTCCGAATTGCTTTATCTGGACCTGCTGTTTATCTAATCAGACTGTTCTACTTCCTATGCTCCAAACTGCCTTGTGTGTCTTGCCTCCACATTTTTGGTCTTGTTCTTTCTTTGAAGAAAAGGGAAACAACACACTGTCAATGAAGACTCCACTACTTGTTATATTTTCATTGTTTTCTTTCTTGAGAAATTTTTCAAGCTACATTCTGAGGTTTGCTCTTTATTTAAATAATTTTGATGAATTTCACAGTGATAGGATTTGAATACATTCATGTGTGAGTGACAAGGGGGCTCCTCAGGCTTGATTTGGCCCCCGTTTTACACATTCCTGGATTTCATACTACTCATTTGTAGAATTATCCCAAATATAATTTAAATAGGTATTTGTTTGATTCTGTCTTCTTGAAGTCAGAGACCATGTTCATCTTATTCAGTTCTGTATTCCAGAGTGAAACATAGTTGATGGCACAAAGTAGGAACTATAAAACCTACAAAGTAGGTTGAATGAGTAAATAATTAAATAGATCTTTAAGAGCAGGATACAATATATAGTATTTTTCTAGATATATCTGACCAAGAAACCCTTCTTTTATGGATTATCCATTGAATCCCATAAAGGCCCTTCAAGTGCATAAAGTCCATATTAAGGAAATCCTCTTATATTCAGTATCTAGTTTTCCTCTTTTGTTCTGTAAGTCAGAAATGTTGTCACTGTTGGTGCAAGAGTCCACATCAAAACCGAGGGATGATCCTTGATTTTTGTTTTTTTTACTCTCATTCACATTCCATCAGCTCCTAGCCCTTTCTGCTTCTACTTTCTTTTTTTTAACCTTATTTTTAAGACCCTGGTCTAAGCCAAGAAAATTGATCTCTGACTATATAGTCTCATCACTGGTTTTCCCTATTACCCCATAATCCCTTATTGCATCATAACAGCCAGAGTTTTTGTCGTATTCACATCTTACTTAAAATATTTTCATGACTTTAAAAAATTTGTGTAAATCTCTGCTGCTTACCTCTTGATTTTGACATCTTATTTCCTGAGTTACTCTACACTCTAGTTGAATTGAATGTTTGTTTCCCCCAAACCAGCATGATTTTTTATCTTCTGATTTCATCATAGAAGGCCTCACATCTGTGCACTGCATGATGCCAAGACTGTGTGTTGTGAGTGGAGCTCCCTAGAGTTGTGCAGCATGATTTCCCTACCTAATCACTAACCTTTATATATCTAGATCATGGAACTCTTTCTGACCCTTCTTGTTTGTTTGTTTCTTATTCTTCTTATGTTCTGACTAGCCATCCTGACTTCTGGCGTATCTATCATGACCACTTGATGATTGTTGGGCTCCTTTGCTTTGTATCTCCAGAGCCTCCCTATTTTTCTTCTGCCACAGCACTTCTCACAGTCTTTTATCCTGTTTCCTTCCTTTCTTTTTTCCTTCCTTCCTTCCTTCCTTTTTTTTTTTTAAAGATTTATTTATTCATGAGAGACAGAGAGAGAGAGGCAGAGACACAGACAGAGGGATAAGCAGGGTCCATGCAGGAAGCCTGATGTGGGACTCGATCCCGGGACTCCGGGATCACACTCTGAGCCGAAGGCAGACACTCAACTGCTGAGCCACCCAGGCGTCCTCTTTGCTTTTTTCTTAATTAGGCTGAAAGAACTATGGAAGCAAGACCTCTTGTATTCCATTATAGTTCAGTATTCACCATCTGGCCGCTGTCTAGCAGGGCCTGTATCTTCCTTGGGGTCTTTGTCTTTGCTATTTACCCTGCCTACAGTACTCTTTCCCAGGTGTCCTCCAAACTCTCTCCTTCACCTCCTTCAAGTTTATTCAAGTATTACCTTCTTTGGTTTCTGACTACATTATGGTACTCCTTCCCCTGTCCCAGCTTATCTTCCTTATTTATTTATTTATTTATTTTTGCCTGTCTTTTGGACTGAACATTGTGTCCCTCCAGAATTTACATGCTGAAATCCTAGTCCTCAGTGTGATGGTATTAGATGGAGCCTTTGGGAGGTAAGTAGATCATAATGGTGGAGTCCTCATGAATGAGATTAGTGCCCTTATTAGAAGAGACACAGGAGAGATCATGCTGTCTCTCTCTGTCTTGCAAAGGTACATTGAGAATATGGCCAAGAACCCGACCATGCTGGCACCCTATTCTCAGACTTCCAGACTCCAGAACTATGAAAAATAAATACTTGTTGTTTTTGCCATCCAGTCTTCAATATTTCTGTTATAGCAGTTGGAACTGGCCCAGATAGTTTCTTTCTGGAGCTCACTATGGGGATAGCTGAACTGTCAGGGGTCAAAGTAGTCCACTATGACAATAAGCCAAAAGGAATAGCTAAACATTTACACTAACTGCTATAGTGTAAGCAAGAAGTTAAACTGGTGGAGATATGGACTTTCTCCTCTTCCATTTTCCCCATGGAAAGGCACATTGGTTGAGGGTCAGGCAGCTCCACACAGATGTAGGGATTGTTTCACTGAGGGAGCACTGATCAAAAGGTTCCTGCAGTCTTGTGGACCTGAAAGATAATGGGAGAGAGAAAAAGATTGGGAGTGGTAAAGTACTGAGTGCTGATTCAGAGTGAAGAAAAATGTCTTCATATATAGTTACATCCCATAAGAAGTTGTAGGCAGAGTAACCTGGAGAAAGCCTAAGATAAAGACCCCTGATAAGCAAACCTTAAAATGAAAGTACTTGGGCTAAGTATGTGGATGAGCATAAGAGCACGGCTGACCATGAGGACCTGAGACCGATGTAACTCCTTCAGATTGTAAGCACTGGCTGTATGTACACCAGGTCTGATGTGGAGAGGACACCTTTTCCCCATGAGACCTGCCAGATAAAGCCTTTGTAATTGCCAATGATCAGGCCTGAAAAATCACACCTCGGTTTTTAAGCAGGAGCCAGACGACTCCGTCTTCTTAGAAGTTACCACTTTAACATGCTCTATGTTACTACTATATATTTTATTTGTTTTCTGTATCTTTCCATGAGAATATGAGCTTCATGAGGGCAGGCAAATTTTATTAGTGTATTGCTAATGTGTAGAAAATCATAAGTAACTAATATTTGTTCAATGAATGAATGAGTTTTTTTCATATCTGCATTTTTGCCTTCACAATTAAACTGTAAATTGCTTTGAGGATTGAGACTTTGCCACATACTTTTTTCCCTTAAGTATATCCTACTTTTCATTTAAATTAGATAGTTTAGCTGCTAAAAATATTCTTCTCTAGATTTGTTTGTAATTTTTGACCTTCATTTTAGGATAACACTTTAGAGTTATAATGGCTGAGTCTTTATTTTAAAATTTGAAATTTTAAAAAACAGATTCTATATATCTATCTCTCCAGCTTTTCTCTCTTCCAAGTTAAATATTTCTATTTCCCTTAACTGTTTATTGTATGACAGTGGAGTTGAGATGGTTAATTTTATGT
This sequence comes from Canis lupus familiaris, assembly GCF_011100685.1. NCBI lineage: Eukaryota > Metazoa > Chordata > Mammalia > Carnivora > Canidae > Canis > Canis lupus. The sequence continues at coordinate 6,517,149 of NC_049229.1, forward strand.
GTCAACTTGGCTAGGGCATGGCACTCAAATATATGGTCAAACACTAATCTAGATGTTCCTTGAAGATATTTTTTAGATGATATTAACATTTAAAGCAGTAGACCAAATACAGCAGATTGCTCTCTATAATGTGGGTGGGCTTCATCCAGTCATGTGAAGGCCTTAAGAAAAAGACTGACCGCATCCAGAAAGAGGGAATTGTACCAGCAGACTATCTTCAGACTTGAACTTTAACATACTCATCTCTGAGTCTCCACCTAGCCAGCACACTCTGTAGATTTTTCCAGTCTCCATAATTGCATGATCACATGAGCCGATTTCTTAAAATCTCTCTCTCCTCCTAATACATAGATAAATATAGATCTAAATATAAGAATATCCTATTGGTTTTGTTTTCTGGAGTACATTGAGCAAGAATGCTGTCTTTTCACTGTTTTATTTACTGTGTTCTGGAACCATTACAATTTATCAGTGTTTCGCTTAATATATGGCTCCCAAGCAGACACAGTGCTCCAAATATGATCTTATCAGTGTAAGGGACAGGGATATTATCGACTTCCTTGTTAAATACTGTCTTTATGTAAATGCAACATAAGTGTGCATGACTTTTGTTGGCTCATATTAAATCTCTCAGTGATTAAAAATCGTCTAACTCTAGCATCTGTTTTGTTCCAGTTGTGTTGGGAGCTGTGAATATGGATCTACAAGGTATAGTCCATTACTCAAAAGACATGATTATTTCTTTTCTGTTTATAATCTTTGCTATCCTGTGTTTGTGAGGTTGACTTTTTAACCAGAAGTATTAGACTTCATATTTATCTTCTACAATTCCTTCTTCTGAATTTGATGCATTGTTCCAACTCTAGTAATGAAAAGAAAATACCAATTTTTCAATCATGATTCTGTCATTCAATACTTGACTATTTCTCCAAATTAATACACATCTTTTCTATGTCTATATCAATTTTTTAACTCAAAATTGTGATTAAGGCTCACAACAGGTTCAAAAATGAGCCATGTAATTGTCATGGTTTGAGGATAATTGTTCAACTAACACATATCCACATAATTTACAAACATCCTCTCCGCATATATCTTGTCCAAAAAGACATCAACAGAACACTGCATTATATGCCTCATTGAAATACAGATTCACTATGTCTATATAATTTAATTAATTTGGTATAATTTATTCTTAGTGAATTTAAAGTGGCTCTTGGTGATTACCACTTCCTTTTCTAGGTGTTCATGAGCCATCTGTCTAATTATATGTCTTGGAATTTTGCTGGTAATTGATAGAATGCTTTAAGATGTGAGATTTTTGTATGTACATTTTAATTTTACATGGAATTCAATAAAATATATCATTTTTAGCATCTTTCTGTATATCTTTTTTAAAACAGTTTTCCCAGTCACCATTACATGGGGAATATCTTGTGGTCCCAAGGGAGGAATGCAATTATATTTCAGAAATGAATCCCATATTAGTCTATTTGAAGGGAACCCAGTAAGTTCTCTCTGTTATCTCTGCTTCTCTCTTCATATCACCTTAAGAGAATATTTATAGTTTTCTAGTTCAGAAGTAGATCATGGTGACTACCAATAACACTCAAATTTATGTCCTCTATCAATAAGTAGTATATTTTAGGTTGAAATCCTTTATTCCATATTCCATGCATAAAATATTTTTGTTTCTCTTGTTTAAGATTTCCATGTCTGGATTAATCAATGTTGTCAGGAGATGGAGTTATAGTGTATGAATATGACTACTCTATTAATATGTGGATGGCAGGAGGTAGAGAAGTTTCTAGAACTAGAGATGATGTACAGATAACCCTGTAGGTATCCACATTACACTTCATGTGTCATTTAGGTATTTAAGGATCAGAACTGGGCAGCCTGGACCCAGGAGGCCTAGAATTGGAAAGCCATTAGCTGAGGCAGTATAATTCCTGTCTTTCCTGGGATATCAGGTCCCTCATCTACACTTTTCTCTGTATGCATGCCTGATGGTCTTGTTGCTTTCAGAACACTTGTACACTTTGTCTACTTGTGACTTTTGCTTCTCCATAATGTCAATGTGCAAAATGGTTCAGACTTGCCATGATGCTAATGCTGGCGTGCCTTAAAATGACTCTTCAATTCTACTACTTACTTTTTTCTGACTAGTTACTATTTCTGAGGCTCTTAGTTTAGACTCTTAGAAAAAGAGAATCTACTTAGTTACTAGTTGGCAGTGGATTGGCTGGTGTGTGTGTGTGTGAGTGTGTTTCTTACCTGCTGAGAAGGGGACAAAGGCAGGGCAAGCATATTGACAGATACTTTTGCTTATACAGAACATAATGTATCAACAGACCCTTAAATTTGCTTCTTATTATAGGTATATCCATAAGTGTCTTTTATTTGCATTTGTTTTATCCTTACTAGTAAAAAAATGCGTTTCCATCATAGAGAATATAAGCATTAATTACTTATGCTTATTTACTATTTTTGGTTAATATGAAATAATCAGCATCAAGTACTGGAATTAACCATTTTTCTTTTTTAAAAAATGTTTTCAGGGATCCCTGGGTGGCGCAGCAGTTTAGCGCCTGCCTTTGTCCCAGGGCGCGATCCTGGAGACCCGAGATCGAATCCCACGTCGGGCTCCGGGTGCATGGAGCCTGCTTCTCCCTCTGCCTGTGCCTCTGCCTCTCTCTCTCTCTCTCTCTCTCTCTCTCTCTCTCTGTGTGTGACTATCATAAATAAATTTAAAAAAAATTAAAAAAAATGTTTTCACATGGCTGCCAATGGCTGCCAGAGCTTTTTATTATCTTTAGTTATTTTAATAACTCTATACTAGACTTTGTATTTCTAGAGTCTATATAATCTCCTTGAGCCTCAGTTTCCTCATCAGTAAAATGGATATAGGAACATATTTATGTGAACAATTTAGCATCTTTTATATGCATAAAGATGTTCAAAATTACAATCCTTTCCCTTTGTCCTCACAGTGCATGCAGGAAAATGTATGTAGCTATGTTAGTTTCCTTTATATACTGTGCCCTTTTGTTTCTACCTTGTTAATGTTTATAATTTTCTTATCAGAAGTTGTTTTTCAAGGCTTCCAATCCTTTTAAAAGACTTGAAGTCATAGAATCACTCAGATCTACTTTCTGAAATTTTTGAAATCCGCTTTCTGAAGTCCAAGCTACCTGTCAGACTGTGCTGTTTCCTTTCTTGGCTATTTCAAGCACTAAGATGACAAGTTGACTTTCTCCCAAGGTTCCTGTCACTTGAATTTCATGAACCAGTTCTTTCTTTTTGGTCAAAGTTAAAGCTAGAGAAATAGTCCTCATTGCTTCATCACCTAGCTGAGAGAGAAAATTTTCGGCAAAATGAGACTTCTAGCAGATGCCTGGTTCATTGACATCTCAGCTAGATAGAACCTGCCTATCTCTACTTCATTCTCACATCAAAATCATTTATGCTTTCACTTCTTTAATCATTGCTGTGATAATAGTGCACTGTTTCTCAAACTGTGGTAAGAGGATGAAATTTCATGAACCATGAGTATTCTGTAGAAATTTAAAATTTTGTGCATTTTATTTTAATAATAATCTAATATCTTAATGTAATCACATTCTAGGTTATTATTTCAATTACTGTATTTTCATACATATTTATGACTTCATAGATGTCAAACGATCACCTAATGTGACACTATTAAATATTATTGTGCTGGTAAAATAAGTAGGGCTGCCATTAAGCTAGCATATCTTAATGTCAAAATGAGAACAATAATCTCTAAAAATTGTTGCTGAATTATTTTATCTGGTATAAACTCCCAACCTTTATTTTGCCAATTAAATTTGCAATTAAAGATATTTTATTTTTTGAAATAATAACTTTAAAAAAATTCTGGTATAGTTAACATATGGTGTTATTTTGATTTCAGATGTACCATATAGTGATTCAACAATTCTGTACATTACTCTGTGCTCATGATAAGTATGCTATTCATCCCCTTCCCCAATTTCACTCATCCATTTCTTTCATCAGTGTTTTGAAGTTTTCACCTCCTTGGTTAAGTTTATTCCAAGGTATTTTATTAGTTTGATGCAATCATAAATAGGAATGTTTTCTTAATTTCTCTTTATGCTACTTCATTATTAGTGTATAGAAATGAAACAGATTTCTGCATATTGATTTTGTATCCTGCGACCTTACTGAATTCATTGATCAGGTCTAGTAATTTTTTGGTGGAGTTAGGGTTTTCTATATTTAGTATCATGTCATTAGTAAACAGTGAAAGTTTTACCTTCTTTTTATTTCTTTTTGTTGTCTGATTGCTGTGACTAGGACTACCAGTACTATTGAATAAAAGTGGTGAAAATAGACATCCTTGTCTTGTTCTTGTCCTTAAGGGAAAAGCTCTTGGGTTTTTAACACTGAGTATGATGTTAGCTGTGAGGTTTTCTCTTCGTTGTGTTGTGTTGAGGTATGTTCCCTCTAAACCTACTTTATTGAGGATTTTTTAATCAGGAATGGATATTGTTCTTTGTAAAATGCTTTTTCTGCATCCACCTAAATGATATTTTTAAGATTATTTCTCTTGATGTGATGTATCTCATTGATTTTTTGCAAATATTGAACCACCTTGCATTCCAGGAATAAATCCTACTTAATGGTGGTGAATACTTTTTTTTAATGTATTGTTGGATTAGGTTTACTATTATTTTATTGAGAACTTTTGTATCTGTTTTTTTTAAACTTCTTTTTTTGAAAGATTTTATTTATTCATGAGACACACACACACACACACACACACACACACACACACAGACTGAGAGAGAGGCAGAGGGAGAATGCACACAGGCAGAACACAGGCAGAGGGAGAAGCAGGCTCCATGCAGGGAGCCCAACGTGGGACTTGATCCCAGGACTCCAGGATCATGCCCTGGGCTGAAGGCGGGTGCTAAACTGCTGAGCCACCCAGGGATCCCTTGCATCTATGTTTATTAGAGATGTTGGGCTGTGGTTCTCTCTCTCTCTCTCTTTTTTTAAATAGTGTCTACATTTGGTTTTGGTAATTAGGGTCATGCTGGCCTCATAGAGTAAATTTGGAGCATTCCTTCATCACCTATTTTTTTCCTTTCCTTTCCTTTCCTTTTTTTTTTTTTTTTTTTTTTTAGAGAGAGAGAGAGAAAGAAAGAGAGAGGAGGATGCTGGGGCAGAAGGGGACAGAGAATCTTAAGCACCCAGTGCAGACTCTAGCCTCAATCTGAGGACCTATTATTACTATTATGGCTGAGCTACTTTTGCCTTCAGTCTAGTTTGCCTGTTTTGGAGAGGAATCGGTCCCTGTGGTGTTAGTGAGCCAGTCTGGGGCCACCTTGGGCTTGAGTTGAGTCAGACCAGGTATTTATTTGCCAGATGCAGTAACACTGAACTGCAGGGCACTTGCCCCATATTGTCTCTCTAAAAAGTTTTCCTTGGTGCGAGAGGCCCACAGTTAGACTACTGTTTGCCCCCAGTTTATTCACTGGGGTCACAATTGAACTGGCAAGTGTTCAAGAGGATTATCATCCCCTCTCCCTGAGGCAGGGGCCACCTTGGAGTGGTGCTGGCCCCTGTTAGGGCTGCTTGCACACTGTCAGGCTTGTGGTTCTGCTTTGGATGAGTTTCTACCAAGGCCTCTTGGAGAGGGCAGGTCTGCAGAAGATCTTGGGGGTGGGGCTTGTAGTGCCAGCAAGGTCTGTGTTTGCTCTCTGAGGGGACCTGCAGCCACCTAGAAAACTCTTGCAGAGGCTAAGTTGGAGGGGGTGGATTCACAGATGCACACAGAATGGGGGGTGGGTACACTGTTAGCAAGCTAGGTGGAGAGTGTTGTGCTGACCTAGTTCCTGCAGGTGGTTAGGTATCTAGGCTGGGGGCCAGGGAGGGAAATGTGTCCTGCCAGCTTTTTGATTTGGAAAAGTCTCCTAAAGATATCTGATCCTCTAGCTCTGAGATTAATAAATAAATCTCCTTACTACATATCCCAAGAGTTTTTCAAACTGCCACTTCTACACTGTATCTCTTTGGGGCTCTTGGTTGTGCTATCTCTGTAAAAGCAGGGACTCCGTTTTCTATGGCGTTTTAGTTCTCCCAGAGTTGAACCTGACAATTTTTAAAGTTCCAGGTGTTAGGCCCCACTGATTGTTGGGCCCCTTTGCTTTTCAAAGCTAAATGTTTGGGGATCTGCTCCTTTTCCCTTTCTGAGCCTGCAGTATCCCTCCATCCCATGGACAGTTCCTTGGATCCATTTGGCTCCCCAGTGCATCTCTGGCCTTTAGACACTCTTTGATGCACCTCTTCTCTAGATTTAGCTGTGAAGGGTCTTCAGTTCATTTTCTGGTTTATTTACACTGATGTCAGTGTTTTCTAGTTGCATCCATGGAAAGAGGTGAGTTTAGGATCCTCTTACTTTGCCAGCTTCTCCAGAAGTCCTCTAGTAGTAAAAGACATTTTTATTGAATAAAAATTTAGTTTTTTAGATTAAAACATTGAGTTGACTTAATGCAAAAGACAGAATACTTAAGTTGTTACTGGCTAATAAGAAAAGAATATAAAAATAATGCATCCTTCATCAAATGAGAGCCAAACCGTTCTGTGGGAATAATGATGTCATTGAGTTTGAAGAAAAAAAGTGGAGAAAGAGTTGAATCATTACATGGCATATATAATCTAAAGCATAACAGTACACTTCATATCTGCCTTGGTTTTGTTTAAGAAAAACCAATATTCTATTAAGTAATGTTGTTAATTATTATTAAGTAACGTTGAATGCTGTTGGTGGTGTTGGCCATTATTCTAATTTAGACAGTATACATTTTAATTTTGTGCTAGAGTTGGGATAAATGTTGGAGCTTCAACAGTGAGACAGAGGAATTCTTGTTCGTCCTCTAGTGGAGCTTTCAGAGCAAAGTCAGGGACGTTGTTGAAGCCTAATGACTGACTATTGCCATGGTGCTTTTAAGCCGATGAGATACAATAGTACCAGGTGAATGAAACGACATCTTTCCATTCCCCTCCTGACACTTATACAGCTCTCTGAATTACGTAGATGAACATCAAGCTTTCAGGTTACTAGTCAAAGAGTTAAAATAGAAATATAGCTACCTCTGGGTATATGTCTCCTTAAGAAAAAGTCTTAAAAGCATCCTGACTATCTGTGTGGGTGGTCTCAGATTGTGTGTGAGAACATGGGGAAAGAAGGTGAGGCCAAGGTGGGTAAATAAAAAATTCACGAAGAGAAAGAAGAGAAGAAAGAAAGAAAAGAAAGAAAAAAGAAAAATGAGAGGAGAAAGAGAAAAAATAAGTGAAAAATAGAATGCAAATCCCAGTGAAGTTGAGATTAATAATATAATCTAATTCTAAAACTACAACATTGTTAATTTAACCAACATAGTATGTATATGTATTTGATTATTTTCTAGTATTTTCTTTCAATATTTTTTCTATAACTGAGTATAATATAGTATAGTAATTTATTTTAAAGTCAGAAATATTTAGATTATGAGATAATCATTATATTTCATGGTATGAACAGTTACTAGTTAAAATTTCAAAAGAGGCATGTAGCAGATAATAAAGTTAAATAGGGAAAAACTTTAAAGCTGAACATGTGAAATGTATCATCAGAAAAGTAGGTTCCAAAATATATCAATTTATATTTTATTTTAATACTAGACTAATATAACTTCAAAGATGTTGTTGAATCTTACAATAATTATGAATAAAATTAAAATAAAATATATTTCATCTAAAGTACTGGAGAATATAAAAGTAGAAAAAAAGTAGTCCATATAGAAGAAGTTGACTGAAATAAAATAACACAATAATAAATATGAATGAGATAAATTTACTTACTAAGCAGTTGGAGGTTAGGTAAAGTATTTTTTTAAAAACTACATGTTGTTTACAGGTGATGCTTGAAAAAAGTGATTAAAAATATAATTACATTAAACAAGCAAATGTTAAAAAAACATGAAATTGTATTAGTAATATAATATCAAATAAATCTGGTGATTTGGCTAAAGTTTAAATCAGAGGAGTCATTGAACTATGAATGAACATTCTTACAAAGTGGTCTGATAAAGCATTAATATGTAAAAGCTAACTAAAAAAAATTCAAACCAGAAAATCTATACTACACATAAAGAATGTCTTTGATAAAGACTAGCACAAAAATCTTATACAATAATATATATATAATAAACTAAACAGGAAATGTAAATATTATTTTGCAAGTGATTTCTCAAATCTGTGGAAAAAAACCTGACTTTGGAAGAGTTAACTATCTGAAAATAATATTAATCTATATCTGTTTTTAATGTTCTCACGGTATAAATTAAATTTAGGATGAATTAGTGATCTACATAGGTCAAATAATTAGGTGAAAAATAGCCTACAATATTATATTCTAGGAGGTCCAAAATAAGCATTACTTTAAAATTCTAAGCTTTTTTTCACTAGTGAGGCTCACCTAATATAACAACATTTTTTTTCAGACTTATTTGATCATGGAATATTTTCCCACATAATAATGTTGTATTAATTTCCCATGTAACTAAAACTGTACTGGTAATAACCTGAGCAAGTGCTGTGCTGTAGAAAATGTTGATAACTATTGTCACTAATTTTTTTTTTCCAGGAGGAGGTAACTGATGAGACACAAAATGTCTAGATTTTGAAATGAATATTGCCAAAATCATTATTGTTTTGATAAGAAAGTCACCTACCTGAGAAAACCTATTGCACCTAATAAATAAGTTCCATTCATGGCCTCTTAGAAAATCAATATCATTTCTATATACCGGTAAGAAACAATTAGAAAATTTGATAAACATCCTATTTATGATATTACTGGAATGAATTGAAGTTGATGAAAAAAATTTTGTTGGACTCTATATTAAAATAAAGAAAAATGTTGCAAAACTGTACTTAAAGAAATTATAAACATAACCTCACTAAATGTAGTGACGTGAGTGGGAAAGAATTTCTAGAATTTTATTCTCATTCTTCCTAGCTCACTTTCTTAGTTCAATCAAAAGTCCTCTTTTTAACGTGAGGCATTTAAGGAAAAGATAGCAGAGTAAAGCTAACATCCCTCAAGTTTTTCCCACCAGAGGAGGATGATTCATCATTCATTGCAATCAGTCAGAGGAGTAAGGGTCTAATTATATTCTGAATTACTTTACCCCACTTAGGGACACAAGTTCAATAATTCAAACCTTTTTTTTTTTTTTTGGCTAACTTGTACTGCTTGGTAAAATTGGTCGTTGTTTTATAATTTATTTTGAGTTCATACATTATATTTCTTGAAACATCCACAAGCAATATGATTTTTTTGTTTCTTGTTTTTTTTTTTTTTTTTAATTTTTATTTATTTATGATAGTCACAGAGAGAGAGAGAGAGAGAGAGAGACGCAGAGGGAGAAGCAGGCTCCATGCACGGGAGCCCGATGTGGGATTCGATCCCGGATCTCCAGGATTGCGCCCTGGGCCAAAGGCAGGCGCCAAACCGCTGCGCCACCCAGGGATCCCTTGTTTCTTGTTTTTAAAAAGAGATAAGTCATAGTAGTATATTGCAATGGAACTCCATAATAGTCATTATTGCCTTATCGTTATTTATTTCACCAAAGTAAAACAACTCAAAAATTACTGATAATCAATTCAAATATAAATTTTTCTGAGTAGAGCTTTTCAAAATGATTATATTTTATACTTTGAAGAATATTCACAGTAGAATAACAAAAGAAACACAGAAAAATAAAGGTATTTAAATTAATAATTAAAACTATGTAAACAGAACAAGCATGTCAGTGAAAACAATAGTGCATGGTTTCATAGAACCATGTATATAAAGAACTTATTATATATTAATATTGACTTCTCAAGCAACATAGATTAAAGGATAAAATGTTCAATAAATGGTAGATCAACCTGATAGCCATTTGGAAAAAAAAGCACCTTTTAACACCTCTTCTCTTCATCATAAACATTAGAATTAAACAAGTACAAATGGCTTTAAATAAGAGTGTAGTCCATAATATAATATTGTCATTAGCTCATAGGCTATGTGTATCTGACAGTTTTCTTTGTAGAGAGCATGTGTCAAATAAAGTCACATGTATGCACAGGGGTTGGTACATGTTGGTTGTGGTAGCATACACACTGGTACAATTTTATACTGAAGTAACATGCAAGCCTGCATCTAAAATATACATATGTGAACCATAACCTTCCTAATCAACGATCTCATCATAAGACATTCATTTACACACTTCACTGTGAAGGTTATACAACAGATGGGTTAACTTAGCTACACAAATCTGATCACCGGTGTTTCAGTGATTTAAAATTTTAGCATGTGTAACAAACTTTTTTATTTAATTAAACAAGTAATTTAAACTTCACAAGCTTCAGTACCCCCTTATATACACTGCAAATAAAACCTTTCTCATTGGGATTATATATGTCTGCATGTGTAAAATACTCTGGCATGGAGTAGGCATTTAAAAATGTGAATTTCCTTCTGGTTTTCTCTTCCCTGAGTGGTCTGCTCTCTCCCTCTGGATGCCTAGTAAAAAGTAACAGATTACTTTATCTGAGACTGTTCCATGCAAATAATGGATTTTAATTTTTGATACAGGACAAATGGACACTAATTAATTTGTAATCTTTTTCTCTTAACCTATTAGAATAACCCAAAGAATTCACATAAATAGCAATATTATGCAATACAGCAAGAAAGACCCACAAATCTAACACTCTGATTTATTTATCTGTGCCTGTGGCCCTGACCTGAATGCTTTAGCTTTACTGAGATGAATATGGTATGCACCATACTGAAAGTACAAGAGTCAGAAAATTTGCAATTATATTTCTTTATACTCAGTTTAGTTTTATTAACCCAGAACTGTGAAAAATACCCAGTCACTAAAGCTATTGTTTCAGTTCTTTGCAAGTGCTGTCTTCTTCTGCAGTATTCTTCTAGGACTGTCACTCCTCTCCATTTATCTCCCTAAATCCTACTCTATCTTAATTTCTTAATTTAGACATTATTTCCCAGGAAGTCTTTTGTGATTCTACCAAACCTAGGTAATATACTTATCCTTTCATGTAGTTCCAGAGCACCTTGACCTTCCTCCTCCAAGACATTTCTCAAGTTGTAATGAAACTACTTTCCTCATGTATCTGAACTGCATACTAGACATAAACTCCTTGAGAGCAGGGACCTGCGATATTGTATACCATTGTCTCCTTACTGCTATGCATGTTTCATGGCACAGTGTAGGTATTCAATTAATATTTTTTAAATTGAGGGTCATTAGGAAAAGAAAAAGGATTCATATGGTTTTTTTTTTAATTTTTATTTATTTATGATAGTCACAGAGAGAGAGAGAGAGGCAGAGACACAGGCAGAGGGAGAAGCAGGCTCCATGCACCGGGAGCCCAACGTGGGATTCGATCCCGGGTCTCCAGGATCGCGCCCTGGGCCAAAGGCAGGCGCCAAACCGCTGCGCCACCCAGGGATCCATATGGGTTTTAATCCAATGTCAAATCTGGAAAGAAAAATATGTAAATCTAAATTATAGACTCATTTCAGCCATTCAGAGACTACTTGGACTTTTAAACTATTTTAACATATTAAATTCATTCTCTGTAGTGAGGATTTGATGTTTAAAAGAAATCTAAGTAATACCTTGTGAAAAATTTGCCAGTATGTAAATATTTAATGGACAATTGTATTACCTGCAAACTTACCAACTTGTGATATTTGGAATCAAATACTAAACTAGCTTACCATCACTTATAAACACCAAGAGACTCCAGAAGTATCTCAGTTTTCATGCTTTTAGCAATAGAAATTAGCATAGTAGACTGAAACAAAACAAACCAGTAATGAACAGAGGTGGAGTATAATCTGTCAAGAAGCCATGTGCTGGAAACAGTAGTGTTGAAAGGCTAATTGCAGTTTTTCAGATCTTTGCTGAGCAAAACCTTGTCTTTAAGGGAGATTTGATTGTTTGCAGAGCAAATGATTTTTAGCTTTCCAAAACATCAGTGTATTTGATTTCTGATCTAGGAAACAAATACCACTGTATTCAAACACATTTTAGCAATTCAATGACTGCAACAATTCAAGTAGGAATATTAAGGGGAATTAGACTGTATTACCACTTAGCTTTAGGTCCATGGATTAGCATTCTTAGTCACTTTGTCTTTTAGTATGTAAGGAACACAATTATTGAAATATTGAGCTAATTTTTAAAGTCTTTTTTGCCATTAGAATTGACATACCAGTTTTAGACACTTGTATATAAAAATTTCCTGTAAACATTGTATTTGTCCAACTGCAGTTGTCCTTCTGGGTGATTGGAGTTTGTGAAGATAAATGGTAAACTTACACGTTGATCTTTTTTTATACTTAGCCAGCACCCATGCTCTTCATTTTATTCTATACTGAAGCAAGTTGTCACTAAAATATTGAGGCAAAATGATGAAATTGATGAATATGGAGCTGAAAGCAATCTATCAAATACTAAATATTTATGATTGTAACATCAATTAAAGAAGGAAATGACTAAGTGACCAGGAAAGTTCAGCATCTCTCAGGTGCAATTGTAAGTGCATTAGTAATATATTAAACATGAGAGATATATTACTAAATGATTATCTGTAAAAAATAATCCTATCATTTTCATTGTTCACCACTTTTATTGGTTTTTGAGATTTACTGAATATGTGTTTTAGATAGAAATGTGGTGTGTGGTTCTTGAAATAAAAAAATGCAACAGAAGATTTTCATTATTTTTTTAGAAGCTTGTAATGTAATTAGGAACATTTAAAATATTGAAACCGATTTTCTGTAATTTAAATTGCCATTAGTATGGATCATTCCAGATTACTCTAGTATTATTCCACTTAACAGCTGAAGAAGGGATAAATAGAACAGAAACAGTCAGGTGGGATCAAGAATGAATGGCTTCCTAAAGAAGATGAGGTTTACAGTATGTGTAGTAGATAATATACTTTCCATTGCAAGTAATAGAAAACTCAAGTCTAACCTGCTTAAAAAATAAAGAGGATTTATTGGTTCCTGTATCAAAAAAATCCAGAGGTAGATTTGGTTTTCGAAAAGGATTGATCCTGCAGTACATAATGTCATCAGGATCTGGCTCCATTCCTTTGCAATCTTTTGGCTCTGCCCTCCTCAACGTGTTGGCATCCTATTCTGGCACCCTTCATTTGGTGCCTAAAATAATGATTTCAGAATTCTAAACCTTATACACTCATCCCTCTTTCCAGAGAATGAGTTATCCTGGAATGCAGTCTGAAATTCTCAGAGCACCTTTGAATCTGAACCAATTACTGTGACTGGGGAGGATGGAATGCATATGCCACATCACTGCCATTGAGAAAGAAATTAAATTCCTCAGAAGTACCTGTATCTTAAATGGAAACAAGAGGCTATTAGGAAGGGAAAATGGGGAATAAGTGGTGAGAAGGCAACAATGAACATTGGCTAGACTTGAATTTTAAAGAAGTGAAGAACATAGACTTATAAAGAAGATAGAGTAGGATTGATTCCAAACAGAAGGGGTAATGTGGCAATCCGCAAGTTATGTTGGATCATGAAGATTACCTTAACTCGAATGTAAACAAATAGTGAGATATTGTTGAATTAAATGATTGGAAGTTTGGGATGTTCTTGAAGATTAGCTTAAGGATGTTAATTTTAGAAGTATATCATATGATGGGTCCCTTGGTGTCTAAGTTTCCTCAGGTGAAGCTAATTAATCTTTCTCTCTAACTACCCTCCATGCATATGGCAGCCCGAAAAAAAGCTACGTCAGAAATCCAAGTAAAATTACTAGCATAAACTATTTATTTATTTATTTATTTATTTATTTATTTATTTATTTATTTAATACTCTTAAGGCATTTATTTATTAAAACGTTCTCTGCCAAGATTTCACATTACCTTAAAATTCAAATCAGTCTTTACATTTCTCTACTGAGGACTCCACCTCAGTGTATGACATAAAAGCACCTTCTCCAGCAGTGAGTGTTACCAGCATCCACACAGTGAGCCCCATGGTCAACCTCTCTGTTCCCCAGGTGACCCAACTAGATGTTAATACTGCTCTGCTACAGGGTAAAAGCTCCTAACTCAAGCTCATTGGAAAAGGGGTGAAACTTCTGCAAAGTGCACTTTAAGAGAGGTACTGTTTGCTCATGAAAAGAAAGCAGTGAGTCCTCTAAGAATAATAAAAGGGGATATTTTACAGTTAAACACATGATTTAGAGTGAAGAATTTGAATGTTGCTTTGCTGGTCCAGGCTGTTAATACTCTTCTTGTTCCTCCTGTGGGCCCCCTTCAACAGGTATCACAAAGCCTTCATCTGTGGCATAGAGAATGTCCACGATCCTCTGCAATACAGGGTTGTTTTCCCCTTCGTTCTCCTGGCAAACCAATTCAATGTTTCTTAGCTTTCCAAAGTAGAAATCTCTCTCTTTCTCCAAGTCTTCGACAGTAAGTTTCAACACATTGACCTGTTGCATCAATTCAGCTGCTTCATCATCCACGTTGCCCACACCAGGATTCTTTCGCACCACACCCGGGCCAGCCTTAGGGGTTGCAGTAGTTCTGTGTGTTGCAATGGGGCTCTGTGGAGCTGCACTGCTAGAGCCCGGCTTCGATTCCGTCTTCGTCTCGTTCAAACCGCCCGCCCCGGCCCGCCCCACATAAACCTTTTAGTTATGAGAAAAACAATAGTTTTAGGGAAGGCAGAAATTACCTGAGTGCAGATGTCATGGACAAAGAGATTAAGTATAGCTTTTTGCAGTATGAATTTGAACAGTACTGATAGTTGTATGTGCAAATTCCTCAACTCCCACTAACAAAAATGCCATAGAACTGATCTCTGATCTCACCTTGGCATAAGCTGTGTACAGTTTGGGTTGTTGATGTCTCACAATTGATGGTATTTTAAAGTTGAGTAATAGAAAATTTGCTGAGCATCATCTTAAAACCAAAGAGTATACTCCCTGTGAAAGGTAGAAGGGCTTTGATGGAAAAGAATGTATGTTTTCCCTGTCTACCATCTAAGAGGGTATCATAATACAGAGAGTAAGATCTAATGAGACAGATCTTGGACTTTGTTGAAGGAAAAAAAAAAAGTCTTCTTGTATCACTGTGATGCTTCCACTTTAGACTAGGAACTGTAGATTGATTGATTGATTGATTCATTCATTCATTCATTCATGAGAGACACAGAGAGAGAGGCAGACATAGGCAGAGGGAGAAGCAGGCTTCTCACAGGGTCCCAATGCAGGACTCAAAACCTGGACCCGGGATCACGCCCTGAGGTGAAGGAAGACGCTCAACCGCTGAGCCACCCAGGTGTTCCTGTAGATATATTTGACGTAATCCCAGTATTGGGAGTAAGCTGGTTCTTTAACTCATCGTGACAGCATTGGAGATGAAGGAGAGTCTGATGAAGACTACTGAGGAAAACGCTTAGCCTATTTCCTCTGAGAGTAGTGACATCTAGTAGTCCTTATAAGTAATTCACTATATTTGCCTTCCATTTTACCCAAACCTTTAGTAAAATATATGTATTTTAAATGTATAGTTTGATTTTTGCTGAACTATAGTGAATTGGAATGGACTTATGTTAGGCCTGGAACAGAGTAAGCCAAGGGATTCTTCTGACTTTGCCCTTGATGCCAGAGCAATGTTATAGTGGTGGTTCCCCATTGTAGAGAGATATGAAAAATGGAGCCATTATCTTAGAAGGATCAGTAGTAGCAACGACAGTGGTGAGATGACCTGGTGGGGAGACCAAGGAAATGAAATATCCCTGAGTACAATAAGGTATTGCAGGAGTATCACTGAGTAGAAGCAAGGGGACTCTCATAAGTAGCAGGGAAAACTCTGATAGGGATTATTAAATAAGAATGTGAATTTATAGTGTACCCAAAGGCTGGTGGGGCCAGAACATTTTGCTAATATAAGGAACCTAATAATGACATAATAACAGTAATGGAGGAACATTGTACAATACTATTAACCATGTATAGAATTGATCAGAGGGCAAAATAAACTAAAGATCAGGAGGATGAGTGGAAGAGTGAATGAGAAATATATCAGATTCTTGAATTTTAAATTCCTCTTTAAGAATCTGTAGGATTTAGAGTTGACTATAATATGTCTTGTGTGTGGTATTAAGCTAACAATAATTGAAAACAAAGAGTTGAATCTAGAGAAGAAAAAGAAATGAGAGAATGGGCTGTATGTTTTCAGTTATTTTTTCATTGGTTGCCCACATATTTCAATCTAGATCTGGAAGTGCCATAAAGTCTTCCATTTCAAGGACACTGCCATTATTCTTAAACACCCCCTTTTACATGGCCTTTACTTTGCCTAGAAGCGGAGCTTGATCAAAAAAACAAAACAACGATAAAAAAACAAAACAACGTTTCCTTATGCCAGCCGTGTTCATAATTCCTTTACATTATAGAAGTAATTTTAGGAGATAAATAGAATATCCAACACCATTTCGGTGCCCATTTGTATTTCTATATGTCAGATGAATTCAGGCTTGTGTGTGTGTGTGCGTGTGTGTGTGTTAAGTGTGTCCTGTATGTTTTTTAGTCAAGTACTGTGCTGAATCAGAGGGGTGACTGAAGAGTTGGGTGGGCTTGCTATGACAAGAAGACAGCAGTTTGACATGTGGCGATATCTGAGATTTAACATCAACAATTACTTTTGACAAATTTTGAATCACTTGTTAATTTACAGCTATCCACGTGCTTCATTAGCTAAAGAATATTTAGCTCCAATTTCAGGGATCATTTTCAGTTTTAGTAATTATAATCATTCTATGATTAAATTTTGATCATTTATCTCTAGGTCCATGTTACAGAAAAATGGATTAAATATTATGTGTAATCATAGTAAAGTGACTTTTAAATAATTTATTCACAATAGAAAATTAAAATATATTTCCAAATAGAAGTCCTTTTATTGCTAGTATAAGAATTTTACTTTTTAATTAGCATAAAAATATTTAATATATTAGCCAAAAGCTATTTCAGATAACATTCTCCTTTCAGATTCTGCTTCTTTAGAAGATTTAGATATTTTTTGCTAAAATATCTTTATTAGAGATATAATCTTAAAATTCTTTAAGTTGTTGAATGATGGTAAGTTGATTGTTCTTATTTTATCTAATGTTAACATGTGATAAAAGATCTTTCAAGGTATTTAAACTTTAAATTGTGCATGAATATTTATTTGAACAGCTTGATGATATTTTATACTCATAAGTATAGCTCTCTAAAAAAATGAATTTGAAGATTTCTTTTGCTAATCCTTTTGTATTTATTGTATTTGGTAGGAAAAACTCAACAAAAGCACACATTGTTTACAAATTTCACATAAAACTTGGTGGCCTAGTTGCTTGTTTAGAGGTAAAGTTGTTCTCTCTTCTTTCCTTTCTCTTTATGCCCCTGTCTTCTCCCTTCTTCCTTCCCTCCTCTTTTCATTAATTGAAAATCTCCACTGCTATTGGGAGATAAGAATGCCAGTCACAATGTTATAATATAGAGGTGTCTCAGAGAGCTATGATTTTATATTGTCATGTGGAAACGATTAGAAGCATGGATGGCATTTTCCTTGAGGGCATGGGGCCTGTCTGTTTTATGTATTACATGCCCTGTGCTAATATACAACATAATGAGCACCTTCATTATAAACTCCAGTAAAATAACCATGTAAAAATGATCCTGAATCTCACTTTTGATTGCTAATGTATGCTTATAATAAAGTTTAGGAATTTAGATTCCTTGATTCCTTTACAAGTTACTTTCAGAGTCTTTTCCTTGGTCATTTTAGTTATATCAGTTATTTCTAGTATTTTTTTTAAATTAAGATTTCATTTCTTTTTAAAAATATAACCTTGGAATTTCCTGGACCTTGGCATCTGGAAACAAATTTCAAAATTTTGAAGTGGTCTTTAGGTTTCCCTTTTTTTTTTTTTAATGTTAAAGTTCAATTTTAAGTGCATTATAGTTTCTTCCTATTTGAAGAATCAAATTGCTTGTAAGAATACATCACTAAAATGTTAAATATTAAAATATGATAATGAATAGATGATTTACTTTCTAAAGCCTGTTTTGATCTGTTCTTTGCTTTGCTGGAACAAACATCTATCTAAGCAATGAGTCAGTACAAATTATAAAAATGTACTCATTTTCCTTATGCTCTTAAAATGAAGGTATAAAAGGGAATGATTTAGATTAAAAATCAGCTCACAAATTAATGTAGTTGACGTATTCATCACTTTCCTTATATGAGATCAGTTTTCTAGTAATCTAGAAGTTTGGGTTGTGCTTGACAATCTGTGTGTAAGTTTGAATATCTAATTACCCATTTAAAATATCAGAAACATTTTTACCTTTTTAAAAACAGGGATCCCTGGATGGCGCAGCGGTTTGGAGCCTGCCTTTGGCCCAGGGCGCGATCCTGGAGACCCGGAATCGAGTCCCATGTCGGTCTCCCTGCATGGAACCTGCTTCTCCCTCTGCCTGTGTCTCTGCCTCTCTCTCTCTCTCTGTGTGACTATCATAAATAAATAAAAATTAAAAAAAAAAACATTGTCACCTTCTCAAATTTAAGATGTTTATATTCAAAGTTTATTCAGAAGGTATAGATTTAAAGGTTGTGGAATTATGACCATTTGTTATTTCTTTAGCTCGAAATTCCTAGTAAAGGAAAGTAATAATTGGGATATTTTCCCCTTAGAGCCAGAGAAAATAATACATATTGTTATTTTAAAAGTCCCTTCAGACACCAAAACTATCAAATACTTGGCATTCAAATTTAGGGTCTCTAGTATTGAAAACATTTTAAGAACATGAATTACCAAAAGACTTAGAATTGCAAATGCTGAAGGAGACAGGAGTTTCCATAATTCAGAATAAAGAGTGCTAACATTATCACAGCCAGTATAATTATAAATAAGAAATTTTTGCAGATTTTATTTATGAGAACAACGTTCACAATAGCAAGGATTGAAAATTCAACTATCAAAAGTTGGGAAGTTGGGAACCATCTGATTTCCCTTTACCTAAGCAATAACCAAAATACTCATCTCCAAAGACTCAGTTAAATTTTTATTGACATTTCAGATTTATTGGCAATGTATGTAAACATTCAGAGATGTACCATGTGAAATTCAAATTTATTTATTTATTTATTTATTTATTTATTTATTTATTTATGATAGAGAATGAGAGAGAGAGCACGAGGAGGGGAGCAGAGAGAGAGAGGAAGAAGCAAGCTCCCTCCTGAGCAGTCAACTCAACTCCAGGCTGGATGTAGGACCCCAAGATCATGACCTGAGCCAAAGGGAGATGCTTAACTGCCTTAGACACCCAAGTGCCTCTAGCATGTGAAATTGTAAATAGTACCTGCACTATGTCAAGGGAGGGAGGATATAGAGTTATAATAACAGTTACTATGCAAAATTTTTGAGTATATATATATATATATTGTTTTTATGATTTTATTTATTTGAGAGAGAAAGCTTGAGCAAGCAAGCACAAGGAGGTGTGGGTGGTGAGGAACAGGGAGAGCAGGAGAAGGAGAAGCAAACTCCAGGGAGCCTGATGCAGGACTCAACTCCAGAACCCCGAGATCATGACCTGAGCTGAAGGCAGAGGCTTAACCTACTCATCTGCCGAGGCACCCTTTAAGTATATTTTTATACACTTGAAAAAAAGATCTACTTTTATAATATAAACACAATCTTTAAATATATTTCAGTAAATCCTATATATTCAAATAAATATATAAACATAGTTTTTTCTTCTTTTACCTATGCTTATTAGCACCCAGGCCTTCCCACAACTTATTCTGGTGGATTGAATTTTGTAGTTTTCTTAAAAATCTCTGAAATAGCGTTTTAATGCATGAGAAACAATAATTATTTTTTGGTTAATGTGGAAAAAGTACTAAGTTTCAAATTTAGTTTTGCTTTGTTCATCTTATATTTTGATAATATGATATATATATTGTCACAAGATTTAAAAAAAGGAAGAAAATATGTGTCCAAATTTGTACTTCTGATAGTGTGTGCCTCAGTTTTGAGATAGTGCATTTAGTGCATTAGATTCTGTTAGTGTGTGCATGTTTACCATCAGGTAGGGAAGTTAGGTAATTCGATTTCTCTTTGGGGTACAGGTGATTCCTTACACAATGCAGAGCACAGGTAAATATGAACTTGGAGACATGATTCTAATAGAGCAGATTGTTTATCTAATTGCTTGAGAACTATTTGCAAATAGCAGTAAATGTGTTGGGCTGCTATTATCCTCTATCAGTATGCTCTCTCTTTAGACAAAGGTTGTGATAAATTCGAATCATGTCACATTATTTGTACTTCCTTCAATATGCTGTGCACTTTGATTCTTTTCTGCTGTTCCATCCAAGTTTCTTCTTATCTCTAATAGTCAGTTATACATATTCCAAATTGATTTTTCTTAGATGAAGTCATCCCTGATCCAGCTGCGGGCAAAATTAACTAAAATTTATTTAATTATTTAAAAAATTATTTGTTTACTTCTAGATTATATTTATTATAAGGTCATTTTCTATATCCAATCTCTTTTTATTTTTATTTTTTTAAAGATTATTTATTTATTTATTCATAGAGACACACAGAGAGAGAGAGGCAGAGACAGGCAGAGGGAGAAGCAGGCACCATGCAGGGAGCCTGATGTGGGACTCGATCCCGGGACTCCAGGATTACACCCTGGGCTGCAGGCGGCGCTAAACCGCTGCGCCACCTGGGCTGCCCCAATCTCTTTTTAAAATACTTATACCATTTTCTGTCTCCAGTCCCTCTTTTACATATTTATGAATAAAATAATTTAATGTCTAATAATTTTGTATTACTTGCAACTCACACGTATAGTTCTAATTTATTTCTATTCATTGCTTGCTATTCAGTTTTAGTATTTTTCTATAGAAAATTGTACCTTTTTATTTCTCAATTTTTCTTCCTAAGTCTTGTCTTAGACCTTTGCCCTTGAATTTCAAAAGTGGAAAATTTTCCTTTGCTGTTCCATTATAAAAACAAATAGGAGCACCTGGGTGGCTCAGTTGGTTAATCGTCCAACTCATGATTTTGGCTCAGGTCATGATCTCATGGGGGGTGAGATTGAGCCCCACATGCAGATCTGTACTAAGTGCAGTCTGCTTGAGTTTCTCTCTCTTTCCTCCTCTCCGTCTGCTCCCTACTGTGCTTGCTCTGTCTCTCTTTCTTTAAAAATAAATCTTTAAAAAAATTAAAAGAAAATTTAAAAATAAACAAACAAAATCCCTCAAACTCTTTCTTACTGAGAACCTGTAAAAGTCCTTGTATTCATAGATACTCTATATTTCCAATAAGAATTCAATCTTAAGAAAGATTATTGGCCTCCCTTTTTGTATGTTTGTGCACCACAAACTAGGAAGACACTTTTTCCTTGTTTCATAGCTTCATGATCTAATGTCAGCTATAGTCCCCAAACCAGTTTTTCAGCAGCATGCTGCTTAAACCTAATGCCCTTGCCTCCCATTCATCTTAGTTGAAACAGAATTATTGACAGAAATGATTTCTGGAGGGAAATTAAGAATAATAATTAATGTGATGCCCCTTACAGTAACTAAATAGCATGTCTATCTTTATTTGTTTTGTAGGAGACATGGTAACTCCATCCAATTTAAATGAATTGGTGTAAAATTTGAAACAGGGACTCTCAACTCAGAGACCTCATTATACAAGGATGATACTATGTTACATTTAAGTAGCACCTGTTGAAAATTAACACTTAATAGGGTACAATTACTTAACAGTTTCCTCCAGAGGAAAACTGCCTTACCTCTTTAATTCGATTCACTTTGCCTAAAAGAATTTGATGTATATTATTCAATCTCTTAACAGAGGCAAAAATACTTGTTCATTAGAAAGTAAACACATTGGTTGTTTAGCAATCATGTTACACAGCAGAAACTTATTTTTCCCCTATGGACTTTTGTTTCAAATACTTGTTTGCATTTTATGTTGAGTTTATATGTCACAGAATGAATTCTTCAACCCCAAATACATCTGTTAGGGTTAAAGGACTAAATAAAATCAAATTTATTTATTCTAAAAATTATTTATATTTTAGTTGACATATCCGTACAGATCATTTAAAAGGTCAGATAGTACTTCAAAGCTTGTAACAAGACAGTAACGAGTCTCCTAACCCACTGTTTCCTTCTAAATTCCCCCTCCCCAGGACTGATGTTCAGTGCATATACCTTGGCATGGCCTTACCAGTTGTTTATGGACAGAGAGTATTGGATTAATTGGTGTCTATATGTTATTGGTTGTTAAATATTTTCAATTCAATCATGTTCCTATCTATCCCCAATTCTCAGTCCCTAGAACCAATTACTTTCAATTCTTTTGTGAAGAATAGAGATAAGTAATAACAAACCACACAAAGGAAAAATGAGGCCATTATTTATTCCAGAAAAAAATCAAAAAGTTACACAAGAAGGAAAATACAATTACGATAGAGTTAGCAAACTAACATCATTTATATAGCTATAATAATGTTAACTCTGAATATTGATTTATCTCAGACCTAGTGTATAACTATATAGAGAGAATTCAAGAAAGGGTATTGTGTGGGGATGACATAAAAGTGGCAAGGTAGCTTAAGTCGGTTAATAGATAGTATCTAAAATTGATGAAGTAGCCAAATAAACATGTAACAAATTATTTAGAAATATGAAAGAAAATAGCAGAAGAAACATCTAAAGAATTCATTTCCTCTCTGCTCAGTTGGAAATACACTTTTTCTATTCTTTTAGTGATTACCCTAGAAGTTGGAATTTGCATACTTAATTCATTAATGTCCAGATATACTTAATACCTTTGTTTTCTCAGACACTATGAGAACTATAGAACATTTTATTTTCATTTACTGCTCCATCTTCAGACTTACAGGTTGTTGATTTGTGTATTTTAATTTTTAACCACAGAAACATGCTTGTTTTATATAGCCATTGCTCATTTGTCACTTGCTTTGCTCTTCATTTCTGGGATCACTATCCTTCTGCCTATGGTACTTCCTTTAGAGGTTTTTGATGATGCAGTTGTGTTTTGACTGGGGTGAGAGACAGAGTCATGCTGGACTTGAGACTCTTGTATGCAGAAAGAATCTTACATTGAAGCATTTTTAAGTAAAATAGAAGAGCTTTTCTGGTTGTATGTGGTTAGACACCTTGGATTTACTTAGCCTGTGAACTCTGATCCTGTTTTGGCCTCAGTTTTCTCATCTGTAAATTGAAGCTACAGGAAAAAAAAAAAAAAAAAAAAAGGTCCTTTTCTAGTCAGCAGTTCTCCATTATTTAAGATCTCTTTAGTCTGTAAATATAATTTATCAATTCATCACTATCCATAAGCATAATGATCTATTTTTTTGATTCATATATAATTTCTTTACCCACTATCTCCTCAAAGCAATATCCAGAGGGTAAAAAAGAGAAGGGAGTAAATTACCAGATTTGGGATGTAACATTTTGCCAGTGATTTCTGTCTTTATTTCATACTTCATTATTTGTAATGTTAGAAGGAGGGTGGTAAAACTAGGGTCTGTATTTCACTCTGTCCCAAAGGTTTGAGGGGCTCTCATAGTATCACCAAGCAATACTAACATGTCTCTCAATCCTAAGGGGCAGCATTCACATTGTTTTCTATGTGCATGGTGCCCTCTGGAATTCCAGGAACTTCAAAAAATTTATATCTTGGCTTTTGATACATTTTGAATTTATAGTCTTTGGAGTTGTATAATATGGCACAAGTCTCAAGTGAGAATTCACCTGCCCAAGGTAAAGCCTTGCACAATTTTTTTTTTCTTAATGATACTAAAAAAGAAAGCCTCTAGAGGAGAAAGATGACAAAGAAAGAGTAATGTTTATTAGGAGTGAGAAACCAAGAGATTTTGATTACCGTTTATAGGTCTGGTTGTTGAGAGCTAACTTCAGGCAAGCATGAGATACAAGCTTAATTATATGGCATGGTAATCTCCTAAAATCATTATGGCAGCATCCCATAACAATAGGCATATAGTACTTGTCACATCTGTGTTTTCATTTTTGTGAGTTTACCTAATCCCCAAAGGGGGAAAAATACAACAAAATTTCTCCCCCCCTCTTCCACCTCCTGCCTGAGAATTTTTTGTTGTTGTTGTTGTTTTGTCAAGACAGGAAAAAAGCATTGTTGATGCAGCTGTGTCCTCACAGTGGATGATGCAACTGAGTCAATTTTTTACTAGTAATTTCACTGAAGGTCATTTTTTTTGAAGGATGGAATTTTTACAATCAAATTGTGTTTTTTTCCTCCTATGCTGTAGTTAGAAGACCAGGTATACTGAAAGGCTATGCTAGTGATACACTTATTCCTAATTTTCTATCTGTGGATTTCTTCACAGTTGTGGGCTTTTGGAAATATATGGCAATTATGTCATTGATTTTATTCCATTTTTTTTCTGAAGATTTTTCATAATCTCCTTTAGAAAAAGGTGAAAGAATTTGATGTGATATATTATAAGGGAAAAGTAACTTTCCCAATCAAAGTTACTATTCCTAGCTCTTAATCCTTATAGGGGAGTAGGGCACCTACTTTTCTATTAGCTTTGACTTTTGCCACCTACATTTCTATTCTTTTTTTTTTTTTTTTTTTTGTAATGGTACCTCATTTGATTTATCATTTATCCATTCTGGAGACACCTTCAGGTCCTTACATTTATGTAATGAGTTTTCTATCCATTTCTTCTAATTCTATACTGATCCATTTTCATTTGAATAGTTAAACAGTTAAAAATCTGACTGGATTGCTGTCGCATTTTAAAATAAAAAAATATGCACTCTTGTTCTGGCTAAATAAATTGAAATAGACATACTTCATGATGTCTGTTTCCTTATTTTTTGCTAAGACAATGTATGTTTGAATATGCAAGAAATTTAAACAGAAGTGTTTTCTGTTAGCTGTGTCCATTATTTAGTTTATTTGAAATGCAGTACAAACTCAAATATGTGTACAAATATCTAGATTTCCTTCATAACCTTCACACTATTTAAAGCATATTTTTTTAGTCATTTTTGTCTCAGACTACCCTTTAGTGGTTAAGTGTGTAGTGGAAATAAAATTGTAATATCTTTCTCACTTATTAGCTTTTTCCTTTTTTAAAAAACCCTCAAATTCAGATTTATTGTTTGAATACTATATATGATCCTGCCATTATGAAATTTTACTGCTTTACTCTTACTGAAATAAGTGCAGTCATATTAGAGATGACTAATGTGCCATTTAATGACAATAGTATATTTTATATTTCTATCCATGTTTTAAATATTTTCAAATATAAATTATGCACACGTTGTCTTTAAAAATTTCAATATTGTTTATAAGGGTACATTAAAAAGTACCTTCTTTCATAACATGTAAATATTTGTTAACTGTCTTCTGGTAATTTATTTCCCCCTTCTCAGTTTCAGTAGTTCTAAATTTTGGTTCAGTGGTCCTTACAGTTTTAGAGAAACTGCTTTCATTCTGATTCCAGGAATGGAGTATGTAGACTAAAATAAATACCTCATCCCATACTCCTAACTTAATTCAGGGTTAGTGTGTGACTTAAGCTGTTCCAATTTCAGTAAATAACAGGCGTTTTGCTAGGGATACTGGGATTAAGAAGCTTAATCTCTCATTATTATTAGTTTTTAACAAGTAATATATAACATATAGAGGTATCTGATCTGAAGAGGTAGGATAGATCACAATGAAGATCAATACCACACGTATTAGGCTGCATTAATTTATGATGTATCTCTCAAATATAGTTGCTATACCAACAAACTTATAATGATTGCTCTCGTTACATGTCAGCTTCCATTCACTGCTGATCAGTTGACAACTCTGCTCTTTTTCCATATGTCTTTTTCATTTGAGGATTTAGACAGAAGTTGCAGTTCCAATTTGGGTATGCAGTTCTCATGGTATAAATAAGAGCTTGTAAGTGAGCCCAACCACTCTGGTGCTCAGAACTTATTCTCGGTCATGGCATACTTCACATCCACTCATCTTCCATTAGCCAGAGCAAATCACACAGCTAAGCCTAAGATTAATTGGACAGGGTAATTAGGATATTAATGAGTAAAGTCAATTTTCCTTTATGTCTAGCTAGTATATAACTTTCTGGAATTTTGAACCTACCAGGAGGTAATGGTTATTAAAAAAGTAAAGTACAGTTAAATGTTATTAAAAGTTAGATTTTAGTTTTAATTACTGGAAGAAAAATGATGTCATTTTAAATAATGATTTGTCTTTGCTTTTAATGAGAGAAATATGCAGTAAGGGGTTCTGAAACATCCAGTGAAACTTCTCTAAATTTACCAAATGTTTCTCCAGATGTATATAAGTGTCAAATTAAACTTGCAAATTATTTTGCCTCATGTAGGTTTTTTAATTGAAGAATCACTCATTTTCTTCTTCCCTCAAAATTCCTGATGTTTGGCAGCTGATAATCCTGTAGAGGAAAACTTACTTTCAATAAAGTAATGTACTTGTCTTTCTAGTATAGCAATGGTCTTGCAGCTTCTAACATATAGATGTGGTGGTGAATGGCACCTATTTTAAAGAATGCTTTTATGTTTTTTTATCAATAGTTTATATGAATTAAAATTTCACTTAAGTCATATTTTTCTTTTTAAAATGAAAAAAAAATTGAAATGCAAATTTAAAATTCTTAAAGCATATGCAAGTCCAGACTTAATCTCTTGCTTGTTTAAATATAATTTCCTAAAGCAAACTCGCCAAATATCTGTCTGAAAATTGTGCCTGAAATTTTGTTACACGAATTAATGACAGAAGCTGTGGAGAAGATGATTTTATTGCTTTGTATATTAGTTTTTTAAAAAATTAACAGTTATATAATCAGATGGTGGGAGGTTTGGAATTAGGTAAAAGGAAAAAAGTCATGGAACTAACCAGGAAGTAGAGGGATAAACAGAAGTTGATTCTGCTTAATTTATGATGATAAAGGTATCAGGTGGTTCACATAAACAACGTGAAGGATAAGAACCAGAACTGAGTAAGATCTAAGGAAGTCTACCTAGCCAAGATCTTGCTACAGGAATCGTTTGCTTACGGTATCGCTACTGTTATAATTGCCACTGGGCTTGTGACACTGCTGGCCCTGTTGCCATTGGACCCACTAGCTGATATGCTACTGAACTCCACATCTTTGAATGTTTGCTTTATGCCATAGAACCTCTAACTGACCCATTATCTTTATGTAACTTCTCCAAAGTTCATTTTTCTGGATAGCAGCTACTAATTGGTTGCATTGTGTCACATGCTTAATTCTAGCTGATATAAAAGAGACACATTTTCACATATTGTAGTTGTGGGAGGCAATTGCTTGACATACTGTATATTTGCACATTGGGCAGACAAGACAACATACTTGTCTACCACTGTCATTTGTAATTTTATCACACAAAAATAGGATCATTAGCATTTTTGTTTTATTCCAGTCATTTTTATTATAATCAGCACACCAAATGAAACAAGTTTTCGTAAAAAAACTCAGCTTGGTAAAACAAATCAAAGAAAGAAATGGAGCTATCTACATCATATATGACAGACCAGTGTTAATAATATCAATATGTAAAGAAATTGTAAAATCAATGTCAAACATTCAGTTAAAAATTAACAAAGGATCTGAACAAGCAATTCATAAAGGTAATTAAAGTAGCTATTAAACATGTGAAAATATGTCAACATAACTTATTATGATATTGAAGGATATACATGCAAAACAATGATGTGGTAGATGACACAAGCAAATATTAAAAGATTAATAATATTCAGTGCAGATAAGGACATGAAGAAACTGGCATTCTTATAGTAAACTGATACTTCCTTTTTTTTTTTAAGATTTTATTTATTTATTCATGAGAGACACAGAGAGAGAGAGAGAGAGAGAGAGAGGTAGAGACACAGGCAGAGGGAGAAACAGGCTCCATGCAGGGAGCCTGAGGTGGGACTCAATCCCAGGTCTCCAGGATCAGGCCCTGGACTGAAGGCGGCGCTAAACCACTGAGCCACCCGGGCTGCCCTAAACTGATACTTCCTAAGAGAAAGTTTGTTAATAGGATTAAATCACTAAAATATATGTCTGTTTTAACACAGAAATCAGAAAAAATGTGATTTTATTTTTTTAATTTTTATTTATTTTTTAAGTAATCTCTACACCCATTGTGGGGCTTAAACTCACAACCCCAAAATCAAGAGTTGCACACTTCACTGACTAAGCCAGCCAGGCACCCCAGAAAAATGTGATTTTCGATCACAGTGAGCTATCATAACATATGCGTCAAATCGTCATAAGTTAAGTTGCCAGAAATACGAAGTGTTGGTAAGAATATGAAGGAGTGGGACCATGTGTACTCTGTTGGTGGTTTTAAGCTAGTTATAACCACTGTGGAAAAGAATTTGACACAATCTAGGAAAATTAAAGAGGTATACATCCTATGAGTTTTAACAATTCCACTTTTGTTTGTATACTCTAGAATTTTGTATATGTGTGTCATGTTTTCTTAGTAGCCTTAGGGACCCAAAAGTGGAAACAACTCAAATGTCCATCAACTCAAATGTTCATCAATAGTAGAATAATATTTTGGAATATTCATGAAATAGAATACTATAGAATACATCCCCTAATATTGATGAACACATATGTAAAATGAAGTGAGGGAAGTAAGTCAAAAGGATGAGTGCATCATGATTTAAAGTTTATACAATTGAAAATCTGTAAAAAATAAAATCATTATTTAGGGATTCATAAATAGCAAAACAGAAAAAAATAAATTATTCATAGAAATCAAAATAATAGTTATTGCTAGTGGGAAGGAAGAGAAATGTAATTACGGAGGGACACAGGTTTCTAAGACACTGACAGTATTCTATTTCTAAAACCGGAGCTGGTTATAATTATTTTGTGATTTCCTCACATGCTCTGTATACATTATTAAAATATATTTTAAAATTAAAAACATTTAGAATAAAACTTTGGAGGAAAATGCAATAATTATATCTGTAAGCTCCTCTCACTTTTTCTTTATCTGGTACTGATGGTTCCTAGTAGGTGTAGAAGGGTTGTGTGTTGGAGAAAAGGAAAGTGGTTTTAGTTGGAGGAGAATGTACAGCTGAGATACTCCCAGACAGTCCCTCAACTCAGTTGAGAAATGGGTAACTAAAATTCTCAGTCTCTAACATGAGAGAACACATGTGAGAGGCAAACAGCAGACCGAAATTATAATACCTATACCAGATAAAATAAAAAAAGATATTAAGGCTATATATTCTGAGTTGTTTGGTGGAGTGTTCTATAAATGTCAATTTGATCCAATATGTTAATGATATTTTTTAGTTCTCCTATATCCTTTGTTTTTCTGTCTATATATCATTGACAGAGAAGTCTTGAAATCTCCGGCTATAATTGTGGAGTTATATGCTCTTTTAATTTTGTCAATTTTTGCTTCATGTCTTTTATAGTTCTGTTATGAGGAACATGCAAATTCAGGATTGGTATATCTTCTCAGTAAACTAAAACTTTTATTGCTATATAATGTTCTTTATCCCTGGTAACTCCTATAAAGGTTACTTCATCCGATTTTAATATAGCCACTTTGATTAGTAGTTGATAGTTATCTTTGTACGTTATTTTACTTTTACCCCACCTATATTATTTTATCTGAAGTGAGTTGTTTATAGACAATATATAGATGGGTCATGTTTATTTATCTATTCTGACAATCTGTCTTTTAATTGCATGCTTAGATCATTTAAATGTAATGTAATTTTTTTATATGTTTGTTTAGGTCTATCACTTTTTTATTTGTTTTACGTTTATTCTTTTTGTTTTTTCCCTCTGCTTTACCTTTCTTGCCTTCTTTGGGTTATTTGAAATTTTTAGCATTCACTTATATTTTGTGATTTTGACTATATATCTTTTGTTTTTTTCCCGTTGCTCTAGAGATTATAAAATATTTACTTTTCATTTTACTTAGAATCCATATTTTACAATTTCCATTGTAATATAGGTTCTTACTCTCCTATGTCTCCCATGTATGCTATAGATTGCTTATGTATCTACATAAATTCAGAATATCTTTAGTTCACCTTTCACTCCTGCAGGGTATATTCACTGGATATAGAATTCTGGGCTGACAGTTCTTTTCTTCCAGAACTTTAGAATGCTGTGGCTTTTTTTTTTTTTTTTTTTTTTGGTTTGTGTGGTTTCTGATGAGAAATCCCCTCTGTGTCATTGTTCCATCAATGTGTTGTTTTTTCTGGCTGCCTTCAGAATTTTTTTGTCTGTAGTTACAGTGATTTGATTATGACATGTTTGGATATGGATTTCTTTGGGTTCATTATGTTTTAGGCTCACTCAGCTCTTTGAATCTAAAAGACCCTTTGCTTAATTTGAGATGTTTTTGACAAACTTCTTCAAATATTTTTTCAGGTCTACATATTCTCCTCTCTGTAACTCTTATGACACTAATGTGTCTCTTTTTTTGTTGTTGTTGTCCTGTAGTTTCTATGACTCTGCTCGTTTTCAAAAACTTGATTGAATAATTTATGTTGATAAGTCTTCAAGTCTATTGACTCTTTTGTCATCTCCATTCTTGCTATTGAGTCCATTCACTGATTTTTTTTCTACAGCTATCGTATTTTCAATTCTAAAGTTTCCATTTAATTCTGCTTTATATCTTCCATTGCTTTCACAAGACTTTCTATTTTAAAAATCATTTTAAGAGTGTTCAAGATTGCTAATTCAAGCATTTTATAAAGGTTCCTTTAAAATCTCTGTGAGATTATTTCAACATCTGTGTCATTTTGGCGTTGGCATCTGTAGTTTGTCTCTTCCCTTAAGAGATGAGCTTTTCCTGATTCTTCATATGCAAATTAATTTTGGATTGCATTCTAGACATTTGGAATATCATAAGATTCTTGATCTTATTTAATCCTATTGAGAGTCTCAAAATGTATGTTTTAGCAGAAAATTATGTTCAGGCTACATGTTCTGCATTGCCTTCTGTAAGCTGTGTTTCTAATAGCAGCTCCGTTTTTGAAGGTTTGTAATTCTTTTTGAATATCTTCTCTGTACCATCCAGTGTTCATTTTGGAACTTGGATAGTGGTCTGCCCATTACTCAGTTCTCAATTTTTGTTTTTCTAATGAGGATAAGAGTCACACCTGTAGAGCTGGGAATGAACCTTGATGTTCATAGACAACATTTTGAGTTGTTTTTTGAGTTCTTTTTTTTTCAGACCAGAAATTTGGTATTGCAGTTACTCTACTCATTGCACACTTCAAGTTCTGAGCCTGTATTCAGTTCCAAGTGATGTGAGGACAGAAAGAAAATACAAGTAGTGAAGGTTAACCCCACTCACTTGGAACCACAACTTTACCAAACAGAATAAGGCCCACCTCCTTCAGAATCTTTTCATTTTTTAAAATTCCAGTGTACTTATTGTACAGTGTTATATTAGTTTCAGCTATACAATATAGAGTGATTCAACTCTTCTGTACATTATTCAATGCTCATCCCGATAAGTGTACTCATAATCTCCTTCACCTAAACCTCTCTTTTTACAAGTCTTTTTTGGCTTGTTCCTTTTTCTCTTTGTTTATATGCTTCTTAAATTCCACATGAGTAGAATAATATGCTATTTGTCTTTCTCTGATTTATTTCACTTAGCATTATACTCTCTAGCTTGGTCCATGTTATTGCAAATGGCAAAATTTCATTCTTCTTTATGGCTGAGTAATATTCCATTTTATATACATACCACTTCTTTATCTGTTCAACTATTGATGCATACTTGGGTTGCTTCCATAATTTGCCTATTGTAAATAATGTGATAAACATAGGGCTGCATATATCTTTTTCAATTCTTGTTTTTGTATTCTTAGGGTAAATACTTAATAGTAGAATTATTGGATCATATGGTTCTATTTTTTAATTTTTGAGGAAACTCCATACTGTTTTCTACAGTGACTGCACCAATTTGCATTCCCACCAACAGTGTGCAAAGGTTCCTTTTTCTCTACATCCTCACCAGCATTTGTTTCTTGTGTTTTTGATTTTAGTCATTCTGGCAATGGTTTTGATTTGCATTTCCCTAGGATGACTGTTATTGAACATCTTTTCATGTGTCTGTTGGCCATCTGTATGTCTTCTTTGGGGAAATGTCTGTTCATGTCTTCTCATTTTTAATTTGATTATTTGTTTTTTTGGTGTTGAGTTTTATCAGCTCTTTATATATTTTGGATAATAACTCTTTATCAGATACATCATTTGCAGATATCTTCTCTTATTCAGTAGGTCATCTTTTAGTTTTGTTGACTATTTCCTTTGCTGTGTGGAAGCATTTTATTTTGATGTAGTCCCAGTATTTATTTTTGCTTTTGTTTCCCTTGCTTCCAGAGACATATCTAGAAAACTGTTGCTATGGCTGATGTCAGAGTAATAACTGCCTGTCCTCTAGGGTTTTCATGGTTTGAAGTCTCACATTTAGGTCTTTAATCCATTTTGAGTTTGTGGTGTATAATATAATAAATTGGTCCAGTGGGGCACCTGGAGGGCTCAGTGGTTGAGTGTCTGCCTTCTGCTCAGATTGTGGTCCTGGGGTCCTGTGATTGAGTACCCCATTGTGCTCCCTGTGGGGAGCCTGATTCCCCCTCTGCCTATGTCTCTGCCTTTCTCTGTGTGTCTCTCATGAATAAATAAATAAAATCTTTAAAAAAAAAGAAAGAAAGTGATCCAGTCTCATTTTTGCATATCACTGTCCAGCTTTCCCAAACTATTTGTTGAAGATGAAATAACCATATAATCGTGGGTTTATTTCTGGCTCTGTACTCTGTTCCATTGATCTATATGTCTGTTTTTGAGCCAGTATTATATGGATTTTGATTACTACAGCTTTGTAGTATATCTTGAAATCTGGGATTGTGATACCTCCAGTTTTGTTCTTTTTAAGATTACATTGGCTACTTAGGCTCTGTTATGGTCCCATACAAAGTTTAGGATAATTTTTTTTAGTTATGTGAAAAATGCTGTTGATATATTGATAGATATTATATTAAATCTGTAGATTACTTTGGGTAATATGGACATTTTAGCAATATTTATTCTTCCAATCCATGAGCATAGAATATCTTTCCATTTTTTATGTGTAGTCTTCAATTTCTTTCATCAGTGTTTTATAGTTTTTGGAGGACAGGTCTCTTACCTCTTTGGTTAAGTTTATTCCTAGGTATTTTATTGTTATTTTTACTATTATTATTAGTAGTGGTAGTATTTTGTTATTTTTGATGCAGTTGTAAATGGAATTGGTTTTTTAATTTCTATTTACGCTACTTCATTATTAGTGTATAGAAATTAGACAGGATGACAAAACATGAGTGACTCCTAACTCTGGGAAATGAACAAAGGGTAGTGGAAGAGGAGGTGTGGGTGCAGATGGGGTAGCTGGGTGATGGGCACTGAGGAGGGCACTTGACGGATGAGCACTGGGTGTTATATGTTGGCAAATAGAAAATCAATAAAAAAAACGAAATGCAATGGATTTCTGTGTATTGATTTTGTATCCTGTGACATTACTGAATTCATTGATCAGTTCTAGTAAGTTTTTGGTGGAGTCTTTAGGGTTTTTCTATATATAGTATCATGCCAATAGGATATAGTGAAAACTTTACTTCCTTTCCAATTTGAATGCCTTTCATTTCTTTTTGTTGTCTGATTTCTGTGGCTAGGACTTCCAGTACTATGTTGATGAATCAAAGTAGTAGAAGTGGACATCCTTGTCTTATTCCTGACCTTAGGGGAAAAGCTCTTAGCTTTTCACTATTGAGTATGATGTTAAATGTGGGTTTTTCCTATATGTTATGTTGAGGTATGTTTTCCCTAAATTTACTTTGTTGAAGGTTTTTATCAGGAATGGATGTTGTACTTGGTCAAATTTGTCTATTAAAATTATACATTTTTAATCCTTTCTCTTGCTGATGTGATGTATCTACATTGATTGATCTGTGAGTATTGAACTACCCTTTCATCCCAGGAATAAATCCCACTTATTTTTTTTTTTTTAATTTATGATAGTCACAGAGAGAGAGAGAGAGAGAGAGAGGCAGAGACACAGGCAGAGGGAGAAGCAGGCTCCATGCACCGGGAGCCTGACATGGGATTCGATCCCGGGTCTCCAGGATCGCGCCCTGGGCCAAAGGCAGGCGCCAAACCGCTGCGCCACCCAGGGATCTCTAAATCCCACTTAATTGTAGTGAATGATTTGTTTTAATATATTGTTGGAATTAGTTTGCTAATTAATATTTTTGTTGAGGACTTTGCTTCTATATTCATCAGAGATATTGGCCTGTAGAATTTTTTTTTTTTTTTTTTTTTTTTTTTTTTTTTTTTTTTTTTTTTTTTTTTTTTTTTTTGCAGTGTCTTTATCTGGTTTTGGTATCAGGGTCATGCTGGCTTCACAGAATGAATTTGAAAGAATTCCTCCTCTTTTATTTTTTGAAATATTATGAGAATGGGTTTTAACTTTTCTTTAAATGTTTGGTAAATTTCCCCTGTAAGGCAGTCTGGTCGTAGACTTTATTTATTTACTTATTTTTTTATTATGGAGTCAATGTTGTTGCTGGTAATCACTCTGTTCAAATTTTCTACTTGTGACTCAGATTTGGGAGGTTATATGTTTCTAAGGATTTATCCATTTGTTCTAGGTTGTCTCATTTGTTGGCATATAATTTTTCATAACATTCTCTTATAATCCTTTATATTTCTGTGGTATCAGTTGTAATTTTGCTCTCATTTCTGATTTCATTTGAATTCTCTCTCTCTCTCTCTCTCTCTCTCTCTGTTTTTGATGAGTCTAATTAAAGGTTCAATTTTTGATCTTTTCAAAGAACCCATTCCTGGTTTCAATGATCTATTCTATTGTTTTTGTTTATTTTTAGTTACTATTTTGTTTATTTCTAGTATAATTTTTATTATTCCCTCTTTCTACTGATTGTGGGTTTTGTTTGTAATTTTTCTGGTTCCTTTAGGTGTAAGGTTAGGTTGTTTATTTGAGATTTTTCTTACTTCTTGAGGTAGGTCTCCATCGCTATAAACTTCTCTCTTAGAACAGAAAATCTTTTGCCAAATATTTGGGATCATTGTGTTTTCATTTCCATTTGTCTCCATGTATTTTTTATTTTTATTTCTTCTTTGATTTCTTGGTTGATCCATTTGTAGTTTAGTAGCATGCTATTTAACCTCCATGTGTATTTATATTCTTTCCAGATTGTTTTTGTAACTAATTTTTGGTTTCATAGTTTTGTGATTGGAAAGGATGCATGGAATAACTTCAATCTTTTTAAATTTGTTGAGACTTGTTTTGTGGCCTACTATGTTATGTATTCTAGAGAATGTGTAGTCTACTGTTTTAGGATGGAATGTTCTGAATATATCTGTTAAATTCACCTGGTTCAATGTGTCTTTCAAAGCCACTATATTCTTGTTGATTTTTTGTTTGGATCATCTGCCCATTGTTGTTAGTGGGGGTATTGAAGTTCCCTACTATTTTTGTATCACTATCATTTACTCTCTTTATGCTTATTTTTAATTGTTTTAAATGTTTGTGTGCTCCCAGATTGCTGTATAAATATTTATAATTGTTAAATCATCTTGTATTATCCCCTTAATTATTACATAGTTTCCTTCGCTGTCTCTTAGTACAGTCTTTAAATGGACTTTAAAGTCCATTTTGTCGGGCAGCCCTGGTGGCCCAGCGGTTTGGCACCGCCTTCAGCCCGGGGTGTGATCCTGGAGGATCAAGTCCCACCTCGGGCTCCCTGCATGGAGCCTGCTTCTCCCTCTGCCTATCTCTCTCTCTCTCTCTCTCTCTGTGTGTGTGTGTGTGTGTGTGTCTGTCATGAGTAAATAAATAAAATCTTAAAAAAAAAATAAAGTACATTTTGTCCAATGTAATTATTGCTACCCTGGCTTTCTTTGCACATCCATTTGCCTGATAAATGCTTGTGCATCTCTTCACTTTTAATTGCATGTATCTTTAGTTCTGATATGAGTGTCTTATAGGCAGAATATAGATGAGTCCTGCTTTTTTATCCATTCTGTCACTGTATATCTTTTGATTGCAGTGTTTAGTCCATTTTCATTCAGAGTAATTATTGACAGATATATACTTATTGTCTTTCCATTACTTGTTTTGTGGTTGTTTTTGTGTGTCTTCTCTGTTTCTTTCTTCTCTTACTCTTTTCTCTTGTGGTTTGCTGGCTTTCATTAGTGATATACTTGTTTCCCTTTCTCTTTATTTTTTTGCATTTCTGTTACTAGTATTTGATTTGTAGTTACCATTAGATTTATATATAACATCTTATCCATATAGTAATTTATAATAAGTTTGAAACCATTCTTTACTCCTCTCTCTACCATGTTTTAGGTATATGGTGTTATGCTATACATCCTTTTTTTGGTGAATTCTTTGACTGATTTTTATAGATATACTTAATTTTACTGCTTTTGTGCTTTCTACCTTTCTTACTTCTGCTTATGATCATTCCTTTCCACTCAGAGTCCCTTTTAACATTTTTGGTTTAGTGGTGGTGAATTCTTTCTTTTTTTTAATAAATTTATTTTTTATTGGTGTTCAATTTAGCAACATACAGAATAACCCCCAGTGCCCGTCACCCATTCACTCCCACCCCCTGCCCTCCTCCCCTTCTACCACCCCTAGTTCATTTCCCAGAGTTAGCAGTCTTTACATTCTGTCTCCCTTTCTGATATTTCCCACGCATTTCTTCTCCCTTCCCTTATATTCCCTTTCACTATTATTTATATTAGTGGTGGTGAATTCTTTTAACTTTTTTTGTCTGGGAAACTCTTTAATCTCTCTTTCCATTCTGATGGAGAGCCTTGTTGGATAGAGTATTCTTCCTGGTTGTAGGTTTTTTATTCTCTCATCACTTAGAATATATCATGCCAGCTCTTCTGGTCTGCCAAGTTTCTGCTGAAAAATCCACTGATAGCTGTGTGGGGTTTCCCTTGTATGTAATTGGTTTCTTTTTTTCATGAAGCTTTTACTCATTTTTAAAATATTTATTTATTTATTTTAATGAGAGAGAGGAGAAAGAGAGAGAGAGAGAGAAAGAGAGAGAGAGAGAGAGAGAGAGAGAGAATGCATGCCAGCAGGGGAGGGGCAGAGAGAGAGAATCTTCAAGCAGACTCCCCACTGAGCTCAAGTCAGATGTGGGGCTTAATCCCATGATCCATGAGACAACGATCTGAACCAAAAATCAAGATTTGGTCACTCAAATGATTGAGCCCCTCAGGTGCCCTGTTTTGCAGCTTTTAAAATTCTCTTTATCTCTACTTTTTGCCATTTCAATTACTATGTGTCTTGATGTGGACCTCCTTGGATTGATGTGTTGGAGCCTCTTTGTGCTTCTGGATCTCGATTTCTGTTTCCTTCCCCAGATTCAGGATATTTTCAGCTATTATTTCTTCAAATAAATTGTCTATCCTCCTTTCTTTGTCTTCTTATTTTGGGATCCCTATAATGTGAATATTATTATTCTTGATAATGTTGCTGAGTTCTATTAATCTATTTTAATTTTTTATCATTTTATCTCTGATTGATTCTTTTTTATGTTTTCTATCTCTTTGCTGAGATCTCACTGAGGTACTCTACTCTTTGCTCAAGTCTAGTGAGTATCTTTATGATCATTACTTTAAATTCTCTATCAGTCATATTACTTATTTCTGTTTCATTTAGCTCTCTTGCTGTGATTTTATCCTTTCCTTTCATTTGGGACATATTCCTGTGTGTCCTCATTTTCTCTGACTCTGTGTCTGTTTCTCTGTGTTAGGAAATCAGCTATGTTTCCTATTCTTATGAAAAAGAGGTCCTGTAGTTCCTTGCATTGCAATGTTTTCTGTTCACCACAACCCAGCACTATAGAGGTATCTCCTATGTGTATTCCATGAACCCTACTATTGTGGCTGAGCTGGATTTGTTTTCAGTTAAGTCTGCTTTGGCTCTTTGCCTGTTCTGAGTGGGGTTTGGTCCTTGTATTGCTAATGTTCCAGATATTTTTTATATTTAAGAGGAAGAATTTATGCATAATTTATTTATTTATTAGGAAATCTTGATTATTTTGTAGAAGTAAAAGATATACATGGTTTATTGTTCTATAATAGACAATATCTCATATCTATTCAGTATAATAAAGCCAAATCATAGGCAGAGGAAAAGATTTTGTTTTCCATTTTGGAAAAATACATACTTTCACTTCACCCATTGTATATATCCAGTACAGAGGTCAAATTACTGAAAAGAAGAATTGAGAAACTTTGTGTATTTGTGCCCTTGTATTAGAATCTTGTCAGTTTACACTTGGTATTCATGTAGGGATAAGTGATGAGACTGCATTGGTGTTAGCTATTTCAGTTTCAATGATTAATCAGCTGTGGGGACTCTTAAGTTTTAGGCCTAGCTAGTCTCAGTGGTCTTCACATTTATGGTTTTATCTTCGAAATTTTGTGGCAAACATCTCATTAGTATTGATTATACATTGTTTAGTAAAGACTCTTTATCATGAGTTATAGTTGCTTGATTAGATAGATAGTAGCCTTGGTCAGATATATTTTTTTTAAGTTGCTGAGTTACTGTTGAAAGAAGAATTGGATCAAGTCCTCAGGTATCTTTGAAGCTAGAGAAATGGTTACAAACCAACTGTTAATTTCTTTCCAATATTATTTTGTTTTTCTTGATTATTCTTTCAACAGGAGTAGATTACCTTAAAATTCTTAATATTAATGCCTAATATTTCACAAATGATGGAACTGATAAATTATAATTGTTTACTATCACTGATTTGTAGGAAATCCTATAAACAGAAACAGGGTATAAATATAGATTGCTTCCTACTATATTTAATTGTTTTTTCTAATATTTTATTTATTTATTTATTTATTTATTTATTTATTTATTTATTTATTAGAGACACAGAGAGAGAGACAGAGGCAGAGACATAGGCAGAGGGAGAAGCAGGCTCCCAGCAAGGAGCCCAATGTGGGACTCCATCCCAGATCCCCGGATCACGACTTGAGCTGAAGGCAGATGCCCAACCGCTGAGCCACCCAGGCGTCTCCTTACTGTATTTAAAATAGCATATTACTGGCAAGTAAATGAAATAGTAAAATCCTTATATAGATCCAGGTATATGTGAGGATTTAAAGGATACAAGTTTCATCTCTTAATTAGTGTAGAATAATTTATTCTTTAAATGACAGTGGAATAACTAGCATTTGAGGACAAATGAATGCGGTTTTTTAAGTTCTCTATACCAAAACAAGTTTTAGGTAAGTTAAACATTTACTTGTATACAGTGAAATCACAAAGTATTTGAAGAAAATGTTTTTTCTTCAATACTTACGTAGTGTGAAAGGCTTACCAAATCATAATATGAAACACATAAGTGATTTAAAAAGTTAAAAACTTAACTAAATAACAATTAAAAATTCTATATCACAGCAACAACAAAGAAATAAAGCAAGACAATTTCCTTTAAAAAAAAAGATTTACATATTTATTCATGAGAAACACAGAGAGAGAGAGGCAGAGACACGGGCAGAGGGAGAAGCAGGCTCCCCATAGGGAGCCTGATGTGGGACTCCATCCCGGATCCTGGGATCATGCCCTGAGCCAAAGGCAGACTCTCAACCGCTGAGCCACACGGGCGTACTAAAGCAAGACAAATTTCAAAATTGGAGAAATGTGTCACAAATCTAAAACCACTGTAATAATTCAAAGACCTCTTAAAAAATCAGTTTAAAAAGGCAACTCAATAGGAAAATATGGAGAAGACAGAATCTGACAATTTATAGAAGTAACTTAAATGTCAAGTATTAAAACACAAATTCACTAATTAAAAAAAAAACCTTCAATTGAGATAAGCTTTTACTTATCATGATGATACATATTAAATAATTGACATTCATTTTGGGGTAAAGATATGGGCAAATGGTTGTAATAATTTCATATTGGTTGAGGTATAATTCATTATTATTTTTGGAGGACAATTTGGCAATAATTTTAACCTGAAAATGTTCACAAGTTTTTACCAGCAATTCTACTTCAAGGAATGGATCTTACAGAAATTCTCTCATTACTGCCATCCAAAATTGGTACATTACAATAAATATATATTGCCGCATATTTTATAACAGCTAAAATTATAAGTAAATTAAATTAATCAGAAGGAGGCTAGTTAAACAAATTGTGGTAAAACTACTAAGAGCATACAATGCAACTATTAAAAATAATAAGGTGGCTTGAAATGTTTGAACATGTAAAAAAAACAGGCCAGTAATAATTTAAATGAAAAAAAAAAAGGTGCAGGAATATTTAGAGTGTGTGCTCACTTTTGAAGATATTGCAGGTATCTAAAATTTAAAAAAAAGTAGATGAATCTAGATAGATAGATAAATATGTACCAAAATATCAAAAGTTTTTACTTCTGGAGAGTAGGGTTGCAATAGGAGTACTTCTGTTTTTATAGTTTTTCTATTTCTGTATTACTTAAATTTTTATAGCCCACGCAGGTTAGTTTCATAAGAAAATATGAAAGGGATGAATTGAAAAGAAAGAGGTGAATGGCTTGTTGCCATCTGGGAGTGCCACAGGGCTCTGTCTTATGCCTTTATACTGTTACCAAATAGTTGAGTAAAGTCATATATGAGAAGCTTATCATTTTTTCGAATGGAAAAAAAATTGGGAAGGATAATTAAGGTAGCTGATTGAGTCAGGTTTCAACTTCCATTGAGCTGGAATATTGAATTAAAACTAACAATTTAACAAGGATAAATATTATTTACTCCTTTTAGACATAAATAATTGATAAATTATTTCAAGATATGGGGATACCTGGTCTGTACTTCACATGGAAAAAGATTTAGTTTCCATGGGCTCTATATGAACTGAAGATGTGATACCCTTTCAATTTTAGATTATCTAGGTTTCAGGAGTTGTTGTGGTGCTCTATTTTGGAACATCTGGATTATTTTGTTCTGTTAAATGTACTATACTTTTTAGAGAAACGTTGCAAGTGATGTACAGCCAGAGGATAGAGATTAAGATGGTGAAGGATGTATAAACCCTGCCATAAATTGAAAGTTCTTCAACTTAGAGAGAGGAAATTAAGGGGAGACAGCATAGCTGTATTCAAATATTTGGAGGTTGTCCTGTGACAGTATTTTCCTTTGCTGATTTGGAGAGTAAGTAAGGTACCAATTAGAGAACCAACAATGTGAATTTGCCTTTTATAATAAAAAAAAACTTACAGTTCTTGAACATTGAGTAAAAGCTAGATAATGTACACAGACACAATACAATGTATTCTTTACTTGGGCAGGGTGTTGACTTAGGTATTTTCTAATATTAAAAAACAAAACAACTACTCCAGTTCAAGATTCTAGGGTAATAATCATAGACTATTTTCATATATAAGCAGAGTAGATAGTTACACGTGTAAGGATTTTAAACCCATACATTTTATAGCAATCTATGACTGAGTATCAGAAAATTTTAATAAGACTTCTACCAAATGACTGGTTTAAAATGATTTTTTCCTGAACTTTTCAAAATAAAGAATAAAATACAATCGAAATAAAGTTGAAACATGTTTTAATTTATATACATATCTGATAGAAGGAACTATGTTGAAGAATAAACTCTGCATAGATGGAGACTCTCTTTTGTATCCCTTGTATACAGAATAGTTCCTGGGACATAGTGGTGCTTGACTTTTTTTTTTGGTAAAGATTTTATTTATTTATTTCAGAGAGAAAAAGAGGGAGAAGGCATGAGTAGGGGGAGGGGCAGAAGCAGACTCCTTGCTGAATGAGGAGCTTGAGACTGGGCTTGATCCTTGGGGCTGGATCCTGGACCTTGAGATCATGACCTGGATTGAAGGCAGACACTTACCTGACTGAACCATCCAGGCACCTCTATTTTTATCAAGATGTAATTAACATACAGTGTTAGTTTTAGGTGTATAATATAGTCATCAAACAATTGTATACATCACTCAGTGCTCATCATGGTTAGCGTATTTCTTTCTTTTTTTTTTTAAGATTTTATTTATTTATCCATGAGAGACACTGAGAGAGAGGGAGAGAGAGAGAGAGAGGCAGAGACACAGGCAGAGGGAGAAGCAGGCTCCATACAGGGAGCCCGACGTGGGACTCGATTCCAGGTCTCCAGGTTCAAGCCCTGGGCCACCCGCCAAACCGCTGAGCCACCCTGTCTGGTTAGTATATTTCTTATCTCCTTTATCTGTTTCACCCATCTGCCTACCCACCTCCTCTTTGGCAACCACCAGTTTGTTTTCTGTATGTAATAACAATGTAACAGGATAGATGGTAGCTGCACTTGTGGTGAATGTAGCATAATGTATAAACTTGCCAAATCACTAAATTGTAAATGGGAAACTAACATTGTGTGTCAACTATATTCAATGTAAAAAATGTTAAAAATGTTTTTTGTCTCTTTTTTCTTTGTTCATTTGGTTTGTTTCTTAAATTTTACATACAAGTGAGATCATATGGTATTTGTTTTTTTCTGTCTTTAATGGATGGGGAGGCAAGTGGTTTAAATTCTTAATCCCTTGAACTTGAACACTTCTAACATTCAGGGTTCTTTCTCTCAAATAGTTCAGTTTCCTGACCATGTTTATGTATTGGATATTTTGTGGGATCCTTTCCCCTTTTAATCCTCATGGTCTTCATTTCAATTATTATTTTCATCGCTCTAGGACTCCTCCATTTCCAACAGAATATAAACAGTCTCAGGTCTTTCCACTTTAGGAAAAAACACATCTGTCTCATTTTCCTTCCTGGAACACCTTTTTAAATATCACCCCAATTCAAGAAGTTTAGCTTTTATGGAAAAGGAACAGCAATATAGCCTTTATTCTTCAGTACTTCTTCATTGCTTATTCAGTCCTCTACTCATGTCAGCCTGGAATTCATTTTCATACACCCTTGAAATTCTCACTATGGATCCAAATGGCATCCAGGTTGTTAATTTGGTAGACCCTTCTCAGTGCTTTTATAGACTTTGAAAGTGTGGTTCAATTACATCTACCATACAACTGCTTTTTTTCTATTCCCAAGAATTGTTTTTATCCAATTATATCAATAGCTTCAAACTTGCTTTCTTGCTACTAGTCTTGTGATCTCCAATCTATCCTACAGACTCTTGCCAGAGTCATCTCTGAAAACATGTTTGATCATTGCAGTATTCATTAAAAACATCTGATATTTTAAGGATCAAATTTAAGCTCATCTGGCCAATAAAATTAGTCTTTTCAGTATCTCGCCCTTTCCTCATTTCCCATCTCATCTTCTTTTATACCACTTTATACACATGTGCTTAAATGTGCCAGGCTGTCAATTCTGCACATTTGTATATCCTGTTCACTCTGTCTAGAGCGTCCCTCTGCTCTTTC
The DNA here is from genome assembly GCF_011100685.1 of Canis lupus familiaris. Classification (NCBI taxonomy): domain Eukaryota; kingdom Metazoa; phylum Chordata; class Mammalia; order Carnivora; family Canidae; genus Canis; species Canis lupus. The sequence continues at coordinate 6,560,873 of NC_049229.1, forward strand.
TATATCTGGTTAACTTCTGTATATTGCTGTGGACTCAGGTCAACTTTCTTCTCTTTTGAGAAGTCTTTATCCCTCCCTATAATCCATGTAGGAAGTGCTTTTCTGGGCTTCTGATGTATTTTGTGTATACTTCCATTACAGCATTAATTTCTGTATGTTCATTTATTAGCTTAAGTCTTTCTTTTAGAGGACAAGAATCATGCTTTTCGGTTTCTGTGTCTCCAGTCAGTCCTTGGGACTTGTTCGTATAGAGCAGGCATGACACATAAAGGGATACAACAAAATTATTTAAATGAATGAATTAAAGGATGAGCTTATTGTCCTCTAGCATGAAATTATGACTGGTTTTATATTCATTATTATGTTTTCAGAGGATGATCATAGTAAGAATTGATTTGTCAGTGTTCTAGCTTAGATAAACTTTTATCCTCAACTCCAACCTATTTTGTATATATACTACTTCTCAGTGAAACTGCCCCCCAATTTACCATGCTCTACTACTTAATAACCTACAGAAATTCTGTTAAATGACTTTCAGCTTTTGAGTTACTGTATGCACAATTGTTTAATCAAACCTCTCTCATATTATGCCCCAGTATGAGTCTCTGGGCAGAGATGGAATTTGTTTGGGTATATGGTATATCATTTAGGATCAAATTCAGTAACATTTAACTAAAACTCAAATTAATAGTGTCCTAAAATTTTTAAGATGAGAGAAATGTGTTTTTTTCTCTCATGTCTAAGAATCTCATTAATGTGCTACTAAAGATAAATATGGTGGTTCTACAAAGTGATCAGGAACCCTGACTTTTTTCAATTCATGGTTTTTTTATCTCTAGGCATGGCTCTACATGGTTACTAGATCTATAGCTATCACCAGTATCTTTTGGACTGCAGAATGGAGTTACTGCAGAGTAACTGCAGTTACTCTCTCTTTAAAATCCTTTTTTTTTTTTCATTTCTAAAATGTGACTAACAATGCTCATCTGATAGAAATTCTCCTGAAATTAGAAGTATGCACTTGAAGCTCTAGTTTAGCAACAGTCACATAGCAGAGTCTCAATTAATAGTAGTTCCTATTGTTATTGTTATTATAGATGAGATTATTGAGATTTAGAGATATTGTAGCTACTCCAAAACCCCACAGTTAGTAATAGTGAAGCCAGTAATCTAGATCTATCTGACTCTGAGATCTCTGTTCAAACAAATATAGTGAAATATGACAGAGACTAAAACCAAGATCTTCTATTTTCTGGTTCAATCCTCTGTGCCCTGAATGATGATATTCTTTTAGTCTAAGTTTTTAGGATCATTGAAGATATTATTGAAACAGAAAGTCCTAGTTTCTTGGGTTTGATTTATCCAAATACTTGCCTTGCTTTCCACTTATTTTTGTGGAGACTTGGCTGAAATCAACAGCATTAATCGAGTGTGTAATTCTGGAACCATCTAAGAAAGCTAAAATCATTTAAAATTAGTTGGGGTTTAGTAACTAGGTTGAACTTTGCCTTTGTCAAGCAGTTTCCAGCTGACTCACTGCAGCTGCAACAATTGACATCATTTTGTGCCTTTCATGCAAAGACTAATTTGGCAGGCAGCACTCCCAGTGGAGTGGGTTTCAGGGCCTCAATGAATCTCAGGGTTGGAATGGACTTGAAAGGTCATGAAATCCAAACCTTAACGTAATGATTGAATTGGATTACATCAACCCCACCAAGTGGTTTTCTAATCTACACTTGGACAAGTTCAGTGACAAAAAATAGTGAAGATTTTCACATGGGCTGAATTGTGTAACCCATTCTATATTTGAATAGCTCTGACTTCCTATATTGAAATGAAACCTATGCTCTTTAACCTTCTAGCTACTAGTACTAGTTCTTCCCCACTCCTCTATGTACTATCCCTAGTATAATATAGTCCCTTTTGGAAGTTTTCAGCCTTTCAAATGTTTGAGGACCATGACCTTGCCTCATTCTTAGAATTTTCTCACTGCTAATAATTACTGATTCCTTTAACTTTTTCTTATTTAACATGGCTTTAATTTCTTTCACAATGCTGAGTTCACTGCTAAATTAGTTTTGATTTGGCTAGATACTTTAGTGTTTCCTTCTAATCCCAGAATGAATGAAATCCTGCAGCTGTAAATTGGAGGAATTGCCTAATGAAACTATCTTGGTATAAACTAAGAAGGGAGTCGCTTGAAAATTATGGAGACTGTTGAGAGGTTAGAAAGTGATCAAATTGTTGAGGCTTTGGTGGCCCTCCTACAGCTAAACCAATGTGACATATTAATTTTGTACTATGAAAAGCTCAAAGGCATGACAAAGTCATAGAGCTCTTTTAGCACAAAGTAGAGTAAGTTGGGTTATTTATTGTGATAGTTTAGACTCTATATGCTTTATTTTATTTGTATAGGTCCCTTATTTTCGTGCTGAGTGATCTCATTAAGGATAAGCAAGATGGATACATACAAAGATGGATGGGCAGCTTCTTAGGGAGATTGTCCTTCAGGGAGTGCCTGGATGACTCAGTTGGTTTCTAACTGTTGGTTTTGGCTTAAGGATCTCAGGGTCCTGAAATTGAGTTCTGGGTCTTTGGGCTACCAGCTTAGCGGAGAGTCTGTCTCCCTCCCTCCCCCACCGCCTGTCACTCCCCCTGCACGAGTACTCTGTCCCTTTCAAATAAGTAAATAAAATCTTAAAACAAAACAAAACAAAACAAGGTTATCTTTCAGTACATATAGATTTAAAGGGGACCCCTCAAAATCTTTATTTCTGAAACTGGCAAAGTTCCAAGTTCCGAATAGAATTAAAACAGCAGTTTCACGTCATTAAACAACATACATACATCTTTAGAAACTTCAGAAATCTGGCTCAACTCCTGAAGAAAGAACACTTAATTAAATTAGGACTTGGTAATGTTTTGTGTCTTTGACTATACTATGTGTTATTTGATTAAAAAAAAAATCACCATTTCTGCTTTTGAAATTGATGAAAATGATCTCTTTTTATTGTATAACAAATATGTAGTGAGGATAAAATGATGTATTTTCTCCATACCAACTGGTATTTGTGGAATGATTTTCATATTTTATTTAATGTTATGAGAACTGAAGATTCAGTGGGGAAAAAGTTAGATAAAGGCTATATATCCTTATATAGCTTATTTTTTGTAATAAGACTTCACATCAGTTTTATGGGCCTTGCAATACAAAGTACTTTAAAATAGTTTTTGAATCCCTAAATTTTTTCTTTTGTATTGATTTGTCATTTCTTTCTGATACTCATTTTAAAAATATCCCTAGTTTTAAACTAGAGTTTCCTCCAAATTTTTAAAAAATCATGTAAAGCTTTTTTTTCTACATGGAGAAAAGTGATTCATGTTAAACTTTTATTTATATCCTAGAGAGATTATTTTGCTTTGTTTGGTAGTCATATTCAGTGCTTAACTGACACTAATTAGTAAAAATAGCACATCTTCCTCATATTCCATTCAGAAGATATGCTAACATGCTTAGAATATATCATAATTCAAAGAGCTGTAGGGCAGCACTGATTATGAAAGTCTTATGGATCTGGAGGCCTAATATTGCCAAAGTTGACCCAATTTTTTTTACTTAATATATTGGAATGATTCTTACTGAAAAAGAAGCCCAAGTAAGTGATTTCCTTTTGTTCTTTTTTTCATAGATATCCTAGTAAATACAACAAAAAATCTGCAACTTATGGATATATATTTTCTTTGTAAAAAACAGAATTTTGTGTTTGAAAATGAAACTTCATTTTCATTGAATCACATTTTTATATGTTTGAAACTTTGAAAGTTTTAAAAGCTTTTTACATAGCAATATATGACATCATTCAGTTTATCTAAGTTCTAAATATCATATACCTGATAGAGATGTTCTAAAGTGGATATTGGAATTGCGTTAAAGTATGTCTTAATTCTTATGTATCTTCTTTGACATGAGTAAAAAGAGCATTGATGTTGATTTCAATTTGTATTTGGCAGGATCATATTTTAATATATTAACTATTTTGTTTCCCCCAGGAATTTTTGCTGCCCCAAACCACTATCCCTTGTCCTCCTTATGGGATATACATTGCTTCAAGGAGATACATTACAGATTTTGAGCATCTGAAGCCTCAGTAGATATAAGGCCATGCTACTTTTGGCTAACAAAAACTTAATCCTGAAGAAGTTTTGGACATACAATTTATTTCATAAACAATAAACATGAAAAAAACGACAATATCAATTCAGAGAAAATTCTGTCCCTGCCTCCCTCCCAGACCAAATAAAATTTCCACTGCCTTTTAGAGAGCAGAGTGGGAGTAGATGAAGGAAGGGACACTTAGGGATGTATGTATGTTTGTTTGAAAAGGTGGCCTTGGGATCCCTGGGTGGTGCAGCGGTTTGGCGCATGCCTTTGGCCCAGGGTGCGATCCTGGAGACCCGGGATCAAATCCCACATCGGCTCCCGGTGCATGGAGCCTGCTTCTCCCTCTGTGTCTCTGCCTCTCTCTCTCTCTCTCTCTCTCTCTGTGACTATCATAAATAAATAAATAAATAAATAAATAAATAAATAAATAATTATTTGAAAAGGTGGACTTTGCCTTGATTCTCTTCTGTGCACTAGCCAAATTATCAAAACGGATCTGGTCTCAGGCTTTTTCCTTAGCATGCATGGTGTGACAATATCTTTATTCATGATTGGTGTGTCTAAGGAGGTCTGTCAATGTGAGGCACCCTTAGAATTTCAAATGTTTTCTGTGTGTTCAAGAAAGATATAGACATTACTAAGAGAAAGCATAATCCAAGAAGTCTTGTGTTCAGGAATGTGGGATATACATAAATGGCTTGGACCAGAAAATGAATGAGGACAAGGTGAATCAGGAGTGGGGACCTGTCAGCAACTTGCATGGATTGAAGATTTAAATTTAATCTAGGATGGGATAATAGCTACCAGTAGCTAACATTTATTGTTAACTTGGCAGATGCCAAGTAACCCACAAATTCTTCATGAAAATGCTATTAGATAGACTACAATTTATTATTATTTCTATTTTATTTAAAATAAAAGTAAAGTACAGAGAGATTAAGCCACTTAGCTGCACTCTTAACCACACATCTACTACTTATTCATGTTGGTATGCAGATGACAATGATCTAGGATTAGATGGTTTCCCCGCAGACCCTCAGACTGACTCCAGAGAGCATAGACTCAAGCTAGTGTATGGTATTGAGGCCCTAAAATGACACTGGCGGGTATTATGCTGAGTGAAGTAAGTCAATCGGAGAAGGACAAACATTATATGGTCTCATTCATTTGGGGAATATAAAAAATAGTAAAAGGGAATAAAGGGGAAAGGAGAAAAAATGAGTGGGAAATATCAGAAAGGGAGACAGAACATGAGAGACTCCTAACTCTGGGAAACGAATAAGGGGTGGAAGAAAGGGAGGTGGGCGTGGGGTGGGAGTGACTGGGTGACGGGCACTGAGGGGGGCACTTGATGGGATGAGCACTGGGAGTTATTCTATATGTTGGCAAATTGAACTCCAATAAAAAAATAAATAAAATTGTTTTAAAAAATAAATAAAATGACAGAAAACCATGAAATAACTGGAAAACTCCAGATAGACTGGGTAACTCTGGGTAACCCCACGTGGAATATGTCTAGATAGAAAATGTTAGGTTATAGAAAATTTAAGGTAGGTTTCTTGTGGCCAGAGTTTTATCTCTATTTTATATTATTACAAAAAATGGGGCAGAAACATTAGCAAAAGGTACTAAAATTATGACCCAGTATAAGTTCACAAACTCCAGCATCCTTTTCAGGATCTCTTGGAAGAGAACATCTTTCAGTGTACTTTTTAGAGAATTCTCCCCATAATAAAGTGAAAATTTTACCGTAGTTTTCTATATAGAAAGGCACTCACAGAAGTGTCTTGATATATATATGTATTTTTGCAGTGGCTTCAGAACAATCTCTTTAATCATACCTTCATATATTCTTGAATTTTGCATACTACCTCTTATGTGAACCAAAGATTAAATGTCATTGAAATTAAAATCACATTATATATAAGATTATCATTTGGTTATAATTATCAATCCAGTTTTTCTAGGTTGGATATAGGCTTGTTCTATTTATAAACTTTAGTCATTTAATTTATTTTAGATTTCATTAGAAATCATTGCTACTTAGGAGATTGGAGGTTGAGGGTCTAGTCTTTGAAAGTATAAGAATCAGATGACTTTTGGGTTTTGCTAAGTTTTAAGAACCTTAAAGATGTGGGTATATTTTGACATGATAGAATGTGCTTTTTTATTTCCACGTGAGAATACATGTGTTCTATTTTAGAAGGAAACATGAGATATAACTATATACCTGTATGAATAATTGGGTTTAAAAAAAGGGATATACATATTACAAGAGCAAATAAACTTTTAATATACAGAAGATAAAATGATTTATATCTTTTTACTTAAGAAAGGCCAAAAAAATGAATCCCCTATAAATCAGTAATGCTTTACTGTTTTAAAAATAAAACAATTAAAAAATTAAAAAAAATAAAGCCTCATTTTCAGCAGTTAGTAAAACAAAGACTTTGAGAATACAATTGCTATGTCTTCTAAATTAAAGGGATGTTTATTAAAAGAACTATTTTGATGCATTAAATTTATTATCCAGATTTTTTGACTTTCTGGATTATGAATCAATTTCACGTTAAGTAAAAATACAGTCAATCCCAGAATATTTAGATTGTTGGAGGGAACATAGCCCAAATCAATCATTCAAGCATTTCTACAACACAAGTGCCCATTGTATGGCAATCTAAGCAAGAGCATAAACTGGAATGATAAGTAGTGATCAGAAATTTGTCAGCAAATCAGTTTTTTTTTTTTTTTTTAAGTTAATGCTTAGTGAGGTATAAAGCTTGTGTTTCAGTTTGCTCCTGGGAATAAATTAATATGTTGAACTGTGTCTTTCAGACTTCTTAATCATATTCAGCACTTTTCTTTTAATTTACCGTATTACTTGTGTGTTGTAGGAATCATTGCCTCTTTCCAAAGCTCTTCTGGAGTGGTTTGTGCGCTGAAGATTCTACTTCATTAAGTCAGAAAGCCACAGGGCAGTCTTATTATTACAAGATCCAAATTGCAACCACACTTTGACAATTTGGTAACTCTTTGCTATAGCATCAGTAACACTCTTGAAATATTTTTAGAGAAACATTTGATCTTTCACAAATGTGAATTATAGGGTTCTTCTGATGTCACCTTAGAAATGTTTTACCTCTTGGTAATTTTGCAGTGTAAGCAAACATTACAAAAGATGTTTTTTCTGATAAAATAGTCTGTGTTAGAATTCCACATGTCATGTTAGATCCTTTTCATGTCTATTTGAATAAAAATAGGGCATATTAAGTGTAACTATCTCATTTTAAGACTGATCGTGTACATTCTTGAGAAGGTCAACACTATTTTTGCTCTGGTTCAAGATAATATTATCTATACCTTTGCAGAGAACAAACGCACACGGGAGGTTATTTATATGGACTTCCCCCCACTCTAATTACAGAAAATTTGAGAAAATGAACAGGAATGTAGAATCTTTCTTGAAAAGTAACACAAGACTGCAGACCTCAATTCGTCATAGAAAACAATGGCATTTTGCCAGTAGGATTATTTCTAGTAAAACAAACAAGTGAAGATACCCAGATGTTGGGATTGGACATATTTTATTAGTAAATTTGTAACATCTGTGGACTATGAGAGTTCCCCTGATATGGCATAATTTACCATTTAAAGTATTTTCTTTTCTTTGTTAGGGCATTTCTTTTTTTTTTTTTTTTAAGATTTTATATATTTATTAATGAGAGACACAGAGAGAGAGGCAGAGACACAGACAGAGGAGAAGCAGACTCCATGCAGGGAGCCCGATGTGGGACTCGATCCCAGGACTCCAGGATCACGCCCTGGGCTGAAGGCAGGTCCTAAACCTCTGAGCCACCCAGGGATCCCCTGTTAGGAGATTTCTATTGGATTTTGCCAGTTCACTTTATTAAGATCATCTGGACTTTTCTGCCCAGGTTCACTCAAATAACAAAAATAAATGTATAGAAGATTTTTTATTTCCTATAAAAGAATTGTGCAAAGAATATGTTGGCAGGTAGCATGCTATGAGGTACTGTGACTCTGTCTCCTGATAACTCTGATATTGTAGGTGTGAGGGTGTCAATGACAGAGAAGGTATGTGTGTGTGTGTGTATACACAGGTATTTGTGTGATGAGCTTCTTCCTCTCCCTAAGCATCATGATTCTGAAAAGAAGTGGATTCTGAAATTTCTATAACACTATCTTTCCATTTCTATATTTATCAATCTTAATCTTGGTCTAGGCCAACAGAAAATACCCTTCCTGATGAATTTCTCTCTATTGCTGGAAAAGAATGGGAAAACTATTACCTATTGCATTATACAAAGACACTCATACAATTGCTATGTAATTTCCTTTACTAACAATCAACACTTAATTGGGAAAATGATACAATGAGATGCTTCTCTATAGAAAAAAATGTAAATTTGGGGGAAATATGTCAAAATAAAAATCTCTGGCAAGGTTGTCTTTAGGTAAATTTCATAATCTATTGTAATTTTCTTTGGAAGCAAGGAAATATTCGGCCCTATTTATAAAAGGGTCCCTTTTCATTTGTTTATATAATATTTTATAGTACTTGTTATGTCCTGATTAATTTTATGAATTTTGGGGAAAATACAGAGACAAATAACATACTATACAAGAGTCACTATCCTATGATGGAGGAATATGGAGGCAGGACTGTTTCTCTGTGACAAGAGTTCTGATCACTAAAGTGATACTGCAGTTAGGAGTTGGAGAATGCAATATGTACATTAGGTGGAGAATATTATTTCATATAGATGGACAATTTCATTTTTAAAAAAAGCACCAAATATGAATATGCTTGGTGTATTTAGGGAATGACACAGTTAAGAGGAATGTTTCAGAGAAAATGTCAATTGGGGCTATATGTTTGTTTGTTTTTTGTCCTGGGGTCATCTATTCTATTAGTGGAGAGAGGTTTTTTAGTAAAAAAATATTTTGGTGATTTCTGAATTTCTCTATTTCTGGCTCCTACTTTTAAATTAATGATACTATTAACTCATTTAGGGGAAAGCACATCTATTAATTAGTAGTCTTAAGGACTAAGGATATTTTATAAGGATAAAATACTAGAGACAGAGTGACTTAAAAGATCAGTTAAAAACAGAACATTTTGATAACTTCCATTTATTTGGACTCAATAGGTAGAAACTTATTATGAGATTCAATATGAATAGTGCAAATGGGGCATGAAGGCTTCAGTGTATATGTAGAATTGGAGATGCTTTCACTTTCCATTTGATGAAATTGAATTTCTCAAAATGGACTCTATATCTTTTTAGTTCAAAGATTTTCAGCAAGTAGGAGGAAGATATCCTGTAATTTATGAAGATCGTCTTTTTATTATTTTTTATTAGCTCTCAGCTTTAGAAACTGCTTATTTATTTTTTCAGCCATCTTGCTGCTGGTGATCCTTATAAGGCAAGCTGCCTTTCATTTTCCTCTTCCTTAGCACAGCTGGTGCTTACACTACTCTGAACACCCATTGAGTCATTTCCTGCTGATAAATGTCTATATGTAGTCACGATTGTCACCTATGTATGTGATACAAAACTGTCCTCTCTTTTTAAACCAAGATAGCATTTGTACCAGCCTCTAATCTTATGTACCACTTTCTCCCCTTTCAGAACCAAGCTGGCAATTCTCATCTTGAATAGCTTTAAAATTGCTCATAGCAATCAATGACAACTGAGGCATCACTAAAGAATTTCTTTTATCTCCAAGCTCCAATTTAGATCTGTCATTAAGCTTGAGTAAGCTTGAACTGTCAGAACATTTTCCCTCATCACATGCTCTAAGCACAAAAAGTCAACTTCAAAATCAAATTTGTTCTATCTCTTACTATACTTTGTAATGGTTTCATGTGAACAATAAACTTCACTGAAATAGTACTGTCAATCTTTAGTAACTCAGATAACTGTGGCTTTAGAAAAGTAGTGACATGCTGCCAAAACTTAAGTATGACGTATGGTAAATCATTGCCTCACATTCAGTTGCTTTTTGTTGTGCTCTAAGGGAGGAGCATTGTGATAATGGGGGAAAGAGCACTTGGCAATGAGTAAGGAGACGTGGGATCTGTTTCCTCCTTTTGCATTAAAGATTGTGTAATATTTGGTAAGTCACTTTTCCTTCTCTAGGCCTTAGTTTCCAGGTCTGTAATGTAAGGTGGTTTTATTAAATGAGTTCTAAGGACCCATTTCTAATATTTAGCATCTTAATATATTTAACTTCCTGTCCTGTCCTAGGACAGGTATTCTAGGTATCCTTCTTCTTGAAATGGATTAGAAACAGTTACCATTAAGAGCTGTAAGTCATAAATTAATTAGGAAGTCCATAATCCAAGCTTAATGCAAAAATGCTTTGGCTTCATCCCCTCGACCAAAATGGGTCTTTGTGTTTGGGTTCTGTTGCTGAACAGATGCTGTCTTTGAAAGATCACAGTCTCTATCTTGGAGATCTTTTCCACTGACAGATTCTTCAGCCTCAACCACATATTTAAATGTACTTTGATCTTTCTTTGTTTTGCAAATTTCATTTTGAGACAATCTGTGTGAACATTGGAGGTGCCAGACTGAGACTAAAGACCACAAAAATCTGAGGTACACATGCATAACTATTCTTCAGCTCAAAAAAGTTTATAGAGTCCTTGTTCAAAATTAGAGTGATTGTTTTTTAATAATTTTAAAACCTTCAAATTGACTTGTTGCATTTCTTAATCCTTAAAGGAAAGAAACTCGTTTCTTAATCCTTAAAGGAAAGAAGCTTGTTCATTCATTCATTCATTCATTCATTCACTCATTCATTCATATTATTAAAAGTATAACTGACATACATACAATATTTTAGGTGTACAACATAGTGATTCAACAATTTTATATTTTTCAGTGCTCACCAGAAGTGTAGTTACCATACAAAGTTATTATAATATAATTGGTTATATTCTCTATATTACACTTTTTATCTCCATGACTTGTTTATTTTATGACTGTAAGTTTGTACCTTTTTAAACCCAAGTCGACTGTTTCTTAATAATTTTTTTATAACTACTATAGTTTTCAAAGTAAGTTTTTTTCACTCATCTATCTTCCTGTAAAGATGTGACCTTAATGGAAATATAATCCAGGTCATTATTCCATGATGCCCTAGAATGAAGAAAGAATTTGATGATCTTTTTAACTCTCAAAAAGCAAGGTCTTAATAAAAAAGTATGCAAGCAGATATTCACTAGATCAAGGTTACCATTTTGTGATTTCTAAAACTCTTTTTAGTGCCAGATCTTGATCATGATAGTTCAATAATTTAGCCCAGAATACTTGGAGCTTTCTTATCACCCATGTTTCATTGTTGTCATTCTGATATTTCTTAGCCTGACTAATTGATTGAAGTTAGATTCTGATATAAATCTTCTTTGCAATTTTGAGCACATTTCCTTGCTCCTAATCAAAACATGTGTAGTTCTTCAGGAATTCATTTGTTAATGGCCAACCAGTCTTTTAGGCTATTCTATCTTAGTTGTTTAGGAAATGGCTAGTGGCAGTTTAGGAAAAGTCATCTCTGATAATTACAGCATTTTAACAAGCAGTGCCTTAACCAGATGGATTGAGAATCTGAGGTACTGTAGCAGAGAGACTTAGGCAGATTTGTGGTAAGTTTTAGCTTTTCATGATCTTTTGCAATCTTTTGACACAGCTTGCTGTCTTAAAATTATATTTCTTTTGTAAATAAGCACCATACATTTCTCTTAGATGCACACTAACCTACAGCATGATTTTTAGACCTGGGAGGCAGGATTAACTTGCAAAATTATTTGGTAGCAAATGGAAAGTATCAAACAGTTTTTTCCATCCCTAAGTTATGAACAGCTTTCAGATTAAGCACAGGACATAGGTAGATATTGCAGTATAGATCGTTTGCATTTATATGTCATTACTTTATTTTTGTAAGTGAATTTTACATTTCACAAAAAAGCATCTAATATTTAGTACATTTCTTAATATGTAGTGTGAAATTATGATAACTTAATATTTAATTCTCATTTTGTGTTAATTTTTCTACATACTGCATGATATCACAAAAGAAATTAAAATGTATATTTGCTTTATCTTATATGCCAAGTAATTTACTTCAATGCAAGATGACTTCAGTTGTTGGATGCACCATTATTATATGTCACTAATAAAAACAGAGAACAATTTTGTCCAGGTGTGAAATGTCACTGAATATAAGTTTCATACACGTGTAGAAATATTAAAACAAAAATGTGTGCATCTTGCAGTTAAGGAATTGTGGTAATATTAGAATATATATAATTAGAATATAACTATTCTAAACAGTTATTAAACTTTTGTCTAAAAATATTCAAAATATATTTAAACATATGATCTCATTTGTTTTCACAAAATCATTATAGTAATCCTTGAGATAAAACTTGTTTCCTTTTACATACTGGGAAAATTAAGTAAACTTGTGAAATAGAAAGAGAAAAAAATCCTTCAGTCTGCTGTGAACTTGAAACATTTCTTACGTTTTCTTTTTAAGATTTTATTTATTTGTTCATGAGTGATTCAGAGAGAGGCGGAGGCCTAGGCAGAGGGGAGCCTGATGCGGAACTCAATTCCAGGACCCTGGGCTCACACCCGGAGCCGAAGGCAGATGCTCAACCACTGAGCCACCCAGGCAGCCCATTTCTTATGTTTTCTTAATTGCCATTGGTGAAGTACTAGAAATATTTGAAATTGAGTTCTGTACTGGAAACATTTCCAAATTTAGCTTGGGTTATACTGAAGCAGACATATTTATATATATATTATATACAAGTGAGAATTTAGTTTATTTGAATTTATATCTTTTACGGTGGTAAAAATACACATTAATCAATATTCTTTCCTTAGCCTTTCACTATAGTATATATTTACTTCGAGAAATTCTTTGTAATAACACTAGTGTTGTTAAGTATTTGTATTGGTTTGCAGTGGATCATTCTGCTGTCCTAGTTGATGTACATAGTCATACATAGCTCCCAAACTGGAGACACGAATTCAGTGACACAGAACAAAACATTATTTATCTACATGAGAATTTCTGAAATGTGTATTATTATAAAAGTTAATTCCTCTTCTGAATAAATGATATTTGATTTTCCTATTAGCATAGTAGTTTGAACAGCTGCACAAAACTCAAATAAAAATTACAAAGTTTCAGATCCAAATTTTGCTTTCAGATTAACAGGTGCAAAAGATCCCAGGACATACAGTTTTGTCAGAAGGAAGCATTTTGTTTGGGATACATATCTATTAGATTTGCTGTCACTGATATGCATATCAGTGCATCAGTAATAGGAAACACTTTTACAGGTGTAAGTTTTCACATCTGTTAGACTAAATGATTGAGAGGGAAAAAAGCTAGCCCTTATGACTGGGCAATATAAATACTTTTAACAAAGAAGTTACTGGACAAGTTAGCCTATGAGATAGCTGATTCAGGTGCTATCATTTTTATGTGTATGATTGTGTTTTAAAGAAAAGTTGATTGTTGACGAGACTAAAGCTTCAGTGAATGTTGTCTTTTCTGTGTAGAAAAGGGAGATAGAATCATTTGGAGAGTATAAAGGATTTGGTTCTAAAGATGAGGATTCCTTCTTGAATTTGACTATTGATTTTTGGTTCTGTAAAAACAGTTATAGTAGTGTATGTGTAATTTGCTTCAAAGGATCACCGTTTAGAGTATGTAATAAGACAGCAGAAGTATAAAAGTGATATCTTTATTATGTATAATACAGTAAAATACATTTTGTTTTATTTTATTTACTTTTTCTTTGAGAGAGAGAGAATGATGAGGGGAGAAGCAGAGAGAGAGGGAGAGAAAGAATTTAAATATGTTCCACACCCAGTGTGGAGTTGATGCTTAGCCTCATGACCCTGAGATCATGACTGGAACTGCAATCAAGAGTCCAATGCTTAACCAACTGAGCAACCTACGTGCCCAAAATACATTTAAATATAATTTATAAAATGTGTTAAATAGATTGCTTTAAGACTTAACTTAATCCTATGCTTATCTATAAATGTTATAGATTTAGGTAACACAAAATGTTTACCTTTTGTGATTAAGGTCTGTTTAAAAGTTATGAATTCCACAAAATTTTGATTTTTTTTTAATTTTTTTTTAAATTTATTTATGATAGTCACAGAGAGAGAGAGAGAGAGAGGCAGAGACACAGGCAGAGGGAGTAGCAGGCTCCATGCACCGGGAGCCCGACGTGGGATTCGATCCCGGGTCTCCAGGATCGCGCCCTGGGCCAAAGGCAGGCGCCAAACCGCTGCGCCACCCAGGGATCCCCAAAATTTTGATTTTATTCTGGATGCCTTTTTGTGCCTTGCCTCTTAAATGTGAGCAAAGTTGGCCAAGAAAAACATAAAATAATCTCCTGAATAAGTTAATTTTTCCTTCTTACACTGACCAACAATTTATTAAGCATTTGGGGTAATCCGTTTTCTTCCTGTGTCTCCTCAAATTGTTTTTCTCTGCTTGGCACTCTTCTTAAGTAATTCATTCTCTCATTCTTTCATTCTCTCTTCTTTTCAACAAAATTCATCTTTTCAGCAAATATTTATCTATGAGGCAACGTGTCAGCCATAGGATACAAAGATGAACAAGGCAGATATAGATCTTGATGTCATAGACTTTCTGTTTTGTGGAAGTGAGACAACTAAATAATTTAACTCCAGAGTATGTAAGAGATGCCATAAAAGGGAATTGTGCTATGCTGTGCGAGCACATAACATGAGAGATACCTAACTAAGGTTAAAGAATTTGGGAAAGCTTTATTTCTTGTTCACATCTCCATTATTTGATCCTTAACAAGTTTCTATTTATTTTTTTTAATTTTTATTTATTTATGATAGTCACAGAGAGAGAGAGATAGAGAGAAAGAGAGAGAGGCAGAGACACAGGCAGAGGGAGAAGCAGGCTCCATGCACCGGGAGCCTGATGTGGGATTCGATCCCGGGTCTCCAGGATCGCGACCTGGGCCAAAGGCAGGCGCCAAACCGCTGTGCCACCCAGGGATCCCCACAAGTTTCTATGTAATTAGACATTCTGATTGTATTGGTTTCCTATGGCTGCTATAGTAAGTTATTCCTAATTTACTGACTTAAAACAACAGAACTTTATTTTCTTGTAGTTCTGGAAGCCAGAAGTTAAAAATGGGTCCAAAAAACTGGGCCAAAACTAAGGTGTCAGCAAAGTCATACTCCCTAGAGAAGCTTTATGGGAGAATCTGCTTTCTTGCCTTTTCTAGCTTCTAGAGCTGCATCCCTTGTATTCCTTGGCCCATGGCTCTTCTTCCGTCTTCAAGGCCAGAAGCATGGCCACATTACCTTTCCTCTTTTGTTAGCAAATTTCCTCTGCCTTCTTCATATAAAGATGCTAGTGATTACACTTAAGATCTGTCTGGATAGGGACACCTTGATGGCTCAGTGGTTAAGTATTTGCCTTAGGCTCAGGTCATGATCCCAGGGTCCTATGATCAAGTCCCACATCAGGCTTCCTGAATGGAGTCTGCTTCTCCCTCTGCCTCTTTCTCTGTGTGTATGTCTCATGAATAAATAAATAAAATCTTAAAAAAAAAAAGATCTATCTGGATAATGCAGTATAATCTCCCTAATTTAAGATTCTTATCATCTCTGTGAAGTTCCTTTTGCTATATAAAATATAAACATATATAACAACATTCACAGATTTCAGGGATTAAGACCTAGATATTCTGGGGGGCTCATATTTAGCCTACTGCACTGGTCCATCAAAAATTAGTATTTATAAGTAATTGAATGTGTAATCTAAGAGAGTTCTTGTAAATTCTGTGATCAGATATTTTATGACTTATTTTTGGAGAAGACTGTTCTTTATGAAGTACTAAATCTTTATGCTTTTAGTAAAGTAATGAAATTATATTTCATAGTATTGTAAGGCGTTTTGTATGTAATTCAAGAAAGTTGGCCTACTTTTGTTTAACTACTGGAGGTATAGTGAAAGTATATAGACAGGATTTGAACCTCTGAATGTCCTACTTGTCTGATAAAAACAGTTGCAGCCCTCCTTGTCCATCCTAATCTGAGTCCCATGTGATTGAAAAGAAAAGTAATTAATTACTCAAAGCCAAATGCTTTGAAATGCTTATGTGTCCCTCTCTAGAGAACAAAGCTGTACTTCATATGAACCACTAGGACTACTGTGTCCCAAACAACGGGGCCGGCTTAAGCAGCCTGCATCTTAGTTCCTCTCCTCTGTGTTCTTCCTTTAGGGTTGTGAGTGTGGAAAACAATGCCTCTTCTAATAGGAAAAAGATCCTTTCAGGCACCTGGAATTCTAAGGAGAGTATTTCAAGAGAAAAGTCATTCAAGAGGACCAACAGTATGTTTACCTGGGTCCAGCTATCTTTAAAATTTTTTTATTCTTTCCAACAGAAGCTTTACCTTTTAGTACAAAAGCCTACACATGCTGATTCCATTGGCCATAGTTCTGTTTTTTTCCCCCTAATCCTAGGGAAGAAATGGAATGAGATGCTAGAGAGAGAAAGTTTTTAGGACTTTTAAATAATGTAGTATGTACTCAAAACTTGTGATAGCCTGGGAGTAAAGTAGAATATAAAGAAATGAAAGTCCAGATCACATGAAGGAACTCAAAGTTTTTGAGTAGCAGCTGATAGCATGGAAAATTAGAGTGGAGATAATGCCAAAGATAAGTGAGCTGATAATTATTGAGTACCCATTGTCTTCCAGAAAATCTGCTGGATTTTTTTCCTTCAATGGTTCTATTTGGGTAGTGAATTCTCTTTACTGTAGAAAGAACTGAGTCTGAGAAACGTTAACTGATTTTCTGAGGTAATTCACTTAGTGAATGGCAATGCTTGTATTTAAAGTCTAGTTTCTCTGAATCCAAAATCCATTGTCCTTTTGATACCCCACCTTTTCAGGGTGCCTGACTTTATTTTATCACAAAACTACATGGAAGAGACTGGGAAAATAACTTAAAATGTCAAATCTTTCTCCTATAAAGGATTTTGCCACAGCTGTGGAAATATGCCCTGAGGGTGTATGAACCAGATCCATGGAAAATACATCTTGACTCTGCTCTTTTCCTTCCCTGCTGAATCCCTACTAGGAAATGAATGTCTGTTTCTTTTCTGTAGATATTGATATTTTTCAGTGTTGATATTCACAGTGTTGTTTTTTCCCCCATAGGATTGTCTCATGTAAGTGATGTTTCCTTTAAATTGGGGGTAAAATTTAATAGGGTTATTTCTGAAAGAGTTTTCTCTTCTAGCTAACACAAACTGAGTAGGTATAAGTTAAATTAGTTTGGCTGCTCCCAAAATGCGATCAGCTATTAATAGGTGGTCTGCAGATTTTCTTTTTTTAACCGAAAGATTGATTCTCTCGTTCCCTTCCTGAAAATTAGAAAAGCTCTTCTGATTTCATTTGCATGTTGAGATTTTCTATTATGACTTGTATTCAATTTAACACACTAAAATACGAAGCAAATCTGTTCATTTAATCTGCTGATGCCTGAGCCAGTATCTCTGCAGCAGGAGATATCGTTCCTTCTTGTGTGCATGTGCTCAAGAGCAATTGTTTGACTATAGCTCTTATTAATATAAATCAACATCTACAAAGAAAGCCTCCTCTATTCCTGCGATTCATATTTATATAAATAGAAAAGTAATGGATTTCGAAAAGAATCCAATAGGTTTGAGCTTCTAGAATTATCCCAAGAGTATAGACAGGATTGAAATATTTCAAGGTGTTTTGGAGTAGAGTGGTGATAAAGTATTTCCATGTTTGCCGAGTGCCTCTGAGCTGGCGGATTCATACTAATAAAGGCAGAAGCCAGGAATAGTTATAATACGCTTAATTAACTCTAAGCTTATTTAATGCTATGGTCCAGATGAACTCTAGATAGGGAGACATAATACATATAGCTCATTAAAAAATAATTTGGACTTCTCTAATCTATATTTGCATAAAGTTCAGGTCCTTGTCCTGAAGGTATTAATTATTTTCTAATATTATTGTTGAAAAATGAATTCTCATGAAAAAATGGTAATTAGAGAAATGCTAGCCATAATTCAATTTCACAAAACATACTCATGCCACTTATACCATGAGATACCTTTGTCTTGAGGAAGCACCCTTTTAAAAGAAGATTTTAATAGTAATAATAATAATAATAACAATAACATTTGTACAAATGAGATCCTGACCGAGAGCCATTAAAAAAACAATAAACAAAATTAACCTATTTGTCTCTGTTTATATAAATTGGAAAGGTACTTGCTAGAGCCTTTGTGTTTCCATAGGGAATAGGTTATTTTTGCTTTGATCATATTTTAGATCTCATTTTCTTAAGGATAGTACATGTTATTTTGAGAAAATGTATGCAGAGAATTAAAAGAATCTGATTAACTCTTATATT
The DNA here is from genome assembly GCF_011100685.1 of Canis lupus familiaris. NCBI lineage: Eukaryota > Metazoa > Chordata > Mammalia > Carnivora > Canidae > Canis > Canis lupus. Next base: position 6,579,534 of record NC_049229.1, read on the forward strand.
TGATGAAATCTCACATGACATGCTTCTGGAATTTTATGGTGAATTGCTAACAGTGAACAATTCTAGAAATCAACATTCTAGCAAAGAAGCTATAATAGCATCCTAAATAAGAAACAGCAACTTGAGCTGAATGCACTATGGGAACTTTTTCTTCTAATTTTATGCATGGTATATGTTTCTTAAAATGTTTTCTCTATTCCATATGTATGTATTAGGGCTAATGTATGTAAAGGCACAGGTCAACAGCCCTATCCAGTATCCTTAATATTTATAAACAAAGTAAGAAAAGCTGGAGAAGTGGACAGGAAAGAGATTACAAAGGAGTAGGAGTGAGGAAACCAGCCTTCAACGTTCACTCCCCTGTTCTTGCACTGTGCTGTGTGCCTAGCCCATTTTTACCTCATTGCATTGGAAGATTGTATTTTGACCCTATTGCCATTTGCTGATTGTAAATAGCAGACTAACCCAAGTGTGGCTTGTACTCTATCCTGTTCCAGATATTTATTTACTTTTGTATTGTTGGAACCTTTCTGGATTATACTGCTTAATTTATTTCTTATTTTTAGATTATACAGAAAAAAGAGAAAACCTTAAAGGCAAAAAATATTATGTTTTTTGTATTTTCTTTAACTAATTCTTGTGGGACCTACAGCTCCTCTTGAAGTTTCCCCAATTACTTTAGGATCACTGGCATAACTTTTTAAATTTAATTAAATTAATTTTTTTTTTTTTTTTTTTTTTTTGAGAAAGAGAGAGAAGCAGGGGAGAGAGAGAGAGAGAGAGCAAGCAGGCTCTACACTCAGCCTGGAACCCGAGGTAGGGCTCTTATCTCACAACCCTGAGATCATGCCCTGAGCCAAAATCAAGGGTCAGACTCTTAATGGACTGAGCCACCCAGATGCCCCATCGGGCATAACTTTTTTCCTTTTCCTTCCTGATTTTGTTCTTGCTTCATATTTCAAGGTAATATACACTGTTACAATAGTGCTGCTAAAATAGTGCCGACATAGTCTTTCCAAGGAACTTTAATGCTACTGATATTGTGATGGCCTCTTGATGATAATCATGCAAACTAAGTTATGTTGATGCTCTGCTGAACTGAAGCTGCTCTACTGTGGCAAAACTAAAGTCACTGTTGATGCTGAGGAAGCTCCATTCAGCTTTATGTTTAGGGCAGTGAAGTTCTTTCTCTCACTTCTGTAGTGTGCTTGGATATGTGTGTTCCAGGGTGTAACTGCCTCATGCTCTTAATATCTTTGGAAATTTTGGTGAAAATAGCTTTCATTTCCTCCTGAAGCCAGTTTCCCTGGAAAACAGATCAGAGACTAAGACTGGGCTGAAGAATAAAGTACCTGTTCATAACTTTCTCTTCTTTCTAACTTGAGACAGCATTCTCAAATTGAGCTGGCATGCCTCATTTTTTTTAGGAAAAAGGATTTTATAATGGAGAAGACAGTGAAACAGATCCCTGGTTGGCTCAACTAACTAGTTCTCTGGGCAATTTTTTTTTTTTTTTTTAAGATTCCATTTATTTATTCATGAGAGACACAGAAAGAGGCAGAGACACAGGCAGAGGGAGAAGCAGGCTCCATGCAGGGAGCCTGATGTGGGACTTGATCCCGGGCCCCCAGGATCATGCCCTGGGCCGAAGGCAGATACTCAACCACAGAACCACCCAGGCATCCTTTTTTTTCTTTTTTCTTTTTTAAAGATTGGGCAGTTTTAATAACATCTTATTTCTCTCCTAATATGTAGTTCATGTGCCATAAAGCTGATGTACCATACCAGTTCTTATAGTTTTAAGCCAGTTCCATTTAACTAATGTTATTATTATCAGGAAATGAGGCTAGGTCTTGTAGAAAATGGGGTATTTGAATATGTTTCTGTAAAATTTCTTTTGTGCATGTTGTTCAGAGATAGTTCACTTTAGCTCAGGACATTTCTGCCATTTTTAGGTTAGGTGTATGATCCGTACCCAACTTCCAGGGAGTGTATAGTGTATAGACTAAACTTTGAGAGTTTAGTCATCTGAGAATTAATACTGCAGCAAGGTGCAGGAAGATGTCCAAATGCTAAGAAAGAGGTACAGAGAAAATATCTGAGGTCAAGGCTGTGTGTCTTAAAGTCATGAAGATAGGAAGCAAAGTCAGAAGAACCATTCTGACTAATATGAGGCTTCTGAGACAAGCAGGGAGGTTGTTGTCTGTAAAGCTCAGATAAGCAACTAATCAATATGGCAAAGGGTAGCTTATTAATAGTAACAGATAGGATTTTTGCTGGACAGTGACACATATGAGACTGTCAATAGTGATGAATATAAGCCAATGCATGTTGAGAACAGAGGGAAGCTTCAGACAAAGTCTCCCTGGCAACAATCGAAGGGAGGTCCTTTATCTAGAGTATTGAAGGCAGTTTTTGTTTGTTTGTTCCTTTTTCCCCCTGCACACAAACTTGTGTGATGAAAGTTGTTAAATGGACCTTTTAAAAATAAATTTTATGCATCTTTTGGGGAAGGGTGAATCAGTCTCAGGTTAAGGATATGCATGTATCCACACCAGAAATCACATTTAGTCATGTAACAATGAAAGCATTTTTTTTTTCTTTTTTACAATGAGAGTATATTTACCAAATGGGGCTCTTAAAAGCTGAAGTACCCAAAATGGAAGTTGCCTCTTCTGTCAAGGGAAAACATGAGGCAGACAATAATCTTACTGTTGATAAAAAAAAATTTAAATCCTCTTTTTATGGGTAGCATCCTCTCATCTATATTTAACCCAAAAGGAGAAATAAACCTTTTACCTTTTGTGTAGTGCATGTTGTTACTAGAAATATCTCAAAGCTTGCTTGGAAAATAAAATATGTAAGAACATCCATTGTGCGCCAAGTATTGTGCTAAACAACACTCTAGGGATAGAGAAGATATGGAAGATATTTTATAAAGTATATCTGTGCTTACCTTCTAATTTTGGAGACTGGGAGATTGTATCATCCAAAGATGGTCACAACCATATTTCCCATTCTATGTGTTCTTCTGTAATGTGATTTTACCACTCTCTCATCAGTCGTGGAGTATTTTTCTCTACTACCTGTATCTGAGCAGGCACCATATCTACTTTGCCTAATAGTTTCCAGTAGAAGAGACAGTGCATGGTTGGGGGTCAATGAATATCTGCTCAATTCTGTAGAAGGGTGATTCTGGGAGAAGTGAAAAAGTCACTTCTTTGAATATTTTTAATTCTGTAATGCAAGGTTTTGAAGTCAGGATATATCAGTTGGTTGAAGTCTGAGAGTTAAAGAAAAACAAATACTGGTTAGCAAATATGTTAGAGAGACCATCTTAATGTCATTTGAATTTTTGTGTGATCATTGATTTATGTATGTGGCTTAACATATTTATTTAATCTTAATGAACAAAGAGGACACTTTAGCATATCTAAGACAGAGATGATATTATTTTAATGTCACATTTCTCTGGTAGGCTAAGTACTACTTGGGGATATTGACCCATGATGGAGAAAAATCTGAGTTAATAGTATTAACAGTTAAGATAAGGAAGTGGAACAGATGAAAATGATTTTGAGGATTTAGAGCAATGATCCTGGTTATATTCCAGAGAAAAATAGACTTGTAAATTCTTTTCATTACAAACACATGTATCTACTTTCCCACTGCATTATAAAGATACTTCTGGATAGTAAGAAACAAACGTGTTTGGATCTCCACTCCTGATAGGAGTTCATTGTATGTTAACAGAAAAAGAAAGGAAGCCCAAGAAACTGCTTCAGCAACCAAATATCCAGGCCTTCAGAAGTTCTTTGAGTGTGCCTAGAACTTTTAATTGCCCCATTAGAGGCAAAGGTCCATTGCCCCCATTTTTAGTCACTTATCTGGTTTTATTTGTGTCCACATATTGCTTTTCTGTTTTTACCTCCTGGCTTTTGCTTACTCATGGCTCTTGCTTGTTTGTTTGTTTATTTATTTATTTATTTATTTATTTGAATCTCTTAAATTCCTTTACTCTCTACTCCTTCTCTAACTGGGATGGATAGTCACTACCAATTTTAGTAAGACCTTATAAATTCAGAATACTTAAGCTGGACAGCTTCTGGCAGCTTCATTCAGCAGGAGACAATGGGTATGGATGAAATTCAGGCTCATGGTCAGTTCTCCAGAACTCCACTATGTAGTTCATTGTTAATTATTCTCAGGTGGTATATTCTGATTTTAAAATATGGTAAAACTGAGTACTGATGTGGAAAGTTGGGGTTCAGTGCCACTAGCCAAGAATTCTTGAGATGTTTAAGGTGCAAAAAAGTTTTTTAAAGCACAGGGACAGGACCTGTGGGCAGAAAGGGCTGTCCTGGGATTGTGAGGAACAAGTGATTATGCACTATGGAGTTAAGTGAGGTGAAGATAAGGAAAGTTTCCAAAAGGATTTTCTTATTCTAAAGAATCTCACAGAATCCTGGAGGCCTCGCTATTGCCAGGCTAAGATTGTTTTTCCCTCTAGCAAAGTGTTAACATTAAGATAGTTGGAAGTGCCTGGAGGAAAGTTATACTCTGCCTGCTTCAAGTATTTGTCAATGGACTGTAGGTTATAAGGAAATTTAATTTATTCTGCATTACTTTTTTGCCTTTTCCCCCCATATCATATACTATCTGTTTCTAATGATGTGCTATGCCTGTTATGATAAAGATAACACAGAAAGTGGAAACATAAAGGGTGGAGTGAGAAAGGTAGGAAAGTTGGAAGGAAAAAGACTCTTCAAAGAGGCAAAATTCTGAAGTTACCATGTCACTATTTTCTGCTTTGCTTATGAGTCTGGCCATTCTTACACAGAGGCCCTGAGTGGTATCTGAATTGATACCATTTAAATGAATATGTACATTTTGTGGAGTCAGTAAATATTTACTATGGTGTACTGTATTTATTAAATTTTAAATCTCTCATCTTCTTTTGTGTGCGTTTCTTCATTGTTAACAATATTATTGAGAGATCAAAGGGGTTATCTCTGAGGGTAGAATAAAATTTCTAATGATTGATTATTAGTACTTTTCAAGGCAAAAATATTCTTATTTTAGCACTTGGCCCCTCTATTGTAAATTGTGCATTTGAAAGAATCAGGCCACAGCAAGGGAGAGTTGACTTTCTTTCTTGTCTGTTCTTCTTTCTTTCTTTTTCTGTTAGGTTGAGGTGGCATGGGAGTTGGCGGAGGAGGGAGAGTTCGGGCGTGAGGGGTAGGGGTGTATTGGCGGGTGTAGTGTGTGCGTTGGGGTTGCGGGGTTGGCTGGTTGCGGGGTGTGGTGTTGATGTTCGTTTCTTTTTCTTTTCTTTTCTTTTCTTTTCTTTTCTTTTCTTTTCCTTTTCTTTTCTTTTCTTTTCTTTTCTTTTCTTTTCTTTTCTTCTTTTTTTCATCAGGTATAGGAAGAAGGACAGCATTAACACTTCCATGCTGTCATTATTGACGAATTCAATACCATCTGGAGAGCTGGCTCCGGCAGTTACTCTGTAAGACTTGTTAACCAAAGCCCTTTTATACATCTGGAGAGAGTTCTAAGAAGAAATTACTGATTGAAAAAGAGTGAATGGCATATTTCCTGGAATATTTCCTAATAGGGTTGAGAAGGATTCAAGCTTAGTCTATTTTCTTTAATCTGTCTTATTCAATACCAAGAGATATATTATGTGCATCCTGGGTACACATGTAATAATATTTCTTTTTCAACTGGAGACTTTTCCTACTACCTGTCTCTGAGCTTATTCAGATATCATGTCTATCACATACTAGAATCTGGGGTTATATAAATGAGTAAAAAGTCATCAAAATAAAGTTGACAATAATCTGAAAAAAGTAGAGATAAGCAGATAAGTACATTGACGTGCTATGTCTGTTATGATAAAGATAACACAGAAAGTGGTGGAAACATAAAGGGTGGAGTGAAAAAAGGACTCAAAGTCATTTAGGAGGGATTTCAGACAGTAGATGGTTTTTGAACTGAGACCTAACATATTTAGCCTTCATTCATTAAGCATTTATTAAATGCTATGTATTATGCTGGGTGTTTAATGTATTACCCTTATCATGTCCAGGAGCTGGTATTATTTTTTTATAAAAATAGTTATTGAGATAAAGAAACTATGTTAAAGAATTTAGTTCACATGCTCAAATCTACATTACTAGTAAGTAATGTAGCCAGTATTCAGACCCAGCTTTTTCTCATTCCAAAGTCTGTGTTCTTTTTTTTTTTTTTTTTAAATTTTTTTTATTTATTTATGATAGTCACAGAGAGAGAGAGAGGCAGAGACATAGGCAGAGGGAGAAGCAGGCTCCATGCACCGGGAGCCTGATGTGGGATTCGATCCCGGGTCTCCAGGATCGCGCCCTGGGCCAAAGGCAGGCGCCAAACCGCTGCGCCACCCAGGGATCCCCAAAGTCTGTGTTCTTAATAATTACACTGTACCAGGGGTAGTGGTGGTAGAGTGTGTGTGTGTGTCTGTGCTTATGAATGTGTGTATTTGTGGACATAGATAAAACATGGAGATCAAATGAGGTATATGAGTAAAATCCAGGCCTGTCAAAACAAGACTAAGTCATTCAACATTAATGTCATTATAAATTAAGGGTAACTGAATTATTGGAAGAAATCAGAGTCTATATCATGAAGGGACTCACATTTCATGTCCCATTCGCTGTGAAGTATCATTGAAGATGTTTAAGCTAGGATATCCCTATGAGAATATTTGTTTAAGGAAGATAATTTTGGGGCATGACAATAGGAAGAGAAGTAAATAATTTTAGCAGTTCAGTATAAGAGGTGAAGCATAAACTTAAGACTGAGGCAGTAGGAATAGAAAAGAGAAGATAGCAGATAAGAGGAATTTGAAGAAGTAGTTTTAGGGCATGCTAAGCATTTGAAAATGTAGAGATAGGATATGCAAGAATAGAATTGACTGTTCTGGCTTAGTTGACATGGTGCATAGTGGGATCAGTTATAGAGCATAGAAAATAAGCAATCAGGAAAGAAGTATGTCAGTATTGGTGTGGTGGAGAAAAATGAGGAAATCAGTAATGAAAATAGTAAGTTTGAGAAACCTGAAAAAATTTAGGCAGTTGAAATAAAGTTCAGAGTAGTGGGGGCACCTGGGTGGCTCAGTGGTTGATGGTCTGCCTTTGGCTCAGGTCGTGATCCTGGGGTCCTGGGATCGGGTCCCTCACTGGGCTCTCCATGGGGAGCCTGCTTCTCCCTCTGCCTATGTCTCTGTCTCTCTCTCTCTGTGTCTCTCATGAAGAAATAAATAAGATCTCTAAAAAAAAAAAAAAGAAAAAAAAAAAAGAAACATCCTTGCCTTGTGACTTTAAAGTTGCTCTTATTAAAACAGGGAGTTTATTTCTCTGCTCATTGATTCTAACTTCAGCCATCATAATTTGATTCAGCCAATGGGTCAGCAGGTGTAATGAATGAGGAAGCTTGAAAATACACAAGTGCAGTGACATTTCTGCTTTCACTCCTCTGCCTTTGCTGTAAAAACACAACCAGCATAGCCAGCTGGATGATGGTGAGAGATGCACAAAGCACAGCTGAGTTGCTCTAGCCGACACCCAGCTAATCCATATGTATAAGCCCCAAACTGGCAGCCAGCAGAGCCTCAGATGTGCAGGTGAGAGCTCATCTGAGACTAGAAGAATTATCTGATTGAGCCCAGCCTAAACCATCTACTTATGGAGTTGTAAGCTAAATACCTGTTTACTGCTGTAGTCCTCTGTTTCACAGCATTATGGTGGGAACAGGTAACTGATATGGGTAGGAAAGATGAAGTTGCTTTGTTATTAGATTCATAGGGGTCACAGTGTCCTGAAAATAATCTTAATTTTCTGCATTCCTCAGTTTGTTATAGCAAGAGTCATCATTACAAGAAGAGCCGTTGCCAAATTTTAATGCTTTTAAATATATCAAAAAGCACAACAGATTCAATATAGACCATGAGATACTTTTGTTTAAAGAAACCCACAAGTTTCTGTCAAAGGAGCCTAAAAGTCATAGTACCACATTCGAATTCAAGGCTAATTATGACTTGGGTACTAGTTGAAGGCTTGCTTTCAGGTGATTGCAATGATTGCAGGGTTTGACACCATGTGTCTTCTCATTCTGACTTTGTTCTCTCTAAGCATAGACATTACTTTTTGGAAACCAAAGCACGTATGTTGAACATATAGCTAGATATATTCCCAAGTTAATATACAATTTATAGTATATGGAAATGGTGGGAATTTCAGGACAGATAAAAAAGATGACAATATGGTAGGTAGTGCAAAGTGGGGAGTGTTATGCTTAGATGTAGGTTGGTAAGCACTTTCTCCCCATATTGACTGTGTATTTTTTATGTGACTTTTTTTTTACTTGATTGGGGACTAGGCATATGTAAGTATTCCTGATACAGACCCACAAATTTTTATGTTTTTTTCCCCTCAAAAAGTCCTTTAATGCATACACATACTAAAAGTAATTGTAGGAGGGCAGCCCGGGTGGCTCAGCAGTTTGGCGCTGCTTTCAGCCCAGAGTGTGATCCTGGAGACCGGGGATGGAATCCCACGTCAGGCTCCCTGCATGGAGGCTGCGTCTCCCTCTGCCAGTGTCTGTTCCTCTCTCTTTCTGTCTGTCTCTCATGAATAGATAAATAAACTCTTTAAAAAAAAAATAAAAGTGAGACATTAATTACCTTGACTTACAATATACAATTAAACATCCAGGTCTGTGTTGGGAGATACAGTATCATCTTATTAATTTCTATTTTCCTGTATTCTGTTTTATGTCCTCTTTTAACAAAAAGAAATTGGACAAAACAAAAGCTAAATGCTTACTCATTGCTATTTTAGTTTCTCTTCTCTCTTATTCTCCCTCCCTAGGCTTATTCTCTACCTCTCTCTTCCCCCATAGTCAAAATACAAAAAGCATGGAGTAGCCAACATACTACAGTTCAAATGGTGAAAGGCTTATTGAAACCTAACTGGCTAGTTTATGAAGTATGTTTTTTTATGTCGCGACACCTTTCCCTCCGCTCTGAACTTCTAAGTTCCTCAGTCATACCTTTTTTTCTTTTCTTTCTTATTTTTAAAGTTTTAAAAATATTTTAAAATATTTTTATTGATGTATAGTTGATATACAATGTTATGTTAGTTTCAGTTGTACAACATAATGATTCTGCAGCTTTATGTATTATTTTGTTTTCATCACTGTAAGTGTGGTTACTGTCTGTCACTATGCAAAGTTATCACAATATTATTGACTATATTCCCTGTGCTGTACTTTTCCTCTCTGTGACTTATTTTGTAACTGCAAGTTTGCACTTCTTAATCTCCTTCACCTATTTTGCCTATCCCTCCACTCACTCCCTTTTGGCAATTACCAGTTCCCTATATTTATGAGTCTGTTTTTGTTTGTTTGTTCATTTGTTTTGTTTTTTAGATTCCACATATGAATGAAGTCATATGGTATTTGCCTTTCTCTGATTTGTTTTACTTAGCATAACATTATCTAGGTCCGTTCATGTTGACACAAATGGAAAAATCTCATTCTTTTTTATGGATAATATTCAATTATAAACACACACATATACTATATCTTCTTTATCCATTTAATTAAGGAAGCTTTGGTTGCTTCTATATCTTGGCTATTGTAATGCTGCAATAAACATAGGATTGTATATGTCTTTTTAAATTAGTGGGTTTTTGTTTGTTTGTTTGGGGTAAATGCCCACTAGTAGCATTACTGGACTATTTGGTACTTCTATTTTTAATTTTCTTGAGGAACCTTCATATATTTTTCTACAGTAGTTGCACCAGTTTATATTCCCACTAACAGTATGTGAGGGTTCCCTTTTCTCTACTTCCTTGCCAACACTTATTATTTCCTGTCTTTTTGCTGCTTCCTGCCTTCCTGGCTAGATTTAGGTTATATCTCACAGTGGTTTTGATTTGCCTTTCCCTGTTGATTAGTGATATTGAACATCATTTCATCTGTCAGTTGGCCATCTATATGTCTTATATGAAAAATGTTTATTCAGTTTCTCTGTTCAATTTTTAATTGAGTTATTTGTATTTTTAATGTTATAAGTTCCCTCAATCATGTACATATTTTTTAAGATTTTATTTATTTATTCATGAGAGACACAGAGAGTGAGGCAGAGACATAGGCAGAGGGAAAAGTAGGCTCTATGCAGGGAGCCCAACATCTTTCTGTCTTTCTTTCTTTCTTTCTGCGTTGGGGTTGGAGGGGGTCTGTGGCTTGTTTTTTTGCTGGTATTGGGTTGAGTGTCTTTGTGAGTTCGTTTGTTCGTCGGTTTCTGTGGCTTTTCTTTCTTTTTTCTTTTCTTTTCTTTTCTTTTCTTTTCTTTTCTTTTCTTTTCTTTTCTTTTCTTTTCTTTTCTTTCTTTTACCAATTCGTGTACTCATCCACAAACTCCTTCCTAGTCAAGTTGTTACTGGAACAATTCTTGCTGCTCCATCCTGCTTATCCTTGCAACGTGATTAAAGTATTCCCAGCAAGAGTAAAGCATTCAACAAATTTATGTGTTCATATATTAAATGAACAGTTTTTCTATGCTTATTATTGACTAGGTACTTTTCAAGTACAATGGTGGGTTCTGAGATCCACCAATAAGACTTTTAAATTATTAAAAATAACAAAATCTAAAGGTCAGGTATAAATATTAGAACTTTTTTTGGACACCCATTTAGCAAATGAGAGTAATTTCTTTATGGCACTAAATTTCAAGAGGAAAAAAACTCCACGTATTATAAAGCAATATTTAATTTAAAATTAGATTTTAAGTACAGAAATTACTAAATTCATCTAATGACTTATGTATAAGAATTAGTCCTTAGGTAGTTTATTGTTTTGTATTTTAAAAAGTCAAAATTGGAGCCTCAAAGTCCCCTGTTCCAGGAATTTTCTTACAGTAGGTTCTTCTTAAATGTCCTTTGAAAATGTGAGCATTCAGCTTCCATTGGCATACCTCTGCTACCAGAACCTTGATGCAGCTATCATTGCCTTAATGAAAATAATTATGGTATGACAATTTTTTCCCCCTATTTAGCTCAAGAAGACAAAATAAGCCCTACATCTGTCTGGTTTGATAGTTTCAGGGATACAATGATTATTTATTGTTGTGTTCTGCAACAGGCAAATATGAGCTAATCCTTTGGTAGTCTAGTAGCACTTTAGCAGCCACCGCATAAAAGGGACTTTCTAAGTTAATGTTCTTTCTTATTAACAAATGTCAGAAATTGAGATAAGGAGGGAGTTGAGGTTGGAACTTTCCTCCCATAGGAACACATCGTTTAGCTCTTATGGGTTTAGCACACTTTTAATATTTTAATGAAGGCTTTTTATGTGCTTATGCTACTTAATATTCCAAATTAAGGTCTATTCTCCTCCTGATATGCACATGTAGCTCCCATTATGCACCATCAAGAGGAGTGTAGTAGAAAAGCCTCTATCTGCATGGAACAGCATGTGCCTTAAGCACAGAAGGTCAACAATCATTCTTTGACTAAGCTAAGGCTACTTAATGAGAGCTTCAATGCTTCAGTAAAAAGTGTTTTACATTTTAGTCAAAGCACAGAGTTGGATAATGATAAGTTTCAATATGTTCTCAGTCAAAAATAATTTCATAGTTTTTCTATTGTTATTCTCCACTTCCAAAAGGACAACACATGCAATCCATGATGTGAGGGTTACCTCAGGTATTTCAGAAAAGCACAAATTTAAGCTTTACTGAGTAATATAGCTTGGTTGACTGCCAGTCTTTCCTTTTAGGTCCTATTGACCTGAATTCACTTCTGTTTGTTTGTTTCGTTTTGTTTTGTTTTACTAATGGCTAGTGGTCCACCACTAGGAAGAAGGGATTAAAAAAAATCTACATGGAACATTTTCAGCTATCTAACACTTGATTAAATGAAAAAATAACTAGGGATAATATTTATTTAAGGAAGAAAAAAATTTAGCAATATACTGTGATTTCTAAAGATGAACAAGAGAATGTGTTGGGGCACAATTTTGCTTGAGCAAATCTGATCCCTAGGAAGCTGCATGCATTTTTATTTGCATTCCAGAGCAAACAACCAGAAATATATCTCTGCCTAATATTCTACCCATTTAATGCTGTTAAAGAGAGCTACTTCCATGCACTATTGTGAAAACAGAAAGTGGATTTTCATCCAAAGAAATTACACATTGTATTTAAAAGTAATTGAGGAAGTCACATAAACATCTACCTTCCTCTTAAGAAAGTTTAATTGACATTGTCTCTAGACTAGGATTAATCTTGGAGAAAACTGATGAAGATGACAACCTAATGATACAGTTGAGAGATTCTAAGTTAAATATTTGGAAATCAAATTATATCTCTACATCTACCACCATTGTTGCTTCATTATTCAAAGACATTGCTTATGAGGGCTAAAAAGGCCAAAAGTGAAAGAGATCTATAATTACAAAACACATTCCCTTGGTTTTATTTTAAAACAAGGGAGCTGGAGGCTCTCAGGCTTATCATGAGTTATCACCTATTACTACTTCACTGTGAATGATATTTATCAGATCCTTTACAAATGATAATCAGCTATAAATATATTGTATATATAGTGTAGAGACTGTTCAGAATTCAAAAGAAAGAACTACTGCCTTGGGGTGTATTCCAGTTATCTACTCTTGTATAATAAACCACCACAAAATTTAGGAAAATAAAGCTATATTTATTATGCTCATGGGATGATTCAGTGACAGGGGGTAGTAGTTCAAGGGCTGAAGACTGTAACAGTTTGGGCCAGAGGGTACCCTTTCAAGATTCTTCACTCACATGTTTGGCACCTAACAGGATGCAGAAGAATGGGCTCCTCAAGGAGTGTTCATTGGTAGATCTACATGACTTTACTCCACATGATAGTAATATAATTGTTAAACTTGCTACATAGTTGTTTAGGACTCCTAGAGCATGTGTTCCAGTAAAGAAAATGGAAATTGCATAGATCTTTTACGACCTAGCTGTGGAAGTTAACCTGAGCATATTATATTGTAGGCACAGCCTTGCCCAGATTCAAGTGGAATCACCTGTCAATGAGACAAATGTCAAAGAATTTGTGTTTTAAAACTGCATCAGTGGAATGGATGGGAGAACAAGGCAATGGCATAGTTTAAACTTCAGATGAGCAGTAACATTAATCATAAGCTTTCTCTATTGCTGTCTCTAATTGTTACATATCATTTTAAATTTAGAAGAAATAGAAGTAAAAGAAAAAGAGATATCAAAGAAATGAGATCTCTATCTTTAAAGTTTTTTGTAGTTTTTCTTAAATAATGTTCTCTCCTGTGGCTTATGTAAAAAGTTGTGGTTTGGTATCTTTATGACAACCAGAGGTAACAGTAAGAAAATAATCATTTAGGAGGTAAGAATGGTGAAGATTTAGTCCATAGTGATTTCTTTAAAACTGTAATGAACACTGGGTGTTATATATGATATGTCGGCAAATCAAACTTCAATAAAACAAATGAAAACAAAACAAAACGAAAAAAAATTCATTTCATGCCACCATCAAAACAAAAGAGATACATTTCTACTTACTTGCACCTGTTAAGATTTGTCACAAATATGGCTTGGAAACATTTTAAATAAATTACTTTGCTCTGTTGGGAAAAAAAAAACCACAAACTGTAACTCAAGATATCTTGCCTAAAGGTTTTATAGTAATATAAGTGAAAATTCGGCAGATATACTTTTTGCCAATTGGGTTTAAAACTTCTTTTTATCCTTGTCTTTCCATTTATTTCTATTATCAACATGCAAGGTTATAAAACTTAGAGTAGGACAAAGTAGATTGGCATAACTTTTAAAGAAAATGAGTGATGAATGGGACAAATGAATTGATTTAATTAGTCAAAATGAATTCTTCAACCCAGTCAAGATTTCTTTTATTAATTGCTTGAGTGAGTTGCTCAATGGTTGCTCCATTGGCAGTATCTGCTGAGCTAGGCAGGTTTTCTGGTAAGAGATCTGGGCCTATAGCTAGGGCCATTTAAATTATCAGGAGAAGGTGAGTAAAATTTGTGAGGTTAAATTTTTATGGTTCATCTTAAGTTGAGGCAGAATGAACTAGGGATCTGTAGATAGCCATCTTTTGTTAGGAATATGAAGAAGCAGTGAGAGGTAGAAATAAAATTAGAGATCGAGGATAATAGGTGGAGAGAGAGAGAGAGGAAGAGAGAGAGAGGCAGAGGCTGCCAGAAATGTAGTTAATGTGCAGAGAACCAGAGATGAACAACTACTTGGGTGCACAGAGAGATAGACAGGGGAGCCTCTGTGTTTCCCAATGGCTTTCCAGTCTCCAGTTTTAGGTATTTATTAAATGTGGAGAGGAAAGTATCTGATAACTCTCATTTTAGTGAAACATTCATATACTAAAACTTAATTTGCTTTATTTTAAAAAAATTGCTTGTTTGAATTTGTACTCTTTATACCAAAATAGTACTAAGACTTACATGCAAACCAAAATGCTGAACATTGTGAATGGCGATGTGGTTAACAGAGATAAATTAGACATTAATCTTCTCCTAATGGAGACCACAAACCAAAAAAGGAAATAAGATATACACAAATAACTGCACGATAGTGTGTAATATGTAAAATAGCTTAAAAGAGGGAAGAGTCATTCTTTCAACTTTGATCTAGACGCTTGAGATATATTTGTGATCAAACATATTTAAATAATGCTATTATAGATCTTGCATCCTAGTAGGAAGAGATGGAAAGATAAGCATTGTATAAGTAAACTAAATAACATATTAGAAGGTGATAAATACCATGGGTAAAGAAATCAAAGAGATAGAGGTAATCAAGAGTGTGTGGTGGGAAAGTTGTAATTTTTTAAAAAAGATTTTATTTATTTATTCATGAGAGACACATACACACAGAGAGAGAGAGAGAGGCAGAGGGAGAAGCAGGCTCCATGCAAGGAGCCCAACGCAGGACTCGATCCTGGATCTCCAGGATTAGGTCTTGGCTGAAGGCAGCGCTAAACCTCTGAGCCACCTGGGATGCCGGAGAGTTGTAATTTTAAATAGGATGATCAGAGTAGGCTTTATGGAGAAGGTTGTATTTATCTAATGACTTGTCAGAGGTGAGGAATTTGGTCATAATGTTCTTGATAAAGAACACTCTAGACAAGATAAACCAGTCACTGAAAATGCCCCAGAATGGAGTATGTCTGGTGTATGTGAGGAATAGCAAAGAAGCAAGTGAGACTTGAGTAGAATGGACAATGGAAAAAGGAGTAACTGATGGGGTTAGAGAGGTAATGGAAATAATGATTCATGTAGATCTTTGCAGACTGTTGCCTATTGTATCATGAATAGTAAGAAAAAAACTTGTTAATCAGTTAGAAGAATGTTACAAAAATGCACACAAGGAAATAATGGTGGATAAGACAGAGTGATAGCAATTGAATTATTGGGAATTAATTTGATTTTGGATGAAGTCTGAAGGTAGAGCCAAAGGATTTTCTGATGCATTGTATAGGATTTGCAAAAGAGAGAGAGAGAGCTAGAGATGTATAAAAGACTATATGAAATTTTTGGTGTGAGCAACTGCAAGGATGGTATGTTTACCCTCTAAGGTAGGGAAGAGCAATTTTGGATGGAAGATCAGGAGTTCAGTTTGGAACATGTCATGTTTGAAAAGTTTATTAAACTTTCTGGTGGAAATATCAAGTTGATTACATAGGTCTGGGACACTGAAAACAAGACTGGGTAGGATAAGTCAATTTATGAGTCCTTGGCAAAGAAGTGGTATTTTAAGCTATGAGATTGGATGACTCACCAAGAAGTGAGTGCAGATAATGAAGAGGAGGTGATCATAGATCGAACCTTCGAATATCCAAAATTAGGAGGTCAATTCAAGGAGAGAGTGGTTCATGTGGAAAATACAGAGAGATTGGTTTATGTAAAATAAAGAGATTAGTTTGAGTAGGGAAAACACATGAATGAAATAATATTTCAATTGAGTCCTGAGAATAGGAGGCATTTGGAGTATGTAAAATTGGGGGAGAGTGTTACATTATAGTAAAAGGAATAGGATAAGCAATGTATGAATGAGAAACATCAAGTATTTCACTTGGACTGTAATATCATATATCAAGGTTTAGCAGTAGGTTACATAGTTAACATAGTAAACTGCAGGATAATATACTATGTTAATACATACCGTAGTATACTGCAGCCAGGAAAGAACTGTGGAAGGCCTTGACACAGAGTGACATGATGAAATGGTGTTTTAGGAAGAGTAAACTAGCAGCATAGTGTGGTTAGACTGAAAGAGGTTGGGTTTGGTTTCAGAGAAATGAGCTAGAGATTAAATGAGATGATATATGAGAAAGTGTATGTGTGTGTGGGTGGGGTTCACTCATACTTTGTCACTATGATGGTTAATTTTACGTGTCAACTTGACTGGATCATGAGGTACCCAGACATTTGATCAAACATTATTCTGCTTGATTCTGTGGTGATGTTTCTGGATAAGATTAACATTTGAATTGGTAGGTTGAGTAAAGCGGTTAGCTCTCCCTAATGTGGGTGAGCTTCATCCAGTGAGTTGAAGACATGAGTAGAACCAAAAGGCTGACTCTCCTACAAGGGGGAACTCGCTCTGTCTTTGAGCTATGACATTATTTTGTTCCCATTCTTCAGACTGGAACTACCTCATTAGTTCTCCTGTTTCTCAGGGCTTTGAACTGGAACTAATGCCCTCAGCTCTCGTTGGTCTCCAGCTTCCCAACTACAGATCTTGGGACCTCTCAACCTCTATAACTGTATGAACCAATCCCCTATAATAAGTTAGTCTCTCTCTCTCTCCTTCCCCATAAACACACACACATACACACACACACACACACACACACACACCCTTTTTGTCTAGAGAACTCTAACTAATACACTTACTAAGAAATTGGGACAATTATTAATCAGATGTGACTAATGGCAAAAAGGGAAAGTTATTCTAGTTGAATGTGGCCTCGTACCAGGCCATAATTTTGTACCAAAATTTTTAATATCTGCTCTCTAGATTAGTAAATTTTTCATATCAAGGCTTATACTAACAGCTGAGAGCACCAGTCTTTCATTCTTTAATTGCACAAAGCTTGCACTTAAAGTTACAGGTTCTGTTTTTATAGCTCAAAATACAGCTTTAATTCATATATTTTTAAAATTTTATTTATTCATGAGAGACACAGAGTTTTAAATAAAATTTAAAACAAAAACAAAACTAGATGCAGACTGACAAAAGTGTTCATAGTTTTAACCCTAAACTATTTAACCCTAGACTATTTCCATTTTTTGCATGATTATATATTTTCCCTGGAGGTAACAACCATGGTTCCATTTAAAAGTTTTATATATACTTTGAGATCTTGAAAATTAAGAGAAGATTAGTGTGTTTAAGTTATATGTTCCCAAGTAAAAACAAAAAAGGATCAAGAAGAGATTTGAAAGGTGTTACAAAAATATTTGAATGAACATGAGGTATTTATGCTAACGTTGACAAAACCTAAGGACATGGCATAATAGGCAGGAGATAGAGATGGCAGTAACTATGAAAAGGACTATATGGGATAGATGTGAAATATTGTAGTGGGAGAATCAGCATGGCCTCCCAACTGACTCCAGGTAGAAAGCAAGATGTCTGAACTAAAAATTGAAACTATTAAGTTTCAGGTATGAGTGATTGGCCTTTAGCCATTAGCTGAAAGGGAAAATGTAATAGGAGAAGTCATTTTAACTAGCAATCTGAGAAGTTCAGCTTTGTGAATCTGAGCTTTGAGATTTTGTTATGGTTTGAAAGTAGATTAAACAAATAGGGAGCTAGAATTGAGGATGAAGAAATAAGGTAGTAGGGGCACCTGGCTAGCTCAGTTAGTAGAGCATGTGACTCTTGATTTCAGGGCTGCAAACCCCATGTTGGGCATAGAGCTTATTTAATTTAAAAAAAAGAAAAAAATAATGTAGTAGATGTAGACTTACTACTGGGCCACATAAGTAATCCTGAAAATCATGAAGTATGGTGAGGAATAGCTAAGAGAAAAGAAAAAAGTAACAAAAGAGAAAGGGATAGGGGAGAAGGGATAAGGACACCTTTTTGGAAACTGGATTGGGGAAAAAGAGCCAGTAAGGTAGATAGGAGAAGAAATAGTTGTAGAAGGTCAGAGGGGAATCAGAAAAGGACATGGTCAGGCAGTGATAATCTGAGAGTCTCCAGTGGAGTTTACAGGTCATAGAAGAGGATGAAGAATAAATATATTTGAATTGATGAGTAAGTTATTGTTAAGCTTCAGAACAGTTTAAATTCTGGGGCAAGAATTAAAAGAGCAAATGGCAAGAAAGAGAAAAAAATGGAATAAATTAGTGTTTAGAGAAAAGTTGGCTGTATATAATGCTGGAGGTATGCACAAAAAAAACACTCACTGAATCTCAGTAATGATTTTTTATTTTAAATTTTATTTCATTGTGGTAAGAATATTTTACATGAGGTTGATTGATGCTTTTAATCAATTTTTGGATGTCGAATACAGTTATAATGTCCTAAAACAGATCTCTAGAACTTATCTCGCTTAGCTGAAGCTCCATTTGAGTCTGTGCTAAAATATTCGGAATAGTTTATGACTTTTTGACTCGTTGGTCTATTTTCCTGTCTTGAGGAAGCTTGTTTCTCTGGTTTTCAAACAGTTATTCTTCTCAGTTAATTTACAGGATAGCAGTGCAGAATTCACCCGATTAGACAGACAAAATGTAGAAGAGTTAAAGAAAATATTGATAAAAATGTGATTTGTTTTTGGAGCCCATCGGGCAAAATGAATATTAATCCAAGATCTTGCACAATAGCAGACTGACACATTTATCTCTTGGTGTATCAAATCATATTTATTTTTGATACATTGTTCATAAGAATTCTTTGGATTCAGTGCAACTGTCTTTTTTTTTTAAATTCAGGTTTATTGAGGTATAATTGACTTACAAAATTGTAATATATTAAAATGTTAGGGCACTTGGGTAGCACAGTTGATTGAGTATCTGGCTCTTGACTTTGGCTCAGATCATGATCTTGGGCTGTGACATTGGGCCCTGTGTCTGCCTCCCTGTTCAGTGGGGAGTCTGCTTCTCACCTTCTCCCTCTGGACCTCCCCCTGCATGTATGCATGCTCTCTCTCTCTCTCTCTCTCAAACAAAAAAATAAATCTTAAAAAAATAAAAGTGTACATTATGGTGATTTGATATACATATTTTTGTGAAAGGATTTCCCTCCAATCAGTGCAACTGTCTTAATGATATTATCCATAAACTTTTTTTGTTACATGAGAGAATATACTCATATTCTCAAGAATATAGCATTGTAGTGAGTTACCAAAGTAAAATAGAGGCCAGAACCACAAATGGGTAATAATTTTTGCAAGATAATCTGTCATACATCTTACTTGCATGGAGAGGGGAATCTTCTTTTAGATTTTAACTATTCTAAGATTTTTTTTTCATTAATATCTCCAGGATAT
Source organism: Canis lupus familiaris (assembly GCF_011100685.1). NCBI lineage: Eukaryota > Metazoa > Chordata > Mammalia > Carnivora > Canidae > Canis > Canis lupus. The sequence goes on from NC_049229.1 coordinate 6,599,126, forward strand.
GTGTGAGCAAGTGTTTATTGTTTAAACTTTAATTTTTAAGGACTATTAACACTTTTAAGCAACATCTGGAAGATATTCCTTTTTTTTTTTTTAAGATTTTATTTGTTTATTCATGAGAGACATAGTGAGAGAGAGAGGCGGAGACACAGGCAGAGGGAGAAGCAGGCTCCTTGCAGGAAGCCTGATGTGGGACTCAATCCTGGGACTCCAGGATCATGCCCTGGGCCGAAGGCAGATGCTCAACCAATGAGCCACCCCGGTGTCCCATGGAAGATATTCCTTAATGTTAAATAAAAATGTCAGAAAGAAACTTGCATATTTATGACCTGAAGTGAAAGCTAAGGAAGTTTTACATTCTTACATTCTTCCTATTGTAGTGAGTAATATTGTGAACTGAGCTTTCACTACTAAAATTGAGCCAATTTCAAGGGCAATGTCACCGTATGGCTGACATATTCGACTTTTTTAGCTTTCTTCTTTGCTATAAGTTTAATTAAACTTTTTCATATGACTTCCATCCAAAAAAAAAAAAATGGTGATCTCATCAAATTTTGGCATAGCAAGAATTTGAAGTGTTATTTTTTTTCATTGTTAGCATAGTAAATGAATAACAAAAAATAGTAGATGTTGTCATGATGCTCTTTCTTTGCTTTTGAGATTAGGAAATTCTCTTTTATCATTAGGTTATTTTAGCTAAACTATTTATGTATAATCATTCATACAAGTGACTTCTGGAAATACAAACTTGAGTCATTATTAATGAAAAATGCTTTGGAAAGATATAGACATTTATGTGAACCTTCAAGAATAACTTTAGTTTTATCCTAATAAAATAATCAGAGAAATGTTAAAGAATATATCAACCTTATTTTTTAGCCTTCAGAAATCTCATTCATATATGAGAATTTATGTTGATGAAAAGATACCTCAAAAGATGTAATTTAACTCAGTATTCTTAAAGAAACTGGGTTTCCATAGGAAATGACTTTCTTGTTTGAAGAATTAATGCTTAACTTCTAGAAGAAATGATCACAAATAAAACAAATTAAAAATAATATGACCTATGCTTTAGACAGAAACCCTTTTAAACAGCACAAACATCATTTAAGTAGGGTGGTGCAATTGCTGATCATACACTTACTTAATGAATTAAATAATTAATGGCAGTGGATATGTAGGTAAAGGAGAGAAGGTGGAGCAGCAGGAAACAGCCAGAGTTCCCCCAGGAGTGAAAGCCAATAGATAGTTTCCATAAGAGAACCAGGACTTGGCAAGGCTCTATGGCCAAGCATGTGATTATGATATAATTTTTGAAATACTGTTGATTGTATCCTTAATATTTTAAATGTTTTGAGCCTTATCTGTACCCATTAAATTGTAGCTGTTTATGCATTTTTGGGAGAAAAAAACACATGACATTTTTATTTGTCTGTATGCCTGCTTGCCTTTTATCCTCACTTAAATGCTTGAGAGTTTTTCCATTTCTGCTTTTTTAACTTCTAGTTTAAATATATTTTAAAATTATTCTATATTGCTCTAAGTAAGTCTATTGCTTCTATGTGGTGCTTAATATATTATGGTATATATTTTCTATTTTTTACTCTTGTTTTCATGAGTATAACTGAACCTGAGAAGTGAGAATTTTTTTACCTCAGTGAATTGCTGGTCTGTTCCAGAAGCCTAAATATTTATTGAACGTTATTTGAATCTGAGTTCTTTTCATGAAATATTGAAATAATAGGGGCTATTTAAATGAATTTTAAAAATATTTTACAACCCCTGATGTTACAGACTTGATTTTTAATTTAAGGAAATATATTTACAAGTCAAACATTTGTACAAGATTTGTGATTTCGTTATACTATAGATAGAAGCATTTCTAGGGGCACCTGGGTGGCTCAGTCTGTTGGATGACTGACTCAATTTCAGCTCAGGTCGTGATTTCAGGGTTGTGGAATCCAGTTCTGCCTCAGGCTCCACATTTAGTAGAAGTGTACTTGAGATTCTCTCCCTCTGACCCACCCCTCATGCTTGTTCTCCTGCTCTTGATCTCTCTCTCTCTGTCTCTCTAAAATGATAAATAAATCTTAAAAAAAAATAAGCATGTCTAAAGTCATGTTTATCAAGATTGATGATGAACATGATAGATAGACAACAAAAGATTTTAATGTAATCTATGTTTGGAAAACAGTACATAGAAGGTTATTTTTCAAATATATTTGATATAAATCAGTGAAATATAAGCAAAAATTAGAGTGCTGGTGTAGAGCCTAATAACACCTTGATTGGTGATCCCTGGGTGGCTCGGCGGTTTGGTGCCTGCCTTTGGCCTAGGGCGCAATCCTGGAGTCCGGGGATCGAGTCCCACGTCGGGCTCCCGGCATAGAGCCTGCTTCTCCCTCCTCCTGTGTCTCTGCCTCTCTCTGTCTCTCTATGTCTATCATAAATGGATAAATCTTAAAAAAACAAAAAAAAGAACATCTTGATTACTTAGATTCTAGAAACCCAAGTAGAGCTTGGGTTCATATCCTGGCTCTACCATTCACTAACAGTCCCACCTGTGGTTGGGCTCCCTATGTCTCTCTGTTTTCCTTATCAGTAATAATTTAAGAAGTGTGTTATATTTATTAAAATTGTCTGACATATGCTAAGCAATATATAAATATATGCTGAATAAAGAATCATTTACAAAAATACCTTTAACCTCTTGTGATTGATTCTAATTTTGTGTGTATGTGTGTGTGTGTGTGTGTGTGAAGGACCCATTTATTTTCATCTATATCCAGAATCAAGTTTGGGTAACTTTTTTTTTGGTCTGCTCTGTTAGGCAGACTTTCTTCTAATAATCTCTCTCTCTCTCTTCCCAGAATCTGGCACTCAGCATGACCTCTAGTCAATCTATCTCTGTGAGGGTGCAAAACCCAAACCACAGTTCTCTCCCAAGTTTTAGGATCTCTGGGTTTTTCCTTTTTCTTGTATATTTTTTTATTGGGGTTTGATTTGCCAACATATAGCATAACACCCAGTGCTCATCCCATGTGCTTGTTGGCCATGTCTATGTCTTCCTCGGTGAAATTTCTATTCATGTCTTTTGTCCCTTTCATGATTGGATTGTTTGTTTCTTTGCTGTTAAGTTTAATAAGTTCTTTATAGATTTTGGATACCAGCCCTTTATCTGATACGTCATTTGCAAATATCTTCTCCCTTTCTGTAGGTTGTCTTTTAGTTTTGTTGACTGTTTCTTTTGCTGTGCAGAAGCTTTTTATCTTGATGAAGTCCCAATAGTTCATTTTTGTTTTTGTTTCCCTTGCCTTCATATATTGCAAGAAGTTGCTGTGGCCAAGTTCAAAAAGGGTGTTGCCTGTGTTCTTCTCTAGGATTTTGATGGATTCTTGTCTCATATTTATTTACATCTTTCAGCCATTTTGAGTTTATCTTTGTGTGTGGTGTAAGAGAATGGTCTAGTTTCATTCTTCTGCACAGGGCTGTCAAATTTTCCCAGCACCATTTATTGAACAGGCTGTCTTTTTTTTTCCAGTGGATAATCTGTCCTGCTTTGTCGAATATTAGTCGATCATACAGTTGAGGGCCCATTGCTGGGTTCTCTATTCTGTTCCATTGATCTATGTGTGTTTTTGTGCCAGTACCACACTGTCTTGATGATCACAGCACAACTTTTGTAGTACAAAAGTACAACCTGAAATGCAACATTGTGATGCCCCTGGTTTTGGTTTTCTTTTTCAATATTCCCCTGGCTATTTGGGGTCTTTTTTGATTCTACACAAATCATAAGATGATTTGTTCCAACTCTCTGAAGAAAGTCCATGGTATTTTGATATGGATTGCATTGAATGTGTAAATTGCCTGGGTAGCATTGACATTTTCACAACATTAATTCTTCCAATCCATGAGCATGGGATATTTCTCCATCTCTTTGTGTCTTTCTCAATTTCTTTCAGAAGTGCTCTGTAGTTTTTAGGGTATATCCTTTACCTCTTTGGTTAGGTTTATTCCTAGGTATCTTTTTTTTTAAGATTTTTTAAAAATTTATTTATTCATGATAGACACAGAGAGAGAGAGAGAGAGAGGCAGAGGCACAGGAGGAGAGAGAAGCAGGCTCCATGCCGGGAGCTCAACGTGGGACTCGATCCCGGGACTTCAGGGTCGGGCCGTGGGCCAAAGGCAGGTGCTAAAGTGCTGAGCCACTCAGGGATCCCCTATTCCTAGAAGTCTTATGCTTTTGGGTGCAATTGTAAATGGGATTGACTCCTTAATTTCTCTTTCTTCTGTTTCATTGTTAGCGTATAGAAATGCCACTGATTTCTGAGCATTGATTTTGTATCCTGCCACACTGCTGAATTGTTGTATGAGTTCTAGCAATCTTGGGGTGGAGTCTTTTGGGTTTTCTATGTACAGTATCATGTCATCTGCAAAAGAGAGAGAGTTTGACTCCTTCTTTGCCAATTTGAATGCCTTTTATTTCTTTTTGTTGCCTGATTGCTGAGGCTAGGGCTTCTAGTACTATGCTGAATAGTAGTGGTGAGAGTGGACATCCTTGTCATGCTCCTGATCTTAAGGGAAAGCCTCCCAGTGTTTCCCCCATTGAGATTGATATTTTCTGTGGGATTTTCATAGATGGCTTTTAAGATGCTGAGGAATGTTCCCTTTATCCCTATACTCTGAAGAGTTTTGATCAGGAATGGATGCTGTATTTTGTCAAATGCTTTCTCTGCATCTATTGAGAGGATCAATTCTAAAATTCTTATTTAGTTTTATTTTCCTATGATCAGTAGCTGGTCCTGATGAACTAAATTTATATTATGATCAATTATATATAGTTTGAAAAACAGAACATTTATTTTTTGGTAGATCATAATGTACAGAAACTGCTTAAGCATGTGGAGATGTACAGAGAAAAGAAACATATTAATCATTTCTTAGACAGTACTACTTGTTTACTTTTCCATAGACATCTCTTCATTTAAGCCAAGTATAGTAGTTTGGATTCTAAAATGGACTTCCAAGATTTCCTACCTTGATCCCCGGGATAGTGAATATGATGAGATACTCTATCCCTGCTTTTTTTTTCTTACACCAAAGAAGAGTTTTCAGATGTAATTAAAGTTACTAATCAGCTGACTTTGAATTAATTAAAAGAGAGGATATGTGGATGGTCCTAACCTAATCACATGAACCTATTTAAGATCAGAGTTTTCTCTCAGTGGTGTCAGAAGGAAAGTACTAAAGGTGCAATAAGGATGTGATACACTTTTGTATTACTGGCTTTGGAAATGGAAACAGCTGGTTCAAGGACTCAAGTATGCCTCTAGTTGCTGAAAATAATGCCTGGCTAGCAGTCAGCAAGGAAATGGGAACCTCAATCATACAATAGCAAAGAACTGAATTCTGCCAATAACGTGAAGCAGCTTATAAGTGGATTCTTCCTCAGAGCCTCCAGCCTGTTTGATACTTTGGTCATGGCCTTGTGAGACCCTGAGCAGACAATGCTGCCCTGCCTGTTTGGACTTCTGACAAACAGAACTGTGAGATAATGAATATATGCTATTTTCAGCTGCTAAATTTATGGTAATTTGTTACACAGTAATATAAAACTAATATACTAGAATACACAACTATAAATCAAAATAAACTAATGATAAGAAAATAACTATAGTTTAAACACAGAAAAAAGGTATAAAGGAAGATTTTACATTGATTTTAAGTGTGGTTATGTCTTATTAGTACAAGCAAGAAAAAAATGTTAGTTTGTGGATGGTTAAGGTTGTTCCATATATCTTGTTTTTTTTTTTTTAAGATTTTATTTACTTATTCATGAGAGACACAGAGAGAGAGAGGCAGAGACACAGGCAGAGGGAGAAGCAGGCTCCCTGCAGGGAACCCGAGTGGCACTCGATCCCAAGACTCCAGAATCACACCCTGGGCTGAAGGAGGCACTAAACCGCTGAGCCACCCAGGCTGCCCTCCATATATCTTGTTAAAACAACATCTTGAAAAAGCATCAAAATGAGAAGGCAAAAACAAATGAAATTCCTAAATCTTTTTCGTGAGCTTATGCTATTTTTCATGTCTGGAAAGCTTTTTCCTTTATTTTATCACCTGAGAAAGAAACCATACCCTTTAGCTCTCATACCCTAATTCACTCATCTGTCTCCCCAGCCCTTAGCAATCACTATCACTATAAATTTCCTTATGATGGAGTTTCATATGGATGGAATTGTGTAATATGTAAATTTTCATGACTGGATTCTTTTACATAGCATAATGTTTTCAAGATTCCTTTATGTTATGTGTATTAGCACTTATTTTTATAGCAGAGTAATATGCCATTGTATGGATATACAACATTTGTTTATCCCTTTGTTGATTGGCTTTTGGGTTATTTTCATCTTTTGGCTTTTATGAATATTTCTATAAATGCTGTGTACACGCATTTGGACATATGTTTTCATTTCTCTTGGGTATATATGTAGAAGTAGAATTTCTAGGTCATATGCAAACTATGTTTTTAATCCATGGAGGAACTATGTGATTATCTTCCAAAGCAGTTGCACCATTCTGTGTGTCCACTGGCAGTGTATAAGGCTTGTAGTTTCTCCATATCCTCACCAACACTTATTATCTGACTTTAAATATCACCCATCCTTCTAGGCCTGACTCATATGCTGTCATTTCTGCAAAGTCATTCCTGATTCATTAGCAAAACATAATAATTTCTCCTGTGGACTTCCAAAGGATTATGTTTGTTTGTTTCTTGGGGCTCACTTCACACTCGTCATTGTATCATTGTTAGTACAGGTCTTACCTGCCTACCAACTTCATCATCTTTATTTTAGAATTTGTGTCTAATTTCCTAATTTCACCCTTCAAAGCACAGCTGTTCTAGGTGGCTTGAAAATAAGTTCAGAAAGTATTTACTGAGGGTTTTAGATTAAAAATGAACCAGATGAGCTAATTCACTGTAATATATGACAGTTTCTACCAGTGTGAGCCTAGAGAGCTTGTCTGGCTTAATCATACATACACAGAGTTATTCAATTTCAAATTTTGTGCTACCACTTATTAATTATGTACTCTTAAGGAGATTTCTAAACTTTCTAGGATGTTTCTCTATCCACAAATGTGAATTTTAATATTGTATAAGGTTATCATGAAACATAAATATGATAATTTATGTGGAACATTTAGTGTTATTCCTGACACATACTTGATGCTCATTACATGGTAGCAAAATATTTTATAAATAATGCTATATATAAAAGTAGTAATCCCTCTCATAGCACATTTCCCTTAATAGAATTATGATATATAGATTTAATTCTAGTTACATTTTATCAAATTTCAGTAATTTTTGGATTAAATAAGTGTGGATTACAGGTCACTTAAAATTGTAGAATCAAACACATTGGGTCTGGTTGTCCCATCTACAGCCTGCTATAAGGCAATATTGCACATCTGTTGTCTTTTGCATGTATTTTCTTGCTCACCTTAAAGTACACTCCATTCATGTTAATATGTTTCATAAAACACCCTTTACTTTGTGATGTGCATGTTACTGTCTGGTGCTTAAATTCCACATCGTAATACTGTATGATACTCAGTGATGTAAAATTTCAATAGCTCTGAATCTCTATTTAAACAAGTGTGGAATGGAGAGGTACAATCACCTAGAGTAGGAACAAATGAATAATGACAATACTCCAAGAGAGTAAGATATGTAGAGTCTTTAGAAGACAGTAATTAAAGTATATATGCAGTCTCAGGATGCTATGAGGCATACAAGACGAGGCTGCTGTTAGTCCTGCTGTTGCAAATTCTAATTGTCACACTGAAAGATCAGTGATAAGTGCATTCTTTAACTGTTTATTTGAATGGATATAAAGATTTTTACAGATTTCTTTTAATTTCTATATGATATCTAAATATTTTATCTGTGAGTTCAAATCATATTTTTAAAAAAATTTTACTGTTGTGTGGGAGAGATATTATGTAGAGAGGCTGCACTGTACTGGATACAATATACTGAAAACCAAAAAACTATTTTTATACAGATTCTACTGCTTGCAAGTCATTAAAATCTCTTTGAGTCTCAGTCTCCTTGTCTACAAAACAGATAATAGTATTACTTATGTTTAGCTCAATTTTTAGCTCAATTTGTCTAGAGCATAGCTAAGATAAGAAATGCTCAGATGGTTCCACTTTGCAATCTTCAAAGTGCTCTATAAATATGTATTATCATTAAATACTAGAAACTGATCCTTGGTACCGTTTGGCTTCCTATCCCCATCAGAATCTACTAGTAAGTTTTTAAGCATTACGGTATTCCCTACCAGGAATCTCCTTCCCCAGTATTTACTACCTAAGTTGTCTTTCTTTGGAAGATCCTTAATAAAATTATGACTCTTCCATATTAACTTTCCATGTTGATGTAGATATGGCCATTCCATAGTCCTCTGCCTTATGGTTCCAATCCATTTACTTTCCTATCAAACATGATGTTCCCTATTCTAATCATTGATACAATGATTAGATACAAAACGTAAAGTTTTGTTCAGAAAAATGAAAACAAGGAATCCCTGAGTGGCGCAGCGGTTTGGCGCCTGCCTTTGGCCCAGGGCGCGATCCTGGAGACCCGGGATGGAGTCCCACGTCGGGCCCCGGTGCATGGAGCCTGCTTCTCCCTCTGCCTGTGTCTCTGCCTCTCTCTCTCTCTCTCTCTGTGTGACTATCATAAATAAATAGAAATTAAAAAAAAAATGAAAACAAGCAAAAAGGGAATTAGGTGTTTATGGGGAATTGGGTATTTACAGAAGTATTTCAAGGAGGTTGCTATTGACCTTTTTGTTATAAGATCACAACACAATAGCTACGATAAAGACAGAACAAAACTCTGCTATTGCTCCTACTACTAAACTACCACTGCCACCTTATACCCAGATGGTTAGTGACAAGGGAGCAAGAACACACAGCCTGTCAGAGCTTGCTTTCTAACCACCACTACCTCCCAAGTAAGATGTGAATGTGACTAATTACTTCTAGAAACCTAGTTTATAAGGGAGTTGAAGTAGTATGATTTTTGCCTTCTAATCTCTCCAAGAGGAGGGTAAAGTGAAGTATAGGAAACCAAGTCTAAGAAACCACCACAGTTTCTGTGTAGTTAATTTCACTTCTTTAGTTCTTCAGTGAGCTTGGAACTTTTCACCCTCAAACCCTGTGTCCCAATATACTCATGAGATACTGCAGCTCCACCTTGGTCCTTTAGAAATTATGTGAGGGAAGACAAAGGGGCCTCACCTATGGAGCACGATCATTAATTAAGATATCATTCCTTTAACTCCTCTCAGTTAAGTTGGTATGTATTTGCAAAAGTAACAGAAAGGAATTCTTAGATATACATATTCTGAAGAAGCATGTAACTCTTACTGAGAAACTGAAAAACTCATTCAAAGATTTGTTTCATCAATCAAGAGAAAATGAGTATACACTTATAAATGGGTAAGTAGGGTCATTGGGTTCTCTTTTAATTTCCCATGTGAGTGAAGAGATATATTTATTCAAATACAGTGTTTGTCATCAGGCAGTATGCATGGTATCGATTTCATTCCCTTATCACTGTGAGAATGATAGAATTCTTATCTCCAATTGGAGGGTAATTGATATACATATTCTTACACACTTTTGGACATTTAAAAGTGTCTTAAAAATTTAAAAAAAAAGTGTCTTAACATTCTAGGACAAAATTCAGACCTTCTTTCAAAGATGTAGGAGGAGTCCAAAAGCTACTGTGACGCTCATGGAAAGGGACCTCATATCTCCTGTTGTGGGGAGCATAGTTGAAGACATATCCAGCTGTCACCTCTCTGGATCCACCAGCATGTCTACAATATGGTTGTACTTCCCTAAAATATACTGAGTCACTGATTAAGCACAGCAGGAATACTAATGTTGGCCTATTCTGATAGCAGATTGGATTCTTCTAGTGGGCAAGTCTGGGTTGGGAATCCTCCAACTTTTTGGCTGAGATTTTCTTAGAGTTGCTCTGCAACCAAATCTTCCTTCTTGCTCTTCTTCTTTCATAGATGACAGAACTGAGTCGCAATCTGAAGGTTTTCTTTGCATATTCCTGCTTCCTCATCTTTATTCTTTTAAGGTGTTACTCTAAGTTTCTTAAAAGACTGATGTCATCTCAGTATCTACTTCTCAGATGACCTGAACAATACAGTGACTTTGAAGATTACAAATTAGAATTTTAGTTTTGAAGATGGTAGACATAGAATTTCCATAGTCATGGAGAATAGGAGTGGGAAAATTGATTAAATTTTAACAAATGAAGTTACTTCAAGTAGCATTGTCAGATACAAAATCTTATAGGTTCTGAGATGGGATAATATTGGAAGACAAGTTAGAAATACACTTTTTATTTTTATTTTTTTATTTTTATTTTTTTTTTAGAAATACACTTTTTATAGAGCTTTGGGAGGAGAGATTGACTTATTATATTCATAACATATAAATATTGCCGAAATCTATGAACATTCTCCCAGAGTAGTAGACCCATTTGTTTTCAGCCATGAAATCGTGCTGTTGAACTGTTGATACTATTCCTAATACTAGTTTTGGACAAGTTGAGCCACACTGTAGGTTCAGTACACTCAAGGTTGCCAATTATCATTTATGGTATGTGTCTGCATACCATAATTGTCTGCATACCATAAATGTGTCTGCATACTAGAGTGAATGAATTTTGGGTTTCGAATATGGAACAGAAGCTGGTTGCAATATAGAAACTATTTGAGTTTTCTGTTGTTAGTGATTTAAATAAGAAAAAGTCACCTTTATTATAGCAAGTGCTCCTATCAGGGTTGTGGTAGCTCTAGTTTAGAAAACTTTCTTGTTTTCCCTAGTCACTCCCCAGTATTGCCCATCATTAATCAACATGTTTCTTTAGTATAGAACCCTGGCAGTTTTGCCCCCTCCTTAGGATCTGCTCCTGTATTGTAGCTTGCTTAAAAAAAACATTTCCCTTTTTCCCAAAGATCTCCATTTTAGGATGTGGGCAGAGTTCTGTAAAAAGATGAACATGATGTCTGTAACATGTAACAAGAGCAAAGAAAAAATTTTAACTATTCACATTTGATATTTCATATTAAACTGTTATCTTTTTGCAATAATCATAATTTGCGAGCCTGTTCAGAATGTGTGATTATTTTTCAAAATCTTTGGTAACTCATTCTTTGCACAAAAATATCAAAACTTAGATGGGAAATATTTTAAGTAATTACATATTTTGAATGCCAATCACTAAAATAACTCAAACAGATTTTAATGTATAAAGTTTTCTATTAGATGACTATATGTTTTTATACTTAGTATGATTTCAGAGATACATTTTTATGTACCTATTTTATATACATAAAATACAAATATAAGATTATATATATATATTTCTGTACTCTCTTAGTTTATCTTATCCTAGGTGTATAATTGAGGCAGTTTTCCTTCAGTCTGAGTTTTATGACTTCTAGGAGCCTCAGCTTCATAACTATTTTCTTTGGAAGGCTGTATTTGTATAAATATATTAAGCTTGATTTTTCACTGAAAGCAAATATGACTACATTTATTATTCCCAGTTTGAAAATAAAACTGTAAATCATAATCTCCAGATAAAGGACTTTCCTTTCATGGTTCTAAGTAAAAAGAAAATCTGTTTCACTGTTTACTTAACATTTGATGGTGATGCAATAAATAAAACATTAGCCAAAGAGTGACTGTGTCTTTCTCTGCTTTTTCTTTCTACAGGTTGTATTTCATGTGGATGTGGGTATGATGTGCCACAGCAACATGATGTCTTGATTAGGTAAGTCTGCTTTAAAGAACATCCTCACAAAAAAAAAAAAAAAAAAAAAAAAAGAACATCCTCACTGCAGAGTTCCCAGGTCATGACATTGTATTGTTGGTATTCCTAGCCTAAATGGTGACAAAAATGGGATCTTTTTTCTTTTCTGGTGATCTTTGGTAGAGAAAATTGAGTTCCAGTTTCCATGGAGACACTATTTGTTGGTTGGTTTATTTATTTATTTTTATGGGACTTACATTAAAAGTGCAATCAGGGAAATATCTAAGAAGCCTATTGAGGTAAGGGAAAAGAAATATCAAAACAGAAGTTATATATATCATCCTTTTTATAGAACAGCCATAGTAGAGATTTAGAGAGCTCTAATAGTGGACATGTCTTATGTTGAAACAGTTCATTATTTATATATGCAAGAAATAATATCTTAATTAATATCTTTACCCAATTGTACATATGTAATTTTTCTGCTAACATATATTGGCACCAAATACATAATTGTGAATGTTCACTTCCAAAATTTTCTTTTCCTTTTTTTTTTTTTCCAAAATTTTCTTGATTTGAATGTAGTCACTCTTGCTGATTGATGTTTTTCTTATTGTATTGACACCAAATGTAAATAGGTGAGCAATCTTATACTATGGCTGGTTAAGGTGCTAGAAGAACAGGCAGGTGAACATCTGAACAAATGGCTTCTCCTGTCTCCTTCATGACCCAGTGGGTAAGATCTTGATTCTCTTTGGCCAATAGAGGAAAATGTCCCAGACTTTTCATATTCCTGTTAGTTTCTGCTGCCATTTAGGTGTTGATAATAAGTAATAAAGGGAGTCATACAGTTAGTCTGGTGTAGTAAAGTGAATGTTCGCCAGTCAGGTAATCAGGTAACATCTCTTCATATGAATCTTGTTATTTTTTCTGACTGTGTGCGAAACATGTCACTTTTTACAGTCATAGTCTCTTTATCTGTAAAATGAAATACTCCTATAAGGTGATTCTACGTTTAATTCTAGGTTAGTGATTCTATAGATTTTTAATGAATGAACTTTTTATGTCTGATGAATGATAGTAGTGCTCTGGTTGCCAGAATGATCACCCTGTATGCAATTGGACAGATCGATTATTAACATGATAAGTATTTAAAGTAATGTGATTTTCTCATGTCTGGAGTATTTCTAAATAAAGCCAGAAGCTAGTGAATTGCTTTGTTTGATTCAAGATGCTATAGTTGTTTTTCTCCTTTTTCTAATTCTCTTTCCAGATGGCATGGGTGTTGAGTGAATGAAATATTAAGAACCCTTCCAATTTTATGATTTTATGAAATATTATTTGAGAACACCATATATTGTTATTGAAAGAGATGAGAACTTTTCCTGATTTCTGTTCCTCTTTTCTCTTCTTTTATTTTCCTCCTAGGAAAACAACATATCTTTTCTAGATGACCACATCTCTTTGTAGTACAGAATAATTAAAATATTCAAAAGCAAAGTGTCACTTTCCACCATCACCTTTTAAGAATGTTCAATCATATTTTAGTTGAACTTATGGGTTTATGAAAATTTCCTTTTCAAATCACTCCTCATACAATACTAAAATATTAATATTGACCATGGTGTGAATTTGTTAGTTTTAGTAGGAGTACTTTCAGTTGCTAAGTAATTAGTCTTATAAATAACTGATAAAAACCACTGTCATATCTGTAAGAATTTAAGCATCTTGTGACCTTTCCTTTTGTTGTAATTACATATTCAGATAGCTGGAAATATTTTTTTTTAACTCTTATCAGTCTTATTATTTTTAGTGAAAAGACACCGATCTCAGGATATTTATACATTTACCTGGGACATAATAGAAGGAATCAGTGATACATGTGGTACCAAGCACATTGTATATCTTTAATGCTTAAATATTTCAAATTAATGTATATCCTCCCCAGAGTGATTAGATCCTTTCTGGAGTTACAGTAACAAAGGCTTTACTTGCCTAAAGGGACAAAGGGAACCATTTAGGAGAATGAGGCAATTAATCAATTATATAACATTTTGAAAACATTTAGTATTTCCTACCATTTGATTTTTACTTCTGGAAGCTGCTTTTCTTACACTAGCAGATTAGAGTAGTTAGATCCCCATGCCCCCACCCCTGTCATTTTTTTCATTCTTTTTTTCACCATGAAATTATATGTTCTTTCATAAAAACATTTTCTGAAAAATTAATGCTTACATTGAATTTTTCAAACTTAGCAAAAATGATTTAAGATGTTTTACTACAAAGAATTAACATAAAATAATTTTTTTAAGATACAATTTTTTGAAAGTATTATCACCTCCAAATTGTGTCTTGCAAATCATGTCTGTATTATCACTCCCATATATTCAGGATAAGATGTAAAGCAAATGAATGAGGGATGCCTGGGTGGCTCAGCGGTTGAGTGCCTACCTTCCACCAGGGCATGATCCTGAAGTCCCCGGATCCAGTCCCACATCTGGCTCCCTGCATGGAGCCTGCTTCTCCCTCTGCCTGTGTCTCTGCCTCTCTCTCTGTCACTCGTGAATAAATAAATAAAATCTTTTTTAAAAAGTGGATGAAACAAAACAAAACAAAAGGAAGAAAATAATAGGGGAGAATACTCTTATCATAAAAGAAGAACAAGGGCAGCCCGGGTGACTCAATGGTTGAGCATCTGCCCTCAGCCCAGGGCGAGATCCCAGAGTCCCGGGATCGAGTCCCACATCGGGCTCCATGCATGGAGCCTGTTTCTCCCTCTGCCTGTGTCTCTGCCTCTCTCTCTCTCTCTCTCTGTGTCTCTCATGAATAAATAAATAAAATATTTTTTAAAAAATTAAAATAAAAAAATAAAACAAGAACAAAAGCTCTCAAAGAGAGCAGAGAAAAAGCAAGTGGAAAAAGTAGATAAGTAAATACAATCTGTGGTTGACCCAAAAATCTCAGTATAGTTTAACATATCATTATGTAGGAATACAAAATAGTTGCCAAAAATTGTTAACAAGTGCTAACACTAACCATATTAAAATATGCAGTTCTCCCTTCTGCTGGTTCCTCTTCCTTACAAAAATAATTAGCAATAAAATTGAAGGCAAGGAAACAAGGAGTGATGAAGATCTTGGAAAATCCAATAAATGGATTATCATTTTCTAACAATTGTTTATTAGGCTGTATTTCTTATGTGGTTATGCAGGAACAGTTTTTCCTTGCCTTCCTATATGTTAGGTACTGTGTTATACTTATCTTAGGCAGAACATCTAACATCTGATAAGAATTCTAAACATCAAATGATAAGATGATAGTTTTTTATCTCTGGGTCTTAATAGCCCTGGAAATCGCAGATAACAGTATTTCTTTCTTTCAAAGAGAAGAAAAAAACAGCTAGAAGAAGGTTAAGTGAATGAGTTATGTAATATGGTCACATAATCTTTTCTAAGTAGTAGCCTATTAGGGAGTTGGCAGTCTTCTAAAAAAGAAAATGAATTATGATGAGGAAACCGGGATTTGTTTCTCAGCACTGATACACTCTTGAGGAAGTTACCAAACTTCTTCGTGTTTACTTAACAGTAAAATGAGATGATACGATTAAATAATCTCAAAACTCCTTTTTAGTTCAGATAGTTTATGACAGAATAATGGTATATAAGATTTACTTAGGACTTAGTATGTGTCAGACCCATGGGATGCTATCACACTTAGAGTTTTACATGGATTGAATAATTGTCAAACAACCCAGTGAAGTAGATACTATTATTAGTTGGCGTTTTTTAAAAACTTTTTTTATTTTTTTTAAAGATTTTATTTATTCATGAGAGACAGAGAGAGAGAGGCAGAGACACAGGCAGAGGAAGAAGCAGGCTCGCAGGGAGCCAGATGTGGGACTGGATCCGGGGACTGCAGGATCACACCCTGAGCCAAAGGCAGATGTTCAACCACTGAGCCATCAAGATGCCCCTATTAGTTGGCTTTTATGATGATACTAAAGCTTAGGGATTCAAGTATCTTGAGCAATGCACATGTTTAGGAACAGCAGTGTTGAATGTTTAAATGAGGCCATCTGACTCCAGAGTCCATCAGCTTTAGGGCCATGTTGTACATCCCTAACATTATCCACAAGCCAGTCAAGACAGGAAGTCACATGTGTGTGAAACCTGCATTCTTTCCAACTTTATTTTTCTGGAGTCATTAGTTATTTGCCTATCAGCCTGGCTTGTGCTACAGTAAAACATGGTTCCCCTTTGGTTAACATTTTCTGTTCATGCTCATTCTTTAACTATAATCTAGAGAGTAGCACTTCTTTCAATGGAATATTTCTACAGAGTATTTTCCAGAGACTGCCCATGCGGTCATTGAACATGAATCAGAGGGAAGGTTTATGGAAATTATAAATGAACAGTCAAGGGAGAGTCTTTTGTAGCAAAATTATAGGAGTGTCTCCTTAGGTCAAAGTCAAAGTAAGGATGAATTAACTCCCGAAGCAATTTCGAAAAGGTGAAATTCAATGATATTGCAGTTGTTGGACCAGGTGTTAAAATGTTATTGGGTGTTAATTTAATTTTCATCCTGTCAACACTCATCTGAACTGTAACAGCTGCTAAACACGGTTCCACAAGAGCAAACCATCCACAGAAAGGAAGCAGATGCCTAATCAATAGGGCCAATAGAAATGTATGGCTCAGCTAAGCAACCTGCACAAGGGGGAATGAATCCCATAGGGCTTCGTCTTACCTGAATGGAAAAGAACTTTAAAGATAGTGAGACGATTTAAGCAGTAAGAACAGAAGACTGAAAGTCCTAGGTTGGCTTCCTATTGTATTGACTCTTTCTTTCTTTTTTCCTTTTTTTTTTTTAAATTCTACATGACCTTGGATTTACAATTCCTTGGTTTCTCAGTTCCTCTGAGGTTTCAGAGGTATTGAGACTGTTGTTTCAGATCTGTTGCTATCTTTACTGCTGTTATCATCACACAGTCCTTGCAGTCCAGAGTAAAAACTGCTTCTTTACAAAAGTTGTAACATAAAAGATATACCAATGATGATGTAATAGTATTTAATAGCTGTTCTTCATTCCATCTTAGGCGGATAGGAATAGATGACTTGTGACTGAGAAAGGCATTTTGAATTTGAATAATTTTTTGACTACTATACTTGCTAACATGATAGGATATGTAATTTCCCCTATTGGAGATTTTCAAATAGAATGGTAGATTACTGTGTTTATGCCAAGTGAAATCTTACCTAGAAATTGTGGATTGACTATATAAACCTCTTTAAGTGAATTAATTTGCCATGCATTTAATAATTTTTTGTAAGTTAGTACAGCTCTTCAAAAATATCACCTTCATTTAATGCATCTCAGACTTGACTATAAATCCTTCTCGGATTATATGATTGTGTGCCAGCAATTCTCTAAACTCTCCTCCACTGGAGAGTTGTGGCATCCTGGAGCTTCAATATTATTAGAAGGTTTGGGAGGGTTTTTTTGTTTTTGTTTTTGTTTTAATAAGGGAAAGCAACTGGATTTAAAGGAATAGAATGCAAATTTTGCATAATTTTTAAGATGATTCATCTTTCAAACAATTTGAATGTTGAGATACACTTTTTTGGCCTATATGCAAACACTTGGTGATTGTTCTCCTTCTTGGGATCAGCAGGGAAAAGATTCACTATGGCTACTCATCTAATATGTTCTGCTGCAGGAGAAATCTTTCATTTTCCTGAGCTTGTTAAATGTCAAAATAGCAAAACATCGCAAAACAAAGAAACACCTGTATTCTACTTAGAATTTCACAGTGCTTATATTATTCCCCTTCTTCTGTTTGTATTTCTGTAGTAAGTAAAAGCTTTAAGGAAGTATGCAGTGTGGGCTATTTTATCCTATATTGGAATAGTAGTACTGTGTCCTTACTGCAAAAAAGGATTAGTTTTGAGGAGATAGAATAATTGTGGCATTTAGGCTGATGAACCAGCCTTTTTTTTAAAAAAAATATTTTGAAGATAAGGTGAGTTATTATTGGGGAAAATTCAAAAGACCGTCAGAGGCATATTGAGAATTTTGTATTATGAAATTCTTAGCCCAAACGTAAATGCAAATAAGGCAGATAAAGGGAACTAAGCCTGCTTTTTCATAGAACAATAATTTTGAAATGGCTCTTTGGAGATCTTGGTAGAAAAACAAAAGGTAAAAGCAAGAATTATATTTCTTAGCATTTAACCAAAACTGGGGATAAGAGCCAGTGTTGGCTATGTTTAGTATGATAACATACTACATGGTTTCCATTTTGTGTTAGGTATTTGAAAAGCCAAAAATTTGGTGCAGGAGTATGATGTCAGATAAGCATTCTTTCCTTCCTCTCTCCTCTCCTCCTCTCATTTTCCTTCCTCCCTGCTCCTCACCCTTTTTCCTAGTGGTAAGAAATGAATGTAGATGGAACACTTTGGTGACTGGATTTTGTACAATTTCAGTGAAGAAATGTATACTTAAAGGTTAAATTGGGCTTTTAAATGTGTTCACACATTATCAGAGTTATTTATTATATAACCTGTATTCTTATGGCTGTGGATGAATTTCATTATACAATTTATATAAAATAGATAATAGATTAATGAATGTTATTATTTCCTTACTTTCACTAATTAGGTTATTATTAAATGAGATCAGCTAAATTCTGAAGCTTTTAATGGAAAATTGATGTAGCTTTTGTGAGCCCTAGAAATCTTATTTCTTTGTTCTATCACTGTAATATATGGAGAGATTCATCATCAAAATTTGATATTTAAATCAAATTAAAGGGTATGATCAGCCTTATAAAATTTATTTTAAAAATTAAAGTTCATAGAGAAATTAATGTTTTATCTTTTCACTTACAACTAGCAGGCTTTCTAAAAGAAAACTGCTTACAGCCGTTCACTCTATTTTTGATGATTTCAGTACAAAATGAACAATTTCGGGTGCCACTTTATTTTGACTATGCTGTCTAGTAACTAGTGTGATTGTTTGATAGAGCAAAGTAAAAAATGAAAGACAAAGGAGGAGACAGAATGCTAGCAACTGATTCTGTGATAACCCCTGAAAGATTTAGACATGATTTAATCTTACTTGGTTAGTTCACATTTCACTCAAGAATATAGTGGGGGAAGATATTGACATATATAACTATTTATTTTCCTATATAATTTATATAGGGCTGTAGGCTTATTGTAATTTCTTTGATATAAAGTTATAATAATATGACATCCTACTACTGTTATCATACAAATAAATACTCATTGCCTTTTTTCTATGGAACCTTGAAGAGTTTAGATACTTCACTTAGTAAATGCACTGTCATATACTCATTCTTTAAGTCTATACTTAAGTTTTAGAGTGGCATATCTTTCTTCTAGAAAGATGAATTATTTAGTGTTTGTTGTCTTCCTCAATGTACCTCTATGCTTATCATAATACCTGGTACAAGATGTGTTGAATTAAATTGAACAGAATTTCTCAGATACTCCTTTATATTTATTTGAAAGAGCTTATCCGCATTTGCTAGTTGGAGGAAACCAACAAAAAGAGATTAAGATTTTCTCATGATCTCATGATCTCTTGAATCACTAGAATCCTCATTTACTGAGTTTTATTCTAATGCTCTTCTTAAGGTAATACCATAATCCTTAAACCTAAATGTAGCCTATGGCTAATGAAAGCTGAATGCTAAGACATATATCTGAGCATAGCCTAGAATTCAAAAATGTTGGATCCTGCACTAATCCTGCTACTAATAAGTTTGGGAAAGTTTCTTATATAAGTATGAATATAAATGATCTTTGCAGAAATTGTTTTCTTGTTTAATAACTCTAAAAACATTATAGTGAGGTTATTTTAAATTATATTTTGAAGATATTTGGTACAACATGGTCATTTGAGAATTCCATACTTTGCTTTTTCTCCAGAGCACTTAGCATTATTTTACATTTATATATTTTATGTAAGTTTTTTCATTCCAAGTGGAAGCTCTGTGGAACTTTGTTTAGGTTATTCACTTCTGAAACACAACCACCTCCCTACCCCCCTGCTCTTAGAACCATGCCTGGAGCAGTACTGGTGCCCAGTTAACATTGGGTAAATCACTGAATGAATGAATCATACTTGTGGGTGATCAGCAGTGGCTCTACAGCTGATCCTCAATCTTGGTGAGCTCTGAACTACCTGAAGTGATGGCTATACTTTCTGGCAGTATCTTTGTTTTGATCTTGGCTTTGGCTTAGGTTGTTTCTTCATTTTTGTCTTTTGTCCAGCTGAATTAACTGATATTTTATTGTGGCTAGACATAAATGTAGGGGCTCCTTCCACTGTTACTGTAAGAGTTTAAGATTGTGGCAATTGTTGTTGCTTATAAGGAATGGTTTTTGTAGGGCAGACCAGTCAAGGATGTTAACTTGCTAAGGTGCTGTGATCACATTCAAAGATCTATGCTCAGGTGGCTCACTTGCGTAGGCCATCTACTGGTGAGGTTTACCTCAGCAACTGGTAACTGAAATGATACCTATATACCATACATCAAATAAAATAATGGTATAATGCCTAGCTAGTCTCAGAGAAAGAGAACTGTTTTGTGGAACAGAAGGAACCAATATAAATGCAATAGCTTATTCTAAACAGTAATTGTTACTCATTACTGTAATCTAATTTTGACTTTAAATTCCAAGCCTAAGTGTCTTACCCTGGATCTTTTGATAGTATTAGATGGCCCTTGGCTTTCCTTAAAGTCCAGACTCTTTCCACGTCCAGGTGTTGAAGACTTACTTTACTTGGTAGGCCAAATGACTGAAGAATCAATTTGTATATTTTAAAATATAGGAAGTATCACAAGAATAACGTAACTATGGCATGTTTCCAAGACATGATTTGGGAATAGATTTTATTGGACAAAATATATTCATAGTATGTGAGTGCTCTGTAAATTTTGGCCTACAGTAGTAGAATATGTGTTCATTTGTAGATGCAAGGGAGAGGAAAAATATAATTTGCTGCTATGCTGTGGTAATAATAAGTTCCTAGAGGAACATCAGGCTAAAAATAATTTATTGAAACTGCCCTCGATTTCTAAAGACATTTCTGAGTTGCATTTAGAACATAGCCATTGATTACAAAGTGTGATTTGAGAAGGCAAAAGAGGCCAATTTTCCGGCAAACAAATTAAGAGATGCATATTGACTGCAGGGAAGTATGTCATCACTGAGAAATCGAAAGCAATGGGACTTTAGGAAATCAATCAGCAAGCAGTCCAGTCAAATTAGACTTTTTTTTCTCATACGTAGTTGCTGGAACCCTATGTGGGATGTACATATTTTCAACAGATATAAACTTTTTGCTTTTATAGTAAACCCAGGTTAATAAAATGAATGGAGGGACAGGTTACAGGTTCTAACTCATTCACATTGCATATTTTCAGAACCCTAAAAAAAAACATAGAAGTTCCCTGAGATCCTATGTAAATGTGCATTCTTCTATAATAAATTTTGTCCCAATGACCCATTTTTCTTAGCAGTTTGGGTGCCCTTTGGGAAAATATGACTCTAATCTGAGGCCAATAACCAGTTGCCACATTTATTTGAACAGTTTGGGGAATGAGAAAAAAATCAGTAATTTTTTCAATACAGTAGCATTACATCCTAGTCCATTCAACATGGAACTCTATGCTATAAGATTTAAAGTTTTTTTTTTCCTTAAATCTGATAGGAAAATATTTTTAAAGATAAAATTCAAAAAATACTGTTAGATCTCAAGTACAAATGATTCATCTGAGCATATACATTTGCTCATTTTGATACTAAATACTCTTTGTTTTTTTAAGATAATAAAACAGTTTATTTATTTTTTTAAAGATTTATCTATTTATTCATGATAGACATAGAGAGAGAGAAAGAGAGGCAGAGACACAGGCAGAGGGAGAAGCAGGCTCCATGCAGGGAGCCTGATGCAGGACTCAACCCTGGGACTCCAGGATGACGCCCTGGGCCAAAGGCAGGCGCTAAACCGCTGAGCCACCCAGGGATCCCCCAATAAAACAGTTTATAATTAACAAGTGCACAATATGCCACAAATTTCTTATCTTCAACAGAATGACATACATTCTTTCCAGAAACCTTTTTAAAAAGTATTTTTAGGGAATTGAAACATATCCCCCAAATATATCAAGTTAGGATATATTAGGTGGTTAATAAAATGAGACTGACATGTGAATAATAAGCCAGTTTTAAAATACCTAAGTTAAATTCAACTTACCTTTCATTAAGTACTATGTGCAAAGTCCTATGTTAGCTGCATCAGAGTATCAAAATGCCTTTGATGCAGTTTTTATTTCTAAAGAGATTATACTCTAGTAGTGTGTTTATTTAATTAACATAATATAGCCTCATAAATAAGTAGTGGCACAGATCTGAGTGAATTTCTTACTAGACAGTGCCCATTTTCCTTCTATAGCTAATGTAGAACAATAAAAGTAAAAATATTTTTAAATGTTTTTAGTTTTTCTTTAAACTAGAAGATATGACTAGGGATATTAAAAATAATAACATGTTGTATATTTTATAATTACAAAAGTAATACATGCCCAGAGTAGAAAATTCAGATAGCATGAATTATCTTGAAAAAGAAAATAAAAAGGATTTATGATTCTCCTACTTAATAATGAACACTGCAACATAGAGGTAAGCCCTGTCGACTGCTATTGCAAATTTTTCCAATATTTTCTCCAGTTTCTTTTTAAAAATTTTTTTATAAATTCAGTTTGCCAACATATAGTATATGTTCATATATATGCTCATATAGATATAGATAGATATATATAGATATGTAACCATCAAGTGCCCTCCTTAATGCCTGTCACCCAATTACCCCATCCCCCCCACCACCTCCCCTTCAGCAACCCTTTATTTATTTCCCAGAGTTAGGAATCTCTCATGGTTTGTCTTCCTCTAATTTTTCCCCACTCAGTTTCCCTCCTTTCTTATAATCCCTTTCACTATTTTTTATATTCCACATATGAATGAAACCATGATGATTGTCCTTCTCTGATTGACTTACTCTGCTCAGCATAATACCCTCCAATTCCATCCATCCACATTGAAGCAAATGGTGGGTATTCATCCTTTCTAATGGCTGAGTAATAAGCCATCCTTTTCTGGCTCAAGCCTTAGTTAGCAATGACAGGTATAAAAGTAAATAAATGCGTGTATATGTAATATATAAATATGTATATGTATTATACATATATGTATATATATAAGCATATTGGTAAGTGGTAGACAAAAATTATGATTATTTCCTTGAAAAAATTAAATGGGATCAGATTAAAGAAGGAAACATAAACTGACATGGGAGGGGCCAGTTAAAAATGTTGATATTGTTTGGAGACCTGGATGGCTCAGTTAGTTAAGCACCCAACTCTTGATTTCAGCTCAGGTTATGATCTCAGGGTAGTGGGATCGAGCCTGCTGTTGGGCTCTGCACTCAGCAGGGGGTCTGCTGGAGATTCTCTCTCTTCTTCTGCCTCTCCCCTTGCACTCTCTCTCTCTCTCACATAAATTAATAAATTTTAAAAAATGGTTGGGATTACTCAAAGACTGTTCCTCAGACAAGATAGTGAATTGTCCTCTCCACTCCCACCCTAAGAGATTTATCAATCTGCACCAGGAAGCAGTGAGGATTTGACCCAGTGTGTTTCCTAATTAAAATATGCATAACTATAATAGATATCTAAAATATTTTCAAATTAAAAATCATCATTATAATATACATACCATTTTGTAACTAATCTGGCAATGTATTTATTGTAAAAAAGAAATATTGCCTGATAGATCATAGTCATCAGTTGCAGTGTAATTAATTTAAATATTTAAATACTTGTATTTTTTTTTCACTTTTTTAAACAAGGCTGGATTGACAATCTTTATAGGAAAACTTTCAATTTATTTTGTCTTTTATCAGTATAGCCTTTAATAAATTTTAGCATCATTTTATAAGATTAAACAAAAATAGGGCAACCCCGGTGGCGCAGCGGTTTAGTGCTGCCTTCAGCCCAGGGCATGATCCTGGAGACCCTGGGTTGAGTCCCACGTCAAGCTCTCTGTATGATGCCTGCTTCTCCCTCTGCCTGTGTCTCTGCCTCTCTCTCTCTGTCTCTGCCTCTCTCTCTCTGTCTCTATGAATAAATAAATAAAATCTTTAAAGAAAAAGATTAAACAAAAATAATATTGAGATTTTAATATTTTAATGTTAAATATTAAATCTACAGTATTTAAAAGGTGAAAGGTTTATATGATTTTTAAATTTTTATTTATTTTTTTAAGATTTATTTATTTATTTATTCATGTGAGACTCAGATAGAGAGAGAGGCAGAGTCATAGGTAGAGGGAGAAGCAGGCCTCCCACAGGGAGCCCGATGCGGGACTTGATTCTGGATCCTGTAAGCCAAAGGCTCAACCACTGAGCCACCCAGGTATCCTTAAAATTTTAGTTTTTAGGAGAGAGAGCACCAGCAGGGTTGGTGTTATGTGTTGGAGGGATGACAGGGAGAGAGAATCGTAAGCAGGCTCCACCTCCAGTGGGGAACCTGAGGGTGGGACTCCATCTCACCACCCTGAGCTGAAATCAGAAGTTGGACACTTAACCAGCTGACCCAATCAGGTGCCCCATGATTTATATGATTTGAGAGAAACCAGAGTATATTTAAATCTTTACCATATTTGCAATATTTAAACTTATCATCTATGTACAGTGATATCTCTTACCTTTTCCAAGTGTTTATATTTTTCAGTACTTTTGCAGCTTTCTTCATTTTAATTCTAGATTTTTTTGGACAAAGTTTTTATAAGTATTTTCATTGTTATTATTTTTTTTATTTGATAAGATATATATTGAGTTTTGCATATTAATTTTTAACTATCTTCCTCGGTTCCCTAATTTAAATAATTTTTAGTTGACTATATTAATTATAATTTTTCATGTACTCTCAGAGTGTCTTCTCATTGCCAAGTTGTTTTTTCAACACACGTCCTGACTCAAGCTGTATACATTTGCAATATCTGATTTTTAACCACATACTCTTCATCCTATTGACCCAGAGTGAAAATTGATACTCTTGTCTGAAGGACTGTTCCCTTGAGTATATTTAAACCAGACCGATCTCTGTGTTTAATCTGGGTTCATCAGGAACCATTAGCCTTGATTGGTTTGTTTTTCTCCCCCTCCATCTCAGGACTTGATTCTATTGAGTTAACAACTATTCTCCCCAGAGAATAGCTACCACAAGCCTGTTTCAAGTAATTCCAATCTCTTACTTATAGAAATTGAACTGATCTTTTTTTTTTTTTCCTTTTTA
This sequence comes from Canis lupus familiaris, assembly GCF_011100685.1. NCBI lineage: Eukaryota > Metazoa > Chordata > Mammalia > Carnivora > Canidae > Canis > Canis lupus. Next base: position 6,624,364 of record NC_049229.1, read on the forward strand.
GTTTTATTTGAAGACCTGCTGTAATGAATTCTGTATTTGTTCAAATCTTTGAAGATCTGCGAGGACAAAACAGTTATTCAAATCTCTATCATGTTAGCATGCTATTTATCATACTTTCCAATCGTCGTTGCTGAATTATGCGGTCCAGTTGAAAAGAATAAGCATTATTTATTGAAGACTCATACGCTGATATCCAGTAAACCTCGTTAATCATGATTTGACCAACTTGAGATTTATGGTATTTCATAAAAGAACTAGGTATATGTTTATTTTTTGCAAAATATCAGAGAAATAGATTAGTAAGCATTTTAGTGATGTAATAAATAAGACTGTGGTAGAATTATTTGGAACAGACTGTACTTCTTTTAAAATATTATAGCATAACACATTACTCAGAAAATAAGGTAATCTATTGAATTATTGAATTTGCTAGGGAGCAAATTACATCTATGAGCCCCATCATAGCTCTTTTATAATCATGTTTAATTAAGTTGTGTTGCTAATATGTGTAATCCATCCCTGAGTACAGTAAAACTCTCATTCAGATTTTGCTACTATAATTCTGAGATAGAAAAGCCATTGTATTATCATTCAGAACATATAGTTCTAGTTCTACTTTTGAATATCTGTGACTTATGACCTCAAGTAAATAATTTATCTCTTCTGAGTCTACTTGCTTATCACTTAAATGAAAACAAACAAACACCACCACTGTGCCTACCTCACAGAGTTACTTTGAGAGTTAAATGAGCTTGAGTTTGAAAGCCATCTTAAAAATCATAAATCAACAAAATCCTAACTATTCATTATTATGTATTAGATTACTTTATTATAGATTCATAAGATGATTTTGTCCTCAGTTTTTGAATTCTTTATAGGAAGGAGCACAATGGCTTGTGCTAGCTTGTCTAAATTGTAATTTGTATGAAACAGCTTTGATAATTGCCTTGGCTACAATATTCTTGAGTAATTCTCAGTTTCATTTAAAATATTTGAATAAGTGAATAAATACCACTGATATCTTGGAAAAATAGTAAGATTCCTCATTTAAGCTCTCAAACCCTTTCCATTCTGTAAATTAAACTCATCACTTGTATTTAAAAGTATATTCTTATAAGCCCAAATTTACTCCAAAACTATTACAGCACAGATTTTACATGTGACAGGTTTTTAAATAGTGGTGCTGGGTACCTGGGTGGTGCAGTTGGTTGAGTGTCCAACTCTTGATTTTGTTCAGGTCATGATCTCAGTGTTGTGATATCAAGCCCATGTTGGACTCCATGCTTGACATGGAGTCAGCTTGAGATTCTTTCTCCCTCTCCCTTTGCCACTTCTGCTTATGCTGTCTCTCTCAAATAAAATAAATAAATAAATTAGTGAATGCTGTTTTTCCATGAAAACAAAAAGAAAACTCAATGTAAAGCAAACTCAAAATATATCCTTATAAGAAATTCTGTAGACAAATAACATAAAGGTTAATACTTGCTTATTAAGCTGTCATTAAGTGATTAAGTTCAGAAAATTATAACTTATTATTGAAGACTAAATATGGAAAAAATTAAGATATTTAATATTAAGTCTTCTTGTATACTGAGGAACTTTTCTTTTTCTAGATAGCCACTCACAAGATGCACCCCTCGTTTAGGGGAAGAGTTTCTCAAGAGAATAGCAGAACAAAGGCAAACCCTAATGTTCTTGCCTTTTATATTTTAAAAGATACCATCCAGGTATGAGACTACAAAATTAGGGAAAGGATACATACCACTCAGAAGCAAGTTTCCTTGCAACCTCTCCCCCACCCCACCAGAACCTTCACCAGACTAGAGAAAGATCCTTTGAGCTGAAAGAAGTTTAGCAAAAAGATACTATGTAACTTTCTCATCTCTTCTTGTTCCACTTGAGGTGATTCTAAACTGATGGAGAGAAAGTAGAATCCCCTGATAACTTTAGGGATTTGCAATTAGGTAAAATCTGTGCTGCTATGGTCCTATGCGTCTTCTTGGCAGAAGAGAATAAAACGAAATAGCTAACTGGGTCCTCCATGCACCAAGACTTAGAGTATAGGCGAATGACTTTTCTAAATAATACTGGCATAGCTTTTTTGAGTCAGAAATATTGGAGGATACTAGCAGCATCTTTTGTGGCATGAATCATATGATGAGACCACATGAGAATTGAACACCTCAGATGATACCATTATGAGGATTTTAATGCCAGAAGCTAGATTGTAGAATATACTTCAGTGGATATCACTATAGCAATGGTGATGGAGGACCAAAATGCCACTATCTCACATTCCACATCTCACCAAAATGACCTGAGTATTTATATACAATACCAGGAAGAAAAGGAAAGGTAGGAGGAATCCTTGAGTCTACCTTGAATTGACAAAATGATACCTCTTTTTGGTCTGGGACAGAATGGGATTAAGATTGAAACTAGGTTGAGTTCTAGAAAATAAAGAAAATTGCTGTTTTTTACAGTTGAGTTTGACAATATTGTACTTACTACTCTTGTCTTACTATTCTATTGATTGAGCTCTCTTCCTGATATAGAATTCACCACAGTAACTTATTTTTATGTATGTAAAACACAAAAGAGAAAGATAAGGACCCTGGCATCACCTTAACAAGTTTTCTCCTTTTCCTTTGACATATGCTAAATTTATCTACAAGGGAGGGGTCTCAGTTCTTTCTAGTGTCATGTTTGGATGCCAGAAATAACAGTTTATTTTCCTCTCTGCTTTTTTATCCACTTGAAGATGATTTGAAGAAAGTTCTCACTTTGTCTAAGATGGGTAGAAACTTTGTTCTTTATTAAAATCCTTTCAAGGTAATGGTTTCAGTTCTAAGTAATGATTTTTTATTATAAAATATTTTTAGCCAATGGTGGCTACTAAATTTCCCTCAACGAGCTTAGGGAGGCAATCTGCTTGGAAGATGGGGAAGTGGCTGCATTTATAAAAACATATATATATATATATATATATATATATATATATATATATATTATCTGGATAGAGGTAAAGGAAAAATTAACAAGGCTTACTCATCATCCTTCACCTAATGGAATCTGCAGATGACAAAACATTTCATTATTAGTTCTGTGTGCTGCCGTCTGCAATTGCTTGTATATTTTTTATTTAATTGCTAATATATTCTGCCTCAAATTTGGTCAAGGATTAGGTAGAGAAGATGATTCTCAATGGTTTTAGCCTAGCCAAGGAAAAATGTCCATAGAAAGTTCTTGGATAAGTTAGAACTGAGTTTATGTCTGGAAGCCTCAAAAATAAACGTAAAACTGATACCTTTGATCTTTAATTTTTATTTTTAAGGTGTCTTAAATTATGTAATAGAGAGCATTCTAGAACTACCTTTCATTGCTCTTCAGTGTATTGTACATTCCCTAATCCAACTTTCAGACTTAATTCTTCACTTAAATAAGACATGAATGTATCAATGTATTTAATCTTAAAATGGCAAGATAGCATTCTCCTATTTCTGGGGTGATTGTTTTATATAATTCTGAAACTTGGGGAGAAATATATTATAGGACCTAGAAAGTATATGACTTCATAACGTTGATTTCACTCTTCAATAAAAATACTGAGGATTTTGGTCCAAGTAGTAGAAAGTTTACCAGCCTATTCATTTAACAAATATCTATTTAACACATACAATGAAAAAGGCACTTGTTCTAAACATAAGGATGTAGTCATTAAAATGCCAATTCTTTTCTCTCAAAATCCTAGTAGAGTGAGTAGACAACAAGTAATACACTAATAAAATAAATAGCCAAATTATGTTTAGTACTATGATAGCAACAACAAACAACAGAGTTTTCTAATGAGTGCCTGGATGATTATTTTACAATAATTTTCAGGGAATGTTCTTCTGAGAAGTTAGTATTTAAGCTGAGTCCTAAATATAAGAAGAAGATAACTGTGAAGATTGGGACAGTTTGGGAGGCAAAGGACAATTATATGAATAGAAATTCTGGAGTGTCAAAAGTCTGCTAGATGAGAGTGATGGAAGCATGAGGGGAAATAAATTTAGAAGGGTACATGTGGGCTGATGCTGTAGGTATCAGGGAAATTGGATTTTATTCCCACAGTGATAAGAACGTAGGGTAGGTTTTAATACAAGAGCATAAAGTGATTTGTTTGATAATTTAAAAATACTACTGTCTGTATTATAATCTCAATGATAAAATAATATATCTGAAATTTGCTTTAAAACCATTTGTAGAGATGCCTGGGTGGCTCAGAGATTTGAGTGTCTGCCTTTGGCTCAGGGCTTGATCCTGGAGTCCTGGAATCGAGGTCCACATCGGGCTCCTGCATGAAGCCTGCTTCTCCTCCCTCTTCCTATGTCTCTGCCTCTTTCTCTGTGTCTCTCATGAATGAATAAATAAATAAAATCTTTAAAAAATAAAATAAAAACATAAGGAGAAGTGTTGGGTGGGAGCAAATGAGGTTCAGATGAAATAAGATTAGTCATGATTTTGAGACTTATCGAAGTACATGAAATTCATTATACCATTACCACTACTTTATATGTACTTGAAAATGTTCATAATATAAAGGTTTAAAAATATATAATAACCTCAACTTTCCCCTCAGTGTAATAAGCAATCTAGTGCCCAGATGTAGATCTGTAAATACTACCCCTCACAAAAGGAGACAGTTAATAGTATAGGTTGTGAGAGAGTGTTGGGCAGAAATATAGACTGGATGGTGATATATTTATTAAGACAGGAAAGACAAGAGTGCAGCTTGGAGAGGGCACTGGAAATTTAAACTTCGTTTTGGACATGGTAAGGGTGAGATGTTTATTAGACATCCAATTGGAGTTATTGAGTAGCTTTAGTGTGTATATGAATGAGGAGTTCAGAGAGAGGGTAGTGCCATAAATGGCATTATTCTTTCACAGGAATTTGTCCCTTCTTCTCCCTTACTATTTCTTCTAATAAGGTAACATATTTTTTACCCTGATACTTTGGATTTAGCCAGATAAATAGCTTTGGTCAATAGGATATGAAGAGACTTGAAAGCTGATGTATCTGAGCAAAATCTCTAAATGTGCTAGCATGTTTTAGTTCCATCCCGTTTTCTACTCTCTACTGTGAGAATAGCATTCTTTGATCTTCTCACTTGGGATCTGATGAGATGAAATGACACTGAGCTGCTCCTAGTCAAGCCTATCAGAGTTGTTAGCACTAGAGAAGTGGGCACAAGAAATAAGTGTTGTTGAAAGCCACTGAGATAATTACAGATATGTGTTATCTCAGTAAGGTCACCTGATATAGTCAGGGATAGAGATACGAATTTGGGAGTCATTGGCATATTGATTGTATTTAATGCCATGGTACTAGGTGAGATGATCGAAGGGAAATGGTGATCTTATATTGTTTTTTACAATGGAAAATGGGCTTGACAAAACAAGACAACCCCACAAAACCAAGAAGTTCTTGGAAATTTATGACTAAGAGGGCATTTATTTTTTGTTTCTGTAATGTTTAGGTTAGTAGGATTTCAAAAATTGGCAAGTAGATATTTTAAATCAAAGTTTGAAAAGGATTTTTTCGTGATATATACTGAGTCAAACGGAATGTGAAATGCCTTACCTAAATTATACATCACCATAAGACAAAATTTCTGATAGTTTTTCAAGTTTCACCATATAGTTGAAATTGGAATAAGTTCACTTGAAATGAGTTGATTGCTCTCTGCCTAAGGTTAGGTCACTTAGCTTTAAAACAACAAATATGATTTTAGATTATATTGTTTCTTGGTGTAAATTTCTATCACAACAGGTATTAGGCTTTGTTTTAATTAGATGAAATAGGCATTTCTAAATTGATGATAAATGTCTCTTTAAAGTGCATATGAAATTATGCTGGTGGTAATTTGTTAAATTATTATGGAAATTTCACACTTCCACAATAAAATGTTTCATTTGCTTTTGATTTAGGTAAGTGTCCCGTTATAAACTACCCACTCCATCTCCATATACACTCTGCTTAGCAATTTCATGGGCATCTACACAGACTTGTATTTTCCCTAAAACAGGGTCCCAAACAAATTATAGTCAATGTTGGGGTGGTAGGGTTAGTAGAAAATTATTCTTAAACTAATGCATCTCTTTTCAGTTTTCATGTTCCATTATTTTCCTTTGAGTGGTTTTTCAACTACGGTTTTAGATTTTATTATTATTAGCTAGTATATTTCTTTAAGGCAATCCCTTTCCTTAATCATTTTTATAACAAATATGGAGTTCCTTTTACTTGCTTGTTTTTATAGTTATTAAAGTCCTAGAAATAATACTGAATTGTGGTTTTATACTACTATAATCCATTCTATCTAAATTTATTTGACTGGTGGTAGGATTTGCCTCAATCCTTTGTTCTCATATAAAAATTTTATCATGTTTCATTAAGTTAAGGAGGGATTTTTGGGTGACCTCATGAATTCTGTATTTTCAGTTATTTCATTAGTTAACAACAACAATTTTTATAACTGTCATTTTTAAGCTCTTACTGTTTCAGGTATCACTATAAAAACATTACTTAACATATTTAATCCTCATACAGCCACCCTATGAGGTGGGTTTTGGTAATATTCTTATTCAACAAATGAAGGAATAGGCTAAATAACTTGTCCTGTGTTATGCAGCTAGTAAATTATGGAGTCAGGATTAAATCTTAGCTCTGTCTAATGCCAAATTCTTCATGCTTAACTCTGTTTTATATAGTTGCTATTGGAGTAGACTAACAGCTCTATCATATAATCTCCAAATCTCAGCAGTTTAAGAAGGTAAAAATTTATTTTTTTCTCATATCATAGTTCAATTGGATAATTGGTATCCAACCTTGTAGGTTCTTTCTATCTAGAATCTTTGTACTTCCCTAAAACCATAGTAATGGTGTTCATTGTTCATGTGGCTATTAAATTTCAATGGATTAAAATGAAAAATTCAATTCCTAGGTTACCGTAGCCATATTTCAAGTGCTCAGTAGCCACATCTGACTCATTAGTATTGAAGAGTGCAGATATAGAGCATTTTCATCATCACAATAATTTTACTGGACATCCTTGTCTAGAACCTCTGGTTCTTCCTCTGGGACTTCAGTTTTAAGCCTTACTCTAGTTTTTCAGGGAGATTTTTTGAGCTAGACTGAGGTCTAGTATATTACTTGATTCTACTTTCCACTGGACAGAATTCAGACAAATGACTGCACCTAAACGTAAGGGAAATTGTAAAATGTGGTTGACCTGTGTATCTAAGAGCAAAAGGGAAATGGCTAGTGAACAATTGGCCGGATTCTGTCTTGGTGTTGCTCTAAATCTCTCTCTATTCTAAACATTAGCTGAACACTTATTGAATAGCAGTCTCTAAGCATCTGAAATACATTTTAAAACCCTCACAGGAAATTGCGGGAAGATTAGATTATGTTCAGATAATTGTCTTTGCCTTTCCCCTTACCACTTCTGGGGCGGGGGGAGGGGGTTGTTTTCTTTCACACCTCCTTGATGTTGGGCCTGCCATATCATTTGCTTTGATCAATCAAATGTGAGCTGAAGTGGCATTGTCATTGTGTAGAACCTGGGTCTTAAGAAGCAGCACATTTTATATTTAAATACCTAGAAGCTTCAGAAATCCACCATGAAGAAACCATGCCTCCAGGTAGCGACTGCCCATCCAACTCAAGCCCCAGAATGGAGTACATGGAGCTGACCTGGACTTAACCCATTCACCAAGACATCTTGCAAACCTTTGAGCTAGAAAATAATTATTACTCTATGCCTACATGATTTTGTGGATTTTGCTATGTAGTGAAAACTAGCATAAATTTTTGAAGAAGCTATTATAAAGAAATTGAAATCTAGACTGGTTAAGTCCTACATCACATGGCTAATGAACAGTAGAACTGAGATTCATGCTAAATCCCTCTGATTCCAATATATATACTTTAATCATTATTCCATGCTACCTCTAAGTAAGCATATTATTTTCAGGTACAAGGAAACCTTATTTAGAAAATATGGCTTCTTATACTTCTCTTAAATATTTGTTATTAATTTTCTCACTCCACTCTTTAAGCTCTCCATATTTGTAGACTTAATTTATGTGTATATTTGTACATATACATGCATGATAACTAACAATGAACAAAATTTTGATATTTTCTAAAGAACATAATTCCTCAGGTGAATTGTTTGATTTCCAACAAGTTTCTCTTTTTGAAAAATGGCTATCTCTTAGAGAGGTGATCCTAATGGGTCATCACATTGTGGCAAACTTGAATGCATACAGTGCAGGAAATCAAGTTGGGTTTGAACAATGATCTCAAAGAGGTAAGCACCTTTTGGCAAGAGCTCAAAAGAGATGCTTTTAAGAATGCTCATTTTTCCATTTGTGCAAAGAGGCTTTGTTATTACTTAAGCAGCATATGGCTATGAAATGAGAGATGAGCTCTTGCTAAGCTGCCAAGAGCACTTGTGGACACTAAAAATATGAAAAATAAATAAATGAGCAAGATGCAAGGAAATCTTGTGGTTGAGAAAGTCTTAGTATAGTTGTAAAGTGTTAGTGTAGTTGAGAGTGTTGGCTACTGAACTAGATTGTTGCATAGTTAGGATATGCAAAGCATGTTCAAAGAATATAAAGGGGGGAATTTAAGAACTCTAAAGTTATTACATGTCCTTTTGTGTATTTTTTTCTTTTCAACTACATGGTGGTGTTGTAAGTTAATATTATATGGCTCTGTAATCATTGTAGCCAGTATGAATTTAATGAAATGCAAATTGAATATTCCCCTAATGTGATACAACCTTGTTATTTGAAGTGTGGTCCATGAACCAGCAGCATTTGGCATTTCCAAGGAAATTTTTTGAAATGTATGATAACTGTCCCTCCCCAAAACCAACTGAATCAAAATAGTTATTTTAACAAGGTTTCAAGGTTTGATGAAAAACAATGACAGAGAAATTAAAATTTGTTGTCCAGAAGTCACCAAATTGCAATTCTGTTATTAACCAGGCTAATATTTTCTTTACACAGTAGTCAGGAAAGGAATTATTTACTAACATCAAATGGAAAATAAGATGAGAAGAAATGCAAAAATATTAGCTCTCTTATGATCTGATACTTGACTACCAGTTAATGTCCAGAGCAGTGTGAAGAGATGTTGTTGTTATAATTGGTGTTGTTATTTTTAATGGTCAATAGGGAAGAAAATGTAACAATTCCATATCTTTCTTTAGTTTAAAATCCTATCAAGTTAGCATACATATTTTCTTTAAGTAAATAAATAAGGGCAGTATTATACTTACTTCATTTGACTAAAACCGTGCCCAGAGCATTAAAATACATAAAATGAATAGCTTCGGAAATTAGAACAAAATTAACATATCAATAATGTGTTAATTGTCTTTCCTTTCTGTTGACTTTAGGAAAATTTGGGCCATAATATATTTATAAGAATGTGATTTAGTTCTGCTATTTGATGCCATATTTCCATATCTTTGTAATAAGCCAAAAACATATTTGTTCCAATAATCTTCAATTTAAGATTGATGTGGATTTGCATAAATTATACTAGAACTCATGTTTGTTGAAATATCTGTAATAAATATTCAGGTAAAATTATTTAAGATTGTAGAGATTACAATGAGGTCATTGATATATTTTCTTTTGGTGAGGATTTTCATAAGAGCAATTGACATGTCCCTACTGAAATGGGTTTTAATTTATTTTCTAATTTATTATAATTGAGTCAAAAGATTGACTGCCATTTTACTTCCTAATTTATGCTGTTGTCTTTTTTTTCTCTTGTTTTGGTGGGTCAGTTTAAAGGAAGCTCTGTTTTGACTGAACATCCAGTCTCAGTGGGGTTCTTTAGCATTGCTTCTCGTGATATCTCCTTGTTTCTGTGTTTTATATGACCATTGATGGTCAAACTAAAGAATCTAATCTTATATGGAGGGGCACACTGGGCAAGAACAGAATGTGACCTGCTTATCTTTTCAAAATGAGGATATAGGTGGAAGTTTAGCACCTTTTCAAAAGTCAGTCACTAAAAAAAAAAAAAAAAAAAAAAAAAAAGAAGAAGTCAGTCACTACTGGATGCCGTTTGTCCAAACTTGGAGACTGCCTATAAGTCTTGTTCAAAAATATCTATTTCCTCATCAGAGGATACCTTTATTCTTCCTGAGTGCTATCAATTTAGTGCTTCCTGATGCTGTGGTTTTTTTTTTTTTTAAGGAAAGCCCCTTTGTTTTCTACTGCTGATTAATAGATTTTTTCTTTCAATTACATGACATTTATCTATTTCATTTTATTTTTCTTTCACTTTTTAATTAATTAATTAATTCTTAAAATTTAAATTGAATTAACCAACATATAGTACCTCATTAGTTTCAGAGGTAGAGTTATTTATCTATTTTAAAAATTGACACATTCTATATCATTTAGAATGAACTTTAAAAATGACAAATATAATTCTTAATATTCATCTGTGTGTCCACTTAAAATATTTTGATTACTATGAATTTTGAAACATTGACCTTTGGTCTGGGTAGTATTTTTTCTAATAACGAAGTGTGTAGCATAACTTGAGAGCTTAATTAATTGAATAGGCTAAATGTAGTAGGAGGTTGAATGGTGGGACCTAAAGCTAGTGACAGATGTCATTAGAAAGGCAGGGGAATATTTGAGACACACAGTGATACAAAGGAGAAATCAATGTGAGAATGGACATAGAGGTTAGAATGATATATAAAAGCCAGAAAATACCAAGGATAGCTACCAGCCTCCAGAAACTGGAAGGGGCAAGGAAGAACACGCCTCTAGAATCTCAGAAGGGAATATAACCCTGCAGATACCTTTATTTTGGATTTCTGGCTTCCAGAACTGTGAGAGAATAAATTTCTGTTGTTTTAAGCTACCAAATCTGTGGTAATTTGTCAAGTTGATTTTAAGAAACAAATATACTATACCAAATTTCAAAACCTAATGACTTAGCAAAATGCATGTTTATTGCTTATTTACATTTCACAGTCTATTGTGTTGGCAGGTGTGACTCTGCTTCATGCAGTCATTCACAGACCCCCCATTGTGTGACTCTGCTATTCTCAAGAAATGGCTCCTAATATCTCTAAAAAAGAGAAGAAGGAGTATAAACAATCACATAGATTTCTGTTTTTGTTTTTCCATGTGTGGAAGTGGCACACATCACTTCTATTCTCATTTCTTTGCCAGGTTTCAATCATATGACCCACACCCCTAACCACCAAACAAAAGGATGGTTGGAAAATGTAGTCTTCCCATGTGTTAAAGAAGAAGATATATTTGGTGAGTACAAAGTGTTTTCTCTGCCAGAGTCAGTCCTTACAGTATGAAGTATGTTTCACTGTTTCTTTTAAACATAGAGAACATTAATGATCTCTCCAGTGATGCAGACAACCCAAAGTTAATCCAGTCACTGCCTCCAGTTCAAAGTCTAGAATCTCTAGGTGATGCACTGTCTGTTCTACTGGACCAGCATCCTATAAATTGAAGAGCATTTATCTGACCCCCTTCTCTCAAAACCCAACAGTGACATGATACATTCTCATATGAAAAGGTGAAGAATGGCCTCCACATAATAGACTCTGGAATAGAGAAATGCTGAAACCTGCTTAGTGAACATTGTAAAGGCCAACAATCCTCCATTGTTTTAGACCAGCCTCATGTTTTCTCTTTTTGTCGATAGAATTCTGCTACAGATTTTGTGTCTTTTGACCTATTTATTTCTTGTCAATTCTATGTGCCAGTAGTCACATCTAAAGATCTTCCTTAGATATGTTACTGATGGGAGAGTCTGGGATGTGTGAATGGTGGTCTCCATTCTTGGATTCCACACGAATAGATTTATGTGAGGATCTGCACTTGAATAAAGATAGCCAGAAGGAAAGTAGCAAGCAGAAAGCAGTTTATTAAAGGGAAAATACACTCTTTAGTGTACTTAAGGTGAGAGAGGGGACAGATTCCATGAGGTGGAACAGTCCTCTAGGATGTTTTGGGACTGGTATTTGTTGGGTCTTTCTGGGCTGGGAAGAGATGTGATATACAGTGAGGTGATCTCTAATGGAGTTGCTTCCAGTCCTTTGGGAAACTCCGCTCACAGTTTGGGAAGGGAAGTTTTTGATCCTATAGGGTTTGTACTGGAAACTCATGGCACCCTTTCTCCATGGTGGGGGTGGTTAATCACAATGCAAATGCATTATAATGAGTCTAGGGATTACCCAGGGGCAGAGGTAGAAGAGGAGAGCACATACTCTACACCTGTGACTCTAAGGCCTTGGAAGCCACAAGATCAGGATGCTGTACCCCTGGACTTCTTTTTCTGTCTTTTAAAGATTTTATTTATTTATTCATGAGAGAGACACAGAGAGAGGCAGAGACATAGGCAAAGGGAGAGACAGAGACATGTGGAACTCGATCCCAGGACCCTGGGGATCATCCTGAGCCAAAGGCGGATGCCCAACCACTGAGCCATCCAGGTATCCCATGCCCCTGGGCTTCAAAGATGTACCATATTTATCACCACCCTTTCCTCAAGCTCATGTCTCTGTCATTTCCCTCTGAGGGACTTGGGATTTGCCTTGTGGTGTTCTTCTACTGCTCATATCTTGCTTCTACCTAAGAGCTCTTGCTCACAAATCTGTTTATCTCCTTTCTTCTTTATCATCAAGCTTCTGACTCTCTGTTAATACCAGCTCAATTCTTAAAGCTGTCAGTCTTTTTAGGAAGGTTGGATTACAAATTTGAATTTGGGCACAAGACTGAGTCACAGAGTGACTCATTCATAAAGATTTTTATGAATTCCTTCTCTTACTAGTTGTGGTCTAGAGACATAGAGCAAGGCCCAGCACTTCTAGATTTTTATTCTTTTTAATTTTTGCTTGCAAACCTAGCCACTTTTTCTTAGTCCATCTCTTTATTAGAACTATTACCAAACAGCAGAAACAACTGGCACATACTATTATTGGTTTTGTTCTCTAATCTCTTGCCTAGAATAAGTTCAGCAGGCACAGACTGCAGGTGGCAGTTTATAAAACATGTTCCTAGCATTAAACCTGTGATATCTGTTTCCTCATCATCTACCATCTGACCACTAAACCAATTCTATACATTTAACGCTTCCGGGTTGGCAGTACCCCACTTCAAGTTTCTAGTTTCTGTATTATTCAATGCAAATTGCTTTACTTGGTCAGTTAGGGACCCAGGCTCCTATCTTCAACATAAAATTCCAAAAGCCTGCAGAGGAGAATAGTGAGAATGCAGGATTGTACACGTGGTTTATAGTTGTGTTTAAAAGTGATATACTTCAATCCTACCCAAAATCTACTAGCTGGAACTAAGAGATAAAAGCCCAACCTAAGAACAAGGTAGTCTCAGTATTAGGTCTTCCTGTATTCATAGGAAAATGAAATGGTTTGGGAAACACATGGCGTTTTTCAAATGTAGGCTTCAATATAATCTTTTCTTTTTTCTCTCTAGCTAAATAGTCAAAGGTAGTTCCAAGTCAGAGGATAGTGACTAGGAAAGGGTCATGATCCATTCATCCAGCTCTTCAGGGTCCAGGCTGCAGCAGCTTTATCATCTTCCAGGTCACTCTGAGCTTTGATATCTAGCCAATAGATAGTAAAGGAAATGGGAAGAAGGAATACCCATTTTTCAAATATCTGGGCCAAGAAGTAGCACATTGCTTCCATCCATTTTCTATTGTTTAGAACTGGCCCCATTTAGATACAAGAGGGGCCTAGAAGTGAAATTCTAGCATAACAGCCTGTTTCCTGGTGATGATGCTAGAAATGAAAGAAAGAAAATTTGAAAGACAGACTGTTGTAAAGGGCCAACGTGCCTATAAATAAGAGAAGCTTCAAGACAGAAAAGCAAAGTGAGGCTAAAGGGCTTACTCACTCATATATTTGGCTAGATTTTGTCTTATGTGATTGATTTTTAAGTCTGTGATTGCCGGAATTTATGACACATTATTATCTTAAAGGATTTGTTTAATTTACTAGTGTTTTTATCTCTGCCTCATTGTTTGGGTGAGTGAGTGTCTTACCTTCTCAATTAGCTGTGGGTGTGACTTTATCTTTTGAATATCTGGACGTGAGTGCACAAGGCTAGAGTGTGACCTTTCTAGACCACACAATGAATCATTTTTTAATTTGCAATTTTTTAAATGTAAATAACCATGATGAGTCTTTTTTAGGACTGAGAGAGCAAGATCCACGGCAGCAGTAAACACCAGGAACTTTTAAAAGCAGTTTCCACTTAACAAAACCACAAGATCAACCAACCCATAGTTGGAACTTCATTGCTAAACTTTTTCACCTGTGTCTGAGGCAAGCCGAAATCTGACTCAACTGCCTTAGCTACTCCACCAGTTAAGTTGTACATTTACCAAGATTCAGCATGTGTGTTCCTAAACATGTTTATGCTAATTATGGATTATAAGATATTATTTTTGTATACATTAAATCACTGTTAAAATAGTTCTATTAAATACTGTTAAAAAACATGACACAGAATTAGTTGAGGGTAAAATGACTGTAAAGGCTTGGAGAAAACAAAATTATGAAAACTAAATCATCTAAAGGAATTTGCACTTTGCTTTCCAAGTATCTTTAATTTCCCACTACTTTAAAGGAATGGAACATTATAGAAAAAAGATAATAGCTTTGGTTTAATCAAGAAAAACAATGAGAAATTCCACCCAGGGACCCTGCCCTGCCACTCACAATAATAGCAGACACTGGGGTTGCTTGATGCCCCATTTACATCCTCTCTGTTTCCCTACAGTTTCAGTGCAGAGTACTCAGCACCTTTACAGAATCCATTCCGAAGTATGCATTTCTCTGACTTTCTGTCTAAGGAGTCTCCCTGGGGCTACAAAATCTTGCTCAGTCCAGCGCCATTTAATACTTGGGGGTCCTAAATCCCAAAGTGCTAAGGATTTAATACTCCTGAATGCAACTCTGATTCAATGAGGCATAGGGATCAGTGAATAAAAATACAGCCTGGGTCTATCTCTTTTTAGATGTACCACACAGTTTTTCAGAGGGTCTTCAGTATGATTGGGTTTCAAGAACCATGGCTAACACTACACATTTTTGTTTTTTCCACCATCTCTGAATTGCTTTTACTGCATTCTTTCTGGGATCACCTTCCAAATAAGCCACCTGCACTTAACATCTTGCTCAGTCCTGCTGAACACAAACTAATATACCTACCGAAAGAAAAAGTTTGGTCATATATGAAAATATTGTCACATCTGTGAATATCTCAATCTCTTTTTCTGTATCTGTTTATCTAATAAATTGCTTAAGGTATTTTTGTCCTCTAAGTGACCTTTTTGATTAACTGGTCAACTTTTATCTAGTACCTGTTATTTTAGATAAGATTTCTATCAAAGTTTGTTTTTTTTGTTTGTTTTGAGATTTGGATTAAGCTTAGTGACTAAAAACTCATACTTTGTATACTTCACTGCTTTGTTGAACAAATATATCTTTTAATATCATGGTATTTGGGGACGATAATCAGCTTTAAGTTCTAGGAAGACATTTGATAAAATACACTTTTGTAAATGAATGTCAGGGGTAATTAATTACATCCATACAACAGGAAATTGTGGGATGTCACCTGCAAGACCTAAAATTCTTGTCATCTCCCTCCCTCCCCTCCACCCCACCCCACCCCCCCACACACAATAAAACAACTTAAATTTGTTTTCTGGTCAGTGTGAAAATCAATATATTTTACTTTCTTTTCAACCCCTAGATTTTGTAATTTACTGACATAGACCTTCATAGGTGTATTTTTACAGCTTTAAAAAAAAAAAAAAAAAAAAAAAAAACTATGCACAGACGCCTGCGTGGCTCAACAGTTGAGCGTCTACCTTTGGCTCAGGGCATGATCCCACTTTAGGGATAGAGTCCCACATCAGGATCCCTGTGAGGAGTCTGCTTCTTCTCTGCCTATGTCTCTGCTTCTCTCTGTGGCTCTCATGAATAAATAAATAAAATCTTAAAATAAATAAATAAATAAATAAATAAATAAATAAATAAATCTATGCATTAATAATATGGGGCATTCACTTAGTTTAGGCCAGGGCTGAGCAGATTTAAACTGAATTTTATATCATGTTGGTTTTATGTCATGTGAATATCTACAGGATCCACAAAATTATTTCGAAATGATAATGTCCCTGATTTCAAAGTTTCTCAAATGAAGAGAACCTTCCTGGATTAGCATACAAAAAACACAGTAATTTAAGGTCTAGAATTCACCATCTATTTTGCATGAAGCATTTGTAGCTCACTTTATGCAAGCACCAATAGCAAAGTGCTACAAGCATTAATCCAGGAGTGCTTTTACTGTATGGTAGAAATGTGCTAGGGAGAGGAAAAAGATTTAGAAGTGGAAAGATTAGCTTTCTTTCTTTTGGATTTCTTAGTCATAGGATCTTTGTTAAGGAAGAGAATTTTAAAAGCCTTCGGACAAGTAAAGAGAGGAAGAACGACAGGACTGAGCAAGAGAAGTTGAGCAGGGTTTCCTGAATGTTCCAGAGTGAACAATTGGAGAGACCGAGGAAGTCATGATATTTCAGTGCAGTCACACAGTGTGTTTAAGTAAAGTTTTCTTTGCCTAAAATAAATGTGAAATGGAATTTAAATTCTAGCTAGGAATTAGGCATAAAATGACTCTCTTTTTCTATTCAGTTATTTTGTGAAAGTGTAGAAAACCTTTTTATGCACCTGTAAAATTGAAGGAGCAGACTATACTTTCTCTGTCTATTACACGTTGATTTTTACATAAAAAGAGAAAAAAGGTGTTCAGACTATTATGAAATATCCACTGATAGATTTCAGGAGTCTTTGGGGTAGGATATTCGAGAACATAAAGCAAGTTTTAGATTACAACCCAGAGTGGCAAAGTTATTCTCAAAATTTCATAATTCTGGGTCATTTTAGGCAAGTTATCTAAGCTAACCAATAATATTTTAAATTTAATAATAGCCAATTCCTCTACTGTTGGAAGCAGAGATGCTACCGCTTTTATAAAAGTTCTTGCCTTATTAACAAATGCTAATTATGAGTAATGGAAGTCAAATTAGTTTCCATTTCTCAAATAGCTGTACTGTAGTTGCAAAGAATTTTAAAGAAATTGAATTAATCTGAGTTTGTTTTAATTACAATTTGTTTTCATAACAACCAACTGACAGGTGATACTTACACTTGCTTGAATTACATCCACGAGTAATGTTTTCATGTTTGTAGCTGTATAAATTTTTTAGCTCAATGATAGTATTTAGTCATAAAATAAAACATATAAATATTTTAAAAACAGACTGAAGGTGTTTATTCCCTAAATAGATTATTACCTATTGTGCATGCACTTAACATCTGTGATAGCTAATATAAAATCCAAATTACCTTGAACACTCTCTGCTACATTTCCTGAAGAGTTTACATTTTCCTCTCATGAATTGGGTTGCCACATTTAACAAATAAAAATAGGCAATGCCACTGTATTTTCCTACATTTTTTCTTCCCCACCCGACTGTTAGCTCAAATAATAGAAGATATATATTTTTGCTTTTTAAAGTGGTAGAACTTAAAAAAAAGAAATTCCTTTTTCAGGGCAACTAATCATCAAGCTAATGTGGAACAGATGTGCCTCTTACTTGCTTTAAAAAAAGAGTTCCTTATTAGACACACTATGAGTATTTCTAGATAAGGTTCTAGGTGTAATGCAGTGGGGGAAGCAGAGAGAATTACAGCTATCAAAGGTAGGTTTTATGAGGGCATATTAACACATACTTAGGGCCAGGAATCTGAAAGATTTTTTTGTTACAGTAATTTTTTTTTGAACTTCCTTGAAAGGAATGCCCCATGGAAAGGGGGAAAAAAAAAAAGAAAAAAAGAAATCATAGGTTATAGGAGTTAAAGAGGAAGTCTAGTTAAATATTGTGGGATAAATCATTTAATTTCCTTGAAGTTCAAATGGTGTCTCTGGAAATTCTAGGTATTTTTGTCAATCAACATTTAATGATTCACAGTTTTCTTGCTCGCTCTTCTTTCTTTCTTTCTTTCTTTCTTTCTTTCTTTCTTTCTTTCTTTCTTTCGTGTTTTTTTAATTTAAATTCAATTTGCCAAGATATAGTATAACACCCAGTGTTCATCCCATCAAGTCTGTACTAAACTACAAGACTCATAGGAAGACTTGATTTCTATCAGCGAGCCCTATTGATTGCTAATCCTAATACTGTAAAACAAAATCTCAGTTGTTCAATGTGCCCTGATTTCCTCATCTGTGATACTAGATGGGACCAATCTGCTCTTAACAAAACAGAGGTAACATTTCTTACTTGTGCCCAAGATTGTGAATCCGAGAAACCACCAAGGAGCCGACACCGATGCAAATGCACGAGGGTTTATTTACAAGCTGGAGCTTGGGTCCAAGTGCACCTGACACAACAGAGCAAGGGCTTGGACCCCGAGGTTAAGAGGTGTAGCAGTTTTTTTTTTTTTTTTTTTAATCTTTTTTTTTTTAAACATTTTTATTTATTTATGATAGAGAGAGAGAGAGAGAGAGGCAGAGACACAGGCAGAGGGAGAAGCAGGCTCCATGCACCGGGAGCCCGACGTGGGATTCGATCCCGGGTCTCCAGGATCGCGCCCTGGGCCAAAGGCAGGCGCTAAACCGCTGCACCACCCAGGGATCCCGAGGTGTAGCAGTTTTATAGGGGCCGGTGGCCAATGGGGATTGTAACACATACAGAAATTTACATGGTCACATCGGTCCACTCGCAGGTGGCCAATTGAATTACAATTCATCCTATAGGGTCCGTTTGAACTAGCCTGTTATTCTGGTCAGCACTGGGGCGCGGGTTTGGCGAGCAAAGGGCGGGGTTTACATTCTTCAGTGGTTGGGGGTTCCGCATTCCTATATGAGCCGGTGGCTTGACTGGAGTGGGGGAGTGGTTTCTTCCTGTAAAGTTTAGCTCTTATTCACAGGGGCCTGAGATGGCTGTACTTGTGCTAATGCTAAACTTGAGGTGGAATGGCCTTAATTTTCTAGGCCTCCACATTACTGAATATTGGTCTTAACATGACCGAGGTTTTAAATGAATTACATCAACATTTATATCAACCTTCTTGTCTTTGCATTTTCTTCTTTTTGCGTTTTCTTTTTATGTTCTTGTTTCATCTACCCACTCCAAGGTTTAATTTTGATCAGATGTTTGAATATAGAATTAATAAAAATATTGTGAGGTTCACTTTCCCATAGAGTAGAAGTTTGGCACGTAATTAAATGGCTCTGTTTATTGCTATAAAAACTTCTTTCTCCTCCATCTTCTACTTCTTCTTCCTGTCTTCTTCCTTTTTAAAACTCTTATACTCCTAAATTAGGGATTACCAGTAGGTCAGTAATTTTTACTTTGTTGGCTATATGTTCTATTACACATTTTTACAAGTTTTCCCTGACTGATGGGAAACAAATCCAAAGGGAGTTCCTTCTGTTGGAGTTTATACTTTTGCTTATTGGGTCTTTCTTTTGAAAATATTTTATTTTAATTCCTGGATACATTTCAAAAGAATACCACGCAAGAGAAATTGGAAGAGATTAATTGGGTAGGCTTGAAATGTATAAAAGCATTACCTGCAGACCTGAGCTAGTATAATAGTGTGTAATACTTCTAGATGTATATGTCATTGCTTAATAATCTAGACATAAATAATTTTTAGAATACTTACAATGGCCAGATAAAAGATCTTCCTTAACATCCTTTATTTCTAAAATTGTTTCATTATTTTCAGCAGATGGTGTTTTTCCTACAAATACCACTTCCTAGTCTCAGATGGCTACTAACCAAAACCTCATTATTCCTTAGAAGATGACTTAAATCTCACTCTCCCTGAAGTTTGCTTCTGGTACCTGCAGTGAAAATCAAGAATACGTTTTGTTTTGTTTTCTTTTGTTTTGTTTAAGATAAGAAATTGATCTCGGCAGTCTATGTTGTGGCTGACTGCAGTGTCCTTATACACTGGGTCAGCTGGACACACTCTTCTATCTATGTTGACACAACGTTTCAAGAACTCATCTCTGAGCAGCATTCATCTTTCCTTGGAAGAAGGAATGGATAATGTTTAAGAATAAAAATAATGAAATCATGATGGGATCTGGATTACTTTAATGAATGAAAACAAAACGAAGCAAAATCTCTGGAAGAGAGATCTTAATATTTTTCTGTTTGTTTCTAAGTTTCTATGACATTCGGGAAATACTAGAATCACAGCCACTTTCGAGTGACAGTTGCCCTCCCAATAAATGTCCTTCCCCGCATTATGAAAGCATGGATTACTAAGGGTTTATTATCAATTTAACTTAATTTCATGTTATATGACAATGATAACATTAAAGAATCAAATTTTCCTTCCACCTGCTTTTTCAGGTCTTCACCATTTATCAGAATCTCATTTTATTTGAGACATAAATAATTATATGGATGTTTTATCAGGGAAAAAAAGGCAATCTGTTATCATTTTTGGGTTTCTTTATGAAGGCAAAATTAAATAGAAAGCTGAAATTATGATCTTGGAATTCTGCCAAAATTCTCCTCTTGAGAAAAATATTTGGAATCTGGGTTGTCCATATTGGCTGTGTTTATTTTCACATACATTCCACAATTACTTTTCTGTCCACATTATTTCTCTTGAGTTGATATATATTTAAAGACACTGTATTTTATGTAGTGTTAATTGTTTCTTAGTAGCCAGCTTACATAGATATATTATTATGAGCTTAGTCATTCACTGGAAAGCTGTTCTTTGAAAATAAGCACTTTTAAATACAATGGGCTACTTGTTTGCAAAAATTTACTACTGCATGACCCCTGGGATATTCATGTTGCTGAGGAAAGATTCTTGAATGCTATTGAAGTTTTATCAGTTTCTGTCTGACAAGAAATAGCTTGGATTGGCTGTGAATGGAATGAGCCAATAACCTAGATAAACATCAGATAATACGTGAGTTCTTAAGACACTTTTGAGATATGATAAAACATGTCAGGGGAACCTATCTCAGTAACCTTCGAACCAGAGAGTATTAGTTTTGAAAGATTAATCTTAATAGATTTTGAATCAATTTATGCCATTCCCTCACACACAATGAGACAGCAAGGTGCTTCTGTCTATTCTATTTATATTCCCTGAAGGTTAACTTTCAAAATGTATGTGTACTTTGCATTTGGAGAGCTGTCAGATGATTTTTAAGACTAGAAAACAGATTAGATTTTGAGACTGAATTTCTTATCCCAAAGGGAATTTAAGCAGAAAGCCAGGTTTTACGTATAAAAATGAAAGGAATTTGAAATTTCTACTTAATTTTTTGCTGGATAAATAACACAGAGTTTGCATTAGTTAAGCCATAGATAGGAGAATAATTCTTTAAAGTTTTAAATATATTTGAAAACAGACTGTGTACTCTAATTACATTGGATGTACAATTTAAAATACATGGTTTTAAAATCATCGAAAATTTTCTGAGGCACATATTTTCATGGAAATTCTTGAACTAGTATATATGTTTTATGCATGAACACTTGCAGTGGCAAGCCAAAATGACTTATTGAAAAGGGTGCATTTCCTGTAAGCACCTGAGCACTTGGGTGATCTATGCTTTTGGTACAGCACTAGCTTAACTAGATGTGAGAGGGTTAGATATTTTGGGAAGTAGGGTTATTAGCATAATGTGGGTTCTTCTGAAGCCAGGGGAATATAGGTGATCTAAACGCAATCAAGGTCACGAAGCAGCAACTGATGTTCAAGTCAGCTAACATTTTTTTTTATTTCGGCCACCTTGATAGAAGGATTTTTTCCCCCCTAAATATATGTAACCATGCTAAACCCATTATAAGATTATATAAGGAAAGTGATCATTATACTAAAAATATGCCTTTGTAGAGCTAATCCTGTGAATGTTTGTGATCTTACACATATGCAATTAAGGTAGCAAATAAGCCACTTTAAAGAAAAGGCAAATTCACTGTTGCAGCATGAAGTCAGTCTTCTTTGTTTATAAAATTTCTTTCTGAGTGGTAATCCTTAATGATGGTGAATTAGATGTGTTGTCTTTTTTTAAGACCAGGGAATTGGCAAGATAAGATGGCAACAATATGATTTGTAATTTTCTGTCTGGAGCTTTTATAGTTAATAAGTAAACCTAATTATAACTCTCCCACAGTAAATTATGACAATATGAAGTTGATGACTGCTAAAACTCAGTAAGTTTGCAGTGTTTTCCAGCAGCTATTTCAGGCTACTTTATGAAGGGTGTGAAACAAAGATCAGTCAATCAAATCAGGATGACATTCATTTATAAGACTTTTGAGAAAACTAAAGATACAGCTGAAATTGTAGCTCAATTATAAACCCAATTTAGAGAAATTATATGGGTTTGTCTACTCTTTTTACTCCTTGTCTTCTAGGTCAGACATGGTTTTATGTATAAGTCCAGAGTTGCAATTTGCCGTTTAAAGAATTACATAGAAAATTGCAAGAGAGAAAAGAAATTCCTAGCTTTGTACTTCTTCCCTCTGACATTGTCACAAGAAAAATGTAATTCATATCATTACCTTTAGGTTATATTCCATGATTCCCTCCCAGGCTCATATGAAAATTAATGATTAACATGGATATTATGTTTGAGGGAGGATTTCAAATATTCCTTGAAGCCTCTCTCAGGTTTGTAAATATTTGGATTAGACAAAACTTAGATGTAGGCTAATAATATATATATTTATATAAATATATGTATATATTTACTTGCAAGATCTAATCTGTAATTGCACACGATTTTATTTCTAGGCCCTTATCAATTATTTTGACCTTTTCTCACGGATCTTGACAAATCATTTCCATTATTCTATTCTGAACACATTCCAAGGTTTCCACAACTCTCTTAGTAATGGAGACACACAGAACTATAGTGATCTTTTTATGAACAAAGCTGAATGGAATCTCACTTGTTTTTCCCTCTGTTGCAAGACTCTGTGGGACTGTCAAGGAGAAAATAAATATTTGTTACTTTTGGTAACGAAAAAGTATGTGTGACTCAGCAACACATGGGGAGCAGATGTGTTGAGTAAGAGCCCACTCTTGTGCATCAGACCTGTCACTGAGTGAGTCTAAAAATAGAGAAAAATTAGGGGAGGATAAGCTACATCCCTGATTCTGCTCAATCACATTGATTGGAAATGCTAAAGTTTGGGTTTTGGATGTAACAATGATCCTGTTTGTATGGATGACGGGTCAACACATATTAAGTGAGCTATGAGGTGGAAAACAACTGTCCTTCAAGCCCCACAACCACATACAAAGGCAGTCTGAACAGTGAGGGTCTTCTGGATGTCGAAACAGAAAAATTCAGTGGTAGATGTCTTGCTTTAGAAATTGCTAGATTTGCCTGATTAAGTTGAGCATCCTGCCTTTTCCATTCTAGTAGGTGAGAGCTAAAATTTTATCTTGCCCATCATGGATGAGTAGGACTTGCTCTGGCACTTTTCACCAGACATGGTACTAAGATTCTAGTTTGCAAAGTAAATGCTTGCAAAACACATTGCTGGATGGAAATCTGCCCTAGCAAGTTGGCCATATTTTTTTTCCAGGTCATTTGTTCAGTTTGGGAATTGACAAGAAAACTAGATTTGGATTAGTAACTCTAAGAATTTAAATGTGTAGTTTACTAAAGGACCACTACTTAGTAAGTATTCTTTTTTTAGGCGCTGATTCCCTAGAAATAATATACTTGTGATTTTGCAGTATGACTGTTTTCAAGCTTGTATTAATACTTTGATACTTATAATAAACAATTTTTTTTTCATAGTACTTATAAGATGCAATGGAACATATCTTCCCTCATGTCTTATAATTTGTTAGATAAATGCTCTATAAACATAAGAAAAATGGCAGGGCAATTTGAGAGATACTATGAGAAAAGCCTACTATGTTATCAAATTGAAGTCTAGGAACCAGCTTTAGTCATATCTGTATTTGATAAAACACTAGTACATTCCTCAAACATAGTATATACTCTGTATTTTTGTCAGATTACATTAACAGTTCTCTCACAGCTAGCCACTATTAGAATGAAATTTTGAAACTTTCTCCCAAAACCTAACTTCAAGAGTGTTTTCTCTCCCAAACTATCTCTTGGTCGTTTCATAAAGTTCTCTTTAGTTATAATAAGGTTCTCAAAAAAATTGATAAGCCTATTAAAAAATCTACTTTTTGTTTTTTTTTTTAAGCAGGCTGGAAAATTTGCCTGCATCAATAAAGTAAAATTTTAACCCTGGGCCTTGATAGCATATAGCATATGTTCTTTTATTTCAAAGTTGAAAATAGAGTAATAGCTAAATGAAATAACTATGATCACTAGATTGTGATGGGACATACTCACTTTCTAAAACAGTCAGTAACTGAGACACTGCTTTGTTATTTGTACTGCAATGAAAAATTGATAAGAAATTTGTGCCACTTAAAAAATGCTGATTAAATCTCATTTAGGTAGGAGTTTCACACAGCTATGGGCCAGCATTTATTAAAGTGCCATTCTTTCCTTTTGCTTTCCACTCCCTGATTTTTCTTTTCCACTTGGTTGCCAGGACTGCTTATTCACTGAAAATTACTAACACTTTGACCTCTTGTTTGAGAATGACTTACTGATAGACATGGGAAAGATGGATAATTTGCAGAATGACCTAACTAAACTCAATTGCAAGGAAATCAAGAGGCCAATCTGTCAATAGTGGACACCTGAGTTCTTATCCTAGGAAGAGGTGTTTTTGCTCCTTAGGCTCATGGATAGTAGACAGTTTATAAGTTCTATATCCAAATGCTGTAAAGTTGAAGTAAATAAACTTTTGGGTTAGCTACAGTCAGGAATACTTTTATTTTCATTTATTTCCCAGGGAAATAAAAAAATACTCTTTGTAAACGTAAGCTTTCCTTTTTTACAGCCCCAGTTTTTCAGCCCCTTTCTAGTATCTTGAGTAAACTTCCAGACTCCCATCTCACTTCTTTTTCCTCTCTTCCTCTATTTATCTTAGGCATCAAAATCTCCCCAAATGAGTATCTCTTTCCCATAACTTAATGCACTATTTCACCGGCCTTACTTACAAATCCCCTGTTTTCTTACTATATGGAAAAATAATATAATACAAAATAATTATCTATATACAAATTAATTACATAGAATGTGGTAATACATTCTACCGTAATTATTGCTTATTGACATAAAATATCTGGCCCAAATCAGAAATTTCACTTGCAATTTTAATGGCTGTTTTATTTTCCTCTTAAGAATATATACTCTTATTTTCCTTACTGCTTCATTCTTAACTCAGTTTTATTTTAAGGGCTTGATCTATTATTGAGCCTTCTTGGCATATACATGTGTGTTCTCTTTACCCTAATATTTTGTAGTGTATAATGTGTATCATCACCAGTTCCCTATTTGTCATATATCTTGTCCCAAACCAAGTCTTGCCCATGTTAAAAATTCTATAACTGCCATCATCTTGGAAATGTCATGACATTCATGGATCAATAAAATCCTTTCCCAGAGAGGATGAGAAATATATGAAAAGAGCTTACTAAATTCAAACGGTTTCTTTTAAAGGTCCGATGGATGAGTAAGAGATTTGTATGAAAGTGATTTCAGGGAGGGGTTGTTGGATGAGAGTAGGATGACACTGACAAGGTAGGTTATAGTGGTGAGGAATGGTGGGGGAGAGGGAGTTCAATTTGAGATGCCTTTAAGATTCCTTCAGCCTAGAGATTATTTTCCTTAGAGTAGTGCGAGTAAAGGGGTGAAGAAATCAGGACTGCAAAGTGCAGAGGCTCCTCAGTGGCCATCACATCTCTGCAGTTTACTAGGCCACAATGAGATATAATGAGGTGCTTTGTATTCACTGTGTGTAAGAGAGAAAATCAGTTCACCAAATGCCTTTTTCTTGGGGAGTGGGGAGATGAATTATAGTCAGGGGGCAGCTTTGTAAATTTGAAGGAACAGAAGGATGCTGGAAGGAGCCCTGTGTGTCCAGGGAATTGGATAGAAAACAAAAAAGGATTTTCATGTCTGTGCCCTCAATGTCACCCTAGAGCAAATAAGGAAAGGGAAGAATTGTGTGATAAAGGCTGTGACATCAGAAAAAATGAGCAAAGTAATTTTGCAGTTATAGTTAGAAAATCATTAAAGTCTGATGTCTAATAGGTAACTGAAATGAAGAAGGTAAGCAGAATGTCAAGGTCCTTTTAAAGAGCTTAAAGATTGCAAAACAAATAAAAGGTTCTGGCAGCTTCTTAGACACTTGCAAGGTGGAGAATTCACAGAGCAACAAGATGCATGGAGTTTCTCTCTTTTCCATTCCTTAAACAAAAAGCAAATTTACACAAAAAAGGTACAGTGTATGTAGCAACAATGCTGCCAGATGTACATGATGAGACCTTTAAAACTTACCCATTTTCTAAAATCAAACTGAAATAGTTTGGTCTATTACTTTCTATGGATTCCAATAGGAGCAATTCAGATAGATATGCTTTTTCAAAGCATTTTTAAAAAGTCAAGGTCAACCAAAAACATAAGACAGTCCTAAAATTCAACAAGATCTTCTCCAAAAGGCAGAATTAATATTCTATACTTATGTTCCAAGGATTACAAAACACATGCTCTTTTACTAATATATTATTGATTAATGATGTATTAAAAATTAATTTTCAAAGTGTTTAAAGAAGTTAGAAAATTAATAATTGGATTAAAATTAACTTTTAATTTTTCAAGGTAACATAAGTATAGAGATTTTGCTTTTCTGTCATCCATTGAGTGGAAAGAGATAATGAAATTATATTTAATTCTAATTTTAAGATAAACTTGATAAATTCATTTCTGTAGGGCTTACTTAAAATTAATCCATTTAATAAACCTACAATAAATATTTATCATTTTTCAGTACTTGGATTTTGTGAATTTCTGAGGTAGAAAAACAAATCCATTTGCAGAACATAAAGTCTTCGTGGACCAGATATCATGGATTTGTTATAAAAGATGAGGATAAATATCAGATGATCTCACTTTTATGTGAAATCTAAAAAAAAAAAAAAAAAGAAAACTTTTTTTTTGAGATGGCCATTTTCAGATTTTTGAATAAGAATGACATGATTAAATGTCAGCCTAATCTGACAGTAGTGTTGTACTATAGTTTGGAATGGGAGAGACTGAGACGTGGAAGATAATTAAAAGATGGTGATGAGAGAAAAGAGCACCCTCAGCTTTCAGTGCATTCATGAATGTTAGAAGTGTTAGGAGAGTATAGGGGGCCTGTGAACAATTTTGATTCGAATCGTTTGATTCCTGTAGCAAAAAGAACATCCAGAGGAGAATGGGAGAGCTTATTTAAAAGTAACATTAGGCAGGACCACTAGAAGCCTTGAATGATGTGCTACAAACCTTGAAACTCATTTACTAGAAAGTTGAAATGGAATTATTGAAGGCTTTTCAGTAGGAAAACGACATGATTAATTGATGTGTTTGTTGTCATGGAATATGACTGCTAAAATATCATTAAAATGTGTATTGACTGCAAAAAACACATCATCATTAGTGTATTAATGAAATTGGATTATCTGAGACTTGAGGGTTTATTTATTACTGCTCCATTAGCACAGAACTGAACATCAACTCTGTTTCTATTCCATGTATCTGTATGTGCACGTTTTGTATCAGCTCTCAATTTCAAGAGTTATTATTGAAACTAATGTGATCAATATTTGCTTTATTCAAGTTTGAATACACAAAGGCATTTGATTAGTGTGCTGATATTACTTCCTTTTCCAGTTGCCATTTTTGACTACATGCTATAATTTTTCCATCCATTTCAAAGTACCATGTGATTTTTAATTGCTATGCACCAGGATCCTCTTACAGACAGTGTTGCACACAAAGTATATGATCTTTAGCTATATTTTACCTAGAACCAGATACTTAGACATTATTCTGCATGGACAGATTATGTAGATGTTAGACTTTCTTCAAATTTAATTGGTGTCAACCTGTATTCTAGAGAGTTTTTTTGTGTAAATTTGAATCTACTATTATTTTTTTTTAAGTAATCAAGTGAAGACTTGAGGAAATACCAATGAAAATGCTAAAAAAAAAAAAATCTATCTGTGCACGGGGCGGCTCTGTCCTCTTAAAACATATATCATTTTTGTCAAAGCTCTGAGTCACAATCATTGTCCTTAAGTTTTATTGAATGAGTTTTTGTTCATCTTCGTCAGATGTGCCTTCCTTGAACTACGTGAAAGCTACACCCTTCAATGTGATGAATTGTGGATAGGTTTTACAATACACAGGAAGACCCAACAGTACTTAAACTGGAGAATCTTTATACACAAGAATTTACTTTCACTTATACAGGAACATACACTATTAACCAACCTGAGTAAGCCTGGCATTTGAATCCTTGTTGAGGTAAAAGCATTGTTGACTTTACAACTTTAACAGGACTCCTGAATCCAAATGTTATAAATATTTTCCAACAATTACAAAAGTATAAAGAATAATGTAATAAAAAATGTTATATTCATCATGAAGCTTTGTCAGATCTTAACAACATTTGCATTGGCTGGCATCTGAAATAAATGTGTTTTTTTCTTTCTTTATTATTATTATTATTATTTTTAATTGGAGTTCAATTTGCCAACATATAGTATAACACCCAGTGCTCATCCCGTCAAGTGCCCCGCTCAGTGCCTGTCACACAGTCACCCCAACCCCCGCCCACCTCCCTTTCCACTACCCCTTGTTTCCCAGAGTTAGGGGTCTCTCATGTTCTGTCACCCTCACTGATATTTCCCATTCATTTTCTCTCCTTTCCCCTTTATTCCCTTTCACTATTTTTTATATTCCCCAAATGCATGAGACCATATAATGTTTGACCTTCTCTGATTGACTTATTTCACTCAGCATAATACCCTCCAGTTCCATCCACATCGAAGCAAATGGTGGGTATGTGTCGTTGTTTTTTTCTTTAATAAAGAAATAAATGCTAAGTGTGGAGATGGTAGACTTTTTCCCTCTCTTTTTCTCTCTTAATGACCTGCTGTTTTTTGCTGGGTTTCTTGTGATGTCCCTTAGCATATGAGTGCACAGTTTGATAGGAAGCCACTGAACCTGGAAGAATTTGATGTCAGGTTTTGGAGTTCACTTTTCTGTGGTTCGATCTTCTCTGGGAAGTTGCTCCTCAAACTGTAGTCGGCTTGATTGTCTCAGACTCCAACCTGTTACTTATCCCAGAGAGATCACTGCTTTCTGTAAAGGTGATGTTTTCTACCATCTGAGTGAATTGGAATATATCCTCAGGAAAAAATCCAGGATAAATGTTGACCTCCTGTCATGCCTATCTTCTGTCAGTGATAATCGCTCCTTCAGTTCCTTCTTTTAGGGACTCTTTAGTGCTTTTGAAAAGTTATGTCTTGCATATTACATAGCTCTTATAATTTTGGTAGAAGATCTATTCCAATAATATTTAGTCATTACCAAAATTCAATGTCAAATAGCTTCTCTTTTAAAATTTTATTTTCCTATTGCTTGTTACTAGTTTATGAGAATTCTATATAAGAAATTTTTATGAGCTAATGAATTATAAGAAAAATGAACAGCTTTCTCATTAGTTCTAACATTTTGCCTTTATATCCTTTTTCATTTTTTTATGTAGGAAATTCTTTTTTTTTTTTTTCTGTATATAATGGCAATGCTCTGGTTCATTTATAGTCCTTTTACTTAACATTTGTTTTTCTTTGTTACAAGTTTACCAGGACTTCTCCTTCAATGTTGAATAGATGATACTATAAATATACTATAAGTAAATATCAGAGTGAAACTGTGAAGAAACAAAGTTAAAAAAAGAGAAGCATAAAACAAAGGATGCACTGCTTTTAAAGGAATACCAGGGATCCCTGGGTGGCACAGCGGTTTAGCGCCTGCCTTTGGCCCTGGGCACGATCCTGGAGACCTGGGATCGAATCCCACGTCGGGCTCCCAGTGCATGGAGCCTGCTTCTCCCTCTGCCTGTGTCTCTGCCTCTCTCACTCTCTGTGTGACTATCATAAATAAATAAAAATTAAAAAAAAATAAAGGAATACCAGCCTATAAAGACTAATTATGAAAAAAGAGTAAAACAAAAATTACCAATATCAAGAATTAAAGAGGACATAACCCCAATTCTTGTTGACATCAGAAAGAAAATAAGAAAATATTATGAATAACTGTACAAATTTGACCATTACTTATAGATTTCTAGAAGAAATAAAAACACATCTGTATAGTCTGATACCTATGAAGAAATAGTATATGTTATTTAAAAATCTCACATTTTTAGGACTAAATGACTTTCCTTTATATATTTAAGGAAAGAAATAACATCCATTCTGTACAAACTCAGAGATTAGAACCAAATTGAGACCATTAATAACTTGATTCAAAAGTGTGACAAAGAGATTGATAGATGGAAATTTTAGGATATTCACCTCTTCTAAATATTGATAAATAAACTTATTTAAAGATGATGTGATTGTGTATAGAGAAATTCCTAAATACTCTATAATCAAACTGTTATAAATGACAAATGAATTTATCAGGTTTGCTCAATAGAAGTCAATGTAACAAAAATGGATTGTATTTCTTTCTATATTATAGCAACAAATAGGAAATAAGTAGTAATGACTGTAACAAAACCATTAGATACCTAAGAAGTAATATAACAAAAATATGCAAGAATGATATGTTGAAAATTTTAAGGCCTAGGTAAATAAAGGATGTATACCATGTTCATGTAATTGGAAGATTCATTATTGTAAAGATTTTTAATTATACCATAAATTCATATAGATTCAATATAATTCCTGTATTTGAAGAAATTGATACTAAAATTTACACACAAATGCAAGTAGAAAAAGTAATCATTGAAAACTTGAAAAAGAATAATAAAATAGTAGGACTTACACAAGGAGATATAAAGACATATATATATATATATATATATATATATATATATATATATATATATATAAAGACATTTTAAAGCTATAATTTTGGGAAGCCTGGGTGGTTCAGTGGTTGAGCACCTGCCTTCCTCCCAGGATGTGATCCTGGGGTCTGGGGATCGAGTCCCACATCGGTCTCCCTGAATGGAGCATGCTTCTCCCTTTGCCTGTGTCTCTGCCTCTCTATCTGCGTCTCTCATGAATAAATAAATAAAATCTTTAAAAAAAATAAAGCTTAGTTTTAAAAGTATATTATAGGCAAATGATAGGAAAAAATATATGATGAGATGGTAGAGTGCCTAGAATCAGACCTGTACTTGTACAATCACCTGATTTATGACAAGATTAATTTTCAGGTTTATTGATTATGTAATAGTCTTTTTAGTCCTTTCAGTAAGTGATGCTGTGCCAGTTGGTACCTATATCGGAAAAAATACAGCTCAGTATATCTTTACCTCACACCAGATACAAAAATTAATTACTGATATACTGCTGATATAAATGCAATCAGCAAAACAATAAAGCATTTAGAGGAAAATATAGAACTCTTTTGTGGTCCCACTGTACACAAGGGTTTCTTCAGAAAGACACAAAAAGCATTAGCTATTAAAAAATTGATACATTATAAAATGTTATAATTAAGAACTGCTATTGACTAAAAACCCACGAGGAGAGTTAAAAAGCACCCAAATAATGGGAGGAATTATTAGTAATAGGGTATATGACATATCTATTCAGAGTAGTTTTTAAAAACTACAATAGGAAAAAAGACAAAAGCTGCACTTGAAGAAAGGGGGAAAAGGTTGAAGAAATATTATATAAAAGAGAATGTCCAAATGAAGATTAAATTTTCAACTGCAGTGTTTACCTGGGGAATGCAAATTAAAACTCCCACCTATCACAATGGGGAAAATTGTTAAAAACTATCAAGTACTGGAGAAGAACTGAAGCAACTGGAAGTCTCATACTCTGCTAATGAAAATGTAGTGTATTAATTTAAAAAACTGGCTATATCTACTAAAGTTTAATATGTCCGCATATTATGGTTCAGCTATTCCTCCTATGAATACACCCTGAAAAAAAATGCATATATACAATTCCCTTAAAATATGCTATGTAGTTTGTGCCAGCATTAATAATGATAAAAAATCTATAAAGTACACAAGTATTCATTTAACAGCAGGATTGATAAGTATATGGAACTATAATTACACAGTAGAACACTGTATAGCAATGATAATGAAAATACTGCAACTATACACAACACTTTGATCAATTTGGTCACCTTATAAGTGTTTCAGATAAACTTGGATGTCGCTTGCAGGTTAGTTAATAGATGCCTCTTATCAGGTTGAGTGATTCCAACTTATTACCAATTTTATTTTTTTATTAATTTTTAAAGATTTTATTTATTTTTTCATGAGAGATACACAGAGAGAGGCAGAGACATAAGCAGAGAGAAAAGCAGACTCCATGGAGGGAGCCCGATGTGGGACTCAGTCCCGGGGCCTCCATGATCATGGCCCTGGGCCAAAGGTAGGCATTCAACCTCTGAGCTACCCAGGTGTCCCATATTCCCAATTTTAAAAATTCAGGTTATATGCTATATTTTAAAATCAAGTTTATTGTACCATAAGTTACGTACAGAAAAGCAAATAAATCATAGGTATACAGCCTATAACTTTCACAGAGTTAAAACATCTGTGTAATTAGCCCCCAAATCAAGAAGTATAACACTCCAGTAGTCCCCCTCATGCCCTTTCTCTTTTGCTTCTCACTACTCGTATCTGCCTAGAATAACTGATATTCTCACTTCTTTTTTTTGGGGGGGGATATTCTCACTTCTAACATTGTATGCTAGTTTTGGCTGTTTCTGGAATGCTTATAAATGATATGATACCATATTTATTGATTTATGACTTCTTATACTCAATATTATGTCTATGAGATATATCCATGTTGTTTTATATACCAGTAGCTGTATCTGTACAGTAAATTAAAATACTATTCTATATAACACCTATCTTTTAATTCCTAGGTACTTTTAATTCAGTTGTGATGTACTTTTTTTGTACATTGAAATAAGTTTTCTGAATCTTAAGAATCATTTCATTTTTCTTAAGAAATATCTGTCTATACTCTTTCTCATTTTGCCCTCATGTGATTATTGTATTCATGTAATGACCATTGTATCAAGTGAATTCTTTCTTATTTGAGCCTCAGGGACAAACTTTTTAAGAGAGAGCTTATTTGTTAATATGTGGTTATAGAAAGCATATATAAATTGTCTTAGGCAATAACATTTTGGGGGTGTGTGTGTGTGTGTGTGTGCGTGTGCGCGTGTGTATCAGTGTAGACTAGTAGTTTCAGTGATTCTTAATTGGGAAGCCATTTTCCCCCAAGGGGACATTAAGGTGATGTCTGGAGACATAATTGTCATAACTCTGAGGGTGCTACAGGCATCTAGTTTATAGAGGCCAACTATGTTGCTAAATATTCTGCAATGCACAGGGCAGCTTCTGGCAGCAAATAATTAAATCAGTAGTACTAAGGATTAGAAACACTTGTAGACTGACTGGATTATTTTAATGGTTGTAAATCTTTTACTGAGCCATGTTTGCAAGAAACATATTTTTGGGGCACCTGGGTGGCTCAGTCAGCTAAGCATCTGCTTTCGGCTCAGGTCATGATCCTGTGGTCCTGGGACTGAGGCTGGCATCATGCTCCTGCTCAGTGGGAAATCTGCTTCTTCCTCTCCCTGAGACCCTCCCACTGTTTGTCCTCTCTTTCTCACTATCTCTCTTCTCAAATAAATAAAATCTTTTTTTTTTTTTAAAGAGAAACATATTTTTCTAGACGTGTAACCCTTTTATTAAATGTTCATAATCATTGGCTATTTTGTTCTTAGTTTCCTTAGCTATTTTTAATCTCTTTATAATTAAAGCTCTGTTTGCTATTTATTGTTAATATTAACAGTTTGTGGGTGTTTGCATTGGCTTATGCCTTGTGCCAAAGGTATGCTAATCAAACTGATGCTTTTATATTAATTTTGTAGCTTAAGATTTGTGGGACCATACAGTTTGATAGTTTGATTTACAATCTCAGATCCATGTTAGGCTCTGGCCTATTTTAAATTCTTAGAGAGGGCTCTTTATTCATCCAAAGTCCATAGTTTGGATAGTCCATCCAAAGTCGTATATGTTAGTATACATATATCTCCCATCTTTTACTGAAAGCACACTCTCAGCTTTATGAGGGAATATTGGTGATAATTCCTTCTCTTTTTCAAACATAGAGTGTTATCCCCACCTGAGCATTGAAATCCACAATCCTTTATTTGTTAAGGAAAGGAGTGAACTGCTTCCCACCACACTCCAGCCAAGTGATCATTCATGTATCTCCTGTTTTTAGTTCCTTTTTCAATTTCAGTTCCTCCAAATTTCTCATAAGGATCATTTAAATATTGGCCAGGTAGTTAAAAGTATGCTTTAAAATTTAATCCAACATTTCTAGCTACTTGGGATCAGGTGGGTTTGCAAATTACTTAGATCATCATATTGCTGGAAACAGAAGTCGTTCTGCTATTTAAAATAAATAGCATTTTTTGTAAGTTATTTGAAGTAAATTTCTCATCATTTTGACTGAATTTATTTTTGGCATGCCACTTGTGATTTCAAGAGAATACCTTGATTTCATAGGATAAAGCTATAATAATGAAATAGAATAACATCTCTGAAATGTTTCTTCGATAAAAACAGTTTTGTTGATGTCCTAGGACAAAAAAGTCAATGCCAGGCCTTTTTCATTCTCTTATGTCAAATCAAAAATATATGTCAGTTATCTGATGTTGAGGCATTTCTTTTCTTTCTTTCTTTCTTTCTTTCCTTCTTTCTGTCTTTCTTTGTCTTTAGGGAGGATTTAGGGAGGGCGGTGGGGCTGCTGTGAGTGGGGAGTTGTTTTGTTCTTTCCTTCTTTTTTGCTTCATTATTTGCTGGCTTTATTCTTGTGTTATTTATGTTGGCTTGCTGCTTCTTCTTCTCTTCTTTTTTCCTCCTTCCTTCCTTCCTTCCTTCCTTCCTTCCTTCCTTCCTTCCTTTCTTTCTTTCTTTTTTAGTTCTTCTGGAGAAGTTCTCATTATAATAGGCAGCTCCCTCCTCATGAATTCTTGTCAGTCTTGGAAAATACAAAAAGTGCTAGCTTTGTTACTATCTAATGAATTTATTTAAGTATTAAAAAAACAGAGTCTTTGTAAAAGTTAAGGTTTTTCAATTATCAGCAACAGTGAATTAACTGCTAACTTAAGTATAAATGTATGAATTTAATGAATAGGTACTAACTTAACTAGAATAAAGGAAAAACCTGAAGAAGTAGGTTTTGAAAAACCAAGAACTACAGCAGTTTTAGGCATGTAGGTTTTAAGAATTATTGTATAGTTTCTTCAGAACTCACAGAATGAAACAGCTCCAACTCTTTTCAATGTTGTCACTCAGGCTGATTGAAATTCTCTGGAGAAGAAATCAGATTGACCTAGCTTTGGTCATGCGTCCACATCTCTTACCCAGCATAAGAAAAGCATCTTTATGAAACGTCTCACAAGGACTCACAAAGGGAAAGCTTGGTTTTTGTATGTATTAGATACAGTAGCAGTGATACTACATAACAAACAACCACAGACTCTCCTTGTCATATAATGACAAAGAATTATTTTTGTTCATGTCTCAGTGTGTTGGCTGGTGTTTGGCTGATCTTGGCTGGGCTTATCTGGACTTGGCTCCAGGACAGATGTTGTTCTAGCTCTGCTCCACCCACTTCTTATTTTTTGGGACTTGTGCACGGCAAAGGGACATCTGTTTTCCATGGCAATGGCTGAAGAACATCAAAGACACTGATACAAGTGTCTTTGAAGCCTCTGTGTCTTATCTGCTATCATTCTTCTGACCAAAGGAAATAACAGCCTATGCTGCATCAGTGAGGTGGGAAACTATACTCTGCTCACTATTGGAAAAACTGCCACAGTTAAGAATATAAGTAGGAGGAAATATTGAGAATAAAAAAAAATACGGTCTTCTCCTGCTTCCTAAAGGATGATTTGAGTGATTTAGCAAAAGATTGACAAAAAGATACTAGACTGGAAAAATTTCATATGTACACCACAATGTCTAAGATATTACTCAAAAAGTGCACTGCATGAAGAAGTGAATGTAAGGAAACTTGGTATTAACTATATTTTAGGAAAGAAAAAGTTTATTTTTTTAAATTGTATATAGTTTAATTTTGTAACATGGTCAGGTTTCAGTTTAGTCTCTCTGTGGGAAATCTGATAATATAATTTTCAAAGGTCACAGGGCTGAAACTAGGGGGCATCAGGTTATTTCCCATGTGTGTGTTTTTTAAAAAAGATTTTATTAATTTATTTATTCATGAAAGACACACACACACAGAGAGGCAGAGACACAGGCAGAGGGAGAAGCAGGCTCCATGCAGAGAGCCTGATGTGGGACTCGATCCTGGGACTCCAGGATCACGCCCTGGGCCAAAGGCAGGTGCTAAACCGCTGAGCCACCCAGGGATCCCCCTTCCCCTGTGTTTTGCTGTACACCCTCCCTTTCTTTGAAACCATTTATCTCTAGTAGATTAATATGTACATGGTTTCAGTCATATTGGAGAAAAGAAATGTATTTTGGGGATTTCTGAGGTACAATACTGAAGTCTCTTCACATTAACTTTATTCACCAATTCACCAATTTATGCTTTAGTTTCCTAATTCATAATGGTATATGTAAAAAAACATAGGGCCATTATAAAGAAACTACAGGTAAAAAGATAACAGATTGCATTTAAGGTTGTATATGAGTACCTATCCCTTAAAAGAAGTGTTTTCACGGGTTCTGTCCTTAAGTAAGATTGAGGGAAAGAATATAAGAGTTTAGGTAGAGGAAGTAAGATGTAGGAAAACATCAAAATGTGTATCTCTGTAAGAAGAAAGCAAAACTCTTAAAAGCACCATTTTAAAAATTACTTAGATGGTGTCTTAATTGCCTGGACTCTGTACACTTGAGGTTTGTTACCCTTACTGGAATTTTTCTATATTGGACATAGTGTCCACCCAGCATCTGCTTGCATTCCCATGGTGATGTGGTTCTTCTTAAATATTTCTTAGGTTTCTTCTCTGTTTAGTTTTCTAATATCTGAATCTGGACCTAATATCCAGGATACTGTCTAGCACGGTATGTGTGCTCACTGTCTAGCACGGTATGTGTGCTCTTTAAATTTTAGAGAATGAAGGAAAGCAAAAAATAAAAAATAAAAAGAAAGATAGAAAGGAAAGAAAGAAAGAAAGAAAGAAAGAAAGAAAGAAGAAGAAGAAAGAAAGAAAGAAAGAAAGAAAGAAAGAAAGAAAGAAAGAAAGAAAGAAAGAAGAAAGAAAGAAAGAAAGTTAGTTTCAGTTGCCAGTGTATTCTGAAGGGAAAACATTCTATAAGTGCCCATCTGTGGAGAACCTGGGTTTTCCCAGGAGTACACAACACTATACTGTTAGATGATGAGGACTTGGCGGTAGATTTCCACTTTAGAGATTCGGAGTTCTTGTTTGTTGTGACTATCTCCTCTTGGGCTTGTGTGCCTCTTCGTTCTTCTAAGCATGATAGTGATATCAGCTGAATTTCATTCCAACTCTTCTCCTGAAATTGGAAAGCTTTGAATTTCCCCGTTGGCTGTGAGGATCAAGTTTAAATGCTCTTTCAGCCTCTTGCTGCATAGGGAGCCTACAGGATATATTCTGTCCTTGCCATGGAGAACAGGCCTATCAAGCACGCGGTAGAAAACCTAAGGGGGTTGCTTGTATACTGGACTTGGCCAGTGTAGTGAGCAGCTTGCCTCAGCCCTCGTTGCAAACATGTTAATTCAGGCTTAGTTATGCTAAAACCTCGAAGGCCTGCCCTTTAAAAATTAAATCTGTTCTTTCACACAATTATTGGCTGAATATAAATTATACTGAGGCCCTAACTAAAGCTTTGCCACAGCTGTGAGAATAGTTAAGCACAAATCAGCTAGCTTAGCCTGAAAAACCGCCCATGGCATGGGAGAAGTAGAACTTTGGTCACATGTGTTTTGCTTTGCAGTGTGTCAAATTGCTGTCATGGCAAAGGACTGTTTCCTGAATACTATTTCAGAGCTCTGGGCTACTGCCCTTACGGAATGATCCACCTGCAAATTGGCTTATCAGAGAGATTTGAGGGGTTCAAAACTGTATTTTCAAATGATCCAGGGTATTAGTAAATTTGAATACTTATTATTTGGGTCTTTTATGTTTGGATTAGCATTAACAACTGAATAATAAATTAAATTTAACCATATGGAATTGACATTGTTCAACCATTTTTGATCTACAAAAATGGCATTTTCAGCATACTTCAACCTAAATGCTTTGATTTCTAAAGCCACTTAAATAATTCTTATTTTAGTGTTCTAGATATTTTAATCACTAAATTATCACTCAGTTGATAAATATGAACAGTGGGGAAACTGGCTTATCTTGATTCTCCTTTTGAGGCCTTAGAGCTTTGGGGCACATTTTTGCTTTGATTGATATAGTCCTTTAGAAAAGAAAGGAGTCTTCATGCTGATGTGGGAAACAAAGGCAAAGGAAAAATTAAATTTCCTTGCTACCTACAGCCCCACTGACAAGTCCTTA
Organism: Canis lupus familiaris; assembly: GCF_011100685.1. Classification (NCBI taxonomy): domain Eukaryota; kingdom Metazoa; phylum Chordata; class Mammalia; order Carnivora; family Canidae; genus Canis; species Canis lupus. The sequence continues at coordinate 6,663,216 of NC_049229.1, forward strand.
AAACAGGCAGAGTGACATTCCTCCAGGAACTCAGCTGCCTTGATGTTAATACTTTGCTAAGGGCAAAGAGCAATCTTAGCCCGACCCCCAGGATCCTGTAAGTCGACTTTAACATATAAAAATTCCTTTAGAAGCTTCATTTATGTCTACTCATCCCCTCACCCCCCGCCAAGATACATGTTGGCCATCATCCCTTAAGCAAAGCACCCATTGAAATACATTGGAAGGGTCTCATGACTAAGGTTTTATTAGACAGTAATAAATGGCCTTTTCCTAACAATAACTAGCCCCCTGAAGGTCCTGGAAACCTTGCTTCCAAAATTGCTTGGAGTCTTACCCTATCCCTAACTTGAAAGTATGTAATGGGCCACTCCTCATGATCCCAGGGCAGCTCTTTCTGCCCACAGATCCTGTCCCTGTGCATTAATAAAACCGCCTTTTGGCACCAAAGACATCTCAATAATTCTTTCTTGGCTGTCGGGTCTGAACCCTAACATCTTTCTACATCAATGCTATCCTTTTTGTTTGTTTGTTTGTTAATATTTCCCAAGGCAGATGTCCTGAGGGTTAGGTACTCCCAGCTTTTCCTCCTTCTCTGGCTCTTCTCTCTCTCTTTCTTTCTTTCTTTCTTTCTTTCTTTCTTTCTTTCTTTCTTTCTTTCTTTCTTTCTTTCTTTTTCTTTCCTTTTCCTTTCTTTTTAAATATTTATTTTTTTGAGAGTGAGAGCACACATATGTGAAGGGGGGTCAGAGAGAGAGGGAAAGAAGCAGACTCCCCACTGAAACACAGAGCTAGATGCAGGCTGGATCCCATAATCCTGAGATCATGACGAGCCAAAATCAAGAACTGGTTGCCCAACAGACTGAGCCACCCAGGCACCGCTCTGGCTTTTCTCTTTCAAGAAAGGTCCTCATCTTGTTCTCTCTTCTTGGTTGATAGTCTTGCATTAGGTAAGAAGAAAAAATTCTTCAAAGTTTTACTTAGAGTTCTGAAGAGGAACCTAGGCTTCTCTTTCCATAACTCCTAGAAGCCAGAATAAGCTCAAGCAGCTGCTGCTTGCTTCTGAGCCAGGGTACTTCATTGGCAAGAGCTGCCACTGAGTCAGCCCTCCTCTTTACTGATGGTGTCATCCTGAACAGGTTAACCTACCCTATTTGAGGAATAGTCTCATCACCAGTAAAATGAGGTTAATACCACCTTCCTCACAGGACTAATGCAATGACTATGTAATTTATAAGCTATGAAGTATGCTCTGTCTGTAGTAGATACTCAATAAACATTACATCCTTTTTATTTCTTTAGGTTCTTCAAACCCAAGAGAAATTTCAAGCAGAAGACTATGAATGTTGCAGACCTTCTTTTCCCTTCTTTTGTCACAGCTGATAGGGGTAACTAGAGAAATTGCAAGGAGTTTTATATTCACTTTTTTCACTAAAAGGTTTATTCCCCTAGTCATTGGACTCTGATCTAGGAGGGTGGTGTTTGGTGCCTTTGTTGTGTTCCATGGACTTCCTTGAAAAATTTGGAGTAGTTTGTGGAATATGCGGGAAAAGGAACTTGACCAACATGATTTTCCAAAAAAAGTTCAAAATTCAAAAAAGAGTATTTGTGATTGTGCGTATTACTGGTATGAATGCACTTTGCAATATTAGTTATACTATAAATTGAAACTGGTAGTTATAAGTAATACTATTACCATTCTCCAAATGCTAATGAACTCAATTCAAGTGCAGATTTGTATGATATACTTGTAGGTATGTCTATGTTAAATTCATTCTGAAAGTCTTGAGGATTGTTAAGGAGAAAGACACATGAAAAACTCTTAAACTAGTGACTGATTATAGAATATATAAGAAATATGAATGGTTTTTATTACCTAATTTAGCATTTTTTCAAATATCTACTAAAAGCACAGCTCTGTGCTAGGAGCACATAGTCTCTCTTGCTGTTCCTTGTCCTGCTCTGTACTTACCTGTATTTCCTTACTCAACCTCTTTGAAAGAGCTCTGAGAAACCTGTAAGCTTTCTTGGAAGTCTCTGCTCAGAAACAGAGAGCTCTCTGTTATATCTTTAGGGAACAGAATGGCTGTGATAGTTGATGGCTGTACTGGGTGCAAATACAGCTATAGAGCTGAGTGAACTGCCAACTGGAAATAGCTCCTTCCTAATTCAAATGAATTTCTTTATTTGTTTAATATTGCCCTCAACTGTTACTATTGCTTTGGGAAAATTCGATTCTCGTTGGAAATACAAGGTTAGAAAGGAGCCTAGAAGCATACAATGTAAGGATGGAAATATCAAATAATCTATAATGTTTATTGTTCAAATCATACTTTTATTTATTTATTTATTTCTTCAGGCTGTTGTATTCTCAGTCCATGAGAAGAGCTAAAGAGAAGCAAATTTTCACTTCAATGCTTGAGAATACATTTTACACATTATATATAACATTGGTGGGATTTAAACTATTTTGAATTTCTGTATTTATTTACTTTTTTTCTCATAATGTTAGATTCTTATCAAAAGTTTTCTTGTTGGGATCCCTGGGTGGCGCAGCGGTTTAGCGCCTGCCTTTGGCCCAAGGCGTGATCCTGGAGACCCGGGATCGAATCCCACGTCGGGCTCCGGGTGCATGGAGCCTGCTTCTCCCTCTGCCTATGTCCCTGCCTCTCTCTCTCTCTCTCTCTCTCTCTCTGTGTGACTATCATAAATAAATAAAAATTTTAAAAAAAAGTTTTCTTGTTAAGTGAACTTTGGTATAGAATTAATGTTTTCTATCCAGACTTCCCTAGAAAATATAGCAGTTGTGTCACTATGGATTAATGTTATATAACCATGATATACCTACTCATTTGTTGATGACCAATTTTAAAAAGATTCTATAATGTAGAATCCATTATGGAGAATGGGTATAAGAATATGTTTCTTACCTTTTTCACAAATGAATTGAGAACATCCATTTTGGTTGAATGCAATTAATTATTTTTACTAACTTAGTTAAAATATATGGCATAAAAATATAAGACTTAAATAAAAGCAGGTGTATATTTCCAAGCAAAATCCTTTTTACTTTAAAAGAGTTATACTCTGACCAAAGATAACTCAGATAATTGGACTATTGTCTAAATAGCCAATCTATTTTTTTAGATTGATCTTTTTGCTTACAAAATGCAAGTATTCCTTTGGAGAAATTTTCACTAGTTGTTCTGTAGACACACTTATTATGATTACTGATCTTATTTTGTTAATGGTGCATAAAAAATACACAGAGGCTTTTAGGTTAGCTAAATGTTGCACCGTAAATTTTTGAAAGACAGGTACTAGAATCTGCAAGCATATTTTATATAAGCATTAATTTATTCTACTGCATGGTTTTCAGATTATTTATAGTTTTTACCTATTGAACAAAACAAAGAACATTGACCATTGTAAACTGTTTTTTACCAAAACTGCATCCCTATGTCTTCAGGGTCTCTGTAGCTTTCACATATGTACAAGTGGTAAACTCAGTAATGGAGGTATGAAGAGTGAAGGTGATGAAGAGGGAGAAAGTCAAGAATGATTTGTAGAATGATTTTGTGATGGCAGAAGGGACAAGCGGAGGCTATTTTACTGTCAGAGTTGTCAATGGATGCGAACAAAAGTAAATTTGTTACTGACAGAATTATATTTGATACTGACAGAATTATATAAAGCTTGAATTATATAAAGATTGAATAATATAAAGCAAAGGGGTTCAGAAAAAATAAAAGAAAATAATAAAAAGCAATGGACAGATAATATGTGGTTTCCTGGCCTCTTTCCTACTTTGTTATGGTTGCTTACAATGATTTCATTAAATTCCATTGAGGAATGAAGATAGAAAAAATTAGGTCATTTAATAATCTAATAATACTCCATTTATTTTGGTCTATAGTATTCTAGATCTAGGTCTTGGAACAATTCCCAGTGGATATTCTACATACACTCTTAAACTCTTCATCATTCAATAGGAATAGCTTTGTGCCAATAAGCCCTCGGACAAAGATTTATGCCAAAAATCTGTGTTGGATTGGTGATACAGATCTCTAGTCATCACTAATTTCATTTAGAATAAGAATTCCCCCAAAGAGGTGAGTTTTAGCATCTGGGTAGCAGAATCCAACTTAAACCAAGGATACTTAAAAAGGTTGTATTAAGCATGAAATTTATAAATAAAACAAAAAGAATGAGGTGGAAATCTTGAGCGCCTCATATGAAATCATCTATATCAATTATTATAGTGTTATGTTCTGAGCTATCATCACTGAGATATTGCTGACATCCCTGGAAAAAGTATGGATGGGACAGTAGTGTTTTGGGATTCAGTTCCCTCTTCTGTTACCCTCCGATATGAATTGTCTCTCCCCCATTGTTCCTTGGAGAAGCCACACACCTTTAAGTTCCATCTCGTATGAGCTTTCTGCCTCGCCAACACAGATTTTATCAATGCGACTAATATAGTTCTAGGTTTACCTAATGCTATTTACTATTCCACAAATGTACACAATGCAAGAAAATCTTGAAGTCTGGAGGATTGTCTCTCTTTATCGGCAGATAGACTAATGCTTACTAAAAGAACCCCCTGAAAGAAATAACTCAGTGCTGGAGCTACCACTGGAAGGAGGAGAGTTCTGAGAGATTTTCTAGGTATTCAGTAGCTCTAAAGGTTCCTCCTATTTATTTACATAAACATTATGTCTATTCACATAAGCATGTGAATTCACTTAAACATTATAGTTCTTGTTTCTCAGCTTAAGCTGTCATTCAAGCGTAGGGTTAAAAACTATTTCACTCGCAGTATAATAGTGTCTTATTCAGCTTTTACATTGAAGTATTTTATTTAAGTTTAATTTCAAAAATATTTTTTAACTCCTTACCTGTGTGCTGTTTGATGGCCAAAAGTAAGTTAAAGGGGCTTAACATTAACATTAAGTATAGTACTCGAGTTAAGAAAAAAATGACCACTATAGAGAGACATTGCAAAAAGTGAATAGTAGGAGCAGGTCAGAATTGGTTGTAGTCTCATTACAGAAGTATGTGTTTGAACTTCACAAGATTTCTATGTATCAACCCAATGCCAGTTTCACAATGAAGTGACAATGAATACTTTGTAAAGCATGAGACATAAGCCATTAAGATAGATTTTGACCATAACACTGTAAGTAAAATAAATACATAAAGTTAGGATTTCCAAATTTAGACTTTTATTTCCTAATATTTAGGCAGTAATACCAGAGACAGATAGTAGACATATCTTGACAGGAAAATGTCTGTTTCTATACTAGGACTCTCATAGATCTTCATAATTCTGGGAAAAAATATGTGATTTCCTCTAACCAGGAGGTTGGACAAACCAGTAGTTTCAAACAAATAACAATGCAGATGGAATTCCAATATCACCAGCTGATTTAAATGAAACCCAGAGATGCTGTAGGATTCATTTCTTGTTCACTCTTGCCCTTGGTCCAGCTACCAACTCCCACCTACTCCTGAGAAAATACAATTTATAACATCTGTAATAAGGAGAGTAATGCTAATGTTGTGTTCACAATGAGTTTTTACTAAAGAGTTGTTGATTAAAAAAATGAGGACTGTTAATGCAATGCAAATTACATGGAAGGCTTGAGTTAGTGGCATTTATTCACTTAGGCAATGGTTAACTAATCTTTGCTTTTACAAATTAAATCTCCATTCAGAAAGAATTGTTACAAGTTTGGCTGCCAAAGACTTTTTATTATATTTATTCTGATTAATTGAAGGGACACTTATGATCTAGGAACACATTTTGAAATCACTTTTATATATTAATTTTATAAATATACACTGTATCTTCCATTCTGTGAATGGCTCAGATACTTCTTATCTCCTGAAAGTTCAGATTCACTATTCTAGATTGTATTTTTTCATTATTTATTTTATAGCAGCTATCAAATTAACTCAATTATTTTCTTTTACTGGATATTTGAAAAAAAAACTTAGTTATCCTTTCAAGTGAAGTAAACATATGCAACAGTAGCAATGTCAGTATCATTTACTGTTTGGAAGTTTCTTTTCTGGATTGAATGTTACTTAATAGTGTTCTAAAGTCATCATTTCTGCTACATGTCATCATCATAATCATTCATATTTAAATACTATTATCTATTTCTATATCTATATCTATCTATCTGAAACCAGAGTTTATATAATCTTAAATGAGAGAGACAAGTGATGGAAAAGATCATCCCAAGGAAAGATAGGTTAATAGTACATTGATTGGAACTGTGGTCAGCCTTAATAATAAAATTCCTTCTAAGGCTTTGAGGTCTGTGGCCATGGGAACACCCATTTTAACTTTCTGCATCTCAGTTTCCCACTGGAATGAGAACCCCTCTGAAAAATCATAACAATTTTTTTCCCACAAAATACTTACTCAAGAAATAGAATAACATTTAGAAATTTTTTAAAAAGTTGTGTTCTTAATTATGCTAAGTGACATAAGTCAGAGAAAGATGAATATCATATGATTTCACTTATATGTGGTATCTACAAACCAAAACAAATGAACAAATAAATAAAACAGAAACAAAACAGAACAAACAAAACAGAAACACTCATAAATACAAGAAACAAACTGTTGGTTGCCAGAGAGGCGAGTGGGTTTCAGGGCAGGCAAAATAGGTGAATGGGACTAAAAGGAAAAGATAATCACATTGGTCTCACATTTCTCATATAAAAGATTTGGATTAGTATCCAGAGATTTTCCTCAAATCTAAAAATTATCTCTGTGTGAAGACAACAGAAAAATATTCTCAGATTTCTTACATCCTCATCCTAAATAATACATTCACATTAAAGGAATAAAAATCGTGACTTGATGAAGGAATAAGTTGCTCCTACAAGGGATTAAAGCCAATTAAATAAAGATCTGTCTTATAAATTTATGTAGTTTTCAAGAAAATTTCCAAGCTTGAGAAAAGATGATTCCATAAAAGTAATTACAAAGTACTAACATTTCACATTTTTTTTTTAAACATGGGAAAAGAGTGATAGTCAATGGGAGAGGTTTATGAGGATTGGCATAGTAAATATTGGGTGCTATGCTTGGCAGGTTAATAAATTATTTTTTAATATCACTGATAACTAGACAAAATAATGTGAACTAAATATAAGCATAATAGATTACAATAAAAATATATCTTTCAAATCACTAGGGGTAAAAAGTAATGAGAACACACATTGGAAAGTTTTTAAAAAAGAATGTAATGGATAATCCCAGTTTTACAGATACATTTTATACATATGTAAATATAAATTATTCATATACATTTATTAACTTATTTGATTTAAAGATAATTACTTTTAGGTGTTGGTTGGCAGATTCTTATAGATTTTTCATTTGTTTTTATTTTACACATTTTTTACAACAATTATCAATTGTATAATTATACAAAATAATAAATTTTTACTAGTCATGAAATGTAAACTAATTTTATAAACATACAATGACATGAATTAATACTTCTAGAGAATTTTAGCTACTAGAGTGTTCTCAGTGACAAACTTGAGAGAAATTAAACTTGATTATTTGTGAATTACTTAATTTAAGTCAATTACCTTTATAATATATATAATGAAAACAACATTTATTAAAGAAACGGAGGTTTAGTTGTGTATTTATGATGTATTCAACTTAGTACACAATGGAAATTGAATATAGTCAATAGAACATGGGAATTGAGGGAAAATAGTCAAGGTTAGCCTTAAAATTGTACTGTAATGTAAATGCATGCATTCAACATTATCATTTTTTTAAAGATTTTATTTATTCATGAGAGACACGGGGAGGGAGAGAGGGAGAGGGAGAGAGAGAGACAGAGCCAGAAGCAGGCTCCATGCAGGGAGCCCAATGCGGGACTCAATCCCAGGTCTCTAGGATCATGCCCTGGGCTGAAGGCAGCGCTAAACCGCAGAGCCACCTGAGCTGCCCGCATTCAACATTATCATAAAGAGGCAAAGATCTCAAGATCTCAAAGAAGTCATATTGAAAAAAATGTTCAAAGCAAGGGCAAAATTGGGTTTCATTCTGTTTTGAGTCGTCCTTAAGAAAAGTACACAAATGCAGGAATTAACATTTTGAGAATGAACATATCTGATATTGATTTTAATAATTTTTAAAAATCAACTGTAACATACAGCATTATATTAGTTTCAGGTGTACAATATAATGATCCCACAGTTCTATACATTTCTCAGTGCTTATCAAGGCAAGTGTACTCTTCACCTCCTTCACTCCCCTCCCCTCTGGCAACCACTGATTTGTTCTCTATATTTAAGAGTCTGGTTTTTTGTTTGTTTTTTGTTTTTTGTTTTTTGTCTGTCTCTTCTTTTATTTGTTTATTTGTTTTGTTTCCTTAATTCCACGTAAAAGTGAAATTGTAAGATATTTGTCTTTCTCTGACTTACTTCATTTAGCATCATACCCTCTAGGTCCATCTGTGTTGTTACAAATGGCAAGATTTTATTCTTACAATAATTCTTATCCGCAGATTTATAATTGAATGAGAAAGGATGTTAAGAACTTGCCTACTGTTAGAATTTCAACAAGAAAATTAGTAAGAGATGACACATGTTTGCACTTTGGGCAAGAAAGAGCTTACCTCCAATTATGGGCTGATTTAAGGGACATTTAAAGTTGATTTGCCTGGGCAGCCCTGGTGGCACAGCGATTTAGCACTGCCTGCAACCCAGCGTGTGATCCTGGAGACCAGGGATTGAGTCCCATGTCAGGCTCCCTAGTGGAGCCTGCTTCTCCCTCTACCTGTGTCTCTGCCCCCCTTGCTCTCTCTGTGTCGCTCATGAATAAATAAAGAAAATATCTAAAAAATAAAGTTGATTTGTCACCGGGTTGATAATTCTTTTTTTTTTTTTTTTTTTTTTGATGATTCTTTACTAAACAGTTGGAAGCTCATCTTAGGAGAAAAGTTAATCTGTTTACAATTGAAATTGGATTGAGAAATCAAAATATCTCTAGATTTCGAAGTTATGTTGCAATAGAAACAAGGATTACATCCTAACTCATACAAGTACTCTTTTATAAAAATCTTGTATGTAAACATTTTTTATTCCAAATTTTCCTCAGAAGAGTTAAGTAGAAGAATCTTATGATCTAAATGTGCTAGAGCCTATTTTGGTCCTTGGAAATTGCATTTGTCACCCACTTTTCCCTTTCCAATACCCACCCACCACAGGCTGACTCAATAGGTGGAGCAGGTGTCATGAATTCCAGTGAGCTCATGAAGTGTTGAACGTTGTTCCCATTGCAGTCGTTACTGCACTCTTACTCTTCAATCCTTGTGGGAACTCACCATTCTGTGTTGACTTAAAAATTTAGTTGATTTGTACAAGAATTTAGACAATACTCATTGTGAGTTGCATTATTTTGTTCTGGTCTGATTATATTAAAGTGAATGAATCAAAGTTTAAGAGAAATGGTAATGCTTTTTTGAGCAGATATTTCAGGTACTGAAAGTCTCTTGAAATTGACTTCTATGTTATATTGGCTAAGCATACAACTTTCACTTAGGAAGCTTAAAAGCTTCTAAAATTTGAAGCCATTTTCTTCATCATAATACCATATATGAAGTTAGTCTCTCGTATGTAAAGTTTTAGGAGAAGAACTGAGGAAAGTCTTTCAGTATCTTCTTACACTCAGTTATAACAAAGTGTAGTGAATTCAGGGTTTGAGGAACACCTGGGTGGCTCAGTGGTTGAGCATCTGCCTTTGGCTCAGGTCGTGATCCAGGCGTCCTGGGATTGAGTCTCAATCGGCCTCTCCACGAGGAGCCTGCTTCTCCCTCTGCCTGTGTCTCTGCCTCTCTCTCTGTGTCTCTCGTAAATAAACAAATAAAAATCTTAAAAAAAAAAAAAGAATTCAGGGTTTGAAATCCATTGGTTCTTATTCCATAAATTAATCTCCTCTTTGTTTAGTTAGACTCATAGGCTAGCAAATTATTTTCTCTTATGTAGGTTAAGCATTGTTATGAAATTTTATTGTATAATTAAAAGAATAAAGCTAAATCACAACTATCTGTATGTGTAGGTAATTCATTTTTCCTGCTCATCCCTAAACTTAATTTGAGCTCACTTAAGTTACTGAACTTACATGAATTGTAAAGAAAGTCTGGTGTAGTGGAGGAAACATGGACACTGGGGAAAGACTTCCTCAGTTTTAAGCCTGGCCCTCCACCTCTTTCATATATTAGTAGTATATAACACTGGAAAAATTAATAAAAACTAAAAGGTTCATATTCTTCATCTATAAATGGGGAAAAAAGATTAATACTGCATAGGAACATTTTGAGGGTTTAATGAGGCAATATACTTTAAATACCTGATATTATTTAGTTCATGATTGGTATAACAAAGTCTTTTCTGCTTCTGATCATCTTTTGTTGAAAGTTCTAACCAGCTGTGAAATAAGTGTTCCAAAGCAGGCACAAAGAGAAGAAACCTAGATAATTCACAGACAAAAAAAAAAAAAAAAAATCTATCTCTGGATGGTCATCTGTAGTTATTGTGGTTGAGATAGATATTGTCTTTCTCACTCTTTTGCAAATGACTTTGAGAGAATTAATCTCTTACAAATGAGCATTCTGGGATCCCTGGGTGGCTCAGCGGTTAAGTGCCTGCCTTTGGCCCAGGGCGTGGTTCTGGAGTCCCAGGATCGAGTCCCACGTTGGGCTCCCTGCATGGGGCCTGCTTCACTCTCTGCCTGTGTCTCTGCCTCTCTCTCTTTCTCTGTGTCTCTCATGAGTAAATAAATAAAATAAAATCTTTAAAAAAAAAAACAAATGAGCATTCTGTGACATTTAGGATTTATCTATGTATCCAAACTCATCAAATTGTGTGCATTAAATATGTGCAGATTTTATATATAAATTATACCTCAATAAAACAAACAAAAAACCCCATAAATAATTATTCAAGATATTCCTTGGAAAATATGGTGAAATAATAATGTGTTATCCAGATTATCATTTTTAGTGTTAACTCATTTTCTTATACCTAATTGTACTAGATTTCACAATTCTGTTAATAGTTATCAAAGTAAAGCAATGTGTAATGTAACAATACAGGCAAATACTCCTGAGAATTATGTTCAGTGAGATATTTTTAAATTATAATTACATCAACTGTTGCAGAGACTGCTATGTATCTGTATCAGTTAGCTGCTACTTTAATAATGATATATAACAAACAGCACCACAGCCCCACCTGTCCCAACTCAGTAGCATATAACAACAAGCTTACCCTTACACTCACAGGTTTGCAAGTTGATCTTGGTTGGGCTAAAATGAGTTGCTCTGATTCAGGCTATGGGTTGGCTGGGCTTGCTTCCAGACTCATAACTGCTCAGGTTTTGGTCTATTTCACATCTCTCTTATCCTCTTCAGGGCATGCTCTTTTCAAGGTTAAGGAAGGAGTACAAAGGCAAGCCAAAAATCTCTAACTACATTAAAATTTTTGCATTCGTCACATCTGTTAATTTTTCCTTTGACCAAAGCGAGTCATATGACTGAAGCCAATATCTTTTTTAAGATTTTACTTATTTTTTTGAGATAGCACATGAGGTAGAAAGCATGAGTCGGGTGGGGCGGCATGGCAGAGGGAGAGGGAGAAGCAAACTCCCCCACTGAGCAGGGAGCCCGACGTGGAGATTGATCCCAGGACCCCTGGATCATGACCTGAGCCAAAGGCAGATGCTTAACCAACTGAGCCACTCAGGCGCCCCCAGCCAAAGCCACTATTAATAAGATGGGGAAATATATAGTGCTCACTCTCTATGTGACTCCACCACAAAGTCATATGATGAAAGGTATAGATACATGGAGAGAGTGAAAATGTGAGAAGAATGATCCAATCTACTACGATGTTCACCATTTTTTTTCCCTAAACACTTAAATCATATTTCACTTGTAGGTTATTGGTCTCAAGTGTCTGAATAATGCCAATGCAATGTGGTTAGAAGTGATGAATACCAGTTCCATGCTTGGCTCATATAAAATATTCTCATGCTATTCTCATGTATTCTTTTTACTTGTCTGCTGGCTAAATGTGGAGGGCACCAAGGCCCGAAAATAATATGCCTGAGTTAGACAACGGAATGAACCTGGACCTTCACTTTATATAATAAGAGTCCCTAAAAAGCCTCACACTGGTCTGTGGCATTGGGGATAAATAAACTTGTGTGTATCTATTCATACTTTTGGCATTATTTGTAATAACAGTCAGCCTACTGTATTTGACTCTGCAACTTCTTAAAATCTGTTCTAAATATTTAAGAGTCTTCAATAATTTGATTCATGACTCAAAGAAGAGATAAAAGATCATTCTCAAATTCCATCAAGAAAGTGGGGCATCTAATAGGACATGATTCCTGAGGCACTTCATTTGGCAGATTGAGGGGAGAAAATGGTTATAGACTTTAAGCCCATTACTCATAATAGTAGGGTGGATTTCAGTAGATGCATATACATATTTAAGGTGCTTTCAAGCTGAGTTATTTGACAAGTGTGGTTGGGGAAAAATTTGAGAAGCTAGGGGCATAAATTTTGTTCTTTAATCGAATTCCTCTTCCCCTACCAGGATTATTACATATACATGGCAAATAGTTCAAACTGTGAAAAGGATATATAATTAAAAGCTAAGTCTCAAAAAAAAAAAAAAAGCTAAGTCTCCATGTCTTCTTTCTAGATATAACTGCATTAATGATTTCCCATATAAATCCTCAAAAATTTTTTTTCATGTATACCCTGCATATGTCTTGTGGTGATTCTTAATGCTGGTGTAAATACTGATCTCTATACTTTTAAGAATTGAGTGTTAGACCTACACCTTTTTATTCACTGCTGTGTAACTAATGCCAGATGGTACCTTGACAATATCTGAGGTGATGCTGTGTGACAGTACCTATTGTGATGATCAGAATTCATGCTTCAAAGATTTTATGACTTGCAGAAGATGCCAAATTTCCATCTAACCAAAAATATTATGTTCATTCCCGATGCAATGTTAAAATATTCAAATTTACTTTGATTTATTTCTACTTGGGAATGCAATCTGGAATTTAGGGAATGTATGCTTTCTGTAGCAAAATGATGCATGATTGCAGGTGAAATTATGTAATTTCTGTGAGTAGAAGAACAAGGGTGTACAATCTGAATCAAAGCTGTTCCACTCACTTTTCCTTAAGTACCTTAGGTGAGAGATTATTTCTGTCCAAGTGACAGGGTCTTCTGTATACCTCTACCTCTGCCCTTAGGAAGTGCTTAGTTAGGGCCTGAGGGTCCAGTTTCCAAAACTGCAAAACACACTTTGTGTGAGGAAGAATTGTGAGAGGTCATTTGTACCACTGGCGTCCAGATGGCTTTGAAATTTTGAAGAAGCTCAGTGTGGAGGCTGTTTGGAATCAAGGGCAGATTTGAAACCATATGGGACTGTTTTAGTCTAGAAAAGTTAAAATTTATAAAGAGGAATGACTAAAAATAAACCTACTCTTGGGCAGTGGCTAGGGGAGAAGCAATCTCTCAGAGTTTGGAATACTGGGTTCTTGGCTCCCTGTCATAAAAATGTGAATTTTCTCCTCCCTCTGCTCCCCTTTCTTGGCCTTCTGTGACCCTCCATCACTTTGCTTCCTGCTTGCTTTCTCTGAATGGGGACTTTATAATTTTGTTGTTTACTGTCTGTGGTGCAGGGACTGTTATTGTCAGGTCTGTTGAAAGGCTGCCATGGAAAGGGTCAGCATAGTCATTTGTTTTTATGGAACCTCCTCTCTACACTGGCAAAGCCCTAAATCATACCTTTGTTCTAGTAGACAAAGTAATAGACAAAATGAGTATTTAAAACAGGGGGAATAAAACATCACTCAAAAATCCCTAACAGAATTGTTTATTTTACTCTCACCTGTAATCACAAGTAGAATTATTCTTTATTCACAAATACAGTGAATCTAAGCTTTTAGCTGAGCATTTAGTGGAACATCTACCCAGTAAGCTTTGCTTATGTTGCAGACAGCTACCCTGAGGAGTGATTTGAATTTAAATGTGATTCCCTTATTAGTTTCTGCTAACTGCAAATATCCCAGGCACTTAATTAAGTGGCTGAGTAATGTATGAATGCTCACTTCTGCTTGTCATGCAGAACAAAGTGATGTATTTATATTCCATGCACAATATGAAATTTAATGACACGGGCAACAGTAATTTAGAAAACCTTTGTTTTTATTGTCCTTGTTTTTGCTTTAGCAATTTCTCCGCTTTGTCATAGTTTGGCCAGGACAGTGATAGAAGACTTGGTCCAAATGTTAGCTGCTGGCAGGTGACATTTCCTAATAAACCAGAGGTTCTTCTGTGCCATCTGATGACTTAAAAGATGGGTGGGTTTTCATTAACAGTGTTATTTTGGCTTCTGTTCCTTACTATAATTTTTAAGTTAGTAGCAGAGAACAATTGTTTTATTTAGCTGTTTAACCATTGAAACAAAAGGGAAAAGGTAGATTATCCTAGGGTTGAATTGAATATATTGGGTTGCAAGGTAGACAAATAAAAAAGCAACCAGTACTGCTTTTTGAACACCAGATTGTGGGCAACAAAATATTGAGGCCATGTCTCCTGACAAGTGTTTCACAGAACCTTTTCATGTCTGTAGGTTTTCAAATCCAAAAAGCCGAGACTTTTTTGTTTGGCATTCAAGGTCAGTCCCAAAGCCTGGACCCCAGTTTCCCTAGTCTCTCTGTCTCTCAAGCTCATATAATACTTCAGATACCTTTAAGTTTAATGTTTGTGTTTTGGGATGTGCATATGTTTGTTCATTTGGACAGCTGTTTGACTTGTCAGAAGGTGGTACAGAACAGAAGGAATTCATGTCCTCTCTATTTCAGTTCCTTTGCTCCATGTGTGGGGTTGGGAGGCTCCTTTAATTGGAGTCTCAGCACTCTCTGTTCTGGAAATCCTAACCTCAATTAGTCAATTCTCTTTATTTAGACAATTTCATTTGTTTCTTAATGGACTTCGGTGGGTGATGAATTGGGTCAAAGTTGCAGCATATTACTTTCTGATATAAAACGTATTTCATAGCCTGAATTCTGTACTGCAAGAAAGCTGCAGTGTTCATCTGAACTACAATTCCTGACTGGATGGGAAACTGTGTGTAAACGATGTACTCCTGTTTTCACATACCTGCATCATCTCATTCCTGTCCCCCCGCTGCTCCGCACCACACCCCCAGCCACGGTCCACCCAGGCCCACCCTAACCACCGCAGAGTGACGTCAGGCTGCTGGGGGAGCAGGTCCTGATGGAGAAGCCCCACTGCACAGTCAGTTCTTGGCAGCACTTTTCCTTGGTGTCTCACTCTTCATAAACTATTCTGTGTAAAACGGTTCTTACACTCGGCAAAATTCCTAATTCTCATTTAGACATATTTCAGTCTGTGCTGCTCTTGTCTTATCAAACCCCCAATTTTAGGTGTGTTGACAAGTCACTGAACAAGGGAGTGTGAAAACACAGTAAAAGCAGCCCAAATGCCAGGAGCTCTTCTGATCTCCTAATTTCTGTGCACCTGCATTTGATGGCCTTTCTCCCCCTGGCTCTGAAATCAAATCTTCTGTCTCAGCCCTTTCAGCCACTGTGACCTCTCACCATATGCCCCTGACTGGACAGAAGCCCAGGCTGGCTGCTTGTGACCAGAGTCCACATATGTTGAGGGGAGGGACCCCGGAAGGCCACTGACAGTATTCCTTTAGCCAGCAATCCCTTCAGGGAAAATAAAGGTGCTTCCTATGCCTGCTTTTATGCTATAGACTTGTTCAAACTCCAGCTAAAAGTGACCATGGCCAGTGATGGCACCTTCCCTTAACCCTCCAGCTATAGTGCTCAGCTGTGGATCTTACTCATCTCGACAGGCAAATATCCTTCTCCTTTCTTTTCTTTCCTCTTTTTCTTTTCGTATAAAGAGCAGTGTCTCTCAATATTCAAATAATCAGCAGTGACAAGCCCCGTTTGACTGTTCACTTCTCCAGTGAGGCTTCCAGCTTTTAGGCATCAAGATTAGTGAGGCTGTCTTCTGGGTGGACCAGTTTGTTTCTCAGTGACATAAGAGCATTGCCTGGGGTGTGCACTGGGTAAGGCTTGTCAGTCGAGATATAATTTTGCTCTTTTGATGGATTTTCCAAATATTTACTACAAGCTAAAGAGACTAGAAATATATATGCTCCTCTGTCTCTCCCAGCCACATTAGATTCTTTTTATTTGAACATCTGAGCATATCATAAGAACAGAATATCAGGGTTGAAAAGATTCTTAAATGTTCAATCTATATATCTGTTTGGTGCTTCAGTCCTAGTCATAGAACCTTTCTAAGTGTCATCTAGCCTAGGTTTGAATGCTTTCAGAACCAGGGGACTCTTACTCTTCAAAAGCAGATACTTGGTTTTGGATAATTCTGTTAAATAGGGTGTGACTACCCCCCCCCCCCCCCCCACACACACACAGACACACTGAGCCCTTGCCACTAATTCACCTCTCTTCTCTCCTTCAGTTTACCATTGGGGTTTGGAGGATAGATGAAAGATGGAACACTTACTGTTTCTTTACAAAGTCCGGCTCCAGCTTCCCATAAGAGCCTATCAAGATATTTTTTTATCATGATCTGATATGCAAGGTATTTTTCTCTCCTCCTGATTTGACATCTGTAAGTGTGATTGGTATACATTACTGAGAAGTGGCCTTAAGTCTATAGACTTAAGTGGCTTGTGGGTAAGATGAGCCTTGGTTCTAAGCCTGGCACCACTGCATAACCCATTGTCCATACTTAGAGTTAGTTACTGGACCTCTATGAGTCTGTTTTCTTTTTTATGGTAAAAGTTCTGTTTATTACCTCCAAACTTAATATAACCATTAAAATGTTTAACAACAACAACAACAACAACAAGCACAGGATAAATTTTGAACTATTTTCCAGATATAATTGTTATAGCATCAGAATCAAGTAGTCATTCTCTTAAAAATCACTTTATTAAGGTATGGTTAACATATGAAAAGCTGTACATGTTTAATGTATACAACTTGATGAGTTTGGTGATAAATATATGTCAAACCATCATTACTATCAAGGTCATAGACATATCCATCATCTTCCAAAGTTTTCTTCCATTCTGTTTATTATTATTGTTACTGGGATTTTATTTTTGTTTTAAAAGCCTAAGATTTTTATCTATAAGAAAGGAAGATGTAGATAGTACTACTTCATAGGGTGGTTTCCAGGAGTACAGGGGATGATATAGAAAGGATGTTTTGCAAAATGTTTTGCACATACATGGGGTTTAATAAATGCCATCATTATTACTATTATTACTTCCTATCTTATGTTCAAACTGAGGGTCAAACTGTTTTTTTTAAAGATTTTATTTATTTATTTGAGAGAGAGAGAGAGCACATGTGTGAGTAGGGAGAGGGGTGAGGAATCATGGGGTGGGAAAGAGGCAGAGGGGAAGGGAGAGTGAAAGGAAGAGACTCTCAAGTGGACTTAGTACTCAGCGTGAGCCCGACAGAGGGCTCCATCTCAGGACACTGAGATCAAGACCTGAGCAGAAACCAAGAGTCAGACACTTAACCAACTGAGCCACTCAGGTGCCCTGAGGGCCAAAATATTCGTAAGGAGAGAAGCAAGGCCAGTCTCTCTCTCTCTTTTTTTTTTTTTTTTTTAATTTTAAAGTTTTTTAAAGATTTTGTTTTTTTATTCATGAGAGACACGGAGAGAGAGGCAGAGACAGAGGCAGAGGGAGATGCAGGGTCAATGTGGGAAGCCTGATGCAGGACTCGATCCCAGGATCCCAAGATCACAACCTGAGCCAAAGGCAGATGCTCAACCACTGAGCCACCCAGGTGCCCCAAGGCAGTTTCTTTTAATATATGTATAGGTATTTCTCAGATTGGTATGGATCAATTTAGTAAAATATCTGGATTTTTTTTTCAATAGTTAAGAACATAGCTAGTTGTACCAGCAGCCAACTAATTTTTATCGATCTTTCTCATACGATTATCTTGAGAGAGTTTTTCAATCTGCAATAAAGACTTAAAAATAAAGGTAGCTTGTTAATATTTGCTCTCCTTGAAACTGGATTATTAGGACTCACCTCTTCCTTTTCTTTTCTTTTCTTTTTAATCTAAGTATTTATTTTACTAAGTTCCTTGTAGTATTTTCTAGGAAATATTTCAAGCAGAATCTTCATCTTTTCCATTTTTGAAGATGCTAACTATATTATCTATCTCCATTCGTATAATCTTCAGTATTCTTCTTTTTTTTTTTCTTCATCTTCAGTATTCTTCTGTGGTCACCTGTCAAGCCAATATTATGTTTCACAAGTGTTTTGTTACTCTTGTAGGCATTCTTTAAGCTTCTCCTCCATCAATGTTATTTTAGGATTCTTAAAGTTGAGAGTTGTTAAACTAACTAGGCATTGTTAAATGATGAAAGGACAGCTATAACAATTTTATCTTAAGACCTAGACTTTGTGTCTCTTTAGAACCTGAGACTCAGAGAGTGATTCAGTAAAATAAATGTTCAGAAATGGAAAGAGACACACACATTCAAGTAGTCTATGAAGTATGTTCATTAGTTATTGTGATATAAAACAAAGTAAGGAAAATTTATTGAGCACTATGCGCCAAGTATTGTTTGAGCTCATTTCATAAACCTTATTTTATTTGCTTTTCCAAACAACCTCATGATGTAGAGTGACATTCTGACTTTTCATACAGGAACAAACTGAAGTTTAGAGAGATTAAAGGAATTTGCCCAACTACTTGTGTGAGTAAGTAGGTAGCAGAGTCTAAATTTAAACTAGGGTCTCGGGATCCCTGGGTGGCGCAGCGGTTTGGCGCCTGCCTTTGGCCCAGGGCGCGATCCTGGAGACCCGGGATCGAATCCCACGTCGGGCTCCCGGTGCATGGAGCCTGCTTCTCCCTCTGCCTGTGTCTCTGCCTCTCTCTCTCTCTCTGTGACTATCATAAATAAATAAAAATTAAAAAAATAAATAAATAAAAAAAATAAACTAGGGTCTCACAGATTTCATTTTGCTTTTACAAACTTGAGAAGAGTATATGCATCTTATAAATGAATCAAATACTACATATTTGGTATTTCATAAATTAGTATCTGTACTCAATTTCAATTTCATTTTTATTAAATGCTTTAGGGAGAAGCATACTGAATGTATATATATCTAAATACCATATGTATACCATCAATTTAGGAAAGTGGTTCTCTTTTCCTGGCTTTTCCAAGATAAAACTGGCTTGAGAAATTAAAATAGTGCTGCTGCTAGTGGTGATGATGTTGCTGCTGTTAAATATTTTAGAAGAAAACAAACTGTAGCAGAGCATACTAGTTTCAATTTGCTTTCAGTTTACTGAAATCAGCCAGACTAAACATGGTAAAAATAAGATTGGTTAGTGTTATGCTGATTTATAAAATGAATGACATTAGTTTACCCTAAAGTCCATGTTCTTTGAATAACTCTAGAGAACAGGTCAAATTCAGGATTACGAATACTATAGGACTAAGTACAAAAGAGATTTTATCTAAGAAGTCTGCACCTTCACTAACCTAAGCTTTCTGTTTACTGGAGAGAGAAAAATATTAAAAGCCTGTCCTATCTGCTAGTTCAAGTACACTTTATACTCCTGACAAGTTTCTGCAGAAATCTCACTAGTCATATGTTGGTTAAGGCTGGCAACCCTGCTTTTTCCCTTTCTCAGCATGCAATGCAACATTCTCTTTTTCTGAGAGCTTCTTGGAGTATAATCCAACTGTCTGGTCTATATATATATATAGATATCTGATGACATATATATATATGTATGTCATCAGATACCAGATTGAAAATGCTAATCTATATCCTGCTTTAGGAAATTAACATGACCCTAATGCATATCTACATTTGGTGGAATAACCTCATGTGGCCATAGAGTGACAAGAGGTTGCTTTCCAAGATGTGGAAGGTGTTGACAAAAATTTTTTTTAAGATTTACTTTTTATGTATTTTGAGTGGGTGAACAAAGGGGGTGAGAGAGAGAGAGAGAGAGAGAGAATCTCAATCAGAATCCCCACTGAGCACAGAGCCAGAGGCAGGGCTTGATCTCACAACCCTGAGATCATGACCTGAGCTGAAATCTAGAGTTCGATGCTTAATTGACTAAGCCACCCAGGTGCCCCAGTGCTGAAAATTTTTAAATGAGCTCTGCTCCTTGCAAAGTAAAGGTACCTCTGGAGTTGTAATTCTAGTCAAGTTCCAAACAAAAGGCTCAGTGTTGTTAAAAGATAAACTAAAGTACATTAAAATTTTAAGAGTTTATTTGAGTAATCATTGGTTCAAATCAGGCAGAACTCACAATCCGGGTAGATTTTATTGGAACATTTAGTGCATATAGTTAAATATTTCTTCTTAACCAATCAAGAGCATCACAATGTCCTCAGGAAGACATTTGTCCTTCATTTTTCCTATTAATTAGTTGGCAACACTATCTTATTAAGATGTGCCTGGCTGTGACAAGACTGCTTGATACTTCATGTAACAGTTTTTGTTCGCAATATAGAATACCAGGCATAATATTGAACAATTTTATTCTTGCTGATTTACTGTCACCCATGTTTGAGGGGTGGTATAAATGGCATACCTTTAGAAATAAAACTGTGGTTCTTTAGCATTTATTTTATTCTGTAGGAACTGAAAGATTTCTGAATAGTAACTTATAAGAAGACAATTTTCCTTCTCCTTTCCTTTCCCTTTCTCTCTCCTTCCCTCCCTGCCTTCTCACCTCCTTTCGCACTCCTCCCTTAATCCCCCTTTCTCCTTTCTCATTCTCTGTGTATCTATTCATCCCTCCCTACCTCCAAATTTTGAGCTCCTTAAAAGGTCAAATACTTAACTAACAAAATTATTTTATTTTGAGGGAGACTTTATAGGTCAATATTTGCTTCAATTTTAAAACATCAAAATCTCAAGATTATAATTAAAATAACAGTTCTATAATTATTAACTGCCCCTCCCCAATTAAATAAAAATAAACATATATTTAATTTAAACATAAAATGACTTCATAATCAAAGACTGCTCCATTTTCATTCAAGTTTTCAAATACATCTGTGAAAACTGAAGTTCTAAATTTTGTTTTCTGAGATTGCATATTTCTCATTTTCTGTTGGCAAACTTGAACATGTACATGTGAATATGCTTCATTCTATTTTACCTCTTGTAGTATCTGCATTTGTGCTTTTTCACATATTATTTTACACATGTAAAAGATGGCTTTTGGTTTTATTTTGTTTTTATAAAATTAAATACCCTAATAGCCAGAACTCTACTTATCTGTGTTCATATATACCTACTCTACAACAGTAAACATTGTTCTGTAATCAGATTGCCTCTCTCAAAACTTCTCAAATCCACAGCTGTTGGGCAACCCCGGTGGTTTAGCAGTTTAGCGCCACCTTAAGCCCAGGCGGTGATCCTGGAGTTCTCCCTCTGCCTGTCTCTCTCTCTCTCTCTCTCTCTCTGTCTCTAATAAACAAATAAATAAACCTTAAAAAAAATCCACAGCTGTATCTAAACCCAGAGCAGAAGCCCAGTCTCTCATGTGGCCATATTATCTCATTGCCCAGGGATCCCTGGGTAGCGCAGCAGTTTGGCGCCTGCCTTTGGCCCAGGGCGCGATCCTGGGGACCCGGGATCGAATCCCACGTCGGGCTCCCGGTGCATGGAGCCTGCTTCTCCCTCTGCCTATGTCTCTGCCTCTCTCTCACTGTGTGCCTATCATAAATAAAAAATAAATTATCTCATTGCCCAGAAGCACTTTTCAAGTTTTCCTCCTCTGGGAAGGCATCCCTTTCCTATTTTGGTTCTCTTAGTGTCTCTTCCTCCTTTGAATACCTTTTTCACTAGAACTCTGAGGCACAGATTTTAGTTATTTTGTATTATTAGTGTAATTCTTCAAGTAGATAGTATGATTCTGAAGGACCGCATTTCTTACTATGCTTCTTTTATCAGAGAAGCAAATACGGTGGAATTTAATCACACATATTGATTAGAGTGTACTATTTTTTAAAGCTCAGAAGAGGGATGCCTGGGTGGCTCAGTGGTTGAGTGCCTCCCTTCAGCCCAGGGCATGATCCTGGAGTTCTGGGATTGAGTCCCACATTGGGCTCCCTGCATGGATGGAGCCTGCTTGTCTCCACTTCTGTCTGTGTCTCTCGTGAATAGTTAAATAAAATCAAAAAAACAAAACAAACAAACAAAAAAAACATAAAGCTCAGAAGAGTACATAAAATTGCCAAATAGAAGTTTTTGTTATTTGTATTTTGAAGATTATTTGGAATATAATTCCTTCAGGTTTATAAGGTAGGAATAATTGGGCCATAGAGAAATAAAATTCCTTACTTTTTTCTGATATAAACTATAAAATACATATTTACTCTTAAGTTATATATTGAAATT
Organism: Canis lupus familiaris; assembly: GCF_011100685.1. NCBI lineage: Eukaryota > Metazoa > Chordata > Mammalia > Carnivora > Canidae > Canis > Canis lupus. The sequence continues at coordinate 6,685,770 of NC_049229.1, forward strand.
TTATATTTTATTTCAATGCTCATATATCTAAATCACTTGTTATTTAAGAAGTAGTTGTTGCTTGATGAGTCATTTATATAAGTCAAATGAAAGCTTATCATATGTCAACTGTAAGTTAAACATGCTCATATTATAGTAAATCTTGAGAGTCTTTTTGATCTGTATTCAAGAATTTGATGGAGAATGTTGAAATCTTATTATGACTGATAAAATACATAATTGTTATTTGTTCTGCTGCCTCTTCAGGCAAAAAATCACATAGTTTAAACTTCATTAGTTGGAGCAGGGTCATGGTTTCTGGGAAGTTTTAGTGTCATACTATGCCAGATTAAGTGTCACCAAAAAGGTCCTAAGTTAGATAGCTTTTCTTAACTTCACTCAAACTCTGAAAGTTACCTCTAACATTAACAATTAACAATTTCCTTGTAGTCACATAGTGTTCTATATGCATGCTAGTGCAAAATGAAAGGCATTACACATTTATTATCCCAACTGCTCAAACTTTTGGATAAGTAGTAAATAATAAGAATATTCAATTTATTTTTGAAAACAACTGTTTTCTGAATCATCACATAACTCGCTCTCTATATCAGAGTAAGGGTCTCAATTTATGTTAGCTATTATTATTAAAGTTATCTAGCTCCAAGCTACGTGGTATCTATATTAAAAAGAAAAAAGATGATTACATAATTGCAAATGTTGTTTATCTTACTCAAAGACAAGGAAGCTCTGAATGTACAGAATTTTTGACCTCTAAAAGTTCACTTTCCCAGATTTTTTATTTGTAAAGGTGTTACAGCATTGTGCAAAGATTACCTCCTTGAGATTAAAAAATCTATTGCTATAGTTTTGGCTACATACTAACCTTAAGCTCATAATCAAAGTCTCTTTAGGCCTCACATTTATAACTTAAAAAGGATTGTGTTAAAGATAATTTTTAAAAGTCACTTTTAAAATTCTATCAGAGAACATGTGTTAAGTGACACTGAACTGATCTGCGGAGATGGAAAATGTGGTTCTAAAATGTCTTCCTGCTGTTCATTTCTGGCACTGCATTAAGAAAAATCTTTTTCCTTGAAGAAGTTGGAAAAGAGGAAGAGCCATACATTGGTGCAGATATACCTTGGTGTAGAATTGGAGTGGATGGAGAATACTAGGTAAGATATCCAGTCTAGGAGTTTGTGTATTTCATTGTGTATTTATAATTTCTATTCATTGTATTATGGTTCCATTGATACTATCAACATATCTTGTGATTCAGCTCTCACAGAGATTGAAGGACAGCATGTAACTTTTGAGTTAGCAGGCTTGATTCATTTTTTCATTATTTTTATTGAGTGCCTAGATGGAAATTGCCTGACAATTTCCCAGCTTGTTCACAGATTAGCTTTCTTATGTCAGACAAGTTATATAACTTCTTTAAATCTCTTCCATCATTTTTGAAATAAAGATAATATTCTGATTAAATGAGTTGATATGTTTATAAAGCTTTGAACCTAGAAGATATGAGCATTCCACAAATGCTAGAACACAATTCCACAATGCTATCTCTTGATAACTAAAGACCTTAAAACCTAACAATATTACAGGAAAAAACAAATAATCTATTATTTATAAACTTTGAGACAAGGGCAGCTATATATACTTTTAAGTCAATGTTCTCAGTTCTGGAAAAAAGTTTCAACACTATATTGTAATGAATAAAAAAGAAGTTGATAGAAAAACAGGAGGGAAAAACTATTCTCATGCACCCTCAGTTAAATTTATGTTGTAGAGAGTTTTATATCATTTAAGTAGGACATTTTCTGTTTTTTATTCTATTTTCCAATAGCAAACACATTAAGAGTAAACCATGAGTAGAATACATTTTAAATACATAAAATATGAGAGGCAATGAAGAGAAATTATAATAACAAAAAGTTGGATTGTTGCCTGATGTTGTGACAGAGTTCACTGAAATTTTTTCTAGACATTAAGCTTCTCTGGTATTGGATTTACAGGGTTATTAGTCAAAGAAACATCTATGTTCATTTTCTGTTGACAGAATTTTTTCTTTTTATTATGGAAATTCTCTATCACACAAATACAGAGAGAATACATAATGAACCTTCACATATTTGTATATGTAATCGAATATTGATTTGTAAAAATACTAAGGAATTTCAGTATCATATTAACTCTTCACTCCAGAAACTCAGTGTGGATCCAGCTTTTACAGTTTACCTGAATAAAATCAACTAGTGGCACCAGACCTCTATAAGCTTTAGTAAATATTTTTATTATAGCATATTCTCAGGGTGTAAGACATGGGTTGCACTGGAATGTATTGAGTATTAATATTTACTATTAATTTTAACATTGTCATCAGCCATCTTCTTATTAGTCAACAAAAGAGAATAAGTAAAAGACACAACCGAAAAGTTCTTAAATAGAAATTAGATGATGAAAAGGTATATAGTGAAATATAGTGAAATATAAAAAAAAAAAAATCTGCTTTGGAAGATGGAATATGGCCAGCCCAGGGGCTCAACGGCTTAGCGCTGCCTCAGCCCAGGGTGTGATCCTGGAGTCCCAGAATTGAGTCCTGTATCGGGCTCCTTGCATGGAGCCTGCTTCTCCCTCTGCCTGTGTCTCTGCCCCTCTCTCTCTCTCTCTCTCTGTGTCTCTCATGAATAAATACATAAAATCTTTTAAAAAAAGAAGATGGAATTCTTCAATAGTTCTTACTATTACTCCCATAAGTAAAACTGAAAATGTTGAACATTATATGTTAAAAACCAAACAAACAAACAGAACTGTAAGATACTGAGGGTGGTGAGAAGAAGGAAGACTGGCTAGGGAACTTGAGATCCAGCATGAGTTCTCTGTTTTCTTTTGCCTCATATATTCCCAGACCTGGAACAGAAAGAGCTGACAAAAAAAAAAAAAAAAAGCCCCAACAAAAGCTAGTTCATCTAGCCAAAGGCCCATGAAACAGACAGCCTAGAAAGACAAAGTTTTAGATAATATCTGCTCTACTCCAGTTAAACCCATGGAAAAACTATGGTCTCATCCTCCCCAACCCCATGCTAACAAAGGCCAGGTGGGAGCCTAGACCTCTTTTTTCATGAGCTTTTAAAGAAACAGCCCACCTAGGTCGTGTCAGTAAAGGTCAAGAGGGATATGGGTTATTCATTCCTGATGGCAAGTAATGAGACTCCCCCATAGTATCAATAGAGAGTTGAGATGATGAACCTGGATATACACAACATCCTACACTATAAAGGTGACCTCACTCAGGTAGGATCAGAGGAGGTCTAATAGTGAGTTAAACTTATACCATCACCCAGCACTAACAGGGCCATCTCCACCATGGAGTCAATGGAGATGACTCGGGGGGCTGGAAATACAATCTTTTCTACCAGTAAAGAGGAACACTGTTCCTTCAGGTGTCAATGAAGTGGAGTGGAAAAATTGGACTTCAATCTCTACCTGGCCCTAGTCAGATGCCTCCCTGACTTTGCCAATGAAAGTGGTATACAAGAAAATCAGTTTGTAAGGTTTAACTAAGAGAGTCTCAGAACACTAAAATGTTTAGGCTTTAGTTAAAAAAAAAAATTAGAATTGTAGCAAGAATCAGGAACATCTCAGACTGGATGAAAAAAAGGTAATCAATAGACACCAATGCTGAGAAGTTAGAGATGTTAGAATTACCTGACAAAGATTTTAAAGAAGCCAATGATAAAAATGCATTAAGGAGGGATCCCTGGGTGGCGCAGCGGTTTGGCGCCTGCCTTTGGCCCGGGGCGCGATCCTGGAGGCCCGGGATCGAGTCCCACGTCGGGCTCCCGGTGCATGGAGCCTGCTTCTCCCTCTGCCTGTGTCTCTGCCTCTCTCTCTCTCTGTGTGACTATCATAAATAAATAAAAATTTTAAAAAAAATGCATTAAGGAGCAATTGAAAACTGTAGACAAAAATGAAAAAATAGAAAGCCTAAACAAAGAAATAAGAAGTTTCAACATTGAAAGAAAAGGTACAGGGGATCCCTGGGTGGCTCAGCAGTTTGGCGCCTGCCTTTGGCCCGGGGCATGATCCTGGGGTCCCGGGATCGAGTCCCGGGTCGGGCTTCTGGCGTGGAGCCTGTTTCTCCCTCCTCCTGTGTCTCTGCCTTTCTCTCTCTCTCTATCATAAATAAATAAATAAATCATTAAAAAAAAGAGAAAAAAAAAAGATACAGAAAAGAAGTACCAAATGGAAATTTTAGAAATGAAAAATGAAATAAGCGAAATGAAAAGCTCAGACTTCTGGGGAAGATGGTGGAGTAGGAAGACCCTACGTTCCCCTGGTCCTATAGATACAACTAGATAACACATCAGTATAAACAACCCAGAAAACAACCCAAAGACTGGCAGAGTAAACTCTGCAACTAAAGTTAGAGAAGAGACCTCATTGAAGAGTCAGGATTAGCAGAGACGTGGTTGGGAGACATGGTTGGGAACTAAACAGACTTGTTGGACTGTCCTTGGGAAGAAGGGATGCCACATGTATGGAACCAGGAGAGAAACAGACCCCCACACCAGGAGCCCACAGGGGAAAAACAAATCTTTATAACATTTGTTTTTTTACACCAGGGGAACCAAATTTTATGGGTTCCTACAACCAGCAGGACTTAAAACCTGGAATTTCAAAAAATCAGTGGGCTTGGTTCTAGGAGAAATGATGAAGGAGAGGACCCGAGTCCCCTCTTACAGAAACAGTACAATAAACAGCCCATGGAGATACAGCATTGGAGCAGCAGTTTGACAGGCACCTGGGGCATATAAGAGGGAGAGTTATTTACTAATCTCAGAGTGCATGCCTGAGGAGCACAAATTGCTGGAGAACTTCTTCAGGAACAAATGAACCAGCAGGCACCATTTACCTCCCCTACCCCAGTATAAACACAGGGCCACCTGCAGGACTACCTAACTTGCTAGCACTACCAACCTTCTCCCAACCCCACCTCACAGGTACTTCCTCCAATCCACCCCTCTAGACAGCCTGACTCAGTTCCTGTGCTGAGAGTCCCCTCCCATGGAGGAATAGCAGCACAAAAAGCTTGCTAGCATCACCAGAGGACTACACTGTCCCCTTGAGCTGTGCTTTGGCAAATCCACCCTCTCCAATACACTTTTGGCCAGAGGCCATATAGAGCAGTGCCTTAGGCCTAGCAGTGTGCAAGCAGCCCCTACATTGGCCAGCACTATTCCAAACTGACTTCTGTCCTAGAGAGAAGGAAAGATGTCATATGCACCAGTCAGAGGGATGTCCCAGCAGTGGGCTAGAAGCAGACAACTGGTCTGACTGCAGGCCCTGCCCATGAACTAGAGTTTCTTAGAGTTTCTTAGTTTCTAGTTTCTTAGGGGACAACATAGAGAAAGCACTCTGCAGTTTGGTAGTACGGCATCTCTGGCAAACACCTGGTCTGATTCAACTCAACGCATTCAAAGACAGGCCCACTAACACAGGGTCCAAATACTGCATATGATAGGCATTGTAATCAACCAGACTGAGGGAAAAAGCTGGTGAGACATGCTAGTAGGGCAAACACATCACACACGGGAGACATTCTTGAAATTCCAGGATCTGATGAGTAGGTGACACCACGTGGCAGTGCACTACAGGATCTCTTCATAAGGTCATTAGTTTCAAGTGCAAGAGACAAAGCTGTCTTTCCTAACACAAAGAAACAGACACAGAGGGCTAGACAAAATGAGGAGACAGAGGAAAATGTCCCAAATGAAAGAACACAACAAAATCGTAGCAAAATGAAAATAAGTAATATGCCTGATAGAGAGTTTAAAGTAATGATCATAAAGATATTCACTGGATTTAAGAAAAGAATGGAGGATGTCAGTGAGACCCTTAACAATGAGATAAGATGCAGTCAATCCGACATTAAGAATACAACACATGGGGATCCCTGGGTGGCGCAGTGGTTTAGCGCCTGCCTTTGGCCCAGGGTGCAATCCTGGAGACCCGGGATCGAATCCCACGTCGGGCTCCCGGTGCATGGAGCCTGCTTCTCCCTCTGCCTGTGTCTCTGCCTCTCTTTCTCTCTGTGTGTGACTATAATAAATAAATAAAAAAATTAAAAAAAAAAAGAATACAACACATGAAATTAAAAATACACTAGATATAATAAATAATAGACTATAAGAAGCAGAAGAATGAATCCGTGACCTTGGGGACAGAGTAATGGAAAGTAATCAAGCTTAGCAAGGGAGAGAAACAAAAACATGAAAAATGAGAATAGAATGAGAATAGACTTAGGGAACTCAGTGACACAATCAAGTTTACACATTTGCATTACAGGGATCTCAGAAGGAGATAAAGAAAAGGGGGCAGAAAATGTATTTGAAGAAATAATAGGTGAAAACTTCCTGAATCTTGGGGAGGAAACAGAAATCCTAATCCAGGAGGCACAGAGAACCCCAAACAAAATCAACCCAGAAAGGTGAACCAAAAACACAATATAATTAAGATGGCCAAAAGTGGTGATATAGGGAGAATTTTAAAAGCAGCAAGAGAGAAAAAAATCAATTATTACATACAAGAGAAACCCCATAAGTTTGTTAGCTGATTTTTCAGTACTTTATAGGCCAGAAGAGAGTGGTGTGATATATTCATAGTACTGAAAGAAAACAACAACAAAACCTGCAACCAAGAATACTCTATTAAGCAAGGCTATCAATCAGAATAGAAGGAGAGATAGTTTCCCAGATGAAAAAATGTGAAAAGAATTCATCAACACTAAGCAGGAAATGTTAAAAAGGACTCTGAGTGGAAAGGAAAGATCATAAACAGGAGTAAGAAAAGTAGGAAGCACAAAAGCAATAACATTAAGTATGTCTATAAAAATCAGTCAAAGGATTCACAGAATAAAAGGATGTAAAGTATAATACCATATACCTAAAACATGGCAAGGAGAAGAGTAAAGAATGGTCTCAAACTTAAGCGATCATCAACTTAATAGAGTCTGCTATAAATAGAAGATATTATATATAAACAATAGTAGCCACAAATGAAAAACCAGTAATACACATACAAAAATAAAGAGAAAGGAATACAAGCATATTACTAAAGAAAACCAATTAATCGTGAGAGGATAGAGCAAGAGAAGAAAGGAATGTAGAAAAACTTCAAAAACAACCATGAAACAAATAACAAAATGGCAGTAATTAATTAATTAATTAATTAATTAATTAATGTCAATAATTACTTTGAATATAATGGGGAAAATGCTCCAATCAAAAGACCTTGGGCGATGGAATGGATAAAAAAACCAAGAGCCATCTGTAGGCTGCCTACAGGAGACTCATTTCAGACCTAAAGACACATGCAGATTGAAAGTGAGGGAATGGAAAAGCATTTATCATGCAAATAGATATAGAAAGAAAGTCAGGGTAGCAATACTTGTATTGGACAAAATAGACTTTAAAAGAAAAAACTATAACAAGAGACAAAGAAGGTCATATTTAATCATTAAGGGGCAGTATAACAAGATGATTGAACAGTTGTAAATATTTATGCACCCATTTGGTAGCACCCAGATATTTAAAGCAGTTAAAAACAAGCATAAAGGAAGTAATTTATAGTGATACATTAATAGTAAGGGGCATTAACAACCCATTTAAATCAATGGACAGATCATTTAAACAAAAAATCAACAAGGAGACATGGCTTCGAGTGGCACACTGTACCAGATGAATTTAACAGGTATATTCAGAACATTTCATTCTAAAACAGAATCAGGAGAATACACATTCTTTTCATGGCACATTCTTCAGAATAGAGCACATATTAGGCTACAAAACAAGTATCAACAAATTAAAAAAAGATCCAAACTATCCCATGTATCTTTTCTGTCCCCAGTGCTAAGAAATTAGAAATCAACCACCAGAAAAAGTCTGGGAAGACTACAAATACATAGAAGTTAAATAACATGCTACTAAACAATAAATGGGCCAAGTAATAAATAAAAGAAGAAATAAAAAAATACATGGAAACAAATGAAATGAAAACATTGTAGTTAAAACCTCTGAGATGCAGGAAAAGCAGTTCAGAGAGGGGAATTTATAGCAATACGACCTACCTCAAGACACAATAAAAATTCCAAATAAACAATTTAACCTTAGTCCTAAAGGTGCTAGAAAGAGAACAAGCAAAACCCTAAATCCAGTAGAAGAAAAAAGAATATAGATTAGAGAAGAAATAAGTGAAAGAGAAACTAAAAGAGCAAAGTAAAACAAACAAACAAAAAAACCCCAGTAGAACAGGTCAAGCAAACAAAAGCAAAAATAAACTATTGGACTACATCAAAACAGAAAGCTTATGCACAGTGCTGGAAACCAACAAATCTAAAAGACAACCTATAGAATGAGAGAAGATATTTGTAAATGACATATCCAATAGAGGGTAGTATCCAAAGGAGAACTTATAAAACTCAATACCCCAAATACAAATAATCCAACTAAAAATGGGCAGAAAGCATAAACAGACATTTCTCCAAAGAATACATATAGATGGCCAACAGACATGAAAAGGTGAGGCCAGCGTTGAAAACACTTTTCACTGTCAAGAACTAAAACTACTTGGGCTTATGCCAGATGTCTATGGTTCAATTTTTCCATAGGTATAAGGAAGAACTAGTCATTATAGTTACATATTTTATATGTGTGTGTATACATGTTTATGTGTATGCATATGTATAGCAACATATATATGTATTTGGGAATTTTTAGTCAATATTCTGCAATTCTGTTGCCATGTTGAATAATTCTGGCTTCTAGCATCTTTCCAAATAAATTCTTTTTGTCTCTTTAATAATTTTAAGTTGTGTTTTTTAATCTTCTGTATAAAGTATTGATTATATTAATAATATTAATTTATAAATTGATACTGTTCTGTATTTTTATTAACAGAATATTTAAATCAAAGTAAAGGTGAAAGAAAAGGCAATTTTTTAAAAAAAAATTCAATACTGCATAGCAATAGAAGAGGTTTTGTTTTTATAGAAAAAAAATCCCTGCATTTACCCCCTTATTCTGAAGCTATGATAATGTGTTAGATTAAACTAAGCTTTTTTGGGCACCTGTGTGGCTCAACTGTTAAGCCTCCGACTCTTGGTTTTGGCTCAGGGCCTCATATTGGGGTCCTAAGATTGAGTTCCATGACTTGCTCAATGTTCAACCCAGAGTCGGGGTGAGATTTTCTCCCCCTCTCTCTGCCCCTCCCCCCATGCAAGTGCATGTTCACTCTCTCTTTATCTCTTCCTCTAAAATAATGAAATAAAATCTTAAATATTATTAAATTATTAATCTTGGTAGATGCGCACTAGTGTACAACCAACTAAATTCTTCAGCCCGGAAAGAAGAGAATTTGCCTGCGTAGACAAAGGCTGGGACTAATACTCCCTCCCTTCTGCTGAATCTTAAAATTTGAAGAGAGGAAATTGCCTGATCTAAGTTTTGCAGGTGGCAAAACCAAATCTTTAAGTCACAGCAATTTTTTTTTTTTTAAGAACAGCAATTTTTAAGATTTCAAACTTCAGTCCAGCAGAGGTTGAAGTTTAGCAAGCATCGTGTTGGTCATTGCAGAGACCGGCATTTTGCTGTACCTTAAAACGGTTTTTGAGAAAAACAATGGCACTCTAGCCTGGTAGAGTCAGCTATGTGATACCGATTGGCTCTACCTAGGAAGAGTTGACTTGATAATGTAAAGAACCTCCTTAGATGTATGTAATTTTTAGTTTTGATAAATGAGTGATATCTATTTCTTGGAATTTCTATGCAAAGACAGATGAAAATGTAGTTCCAGACACACGCAGGTAGACGGCCTTGGCATATAAGCATAGACATGTTGACATGACTGACCAGAGGTGATTTAAACGTGATCATTTCGTCTTCAGATTGAGTCTAAGATACAGAGCTAGTTTTAAAATAATCCTCAGATAAAAATCTGCATTGTCATTATCGAATTAACTGACTTTTTCTCTCTTTTGGCCTCACTTTTTGTTTTCATATAGTTCTGCTATATTCACTAATTCGACTAGGCCATACACGGGGGCGATGTAGACCTCAACCATTTGATGGTTTCAGCTCCAGAAAGATGATGTGGGGGTGGCCTCAGGAGCGGCCCGATCGCAGAACTTGCGTATCCCTTGCCCCTGGTATGCAAGCATTCAGGGAAACCACCCAGTGTATGGGTTCTGTCCATCTCTGCCGAATGGGGCTGGACTCACGGATATCTAGCCGAAAAGGGGAGCCAGAGAAGCACACGCATACCAAAGCTGCTCGTCCTCCAACTTAAATGATGTTAATCAACCTGCAGATAATTCATACTAGAACTTGCCTTTGTCTAGATGTCCCTTAGATTCAGGAATGTATCATTTGTAGTGCTTGTATTGGTTTAGAATATACGATTTTAAGATCATCCACCCCTGTACTAAAACATTTCAATAAAATCATGCTACTTCTTTCTATCAAAAATATATATATTAAATTTTATATTAATATTAAATATTAATATTTAAATATTAGTTAAAATATTTAACTAAGCTTTTGGTTTTTAGTCTAGCCATTCAATACCATTAGACAATTTTATGTGAGTTATTATCTACTACTTTTTGTTTTTGGAATCAAGGAGTTAGGTACTATCAATAATTGGATGTTTAAAGTAAAGGCATAAGTTCTTGCTAAACTAATATTTAGTCCTCCTAAGAGAAAATTTTAAATGTATTATGATTCTAAAATTGATTCTATAGATTAATTTCTTTAGCAAAATTTTATTCTTGTTTGATTTTAATACATATCTTTTAGAGTTTTCTAAAGAAAATTATTTATTTAAACATTTATATAACTCATTATAAAAAGTGTGGAAAATTTAGAAAAGTTTAAAGAAGAAAATTATCTTCCATATTTTCAACTCTTAGAGATATTAGTTAATGTCTTGGCAATTTTCCTAGAAGTGTTATATAATGATGATTATATGGAATTTACAAAATTATATGACCCTATTAAAAATAGATTTCTTATTATAAAGCAATGCATGTTCACTTAGGAATATATGTAAAATAAAGAAAGGTGCAAAGTAAAACACTGATCACTTAGAATTCCAATTCCCAGTGATAGCATGCATATATACGTTGGTATATTTCTTTAGTCATTTTATCTATATATTTTAATATGAAAATGGTAATTCTGTATAAAGTAATTTAGGCATAATTGGCACAATACCTCCAGGTCCTAGATAGATAATAACACGGAAAAAGTATCCTAGGAAGAAATAATTTCTTCCACTGAGTGGTATATTAGTTTTTAACAATGATCCAGTTCACTATTATAAACCACATATTTTAAAACATGCCAAATACTTTTAAATTCTTTGGTTTTATTTGCCTTTATTTTTCTAGTTGAGGTCATCTATTTGAGCTATTTCTTCTATTTAAATATAGACATTAATTGCTATAAAATTTCTTCTCAAGTACTGATTTATGCCATTGCAGAGATTTTATATGCTCAATTTTTATTTTTATTCATTTGAGTACATTTATTTACTTTAGAGTTCCTCTTTGACACATAGGTTATATAAAAGTGGGCTATTTAGCTATGGATTTGCCAGAGACTTTTGTTACTTCAATCTCTTTAAGCTGAGACTTGTTTTTGCCCCAGATATGATCTAGTTTTACATTTGTTTGATACACACTTGAATAGATACTGTGTTTTGCTACTGTTGTGTTGTGTTTTATAATTGTCAATTAGTTCACTTTGGTTCATAGTGCTATTCAAGTCTTTTGTATTCTTACTGATTTTAAGTCTCTTTGTTTTATCAGCTCTTGAGAGAGAGGTGTAGAAATGTCCAGTTATAATTGTGGGTGTGTCTATTCCTCCTTATAGTTTATCAGGTTTTGCTTCATGCTTTTGAGATTTTGTTATTAGATACATAAGTTTATAATTCTTTTGTCATCTTAGCAGTTATCTCCTTTTTATTATGAAATGCTCCTTTTTATATCTGAGAACATTCTTAGCTCTGAAACTTACTGAGTTTGCTATTAATATAGCTACTCTGGCTTTTTTCATTAGTAATAGCTAGGTGTTATGGGCTGAATTATAAATTAATATTTTACATTCAACACCTTCTCTCAAATTCATATGCTAAAATTCCAAATCCCAATAACTCAGAACATGACTTAATTTGGAGACAGGGTGTTTCAAGAAGTAATTAAATTAAAATGAGGTAATTAAGGTGGACTCCAATTCAGTATGACTGGTGTTCATGTAAGAAGAGGAAATTTGGACACAAACGGGTACAGAAGTAAGACCATGTAAAGATACAAGGGAGAAGATGGCCATCTATAAGGTAAGGAGAAAAATCTCAAAAGAAACCAACTCTAACAACACCTGAATCTTGGACTGCTAACCTACAGAACTGTGAGAAAATACATTTGTCTTGTGTAAGCCATTCAGTCTGTAGCACGTTATTATGACAGCCCTAGAAAGCTAATATACAAAGTATGTCATGTATAACCTTTAACTTTTTAACCTATTTGTCTCTTCATATGTTTTATGGGTTTTTGGTAGTCAATATAGAGTTGAGTTTACACTTTTTTTAGCCATTCTGACACTCTTTGCCTTCTATTGGATATTTAGCTCATTTGTATTTATTTATTTGATAATTCATACAGTTGGGCTTAAGTCTATGATCTTGCTAATTTTATACTTGTATCACTTATTTACTTTGTTTCTTCTTTCCCTTCTTTTTGGTTGAGAACTTTTTATGATTTTATTTTGTCTTCTTTGTTGGCTTATTAAATATGACTTTTTGTTACTTTAGTGATTGCTTTAGGGTTTAGAGAACATATCTTTAAGCTTATCACAGAATAGCTTCCAATACTGTATTACTTCCTAGGTCGTATAAGAGTCCTACAAGAATAAACTTCTATTTCTGCCCCTTCTGGTCACTATGATACTGTCATACATTGTGCTTGACCTATTTTATGAGATCCATGCCACATGATAATGTTTTAGGAATCAGCGATGTTTTAAAGATATTTAAGTAATAAAATTCTTCTATATTTACCTTGCAGTTGCCATTTTCAGAGCTCTTCATTCTTCTATGTAGATCCTTCTTTTTAATCTGTTATTTTCCTTCACTTGAAGGTCTTTCTTGTCATGTGAGTCTCTTTGAGACAAATTAGTTTGCCTTTCATATGGCTGAAAAATATTTTTTCAATTTATTTTGAATTTTTATTGTTGAGTATAGAATTGTTTCAGTATTTTGAGGTGTCACTCTGTATTCTTGATTAGATTGTTTTAGTGAGAAATCTGCTGCCATCTATATCTTGGTTCTTCTGTTCATTTCTCTGCTTTTAAGATTTCCTTCTTTTTTATTCTGGTAAAACATACATGATATAAAATTAACATTTTTAACCATTTTTAGGTGTATAGTTTTTTTAACAAGAAGTACATTCACATTGTTGTGCAACCATCATCAGAATTTTTTTCTAGAATATTTTTACCTTCTTCAACTGAAATTCTGTAACCAATAAACAGTAAATTTCCTTCCCCCTTTCTTCCAGCACCTGGCAGTCACCATTCTATTTTTTGTCTCCATGTCTTTGGCTATCCTAGAAACCTCATACAATATGCACTTTAGTGATTGGTTTATTCTACTTAGAATTATGTTTTCAAGGTTCATCCATGTGTTAGTATTTCTCTCTTCTTAATTAATTTTGATATGTTGTGTTTGCATTTTTGTTTCTTTTTAATTTGGAAAGATTTTGGTTATTTTTTGTTCAAATATGTATTTATTTATCACATATATTAAATTTGCCATATATTGTTATATTTTTAAAATATATTTATATTAATAAATAATACATTTATAAATAATTAATAGTATATTTATTATCATATATAATTATTGATAATAGTGTCTATTACTATGTCTTCAAGTTCACAATCCCTTTTTGTGTAATGTTTATCCATGGCACTTTATTTTTAATACCAATTGTTCATCTCTAGATGTTTTATTTTTATATTTTATTCCATTTCCCATACTTCACCTTAACTATTAGATCATAGAATGCAGTTACAATAGGCTATTTTAATGTCTTCATCTGCTACCTCTAACTTTTGTATTAGTTTTGGGTCTGTTTTTATTGGCTATTTTATCTCCTTGTGATGTAGTTTCTTGTCATTTAGCATGCCTGGTTATTCTTGACTGGATGCCAGATATTCTGATGTTTAACTTTAGAATGCTGGATATTTTTGTTTTGTAATTAAGATTCTTGAGTACAGTTAAGGTACTTGTAAATAATATTATACTTTTGAGTTTTGGTTTTAAGATTTGTTGGGCAAGGGATCCCTGGGTGGCGCAGCGGTTTGGCGCCTGCCTTTGGCCCAGGGCGCGATCCTGGAGACCCAGGATCGAGTCCTACGTCGGGCTCCCGGTGCATGGAGCCTGCTTCTCCCTCTGCCTGTGTCTCTGCCTCTCTCTCTCTGTGTGTGACTATCGTAAAAAAAAAAAAAAAAAAAATTTTGGTGGGCAAGACCAAACCAGTGTTTATTCTAATGTTAATTATTCCCCTCTACGGTGTCAGGACTCTTCTGGATAGTCTATCCAATGACCTCTGATTTATAACGTTTTCAAAATTGGGTAGTGGAGACAAACATCATTGCTGTGACTGAGTGGGCACTGGGTACTTTTATTTCTAATTCTTTTGGGTGGTTCTTTCTCTAGCCTCATACTGTTTCCTCCCAGACATCCACTGATCTGCTAAACACTTGAAGAGTACCTAGCCAGTGCAGATCTCCATCATTCTGTATGCAGAAGAATCTTTTCTAGCAATCTTCTCTGTGAATTATATCTGCCTTAGTTTCCCTGGACTCTTTAGTTATGTTTCTTCAACTCAGGAAGCATGCTAGGCTCTACCTGGTTTCCCCTTCCTGAGTACTCTCTTAAAAGTCTTTCAAGGCAGCAAGCTTTGCAAATCAAAGGGCACATCACATTTGTTTTCTGTCTTTCGTTATTAGTGCCTTTTGTTGCCTAATATACAGTGTCTTGCAAACCACTGTTTCATTTATTTTGTCCAATTCTTTGGTGGTTTTTTGTAGAGGGTAAATCTTGTCTATGTTAGTCCATCTTACCCAGAAGAGGAATTTTTTCTTTTGATTTATCTCTTAGTTGGCTGACAAAAATACTCTTAGTTTTTGCAAGGGAAAAATATGTGATTTATTTTATGAGTCCTTGCCTACATGAGCATGTCTCTAAAAGTTTCCTTAACTCATAAAAAAAAAAAAAAGATTACTGGATTGGGCATAAAAATGCTTGGATCCTATCCTTTTGCACTAAACATTTCTTGGAGTAGAATTATATTGCATTCTGTCAGAATGTTTCAAAGAAAATCTTGAGTCTAATTATCCTTCAGTTTTTAGATATATTCTCTATATTTTTATTGTGAAACAGTACATTACCTGTATGTGCCCATTTTAATAGGCCGATTAAAAATTTTTATTTTATTTTAAGTAAACTCTGTGCCACACATGGGGCTCTAATTCACAACCCTAAGGTCAAGAGTTATGTGCTCCACCAACTGAGTCAGCCAGGCACCCCAATAGGCCAGTTTTAATTTTAGTTTTTTATCTCTTTCTTTGACAGAAACCACTTACATCCCTAAATAATGTGCTGATAGCCTGGATATCTTAGGTTTAGAGATTATCTATTTACTATGGAAGATGTTGATGTACTTTTTTCATCCCTCATTATAACCAAAACACATACAACTCCCATCTTCTAGTTACTTCAATATTGTTTATTATGATTTCATAAACTCTGTTTAGAGCTATGTTAAGTGCTATAATTAGTTTTCCTTTCTTTCAGGACTTTTTTCATCTTCCTGGAGTACAAATTGTCTTTTTTGCTTATATGCTTACTTATTTAGTTTTTTTTCAATGGACTTATCATGGATTTGTCTCTAATCTCTCCTCAAGTTGTGTAAATATTTTCTTAATGCATTAAAAAATATAAGGAATTCTGTCAATTTTGACTATATGGAAATATTGCTGTAAATTTTGATGTGCTCTAATCTGGTTGATCTACTTTAAGATGCACTGCGCAAGCATGATCTTGAAGGTTTCATTTGATAAAGCTAACAGGTTGCTGTTTCCTGTGTAATATTTCTTTCTCTTTTTTGATTTATTCCTTTATTTTATTATTATTTTTTTAACATTTATTGAGGATTCTTGCCCAAATCTGTCCATATCCTAATGGTTATAAACTTTCTAACTCTACTACTCCTTCCAGTACATTAGAGGGGGAAAAAGTTTTCATAATCTCCAAATCCACAACAATAAAACAATGTTAGAATCTGCCATAAGAACACAAGTGAAAAAAAAATATTTTCTAAGAACCGCAGGACTATAAATTTAGGAAGGACACAAAAAATTCTAAATGAATCAAACTCATCAAATTATATACATTAAATGTATAGCTTTTTAAAAAATGTTACTCATACTACATTTGAGTGGTTTAAAAAAGAATCATGCCAAAGAAAATCATGATTTTTAGCTTAATCCTGAGTTAAGAATATTAAGAATTTGCCCACAATGCATATGGCCTCCTAAGTACAATAGATGATTTTATATACAATTTAAAATCTAATACATTATGAATTTATGATTCAGAAGTACCCTTAAATATTTTTAAGCAGTAAAACACACAAGATAGTTACAAGTAGAAATAATACCCGCAAAGTGTTCCATATTATTATCCCAGAGACATACCATAGAGGTCTCAGGTTATTAAGAAAACATCAAAAAATGTTTTCTATATTAAAAGTATGTTTTCGGGAGTGGGAAAGAATAACAGCTTTCCCTTTGGTTTAAAATACTCAACAGCCTGAAGTCACGAACCTAAGAAGGTGTAGCCGTCTCTGGAGAAGTTGGAATTGCAGAGAAATCCAGCGTGGAAGCACACCTGTACTTTCCACTCCACCCCCCATCCCCAAACCCTCTGCCAGGCGAGGCTCAGGTTCCCACTTTAAAAGAAGTTAAGGTCACTTCTATTTCAAAAGGGCAAACTTTTGGTAGTATGAATGACTTTTTCTTCTTATTAAGTAGAATGAATGGTAATTTCTGAAATGCTCTTCCAATTTAAAATCTAAGAGCTCCTGCCTCTCAACCCACGAAGCCACAGGCCCCATGGAGGTTGGAGGGTAACATCTGCAATGCACTGGCCTGTGCCCCTGTAAGCAGGAAGCATGGATGGTGTGAGCAGCCCACAGTCCGGCCATCAGTGTCACCACGGAGTTGATTGTAGTTCTCTTTGTACCATTGATTATAATGACAGCTGTGTCCCTTATCCTGCTATCGAAAGCTCATTGGAGGCTTTTCATTAACACCTTATTCTTGCGAACACATTTGGGGCACAGCATATTGTCCTCCAGCTGTGGGGGTGGAAAGTTACAAGCGGGGAGCAAGAAGAGGGTGCATACTCTCCCCCACTTTTCAGGCACCCAGACTTGTCCTGCATGAAATTGCAGGTGAACCCAACCTTCTGTGTCTGCAGGCATACTTCTCCCATGGACCACACACCACTTGGCACCGTGGGCCTCCTGTGGCGATGCCACTGTCTCCATCTTCCCAGCCCTGACTGCAATTCTGGACCAGGAGGCAAACATGGAATCTGGGGCCGAAGTGGTCACAACAACAGTATTGACCCCCCCCTCCAGGAGAGCATCAGACCCCTTGGGGTGGGGAAGGGGGGCAGCCACTTCAGGAAGTTCCATCAGAAGGTATCTTTGTTCCAAGACTTTCCAGAGACATTTCCCCCTTGTCCATCATTAACCTTCTTTGTGTCTGGGTGAGAATCTTGGCCTCTTCTGCAGTGACAGGAATGTTCTTCTTTTGATCTGGGTAAGCATATTAGCAGATTCGCTTATATACATCTAATTTCTGGCCTTTGGTGCTCAGCTTGAGTTCTTGGCACCAAGCCCGCAGGATGTCTCGGTGAAGCAAGTTGGCTGGTGGCAGTTTCGAAGGTAATGGAGGAACTGGGATTTTCTTCCAAATTCTTACTCTTGTACTCTTTTGTGCCATCTTTTCTGAACAGGAAGCTTTGCCTTCTTTCATAGATCACTTCCATTTGGTCCCACTTGCTGAGGTTCCTGGTAACTTTGGTTCACCATACCCCTGCTGTTTCTCTTTGGCTTCTTCTGATACAGGTTGGGATTGGCCAGCCAGATAGTCTTCCCCCCACTTCGTGGAGCCCTTTTGGCCTTTTGCTTTCTCCATATCCAAAGAGAAGTCAAGGTTGACAAAAAGTCTTACTCCTGAAATCTATTCCTTTATTTTTGTGGAGAACATTCTCCAGTGGTTTCCTAAGTAACCATGCATTGGAGGTAATATATTTAAGCTCTTGCATTTCTCATACTGTATTTCACTACTCATTGATAATTTGTTTAGGTCAAGAATTCTAGGTTGGAAATCAATTGCTCTACAAAGCTAGAAGGCAGAGATACTGTTGAAAGGCTGATAGCATCATTCTCTTAATCTTTTGCAGAAGCCTATTTTTATTTCCTGTTTCTCTTTAAAGCTTTTTGGATTAACTCTTTGCTTTTAAGTTTTGAAATATCATGGAGATATCTTTATCATGAGTTTATTTTTACCCATGGTTTGAGGTATTCATTCAATGAATCTTTTCTGTCTACAAATTTATGTTTTTTTATTTTGAAGCATTTAAATGATAGCTTCCTTGATTATTTTTTCTCCTTTTAAAATTATTTTATCTTTTGGAAGTTCATTGATTTCTGTATTAGATTTCCTAGACTGATCTGCAGATATATATATATATATATATATCTCAGTACCCCTCTCAGTATTTTAAGATCAGGGAATTTTTTTATTTTATTGTATTATTGACTATTACAGTACACTGATATTCTTGGGCCAGCTGTGTATGTGCTGTTCCCTCTATTTTCCCTATTTTTTTTCTCTTACCATTGTGTTTATTTCCACTCTTTCTTTTAGTATCTAAGAGTTTCTCAAATCATTACTGACAATTGCGATTTATCTTCCTAAAATGTTAGCTATGACTTTTAATTCTCCCATTGCAAATTTTAATTTTATTATTGAAAATTGTTTTCTCAGCTCACTTATAGTGTATTTCCTTCATTTCTTGTTATCTTCTGGACTGTCTGCTCTTGTTTCTTTTTTTATTATATACTGTTAAGAAGAGCTCAGAAAAAAACAATCTGTCTTCTGTATGCAGACTATACTTGTGTTTTGTTTGGCTACATAACATTTTCTTTCTCTTGTTGTCATTCATTTGTTTTGTTGGTAATCCACATGATAGGAATGAAAAAGAAGGAAGGAAGGGAGGCAGGGAAGGAGGAAAGAAAGAAAGACATTTTTTTTTAAATCCCCAGATTTCCAGGTGTACCTGGGTGGCTCAATTGGTTAAGCATCCAACTCTTGATATCTGCTCAGGTCATGATATCAGAGTCCTGGGATGGAGTTCTATGCTCTATGCTCAGCAGAGAGTTTGCTTGAGGATTCTCTCTCCCTTTGACTTCTCCCACCCACATTCTCTTTCTCTGTATCATTCTTCTCTCAAATAATTAAGTAAATCTTTTAAAAAAATCCCTAGATTTCCAAAATGAGAAATCTAATATCAATAAGCCTATACAACATTTAGATGGTGCTGGTGAGTGTCGTCTCTTTAGACATAGTCTGTATTGGCCATTTTCCAGGTCTTCCTACCCTCTATTGACCCTTTGAAATTTTGATGAAACTATACTGGTCCCTGAAGATATTGAAATAGTTGGCTTTGTCTGTGTAGACTACTGAATTGAATTGTCATATATATATATATATATATATATATATATATATATATATATATATATATTATAACATGCACATCTTTTTCTTTTGGTTATTGCAGTTAAAGGAGTACTGTACTATGCCCTTCCTTAGCTTCTTACAGTCTTTTCTTTCTTCTGTTCTGCAATAGTTTTTTCTGTACATTTCTAGTCATTGTTTTTTCTCCTTACTCATCTTTGAATGGGAAGAGACCTTTTTAATTCAGTGTGTGTCCATAGGCAGGGTATGTGACCATTTCCTTGGCTCTGTTCACTAACACTTGAGAGATGCTAGAATTCTCTCCTCTGCTCTAGAGTTGGAGGGCACAGTGATAGGTACTCTTTCTTGCCCAGTTTCTAGTACCCAAGAGGCTCTACTTGACAACTTTTCTCCTATTCTGGAAATCTCATACACCAAATAGTTCATTAATTCTCTGGACTGGAGTCCATGAAAAAGCATAAGCTCCAAAATGCACTTCTAGAAATCTTGTTATTCCTTTCTTCTACCTAAAGTACTTTACATCTAGGGATAATGTCTATGAGAATTAACGTGTCTTCATCCACTATACTTAGAAAAATATATCTGAAATTAATTAAGCACCCCCCCTTTTTAATAAAAAAATGTTGTTGTCAATATGATTTCTTATTTCATTTTGGTCATGATATAACTGCATTTACTGATGATTAGAATTATATATGAAGATAATATGACTATCAAAAATACAATTCTATATCCTATAGTAACTAATTCTTATTATCATTTTCCTGTAATTATTTTATTATCTTCAATTCTCTAAAATCTATAAATGTATAATATTTAAAGAGCTGTTTCTTATTCTCTCATTTAGTACTAAAAGTTAGTACTTAAAAATTAAAGAAACAGTATCATAACCAGAATATTTCCTAGCTTGGGATCTGTACATGAGGAGGAATGGGATGATGTACTCCCTGGTGAACTTGGGAGGTATGTGAGCTTTGTGTTAGTACCTCCTGCTGCTGGGTTTATGATGTAGTCAAGAAAAGCCTTGGAGAGATTAATGAAGGATGATCCCTGGAAGCTATTTTGAAAGAAATTATTTTGCTTATTTACATTCAACAAAGCCAAATCAATCCACAAACAGAAGTAGGGAGTCAGCCTTTATTTTTTTTTTAAGATTTTATTTATTTATTCATCACACACACACACACACACACACACACACACACACACACACACAGACAGAGGCAGAACACAGGCAGAGGGAGAAGCAAGCTCTATGCAGGGAGCCCAATGTGGGACTCGATCCCCGGACTCCAGGATCACGCCCTCGGCCGAAGGCAAGCGCTAAATCACTGAGCCACCCAGGAATCCCGGGAGTCAGCCTTTCTTTGTGTTTAAATGTCTGTATTCCACTGTCATTTACTGAAATGACCATTCACATGGAACTGGGCAAAAAGTTTTGTAGAATGTTAAATAATTGCAGAGATAAGAACAATATTTGTCAAATTTCTTTTGTTTCTTTTAGCTGAATATAATGAGCACTTTAATATTTACAGGAAAAAATAAATGATAAACAATTGCTAAGTAAATAGAAACTGTGCTTAAGTTCTCTCTGAAACATTAAGTACACAAACTGACAGGTTTATTCAGTTCCCCAAAATGTCAGTTTATGAAAGTATCTGTATTTTCTGAGTTTGCTCTCACCATTGTTCTCATTATTAAAAATGCGAATGCTTCAACTTATCGTTTAAGATCTTCAGTAAAGAGATGCACTTGGGTAGCACAGTCCCTTTGGGCATCTGACTTCTAGTTTCGGCTCAGGTTATGATCTCAGGGTTGTGAGATCAAGCCCCATTTTGGGCTCTGCACTAAGCATGGAGTTTGCTTAAGATTCTGTCTCCCTCTGCCCCTCCTCATTGTGCTCTCTCTCTCTCTCTGTCTCTCTCTCTCAAATAAATAAATAAATATTTAAATATATATATAATAAAATATTGGGTAAGGAGAGAAAGAGTCCTATTTGGGAATAGGAGAGAAACATGTTTACTAATAAGAAATAAGATTTTTTTTTTTTTGGTCTCATTTGCAGTTGGGTATAGCCCTGGCAGTAAATTCTGACCAGTTATTTGAAATTTCCAGGATGTGTCTTCAGAGACAAAAAGTGTACCCTTTTCATTCCTTATTCCTTTGTGCTTACTGACATGTATAATGGTTGGAGTTAAAAATGCCACCTGGACCAGAAGGTAGAAGGCATGTATTAATGGTGGTGAAGCACAGAGTGTGAATGACTGATAACTCTTGAATTCTTATGTTTGGACTTCACTTATATGTGATAGAAATAAGTTTCTATCTCTCTCTCTTTTTTAGGCTTTTTGTTGTTGTTGTTGGTTACATTCAAAACTATTTCTGTCTGATGCAAAGTTTTTCACCTTTCATTCTATTTTTCAAATCTTATCTTATTTTCTATTACTAAAGTCCAGCCAGATTAGATGTTCATTGTTCCTTTAGTAAGCATTATGCCTTTTCAGGTTTGACCTTTTGTTCAGTCTACTCTTTCTGCATGATACAAGATATTCCCTGCTCTGTTTGGAGTTCTCTCTCAAGTACATTTCAGCTTTCTTATATCACAGTGGAGTGATCTTTCTCTAAATTCTTATAATATTCAATGGAATTTTCCATAAATATATTAGGTAATAGGCTACTTGCCATAAATATACAGTGAGCACCCGTTATATGTCAGGCATTAGGATAGAGATGATTGAGGTAGGAGGAGGATAGATACTGTGTTTCTGCCCACAAAATTTTCATAATTTAGTGAAAGGAAGATATTTTTACAAGTAATACTAAGAAATGAACACAACATAATGAAAAACACATTGTAGAATTACAAATGAAAAAGTGACTAATTCTTTTGAGGATGGAATGGGAAGGAAGCCCCAAATGATTTCTCCAAGCAGATGATATTTAGGCTGACCTCAAAAGATCAATATGCATTTATGTAGGAGGTAATATAGAGGAAACTGTATGAGAAAGGTGAAAAACAGCTCTGCATCTTGAGAGAGCTGTGGATATCCAGCTGGATGCAAGTGTTAATTTTGTGATGAAGAGAGTTGGAGAAATAAATGCTGTTCTTCATTAGAAAAGAAAGAACTGAAAATGCATGTAAACATGGAACAAAAGAACAAGCGCTTACCATTTGTATACTTTTGTGGGGTTTTTTCATAAAAAGGAAATATCTGAAGAAGCGAGGAGAAATAGATTAAATGGGAGTAATTGATATGGACAGACTGAAGGACATGGATCTAACACATTGACCAATGTGGCAACACATAAAACTGAAAGAGTTGAAAATGGTCCCTGTAAAAGAGATTTTGAATGAATTGTAAGGAAGAAGAAAGACTGCTTTGGCTAGCCTCTGAGGTTTTTTGGTAAATTTGGAGATATACTATGTTTCTAAGAGAAAGTTGCCATAAGATTGTGGACTTGGAAATTAAGATAAAGATTGAGAACAGCAGCTGTGGAGATTTGGAAAGAGAAGAAATGGAATGGAGAGGGACAGAGGGAGCTAGCTAGTGTGAGTATATATTTAAAGTGGAATGCCAAAGTATCTATGCCTGGGTTAAGAAGGAGACCAAGAACTGCCCAGTGGACCAAGGAAATAAATAGTGGTGAAGAAACTAGAAATTTCCTTACAACAGATGTAGTGGGAGTATTTTACTTCCTTGTTTTCCTTCATGGTACATAACACAATGCTTTCTCTTAATTGAGGTGTCATAAATGCTTATTGCATTAATATGCTGTCATACCTGTTAAATTATTGTATTTTTCTTATATTTTCATTTAAACTTTGTGAGCTCTTAGGGGAAAAAAGGAAAGAAGTTCTTCTGTAGAAAAGCTATTGGTTGTAAAAAAAAAAAAAAAAAAAGAAAAAGAAAAAGAAAAAGAAAAAGGAAAAAAGAAAGAAAAGCTATTGGTTATGGTGGCCCAGGACAAATTTATCTCTGTTTGTGGGTGTTCAGTAAAACCTCATGGGCTAAATTTAGTCAAAGTAACCTTGACTGTAGCTTTCTAATAGTGTTGATAGGGTTGGTTATATCTCTTTTTTAGCTGTTTTTATATAAATAAAGAGAATATATATTTTTCACTTATTTTGTGAACAAAGATGAGCTATACAGAGGAAAACACAGATACAGTGAAGCAAAGTCTACGTTGAGCGTTAGGTAAACAGCCCAGAGGCTCAAAGATTTGTCACAATATGCGAGGCTTCTCTGAGATCACAGTATTGCTTCTTATTAGAAAAGATCTAGCATTTATAGAAAGTGCCATTTAAAGGACTGTAGCTCAGAGGGGAAAAAAAGCAATATTCCGGTAGGCTGCCTTTTGAAGCAATAAACACCTTTTATGTCATTTAATAATGGCTTGGATAGGTTTGAAGAACTATGTGTCAAGTATTCTGAAAACAAGGAATATAAGTTTGGTAAACTCTTTCAATAATTTGAATCTTAAATCGTATAGGCCGATTAAATTTAATCTTAAATTTGTATAGGCCACGGTGTCTTAAAGCAGCTTATTTGGTTCATTTAAGCTTGTGGGTACAGTAGGGATAAAATTCCCATGCCTATTGTTGTTTCATTTATAGCTGATACGGAAGATTAATATACACTACTGTTTTCTCTTTTCTGTGGCCTATAACAAACCGATATATGGTTTTATGGAGAAAAAACACTTATGTTTTCCATGTTAATAATAGAAAAAACAAGCCATTTCTAAATAAAACAGATCATAACCCCCATTGAGCTCTAGGGCAAAGACTGGTAAATTTTGTTTGGGTCACAAATGATTGAACAGTATAGTGTTTAGAGTATAAGATTTAATTATCAATCTATAAAGCATGGTCCAATAGAATTTTCTTTTCAAATCCTTGGATTTTTTGTTTGTTTTACATGTTTGACGAATTTGAGGAATTATTTCTGCTAAACTGCTCCCAGATTGGAAATTGAAAATTATATTTACTTAACTTATCTTCCAATGAGTTTAGGTTGCTCTATAATAGATAAACTATCTCCTCCCTCCCTATCTCTGCCTGCCTTTCATTTTCTTCATATTTCTTTACACATTTTTGAAATAATATTATTCATGATATAAGTTACCTAACTGAGATATCTTAAGTATATCAATCAAGCCTCATGCAATGGTAATGTCATACGTCAATCATTTCATAGGCTATATTCAGTATTATTAACATATTCTGCATTCAAATAATCAAACTAATTCTATTTGAAAATATTCAGGCTGGTCCTTATATTCAGACTGCAGCTAAAAGTCTAGCTGCATGAGATTGTTATTAGTTTCCAGGTTAACTGCTGTCACCAGGAATGCTGAGATATTGCTTAGCCCATAATCTCATTGGATTGAGTTGAGCTCAAAAAAGAGAGAGAGACAAAAACAGCTTATAGTAGAAAATAAGTGGATTGAATTTTGTTCTGTTTGGGAGATTATAGATATATCTGGAATGGGCTTTTAACAAAATAGGGTAATGATTAATACTTTATCTCCTTTGTTATAACATTAATTAGAGATAATTCATTTAGTATTTGTGCGGACAGATTAAATAATTTCATATATAGGTCTTGACTTTGATTCTTTTTTTCTTTTTCTTTTTCTGGTTTTTTGTTTGTTTGTTTGTTTGTTTGTTTGTTTTCCTGGCAAACTAACATCCAATAACTAAAAGAGTAAGACTCTGGTCTAATGGCAACCAAGTTAAGAATAGATGAGTTATAATAAGTGAAACTTCCATATTGCTATCTCACTAATAAGAATAGGTGAATCTGATACTGTGAAGATAATAAAAGCAAGGTAGAGTATAAGTATTTATGTTTTTTTCAAATACAACTTATTAAAACATTTTGAAGTGTACTTCTGCATCTGTATGTATTTTCATGGGGCTAGGAAAGACTTTGAAAGGTTATCTGATATATTGTTATGGAGAATGTGGTCACATCTTAATTATCACATTGTGTCTTGGATAAGAATTCAGTGGGCTTTAGAATGAAATATCTTGGATTTGAATCTTAGTTCTGTTATTCATTAGTTGTGGGCCTGAATAATTATTTAATGTTTTTATATCTATCTTGCCATCTATGAATGGGACATGATTGTACAGAAATTGTAAAATAATCCATTTAATTTGGCTTCCAAAGTCCACTCAGTAAATAATAGCTATTGCTTTTGTTGGGGTTATATCTCTTGTGTAAATGCCTTAGTAAAATAGATTCCCTAACACCACTCTTTGTTACCTCAAGCTTAAATCATTTGTGTTGTTTAGTCTAAATTATTTCCACACAATGTAGGTCAATATTTTTCCTATGTCAAAATTAAAACATAAAAATTATATCTGCTTATTTTCTCATCTTTCTCTATAAAAGTTATCACTATTCCTAATGTTGTTTTACTATTCTACCTCTGAATATCTCATGAAACTTGACGGTGCAATTTTAATTTGTTTGCAGATTACTTAATTGAAATGTTTTGATCCTAAACAGCAGTAGAACAGAAAGAAAAACAGGGCTCCATATCCATACTTAATAGGCTAGGTGATTTAGAACACCTTTCCTATCAAGTGCAAAATATTGGGTAAAATAATTAGATATTTTTTTGAAATCACTGAGGTACTGAAAGAATGTCAGAAATTATAAGACAGTAATCTAAAAGAAAGCTACAACTAAGGGAAGAGGACCAATGGAGATTTGGTAAATCTAATGAAGCTGAGGTTGGCATGTGATTGCCTTTTAAGACAAAAATGAAAGGGATCAAAGCTTAAGGCCAGGAAAAGTCTATTAGGCAAGACTTTATCTATGAACCCAGAGCTCTAAAAGGCTATACTCTCAGGGCAAGAATAAAACAAAAGAAACCTGCCTCTTCCTCACAGAGAAGTAAAATAATATGCCATAGAAATTGTAACCACAAGCCTAGTAATTTACAAATATGCAGTCAAAATTAGTATTATCTGAATGTACTCAGATACACAATGTTCTCTGAATGTACTAAGAATTCTCAAACCAAAAATTCGGTTTAAAATGTTCCAAGACTCATGGTACTCCCAATTCTGTGGCAAAAACATGAATCATCTCTAGAGGAATATAGTTTGTCTTCAGTCTTAAATAATTTGCATGAATAAATTCTTGGGGAAGATGATAAAATCATAGGAGAAAAACAAACATACATGTGAACAAGGTACAATGAGTTTGAAATAAGTGAAATAAACAGAAACAAAAAGAGCAGAATCAGGCTAATAAATCTTCAAATTCTGAAACAATCAGACACAGATTATAAGCTAACAATAGTTGGTATATTTAAAGATATTTAAAAAAACAGGGTTGAAAATATTTATAGAAAAATAAAACTGTAAAACATGACCCGAAA
Source organism: Canis lupus familiaris (assembly GCF_011100685.1). Lineage (NCBI taxonomy): Eukaryota > Metazoa > Chordata > Mammalia > Carnivora > Canidae > Canis > Canis lupus. The sequence continues at coordinate 6,713,048 of NC_049229.1, forward strand.
ATACAACAGTAGGAATTTAAAACTGAATGTACACATTTAAGGGCAGATTAGACACAGGTGAAGAGAGAATTAGTGAATTGGAAGACAAATCAGAAGTAATTAAAAAGTACATAAATGCAAAGTTCTGAAAAAAATATGAGAAAGCATAAGAAACATGGAAGATAGAGTGAAAGTTAGTTATACAGAAAGAGAGGGCAGTGAAAATGTGGCAGTAAACAATATTTGATTACATATTGCCTGGAACTGTCCCAGGACTGATGAAAGTCACTGAAGAATAGATCTAGTCCATAGGATCTCAAGCAAGGGAAATAAAAAGAAGTTCACACCTAGATACATTGTTGTGAAACTACAAGAACAAAACAACTGGGTGGGGAGGAGGGGAATCACAAAGGTAATTAGCTTTAAAGGAGCAGCAGCTAATGTCTCAACAATAATGAAATCTAGAAGGCAGTGAAATAGTTTCTTCAATGTTCTGACAAAAAATAATTATAAATGTAGTTTTCTATATCCAGCAAAAGTATCTTAAAAGAAAGAAGGGGAAATAATCATCTCCTCCCATTCCAAAAGCAAAAATCAGCTGTTTTCTTCTCTAATTTATTTTATCTATATTTTTGATAGCTGCATATTTTTTAGCATGAAAGGATTTAAAGTGTACCTGATTTAGATTCTGTTATCACTCAAAGATATGGACATTTCTCTTTCATTATAGAAATTAATGGGATATAATCATAGCCATTATAAGCAGAATTCATTAATATTCTCCTAAAGGAAAATAGGATTCTAGAGCAGAATCCAGAAGATTTGATAATTTTCCTGACATCTCTGTATCCCCATGGAATGTTTCTGGTACTTCTGGTTGGTTTGATAAGCTATTTGTTTTTTTAAGAATTATGACAATGGAATAAAGTTGTATACTCATCCCTAGTATAGGCCAGTAAACTAAGTGCTTTTTCGTGATCATAGATCATCATCAGTAACTCATAACATGTTTGAGAGCAAGGATCAGAGTGTAAATAAATCAGAATGAACACATACTTGCCATTAAAAAAAATCTCTTTTAAAGTATTTATCCTGCTGACAGTAAAGAATCACTTATAATTCATTAGACCAAGGGACTATGTAGAAAAACCATCACCACATTATACTTTAGAAGACTGAACTCTTTCTGATGTTAAGCCCATATGACTTTGGATACACTTATCCTCAATTTTCACATTCAGCAATCCAAAATAGACTGTTGTAAGTAGAAAACGGTCTGTAGGACCTTCAGATTCTCTCAGATAGGTACTTTCAGTGCTTTACAAAGTATTAAATTCATCTTACAGAGTTAGAAAGTATATCAAATACAGTAATGAGGAAAGGGGGAAAATCTAAGAGTTTCAGAGATTTCCTCTGAGACTTGTAAAATATGCATTAGAAGAGAGTAATTTAAGCACCAAGAATTTTATTACCAACCCAAAAGTTATCCCGAGCCTTATATTTTAGCTGATTTACATTCATACTGTCTTCAGGGGACAATAATGAGTTCAGTCTTGCTTGTATCTGGGTCTAGGTTGCATGGTGCATGCAGGAAAAGTTGCTTAGTTAAAGTAATATAAGCAGAACACTACATTATTATTTTATAATTTGTTCTCTACTTCTAATGAAAAATAGCCAAATGTAATATTTTTATGAAGTTTTTCCCAAGCTGGTGTCTTCCTATTCATTTTTCTTAATCTTCAATTCTGGTTCATGTTTCTTCTAGTTTTTCATTACAATTATTTTTTCCCCATTTTTCATTTTCCCACATAACCAAAAGAAAACCTAATGGCAAACTTGTATCAATTCATTTTTTTCTGTATCTTTATCTACGTATCTATCTATCTATCTATCTATCTATCTATCTATCATCTATCAATCATCCATCTACCTTAAGGTTGCACCTATTAATATTATGCTTCAAGAAAAGATCATATCAAACATGTTAATTGATATTATATAGTGAAGGGTTTAAATTAGTTTCTTGGTGGTTGGATGATATGTATGTTATGTATTTTTTCATTTATTTCTGGGAAGAACATCAAGGGAAACAAGAAGGTCAATATTATACAAAGTAAAACAGCCTAAATTTTCCAAGCTCTTGTTCTCTCTATACTCAGTAGCATATATTCCATTCACATGCAAAACAAAAACAAAAACCAAAAACCAAAGCCCTGCAAAACTGGGTTTGTTTCCTTATAAAAATATAGACCATAAATACTGTCAGTGTTATACCGTGTCTCTAGTTTGCAGTTGTCAACTGTCTCTTTGACTCAGCCATTTTAGATTATTAGCTTAATTTTCCAGTCTCAGATCCCACAACAATGTTGTGATTCACACTGTGAAATGTCTCCAACTAATTTTACAACACCAACTAAAAGTTCTTTCAATATATTGTCTTGGGTTTCCATAACTATTTATGTAATATTATTCTAAGTATCTTGTGGGTTAGCCACGGAGTGGGTCTGAGAGAAACCATACAAATATTGACGGCATTGCAAAAGCCATATCTAAGTAAATATTGTTAACATAGGCTTTTCTTTTTGCTAGTATGTTTATAAGTTTTGGTTCAACAATTTTGAATTTCATCTAAGATGATTGGAAACAACACATAAAATCTATGGTCTTTAAAATTCGATTTGCCTAAAACCTGCATCTTTTGAGATACATCCTTCAATTTGATTTGCCAATTGATTTGCTAATGTTCTCAAAACCAACGTTGATGATTCTGGCTGCAAAATTCTCAAAAGAATATCAATAATAGTGTCATTATAATCCTGCAAAATTAGAAGAAATGATGTGCACAATGATTTAATGAAATCTCCCCTATAGCTGATGATCAACATTAAAATGTTAATGTTAGTTGCATGCTTGCTATATGCCAAATATCCTAGGAAGCTCTTTATATGTATTATCTCACTTAATATGAATCATCACAATAATACCATTAATATGTTCTTTGTACTAATAAGGAAAATACTATTTAAATATTGCATTGGCTACTTAGTGCTGGAGACTGAATTTGACTGATTTCAGAATTTATGTTCTTATACTGTATACTATTTTGTCTTTCAAGAGGCTGCTGAACATCCTGGAATGGTTTTGAATATTTGATCTGAATAGAACAATGTGGGATTTTAAGGTCATTTAATAGCAAGTTGAACTGTTATTTCTCAAGGTGTGTTCTCTTCTCTGAAATTATAAAATGCTCATCCCATCTTGAGTCATGACATCTTTGATTGGTTCCTGAGCAGTTGTCAGCATCTTTGCCACATGGTTGGAGGCCAGATTCCAGTTTGTCACCATATAATGTATTCCCCCTATCTTGTTGGGAGCATAGAGCAGGTGCTTGGAAATCTTGCTGTCATCCATTCTCCACACATGACTGGTCCATGTTCAGCTGAATTATGGTGAATATCACTTGAGAACTGCCATAGTGGCTGCACTCCAAGACCTGGCTATAATCTTGCCTATAGTTTGATATTCAGCAGAGCACATAGGTGAAATTGTTAAAACCACTCAGATATGCTTGTATCATCATTATGTCTTATCATCTTATGGTAGCTGTATCAGTGTAGTTTGAAGGAGTTAAGCTTGACCTTGAGATTGGAACACATTTGAAACACCTATTTCATGGTTTGCTAGTAAACATTGTACTTTTTGCATATAATTTCTGATATTTTTAATTTGCTGGATTACAATTGGGAATTGAAATTGACAACAAAAGTTTATATAAACAGATTTCTGGAGACCAATTTCATTAATTCAGAGTATTTATATTAAACTTTTAAAGGATAAAATTTTGCCTTGATTTAGCAAATGTTAAAAACAAAAATTGAGATGTAAAAGTATTACAAATTAAACAAGTCCTTGTCACTTTGAAAAATAATTCCAATTAAAATTTCTTTAATAATACATATGAATACCTAATAAATAACTTGATTGAAATATATATTAGAATTTTCCTGTATCATATACCTAGTGTACATAGCAGATATCTACTCTGGGCTCTGGAAGCTTTATGGTAAGGTATAGATTTTTATATGCATAGCAAAACTCCAGGTGTTGGTGGACTTTGAATATATTTTAGAGGCAAATGTACTTTGAGACGAAATACATTATTTGAAGAAATCATACTTAAGTTATATAAGAGGGAAGCTTTTTTTGTTTCTAGAGCTCAGGTTTGAATTTTCTTCTGTTCATTTATTTCCCAGCAGGTGTCTCTATATAGCAGCTTTACTCAGAAAGAACAAGATGACAAGAACTAATTGTATAAAAATAATAATAAAAATGAAGCAACTAGAGAAGTGAACTGGTTATGGAGTATATCTATGTTGACAGTATAGAGTCAAAGTACTTTAAAGATATGTGTTATCTATAAGTAGTTAGAATATTTTTGTTTGTTTCCTGATTTTATTTGTGTAAGTGGCTTTCTCAAAAAAAAAAAAAAAAAAAAAAAAGCCTAGAAAGAGCCTTTGAAGCCATTTATACTATTTATAGCCTAAATGTAAACACAAACCTTTTCTACTAGGATATTAATTTACATTTTGAGATCTTGATCTGATAACTTCTTCATCATTGTGGATAAAACATATAAGAAATAAGGCTAAAATCCTTGCTATGATTCTAAACAGTGATTTAAAATTAGTAGTGAGCAGTAAAGAGATTAAAAGGTGGAAAGAAAATGTAAAATAATATTATACAAAGAAGTAATTTATCCAGTTTTTCTTGATCAGTGGATTACAAAAGTCATTTTGTTCTATTTAGAATGAGATGTAAAAGAACATTTTTAGTGTTTTATTGTCAATATGTAAGCTTTTTAACTAAACAAAATTTGTGCTTTGATGGATCTCAGTTGAATTTCTACCCCAATTTAGGTATAATCAAGAATTTTAACTTTACTAAAAAGAATTAAGCACTATCCTGCCTTTTTATTGTAATAGCAGATTTAATGCATCAAAATTCTGAAATGAATAGTGAAATCAATAAATCCTTAAACTTTTAGTGTTAATGAAATAGTTTTTAAGTTAAAATTAAATTTTAGCATGTAGAGTTTCTTTTTCCCAGGAAATAAAAATTTACCTAGTTTAAAAATGTTTGAAAGCTATAAATATACAACATGTAATGTTAAAAACATGAATATAAAAGAGTATTAATTTTATATAAAGGTTAAGCTGGCTAAAATTCTTGACTGGCTTATATCGGGGACAACATTTATGTGCTATATTTTTATACTGTACTATAACTTACTATTTATTGGCATTTTCAGTACATAGTTAGAAATTTTATTTTATTTTTAAAGATTTTATTTATTTATTTATTCATGAGAGACACAGAGAGAGAGAGGCAGAGACACAGGCAGAGAGAGAAGCAGGCTCCATGCAGGAAGCCTGATGTGGGACTCAATCCCAGGACTCTGGGAGCATGACCTGAGCTAAAAGCAGGCACTCAACCACTGAGCTACTTAGGCATCCCCATAATTAGAAATTTTAATACATCAGAACCCAGTATGCAACAAAAATATGTAAGTATTTTGGACAATTAGAACTTCTGGGATAGCAACAAAAATATATAAGTATTTTGGACAATTAGAACTTACGGGATAATTATACTCCATCAGATCCCAATTTTCCTTTCAATCTGATGCTACTATTTCTTTTATCTTCAGTCATTTAAGAAATACATAGGTTGAGTTGTAAGGCCACTGAAGCGATTTTATAGGCTGCCTCCGTACTTTCTGAAAGAAATGAACTTTTCTGAATCATTCTACTTGGATAATCTACTTAGACAGTTTCTTTAGAAATTATCAGATAATATCTTCTGGTTTGAGATGATGGATTAAAAATCCACTTGCTGCTCTTTTCTCTTAGAACCTTTTTTGAATGATGAAAAACATAATTACAAAAGCAAATTAGTAAGGAGAAACAAGGAAAGGAATAGTGAGAAGACTGGAAAATTTGAGAGTTCCCAGAAAAAAAAAAAGGGATACTGAATAGTTTTTTTTTTTTTTTTTTTTTTTTAGAAATCAGAATAGATAAGCTATGTCCCAAGAATAAACATGATTTTGTCCAAGGGAACCAAGGAGAGGCTCTAAATTCTAAGTCAACAAATTGAAAGGAGTGAGTCATAAGACCACAAAAATGGAGTCCATGAGAAAAAAAAGGAGTCATTTATCTTGTTCATTGCTGTAACTCCAACATTTAGAATTGTGTTTGACACATAAATCATTTAATACTTCTTGCAAAATTTTACTTCTGAAAGGGTAAAGAGAACCATATTTCTTTTATGGCTCTTTTATTTTCATAGTAGCTAATCAAGATGCAGAGTAGTATTACTTCAACTGTTTGCATTCTCAGGCTCCATTTATCCCTCTGGGAATCTTCCCAAGATAAAGGACCAGTGGTGTGCTGGAGTTGGCTTCTATAGCCTCTTGAGAACCAATTGTTAATTTTCTAGAAATTTTGTAAGAAAATTTTTATATGAAGCCAGTAACTAATTTTGTAATATAAACTACACTTAAGTAAGTTATATTAAAAAGAGGCAATAAATACTCAAAATTCATGACTTCCTAATTATTTTGCTACATTTTACTATTATTTATGCTTTTGAAATTATTTACATCTATCTACTTGGTAGAAAAACTATATAATGGTGTAGCACCAGGCACTTCTTCCCAATTCTGTGTTCAGTGCTAGAAATTGACTATGGTAAGAACATTAACACCACAGAATGGAACAAATGTTTCAAATAAGGGCTTTTATCCTCCCTGGGATACCTAATTTTTAAGTATTTACTATTATATAACTGTGCAAAATCCACTATTTAAAAAAAATTTGAGATTTGTTTCTCAACCTTTGATCAGAGGATAAACACAATTGCTATTTTAAAAAAATTTATTTTGACAAGTTTTGTACTTACAATAGAGAGACTGATAAATAAGCCATATGCCCTCTTTATCTCAGTTCACCAATTGTTAATACTTTGTCCCAGTTGCTCTAATTTGCTCTTTCTACATAGGCATTTCACAAATCCTCCCTCTCCCAATCCCTGCTGAACCATATACAAATAAGTTACTGACATATGATGGACAATCTCTTTACATAACCACCCAAATCAAGAAATTTAGCCTGTTTCATAGCCAAGAAATAATAACCTTGGTGTAATAACCATATTCTACCTACTGAAATGATGTCCAAAATGTCTTTTGTAGCTTTGATATAGAACCATTCAAAGGCCACCTACTACATCTGGGAATTATGTCTCTTTGGTCTCCTTTAATCTAGATCAGAATCCCTACTTTCTTATGTTTCTGTATTTGGTTTTTTATAATATTAATCTTTTTAAAGAGCCTAGTCTGGTTGTCATGTTGAATTTCCCAATCTGAATTGTTTGGTTGTTTTCTCATGATTAGTCAATATGATCTATTTTACATTGCATTGTATTAGGAGGCATATGAGTTTGTCCTACCACATGTTAAGTTTAATTGCTTAGTTAAGGTGCTAAACACAATGCTGTCCTTTGTAAAGGTGAATTTTCCCCTAAATGAATAAATAATATGTGGAGGAATATTTTGAGGTTATATAAATCTGTTGTTTCCCCTGACTTTTAACCCAGTAGTTTTAACATCTATTATTGGTCTTTATCTAAATCAGTATCATTATTGTGAATACCGATACAAATAATATCAAATCTTATTTAATGGTTCAGAATTCTTAAAATTATTGGGCAGCCCGGGAGACTCAGTGGTTTAGCGCCACTTTCAGCCCAGGGCCTGATCCTAGAGACCCAGGATCGAGTCCCACATCAGGCTCCCTGCATGGAACCTGCTTTTCCCTCTGCCTGTGTCTCTGCCTCTCTCTCTTTCTGTGTCTCTCATGAATAAATAAATAAAATCTTAAAAAAATAATAAAATTATTTGACAAATAAAGCACATAACATAATTATAATCATAACAATGAAGAATGAAAATTTTATAAATCATAACAATGTAAAACTAATAATACAAATAAACAATAAGTTCTAATTATTTCATTTTTCATAGCAAGGAGTCATTTAAATCAAAGATTGCTTTCAAGATTATTTTAAGGACATTATCTAAATCATATATGCAAATTCTAAAGCAAGTATTGTCAATAGCAGCACTATTGATTCTTTGAGAAAGGATGGTTCTTTGTGGTGAAGGGCTGTTCTATGTAGGATGTTTAACAGTATCCCATCTCTACCTATTAGACGCCAATAGGAACTCCCAATTGTTGCAACCAAAAATATTTCTGGACATGCCAAATGTTCCCTGGGGAACAAAATTGCCTTGTTCAGAACCGCTGCGTTTTATGATATAAATATATATACCAATATATACCCCAAAAGGGAGGGATGAGAGGCAGAATGTATTGTAACTGCATTGTGTCATTCATTGTAGCACAACATCCTTATATAACTGCCCAATTATGAAAAATTAAGAAATAGAGTTATATCATTCAAATTGATAATAAAGAAAATTATTAAAATATAAAATTTCCCATTTTGCTTCTGCAAAGAGGACAGATGAGAGAGGAGTACATTTCCTTGTATGTTAAGTTTTTACTGTTTAGAATTTTTCTTCACGGGGATCCCTGGGTGGCGCAGCGGTTTAGCGCCTGCCTTTGGCCCAGGGCTCGATCCTGGATACCCGGGATCGAATCCTACCTCGGGCTCCCGGTGCATGGAGCCTGCTTCTCCCTCTGCCTGTGTCTCTGCCTCTCTCTCTCTCACTGTGTGCCTATCATAAATAAATAAAAAATTAAAAAAAAAAAGAATTTTTCTTCACATGAGTATCATGACTTTAGTGAGTTAAAACTAGAATGGGTGTGAATATACAAATAAATGAATACATTTCAGGGAAAATAGTTCCTAAGCAAACTGCAAGGAAGTTAATTCTGTCTCTCTTTCCCTTCTTACACACATTTTCCTAATTATAGTGATACTTACTCTTGTTTTCTCTCCCAGCCTGGAGCCCTTTAGTTCCACAATACCCTTTTAAAATATCTGGTGCTAAGAAAACATTATTTACTCTAAGCTAGAGTCTTTTTATCATGCAGTACCCTCACTCCTTTTTACTCTATTGCATTGGGGTAGGAATATTGAGGACTGATGGGAAAGGAGGGAAGGGATCTTGTTCTCCTTTTGGATTTGTCCCTAAGTATTTGATTTTTCAAACTTCAATAAATCACTTACATTTTTAGTTACCTGAGAGCTTGTCTTTAAAATAAATGCAATTGTTTAGATGACTCAATTCTCTAGCAGCTCTAAAATTTCAAATTTCTTGGAACTCCTGAATCAACATTCTCTTTACACCTACCATGTATTATTATATTTGAATGAATGACAGAAATACTATTTTTGCAGAAAATACATCCAGAAGGATAATAATTGTAGTGCTTTAAGTTTAAATTTTGGAGGGTTAACCCATTAAAATAGCATTTATATATGTACTGATACATATATTTATGTATTGAAAAGCATTAAATAATGGCTACTTAGATACATTTATTGCATTTGAATGAGGAGATTAGTATACTTTACTTTTCAAAAAATAGACCCAGTTTATAATTCTTTTTCTTCTACGTTAAATCTTATTTCTGACAAGTGACTGGCTCTGTTGGCTTAACTTGAGACATAAAAATTACATAGAACATTTTTCTGGCAGTTATCTAAAAAGATGAAAATTTTTCTCTCAGGTAGGCACTTGGGCTTTTTCATGACACTACATGAATGACAAATAAGCACATTAATACAATACTCAAAGTCAATAGTCATTGGGGAGATGCAAATTGAAACCAGGAGATACCTTTATACACTCGTTAGGACTGCTAAAATGATACTAAGGGCTTGCAAAGATACAGAGCAACTAGAACTCTCATACATTGCTGATGGGAATAAAAATGATATAGCCATTTTAGAGAAACAGTTTGGAAGATTCTTATAAAGTTAAACATAAGCTTATCATATGACTCCGTAATTTTACTCCCAGATATTTATCAGAGAAATGAAAACTTCTGATCACACATAAAAACCTGTGTGCAAGTATTTATAATGGTCTAATTTATTACTGTTAAATATAGGGAAAACCTAGGTGTTCTCAACTGGTGAATAGATTGTGATATATCTGCACAATGGAATATTACTAGCAATAAAAAGAAACAAACTAATGATACAACAACATGGATGAATCTCAAATGCATATACTAAATGGCAGAAACTAAATAGAAAAAGTAATATACAGTATGATTTTATCTATATGGCATTCTGGAAAAGTTTGCCATGAGCTAAGGTTGTAGGAAGGGTTGACTATAAAGAGCAGCAAGAGGAATTTTTTTAGGGTGAAGACATTGTTTTGTATCTTAATTGTGGTCATGGTTTTATGACTGTAAGCATTTACAAAATTTATAGGACTGTACATCAAAAAAAGCAAAATTTATTTCATGTAAATTTAAAAAGTGACTAAAATAGTAATAGTGACAAAACAACAATAAAAGTCTAAATGAGAAATTATGCAAAAAACTGAGTGACCCAAAGAAAGGAAGTAACTTGAGATGCCTGAGTGGTTCAATTCGTTGAATGTCCGTCTCTTAATTTTGGCTGATGTCATGATCTCAGAGTCCTGAAATTGAGCTCTGCATCTGGCTCCAGGCTCAGTGGGAAGTCTGCTGGAGATTCTCTCTCCTCCTCTCCCTCTGCACCTCTCCCCACTTGTATGGGTGCTTTCTGTCTCTCTCTCAAATAAATAAATAAATCTTAAAAAAAATAAAACATCTATAAGATGAAAGAATAAAAAGATATAGTTTTTGCATAATTTGGGCAAGAGCAATATTATATAGTTTGCACATCCTAAGAAGCTAAGCAATTAGCCTCAGGATTGTCCAAGAAAGGCCTGCACATATTTGAGAAATTAGTTTAGGATAACAGTCAATCCCCACATTTAAATGAAATATTGTAAGGAGTTGGTTGTATATCACCGGTTTAGACATAAGAATAGGTGGCAGTATGGGATCACCTAATCAGGTTTTTTCCCATTTCTTTATTTACTTATGAAATTAAAAAGGTGGACTAAGAAATGTTGAGTTTGAGTTTTGTGTAAGTCTGCAAATCTAAGTTTGCTTGTTTGTGAACATATGGTGTCATGTGAACGTTGTTTTTTCATGACCTATCTCTATCAGTTTAATTCTGAAAAAAATTGTAGGAGCAGACTGATGTTTTGACTCCTTAGTTTATCAATATCATTCCAAGGTGGGAGACCTGACAGTTTATTCTCTGGAAGTCCTGGTTAATAAATAAGGATTGTAGTGATCTCGAAAAAATTGTTCTAACTTTCAATATTACTTTTTGCCAAGGATAAGGTTTCCCAGGTATAGGAGTTAGAGCAAGGGGTTGTTAACACAATTATTATCGCTTAGCTGAATATGGAAACTGATGCATTTTAGGATTTTTTTATATCTTCTAAGATCTAACGAACCAATCGGCAATCAAGAACATCGAGCACTAATATTAGAATATGGCTTGCAAGTCCATCTTAGTTATTCATTTCCTCGTCTTTTTATCCTTTCTTTATTCAGAAGTATTTATGTGATGTCTTTGGTGTAACTGGCCCTGTTCTGACTCTTGTTCCTTGTCTGAGACTTTTACTTGCAACTGGGGTCTTTGGAAATACATGCCAACACTCCTGCCATCTACTTATACTATTGATGCGACACTTTTGACAAGGCTCTATCTGTTCTTAAAAAATAATAATTTTTTAAAGATTTTATTTATTTATTCATGAGAGACACAGAGAGAGAGAGAGAGAGAGAGAGAGAGAGAGAGAGAGAGAGAGAGAGGCAGAGACACAGGCAGAGGGAGAAGCAGGCTCCATGCAGGGAGCCCCATGCGGGACTCGATCCTGGGTCTCCAGGATCACACCCTGGGCTGAAGGTGGCGCTAAACCGCTGAGCCACCCAGGGCTGCCCAAAAAATAATAATTTTGTAACAGAGAGAAATAGCATGAACTATTTTGCAGAATACTTAGGTCAGTCTTTTTCTTTTTCTTTCTCTTTCTTTCTTTCTTTCTTTCTTTCTTTCTTTCTTTCTTTCTTTCATTCATTTATTTATTTATTTATTTATTTATTTATAGAGATGCAGAGAGAGAGAGAGAGAGGCAGAGACACAGGCAGAGGGAGAAGCAGGCTCCATGCAGGGAGCCCGACGACGTGGGACTAGATCCAGGATCTCCAGGATCACGCCCTGGGCTGTAGGCGGCGCTAAACCGTTGCGCCGGTCAGTCTTTTTCTATATAAAAAAAGTAAAATGGTAACTTAAGGGATGGGACCGAAGAGGTTCCTCCAAAGAAAAAAAAAAAAAAGATGCTGAACTAAGTAAGATGTTTGAAAGAAGAACTCTCACCATCAGAGATATGGAAAGTGTAGGGATATTATCTGAATATGGATTGGTATTTATTTAGTGTAGAGAGTAAAGGAGACAGTTCTTTAAAAATAATTTGTCCCTGTCTTGCGGTGTCTCAAAACTTCAAGCTTAATAGAAAAAAATCGAAAGTAGGCTTGTCCAAGAATAGGGAGTTGTCTCTTATTTTGGCGATATTCTAAGACTAACATCCAAAGGTCCCATGATACCTTTATTAAATAAAAGACAAGAAAAAGTCAATGAACAATGGCTCAAGTATAATTCTTTATATCTCTATATAAGAACTAAAAAGACATGAGAGAGTTTACTAGAACACAGACAAAATTTCTTATGGCATTGAATGTAAATTTGGAGTAAAAAGGTTAAATTTATTTATTTTTTTTTTAATTTATTTTTTATTGGTGTTCAATTTACTAACATACAGAATAACCCCCCGTGCCCGTCACCCATTCACTCCCACCCCCTGCCCTCCTCCCCTTCCACCACCCCCTAGTTCGTTTCCCAGAGTTAGCAGTCTTTACGTTCTGTCTCCCTTTCTGATATTTCCCACTCATTTCTTCTCCCTTCCCTTATATTCCCTTTCACTATTATTTATATTCCCCAAATGAATGAGAACATATAATGTTTGTCCTTCACCAACTGACTTACTTCACTCAGCATAATACCCTCCAGTTCCATCCACGTTGAAGCAAATGGTGGGTATTTGTCATTTCTAAAAGCTGAGTAATATTCCATTGTATACATAAACCACATCTTCTTTATCCATTCATCTTTCGATGGACACCGAGGCTCCTTCCACAGTTTGGCTATCGTGGCCATTGCTGCTATAAACATCGGGGTGCAGGTGTCCCGGCGTTTCATTGCATCTAAATCTTTGGGGTAAATCCCCAGCAGTGCAATTGCTGGGTCGTAGGGCAGGTCTATTTTTAAGTCTTTGAGGAACCTCCACACAGTTTTCCAGAGTGGCTGCACCAGTTCACAGTCCCACCAACAGTGTAAGAGGGTTCCCTTTTCTCCGCATCCTCTCCAACATTTGTTGTTTCCTGCCTTGTTAATTTTCCCCATTCTCACTGGTGTGAGGTGGTATCTCATTGTGGTTTTGATTTGTATTTCCCTGATGGCAAGTGATGCGGAGCATTTTCTCATATGCATGTTGGCCATGTCTATGTCTTCCTCTGTGAGATTTCTGTTCATGTCTTTTGCCCATTTCATGATTGGATTGTTTGTTTCTTTGGTGTTGAGTTTAATAAGTTCTTTATAGATCTTGGAAACTAGCCCTTTATCTGATATGTCATTTGCAAATATCTTCTCCCATTCTGTAGGTTGTCTTTGAGTTTTGTTGACTGTACCCTAAAAAGGCTAAATTTAAAAAAATATTTGATCTCTTAAGAAAATCTATTAAAATTTTAATAAAATAATCAAAGAAAAAGGAAAAAAAAAAAAAAAACAAAGGGAATGATATTCATGGCATCCACTCAGTGAAGGAACCAAAAGAATGACTCACATTTTATGAGATCAATATTTCTCTTATTTAAAAAAAGTAAAATAAAAATTAATTGGTAGACAAGAACTCAAAACAAAAATAATATTCAAGAAAGAAATAACATTCAAGAATACTTTTAATAGGATTTTAATTGTTGAAATTACATAGAGAAATTAAAAAACTTTAGGCTTTAAATAGCATGAGCAGCATGTACACATTGTTATAACCACTATGCATAATGTAAGCTAAGGTATTCTTCTCTCAATGTTATTGACCTCATTCCATAATATTAGCAATCATTACAATAGCAAGCATTTATGCAGTATTTAAAATGTATTTGCTCTTTCTATGAACAGCATGACTAATATTCAAATAGCAAAGCCACTTTGGCAATATGTGGTTAAGTTTATATTTCTTAACTAAAGATCATAGGCTTTGGAACATTAATGAATGATAAATTGTATCTCATATCCTCATAGATGGTTAATAAGCACATATACAGATTAAATAAAAATGAATAGTATCAAAATATTTGTCAAGTACATTTATATGAAAAGGGGTTTATATATAAATGCCCTCGAAAGCTAGGCATTGATCTTAATTTTGCTTCCCATTTCATTTTCTCCTTTCCTTGCCTTTTTCTGCACTAAACTATTCTTTTATTTGCTGTAAAGCTAAGAAAACATATGCATCAGCATATCCTGTAACCAGTGGATCCTAAGAGTTAATTTATTGGCATATTTCATGCAAAATTAATAAGAATGGAAGAGAAATAACAGGCTGAGTGTATTAAATTTTCCCGTTAGAAAATACTACCTGATATTTTGTGTAGGCCTAGTCATATATCTCTTTGGTAGAGAGCAGGGCATAAAAGGGCATGTTTATAGCTATTAAATATTTATGCTCAAAAAAGAGAAAGTTCATATGACCACTGTTAGAAATTTTGGAATTTGGAAGTTTAAAAAAAACAACTAGAAACTTTAAGAAGTAACAGTTATTGTTTATGGTTTCATTCTCCCAGGAGATAAATTAGATGTAATATGGATTTGTGAAAAGAGGATTGAAACAGGAATCAGCAGGCCTAGCTAGAAGCTCTAAACCCTTCAGCAAATTACAGCTAAGTCTTTAGTCAATGTACTTTACTTTTCTAAGCCTCAGTTTTCTTCCCTTTTATTTGGGGAACAACTATATCTACTCTGAGTTTCTAAAGTTGTTACTATGAATAAGGATAATATAAATGAAAACATTTTTTATATTCTAAAAGTAGTACAATATATTCAGAGTAAGCCAAATGATGAAGCTGATGGCACAGTTTGGCTAAGACAGTATAGACTTCATGGTTCAGGCTACAGCATTTGAGATGACTATTCAGAGAAACTAGGGGCAATGTAATTAATGGGGTATATATCATTCCTGTGGTCAAGGAGGGAAGCCAAAAGTCAAGGCCACAGAAGACATAGGAAACATCATTTCCAAAGTGTGGGACAAAGCTGTTAACAGGAAATAATTTATAGAGTCAAGAGCCAAAAGAAACAGGAAAAAGACAAGAAATCTATTACCTATGGGGATAGATGGTTGTGCGGGAGACTGTTGACAATTGGAGGCCAAAAAGGCACTTTGTTGTGCTTATTTTATGACCCTGAGCTTGGAGTCTGATGAATTAAAGGGGCAATACTGTGCTGGGTGACATTTAAGAGAGAATACCTCTAGGCAATAACTTTCATATTAACCCTCATAAGGTCGATGCCATTCTCTCTTTTACAGCATGAACAAGAAATATTATTAGAGGGAGATGAAAGGATATACCAATTTTTCCATAGTTGATGGTTGCAGCAATATGGCCTATGGAAACTGTGTTTTTTGTTTTCAGACTTTTGGGAAAGGTATGGTCTACAGAGTTATCCATAAAGTTGAATTTATGTATATCCCACAATTGTTAATTTAAAGCTCATTCTTCAATGTTATAAGTCAATTAACTTTGTCTTGTAATGCTCTTGTTATAGTGAACTACAAAATCAGTAAAAAAGCCAAACTCCTCTTTTCAGATCCAATAACCATAAACAAAGTAGTAAAGTAGTACATAGAAAAGTTTTGTATTTTTATGCAATGGAAAACCATGTTCACAGTAATAGCTCTTACACATTAAAATTATTGCCAATCACATGAAATAAAAATAAAATAAAATAATAAAATAAAATAAAATAAAATAAAATAAAATAAAATAAAATAAAATAAAATAAAATAAACAATAAGTAAGGGGGAGCCTTGGTGGCTCAGCCCTTGGCTCAGGTCATGATCCCAGGGTCCAGGGATGGAGTCCCGCATCAAGCTCCTGGTAGGAAGCCTGTCTCTCCTTCTGCCTGTTTCTGCCTCTCTCTGTGTGTCTCTCATGAATAAATAAATAAAATCTTAAAAAAAAACCATTAAGTGAGTTAAAGAATTATACTCTATACTAGGTCCTAAAGGACATGTGAAGGTCAAGGCAACAGTTGGTGCTCTCATAACAAAAAAACATCTAAGTGTTAGTTCAAGCTAGGAAAAACAAACAAAGCATAAGATTATGCTGATCAATTACCTCATAAATGATACTAAGAAAATTGTCAGAGGTAGATAAAATCAAGTAAAATATATTTTTAATCCAGTTTTTAATACTTGAGTTTTTGAAAACTAGTAACATATGCAAAACCAGTATGTTTTCAGAAGTCATTCATGAACATCTATTGCTCTTTACACTGATTTATTGAGTAGTTTATTGTTCAATTTATCATATTTTTTGTTAACGAGGACATCTTGTCTATTCCACATTAACTGAATATGATATGCCAGTGTAAAAATGGGAAGAAAAATGAATTTGCACTGTTTTGGCTGTCAATTTTAATATTTTTCTGTAATTTTGATAAAAATGAATAAACAAATTTGCAGACTAGGTTTGCTCAGTTTGAGTGCTGGCCATGTTTCACTGGTGGTTTTATAATATCAGGGTTTGAAAGATCATCCAGACATGCTTTAAACTAGGTTTTAACATAACATAGCCATCAAATACAATACCTATTTTATGGAAGTTTTATTTATGACATCTTTACCCTAAGTATAATTATATCTGCACCTTTATCCTTCAGTACTGAAGAATGAATTAATTACCTTTATAAAAAAAGTCGAAGTTTTAAAAAACTAACATTTCCAAAAAAGCATAAACAAAACTCACAGGAGGAAAGCACACTTTATTTTTTTTTTGAAGAACCATTGTTGTTGCCTGATTTGTCCTTATCTTAACCCTAGTATTGTTTCTTTTTTTGATGACCATGTGAAATAATGAATATTTTCATAATTCTTGACCATTTGAATATGCTGATGCTAGTGAAAATTATCATATATTTTAGATATATAGAGAGGACTTTCAATCATATTCTCATCAACTCTTCTTCTTTCTCTAAAAGTGTTGAAAATACTTCCTGAAATTTAACCACACATATGCTTCCTTTTAATTCCAAGAAAAAGCAGAAAAAGTTGTTATCCTCAAAATATATACTTAATGAACTCTATGGAATTAACTTCTTTCTCTTCCCCTCCTCTTTGTATTAATAAAACAAAAAAAATAGATATTCATTCTTATTTTTAAACAGATTCATTTAAAAATTTTATTATTAGGTTAACATACAGTAAAGGGGCTTTTTGTGTGAATATGATTTCATTTATCTAGAATAACTATGATTGCTTTGTCCTATGCTGTATGTAGAACTTTATGAGAAACTTGTGAACTGTTTCTCAAAGAACTCACACCATTCCTATGAGCATTTTATGAAAGTTCCAATCCTCCCCATTCTCCTCATCCTCATCAACATTTGATATTGTTGGTATTTTTTATTTTAGCTCTTCTTGCCAATGTATAGATTTAATATGCGATACTTTTGAGTGGATGTTTTGATGTAAAACATCTTTTCCTGTGCTCATTTTTCACCAGCTCATCATCTTTAGTGACGTTTGTTCAAGTCTTTGCCCATTTTACAATTGGGTTGTTTTATTATGTTGTAGAGAGTTTTGATTATGTCATAGACAATTCTTAATATATGTATGTATGTAATGTCTGTATAATACATTGTAGATATTTTTTTGGTCCTATATGTGCATTGCAAATATAGTCTCCTGGTCAGTAGGTTTGTCTTTTTAATTTTCTTAATAATGCCTTATATGAAACAAAAGTTTTTAATTTTGGTGAATTCCAAAGTATCGGGTTTTTTTCTTTTATGGAATATGTTTGTGTGTCATGTCTAAGAGCTTTTTACTCAGCTGCAGATAATGAAGATTTTTCTCCTATGTTGTCTTCTAAAAGGCTTGTAGCATTCATTTTATTTTTAGATTAACAATCCAATTTAAACTACTTCTTGTAAATGGAGAGAGTGTTAGATTGAGGTTCATTTTTTTTTTTTTGCATATGGTTGTTCAGTTTTCCAACATCATTTATTGACAAAACTCTCAATTCTCCATTGAATTGCTTTTGCACCTTTGTCAGAAATCAACTGATCATATTTGTTAGCTCTAGTTCTTGACTCTTTTTGTTCCATTGAATTGTGTGTCTATTTTTTGTCAATGTCTTGATTACTGTAGCATTATTTTAAGTCCTAAAATTAGTTAGTGGCATTCTTCTCACCTCATTCTTCTTTTCCAAAAATGTTTTATTCTTTTTTTAAAGATTTTATGATTAATTTGAGAGGGAGAGAGAGAGCACAAGCAGGATGGAGAGGAGTGAGAAGGAGAAACAGGCTCTCCACTGAACTGGGAGCCCAATGTGGGATTCAATCCCAGGCCCTAGGATCACAAACTGAGTCAAAGGCAGACGCTCAACCAACTGAGCCACCCAGGCACCCCAATGTTTTGTTATTTTATTTCTAGTGTATTTTCAAAGAAGGTTTAGAATTAGCTTTACAGAGGAATTTCCCTGAGTTTCTGATATACCTTTTTTTAAACTTCTAGATTTCAGGGTTGTACAATAGATGAATTGACTATAGGAACAAATGGGTTAAAAACACATTACACAATTTAAATGAAGAGACAGGGAGCTTGAATTCTTACTAATAAGAAAGTTAAGTCATATTAATAAACCTAATAATGATAATATGTCAAA
This sequence comes from Canis lupus familiaris, assembly GCF_011100685.1. NCBI lineage: Eukaryota > Metazoa > Chordata > Mammalia > Carnivora > Canidae > Canis > Canis lupus. The sequence continues at coordinate 6,732,103 of NC_049229.1, forward strand.
GCGATTTTTAAAAACTGCACTTATCCTCTGAGATGCATTACAGAATAGCTTCCAGAAACATGAAAGATTTGTTTAAAAAAGGAAAATTATGAAATGTTTGTACATTAGAATAAAAACAAACCTCCGTTAATAACAGAACAAAATGTACATTCTAAAAAATGTTTGAAAGTACTATGATTCCATAGAGAGCTTATGTGTATGAGAAGAGAAGAGGGAGTATGAAAGGGAAGGGCTTCCAGAAAATTGGCTGAAGGAAAAGTACTAGCCATTGAATTTGCCAAATCAAATAGACATCTGATGTCCAAGAATCAATTTGGGGAACATTGTTCCCATTACTCCACTGAAGCCCTTTAGTAACTAGCAGAAGGATATAATATCTCTCTCCATCGCCCCCTGTAGACTTTTAAACGGAACAACAGGCACTTTCTTTCAGAAAGATTATTAAAGGAAGAAAAGGGTATTTAAGACAATAAAAAAGATACTCTGTTAGGAGCAGAGGAAGATGACAGAGTAGGACGACCCTGAGTTTACCCTGTCCCACTTTTACAACTAGATCTCTGCATCCAAGTCAGTAAACCAGATAGTGATCTGAAGACTGACAGAACAAACTACACAACTACATATAGAGAAGAGGCTGTATCTGAAAGTTTAGAAGTCAGAAAAGCAGAGAGAGGCTGCCTGCAGGAAGGAGGGAGCTGTGCATGTGGAGATGGCCAAGAAATCAGCCCTAAGGGGTTCACATTGGGGAACAATCCCCATCGTTTTTTGGCTTTGAAAAACAGAGGGGCTGAAGCTTGTGAGTTTGCATAACAAGTGAGACTTGGAGTCTGGAACTTTAAAAGTCAGCTGACTCAGCACTGAGGGAACTGGGAAGGAGAGTGATATGATAGCTAAGTGGTCCAGTACAAATTTTGTTAACACCACTGTCCAGCTCCAAGTTTCCCAGTGGGCATACCCCTCAAAGCTGGCCTGTCTTGGTCCCACTAACACTACAGAGAGCAAGCACAGCCATCGATAGGCAGAGTCAGTGCATATGACTGCAGTGAAAGGAAATGTGTGTCAGACACAACAGCAGGACATAAGTAGCACACATAGGATACTCCCCTGAAGTGCCAAGTTCTAATGAGCAGGGGACACTGCAATGGGGCACTCCAGGACCTCTTCTTAATAAAGTCACTACTTTCAAGAACAGAAGACACAACTACTTTCACACAACTAGACACACAAAAACTAAGGGCATTCACGATCACTAAACCAGTCTTGCAAGAAATATTAAAGGAAACTCTTTGAATGGAAAAGAGAGGCTAAAGGTGACAGTGTTGAGGTAGGAAACACAAATGCAGTAAAAATTAATAGTTCTGTGTAAAAATCATAAGAAAGGATATAAAATGTAATAACATATACCTAAAATGTGGGGAAGAAAGGACAGAAGAATAGGGTGGAACTTAAATGACCTTCAACTTAATATATACTTTTTTATGCAGAAGAGGTTATATATAAACCTAATGGTAAACATGTATCAAAAACCACTAATAAATATGGAAAAAATAGAGAAAAAAAATCCAGTTATGTCACTTAAGAAAATCAGTAAAAAGTGAAAGAAAGACAAGAAACGATCAAGGAAAATCTTTAGAAATAATCACAAATGAGTTAATAAAATGGCAATAAATACATACCTAACATAATTATGTTGACTATAAATGTACTAAATATTCCAATAAAAAGACATAGAATGACTGAATAAAAAAATAGAAAAACCCCAAGAAACAAAAAACACACCACCAACAACAAACAAAACCGATCTATATGCAGCCTACCAGAGACCCATATTAGACCGAACGTGACCTGCAGATTGAAAGAGAGGATGAAGGCAGGGCACCTGGGGGCTCAGTCACTTAAGCATCTGACTCTTGATCTCAGCTTAGATCTTGATCTCAGGGTCCTGAGTTTGTATCTCATAAAAGAAAGAGGGTGGAGAAACATCTATCATGCACAAAGGTGTCAAAAGATAGCCACAGTAGCAATACTTATATGGTACAAAATAGATTTTATTTAATTTGTTTTTTAGGATTTTATTTATTTATTCATGAGAGACACACAGAGAGAGGCAAAGACATAGGCAGAGAGAGAAACAGGCTCCCTGCAGGGAGCCCAATGTAGGACTCAAATACTGGACCCTGGGATAATGCCTTGAGCTGAAGGCAGATGCTCAACCACTGAACCATCCAGGGGTCCCAAACAAAATAGATTTTAAAGCAAAAACTGTAATGAGAGACAAAGAAGGACACTATATAATCATTAAGTGCACAACACAAGAAGTTTTAACAATTATAAATATTTATGCACCCAATATCAGAGCACCCAAATACATATAACGATAACAAGCATAAAGGAACGAATCAATTATAATACAATAATAATAGGGGACTTTAATACCCCACTTACATCAATGGACAGATAATCTATCAAACAAGGAAACAATGGCTTTGAGTGACACACTAGACCAGATGGATGTAAAGGGTATATTCAGAAAATTCCCTTCTAAAACAAGAGAATACACATTCTTTTCAAGTGCACTTGGAACATTCCCCAAAACAGATCACATATTGTCCACAAAACAAACCTTACCAAATTAAGGGAGGTTGAAATGTAGATTTTCGGGCCATGCTATGGTACTAGAAGTGAATTACAAGAAAAAAATATGGTAGGACCACAAATGTATGGAAGTGAAATAACATGCTATTAAACAATGATTAGGTCAACCAGGAAATAAAAGAAATAAAGTACATGGAAACAAATGAAAATGAAAACACAAATATAACATATTTATATAACATTAACTATAAAACATATAAATATAACATTAAGTATAAACACTTTATAAGTACTTTATATATTTTGGATACTAACCCAAAAAATGAATAATCCAATTAATATGAACAGAATACATGAACAGATATTTCTCCAAAAAAGACAGAGAGTAGCCAACAGACACATGAAAAGATGCTCAATATCACTCATCATCAGGGAAATACAATTCAAAACTACAATGAGCTATTATCTCACACCTGTCAGAATGGCTAAAATCAACAGCACAAGAAACAACAGGTGTTGGCATGGATGTGGAGAAAAAGGAACCCTCTTTCACTTTTGGTGGGAATACAAACTAGTGCAGCTATGGAAAACAGCATGGAGGTTCTTCAAAAAATTGAAAATAGAACTATCCAATAATCCAGTAATCACACTACTTGGGATTTACTCAAAGAATACATGAGCACTAATTCAAGGAGAGAGACATGCACACCTATGTTTTTTGCAGCATTATTTACCATAACCAAGATAAAGAAGCAGGCCAAGTTGCCATCAATAGATGAATCGATAAAGAAGAAGCCCTATAGATATACAGTGGAATATTACTCTGCCATAAAAAATAATGAAATCTTGCCATTTGCAATGACATGGATGGAGCTAGACAGTATAATACTAAGTGAAATAAGTCAAGGGCAAAAGACAAATACTATAGATTTAATTCATGTGTGCAATTTAAGAAAGAAACAAGCAAAGGGAAAAAAATAAGACAGAAGCAAATCAAGAAACACAGTCTTACAGAGAATAAGCTAATGGTCATCAGAGGAGAGGTGAATGGCGGGGGATGGGTTAAACAGGTCATGGGATTAGGGAGTGCACTTATCATGATGAGGACAGGGTGATGTACATAAGTGTTTAATCACTAAATTGTACACCTGAAACTAATATAACATTGTATGTTAACTAACTTTAACTTTATTAAAAGTAAAAAGAGTCAATAAAAAATAAAAATGGCCAAATTACTTCATATTTTCCATGTTGTTTCATCTTTTAATTGTCATTCCGCTCCATGTGGTGGTTTGCTATATAGACTAGCACGTCTAGAGCAGAATATTTTGAAGAAAGAGAACCAAATGCATATTCTCTGGAGAACCAAAAGTAGCAAAAGGAAAGTAAGCTCTTAGGTTCTATAAATTTTCAAGTACAGTGAACCCATTTTGTTTTCTGTCCTAATATATCACATCTTCACGCAAATTATAAAAGTCAGTGTAGGTATAGTTTTTTGATTGATTTTTTTTTCCATATCATGTAGGAGACACACAGTATTCCCCCCAAATTAGTACCATTATACGTGTATAAAAATGCTCAGACAACATGAAATTTCATCCTTGTTTTTCTAACCTTCTTCTCCTTTATTTTGTAAAGATTAATTTTAAAGGAAGAACACATACATTATATTGCTAGATGCCTGTCTATCAATAGTGCAATTTTTTTTATGAAACACATAGCAAATATCAACACAGCGAACTCTGAATTGTTACCTGGCACACTTCCACCAAAAAGGATTTCTGCCTCCTTTTCAAGACTGATTCGTCTCTAGTTCACAAACAATCTGGCATTGAAATATTTGAGGCATCTACTCCTTAAGGTCACTGGAAAGGCAAAGAATGAGATCACACCATATAAAAGAAAATTGTGGCATCTTCTCAGCAAATAAAAAGTTCAGTCTCAATTTTGTAGTGAAGTATGAAGTACAGTCTCTGAAGAGAAAGCCAGTTTGGTTTGTTATAGTAGGATTTGTAACTGTGGAAGTGGCTAAGTTTTTCCACTCTGTGGAAGATACTATGAAATATTTACTGTGAAGAAGCTGGAATAATACCAACCCATAGCTATAAAAACGAAAGAGGGGAGGCTTATTTTGAGAAATTTTATACTTTTCTTTTATAAGAACTGCTCCATTATTCTTAATACAGACAAAGGTTGAGTCAAGTTTGTGATGCAGTAAATGAAAAGTTAACAGTTCAGCTCATCACTTCAAGCGAATCCATATAGATTCACTGCGTTCGTTTCTCTCCCTGTTCTCCCTTGCCCTGCACTTCTTCATTTTGATTAGCTCATTCTCTTAACTGGTGAAGCAAGTATTTGTCCTTCAAGTCCAATAAGTTCTAACTGTCATTAATCACAAGTTTCTTTGGTAAGTGTTTAAAAAGTCTAATCAGAGAAGAAGGGCACTAAAGAGAAAATATATGGCACTTTCCAGTAAAAAAATCCAATAAAGGATCAATGAATGATGATAGCTGAGTTTTGAAGTCTAGATAATATAGAATCCACAATCAAACTATATGTCTCATAAATGTATTTTCAAATATGTTTGTGCATTTCAAAAATCAGTTATATCCCCTGTCATGTATAATGAATAGTGCAAATCAATTAATTCTGTATTGTATCCTGTCCCCTTTGGTGTAAATTGCACACCACCTTTAATGATAGTAAAAGTTGTATGAGGAACAGGAAATAGGCAATAGTTTTGGAGATCAAATATCAGATTCCAAGAAATAAAGTGACAGACAAATTAATAGTATGTTGTTTTCCGTATCTTCACACACAGATTATTATTGACTAATTGGGATTCTATTAATGCCTAAATCCTAGAAACTGAAAATTAGGTTCTAAGGGAGTCACAGTGTAATTGGAAGCATGGATTATTAGAGTTAAGGAGACTACTTGAGCTGGAACCTCTGTCTAATATATGAATCCTTTCAATAACAGCCAGGAGGAGGATGTTGAAGAGATAGAACATGCATCAGAATATCTAAATATCTTTTAATATTTCCTGAAGGCGTATCTCTATCTACTTAAGACAACCTATGTCAGCTGCTTTTTTTTTTTTCCATTTCATTTCAACCATCATTTATGGAGCTCTATTTCATATCAGGTGATTATCAAGCTATGTTGATACAAAGAAGAATGAAACTGCTTTTATGGAATCTTAATTGTTGTGAAGAAAGGAGTAAAAAGAGAGAGGAATATAAAGCAAATTTTTTATAATAATCAAAATGTCAATGCTTTGTTGTAGGATGTTGTGAAAAATAGATGAGTTCTACTTAAACTAATAAGGGAGAAATGTTGCAATTTCTGGAGTAGGTGACAAGTGAGTTAGGCTTAAAAGACAAGGTGTTGATTACAAGAAGAAAGGATGACTTGAGGGAAGAGTTTGTACAAGTGATGGAATCGTGGATTACCATAATCTGTTCAGTGCTTTTAAGGCAATTGTTGCTTAAGTGCAAAGCACACAAGAGGAAATGAAATGAGAGAATCATGTGGGGCAAGGCTATGCAGATTGTTGTATATATGTATAAAAATTTAGATTCTTAGATAAACAGGAGACTTCGGAGGTTTTTAGAGAGATGGATGGCATCAGCTATATGCCGTAGATAAATCAGTCTATTGGTAGTGTGGGGGATGGGTTTGAGAGGCCTAGAATACAAAATGGATTTGATTGTTTTAGCCTAAAGAGGATGAAGGACTGAGTGAGCAGAAATAAAAGTGGTGTTCCAGATTCAGTAAGTAATTAATAGGTAAACTTGTCCAGCAGAACATAGATCAGGGATATAGGTTAGGAATAAGGCTGAGAACTACTAAAAATAATTATAACAGTAAAGCCCAGGGTTTTCTGACTAGGTGTCTGGATTGTTGGTAGAACTATAAATTGACATGTGGAATTTTGGAGAGAAAGCAGATTTAGAAGGAATATGAGTTCCATTTTAAGGAATATTGACTTTAAAAGACCCCTGAGATACCAAAGTGAGAGGTCCAAAAGTTAGGTATATATAAATGTTCAGTGTTCTCAGGAGAGATCATGGCTAATCATATTACTCTTGAAATAATAAGAGCATGGATAGTCATTAAAAATCAAATTTCAATATTGAAATATATGTGTAGGGGCAGCCCGGGTGGCTCAGCGGTTTAGCGTCACCTTCAGCCTCAGGTGTGATCCCGGAGACCCAGAATCGAGGCCCACGTCGGGCTCCCTGCACGGAGCCTGCTTCTCCCTCTGCCTGTGTTTCTGCCTCTCGTGCTCTCTCTCTCTCTCTGTGTCTCTCATTAATAAATAAATAAATAAATAAATAAATAAATAAATAAATAAATAAAATCTTTAAAAAAGAGGGAAAAATATGTGTAGGATATTTAGAAAGAAATTACCCTACAAAATATTATAAAATTGCATATTATAAAATTGCAATGGAAGTATTATATCTGTGGCCCCTAAATCAATAGAAAGAACAATTGGTTAGATAGAGAACTACCTAATGCATAAATACATAACAACACAGAGAAATTTAGTTCAAAAAGGAAAAAAAAAAAAAACAACAACCAAATATGCCAAGTCAGTTTGCCTCTGTTAGAAACCTAGCTTCATGATTTCCCCATTGTGTGATATGAATCAATAGATTCAAACTATCCTTCAGTTTCATCATCAGTTAAATAATAATAATGCTTACTTTGTAGGGGTCCTATAAAGATTAGATGAGGCAATAGACATAAAGCAGATGTTCTTAACCATCAGGCCCATGGATAAATTTTAAGGGCCTGGAATTTAATTGGAAAAATTAAATTTTCATTTTGTTCAATCTGTAACTAAAATGTACTGTTTCCTCTGATCATGAATCTAGGCAATAAATTGCAATAGTATTAGAAGGAGCTGTGACATCATCATTAGGTATCACAGATTTAAAAAAAATTTTTTTTTAAAGATATATTTATTTTAGAGAGAGAGAACATTCTTGTGCATCAAGTGGGGGTGGGGAGAGGGAGACAGAGAAAGAGAAGTAGACTCCCAGCTGAGCCTGACATGTCATGTGGGGCTCAATCTCAGGACCTTGAAATCATGATCTGTGGTGAAATTAAGAGTCAAGTGGCTAATTGACTGAGCCACACAGGCACCTTGATATCACAGATTTTTTCATACCACATTACAACTCTTACAAGTATTTCAAAATCTTGTTTACATCTATCATTAGACAAAAAAATTATTTTTTAGACCCATCATCAGGCCATATGTTATTGAGTGTTTTGTTAAATATCAGGCAACTCTGTATCTATTAGTAATCCATTCACCAAGTAATGAAATCAGATGACCCAGTCATCTACATTGTTTTACAGTTTTCTGACTACAATTGTTTGCTGATCAACACAGAAAGGAGCTGAGTCACTTTTACTGTTGTTTCAAGTTTTCAAAATTGCACAATTCAAATAAAATTTTTTGACTCTTATAAGAGGTAAATATAGGCATTCATATAAGCCTTAATATCAACTTGTACTTTTATTTTTGGATTTGTGATCCCTTTTCATTCTAGCACCTGCTGATTTGATTTTTTCCCTTTTAAGCTTGGTTTAATATTCAGTATTCATTTGTCATTGTTGCTTTATTTTATGCTGAATTTCCAAGTATTTGTAGTGGAAGGGGTTGCAATAACAACTTAATGTGAGGTATTGTTGGATCTAGAAGACCTTTCCTCTTTTTATAAAACATACAAATTCTTGGGCAGTTTGGGTGGCTCAGCAGTTTAGCGCCACCTTCAGCCCAGGACCTGATCCTGGAGACTTGGGATCAAGTCCCACATCCGCCTCCCTGCATGGAGCCTGCTTCTCCCCCTGCCTGTGCCTGTGCCTCTCTCTCTCTCTCTCTCTCTCTCTGTATGTGTGTCTCTCATGAATAAATACAATCTTAAAAAAAAAACATACAAATTCTTTACTGAGTCTTAGGTTTTGTGGATTTTCATCCAGTTAACACATTTTTTAAAATGTACAACTTAAAAAAAAATAAAATAAAATAAAATGTACAACTTATGAGTCCCTTACTTTCCTTTAGTCTGTTTGTTTTGAAATATATTTTCCTTTTCATTGCCTGCCTTCCTTTGGTCATGAAGTACTAAGCATTATGTGCTATTTAACCCCTTTGTTCAGAAAAAGATAAATTCACAGGCGATATCAACTTGGAATTAAGGTATATTTCATTATTTTTGTGTATCTGTCCTCTATAGGAAACTGAAACTTCTAGAACTGTTATTCTTAATTTTATAAATCTAATGGTAATCAAAAGGAAGTATTTGCCTAGAAGGCTTTTAATGAGTCTGATTCTCTACATCACAAACCTAGACTCTGGAATATTCATATGCCTGGTAAACTTAACAGGTACCCACTTATCCCTACCAATGACATAGATCCTGACAAAGCAAGATTTCAGTTTTCTGAGCTACCTTGAATTTTATGCCCTGTGGAAACAGACTGTTCTTGTGAGGATGTTCTGAGTCATCCCTAATCCATGGATCATGAGAAGATATTTTTTCTTGTTCTTTTAAGCATTTTTTTCCTGAAAAATTATGCTTTCTTGTTTCTGCCCTCCTCTGCTGTTTTCATCTAAAAATTTCCAATCTGTGAATTATATCTTGAGAATATCGTAAATATGTAAATAGGTTTATAGACTATCTCAGCATTCTCCATTGTCAGGAATAAAATACCACTGACAGATTTAGCACCCCACATAGGCAAAAGCATCCTTTAGTACCAAGGAAGGATTTTACCATCTGGCACCCTGCTCGGTTGTGGAACACAAAAGGTCTTCCAAAGTACTTATTATAATTCATACACCATGAGACGCTGACTGATGTTTAATTCCCTTTTTAATAAGCGATCTACTCACAATTGTGTCTTTCTTCAGACCTGGATCTCCTAACTTAGGATATAAACTTCTTAACAAGTACCATCACATATTTTTTCTCAATTCCGAAAAGATAATAGAATAGACATCTTGAGCCAATTAAAGGGACATTGTGAGTAGAACTGAAAGAAATGTCTAAAATGGATGGAGATTGTGCCAGAATGTTAAGAACCACAAAAGAAAAAAGGTAAAGAGGAAAAAGGTCACTGAACAAATATTTTAATAATGCTTTATTTGAAATTCCATCAGTTACACATTATTACCTTTACTATGCTGCAGAAACTCAGGAGGGATAATGTGAACAGTATTGTTGATAATACAACCAACCTCAGCACCTCCAGGGTGCACATCGGCTACCAAGCCCTTTGCCATGTATTGCCTAATTTTCTGACTTTAAAACATTGCTTTTCCTCAACAGAAGGAGACTGTGTGCAGAATCAAACTGAAGTGAACATAAAGAAGGCTTCTTATTGTCAGTTCAGTGTAGTGAACTTCTTAATCAGAATATTAACAGTTACTCAGTGACTGTACTCCCAGGAACTCTATTGAGTTTTTTACACATTTTTACTCATTTCTTCCTCACAGCTCAACTCTGAGGTAGATACCATTAATTTCTCTATTTTATAGAAGAAAAAAAAAAGAAAACATATAGAGTTGCAATAACTAGACCAATATGATTCATGTAGTGACATAGATTCATGTACTGTGGGATAGTTATTCAGTCTCCACCTCTCTTCATCTAAAAATTAAGATACATAGAACATGCACATGGAATGGTTTTGAAATCTGAAGAGCTTTGTCTTTATTCTAATCCAAGAACACTGTTTCCCATCTTAGTTGTTCACTGTGCTTGCTAATTGCTATGGGAAGCCACAGAAAAGCATAACTGAAAATCTGCTCATGCCTTGTTTGTCTCGTGTGACTTGACACAACCTACCCAGGATCCTTCAAAAACAGATGCTTTTATTACTTATCCCTGGGAGATCCAATTGCTTACTGTAATTCAGTGGGTGGACGGTGGGCAGGCATAGATATAGGGAAATACCTTCCCGTTTTTTAAATCGAAGTTTTATATCAATGCAGGCCTCCAGGTTTTAACCATAATTTGTTTTCAAAGTCTTTAACCCTGGGAAGTGCAGATAATTGTGCATAAAACTAGGTAGCATGATGTTCCTAATCAGAAACTTGTGTTCATATCAATTTGCAATCCTCTGAGGATCCCTGCCAAATCTTCTGTGTCATTCAGCTTCCATGGCTATTAGGTGTGAGTTAATGCCTTCACGGTTTTATGCTGTCAAACAGTTTTTTGTTTTTTTTTTTCATTGTTGTGCTCTGTACGTCTTTGGGAGCAAAGGGTAGAACCAACAACTAGGACATAAGACTGATCACGTAAAACCTTAATGACTGCAGGGAAAGGTGTGAAAATATCTGGAACACTGAATTTTGGTTTTAAACTGTATTTTTGATCATTTAAAAAAATCTGATGATCTCAAGATAAGAGAAAGGTAAAAGATACTGACCTTCAATGACAGAAAATCCTGACAACTCTCCTATTCATTAATATATCCAGAATCTGACCACTTCTTACCTTTCTACCTTTAATACTCTAGGATGGAACTCTTATTACCTCTGATTTGGAATACTGACCCAATCAAACCATCAGATTGAACCTGGTGAAGTGTAAATCTGACCCTGTCATTCCCCTCCTCGAAATTGTGATAGTGTCCCAAGTCAATCAGAAAAAGTGCCACTTTCCGGTATGACACAATAAAACTTACTCATCTAGCTTCACTATCAACTCTTCCTCCTCTCAGTCTTTGCTCCACTTAATCAGCCTCATGATTGTTTCTCAGATGTTTTGGTGTTCTCCCACCTCATTGATTTTTAAACTTGCTTGTCCCTCTGTCAGAAACACTGCAACTGCAGTAGAATGGACACTTACTCAACCTAGAACAGTGCCATCTCAGGGTAAGGGTGGCTCAATAGGTAACCAGTCCACTCTTGGTTTCAATTCAAGTCATGATTTCAAGGATAAAGGGATCAGACGCCGAGCTCAGTGGGGAATCTGCTTGAAGATTCTCTCCCTCTGCCCCTTCCCCCACTCCCACTCTCTCATAAATAAATAAATAAATAAATAAATAAATAAATAAATAAATCTTAGAACAGGGACATCTCTCCTTCACTTACCATACCTATATACTTTGAATATACATGTATATATACATAAATATTTGCACTCTCAACAAAATTTAAGTAGCTTGAGTTCATAGTTTTTAAATTAGTGACATTATATACCTATATTAAATATCATAGCACTATTTATTGTCCTCTTTATAAACAGTAAATTGGGTGAGAGGTAATTGGCATGTATAAATCTTTTCCATATTAAGTATACTACTAAATATATTCAAACACGTGTGAAAATATTTTGTGGGAAGAAATAGTCATTATTTTTACATTATAGGATTTATAGGAATTTTTCTCCTTACATTTTTTGTTTTAAAGGGTTATGTTATAATATACATACTTTGTTTATTTTTGTCACATTAACACCTTATCAATGGTCAATTTTACTTTTCTTAGAAAGTTAAATTGTACTAAAAGTTTATGTTAAAATAAATAGCACTTATGTATTATTCTTTGTCCCACCCTTAAGTTCCCCAGGGGTTCTGACTTTACCCTTTTAGCCTTGTTTTTGGTTAATTTTTCTCTACCGTACAAAATCATATGCATATAATGCTACTTCTTGATGCATCTATTTTAATTATTATTTATTGATTTCCTCTTATGGAAGATCAGGATTTCACTGTCTTTCATACCACCATTTCAAAATCCCACTCACATCCCTTAATATTTTTATTTCAGTCAAATTTTCTGGTTAAATTAATTGTGAGTCTTTATATGATGTGACAATATAAATATTATGCACTGCTAAGCAAAGTTGTATAAAATGTATATTTTGTCATTCATATATTTTCCTTGATTAGTATTTGCCTCATTTTCCACTTACTTAGTTTTATATGTACATATTTTATTCATTATCAATCTATCAACAGTATTATTTTCCAAAACTTCTATTCCACTAAAGATTTTATCATTTCCATTTTCTCCTGAAGGCCATCTTTCATTGTCTTGTGCCAGCCTGGGCTGTTTGCTTTCTAGAGATACTTGTCTTTGTGGACTTCATGGCTTTTGAAGATTTCCTTTTCTTCCTCTCTTCTGCTGAAATTTATTCCCTGTTTCTTGGTTCATTGTGATGGTGTAAGTCCATGGTTTTCTGGCTGTTGCTCTAGAGAATTTCTGTAATTCTTATCCCTTTGTATGGAGCCTTTTTTATTCTCAGATGGGTTTTTAAAACTTTTCTTTATCCTTAACATGAAAAATTTTAAGATGGTATTCATTAATGTAGATTTGTTTTGTTTTGTTTTGTTACACAAGACCCTCTGTCAGCTCTTTATATGTAGAGGTGCATATCTATCATTTATAGGAATTATTGTTATTATTTATTTGATAATTTTCTTCCACCTGTTTTTGTCTTGTTTTATTTCATTTCTCTTACTAATATAGTGGAAATCTTGAATAGCCTTTTGAATTTTTTTAAAAAATCTATTCTCTTTGATTTTAATACCTATCTTTTTGTTCTGATTTTTGGGACTTATCCATGACTTTATCTTTCATGCTATACTTTTTTAAAATCTCAGTGTTATATTTTTAATTTTCAGTGTACTTCATGCTGTCTAATTATACTTAATTTTAGTATTATTATTTTATAAATGTAATATTTATTTTTATTTTCTCTTACTATGGACCAACAAGATTCTATGTAAGCTGGCATCAGCGTATTTTATAGCTTATTTCTTTCATACTTCAAATCTTATTTTAAAAGCCACTTCCTCAATTCCCTTTATAACAATTCAAACTTGAAATTTATAATTACTTATACCTTTTTAAATGTATTTATTATCCATCTTTTCTAGAATTTTTGATGGTAAAACTATCTTCTTTTAGTTCTGAATATCCTTGGTCATGTATAATGCTTGGCACATGATCAGGTATTGGTTAGTATTGATGAGAAGGAAATTAATGTGATGCAGAGTAGAAGAGGTCATATTTGGGCAAGTCATAACTATATAAAATAAATGTTATATTAGTCTAAATTAGATGTATTCTATTAATGGATGTAGGAAAACCTATGCTGGTAAGATCTTATAATGAATCTGAAATTGTAAAAAGAAGAAGAAAGAAGAAGAAGAAGAAGAAGAAGAAGAAGAAGAAGAAGAAGAAGAAGAAGGAGGAGGAGGAGGAGGAGGAGGAGGAGGAGGAGGGGAAGAAGAAGGTCAGAGTAATTAGATTCTTACAACTCAAGAACAATGTGAAGCAAGAACACAACTGGTGTTTGATCAAGTGAGGCTGAGGGCTCAGTTGAGACAAAACTAAAGTGACCTGGGCAGGTCTAATTCAGAGTTTGTCTGTCTGTAAACCCCAACCTTATGACCATGATATTAGGATGAAAATCCTTCTTTCAAATGAAGTAAATTGTAGTAAAATGTCGAGTGCCAAGAGATCATAATAGCTTCACCTTGGAATAACCTTTTGGGAAAAAAATGATGAGAGGTTTTGCACAGCATAAGGGAATGGCCTTGGTTATAAGTAAAATATATTGCCTTGAGCTTACAATCCAGGGTGCTTCCTGGACCTTTAGACTTGCCTTGACTCTTATAAATGCTCTTGTCATTAGTATAAGGAAACCATAGTACTTCACCTCCTCTTGATTCCACCTTTTTGTTTTTCATATAAGAAAACCCCTTGACTAGAGGACAGTACAACTCATTGAACTCATTCTTCTGATGATTTTGCGAAATAGCTTGATGTAAAGGCAGTTGTAGCAGCTTGCTGTTTTTGTAACTCCCTGCTTCCATCATGGATAGTAAACCCTGTGTAAGGAAGTAAAACCAGTAGAAGAGAGCTACTATCTGAAAGATAGGTAGAATGAATACAGAAAGGTATCACATTATGCATTTGTCCAGCAAGAAGTTGTGCAACCTTATGAAGGTCATTTCAGTTCTGGGTGATTAGCTCCCTGAGAAGTATACATTTGTGATGAAGGGCTTTTGTAGAGCAAGTGTTATGAAGACAATAAAGTCAAATGGATTGTTACTCAGACAAAATACCTGAAGGAGTCCAGAAATTAAACTGAAGGGGTGGCAAAAGGAGGTGGTAGCGTCATTCTATTTTGATTATCAGGATCTGAAACATAGTAAGAGGCTCAAGGACCATTTTTGATAATGAACAATTTCATTGTTCAATGTATACTAATGTTGGTGCCATTTTGACATGGGGGCAGCCTAGGTTCAAGGATATTCCATTCTAGGAAATTTTATTACAAAGAGAGTTCAGAGTGATGTGTAGGATTGGGAAATTATATGAAGGGAGGATATAAAGTTTCATTGCAACCTTCTGAAGGTATGAAGAACTGTAAGGAAGTTATAAGTAGAAAATCAATCCAGGATAGGTCTAACTCATTTATCAGAATTAAAGCAGCAAACAAATAATTACTTAGACACTTTGAAAAGAAGAATGATCACTTGTAGGGACCTTTTGAGGTTAAAGATGTTTCAAATGGAACTATTTACTTAGGAAATGATCTAAGTTTCATCTTTTCATAGGGCTACTGGCATACAGATCTGAAAAAAGTATTTGTACTGATGCAGCATTACTCTGTTCTTATTCATTCATTTTATTTTATTTTTATTTTTTTACACTAACAATACAAAGTTGATTTAATATTTATTTTTTTAATAATAAATTTATTTTTAATTGGTG
Source organism: Canis lupus familiaris (assembly GCF_011100685.1). NCBI lineage: Eukaryota > Metazoa > Chordata > Mammalia > Carnivora > Canidae > Canis > Canis lupus. The sequence goes on from NC_049229.1 coordinate 6,747,455, forward strand.
TTCAATTTACATCTTGGAGGCGTTGTTTAAATATTTAATGCTTCTCCATGTTTATTATGCAGCATACCAGAGACTGCGAGGTTTTTAAAGGAACTACAGTATCTTACACTCTAAGGGTTTGGATGTTCATGTTCATATCCAGGAACTCTTTCTTCTCCTCTGCAAACTCATTCTTTGTTTTATTATTATTCACTGGAATAGGGAAACAACTGTAAACCATAAGACATGAGTTCTTTCTTCTTGACAACCATTATTAACTCATTCTTTAGAAAAATGACCTAATAAAATTGTTTCCTCTAGCTTCTATTTAAAGGCCCATCTAGTTCCCAAAACTCTTAAAAACTATCTGAGCTTCTTCAAAGCCTACTTCCGTTTGAAGGCCAGTATTAGATGCAATATTCCTTAGCAAACCAGGTGAATGTTACATATTCAGTTGTGATGCTTTTCTCACTTTTAAGTACACAGTGTTTCATTTTATTCTTGGTTAGTTTTTAATGTGATCTTATTTACCTTTTACCCTACACTTCAAAAAAAAAAAAACTTACATAAATTATCAAAAAAAGAAAAGAAATTATCAGCCTTGGTAGGAATATAATTGAGTTTGAAATACCTATTTTAAGACTAAAATGTGAAAGATTGAAACCTCCTAAAATATATCATAAAAATTCCTCTTTTTGAAAAGATATGAGATTCTGTTTAATGGGCTCTACATTTCCAATTTCAAGAAAAAGCTATTTTTCCATTCAATTACAACTTTTTTTTAAGGTATGATACTTTCTGGGAAAAAGATGCCAAAATTCACGGATTTGAAAACATTTGGAAGAAAGTAGTACAAGATCACTGTCTAGTCTGCAACAATTTTAGCATTATCACGGAGCAGTCCACAGCCTGACATTGTGCTACTCATTTCCTTACTTGATTGTTCCTTCTCCTAGCATATCTGTTTTAGTAAAAGTCATCATACTTTCCCAGTCCTAGGATCTTACCTCAATCATTTGCCATTGTACTAAAGCTTAGAAGGTTTTACTCATGCATTTAATACTTTTAATTCCTAACTTTAAATTCTTCAATGTTTGTTTCTTCTTTAATGTTTCATTTTAGCCATTTGTATGACATTATTGAAAAACCTCAGGTGGTGATGAAAGATCAAGATTGAAATTGCACATCTGAAACTTATCAGCTGTTTGAACTTGGACAGGTTTCTCAATTTTGCTGAATTTCAGTTTCCTCATCTATAAAATAGAAAATCAATAACTATTGTATAATACTGTTGTAGTCAGCAAGTAAAAGAATGTATATAAAGGACTAAAGATACTACTGGCAGAATTAAGGCTAAGCAGCTTGATTTTTTTGTTGTTGATGATATGTGACATATTCTAAAACACTTAAAATTCTGTAAAATAGTTTTACTTAAAAAGAATACTTCTACTTTCAATTGGTTTGCTCATTGGAGGCAGCTTTTTTGAAGTTCTTTCAAAAATCTTGAATGGACATTTACTCAGAACAGCAGTAGAATTAACTGGTAGAAGAAAGAAATTACAAGGAAAATGAATGCTAGGTGATTATTATGTCAAAAATAAATAAAAATATATGAATATATGTACATACACTGGAAAGTAGAGAACACAACCCCAATGAAAGGACAAAGTGGCAAGTACTTGACACATCATGATTTAATTAGAAAACCTGGTTTTATACCTCTTTACTTTGGCAAATATAAGTCCATTTCACCCTGCATTATTAAGATGCTATTAGTAAACAGGAGAAACTCTATGGAGTAGGGACGTGTATATGTGCATAACAGATTGAAGGAAATAATGATGACAGAAACAGCTTCTGCCTTCTATCTACTGCCACAGAGACATCTTAATAGAGGTGAAAGAAATACTTTTCTTTTTTAAAGCCATTTTAGGAAATGGTTATAGACCTCCAGGGCAGAGCAGGGAGGCAGATCAGGAAATATTTATGCAGAGGAGAGATGCCTATAAAAACTGTAGAACATTGATCATAAGGGATTGCAAAATTATGCTGACACTGATTCAAATTGGAGCAGGACAATGGCCACCAACAGTGTGTGTTTTTAAAGCAGCACAGGCCAGTGGCTGATAAAGCAACTGTTGGAGCAGAAAAACAGTCTTTGTCTTAAGAGTCTGATCATATAACCATGCAAACTTCACTTTTAAATAGTAATGAGAGTTTTAAGGATCCTTAGGAGTCATAACCTGATTTCCCTTGCTTAAGTCACTGTCTGATAGTAAGTCAGCATAGAGATGCTTATTCACTCTTAGAGGCCAGGACACTGAAGCAGTATGGTGCTAAGTGTCCTCCAGGGGATAAAAATCTGCATGCACTTCCCTGAGTGTAAAATATTACTACCCACAAAGACTAAAATATAATAATCCTGTTGAACATGTGTATGTATTTTCTTTGACTCAGCTTTACAGTAACAAGGTCAGACAGGCAAAACTATGAAATTCAACTTCAATAACTCTACCTCATCCTCAGTTGAACACCTGATTTTCTGAGGACAGTAGCTCTATGTTGCTTTCTTCCTTGTTATCCAAACAAACTTGGAGCTAGCTGTTACATATAATGGGAACTGATAAAAGAAACCAATTCACATTAAGGATTTAATGACATAACGGTTTAATTTGTCCCTTCTTTCCAGGTGGGAAATTGCAGGCATCTGGGCTAAGCTCCCAGGAAAGTGTTTTTGAAGGTAGCCCTGAATCACGCTGCACAAACATCCACCTAGAATCTTGTCAGGTGGTTGCAAACTTGAGTTGCTGTTGATGCTCAACATCCTATTAAGACTGATAGGGAGATACTTTACAGGAGGAGAAATCTAATTTGAATTTGATTGCATGTCCTTAAAGGAAAGGAAAGTTCAACACAAGTGAAAAACAACATTGAGGGGCTCCTCCTCCCATGTGTACTTGTAATATATTTACCAAACTTATCTATATAATCAAACAAAAGTTGGTTTAATATTGTGACCCGAATCACAGTTTCTTATTCTATCATTTAATTGGAAAAAAAGAAAATAGGAAAACTCTTGGTAAAGTTAATGTGGTTTTATTAATCAAGAGAAGTGCCTTCAAGTCAGGTAAATATTACAGTAACTCTAAAGTATACATTCTTGAACACACTTTCTTTCTTGGCCCTTGTATCTTTATACTAAAATCTACTTATATGTTTCTGTGTAGTTTAGAACCCTTACTAGACATGAAAACAGTAAGTCTCAGTTTCCTTAAGTAGGAAGCAACTCTTGAGAGGCATGCATTACCCCAAAAAGCCACAATCTGAGCAAATATAAAAGTATTTAACATGCACCTGCATGTGCATGTTCACACACACTCATACACACACACAAACATACACAAAGGGAAGGTACAACAGAAATCTCCTGTTCTGGTTTTCTACTGTGGCATGACAACCTCAAAACCTTATGATTTAAATCTGTAATAATTTGTTTGATTTCTGGACTTGCAATTTTTGGCAAGGTTTAGTGAGGTAATGTTCCACAAGGCTGAGCAATCCACTTCCAATAGGGCTAACCCAGATATCTGGTAAAGGGGCACTTGTTTGTTGGCAAAGAGCTAAGCTGGGACTAAGGGTCAAGCACTTCTCTCTATAGGCCACCTGTCTCACTCTGGGCATCACGATGACTGGGTCCCAAAAGTAAGTAACCCAACCAGACTCAGGAAATGGATGTTGCCAGCTTACTGAGGCAGGGGTTCAGACTCAGAAACAGTATTACTTCCTTCTTAGTTTACTAGTCAAGCAATCACAGAGCCCAGGTTCAAAAGGAAGAAACATATAATCTAACTCTTAATTGGAAAAGGGGTTAAGCATTTGGAGTCCATCTTCAAATACTACATAGATTTAAAAAAAAAAACTCTCTTGGTGGAATCTATTACTTAACATAAATGAGAATTCAATGTATAGAAGCTTTACAGAAACTACTATTTAAAATTTAGTATGACTCCTTTAGAAAATATTCATATTATTTTTTATTTCTCATTATGATACTGCATTATTCCTAACAACGTCAGAGCCACTGTTGTGATTTCTTCCTGACTTACCAAAATGGGTTGATTCATTGTGCTATGATAAATGACCCATTCTGAAAACCAGCTTCAGCCTGGCAAAGCACTTTAGCAATATTTCATACTTGATTGCAATGATCTGAAAGAGTTAATGCACCCTCTTGAAAGGCTAACAAACAAGCACTATCAGGAAGGATCTTAGGTGCTGGAAAAATCGGATTCATTATGTAAAATGGTGCATGAACTCTCTCCCCTAACTCTGGGAGGACTTTTTGAAGCAAATGGAAATTTTGTGCTTGCATTAAGTCTACCGTAAAGATTACTGCAGATGAATTTAAAATCTTGGCCAAATGACTTAACAAAGAAATGAAGGAAAACACACACACACACACACACACACACACACACACATGCACCAAGTTTGAACATACAACATAAGCATATCTATTTCTTTAGTCCCATTTATAGGTTTTCCAATAATTTGAAAATAAACAAAAACTTCTGGCTTTGCATGTCTGTGGGGAGTTTGGGACTTTAGGTACACATATTTGAGAATCTTTTGCATAAATCTGCATATGTTTACATGCAATGACAGACATACTGCCGCTTCCCAAATGTGGCTAGGATAATTTAATCTTCTGCAACATTTTGCATAGCATATGTAGGTGTAATATGCTCAGAAACATTACCTGAATATATGCAAAGTACACTTAGCTCATGCTTATATAGTTCTCATATCAAAAGATGTAGTTAGAACACATTTTGGAGCTTTACTCTGTGCGTTTAAAGTACTCAAATTAAACCAAATTATCGATAAAATAAGCTTTTCAAAAATTTGAATTAAAAATACTTCTAGATTTGCTTATTGTACATTCTTTGAGCTAATTTGTATTTTTGTGGCTATCTTCTTTTCTCTTTGCATTTATTACATTTGTTTTTTTAAGTTCGTTAACACTCCGAGTTGAAGATCATTGAAAGATATCATAACAAGGATTATGAGAGCATTTACTCCAAAACAGTAAGTCATTAAGCAGTAAAAATAATAAAAAAACAAAATTGGGCTGACAATACATTGTCTTTTATTTTTTTTAATACATTGTCTTTTAATATAAGATACTGGTGCATTTTTAAAAAGGGAAATATTTTAAAATTCACAAAATTTATTAAAGCATATGGACATCATGCTTTTAATTTTTGTTGATAGAAACATATCCTCTCTTTTTTTATAGCTCTTTGATTTCATAGACTAGCTCTCTGTTACAAATTTTCTTGTCTAATTTCATTTTTGCCTACCCATCTATTGTAAAATATTGTAAAAATGAAGGTAGGCAAAAAAGAACCCAAAGCACCTATAGTCCTAGTTATCTAAAGTACTGCTACTAGTCCATCCAGATTTTTCTTTCACTATCATACTTTATTTGTACAAAGTATCACGTACAATTTCTTTCCACTAAATAATATTGTTAATATTTTTCTACGTCATCTAAGCATTTTCTCTACCATCCAATGCACTGCATCATTTCTAATTATCAATTTTGAAAGCAACTTCTTGGATCCTCTCTTAGGTATTAACCTTTAGTTGGAGACGATCTCTAAAGGAACATGCATCATTCTGAACAAAGCAATTAAATAAATTCATGTTATTTTTAAACAAGTGTTGAAAGCAGCTCTTTGTTCACAGTCACTCCCTTGTATTCATCCTCTCCACTTGCAGGTTTGGAGGCTTCCATACTGGGTGTCCTTCATTCATTCGTATGATTTATCTCCATTTATCTCATTACTGTAAGAATAGCACTTACACCATTAATGTAATGGCCATTCCTGGAGCATTATTTACCCATGTTCACAAATACAAACTTGGATTTTTTAGACGTATTGTTTAAAAACTAGTGAGCCTCAAATTCATGAATGGTGAAGATTAAATTGTAAAAGCTCTCATCATTTTATTTAATGTATTGTATCCTGAACTCTCAAATAGTCCACACAGATTTTATTTTATATAACCTGATTAGGTTATGTCTCTGCTTAAATACCTCAATCAGTCCTATTACTTTTGGAACTGAAGCTAAAATCCTAAGTGTGACATAATAGGTCCTTCATCATCTACCCCTGTGTCACCTTCCTGTTTCTCATTCCAACCTTGTCTAATCCCCAACTTCTCCGTTCATAATGAATCAGCTGAAGTAACAAGCTTCTCTTTCTGCTTGGGAATGTAGTTCCTTCTGTTTTCACTTGACTGTTGTCTTCTCTACCTTCCAGATTTAGCTCAGACTTGTTCTCCCTATTAAGTCATTCTTGACCCTATTCTTCATCAGGTTCCTTTTCTCTATGAGCTGCAGCGTTATGTTGTAATGTTCCATTTGTTCCCACAAGCTGTGAGCTCCTTGAGGACAGGAATGAGGGAAAGAAATTAGTTTACTGGGTCTCTGAAAACAATATTTTCAGATATGTTGTTATGTAGGTAGCCCTACAGATAGTTCTCTTTGGGCTCTCTATGAACCTGTCCAAGAATAAATAGTGCATGTACAAATCTATTCTTTCTCCCTCCATATTGGAGAGCATATGTATTCCAGATCCCAGTGGCTTTGTTTCTGCTAGCCACAATCTAGCCCTAGGTAATAAGTATGCTCTGTGTTATATACGGAGTTCTCAATTGTTTTGTTTTCGCTTCAAGTCTGTGGCTAAAAGAATCTACATATAACACTTGTTAGTGCCCCTCATTCATTCATATGGTCACCTTCTATATCATAACTATCAGATACCAGGAACAATGATGAGTATTGGAGCCACAAAGAACTGTCATTTCTTGTGCAGAACGACAGCCATAGTTTGTCTTTAGATTTCTAAGGTATGCCTTTGCCCTACCACATTCTTTCCTTCGTTGGCTGTTTCAACTGCTGTGTTATTAAACAGTGAGATCCTGGGAACTGTGGAATGTAATGAAAAACATGACTCTGGCCCTTGAGGTGCCTTCAAAATAAATGGGGATGGCAGTGCAAAAGACTAATGTGTAAATGGGGCACAAGAGACATATAAACATTTTAGAAATTCTAGTAATGTAAGCAATAATATCAACTAATATTTAATGCATACCCCATAGAGTTATGAGGATTAAATGAACTAATGTATGTAGAACACTTGGACAGTGCCTGGAAGTATCAAGTACTTTGTATTTGTTTGCTATTATTACTAATTTACTAATTATATGCTAGATGCTGCTGTAAGCATTTTACATATATGAACCTTATATAATTCTCATTCAAATTCTTATATAACCCCATGAAATTGTTGTGTTATCATCATCCCCATTTTATATGTGAAGAAATAGAAGCTTAGGTACATAAGTAACTTAGCCTAGGTTATCTAGAATTCAGATCCCCTCTCTCTCAACTGACTTCTCTTTCCACAGCAGAGAGCTGCCTCATATTTATCTAGCAGTTAGAATCCCTTTGATTATGCTACTCTACTGTTAGCCCGAAAATGATTTTACTTCATATTTATTGAAAGTACTAAGTGCCTCTTGGTTGTAGATAAATAGAGGGCAATGGTGTCAGTGAGACCGAAGAAAAATGGTAGAACATTTTCCTTTTAATTTTCTACTCACTTAATTTTTTTAACATCATATGGCTCTAGTGAAGGTCACACAGAGTTCACTGTTCAAGGGAATGGTTATTTTAAAATACTTTACTCAAGTCTCCTCTAACTCAACATTCAATTAATTTTAGATTTTGTATTGATAATTTTCCTCAGCAAAGATAAATTAACTCTTTAAATCAAAGCTTTAGAAGTTAAGAATTGACCATAGTGAATAATAAGATCTCTTTAATTTCTTCCAACAGCATCTCAAGAGTTGTAAATTTTCAAATCCATGCTTCTGTTAGGAGGGAGTTCAGTTATTTTTAAAAGCAAATTACAAATCTATAGCTATTGAAGACAAATTTTTAAACAACTTTATTATTATCCATGGTTTTCTGGTTACATTTTCCTACTGAAAAATTTCCCTTAAAGGTTGGTTTCAGTGCAGTTTTAAGTGTTAACCTTCATATTACTTGAAGGTCTCTGACAGGACTAATTATTCACATCTGTATTCCCTCCCAATTCTAAACCTATTGAGTCAGAGACTAAACTGCTATCATTATGACCAGTAAAGTCTGAATGTGGCCTATCGCTTAGATTTAAAGCTAGATCAGGTTTAGCTCTGAACTGACTTCACTTACCTCTTCATTGCACAGGAACCCAGCCACTCAACCCCATCTCTTCAAGGGGCAGGGACTCTCTCACTGTTCATAAACTGGGGGCAGAGGAAATGACATATTAATTCCAGGTAGGCATAAATTATGCATGCTTACAGACCCTCTTCCTAATGCTTCACATTAGATTATCTCATCGCTCCTCCTTTTGAAGTGATCAGGGAGGACTGAGTAAGTGATGGATTTGGAAGGTTGGAGAGTAGAAGAGAAGAGCAGAAGCTGTCTCCCAATATTTCTTAGGAACTCTTATTTTACAGTCTTAAGTAAGGACATGGGCTAATGATAGGGCAGTTCCCTTTACATATTTATGTATTTCTAAATTCTAAAACTGTCTAAAAATGGTAAAGCAGAGCATTGTGTTATATGATAACAACAGCCTCTTGTGAAAGAGGCTTTTTTAAGAACCCATGACAGTGGAGCATATTAAATACAATAAATACAATGAAACAAAGAAGCCTAGGATACCATGACAGACCTTCACTCATCTTAGGGTGATGGAAAGTTTGGGAAGTATTCCCAAAGACGAACTATGATACCTGAATTGTCAATGTAGAAGATCATCAGATAATGAAGATTTGCAGTGGTCACGACAGTCTGTGAGGGAAGGGTATTTATAGCATTTATAGCATTATACCAGGGAAGATTTGATATGCAAAGACATCTAAGAATACAGACTGTTCAGAAAAAGAACTGGTATACTTATCACATTCAGTGTCAGAATGTGATAAGAAGGAAATTGGAGAGGCAAGTAGGAGCCAGTTCACAAAAGTGTCATACATTGTGTTAAGAAGTTCATATTTTGTTGCAAATGGGGTGCAGAGTCATTGCTAGACTTAAAGGAAGGAGTAACATGGTCATCCCAGATATCTCTTGGTATGTATGTGGGAAACAGGTTGTGGGATGAGGTTAGGGGGCAGAAGAAGCTTTAAAAGTTTATGCAGGTCTAGGTAAGAACAAATTAAGGTGGGGAGGGAGCATTTTTAAGAAATATTAAGATGGTGCCTGGCGCCTGGGTGGCTCAGTTGGTTAAGTGCCTGCCTTGAGCTTAGATCATGATCTTAGGGTCCTAGGGTCAAGACCCACATCTGGCTCCCTGCTCAGCAGGAAGTCTGCATCTCCCTCTCCCTCTGCCACATACTTCTGCTCATGTCTCTTCCTCACTCTCTCTCTCTCAAGTAAGTAAATAAGATCTTTGAAAAGAAAAAAACTGGTACAATTTTTAAGATAAGTAGAAAGGCTTAGGTAGACATGTTAAATTATTGAGTGTTGGGTTAAGGTATAGAGAGAAGATTATTCATCAAGATATCTGATACTTTGCACTTAGCTCTAAAGTAACACTTAACATAATCAATTGTAATTACTTATTTATTATATATTTACTGTCTGTACTCTCATAATATTACCAACATTTTTTCAAGGGTACAAAGAACTAAGAGATTTTAATAGTAAAACATAATGAAATTTGCTAATTGAGTAGCCTCACTGGATCTGTTTTTACAAATGTGAATGCGGATCAGTAGGAGAGAATTTAAGGTAATCTAAATTTTGTTTTGGTCTCAAAGCACTAAAACCGTATGGTAACAGATAAGACTTTTTGCAGTTGGTAAAAAATCTAGCCATTGAGATTTCTTTGTTTCAGCAGCAGCATTTATGTTAAAGCACTTACATAACTCGCAACCCAATGATATCCTTATTTTTTCTAAAGTCACATTCTAAGAGCAATTGCTAAATTTATACTTCGGGGATCTGTGTGTTTATGGTAAGAGTGCGTGTGTGTGTGTGTGTGTGTGTGTACTAAAAAAATTTACCTTCAGAATATATTTTTTCTTATTCTAGTGTTGGAAGCATTTTGATTCATTTGATTCATTAGTCTCCTTTGCAGAGAGAAAAGACAAAACAAAATAAAACAAGAAACATTGTTTAAATACGTCATTGTACAGTATGGTGTTCACCAGATGTATTCATCTATCTGGCCACTCTTTCTCTGTTCCTTCCACAATTCTGCTCTGGGAACTTCCTCTGACCTTCTTCATCCATATCATACAATAAAACAAAGATGCACAGGGTACTGTGGGAAACAGTTGGAGGGGTACTTCATTCAGCCCAGAGGGTGTCAGTCTTCAGAAAGTTTCTCAGAAGCAACACCATAATATCCAAACAGTGATGGTCAGTGTGGGAGAACACCATGTAATGAAAAGCTATAGAGGTGACAGTGGTCAGCATGAACCTGCACCAAGACAAAATTAAATGATTTTCCAATGGTAGTCAATATGTTCATATTGCACTTACCAGATTTTTTTCTTTGAGAATATAGAATACAAAACAATATATTCCATCTCTTTCTGATTCTCTTTTGAGCAAGAAGTGGAGACTTGGAAGCTGTTGTCAATGAACATTTTATTCCGGGTAGCTTAGGAGTTAGAAAAACCTGCCCAAGCCAGTGGAAGAATCAACATATCTGTGGAGAGGATTGGAGATAATGCGGTGAGGGTCCTTTTTGTTTTCTCTAGAGCACTCCCATGCCTGATTTCAGTTCATTTTTAAGGCTTAGCTATATCCCTGTCTTTGGGTTCCACATGACACTAAATATTCTTAGAATACAAAATAGCTCAATACATTTTCTATTACTCCTACGGGAAAGAGTTCTATATAACACAGATACAACACAAGGTTTCTTTGGCAGTTGCTGATTGGGCTGCTGGAAGGGACGACAACAGCAACATGTTTTGCGATAATGTGATATGTCTTCTTTAAAGCTCTTCCCTACACTTTTGTCATTTGGATATACTTTCACCAAAATACTATTACTTCTAAGTTATAACACTTTTCAAGGTGAATGGGAGTCTAAGGGGTTGTACAGAAGAATGCTGTCAGCATTTTTAGAAAAGGTGAGGAATAGGTTCTCAATAAAATCACAGTGGCTCCAACTTGCTCAGCAAAGGTGGAACTACTCAACCAAAGTAAAATTTGCAAGAATGGGGAAAGGAAGAGCAGAAAATACACTGCTGCCCACACTGTTCCATGGGATTTATGAAAATATGCAGCAAATAGGATCCCTTGCCTCAGATGTACGCAGACAAGACAAACACTGAGGAGAAATGTGAACAGTTTGGGGAGGTAAGTGTTGTGGATAATTCATCTCCAATTAAAATACACTCAGATTTTCTCAATTTTAGTTTCCAAGGTAATGATGGATCCACCAAAGTAATCACTATCAATAGGATTTAAATGCAAAAAATAATTGGTATAATTTCCAGAGCAATACTAGCAACTACAGTCACTTAGATGTATAACACCTTAAAAATCTCTGTTAGAAAAAAAATCTGTTAGAGTGGTGAGAATATCGGATATCATGAAAAACTGATAAGTGGGGTTTATGGTATCTCATACTTGATGGTAGATGTACTATGAGTTTCTGTGATAGGGCAGCGATTATGGTTTGATATCTTTGTAGCCTTGGAAACTAGCTTGTCATCAGGGTCAAGGTAGGCACTTACTTAGTTTAGTAAATAAATGAGTGGGGATGTTTACTTCTCTTTCCAACGTAGAGAACGTTGTGTCAGTCAGATGCTTATTGCACACCCCAGAATTACATTCTATCAGATTTAGGCAGAAAAGGAATTTATTACATTCCCTTTGTGTTACTCAAAGTGTTGTTGTAAGGCTAGAAAACCAATTCTGAGATGACAGGATCAGGAACAAAGGCAAAAATAACAAAGTAGGCCCGGCCCTATGAGAACATTATGCCACCAGTGGTGAACATTATTCATTGCAGCTTACCCCTGAACACATAGGATAAAAGAATTGGATGTCACTTTTACCACCATCTGTTCTTATTGCCCAGAGACATGTGCAAAGAGCATGGGGGCAGAGCAGATACCCTAGCTCACATCTAAAGTCTGGTGCAGACTCATCTGATTGGAGGACACACTCCTTAGGCATAAGAGAGACTGGGAATATAATAATCTACCACTTTCAGATTTTTCGGTAAGAGGTGGGTTATACCTCCCACCAGGAATCCTAAAATGGAAGATTAACCAAATATAGAAAGATTTAGAATAGGAACAGCCAAAAAGAAAAAGGAAAAAAGTCTACTTCAAGTATCCCCTGGAGATGGATCTGGAAGGTTTATGTATACAAGATGTTGTCATGCATCAGTCCCAGTTTCTGTGCTGTAGCTAACACCGAATAAATTGAGTCTTTCTTTACCACCTCATTTGCACTTCTCCACATTGCACAGTGATTACCCAGCTAGCCATCATCCCTACTTCTCTCTCCTACCCCATTCTCCAACCAACTCCACCAACATGACACAAACATTATTCAAGTTGCAAATGCATGACAGTCCCTGTGTTTCTTTAAAGAGTTAAATTAATACTCAGAAACAAGAGGTTATCGACTAGAATTTCAGTACAAAAGAGTTATACTGTTTTAAGTAGGGCTTAAATGGGAGAACGATTTCACAAGGATATAAGGAAAGCACAAAAGAAACAATGGCTGGAAACATTTAAAATGATCAATGATGAAAATTGTCAGGCTGACTGGATTCGAATCCCAGTTTTCTCACTTAAAATTGTGTGACTTTGGGTCATTCTACTTAACCTCTTCTTGCCTGAGTTTCTTCATTATTATATAATTCAGAGGTTTGTAATGAGGGTTAAATTGATAAATATACTTTTGACTTCCATGGTATTCTATTTGTATACAGAGTGCTTACCAAAGGCATAGAGCAGGGTGTATAGCATACTGCCATGTATAAGATGGAGGGAAGAAATTATATTCAATTTACTGTATGTGGATAAGTATTTTCTAAAAGGATGCCAAAAACCTGCTTGCAGTAGTTATTTCACAATAAGGGAAGATAAGGGAAGTAATTAGGCAGAGTGGAGGCAGCAATGCATGCATTTTGTTAGACTTTTATTTTTATTTATTTATTTGAACAACATGGTCAACTATTTATTTATTTATTTGTTTATTTAGAGATTGTCAGAGGGAGAGAGAGAGAAAGAGAGAATCTCTAAGCCTAGCCAGAGATTGCCATTCACAACTCTGAGGTCCTGACCCTCGCTGAAATCAAGAATTGGATGCATAATGAAATGAGTCACACAGGCACCCCTTGTTTGATTTTTATATTTGAAGCATGTATTTGTATTCTTAGTCAAAACCTGTATGTTGATTATTTTAATTAAAAATGCAGATAAAAAATGATAACTTGGAAAATTCTGAAAAGGAGGAGCATGAGAAAAAATTAGTAGATACTAACATACAATTCATTGAAAATTTAAATGGTATGACAATAGTACAAAAGAGAAACATATCAAAGAAAAAGACTAGATATTTCAGAAATAAACAAAAATATATGTGTGGATTAAATATATGTTAAATGTGGTGTCTTAAACTAACTGGAGGAAAGATAAACTATTTAGTAAGTGGGATTAGGACAACTGGGAAGACATCTGAAGAACAAGAATTTTGTCCAATATCTCAGTGTGCAATAGGATATATTTCAAATAGTTAAAATATTTAAATATAAGGGATAAATGCTAAAAATGCTAGAAGAAAACAAAGTGATTCACTTATAAATTTGAGGTGCAAAGAACTTTGGGACTTTGACTCCAATTCTGAAAGGCATGAAGAAAATGACTGTTAAACAGAAGAGATAGACAGCAAGACAGCAAAAGACAGAGACGGAGACTGAAGTAGGATAAGAGGAAAGTAAATTGCAATCTCTACACTGACACATTTCCCAAAGTTTAGTAATACTCTGATGGAGCAACTATAGAAGAATAGGCACTTATAAACAGCTGTTGAAAGTATCAGGTTGTATAAATATTATGGTGGGTAAGTTGAAAAACGTATTTAAATTATAAAAAATATATTGGAATTATATACCTTTTTCCTAATACTTCCACTTTTGGAAATTTGTACTAGAATTCTATTTAACTCTGCAGATATGCAAGGCAATTTATTCCAGTAGTGTTTATGTTCGTTTGGGCTATATGAAATCCACATTTTATATGGATCAAAACGTTTGAATGTTAGCAATTTCATATAGTTTGGCCTGTAATAGCAAATAATTGAAGAAAATGTTCATTAATAGGATGTGGTTCAATGAATTATGTTTCATTAAGGCAAATAATAACATGAAAATAATTAGGATGATCTGTTCATAGCCCAATGGAAAGATTGTTATTATGTCAAGAGAAATAAAGTTTTAAAAATAGTTTAAATAAAGTTTTAAGTTTGTACTATATAGTGTTTTTTGTGTACAAATGAAGAAAATTAAAAGTAATGTTATATATAAGTTGTGTAAGCATAAAAAAACCTTAAAAATTATCCTCGTGGTTAGCTTTTGAGAGGAGGTAGATCAGAGCTTTTACATATGGACATAACATTTGGAGATGAAATTCACATGGAATTGGGAAATACATGACCCTCGTAGGGGAGAGTACCTTTGTAGATAGAGCACAGAGGCAGATGTGGGAGGGAATTTACATTTTACATACAGATATACATTTTTTTGTATATATTTGGATTTATTTATTTATTTTAGAGGGAGTGAGTGTGTGTACAAGCAGGGGGAGGGGCAAAGGGAGAGAGAAAGGGAGAACTCAAGCAGACTCCCTCTTGAGCCTGGAGCCAGATGCAGGGCTTAATCTCAGGACCCTGGGATCATGACCTGAGCTGAAATCAAGAGTTGACGCTCAACTGACTAAGCCACCCAGGTACCCCATGCATTACATATGTTTTAATATGTTTTGATATTTGAACCACATGCATTTTTTACTCATGAACAAATATTTCCTGTATAAAACAGGTAGTTTCTTCATGGCCACTGTGCACCAAGTGATTTTTCTTTATTTGTATGAAATTATAATCCAATGGCACAGTTAATAAAATATTCTGATATATAGTTATCTTATTGGCATTACAAATATTTAATGGACTAAAATAAAATGTATTTAATAGTATAGAAATACTTATACTTTATACTTTTTTTTCCCTGTTTGTGTTTATTTATTTAACGAGCAGTGGTACTGCGCTTGCTACAAGCCAGCACCGTCTTAAGTCTCTACAAATATTAACTCGAGTTCTTATGGTGATTACGACCAACCGTCTGCAAGCCTGCAAGCGGATTCACACAGATGTCCCCCCAGTCCCAGGGTCCTTTCTTTGAAAGTGTTGGGGTGGGGAGTCTCGCCTGTCTCAAAAGCCTCGCTTAACTTTCTTAACTTTCCAGAAAATGTTTCTGCTTTGGTACAGTGGCAGAAATAAGGATTCAGAATTTAAGCTCTGCTACATATGTACCTCCCATGTGGTCTTTAGAAAGTACCTCTAAGCTTATATTTTCTCACCTGCAAAATTAGAATAATAGTTAAAACCACTTTTTATAAATCAAAAATATTTATAAAATGTCTATCAAAATTTTGTAAAGTAAAAATTGTTGAAAGTTTGTTTTGAGGCATAAATATTCATAAAAAAATAGAAGTTACTGGTTTTTGCTATGTGAACAAGGAGTCCAAAGGAGTTATACTATGAAAGCTGCTAAATACATACAGAATCCTACAGACTCATAGAGAATGGTCAAAGAGTAGAGAGTAGAGTGAGTATAAGTGTCACATAGTACATAATGGACTACAGTACACTCAGGACTGTGACAGATGTTCCTCTTGTGTATCTACCACCACTCCACCACTACCAGCAGGAACATCAACATAAGGATAGCTTTTATTTACTAAAACCTCACTATTTGTTAGATTCAGTGTGGCACATCCCATTTATTTTTATTTTTTTTAAAGATTTATTTATTTATTTATTCAGAGAGAGCGAAAGAGAGGCAGAGACACAGGCAGAGGGAGAAGCAGGCTCCATGCACCGGGAGCCCGATGTGGGACTCGATTCCGGGTCTCCAGGATCACACCCCGGGCTGCCGGCGGCGCTAAACCCCTGCGCCACCGGGGCTGCCCCGCACGTCCCATTTAATTGTTACAAAATTCTTATTGCACAGTTGCCCACTATTGGGCGACCAGTGAAAGTGGTCAGATCTAGGATTTGAAAATAAAGCTTTTTGACGTCAAAGCTTATATATATCCTTACCATTATAACATTTAGTTTCAAATTTTAGTGGGTATTAAAACATATCAGAAATACAGATTTTGGGATCCCTGGGTGGCACCTGCCTTTGGCCCAGGGCGCTATCCTGGAGACCCGGGATTGAATCCCACGTCGGGCTCCCGGTGCATGGAGCCTGCTTCTCCCTCTGCCTGTGTCTCTGCCTCTCTCTGTGTGTGTGTGTGACTATCACAAATAAATAAAAAATTAAAAATAAAAAATAATAATAAAAAAAAGAAATACAGATTTTTCTAACCTTGCCCCAGAGTTTCTGATTTGCTAGGCTTGATTTACCTGCATTGTATCATCTTTTCCAGTGGTTCTCATGCTATTGGCCAGTAGGTATTTTTTAAGTAATACTATTTCAACTACTTCTTAGTCCTCATCCCTGACAAAGTATCTGCAAATGACTTCTGTTGGCAAGCCTCTGTGTTTGCAACAAAGGTGACAACAAGAGGATCATTGTTCCTCTATGCTGTGCTTTCAAGTTCTTAGTCTCCAGGATCAGCCTCTCAGATGATGATGTAGTAGAAGAGAAGGGATTGTAGATTGTGGCTTCTTTGGTGGAACAGAGACAGAGTTAGGAGCAATATGCATATTCTGGGTTGTAAATCTATTGTTGTAGATTAGAATTCAGGTCTGCAATAATGTTACTTTAGTATTTGCTGTTTTGAAGGGGTTCAGAATGATTCTGATAATTAGACAGGTTTGGAAACAATTGGGCTAAATCCCTTCAAACTTTTTTCGTTTCTATTCTGTTGTATGATTAAATAATTTCATAAGTCCTGGTTAGAGAATCAAACAATAAATCATATGCAGTTGTACCTTGTCTTTTTAAGATAGCCTTTTCATATTTTTAACAAGTGATATTTTGAATACTCGTTTGTACAAGGCACAGAGCAAGGTGCATGGGTAGATGCAAATATGGAGCAGACATAGGGTAAATGAGGCATGTCCAAGAGTAAAATGCACTACAAGTTGAAAGTTTGTTGAATATCAATATGCATGGGAGTGCTGTGCTGTGAGAATCAGGAAGGGAGAAAAGACTGAATTTTTAGTGGGGGCGGGGGGATTTAGAAAAATCTCACAGAGGAAATGATACTGGACTAGGCTTTTAAGAATGAATATGATTTTAACAAGCTAAAATAGCATGGAAAACCACACCAGGCTGAAAAAGCACTACAAGCCCACACAGGGAATATATTCAGATTTAACCAAAACATTTTTTGAATAGTAGTAATAAACTAATAGGTTTCTGATGTATTTTAAATATATAAAAAATTTAGCATTAGTAAACACTGTAGATCAAAACTTATCAAAGAGTGAACAAAAGTAGGAATAAAACAAGGTCCTGTGTATACACAGGCCATTGTCTAGTAAGTACAATGCAGTGCAGGAAGTGCTCTATAGAAGTTATCTGTCAACTACTAAAGGACTGTTTTCAGAACCATATTCTATGTAACATGAGAGTCACGGAAATTGTTCTTAGGTGCTAGGGGAGAAAAGCTTCTTGGTTAATAAGTATGGAAATTGCTGGTTTAAACAAATGGTTAGTTTTATTTTTTCCTGTGGAATTCTCCAGAGTCATTAATATATCATGCAGCATTTCTCCATGATTTATTTATATTATTATTATTTACTTATTTATTTTGTAGAGCATCTATTAACATCTTGAGAGCTGATGTTCTAGTGAAAACAGTTTAGAAAACTGTGCTGGAAAACACAGTAAAAGGAGTCTGTATCATTTTTTGGGAAAGATTTCATGGAAAACTAAAAAAGGACAGTTAATGATAGACAAATTAAGTTATAAATATGCATTTTAATGGTAGTATATAATTTTAGTTTATACATAAGTTCCATATTATTTAATTTTATCCAATATTATATCTATTAAATAGAAATTAGACTGGTCCCTGTAGAATATTGTCTTTGTATGAGGGTTTCTTCTCAGATGAGAAAAAAAAAGCTCTTTACTAGTGCATCTATTTTCTTTTCTTTTCTTTCTTTTCTTTTTTTCTTTTCTTTTCTTTTCTTTTTATTTTTTATTTTTATTTATTTATTCATGAGAGACACAGAGAGAGAGAGAGAGAGAGAGAGAGAGGCAGAGACACAGGCAAAGGGAGAAACAGGCAGAGGGAGAAGCAGGCTCTATGCAGGGAGCCTGACGTGGGATTCGATTCTGGGTCTCCAGGATCAGGCCTTGGGCCAAAGGCAGGCACCAAACCGCTGAGCCACCCAGGGATCCCCAGTGCATCTATTTTCTACTGTCAAAATTCAAGCACTATATAGTGGGGTACCTGAGTAGCTCAGTCAGTTAGACATCTGCCTTTGGGTCAGGTCATGATCCCAGGTTCTGGGATCCAGCCGGTGTCAGTCTCCTTGTTCAGTGGGAAGTCTATTTCTCACTCTCTTCACTTTTCCCTCCCCTCATGCTGTTTTTCTCTCCTAAATAAATAAATAAATAAATAAATAAAGTCTTTCAAAAAATTTAAACATTCGTTTTATAGGTTTTAAAATTTTATTTATTTGAGAGAGAGAGAGTGAGTGAAAACAAGAGCAAGAGAGAGAGTGAGAGAGAGCTTGCACAGGAGTAGGGCCAGGGGTAGAGGGAGAGGGTGAAACAGGCTCCCCACTGAGCAAAGAGGCTGAGTCCTGGAACTCAGTATCATTACCTGAGCCAAATGCAGATGTTTATTTACTGAGCCACCCAGGTGCCCCCCTTTTTAAAATAGGTTTTAAAAAATGTTTATTTATTTGAGAGTGAGAGTGACTGAGAGAGAGAGAGATCAAGCATTCATCTTACTGAAAAGTAATATTCAGCAATATTCAAGAAATCCTGTAGTCCTTATATTATTTTGAACCTCATCTATTTGGATGAATGTCCTCAAATATTTCAAGGGTAGCAAGTCAAAGGAAGACTATATTGAATGCATTTTTAAATTTTTAATTAGATTATTCTTTCATTATTAATTAATAGTGGAGCCCGTACTATATTTTTGAAGTTGTTTTTTTTATTTTCTGTTGTTGCTAAGTCCATGTGGATGAAGGTAATCACGAAAGTGTTCTTTGAACACTAACAGTGCTCCCCTCCTTCCTAGAATTTTCAGTTGTTTACACATTTTCTTGAAGGTTGAGTTAATTTATGTCCCCACAGAATGGCTAACTAAGGTATACCAACTTATGTAAGCTGACAGTTCCCTATTAAATATTTAGCTAAAGAAGATATGTTCATTTTGGTTAGTAGAACAATATTAAACTAAAGATATACGGCCCAGATTCATGAGTTTCTGAAATGGATACCAATATTGCAGTTCACAATAACGTAAACCTGTAAACATTTTAAAATCTAAGTGATCAACAGAATGAAGCTGATTTCCTTTGAATTCTGAAGAATACTAACATTGTATAGCTTTTTTTTTTAATTTTTATTTATTTATGATAGCCACAGAGAGAGAAAGAGAGAGAGGCAGAGACATAGGCAGAGGGAGAAGCAGGCTCCGTGCACCGGGAGCCCGACGTGGGATTCGATCCCGGGTCTCCAGGATCGCGCCCTGGGCCAAAGGCAGGCGCCAAACCGCTGCGCCACCCAGGGATCCCCATGTATATCTTTTTTTGAGCATGTTTTATTGAAGACCAGAGAGCTGAGAATATTGGCCCAAGGTTAACAAATGTGTCCTAGAAAGAGCTAGAACCCAAAGACTAATTTCCCATTCCTGCTCTTTTGATTACATGTATTCTGTCCTCTTTCCTAATACTTTGCTTTTATACAGTTTATCCAATTTTGTTCTATAAATTCTCTTTAGGGCTCCATTATGTCAGAGGCTGTGTTGCTGTTATTTTCTTTCTTTGCTTATCTGAGTTATCAAAAGAAAATAAAAATAAAGCCATCAGTGTTTATTTAGCACTTACTTTGAGCCCTTCAGTTTTTAAGCTGGGTGGGATTGATATATAAGCAATATTCATGTCCACAGTCTTATCCAATGGTAGCACATACACAAGTCAAATAGTTTCACTCCATCCTGAATGTTATGAAGAAAGTTATAATTATTAAATTATTATGAAGGAATTCCAGTCTTCAGTTCTGTTCATTCTGATGGTTTTAAAATCAGCAACATAATGTCCTAACACTTATATCCAACTGTATACTTGATGTCTCTACTTGGATTTTTTTAAAGATTTTTATTTATTTCTATTTATTTATTCATGAGAGACACAGAGAGGCAGAGACACAGGCAGAGGGAGAAGCAGGCTCCCTAAGGGGAGCCTGATGTGAGACTCAATCCCAGGACTCCAGGATCATGCCCTGAGCTGAAGGCAGACGCTCAACCACTGAGGCACCCAGGTGTCCCTCTTTACTTGGATTTTAATCAGCATAACAAAATTAACATGTCCAAAGCCCATTTATCAACTCATCCCTTTCTCAATCTTGCTGACTTCAGTACATGATAACAGCATACATTCAGTTTCTCAGGCCAAAAATCTTAGAGTCTTTCTTGATTCTTCCCTTTTTTATACCTCATGTCTAAGCCATCTTTGTTGGCTTTACTGTCAAAATTTATTCTGAATCTGGCATCTACTCATGATCTATCATTACCCTTCTATTCCATTGTCCATACTACTGCAATAACGTCCTAATTGGTTTCTGCTTCTGCTCTTTTGCTACCAAATCCCCCACATGTCAGCTAGAGCAAAACTTTTAAAACTAAAATTGGATCATTACATTCCTGTTTTCAAAACCTTCCTAGCACACTCAAAATAAAATCCAAATTTTAAACTTTTTTTCTTGGCCCGTAATATTTGATATGGTCTTAACACCACTGTGTGTTGTTATCTCATTTCCTACTTGCTCACTCACTTCTAGCATCACTGGTGCTCTGGCTGGATTTTGACCTACCCAGAACACTAGTACCTCAAGGCCTTTGCCCTTATTATTCCTTTGGCTTGGGGTTATTTTGCCCAAATACTTGTGTTATTTTCACCTTCACTTATCTTTGTTATTTGTTCAAATACCCTTTCTGTGGAAATAATTTCCCTGACCATCTTACCTGATATAATAATCTCTACATTCCCTTACCAGTTATCCTTGTTTTATTTTCTTTTATCTCTCAGTACCACTTAGCATTATGATATGTAGTATATTAGTTATTATCTATCTTCTCACTTGAATGTCAGCTCAACAATTGCAATTGTTTATTGCTATATTTCAAGTGTGCAGTATAGTGAATGACTCATAGATGACATCTAGTAAGTATTAAGTATTTAAATAACTTATGTAATTAAGTAATTAAATGTTTGCAAATGTGAACAAAAGCAGACACACACACATATCAAACTGTAAGTAATTCTAAGTTCTATAAAGGACAATTGGCTGAGTCAAGGAGATCAAGAAAGGCTTCTCAGAGAAAGAGCATCTCCAAGCCTAGAACCAGAGGGGACAATGCAATTAACTAGGTCAAGAGAGAAATGGAAGTCTTTTGAGTAGTTCAGCAGCATGCCAAGTATGAGAATCTCAAGCAAGAAGGACCATGTGGCTGGAGCAGAGAGAACAGAAGTGAACATGAGCAGAGGAGTGTTATACACAGAGAGATGGAAAAGTAAGTAGGAGCTGGATCCTACAAGGCTACATTGTCTATATTAATCGTGTGCTGTTTTTATTTTAACCACAATAGGAAGTCTTTTTGGCATTTTAAGCAGGGTGATGTCATGATCAGATATGTGTTGTAAAAAGATGTGTATGACTATAGTGTGGAGTTTGAAGTAGGGAAAAGTGATGCTCAAAATGTTCTAAGAGAGGTATTATCAATAATTTACCAAGGAGGTGATAGTAGAAGATGTTCTCCTTAGATCTGAGTGATAAAAGAGTATATTGTCTATAGAGAATTTAAAAAGAATAATATAAGCAATAAAAAGTCCAACCATTTTTTATTATCACCATGTGCCAGTAATTCTAAACAACGTTGGTGATTAAAATAGTCTGCTCAGTTGGTATAGCACTGGAGATGGTATATAACAGCTTGGACCAGAGAGTTTGGCATTTATTCATTCAAAAATATTTTTGAGTATCATCTACGTGCCAAGCACTACTGCAGACATGGGAATGCATGGGCAAAATGATAAAAATGTCTGCCCACAAGGAGCCTACATTTTGCAAGGAGATTGACAATAGTAAATACATATCTAGCATGTCTGGTGATGATGAGTTTTGTGTTTTTTTTTAAAGATCTTCTAGATTTATCTTTGAGAGAGAGAGAGAGAGGTGAGAGAGTGCATGTATGTGATCAGGGAGAGGGGCAGAGGGAGAGAGAGGATCCCAAGCAGACTTTGTGCTCAGCATGGAGCCCCATGTGGGGCTTGATCTCACAACTCTGATAGCAAGATCTGAGCTGAAATCAAGAGTCCTGCACTTAACTAATTGAGCCACCCAGGCATACTGGTGATGAGTTTTTTGATATGTACAAGAGAAAGTTTTTTTTTTTAAGATTTTATTTATTTACTCATGAGAGACACAGAAAGAGAGAAAGCAGAGACACAGGCAGAGGGAGAAGCAGGCTCCCTGTGGAGAGCCTGATGCAGGACTCGATCCCAGGACCCCGGGTCATGACCTGAGCCAAAGGCAGACGTTCAACTACTGAGCCACCAAGAGAAAATGTTAATTAAACAGTTGGCCATAAGGGCCAAGAGCTCATAGGAAATAGCTGGACTCATAATAGGATTTTGAAGGTCATATGTTGATAGATAGCTATCTGAATTATGAGTATAAAAAGGAGGTTGGGAAGTAACTATGGAGTGAGAAGAACCAGTCTAAATCCTAACATTGAGATGCCCCAACATTTACTATCCAGATAAAGATGATTCTTTAATGGAGACACAAGGAGTTGTTAATTAGATACAGGGCATACCAAGGACTGTTGAAGACATT
Organism: Canis lupus familiaris; assembly: GCF_011100685.1. Taxonomy (NCBI): domain Eukaryota; kingdom Metazoa; phylum Chordata; class Mammalia; order Carnivora; family Canidae; genus Canis; species Canis lupus. The sequence goes on from NC_049229.1 coordinate 6,770,785, forward strand.
ATAAGATGATTAAAAGATCAATAGTCGAGAGAAAGTTGACTATAACACCAGTGCAGCTTCTTTCTTATAAAACTTTGAAATTGTCTGGATTGAATATTTGTATTTTCCCATTACAAAGATGAACAGGCTTCTGGGATAGCTAGGCTAATCTCCCCAAACAACTAATTTCCCTGTCACTCCCCTTCTAAAACATCCTTCAATGGCTTCTTTCTTATGAAATGGAGTAGAAAGTTCAAAGGTCTGACATTCAGTGTGCTCTGTGACTCAGTCCTAACTTTTCTTTTCAAGTATGACCTCTACTGCTCCCCTACATGAGCCTTTTGCTCCCTTAGGTGAACCTTCCGCTCTTGGCCATCTAGCCATTAAGTGTCCTTTAATAGCCTGGGATATTCTTTTTTTTCCTGCCCTTGTATCATTTCAGGTTTTTGGAATCTCTTCCTCATTCAATCAATGTCAGATCAATTCTTGTCATTCCTCTTCTAGAAAATCTTCTGATTTTTACTCTGGGAACCATGAGAATAATTTGTTGATACTGTAATATAATCAAGGATGGAGGCTGTTTATTATGTGCTTGTGTCCCTCACAACATCTAGCTCACATCTCTATGTGTTCAATATTAAATAGATACTTATTGAATAGCTATTACGATCCAGGCGCTGGAAAGAGCCAAACAAACAGCTGCTGGTTGAACTATTGTAGTTGTTTTCCTTTTGAGTACTGGGATGAGCCTATCCAACAGAGCACAGAGCTCTGGTATTCAAGGTGGTGTGGTATGGCAGAGATGGTATCTACGCTTTTATGAGTAATTTCAGCTTTTTTTTTTTTTCCGGTTGTTTCTTACATGGCTTACATTAGTTTCCACAGTATCAGTGTTTGAAAGGAAAGAACAATTCCTTCTTTCTTTTTAAAATGATGAAACCTTAATATTTAAAAGCCTTTCTGTGCAGAGCTGTTGGTATGAAATATCACAACATCACGTCTGATAGTTCAATTTAAATATTAATGAAAACCTTAAGCTTTATCTGGAATAGTTAATTTGGAATTTCAATTCTTATTCATATTCTTGTGCAAAAAGAAGGGAGAATAAAGGGGGAGCTTGTGTGTTTTAAAGGATTTGTGAATAAGATTCCCCAGCAGACGCACTGTTTGCAGACAAAGCAGCACAGATGTTACTTGTCTGTCATAGAGAATGCCAGTCTATAATGAGACTCACTTGACTTGGTGTGTGTATGTATGTGCATGAATGTTGTGTGTATGACACAGCTAACTCACTGCAAAACCCAACAGTAAGCACCAGTCAATCTGCCATATACATAATAGAGTGTTCTGTAGGAGAACAGCAGAAACACAGCACGAAAACAAGGCTCTAGTCTGTGAAATCTAATTTAAAATGGGGCAAAATAAGTGTAGGTTTAAGATTATCTGGAATCTGTGAATCTATTTGCTGATCAATAAATGACATTAAAGTTTAATTATATGACATAAAATACTAAGCATTTACAAAGTATAATTTTATATAATGCCTAGGAAAATTCTTAGGTAGATGGTGTTTGGGGAATGTATTTCTGTGTCCCTGTGGATTCAGGCATAGGAACAGCTTACTGCTTTTCAATCTTTTTATGAATGCCCCCCAGAAAATATTCTTGAATTTGGCTCATTGTGTTATATGAACAGTGATTGATCTTGTCAGGAGAAAGTCAACCACACTTAGCCCCTTGCAAAGCAAACAGCACAGCCAATATCTTAGTCAAGTTCTCTTTGCTGCTGCTTCAGCTGTCAAAGTCACTGGTGCAATGCAGCATTCAAGGTAATTTCCATTTAGTGGTGAAAGCTGTTTTCTTCAATTTCTTGGCTTCTTTGTCTTTTTACTTGCCCCCTATCCATCTAATACCATTCCTGTGTCATTGGCACACTTAGATTTGCCTCACCTCGCTGATTTCTCCCCACCTGCGTGACATGCCTAGAGCCCCAGTGCTGCTGATGCATTATCCATCCAGGGCTTTGTTGCTCGGTGACATTCCAGAGCAGAGCTCAGCCCACGGGCATCTGCCAATGTGTAGGAGCTCTCCTCTCCGGCAATTATTCAGTTTGATTACACACGATGATAAGCTATTAAGAGGCACTCATGCACAGCCCTTTATTTACCAACAGTTGAAATCTCCCGTTTGTTTCCACTGTGTAAGAAACTAATTGTGGTGAAGTAAACAAAAGGGAAGTGCAGTCACCTGTGGTGGGGAATAGTGCTACAAGGTAGTGAGTGTAAGTCTCCCAAATAAAAATGGTGTCAAAAGACCAGTGAGACCCATCTCCCCAACTAATAGGTAGAGCAGCTGAAAAGAAGTCCATCTAGTGAGTATGACCATGTAATCTAGTTTTCAGAACCCCTATCCCTGTTTCTAATCAGTCAGATGAGCATTTTATTAGGCCAGAAGGGGATGATCTTATATACATTCATACCTCATCAACAAAATGCAGATTGGGATTTTGAAACGTGCCTACACGAGAAAAATTCCCTTTAACAAAAACTATAATGAGGGCTATTTAAATTTCCATGTCTCCATTTACAATCTGTAGAGTGCTGCTTTATTAATTTGGTTACAAGTGTATTTTCTGTGTAAATATTCACAGCAAATAATGTTTTGCATAGAAATTCCAATTATTATCATTCTCTAACTCTAAAAAAAACGCCTAATGGCAGACTTATGTGTTGAGTGCATGTAATTGCCAGTCGTTTGTGAGTCTCTTTCCATTGTGAGATCTAAACAAGCAGTTTTAGAACAGAATCTTTTATTCTGAAAAGAAATCAATCTGTAACTAGGCACTCTTAATTCCCTCAAACCGGTCACCTTAAATAATTACAAACATCCAGTCTAAAAAACTCCATCTATAATCCCTTTTTTCTTCCTTTCCACTGTCCCATCTCTCCCAGCCCCCAAAACAAGCATTTGGAGCCTGGAGGAAGAAAGAGGAAATTAATTTGTTTATCAGGTAGTGTTGGAAAGTAAATGGCTTTCCTTTGAGGGTTTCTTTCCTTCTTTTCAGTGCATTGAATTTAGAGTCCTTCCTCCCCTACCTTTTCTTCCCACTTGTTAATGCACTGCCTCCTCCCAGGGCAGCATCAATAAAGAGACCTAGAGATCCTGTTTTGAGTTTGTTTACTCTCAGTCACAACTGGGAATATGATTTCTAGCAGTATACAATGAAATCTTGTTGTTGCAGGGGAGAAGAAGGAGATGAAAACTGTAATGTCCTGTGGAGTTCACTGCAATAAGAATATATTGTACCCATGTAAATAAATACTACACTTATTTATGTATTTATGTTATTTTCTGTATGTCCGTATGGGAAGTTGGTTCAATAACATGCACAGTCCATGCACTGTAGGTAAGGGTAACTATAGGGATGACAATACTAACATATTTTTGTACACACCCACAACTGCACATAAGTACTAAACTGGTATGTCTATTTCATTTTACGCATGTTTTTCAGTGACTCATCTCTGTAAGTAAGTAAAATAAATGTTTTAAAAAAATTTTTTAAACAAGTATTTTAGGTGTAAATAAAACTAGCTTCTTTAAGCACAGTGAGTTTTTTGGAAAACTAAACAAAAACTTTCTAAACATTCTGAGTATCTTTCCTAAGTAAGAAAATCACATCAAATCGCAACTATTTTTGGTTGGATACAGAAAGATAAGAGCTCTAATTAGAATACACAGAATGTTTAAGGTGCCTAGGAGATGATTTTACTCTGAATCATCTATCTTCACAAACTAATACTCAGAAGATCTAAACATTTCTAAGAGAACTATATTTTAGTTATTTGGATATGAAAACTTTGTGAAGTTAGCAAGTAATTTCTGGAAACCTTAAAACATTAGAATATGAGTATTGCAAAATTTAATACTTGAAAATCTTTTTAGAAACTTTAGAAATATTAAAAAATTACTCTTATGTTTCAAATTTTTATGATGATATAACAATATTACTACTTACTGCTTTATCCCTTCTAAACCAAGTAAAGAAAGATATTCCATTGTCCAAATTCCCCATTTCCCAATCTGGTTGTGGTATTGTATGTTCATAAACAGTATTCACAGGGGCTAGGATTTCTGATCTAAATGTTTTAATATTTTTCATTAGAAATGACCCCAAATTCATTTTAAATAGAATACATATAGCTTTAAAATTAAGTTAATAAGTTTATTTAAATGCTGTAAAATATATATATGTGTATATATATATATATATATATATACACACACATATATATAAGTTCATACACTCTATTTTAAATAAAATTCATAGAAAAAAATTAACCAAGACACTCTGCAGGTATTTTAAGAAAGATGCCAATATTGAGATATAAACTATATATATATAAACATAAAACAATGCTTTTATATTGAATTCCTTATGCGAACTTTGATTTCTTCAGTTACTGACTGAGAAAATATTCTTCTAAGTTTTATTCTAAATAGAAATTTCCCTTGATGATGGCATTTAATAAAGAACAATTCTCATCCTTCAATCTACTAGTACATTGGTTTAGATTGTCATTCCATAGATAGACTATGATAGACTTTCCATAGACTATTTTTCCATATTCCATAGAGCTCATATTATACTGGAAATCTTAAGTTGTTTGGTTTATAGGCTATTTCATTATTTTCAAGATATGTAATCAGAAGGAATGTTTCCTAGTAGAGTTTCCCTGGAAGAGGGTGGGGCAGGGGGGAATAAATTGCAAACATCCACAGGGCAAGGAATTTGCTTTATTTGTGTCTTCTCAGTGTGCAAATACATGTGCTGTCTGAAGTGAGCCTTCAGTGAGTACTATAATGAGTCATTCAACTTTAAAGCAGGTTGTATTCTCAACTGAAAATAACTTAGGCTTGTCAGTTATAAGCGTTATAATAAAGTACTCTTAATAAGTAAATTCGCTGATGTTAGAAAAGTAATTAAACATTATTAAAAGTGCTTTTGCTATAGATATTCCATAATTAAAGCAACAGATAGATATGCTAACAAAAATATTGTCTCCTTATTGTCTTCAGGACATGCACTCACTCATTTTTATGTCCATTCATTTATTTTCTCATTCATTTAGTGATTGTTTTTTTATTTATAGGCTGTCTAGTGTGTGTACATAGTACTGGTTTTCATGTGGCTTACAGGATGGCATTGAAGACCGATGTTAAAGAAATAATTACACAAATAATAGTAAAATGCAACTGCAAAAAATGCTGGTTGCTCCTAGAAAGGGAATAAGGGAAACTAAACTTGTCAGGGATGGGGGAGGATTCAGAGGATGAAGTAGATTAGGGAAGAAATCTTTGAGGAATCTTTGAGGAAATATCACTTAAACTGAATCCAAATGCAGGAGAGTTTGCCATCAAAGAGCTGAAAATAGGGAAGAGAAAAGTGAGCCTTTAGGGTAGAAGGAATGATGAAGTAATGTTCTAATTCATGAAAGTACATTTTACACAAGGCAAGAATAAGGTGAGTGGGGTGTGACAAGGAAAGAGTCAGGAGATATAAATTGAGAATTAGAAGGAGTCAAAAGAAAACGAATGGCCTTCATGAAGTTGTCAGTTCTTTTAAAGATATTTTTAGTATTCTGAAGATATTTTAGGGAAGTATGAAAAATATCTAATTTCAACCTAGAATAATTTTTTAATAATTATTCTATTCTTTATCTATATGGATTGCCAATAACTTACTTTTAAGGACTTGAAATGGGAAAATACAGGAGCTGGGTATGGGAGTTTATGATTAATTGAATAAGCCTGGCTCTTAGACTAGGAAGAGGAGAGTGGGTGTGATGAAAATTTAAGGAGATAGAGCCAAGCCTAAACAGCTATCCCCAGTGAACTCAATTTTCCAGACAAAAACCACGCCTTAGATTTGCTGCTACGGGAAAAGAATAGCTCAACTAGCTCAGGGCAAGCAGTGGTAAGGAACTGACCTCACCAAAAGGACTCTACAGTAGGGGTCACAAAATAGGATTTCTCAGTGTAAACTCCTATTTCTAGCTTTTCTATGTAAATCACATAGATGACAAGCTATTGTTTTTTATTATACTGAAATGCACAGCCCTTGTGTATCAACAAAATCTAAAGCAAGATATATCACTATAGCAACTGTAACTCCGATCTCAAACCAGAAAATGGACATTCTGTGATGTGCATGGTTTTACTGAGGTAGTGGCCTCATGCAGTTCTTAGGCCTCTGGTAGCAGAGACAAGGTATGAGTAAGAGTAAGAAGTCAATACACAGTGTTATCAATAGGTTGGTTAGTAGGCGGCATCTCTATACAGCTCATTTCCTCTACTTTGTCCTGCCATTATACTCAGAGATTGTTATCTGTCTGAAAGCATGGCTTTGGCATTGTGAGGAAGAGGTTGGCTACTGACAGACGTTTCCTCATGGCTTTGACTTTCTGTATTACCCTGAATTGATTGTAGGTGATTTTATACAGATTACTAGGCAATATCATGTATTTTCTTTTCAATGTTAACCTTGGTACACTTCAGGTAAGAAATTGACATCAAATTTTCACCTAATCATGTTTGTCCATATATTCGCTTATAAATAATATACTGTAAGAAATTTAAAATACCTAGAAAAGAATTGTGGTACATTCTTATGCCATATTAATACATTTGCACTTTTAGATGGATTAATATAAAGATGATCAATACAGGATTCCTATTTGTAAGTGATATGTTACTAGGAATCTTGTGGGGAAAGGCTTAAAAGATACGAGCTATGTTGCTCATTAAACAGCCTTCTGAAGAAGCTTATTTTTAAAAATATTTTGTAGCATTCAAACAAAGAACTTATGAAAAAGGAAGTTTTCACTTTGAATTAGTGAATTGAATGTATCAAGAGAATCACAACTAGAAAGCAATATTATTTTAAGCCTTTCTTACATTGATAGAAAATGTTAAGTCTTTGTTATAGGAGAGCTTCTAAGTTGAAAAATATGGCTTTTTCATATATTCTTGAAAACTAATAATTTGATATTAAAAATCTGGAAATTCTGGTCAAGCATATGAAACAGTAAGTGAGGATATTAACAACTTGGTTATTCACAACAATTTAAGCATACCCAGTTTTGTTTCTTTTTTTCTTCACATACATGTACAAACAAAATATCTTCAATATCAATGATTTATTCTCTCAACAACTCTGTTAAGGAGAGAAAGGAGAGTTGACACGAGCAAGTGAATTATGAAGGAAAGATGAGGGAGAAATAAATCACTTTCAAATATTTTTAATGACTAGAAGGCATTCCTTTTATTTACATTCATTTTGCACTTGACTTCTCATTAACATATGCCCTTATTCATCTTTTCATTAGCAGGCATTCATAGCAACCTAGAAAGAGACAGACAGACATTGTAAGCTTTCTTGCATGATAGAGTAGAGGACAAAGTTGTCTTGTTTGTATAACTTTAGCCTTTTTGATATTACTGAGGAGTAATAGAGCAACCACACAAGAGCAACCCTGAATTATAGACATTGGGATGATGAATGAGCAATTCATCCAGAGCTTCCTTTGGGTAGGCAAACAATCTTAGACCTGTGTGTGAGCTACTCTTCAGGCAGCTGGGGAATAGGTCAAGTCAATGTCATTATTTCCCTGAAAGTACTTTCTGTTCTAGGCATGGAGTCTTTTCAAGGCAGCAAGAAGTATCACACAGATGACTCAGCGTCATGCACAGGTGCTAGTTGGATTCAGCCCTTGGACCTGGGATTATAGCCTATTCAGATCATCAGTGAGATGTTAAAGAATTCCAGTCCAGGTTCAAAAACAAAGCAAGCATTCTCCTGTTTTGTTTTCTTTTGTTTTGTTTTCCAGTTGGTTTCCCATGATCCTTTTTACGTGTAAATTCTATTTATTTTCCTAAAATTGATAGTCAAATTACTGCCTTAGATCCTGACTTATTAACTGTTTAATTTCTCTTTGTAACATTACTAAGCTATCTTATTTCAGCTTTACTGTCTTCATCCATAAACATGAGGGTACTATAACCTAATTCACAGTGATATTTCCAGGATTAAAGAGATAACACATAGAAAACTATGGCAAAATCTTTGGGTCAGAGAAAGTCAGCCTTCTTCCAACAAATAAATCAGAGTTTAGCCCTCTAAGCATTTTGTTCTCATTCTTCAACTGTTTCTGGTAGATAGCTTTATTAAAGATAAAAACCAGGGTGCCTGGGTGGCTTAGTTGGTTAAGCATCTGCCTTCAGCTCAGGTCATGATCTAGAGTCCTGGGACTAAACCCCTCACTGGCTCACTGCTCACTGGGGAGCCTACTGTTCTCTCTCCTTCTGTTCCTCCTCCCTCCTTGGGTTAGAGCCTGCTCTCTCTCTCTCTCTCTCTCTCTCTCATAAATAAATAAATAAATAAATAAATAAATAAATAATCTTTTTAAAAAAAGATAAAAATGTAAAACCTTTACTAATATGTCTGTATGGAAAACTGAAACTTCATTAAGTAGTTTTATACCAGATTTCATGGTCTGCTCTAGCAGTTTCCTAATACTCTATTATGACCCTGTCTTAGTTTGGAGAGATATACGTAACTTCACAAGAATACATCCGAAATTGGAGAAGGTAGAGGCAAAGTAAAATCTCTGATTCCTTAACATCAGGTAACTTATCTATTGTAGTCTCTCTCTGTCCTGTGTGGTTAAACTAGGCTATTCTGATTCCCTTTGACTTATTGAAGAGAAACAATGACTGGAAATTGAAGTAGTATTTCCAAATTCCTTTATGGTCATGAGGAATCATTTTAAGGTAGAACCAAGTCCTCTTACATGTGTAAACTCATAGCCTGCTTTAATAATCAGTAGGACAAAACATAAAGCAAATGTTCTGATTAGATAGAAGTTGGAATGTATTTGAGATCTTTAAAAAGTGTTTTTTTATTTTTTTGCATTGTTAGAAATTATAAACAATCAAACTCGTGTACATGAAGCAGAGTGTGGTCAAAAGTCTTTATCTCAAATTTTATCTTAAATAAGTATAGCTAGTAATGCCATTTTAATGTAGAAATAATCCTTTCACTGCTATTAATATATTTATTATTATTATTATTAAGCTTAATGCTTCCTAAAATTCCACTGTGTCAGAAAACCCAGGATGACCTAATTTTTTCTTAATGGTTACTAGGGGTCTTGTACAATTCAATGAAATTTCACCTATAAGTGGTCCATTGTAATAAAGTATGTAACAATATGATTTTAGCTAACAATATGATTTTAGCTAACAATATAATTTTAGAATCATCTCCCTCCCAGATCTGCTTTAAGGTTATCCGTATTGAAGGGACCAAAAATATACATAATAATCAAGGTATGCAAAACTTATTTGGTAGAGGTTTGTAGAAACAAATCTTACTTCCATATCCTAATGATTACCCAATATACTTATGAATCAAATTCTATTCCTTTTTCTAATTTTGTAGTAAGTTTCATAACTTTCTTTACAATTAGTTAACTTACTGCCAAGATTGACTATGGTCATGAAATTATAAATCTTGGGGAAAATATTCTGGTTCTTTACCAAACATTACAATGAAGTAAATTATCTTAATTTCCAAGAATACTTTATTATTTTTATTTTTTCTCTAATAATATTCTCAGTTCCTGAGTGCAACATGTTTTGGGGAAGTAACTTTATTTATTTTTTTAAAAGGTTTTATTTATTCATTCATGAGAGACACACGGAGAGAAGAGGCAGAGACACAGGCAGAGGGAGAAGCAGGCTCCATGCAGGGAGCCGATGTGGGATCACACCCTGGGCTGAAGGCGGAGCGAAACTGCTAAGCTACCTGGGCTGCCCATGGTGAAGTAACTTTAGAGTGTACACTCTAAGACTTAACTTTGCGGTTGGTTTACGGTAGAAGCCGAATGAAATTTAACTGATTCAATTTGTCATAACATACAAAGGCCAAAAAAGGATAATTGAGAAAATATTCTGAAAATAGAGTTTAGCTTGGTGATCTCTTATAGTATTTTGCTAAAATTTCGGCTGTCAAGGGATAATGAGCCAATGAAATGAACATAACATTAGCTAGATGTTTCACTCATGTAAAGATTACTATCTTAGTACCTATTATATAGTATTCATTCAACAAATATTCACTGAGCATTATCAGATGCACAGTATATTGTTAAATGTTCAAACATTTGAAGTAAAATTGTTGGACGGGGGTAACCTCAAATTAAAACTCAGATAAACATTTATACAAACTAATCAACAATTCAAATCAAAGCAAACATATTGATAATGATACAGGAGTTCAGAGAAAGGGGAAAATGATTTATGAAGGAAAGCCAATTAAAGATGTGCCACATTAGCAAGTGTTGAGGAGAATGGGCATGATTTGTATACACAGACAGAGGAAGAAGATAACAAACATTCTGAAATAAAGGTAACATAAATAGAAGCCTGAGATTAAAAGAGTGTGTAGTATTTAAGAGACAGGAAACTATAAAGGTCTCAATGGAATATTTATTGTAATGCAAAATAAGGTTAGACAGAATTTTGAAAGCCAAGCTGAGATTTGAGAATTTATACAATGAGCACTAAGGAGTTATGAGAAGTTTTGGAAGAAACCCTTCCCTGATGATTGTAGGGAAAATTAGTTCAATATTTCTGAAAAATTTCATATTCTTTTACCCAAACTTGGCAATTCTTGTAATTTATCCTGAGAAGAGAAAATCAGAGGTGACTTAAAAATGAATGTTTTACCTATTAATAACATTGAGAAACTGAATTTTGCCCATTTGTTCAACAACAGGGATATAGTTAAATGAATTATAATACCTCTTGGAACATGACAAACTTATTAAATGCCAACTTTTAAAAGAAAATCTATGACACAAAAAAAATGTAATCTATTTGGTAAATTAGGATAAATCAGGATAAAAACAGATACTGGTAGTATTGAAAAGTACACAAAATTATTAACTCTGGTTATCAATGGCTGAGGAATATTCTGGGTGATTTTTCATCCTTTTATGGATTTATAAACTTTGTACCATGGAGTTTTCATAATTTTGTAGTACATAATATTTTCCAAAAACTAAATAATCATGAAGTAATTTGTGGCAAGATATTGACATAAGGACTTCTATATTTTAAGAAGAACAATGTGTGAGAATATACTGATGAGATATGGGGAAGTAGGAGGCATATATAACTGTATATACTTGAAAGGATGATTAGAACATAAAGAATAGGTGAGGGAAAGAAACATAATCAGGATTTGATATCTGCTTGGAAAGCAGGTATGAAGGAAAAATATTGTCAAAATTTCAATCCTTAAAATTAATTGAAATGAAAATCAGTACTTTCAGCAATAAAATCAGTGATTATTTTAATATTGAATTATTTTAGGATCATAATAGTTACCCAGAATATGAGGATAGAGCTTATTTGAAAAAGAGGAAGTTAAAAATATGCATTTAAGGATCATCATGTAGTATTTTAAGCTGTTAGAGATGATCAGCTAGAAAATGAAAAGACAGCAGAAAGAATGGAAGCCCAACTTCAGCCTTGGAGAATAAAATCCATAAATGGAGGAGGATAAAACAGCAAATAACCTAGAGAAAGGTGGTCAAGGAGCAGGAAGTTGGAGAACAGAGGAATCTACAATGTCACTGGAAAACAAAAAAAAAAAAAAGGAAGGGAATGTTTCAATGTGACAGTTGTTAGTGTTGTCAAATACGGTAGTGTTCTGAAGAAAATGTGTTGCAAAAGAATGTCACCAATATAAAACATTAATGAGGGAATGGGCAGAGGAGAGGCCTGTGTGCATCCTTAGTAACTGCAGACTTGAAGTTGAATTAGAAACTGTTGTTTGAAAATTTGGGACAGCATGGAGAAGTTGTGAATATTTAGGAATTGTCTTTTCCTTCCTACCTGGAGTCCACGTGCACAATGATGTTCATGAATGAAGTGCGTAATACTTTCTCTACTATACTATTTGTATTAGAGGCCAATACCTTAGACAGAACCAAGAATTTCACAAAGTGTTTTCCTAAAACTTCGGTTCCATAGGATTTCACTCTAGTGTGAGAATTACATAAATAAAGTGTTCTGGAGTAAAGAGATTTGGGGAAATACTGAATTATACAAAATTAAGTAAGAAGGTTTCTTTAAAGAAAGACTTCATGTAACTTACTATTTTTATATGTACTGTGGATTTCCATACGGGGCTTTGGAACAAAATCATTTCCAAAATTAATAGAGCATAGAATTCTTTTTCCATGGAGCATCTCCTAAACTAGTTTTCTGTGGACTTGATAGTGGGAAATGACAGACTTACTGTAGTGAGAAGTTTGGCCTCTCCCCACCCCAAGGGACACCTGTTCTACAACTTCAGTTTTGATTTCTTTAAGCTCAGAACAACAGAGATGCTAAATACCATACATTTATAGAAATTCTCCTTGTCATTCCCAGTTTTTATTTAGAATTATTTAGTAAAATATTCTTCATAAGGTGACTGCAGCCAACATAAGACCACATAGATGCTGTTCTTCTTTAAAAAATAAAATCTGTCTCTCATGAATAAATAAATAACAATCTTTTTAAAAATCTGATTTTTGATCTTTGATGATATTTAGCATTCCAGTGCTTCTCTTTAAGAAGAGCTATCATTTGGATGTAGTAAATAGTTGAACAATAATTTGAGGAAAATAAATTTCAAGGCTAAATGATTAGCCTCACATTCAGTATTTCCTTTTCTATTATCCCACAAATATGGACTATTTTTCATTCATACGCCTGAACTGGATCAACATTCTCCACTTTCTCTACTTCCTGCCTTTGGTTCCCTAAACATAATCTCATCAAAGGGATGTCTGTGACTCCTAGGCCAAAACCCCCATAGAACTCTGTGCCTACTGCTATCAAATAATTTACCACTTTGTATTGTAGTTGCCTGTTGTCTAGCCTGTCTTTGTACTGAACGGGTTTGGAACCACTAAAATTATAGTATCTAGGGTCTAATCATTGCTTAATAAAGGTTCAATAAATGATTAAGAGTTAATTAATGGGTCTTTTGTGCATTTATGAATTCTGAAACTATACATAGTGTTTGGTTATAGGAGATTATTTAGAAATGCAGCATGTATTTTTTTTTTTTTTTTTTTACTTTTTGAATCACTTCCTTTGGATTTCTCCCACGCTAGTGAGTATTCCAGAATTCAGGGATTTTTATTTAAAGCTATATTTTACAAATATGAAACGAGAAATTTCTCCCAATGCTTCATCTCCCGTCTTCCTCCTTTTTTCTAATTACCTTCTTTTCCTTCATCCTTTAAAATGAACAGATGGGCTGCTCCAAAGTTTTTGCAAATCTACTTGCTAAACATTCTTACAGACTAAGCAACAATTGAAAATGAAATCCAACAGTTGTTTTACTGTTTTCCCATCAACTGGAGCAATAAAATGATTCCATGGGAGCATTTCTGTCACTAGAAGTGTGATAGTGTCGTATTCCATTTCCTTGTACTTTCATAAGTGGTAATAGATGATTTCTTCTTGTTTCTCCCTCTCTCCTTTCTTGTCATCTTCTGCATATGCCAGTGATTTCAAATTCTTTTAGCTGCAGAAACTTTCTTTAAAGATATCTTATGTACATTTCTAGTTATGGAAAAGTAGAACTGCTCTGTATGACAATTGGGGAACTATAGTGTTAGGTGAACTCCCACCTTGTTTTAAGCATCTGTGGTGGCCTCTGTGATGTATCCATGGAACATAAATTCAAAACCAGTGAGCTAAAAGTTTAGCTTTATTCTAAAGAATGCAGGACTCCATAGTTGATATTTTAATCTAAATAAAGTCTGCCTTTCTGTAGCAGGACTCGCTAGACTTCAAAGTTATGGCCAATTCTTTAATATTAATAATCAAGTGATAGAATATGTGAAGTCATTCAATGAACCAAAAACAGTATCATGCTTTGGCTTGTTTGTTTGTTTTATGGAGGACCTATAAGCTGTGTTTTTGTCTGAAAATTAATAAATAAATAGACAAGAGGAAATAATAGGGATCTAAATTATTTGGAGCATTAATACAAATGAGACATAAAGAAATTTACCTCTAGGCTAATAATCTGAATTTTTCAGAACAATAACAACTAAAAATTGTCAACCTCTGACAGCTGTTTGATGGTTGATAGAAAATGTGGTAGGACTCTCCATCTCATTCACATTATGCAGGTGTCCACATTTTAAAAAAATCATAATTGGCACTAATTAAGACTATTGTTGGCAGCTTCAGCAAGAAGGCCAGACACTGAGTGGGCAGGAAGACCTGCCTGGCCTCTCAGCCCCAGACTTCCTGGCAGGTCACTGCTGAATTGCATTAACAAAGCTAAGTTATTCTTGCTCTTCTTATTCTGTAGAAAGAGAAACTCAATTTGCTATTACTAGCAAAATAAACAATTCCAGTACATTTATTACTATACATGTATTACATATATTGGAAAGTCCAGGCTGCTCAGGATTATCTTTGGTAATAAGAAGGGGCACACGTATTATGCATGGTCCCTTATAAGAAGGCAGTGTAGACAGATCACTGGCATGAGATCTGCAGTTAAAATCCACACGATTGACAGGAGAGGTAATTCTTATTAAGTGTGTGATGGACCTGGATCAGCTGATAACCATGAGCTTTGCTTGTAAGTCTTGCTGAAAATGCCTTTGTTATTGCCTTTGTATTTCAGTTGTAATGTGTGACTCATATTTGCCGCTGGACTCATTTGTGACTTTTGTCTTGTTCGCAAATGAGAATAAAGTTGGCAATTAAACTTACTGTCTTGGGATTCTCATCCTGAAAAGTACTTTTATATTTTCAGGGATGATAAGATGGTAGCATAAAAGATTCATTCTCGTTGGTTGAGGAAGAGAGGGAAAAGTGTGTCTGTGTAGGCCAATCAATGTGAAAAAGGTGCCTGGTGTTGGATTTCAGTAAGTGTATTTACAAATCATTCAACCTTACAGACCCACGCTCAGTTTTACATTCAGATGCAGGCCTGGATTGGGGATGGGAGGGAAATAAAGCCCTGAAGTGGGGTACCTAATCATATGAAGGTTTGCAATTTTGTTAGGAATAATAGAGAAGCAATATTGAGAGCTATGGGGTTAATGAACACGGATGTGGCTTTCATGTGCAAATTTCTTTTGATTAGATGGAACAACAATTCCCAGAGTTGAGACTGGTGTCCACACACCCAGGCCTGCATCTGCATGTAAATGGCTTCATTAGAGCCAGATCTGTGTGCACCGATGAACTGTACAAGGCAGTCACAGAGTCTCCGCTTCATGGGCTGCTTTCTTGCTGTGTCTGTTTCCTGTTCAGAAAATAAGTGATATATTCCTCCTCTCTGCCAAGCTGTTGAAGAAAAGGGATAGCTCGAGGACACAAAGGGGTGAGGGCAGTGTACTGTTAACGCATTTGGTCTCTTTTTCTTACTCTTACGGACTGAAGATTGGAAACCTATCCTTTTATATTTCTGAGTAAAATTAAACTTCCTCAAATTTACCGTGGCAGTTACCGAGCTTAGAGGTTTTGTGGTTTGCCATTTACTCAGTGCTGACAAGAGAATGGTCCTTGTGTTCAACAACGGTGTCACCGAATATACAAAGAATCCGACTGTCTGCTTATCCTACCTAGGCTGAACGAGACCTCTACTGCTCCCTGGGTTTTTACTTTATGATTCAGGGCTTATTGTTAAGGAGATCAGTCTCTTTTGTGAAAGAAAAGGATGCAAGATGTCTTCAATACTTGGTTAATGAAATTCTGAAGCATCAGTAGTTTGGAATTTCTAGGGAATTTTCATCAATCATAAATTGCTTTTTAAATTAAACTGGTTTGCTTTCAGTGGTAGTACATTTATTTTAGATGGAGTTCATTGGTGCCTGGTTTTGGGGTAGTGCTAACTTGGTGGGCTCTGAAGTAATAAGACATATGATATATAATAAAAATAGTTGCCAGGTTATATCTGCTCACAGTTTTTAGGAGACCAGTTTTAGTAACTTTAGTGAGGCTTGATTCACAAAGCATAAAAAGCATAGGTTTTTAAGTGCAGTGAAGAATTTTGCTGAGCCTGTATACCATAATCAAGATATAGAACATTTTCTGACCCCAAAAGATTTCCTTGTGCCCTTTCCTAATCAACTTTCCCTACCCTACCCCCGGACTTTGATGACATTGATCTGCTTTCGATCAATGTATTAGATTTCTTCCCTGCAGCTTTAAATAAATAGTATCATGTGCATTCTTTTGCATCTGACTTTTGTTCTCAGCATAATGTTTTAAATATTCATTCATATCATTGTATGTATTTATAGCTTATTTATTCTTACCGCTGAGTAATCTTCTTTGGGATATACCACGATTTGTTTATCCATTTATCTGCTGATGTTCTTCTGGACTATTTCCAGTTTGGAGCTGTCATGAATAAACTTGCTGTAAACATTTGTGTACAGATCTTTATTTGGACTTAAGTTTTTATTTCTCCTGAGTAAATACTTGTGATTGTTGGTTCATATGGTAAGATTATGCTAAACTTTATTAGAAACTTCCAAACTATGCTAATGTGACTCTACCATTTTGCATTCCCACGAGCAATGTGTAGGAATTCCAGTTGTTCCATATTCTAGCTGACATTCAATATTGACCATCTTTTAAATTTTAGGCCTTCCAGATGACTATTAAACGGTACTTCACCTCAGTTTAAATTTTCATTTCCCTGGGGGTTAATAACATTGAATATTTTTTCCTATATGCATTGGCCTTTTATATGTCTCTTTCTGTGAGATTTTGTTCCTGTTTTTGATACTTTTGCATTCCCCTTATTGGTACATGTGAGTTCCTTAATTATTCAGATCTGGCAAGCTCATTTTCAGAAATATGGATTGCAAATATTTTCTCCCAATTAGCATCATCCTTTTTCATTTTCCTGATCATGTCTTTCAAAGAGAATTTTTTTTTTTTAATCATGAAGCTCAATCTATTGTTTCTTTTATGCTACTGCTTTTTTTGAACTCTCTAAAAAATATTTATCTTCTGTAAGGTCACAAAGAGTTGTTTCCTAGAAATTATAGCTTCAACTTTTTGTTTAGTCCTTTAAAAATTTTATTTTATTTTATTTATTTGACAGAGAGAGAGTAAGCAGGGAAAGCAGCAGGTAGAGGGAGAGGGAGAAGCAGGCTCCTCACTGAGCAGGGAGCCTGATCCCAGGATCCTGGGATCATGACTGGAGCTGAAGGCAGATGCTTAACTAACTGAGCCACTCAGGCGCCCCTTTTATGTTTAATTCTAGCTCCATTTCAAGTTAATTTTTGTGTGCGGTGTAAGATAAGATTTG
The DNA here is from genome assembly GCF_011100685.1 of Canis lupus familiaris. Lineage (NCBI taxonomy): Eukaryota > Metazoa > Chordata > Mammalia > Carnivora > Canidae > Canis > Canis lupus. Next base: position 6,788,179 of record NC_049229.1, read on the forward strand.
AGGGTTTTTTTTTTCTTACAGTGTTATTTTATCACTGTTTTTTGAAAAATGTTTATCTTTTTAGCATTGAATTGCCTTAGCAACTTATTAAAAATCAAGTAAATATATCTTTGTGGGGTTATTTCTGGACTCTTCTGTTTCATTAATCTGCATCTCTATCTTTAAGCCAGTGCCACATTGTTTAAATTATTGTAGCTTTAGAGTAAGTCTTGAAATCAAGTAGTGTAATTCTTTCACTTCTGTTTTTCATCTTCAGTTTCAATTATTCTTGATCCTTTGAATTTTCACATAAACATTAGGGTCAGCTTGTTAATTTCTACCAAATGAAAACCTGCTCAAACTTTTAATGTACTTGAGTAGAATCTGGAGCTCAGTTTGGGAAGAATTAAATTTTAAGATATTGAATATTATAATTCATCAACATAGTATATCTCTCCATTTACTTAGATCTTAGATATGTCTCAGAAATCTTTTGTAGTTTTCAGTGGCAGATCTTAAAAACACTAATTTACCCATAATTTTTTTTTAACATTTCATTTGCCCGTTCATAAGTGACACAGAGAGAGGCAGAGACAAAGGCAGAGGGAGAAGCCTGTTGGGGGACTCAATCCCAGAACCCCGGGATCACGACCTGAGATGAAGGCAGGTACTCTGCCACTGAGACACCCAGGCTCCCCTATCTATAAATATTTTGTGGTTTTGGATGCTGTTCTAAATGTTATTGTTTTAATTTTGGTCTCCATTTTTTTCTAGAATATGGAAATATAAATAACTTTTGCATGTTCACCTAATATCCTGATAACCGGCTAAGGTCATTTATTAGTTATTTTTTATTGGAAGTATTTTATTTATTTTATTCTATTGTGTGATTTTTGAATGATCATCTGTGCCAGTTACTGCGCTAAGCAAAGAACAAACATTGCCTCATTCAATAATTAAACAATTCTTGAGATAGATTCTATTACTATTTTTAACAGCTTTATTGAGGTGTAATTAATGTACAAAGAACTGCACATGTTTATTTTATTTTATTTTATTAAGATTTTACTTATTTATTCATGAGAGACACACACACACAGAGGCAGAGACACAGGCAGAGAGAGAAACAGGCTCCGTGTAGGGAGCCCAATGTTGGGGACTCGACTCCGGGTCTCCAGGATCATGCCCTGGGCGGAAGGCAGATGCTCAACTGCTGAGCCACCCAGGAGTCCCAAGAACTGCACATGTTTAATGTGTACAATATTGATGAGTTTGTACACATGCAAACACTAATAATACCATCCCCATAATCAAGATAACAGATCTATCCAACACTTCCCAGCGTTTCCTATATCCCATTTTTTGGGGGAGGAGGGGTAAGTAAACCACAATATGACAGCTCCATTTTAAACAAGTCTTGAAGTGCATAATACTGTATTGTTAACTCTAGGTACTACCATGTGGTACAGCAGATCTCTAAAACTTATGTATCTGACATAAGTGAAACTTTATACTCTTTGAATAACATTTCCCCATTTCTCCCATCCCCCAGCCCCTGACAATCAGTACTGTATTCTCTGCTTCCATCAGTTTGACAATTTTAAATACTTCATTTAAGTGGAATCATGCAGTATTTATCCTTCTGTGACTGGCTTATTTCACTGAACATAAGAAATGTTAGAGAGATTGTGGAGAAGTTGGAACCCTGTTGGTAGGAATGTAAAGTGGTGCAGCAATCATGCAAAACAATATGGAGGTCTCTCAAAATATTAAAAGTAGATTTACCATATGATCTAGCAATTCCACTCTGGATATATATAGAAAATAATTTAAATCAAGATCTCAAAGCTCTCTCGTGCTCATTGAAGAAACACTGTTCACAATACCAAAATAGAGAAACAACCCAAGCATTCATCAATAGATAAATGGATATAGAAAATGTGGCATACACATACAGTGGAATATTACTTGATATTTAAAAATTTAAAAATAAGGTAATTCTTGGGGTGCCTGAGTGGCTTAGTTAGGTAAATGTCCAACCATTGATTCCAACTCAGGTTGTGGTCTGGGAGTCATGGGATTAAGCCCTACATTGGGCTCCACACTCAGTGGTGAGTCTGCTTGAGATTCTCTCCCTCTCCTTGTGCCCCCCACCCTGCTCTTTCTCTCTCTCTCTAAAATAAATAAATAAATCTTTAAAAAATTCTAAAAATATTTAAAAATAAAGAAATTTGTAACATCATTTATTCTTGAACGGTATTCTTACTCTTAAACCAAACTTTACTTCTTGAAATAAGCATCATGATGTAATATCCTTTTTATACATGCTGGTTTTCATTTGCTAATGTTTTGTGAAGGCTTTTTGCATCTATGTCCATGAAGGTATTATTTTCTTGTAGTGTCTGCCTGATTTTGGTATCTAGGTAATGCTTTCTTCATAAAAATCACTGACAACTTTTCCTTTCTTCTCAATTATTTGATAGAGTTTGTGAAAGACTATCATTAATTCTTCCTTAAATGTTTGATGAAATCGTTTAGTATGGACTGTCAGGCCATTTTTTTCTTTGTGGGAAGGTTCTTAACTAAAATCCAACTTCTTTAGTAGATATAAAATACTTAGATTTTCAATTTCTTTCTGAATCAGTTTTGTAATATGTATTTTAGTGAATTAGTCTGTATCATCTGAGTTTTCAAATTTAGCAACAGTTTTCATATAATTCTTTTATTATCCTTTTAATATCTGCAAGATATATGATGTCCTATTTTTAAATTCTAAACATTGTTATTTTTGTCTGCTTTCTCATTTTTTGCTGTTGTTTTTGGTAAATCTAGCAAGTGACTTACAGATGTTGTGGGTCTTTTGCAAGGTTTTATTAATTTTCTCCACTCTTTTCTATTACATTTGCTTTCTTTAATATATTTAATATTTTCTACTTTTGGCTTATTGTATTCTATTTGCTCTTCTTTTTTAGTTTATTCATGCAAAAACTTAGATCAGTGATCTGAGACCCCATTTTTGCTAATCTAAGCATTTAAAATTAAAATCACATTTTTCCTACATACACTGCTTTAGCATCATCTCACATTTTTTGACATATTGTATTTTCATTTTCATTCAGTACAAAATAATTTCTAATTTCTTTTGCAGTTTCTTCTTGGAATCAAGGGTTATTTAAGCTTGTGTTTTAAGCTTTTCAGATACTAGGGATCTCTATATATTTTTCTATTATTGATTTCTATTTTAGCTTCAGTTTGGTCAGAAAATATGCTCTTATGATTTCAGTCTCTTTAAATTTATTGAGTCTTACTTTATGGTCTTTCTTTATGAATGTTTCATATGTTCTTGGAACTAATGTGTATTCTGATGATGTAAACTGGAGTATTCTATAATGTCAATTAGATCAAGTTAGTAGGCAGTGTTGTTCAAATTTTCTATACGATTTCTTATCTTCTGCCAAGAGTATTAAAGGCTTCAACTGCAAGTGGAAATTTATTTCTCCTTAGAGTTCTGTCATATTTTGCTTCGAGTATTTTGAAGATTTGTTACTGGGTATATATATACATAGAGCTTTTAGTTTCTATTAGTGAATTGATTCTTCAGTCATTATGAGTTATCCTTTGTTATCATTCATAATATCCCTTGTTTTGAGGTCTGCCTTGCCTAATATTTACAGGACTCCAACTTTCTTATTATTGTTTGCAAGATATATCTATTTTCCAGAATTTATTTTTAACTTAGCTCTTTGTATTAAAAGTGGGTTTCTCATGGAGAACAAATAATAGGTCTTGCTTTTTTATCCAGTGTGTCAAACTCTCCCCTTTCATTGGGGTTACTTAGATCATTTACATTTAATGTAAGTATCAAATTTGTTAGGTTCATATCTACATTATGCTACTACTTGAAAAAAAAAATTCCCATCTGTTCTTTGTTATTTTTTTATATATTTAAAAAAGTTTTTTCCCCATCTGTTATTTTCCCCTTTTTTGCTGCTTTATTTTGCATTAATTGAGGAAATTTTTATTTTCCTTATTCTAAATCACTGGTTTATTAACCACATCTTTTAGGAGTTGCTCCACATTTTGCAATATGCATCTTTCACTTATAACACTCTACTTTCAAATGATATTATACCAGTTTATATATAATAACAGTTTTCTAATTTAGGCAATTGAATTAACCTTCACATAAGGAAAATTAATGTGCTTCAGAATCCATATTTCAACCTATTGGTGCTGGCCTATTTTTCATGGGAAACATATTATTGCTATCCTAAATATACATGCTTTTGGTCACAAGGGTACTGGGATAAGGTGGCAAGGATGTAATGACAATCTTTTCATGAAACCTAAGACAGACAATAGGGTAGGTACTTGAAAGTTGTGTTTTATGTATCAGTTTATCCACAGAGCACAGCACAGTGTCAGATCAGTTTCATCTGGAGTTCTAAAAATATATGTAGTCAGAAGATGAATATATGACCCACAGGATGGCTAGCATAATTTGGACAAATAGCCAAGAGCTCTAGTACATTATTAAGTTGTCCATAGTGCCTTTGCTACATCCTTTTAGTCAATCATCAGATTTAGTATAGTTTCATATATCTGAAAATATTTTTATGAGGAGGGAAGTTAAACTTGTTGGGTAAAGGTCTTTAAAATCTTTTCATGTAAATCTATCAAATGGACTCCTCTGAACTTAGATTATGAATTCTCCTGTGATCCTGTGAAAAATTTGGGAAAGACATAATTAAATCAGAATGGTCTCTATCTCTTTGCTTTTTCCTATGGCCCCCAGAAAGCCATGACTAATGAAGAAGGATGCAGTGTTAGCGCAAGGTTTGAAGGTAGGAGAAATCCCAAAGGCAAAAGGATGAATTAGAATATTCGGAGGAAAATTGTCTTGTATTGTGTGTCTATATTACTTTTTAAAGAACGTTACTTTTTAAATTAGATGCTATTTAGATATAATTTTGCTAAAGCCTACTACCTTGTTCTGTTTTTGGTTGTTGTTAAATTTAATGTTAAACTTAACTTTTTTGGAAGGCAATAGGTAAAAATTATTTCCAAGACTTATTTTGGTTAACTTTCACAAGTTATGAATTAAGACATTATTTCCAAGAGTTATGATCATTAGCTATTTCTACTGTCAGAAGAGGAAAAGTGATATGTATTAATTATGTGATGTATCTAAATAACTTCTTTTTAAAAATATTTTATAATTTATTTTGTTTTAGAGAGAAAGAGAGGGGAGTTGCAGAGAGAGAAAAAGAGAGAGAGGAGGAATCTCAAGCTGACTCTGTGCTAAGCACAGGGCCTGACATGGGGCTTGATCTCATGACACTAAGATCATGACCTGAGAGGAAACCAAGAGTTAGACACTTAACTGACTGAGACACCCAGGTGCCCCTAAATCACTTCTTTTTATATTCATTTCTTCTCTGCTATAGAAGTCAAAACATCTATTCTCCCCCTAAATTCTTTAAAGATTCTGAAACTGATCCTTATCATTTTCTAGTTAAATATATGTGCTTTATAAATGACATTTTTAAAGTTTTAAAACGGAATTCTCATAAAGATAAATTCTTCTCTCAACATTTTAAAAAATAAATTTGACTCTAGAAATATCTACTTTTCAAGGTATCATTGATGACTGTATTAAATGCCGTGTCTTTAGAGATTTCTTGTACTCTGGAGAAATTCTTTTGCTGAAATAGTTCAAGTCACATAGAAATTTTGTTTCCTCTCTGTGACTGTAAACTGCCAGTAACCCTTAGAACTCTACCACATCAGAGGTAGGTAAGCTTTCTTCCGGAATTTCATCAAGGCATATTCATCTCATTTGAAACATTTATCGGAAATTTAAATCTCTTATATTATTTAACTTTCATCCCCTATGATTCACTAAATCACTCAATTTATTGACGATCTATAATGAACAAGGTCCAAGGGAGTAAAAGAATGAAAGAAACATGGTTTCTGCCCACTTGACACTTAATTTGAATAGGGGAGCTGCTATAGACAATGTTTTTGTCCCCCCACACACATTCTTTTTTGAACTCCTAATCCCCAATATGGAGTTATTGGGAGATTGGAAGGAACTCTGGAATGCAATTAGGTCATGAGGATGGAGCCCTCATAATGGGATAGTACCCTTATACGAAGGAACACATGACAGCATGACAGCATGAGATACATGAGCGTTCTCTCTCTCTTTCTCTTTCAACCATGTGAGAATACAATGAGAAAATGGCCATCCACAAGCCAGGACATAGGCTCTCAATAGACAGGACATCTGTCAGTACCTTGATCTTGGATTTTTCAGCCTTTAGAATGGCAAGAAGTAAATGTTTAAGTTACACTAGCCAATGGCATTACTATAGAAGCCCAAACCTAAGGCAGGAGTTAAGACATAAACATGGAGAATGCAATGGCTTTTGGAAGAGATTTTAGAGGCAAGAGAGAAAGCTTTTGGATGGTAGTTTGAGCGGAATGCTAATGACAGGCAGGATTTTGATGCACACCTTGGTTGGAAGGACAGTTTATGAGTTATGGAATTATGAATACAAACATGTTGGAAGAAAGAAAGCTCATAATCTAGCAATGGCCAGTGATTTTGTTCCTTTTAGTGGTAATAGGTGCCCAGCAGAGAAGTAGAGGGTAAAGCTCTATAACAAAATAGTGATTTCAGAAGGTGATTGCAAGATTATGTAATCTAACCTAATTTTATAGATGAAGAAAATGAAGGACACAATTGTTTGCTGTCCAGTGTGTAGCTCAGATTTTTTTTTTTTAATTCCATTTTGCCTCTTCAGAGTGTTCTATCTAGGGGTCATACTTCAGGAAGCCCTGATCACTTTGCTATGTGTTCACATTTGATTTGGTAAAAAATGGTCATCACTTAAGGTTTTTGAGGAGACAAGTAATATGATCAGAGTCGTGTTGAAGAGGATTCCTCTGACAGCTATCTGGAGGATGGATTAGGATGGAAAGAGCCTGATGATGGGAAATAAATTATGAGTTGTTTTAGGAGCCCAGAAGAGTAATAAGGGTCTACACTAGAATGATGACAATATTAGTAAGAAAGAGGAGGTGGAGATAGAGAGATATAGATATATGTGCATCTATAATACACACACACACACAAACACACACACAGACTTTGCTTAGTGTTATCAAATGAATGTTTGTCTTCCACCAAAATTCATATGTTGGAACCCTAATCTCTAATGTGATGGTACTTGAAGTGGAACCTTTGAGGCATAATTAGATCACAAAGGTGAGAACACTCATGAATAAGGCTTAGTGACCTTATGAGAAGACACATGAGAGAGATATGAGGATGCAGCAGGATTACTTCTGTCTGCAAACAAAGAAGAGGGGCCTCACAACATAGAATTTGCAGGCATCTTGATATTGGACTTCCCAGTCTCCGTGATTGTAAGAAATGAATGTGCATTATTTAAGCCACACAGTTAATGGTAATTTGTTATAGCAGCCTGGGCTAAAGCACTTAAGGTAGAAGTGCCTGGATGTATTGTCTGACTGAGTGTGGGATACCAGGGTGAAGAACCAGTGTACAATGACTTGGAAATGTAGAGTCATGGTGATCTGGAGTAAGGCAGCATTATTACCAGAAATAGGCTGTTGATCTAACAAGACTCACATGCATGTGTACACATGTGCCCATGCAGAGACACATGCAGACACAGAATCACTCTGAAACGCTTTATTTCCACTGTAAGGAAGCATCTTTCAAAGAGCTGGGTCAGCTACACAGCCTAAAGATTGGGACACAGAAACAATTCCTGTGGAGCCATGATCCAGAAGGGCCAACTGTGTGATGGTGATATATAAGATGACAGGTCACACACTCAGAGGGTGGAAGCCCGTCTCTCTCTCCTAGGGCATAGCACATAACAAATGGAATGAGGAAGAAAGAACCTAAGATGTATTCAAATGTGCTGGATTATAATTATTTTTTAAATTAGAGCTGAAGAAGACGCCATGGACCAACCTCATATCTTATGTAATGGGAAGCAATACAAATAAACACCTATATATTTTATGTCAAATGACAGAGTTTGATTAGTTGGTCTATAGGTTGAAATAACTTGCTCTAGAACCATGTATCCTGACTCTCACTGCAATTTTCTTTCCATTGCTCTAAGGATTTTGGCTAGAAACACAGAGGCAAAATTGTAAAGAAAATCATATGAAATTATACGAAAGGTCTAGGTTAGGGTAGAGAAATTATGTTAGCTGCTTGAGAACTAAATTTTTCAATCTGCATTGTGAGACATGCAACCCTCTTTTCTGTGGTACAAGCAAATGCTTCCATTTACTCATTTTTGTGACCTCCAGTTACTTTTGCTAAACTTCCTATTCTGTTAATTGAAAGGGAGAAAATAAGGCATTACAGAAGCACCTTGTGTGTTTTCATGCTTCCTACTTGGGAGACCAAAACTTATAAAAGGCTGGTTTTATAGTAAAAACCTTCACTACTGTAATCTTTCCATATGCATCAGTTCAGTTCATTAGTTTAGACCATCTACTGCCCTCTTGTGGCCATATAATCCACCTCCCTATGCCCCAACTCCAAGCTCTTAATGCTTTGTGTCAGTTGAAATGGTTTCATCAGTCAGACAGAAACTGACATCTCAAACTATAATTAACCTCCTTCTTACTATGCTTTATTACACCATTGTATTTTGATTCAGTCTGTCTCTAAAACATGTAGATATTATATAATGCTAGTGATCAGTTTGAAGACAACATACCTTAATACATTGTGGATTATGTCTTCTGGAGAATTTGGAAGTAATGCCTTTCACTTTCTCAAGCAGAATCTTAGATAAGCCATTTTATATTAGCAAATAATGTTTAAATATAGAAATAAACATCACTTACCACACAGTAAAATATATAAAGTTGTAAAAACACTCTAAGAAAGCCATCAGGTAAATTCTTGATTAAAGTGTTTTGATTAAAGCTTATCTTCATATAATATTGCTAATAATAATGGCAAAAAAGAAATTGTTTTAGGTAGAATTATTAATTATGTCTCTTTAATAGGTTTTGAAAAATTGGTTTTCTAAGAGATTTTATATTTCAATACCAAGTAATACATGAACCAATACGTTCATCTCTAAAGTCATTACACTTCACTTTATAGCCTTCTCTTTTATATCAAGATTCCAATGTTCTTTTTTGGTCAAAAGAATAAAGCCAAAGCTAAACCAAGGATAAAGAATCCTTTTATTAAATTTGACGTGTATGTCCCTGGTATTTCTCATTGCACTGCCTCTGATTTTCAGCTTCTCATTACCATTTTAAATTAGGAGCAGAGATATTTAACTTATTCAATATAATGCTTTAATGAAAACTAAAGAGCTAATTCAGAGTAGCACCATATACGCAGCTACTCTGAATACTCAGAAAAGCTGACAATTCCATTTTAAGGGGAACTTTTTTTTTTTGGCTGTTGTTTAAAGACTGTATTAGGTAATTCAGATGTTTTTATTAAAATGATTCCTAATTAAAATATCCAAGAATATGGGGAGAAAGGAAACTTTTAAATGTTAAAAGCCTGCTGCTACTACAGGGTTGATAATCGATAATTTGTCACTCTGGAACACCCAAGAAGAGGTCAAGATTGTGCTTAGGGTTCAGCAAACAAAAACACCAGATCTTTTTTGAAAATGATTTTATATGTGATTTAAAAAAATCAAAGTCTCTGAGAAGAATCAGAAACATTGCAATTCCAAATACTTATTTTATGGTTTAGTACTATTCATGGTTTGAATGTGTATAGAATGCATTCTTCGTAAGTTATTTAGGGTCTCTAAAGGTCTTAAACTAGCTCTTAGAATCATCGCACCAGGGGCATCTGGGTGGCTTAGTCAGTTAAGTGGCCAATTCAATTTCAGCCCAAGTCATGATTTCAGGATCCTGGAATCAAGCCCCACATTAAGCTATGCAATCAGGGGAAAGTCTGCTGGAGGATTCTCTCTCCCTCTGCCCCTTCCACCACTTGCATTCTCTCTCTCTCTCAAATAAATAAATCTTAAAAAAAAAAATCATTACACCAAATAATAAAACTGGTTCTTTGGAGACTGAGAATATAGAAACACAGAATAATGAGTGAATTAGCAAAATATGGGTTGTGCAAATATTTCTAAGTTAATGGCTGAAATGTTTACTTAAGCATAAATCACTGGGAATTAATCATGGCATACAACTGTTTACCAAAGATAAACACCCTTTCCCTATGTACCTTACTATCCTCATCTCTGGAATGGGAAAATGACTGTGAGAATACCTGAAAGTATGAGATTATCTATCTATCCATCTTTATCTATCCATCACTCTATCCATCTTTATCTATCTCTCTCTCTATATATATATAAAGGTTCTCTCCTTCAGAACTGAGTGCAGCGGGCAGACATTTGTTATCTGGTAAATGTGACTACTTAGCATTTTAAGTTCTCCTATGACCTTTCTTCTTTACTATCATGGGATAATCTAACCTGTAAGACAGAGCCAAAGGGGGTTGTCAGCTTGTTTTACAGAAAAGAATGACTCTCCTAATTACTACTTTAAACACAGAACACTCCTCTTTATTAAATAAATACATTAAGTCTAACCTTAAGTATTCAAAAACTAATTTTTTTCTCATCTGAAAGATGGCTAGTCTGTGGATAGTGTGTAAAATCTGCTCCACTTGTTTAAACAAAATAAACATGATATATCTATTCTAGATCATACTAATTCATTATTTTAGCATTTCGCTAACTGAAACTAAATCTATCCAAACCTAAAAGAAAATATTTTTCTTTGCAGGTATTTGTCTTGAAGAAATAAATAAACAAACAAACATTGAGCAAGGAAAATTCTGGCCTGCAAACTCTAGGCATCCCCAGTCTGAATATGCACATAATACCAAAAAGTCAAGCTTTGTATTTGTAAAAATAAACTGCAGATATTTTTCTTTCAATACAAAAAATAGATGTTATTTCTTACTGCATTTCCTCAGGGTTTCATGGGACGAGGAAATGAGCAGTTAAAAACAATCACGTGTGTAAAGTAGGAGTGGTCTCAGTTTAAACAAGATTCTAAATCATTGAAAGTTGGATTATAAAATTTATTACAAAAGTTGCATTATAAAATTAGAACTTCCTAACCCATTGTATTGCTCATTTTTAAATTTATAAAATAAGAAAGGTGCCTGGCCTTCATTAGAAATTCAGTGTAATCATTTGAGAAACAAAAATTTAAAGTTTGAATTATATGAACCTTTCAACTGCAATATGGGATGGGGCATTTATGAACCAAATCAGAAAGACAATATCTCAAAGGCGAGATTTTTTTTTTAAAGAAAGGTTTTTTTTTTTTTTTTTTTTTGAAGATTGTTATTTATTTATTCATAAGAGACAAAGAGAGAGAGAGAGAGGCAGGGACACAGGCAGAGGGAGAAGCAGGCTCCCTGCAGGGGACTTGATCAGGGGACTCCAGTATCACACCCTGAGCCAAAGGCAGACACTCAATGGCTGAGCCACCCAGGCGCTCCACAGAGGCAAGATTTTTAAAGAGCAAGTCATTTGGACCAATTACAAATATATGCCAGTAGGAATAATGGTTACATGTTTATTATTCAGTATGTATTAAAGAAGATGAATTCTTATTCAATTTTCATTAAGCATTACTATTAAATGATAGTATTATTTCTATGTTCGACTGACGCTCTTTTCTGTGAACAAACCATGATTGGTTATTGGAAAGATTTAGCTGTAACTGTGCCATTTTAAGAAAACAAATAAGTCACCTCCCTGTATCCCTCTCTTCCCACTTCTTCCCTTTCTCCTTCTCTTTCTTTCTTCCTCTTTCCTTCCGTTTCTTCCTTCATTCCTTGTCTCATTCTATTTGTCTCCTTTTCTTTTCCTTTCTATATCCCATGAAATGCCCATGTGCACAAGCAGGTTGGATGCCTTATCCTGTGAATAAACTGGCAGTGTTGATCTACAGCTGTATGCAGACCACATCTTTCTTCCAAAGCTGCAAGGCGCACATTTAAACTCAAATCTCAGAGACTGCAGCACCAAGATTGCAGTACAAATTGGTATGACCAACCAGGCCCAGGAACCATCGATCTTCATTCTTCCTGCCACCCTGGAAACTGAAACCTTTTGTAGCAAGAGGTAACTAAAATTCTGAAGTCGACTTGCAATAAAGGGAAGCAACAACTTTAAGATTGGACTGGAATATCTGACAGCTCTCTGAAACAAAACAAAAACAAAATGTACCCAGGTTTCAGTTACGCTCTATTTGGTTTCTTTTCTTGTTAAATAAGCCCTGGCATATAACTCATTAGACACCTTGTGGGCAGCCCCACAAAGATGTGGGCAGTTCAATTTAGAGTAAGTGGGAGGTGTATAATTCAGCATTTATGCTTCTGGATAAATCAGCCTTCAGCATATGAAACTTTTGCCATACACTTCAAATATTCTTATTTCCCAAGCTGCTGGCTCAAATTTGAATTTAAACAGGCATATAAACAATACATGGGGAGGGGAAGAACCCAAGTTTTTCTAAAACAATTTCCATTCATAACGAAACCTTGTTTGAGGCAGTAAACCCAGAGAACTTGTTCCCTAGTTTGGATGTGGACAGGAAGAATGTGCCTAGGAAGCCAAAACCAGAAGATCATGCATTTAATCCATTCCCAGGTGGTTCTAAAATATTTTTCCGTACCCTTGGAAACATTTACTGTTGCTCAGAGAATACGTGTTTAATAGAGAGGGCTTCGGCAGACTCTGCTGGGTATCTCATCACTTCTGTCCTGCTGAGGGCCTTTCCCACCATAGACAATATGCCCAAAGCAATGGTTACAATGTCTCCAAGAATGAATTGACCTAATCTGTTAAATGGGCAAGAGAGGCCTCTAGAGATGGTTGTGGATTTTCCTCCTATCAGGAAAAACAAAACCCAAACTGAATAAAAACTGGAGTGTCTCTTATTTGAGAATCATTCCTTCTCTTCTGAAGACGTTTAGAATGTTGTAGTATGTGATTTCCACAGTTATCAAAGTGAAGTTCATTACTAAGCATCAACAAGCAAAATAAAACAACAACACACTATTATTTCCGAACCAAATTGCCAAATATTTACAAATGAAGAGCTAATTTTTCCAATGCCAGCAATGGTGTTATAATACTACTGTTGCTTCTTGTGGTAGATTATTAGCAAAATATGACAGGACCTTTTCTCCTGTCTGAATATGCACCCCTGGTATCTTTACAATTCGTCTTGTCAAGAGGTGGAGTCTGTTTGCCCTCCTCTTGAGTTTGGGATGGCTTTGTGACCTGCTTTGAGCAGCAGAATGTGGTAGAAGTAGTTTGTGCCAAACATAAATATATTCTTATGTCTGCATAGAAAGTCCTGCAAGATTTTCTTTCTCTTTTGTCCTTGGCATGGTAGAGAATCGCCTTTCACTTTCTCTGCAGATCACTAGTCATTACCTTACTGAGGAAACCCACTCTCATCATTCTGATCCAGGTTAAGAATACTGGATTCTCCTATCTTCCCTCGGAGAGACTGGTCTCTATTGCTTAATTCCGTATGTAGCTTACTTTTAGAATAAACATTTTGATCAAACTCTGTAATTTGTGCAGGGTCAGACTAGGATGGGGTAATAAGTAAGGCAAGGGAAGTACTTGCCTCAGGTGTAAAATTTCAGGGGGCAACAAAAACACAATTATCAAGAGAAACAATAGTTTAATGTTTTTAAGAAATTAAAATGAATGCAAAAATTCATGGTGAGCAAAATATCAAAATTTTAAAGACAGAATGAGTATGAGACCACACATGTGGATTTGGGGCTTAGCATATCTAAATTCCAAGTCTTGATTTTGCTGCTTTTACTTGGGAGCCCTTGGAGGAATTTCCTCTACAAATCTCAATTTTTTTCTCCCATAGAATGGAATTAGTATTTTTATTGGGTTATTTAAAAGATGAAGTAAGATGAGCCTTCAAAATGATTAGTGTGTTCTTACCATATATTGTTACTCAGTAAATGTTATTGATTTCTCACTTTTTTTTTTCCTGGGTATGTATTTTTAAACTTATCCTTCATTGAACAAATACTTTTTTGAGTGCCTATCAATGTTAAGATTGCTCTTAGCAGTGTTTTTGGAATTATGACTATAATTGTAACCAAAATCAGCCTGGCCCTTGACATTGAGGAGCTTACATTCCCATAGGAAAGACAGACATTAATTAAATAATCAGAAGCCTACATCTAAAAACACAATTGTGGTAGGTATGTAACAGATGGGCAATGCTTCCCTGTGTAAGTGCCAGTCTGAGATGTGAACATTAAGGATCAGGTGAAATGGAGAGAAAGCATTCCTAGATAGAGAATGGTTTCTTGCAAATGGTTTGATAAAGAAGTGTTTGAAGACATTGGGAGACGTCAGTAGTTCTAAGAATGGCCACTGGATTTAGTGGCATAGAGGTCATTGGTCACCTTAGGGAATATGACCCTAGGTGTCACTTAAATAAAAATAGAAAGAGAGATGACAAAGGGAGCCATGGAGTAGCAGTACTTCTATTATAGAAAGCATCCCCCCCTCCCAAGTTTCTAAATAGAGATAGGATAGAGAACAGAGGATGATTTTTTTGTTGTTGTCGATTGCTTGCTGATGAAAGACACTTGATAATGTTGAAAAAGCACAGCAGGAAATATTCATTCCAGATGAAGGAAGGAAGGAATTAAATCCACAATGGAAAGGAAAAGTAATCAATTCAGTCAAGTGCCTATGGAGGCAGAAAGGAATGGGCTTCAAACCGTCATCTCTAGATAGTTGGTGGAGATTGCCATGCAGGGAAGAATAAAATGGGTACAGATGATAGATGATTTGTGTGTTGGTAGGGTGAAGCCAAGGAGCAAATTTCCATCCAGTGTGTCCTTGTGTTACTATCACTATCTTATGATTGTGTAGTTCATCCTTGGTTTCAGTCCCAAGGATACGTAGGGCATCTTCTGTGTACTATTCTGCTAAGTGATGAAGGGCTTCCTTTGCTCTTAGAGTCATCTTGTGTGGAGATACAAAAACAAAAAACAAAACATTCCCCATGAAGTACTCATGGTGGTGGCAAAGGAAAAATTTCTGGCATTTGTATTATATTAGCTTTCTCTTACCACTGTAACAACTTACTACAAATGTAGTGGCTCAAACAAGACAAATTTGTTATTTCACTGTTCTGTAGATTAGAAGATTAACACAGATCTCACTAGGCTGAGATCAGGGTGTTGGTGGGTTGCATTCCTTCCCGGAGCCTCTAGGGAAGAATCTTTTTCTATGCCTTCTCTAGTTTCTAGAGGTCTTCTGTTCTCTGTAGTTCATGTTTCCTTTTTTGTATCTTCAAAACCCAGCAGTATTACCTAGGTCCTTCTAACACCACTCTCTCTCTCAGGTTTTCTTCTAATTTTCTTACCTGCTTTTAAGGAATCTTGTGGTGACGTTAGGCCCACCTGCATAATTCAAGATAATCTTTCTATATATTAAGGATAGCGGATGAATAATCTTAATTATTTAAGCAACCTTAATTCTCCTTTTCTATATAACATAATTTATTCATAGGTTCTGGAGATCAGTATATGAACATCTTTCTTTTTGGGGGTTATTCTCTTATGGGTTATTCTACATAATAGTAGATTGCCTGAGACCTTGGGTTCTAACCATGCAGTGTTCCTTAAGTGAGGTTTTTTTCACACAGGTGCAATGAAGACGGACTGATCAGCTATCCCAAACTCTGACTCAGTATTAAATGGCAATGATTGCAGGGCTCTTTTGCATTACTTATCTAGAACTTCAGAATAGATATACCTCTTCTCAATCCACTTTTCTAACTTGAAATCCTAGTCTCCCACTCCACTACTTGCAGAACTTCTAGCTCCTCTGTATTACTCCAGAAGAACTCTTTGCTTTTTTTGAAAATCTTATAGATTACAAATCATGCCAAATAGTGCTTCAATTATTAGAATAATCTGTTACTCTTTCTTGAAACCTGGAATGGCTCTGTCTTTTGAAACCCAGTGATTTGGGTGTCCACAACTTGTGAAGGAATAAATAAGGGTAGGACATTGACATTCTGATACTATCTTGGGGAAATCATCATCCCTCACCCCCATACCGTGAATGGGTTGAATGAAATGAGCTCAGTAATTCCTAAAACAGCAAAAACAAACAAAAAGCCCAGTGTAGTCTGATTGATCCTCTGTTAAGGGTCACTCTGTCTTTTCTTTTTGACTTATATATTTAACATTATAACATATTTAAAAATATATGTATACATATATACACGTAAATGATTTTTGAGGAAATATTACAGATATCAGGAGGTTACTCAAAGTCATATTCAAGCTAAAATAGTTTGTTTTTTAACACCAAAGACAAATTATAAATAATTGATGCAATGCAGTGCTCTGAAACTTAGACATCTCTTCTAGAAAACAGAACCATTGGCAAATACTCCAGCCTCTTGTGGAGTGTTAGACTAAATTATCCTTAGAAATCATTGATACAGTACATTGAGAGAGAAGGGACATTTGCTCATCTACCTATTAAGCTGTAGGCCTTGGAATAATGTTCCCTCTATCCTGTGATGCAGGACAGAAGGCTTGATATGCTTGACTTTTAAATTAAAGGGCTTCTTTAAAAGGAGGGAATATGTAATGGAAAGCAGTTAGAGTTGAGATTAGGCCATAAAGATGAGCTGTTGGCTTCTGGAAGCAACATCTGGAGATGGTTGGTGCTTAGGATTTGCATAAGCCTCTGTTTAAAGTTTGAGAAGTGGGCAGCCCTGGTGGCCCAGTAGTTTAGCGCTGCCTTCAGCCCAAGGTGTGATCCTCGAGATCTGGGATCGAGTCCCACATCAGGCTCCCTGCATGGAGCCTGCTTCTCCCTCTGCCTATGTCACCGCCTCTCTCTCTCTCTCTCTCTCTGTCATGAATAAATAAATAAAATCTTTTTAAAAAATTGTCAATAGTTTAAAAAATAAATAAATAAAAAATAAAAATAGTAATCATAAAGTTTGAGAAGCAAACACAGCCAACAGAAATCTTTGGTGAAGCTATTATCCAGAGCTGAAAGACAAGGTTTATTTATAGCTCTAACATATTAAATATTAACTTCTAATATCAAAGAAATAATCAGTCACTTAAAAAACATGTTTTACATTTCTAATCTAATTCAGGCTTTATGGCAATTGCCTAGAGATACAGTAAAACACTGAAATGTGTCTTTGAAGGTTAGAACTTGGGAGGATAAGCTTGGAAATCGAAAACACCGTTGTAGTTTGGGCCATCCGTTAAGCATCCAACTCTTCATTTTGGCTCAAGTTGTGATCTCAGGGTCATGAAATTGAGCCCCTACTTGGGCTCTGTGCCTCAGCAAGGAATCTGCTTGAGACTCTCCCCACCTCCCCTCGACTGTGTACACATGTGCTCTCTCTCTCAAATAAATAAAAATCTTTAAAAAAATAAAAGAATAAAACACCATTGCAATAAGATGTATTTTGGTGAATTTTAAAACTTGAGGGGACATTTGTCAGGCAGATAAGTGGGGATGGTGATGATCTATACACCTATGATTAGAGGGGTTAATTTCAAGTGACATTGGGAAAAGCAAGGGGGTGATGCAGTATACTTATGTGCAAGGAATGATTATAATAATGACTATTGCATACTACTACAGAGGTAGAGACAGGTAAATACTGAAGATAAGAAAATAGCAGAGACCTCTATATAAAGGGTATTCTAAAGCTTGTGACAGGGTTTTTAAATCAGTCATTTGTGTATCAATTTTACAATTATGACTTATGTGCATAATGCATGGGCTGTTTGCTTTGATATTTGCTTTAGTTCAAAGCATTTTTTAATTGCATGAACATACTTTTAAAATCTTATATTAATCCTATAAATAGCAAATTAGTACCTCTTTCTGCAAATTATAAATGGAAAGTAGTATCTCAAAAAAAATTTTAAAAAATGATCATTAATGGCTAATCAAATACAGTTATCTGCTAATCAGACTTTTAGGATTATAGGTGCCATTCACTGATTTAGTTTAGGATAGTAAGAGAAGCCAGTTTAGTGAAGATAAGAAGGTCGACTTTTGGTATGATACCTTTAAAAGGCCTGTGTTTGAGCACTCAGAAAAAAAGTTCAGAATCAGAGACCATTCCGGAAGTTTAGCTCAGAGTCACATGAAGTTACAGGGGGAAGTTGATACTCCAAGAGGGAATGACCACAAAGTTTTGTGAGGGTTTAGTCAGTGAGCAGATTTTTTTTCTTTTAGATTTATTTGAGAGAGAGCATATTCTTGCAGGAGAGGGGGGTGGGGGGCAGAGAGAGAGGGAAAGAGAATCTCAAGCACTCCCTGCTAACAGGGAGCCCAAGGCAGGGCTCAGTCTCACCACCCTGAGATCAAGACTTGAACCAAAATTGTGAGTCTGATGATTAACAGATAGCTTCCCAAGGGCCCGCAGTGAGCAGATTAATAGCAGACTCATCTAAGCGATCAGTATTACCTACACTAGAAAAAAATTAAGAATATTGTTGTTTTGTTGTTGTTTTTGTTTTTTACTTGCTTTCTTTTTTTTCTCTTGTATTCCAATCCAAAAGTAACTAAAATTGTCTTCTATCACCCAAGGGCAGAATTGATAAGAAAGGTAAATTTTATCTTAGGGGCATGCCCTCCTGATTTTCTGCTTCTACATCATGGTGATAACTTTCTTTTCTCCTTTCCTTTCTTTGATGTCTCCGTGTTTGTGGCTGGACTCTGGCCTGGGACCTTCATGCTCTTACTAAGTTTTCCTATCTTTCCTACATGTTGAAGTTGCCCTACATATGCAGTTCCTACCCCTACAGATTCCTGTAGGAACTGCCCTGTGTCACCTTTGAAATGATGTTTGCCTGTATTTACATTCTTTTAAGGCTTCAGTCCCTCTGATTAATAAATTGATGCTAGATGGAACAAATATTAAAGAATCATGGTAATATTACAATATATTTGTATAAAAGGAATTTCTTAGATCAACAAAAACAGGAATACTTTAACAATAACTTTCTGGAAAGAGTATCTTTACCTTTCTAATCTAACCTACCATTGACACTAAATGTCAGTGAATTTCAATCCAAATATTTAAGAGGGCATGGTCTGCATTTTCAGTCCATGGTGGCTCAACCGATACCCATCTGAGTTGTAAGATTTTTCTCATGACTAAAGTTGGAATTAGTGAGTGTATTGGATTTGTTTGTGATACCCATAAACTATTTGGGACTTGCAACAATACAATGACAATGGAATGAAAGCTTGTTAGATTGAGAGGGACAATTCAGGGAATTAATCTTCAGGCTAAAGTCAGAATTGTCAGAGAATATAGAAACAGTATCATCAGACAGTCCAGAAGGCTTATAGCAGGGTAAACATGTGACACACACAGTATCTAATAAAACACAGACAAGTCTCATGATAATAGAAGAGCTTGGTTCGGTAGGATTAGGCCAGATAAGAGTGCAGTAGTGTATGAACTCTCATATGCACTACATTCTTTCTATACCCTACACTATTTTAATTCTGAATTTGATTTGCTCTCGTTTATAGGCTGTATTGTAAGGGCTCCAAAGCCTTTTCTTCATTGGAATGTCTTTACCTCAAGTCCTAAAAATACTCTTTCCAAAGGCACAACTCTTTCCAAATGTACCTTCTTTTGTTTTTCTCCTCCAGCATTTGATCTGCTGTCTTGCACATAAGACTGTACCCAGTACATTGTTATGGCTGGATGGTGTAAGTAATTTTTTTATATAGTTCTAAAAGGTCTTTAAAAACACAGTAAGTAGGAATGTAGATGTAGAAGAGTTAGTTTGACGATAACCAAAGCCTGTAATAGACAATGTGCTTTTAAAAAGTGATGCCATTGAGTTTAGAATAAATTGGGAGAAATAATTCACCTTTATGATGGATTAAGACAGTTCTACTAATGAAACATGCAAATGTTGATGACATATCTTCTAAAATGCAATTGGGTAAGGTAATAGAGTTGATCAATAAATCAGCTTTGAACAAAGAAGAATAACCATAAAAATTTAGTATGACATAAATTAAATATATGTTTTTGAAAAAATGAATTCTGAGAGATGATGATTAATATAATTAGTTGTTTGATTTCAAAATAATGGGGAGATTTATCCTCATTATTCTAGGATTAGACAATTAAAATCATAAAATATATTTTTCCCAGTCTATGATACTGCAACATGATATCAAAAGTGGAATGCAGGGTCAGAATTAAACAATAAGAATTTCCAAAGATAAGAGACCTAGAGGGTAGTTTCTCTTCTATTTCCAAGTACTGTAAGGCAAATCATCTTTGGTTAGGGGGGTTTCAGATCTCTCTCTAAACAATTCAAAAAGATTTATTGAACCCCAAATTTATTCCAAGCATTTTTAAGGCCAGTGGCCATCAACCTGAAATGTTTTTTAGCTTTAAAATTCCCTTTCCATATCTAGATTTTATGCTTTTATGACTTAAAACTGTGCTTTGCAATATTTGAACCTGCTAAAGCTGTGTTTTAAACAAATCTGACACAGAATCACAATATATACTCAGATCAGAGCAATGATTCAGATGTGGAGAACTTATTCTCCATCTGCTTGACAATCCCTTCCAAAATTTCTACTACACTACCACCAAAGAACTCTATGCTATAGTCAATTATAATTTAATATGAGCTTGACTGACCTAGACTACACTCATCAATATTAGTTTAATAGAGAAAAAAAGTAAATAAAGTAGATGTAATATGTGAAGATAGACATCTTTCTCTTGCTCTAAATCTATCAATGTTTTCATACTTTGACAACTTCTATTTTTGGCCTTTGAGGTAGTCCTTAATTTAGCCTTACTTTTCCAAGGTTAGTTCAATTTCCTACTACCCCTCAGCACAATGCTGAAATAGTTAGGCTGATTCTCCTTAAGAACTCAGCCCCGATTCTTCCACAATACATCTATTCAGATGAGTGCATTGTTTCATGAAGTCATCTGCATTCTCTTCCTAATTCTTTTTCAGGATCAAGTATCAGTCCTTGACTGAAATCTTCTGTCCTTATTTATTTAAATTCTAATGAATTAAGCACTAAATTGTATTTCACTTTGTATTACTTCTATTATTTTATGTAGAGCTCCTTTGGCTTCCAAACTATTCTTTTGATAGCCATGTGTAATCAACATGAGAAAAATCCTTAATTTTTTCTATCTTTCTTTAACAATTTGTCTGCCTAACAAAACCCTTTCAAATTGCCTGAATTTAATTTACGTAGTGCTCAAGGCCTGGCGGTGCTTCCATTTTGAATAATGTAGCTTTTCAAAGGATTTCTGATTGGCCCAAATCATGAAGATAATGAGACATGACTTACAAATATCTGTTTCAGCACTGTTCTGTTGCCTTAAATTCCAGTATTTACTTCTTTCTGGAATATGGGCTATGCTATGGAATCCCTAAGTCTATAGGGATATTACAGTTTTATTAACATTTTGCATACCTTATGCCCAATTTTAGAGATAATTTAGGTCTCCAAATCATGATGTCAAAGGGGGATAATTTTTAACACAATGCTAACAACCAAGAAAGTCAGATTTGATGACTGGGTCCTAAGAATGGGGATTTCTTTTTCTTTTTTTTTTATAATAAATTTATTTAAAAAAATAAATAAATAAATAAAAAATAAATAAATAAATTTATTTTTTATTGGTGTTCAATTTGCCAACATACAGAATACAGTGCTCATCCTGTCAAGTGCCCCCCTCAGTGCCCATCTCCCATTCACCCCCACCCCTCGCCCTCCTCCCCTTCCACCACCCCTAGTTCATTTCCCAGAGTTAGGAGTCTTTCTGTTTGTCTCAGAATGGGGATTTCTAAGTGATGTTGGTGCTCTGAAATCAGAAAGAGAGAAGATGGGAATGATAAGTACCTAAAAAGTCTGGAAGAGATGGTTGAGACCTTAAGAATTAGAAGCTGGCAAGGGTGAGGCAATTGTCTAGGTCTCTAAAAAATAGCAAGGTTTTAGAGGCGTCTGGATGGTATGGTTAGTTAAGTGACTGACTCTTGACTGTGGCTCAGGTCATGATCTCAGGGCTGTGATCTCAGAGTGTGAGATTGAGCCCCAGTTTGGGCTGGGCTCCATGCTCAGCATGGAGTCAGCTTAAGGTTCTTTCTCCCTCTCTCTTTGCCCTTCCCACTATGCTCTCACTCTCTCTCTCTCTCTCTCTCTCTAAAATAAATAAATAAATCTTAAAAAAAAAAAAAAAAAAAAAAAAAAACTAGCAAGGTTTTGGCTCCTGAAAAAGAGCTTAAAACCCAACCAGTAATGAAGGCAGAAATCTTATACACTGGACTAGGAAAGGGAGGCAGTAATGATGATGTTAGAAAGGGGCTGTGGATCTAGAGACAAAGGAGAATTCAGTAATCAGACTCAGGAACTTCAATGCTGAGTTTACAGTGAGATAACAAATTTAAATCACCAGGAAAAAATGGCTTCCTTATGCATTTTCTGCATGCTACAGTGTTTATGAGCATGTGGTAAGCACTGGATGATAGATGGCATGCAAATGCATTTTTAGTCTTAAGTTAAACCAGCCAATACTATTTTTAATTTTTATCTTTTCTATTATGTTTATCTTTTCTATTATGTTTATCTTTTAATAGGATATTTGTGTTTTCATCTTAAACATAGAAAATAGCATCATTATTTTATGTATTTCTTCACAAAACAGAATTTTTTCATTTTCTATGTTTAGCAAATAGTGCAGATAATAATTTCAGCACATTTTTCATCCATGAAAGCCCATGTACTGAATGCAATAGAATAAAATCTTATAGGTGATAGGTGAATTTACCTTTTACATGTAAGGATTATTCATGCTAAAATAAATGTAGATTAAAAGACCTTCAGAAGTATATGTGTCACTTATTTAAATTTATTAATAAAAACCTTTAGGTAGGGAGGGGACAATGACTCTGCAGCAATTGTAAGTAATAATATATTAATCTCTCTGTTTTGCTTATACTGATAAAATGTATGATGTATTATTGAAAACACATGTAGAAAATAAGCAGTAATGAAGTAATTTAAAAAAATAGTAGGGCTTTTGTTTCTTAAATAATTGTGAAATATTATGGTTAAGGCATAGTTAAGAAATCTGTTACTAGTGATGTCAATATTATGAAATTTCATTTCAGACCAAGTCTATATAAGTGTTGACAAAATGTGTTCTGTAACACAGAAATGTTTTGAAGGCATAGTTGACCATCTAAGAGTTACAGCACTGATAGAACTGGTGGAAATCCTGTATTTTATAAACAAAAGAATGGTCTGTTTATAGTGTCCTTTAAAATATGTAAGGCACTTTCATTGTGTTTTTGCCACCAAACTTGAGGAAAATCTAAGGTAATGCATTGTACTTATTATATTAATATAGAACCAGAAGTTCAGCCATTTAATTGATTTGTTTCAAGTCATACTGAATTGCAGAGTCTAGACTCAGACTCAAGTTGTCACCTCCTAAGCATTATTGTCTTTCTCTCATAATAGCCTGTGTCCTTCTGTCATAATAGTCTTTGTCAGAAGGTTGCAGATGTAATTGGATGAGGTCTTGTAGTATGGAGGAAGATGCCAACATTTTTCTGGGTTTTTAAATAGATTTTCAGATCAACATTATATTTTAGGTTTACAGAATACACCTTGTCAAAACCATAGATGGTGTTTGCTTCATGGGACCTAAATGGAAATATGAGGAGTGCTTCTGGTATGATGGTTTTACTGGTGCTTTCAATTAGTGAAAAATCCATTGAAATTCACTCTCATATGTGCATTTTATGTATGAGTATTATGATTTAAGAAAACTTTAAAGAGTTATTCAGTTTATTATGTTTGAAATAAAAATAATACAAGTATTATATACAATATCAGAAAGATTTAGAATTGTTCTTGAGAGAGATCATAACTATACATCATAGACAAATCAAGAAGTAAATGCCAAGGAAATTAATGTTAGATAGAAAATTCTCAAGTTGAGTTACAAATAGAAATTGAAAGGACAATGTTGAGTTCCTAATCCTGAGACATGAGATAAAACATTCTGAATAAATGCCTTGAATGTTGTAATCGACACAGCCATTCTATACCGCCAAGGATGATTTAAAATGCATTCACATCTTGCTGAGATATTATCTATCATATATAAGAAATTTAAGCCAAAGTACCTTACTTAACAAAAAAATACCTTTTGTGACAAATGTGAAACCAATGTGAAAATTCAGGGTATCAAGAAGATTTTGCTCGGTAATAAGATAGTTTGATACCATGTATTGGAAGAAAAAAAGGAAAGAAAAGAAACGGCCTCAGGATTTGAAGGCTGATCTTATTAAGAAAAATATATATAAGATAGGTGAAACTTCTTAGTTGCAGTTCTGATCTGAGATTTGACATTGTAATTTTAATATCTATGTTACTGACAACAAAAATTACCTTGCTTGTGTATTGGTTTTGGAAATAGATGTGGTACTTGGGTTGAGATTTTAACACGAAGTAAAATGTAGCATTTTATTTCATATGGGAAGCAATTGTAAGCATATAGCATAACTTCATGCATTTACAAAAAGGGTGATGGGTATTTTGGGTAAATCTGACCTTGTTTAGAGCCATGAGAGAAAAACTTGTGGGCTAAAAGCAAGCAGTGAAAAAAGAAATATAAACAATATGGAAAGATAGACCTCATTGTTTCTGGTTAGTTTGAGGAGAGTGAATCTTTGTGTGAACTCTACGGATGAACGAAGTGGAAAGAAATGTGAAGACCTAGTTATAGTTCTTGGGATCTTTCTTCGGTTATTTGATAAATAAAGGTAACAGATCATAAGGATGTTTTCTTCTACTTAAAACACAGAGGCTGGACAGAAGAGAAATTACAGGATTGACAGAATGTGACCATCCTATTCATTCTTGACTCAATCAAACATACTAAAGACATACTAAATTCAGCTGAAAGTGCTAAGAACTAAAGACATGATTATTGCTATTGATGTTAGATGGGCAATGAGTGCAAAATGTCTGAGTGCTTCCAAACTACAGCATCCAAGGTCACTAGATGATGGAGAGTCTGGGTTCCTTATCACCCTCAGGAAACTGATAAATTTGGACCTTGTTTCAACTTTCACATTATCTGGAGACTAATTATTAAAAGTTATGTTTATTACTAATGTACGATGTTTAAAAAGGAAACTAGATTTAAATCTAAAACTATCTTTAAAAATAAAGTCAAGTATAAAAAGTGATGTTAAGACACGTAAAAGGACTGGTATCTAAAATATACATAGAAGAATTAAAACTCAACAGAAGTAAACAACCCAATTAAAAAATATTAAATATCTGAACAGATACTTCATAAGCAAAGATACACAGAAGACAAAGCATATGAAAAGATACTCATTGTAATTTCTCATCAGGGAATTGAAAATTAAAACAATAATAAGATGCCACCGTGTCCTATTAGAATGGCTAAATCTAAATATCTGACAATCCAAATGCTAACAAGGATGTGGAGCAATAAGAACTCTCATTCATTATCAGTGAAAATTTGAAATGGTATAGCTCCTTGGTATTTACCCAAATGAGTGGACATCTTACCTCCACATAAAAACTTGCAAGTGCTTATAGCAGCTTTATTCATAATTTCCAACATTTGGAAGCATTCAATAATTCAGAAAGTGAATGCACAAAATATGACCCACTCATCCAATGAAATATTCTTCAGCAATGAAAAGAAATGAGTTATCCAGCCATAGAAAGATATGGAAGGCTCTTAAATACATATTGCTAAGTGAAAGAAGGTAAGATGTTTTTTGTTTTTTGAAAAGGCTACATAGCATATCATTCTAACTAATAATAATATCATTCTAAGTAATATTTCAGAAAAAACAAAGCTGTGGAGACAGCAAAAATATCAATGGTTGCCAGAAGTTTGAGAGAGGGAGGGAGAAATGAAAAGGTGAAACACGGGATTATTATGGCAGAGTAACTACTCTGTATGATACTATAAGGGTAGATACATGTCATCAGTCAAAACTCATAGAATATATACAAAGAGTGAATCCTGATGTAAACTATCGACTTTAATAATAATGCATCAGTATTATCTCGTCAGTTACAACACATTTATCACACTAATGCAACATGTCCATTAGATGGGAAATTGTCTATGTTTTTAGGAGGAGAGGATATATGGGAACTCTGTGTATTTACTGATAAGTTTTTCTATAATCCTAAAATTTCTCCAAAAAACACTATCAATTTTTTAAAAAGTGATTTTTGTTATTAATAATTTGTTTCCACTATCAATTTCCTCTTCAAACACTATTGACTTCACAATTGCATAATGAACCACTCATCTGGGAACTTTTATCAAGTCTTAAGTGGCTTTGGCTGAATATATTAAATATAAGCCTTAGGAAATGAATTGCTGAGGACTATATTCTAAGTTATGAAGAAATATTTTTTGAGTTATGAAGAAATATTTTTTTAAATTAACAAAAGTTAAAGGAATTTCATTTCTCCCTTTTACATGTCTCTCAAAATCATCAGTTCTACAGAAAATAATGTAACAATGCAAATGTAGTTTTTGTATCAACAGCTTTTGAGTCATGTTTATCTTGTGTAAAGGTGAAGAGGTCTTCGTTGTATATCTAGAAATCCCACACTATTGGTACTTTTATGTTTCAGCATGTTGATGAAACCATTTGTACCTCCGTCTAATTATGATCTTGAGGTTGCAAATAAGCCTAATTTCCTCCGACACTTTCCTTCCACCAACACACCGAATAAAACATTTCTTACTTTAGGATGAAGCTGTATAGTCCACTGTACATAGGGACATAGGGAAGATACGGAAGTTTCAGGCATAGATAAAAGATTATTTGCTCCAGGACCTGCAGCTAAGCGATGGCCTCAGCGCTGATATCCAAGAGGGTCTTAACTGCTATGTTGTCAGAGAGGCGGCGTTGGGTCATTACAGAGAGTGCATGGGAAGAACATACAGGAATGAGCTTACAATAAAGTGAGCTTACAATTTCAATAAAGTGGATAAAAAAGGATGAGTACATTCCCATTTCAAAGTGGAGATAAGAATTGTTTTGAAGGACAGCAAGTCTAAGTTAAATGAGTATTAGGAGACAATGTTAGTGTCTGAAAGTTAGGATTGCTCCAGCATTCCCCTGAGTTCTCTTCAGACTGGTTAGCATGCATATTATATTTTCTTCTTCCATCAGCTCTTAGGACTGTAGCAAATAAAAAGGAAGACAGACAGGAGTTGTTAAAAGCCTTTCCAAATTCTCTCTCTGCTCTCATAGGCTCCTTCTTCACCTCTATCCCAAACTCTGTCTAAATCCATATTCAAATGCATTGATTCTTATCTCTTTGGATGACCTCATTTTTTTCCTACAGGTTTTGAATGATCTAGGAAGCACACCCATGCCCAAAGAGCAAGAGTATTAAAAGTCACACAATCGTAGCGATGTTAACATTTATGGAACACTTAGAATTTGCTGAAACTTCTAAGAGTTTTTTTTACATGGATAATTTCATTTAATTCTCTTACCTTTTCTTACTCTCATTTAATACTTAAGAGTAAGTTAAAGGAATTTTATGGGGTCTGGAATCATCATATCTCTTGCTGAAGTTACACCTAGTGAGAAAATTAGGATTCAAACCTAGGTATATTAACATAAGGGTTCACATGCTTAACTGATAAATGAAACTGTCTCACTCTAGTACTGTATTTTGTCTGTTTTGTTATTGTTTTTTCTTTTACCTCTTATTTTCTACTCCTGTGCAAAACTTGTGCCTACCAGTGCTGAATCAGTTAAACTAGTGTTATCCAGTCTCCTAACTATGAATGTAGAAGAAAAGTCTGAGGAGAGAACCTGCATTAGTTTTATCGATCTGCTTTTGCAGAATTGAAAACAAAAAGCCATCTTGAAGCACATCAATAGAATTATGGTTTCCCCTGTGAGAATTTACTGCATTGGCGTTCTGATTTGTTCTCTTCTAAAGAAGGAGCACAGAAAAAAAAATTATTAGGTGCTAAAATTGGCTGGCCCTGATGAATTACTGACAGTTCCACATATCTTTCTAGTGTTTTGTTTTCCCCAACTCATGCTAGCATTACTCATCCTGCATTTAAACAAATTATAAAGGGTTTATTCAGATTGACTCTTAAAAAAAAAAAAAAAGATTAAGGCCCTAGGACATCAAAGCAGCACCCAAATTACAAGTCATTAAATGAAGTTCTGCGATTAATATATATTTTACAGTATAGCTTTCCTTTCCTTTTATCTCTTCTATCTTAAATCCATTCTGTTCATGAAGACATTGATAGGGCTATTGCATATCCTACTTATGCGATGATGACATTGAGCTAATAATGGTGAGATGTTACTGCTTCCAGGGAACTTTCTGGGATGTAAAATTCCACACACACAAAATATATACATGTGAATTATGCATAGAATCCTTATATATGTTATATACAAGTTTCCATATATGTATATGTGTGTTTGCTTATTAAAAACACACACATACACACACAAACATGTACCCTCATGCACACATACATGTGCCCACAAGAGATTTCAGAGCCTAATCTCGTGCCTGCCACATGTCAAGTGTCTTTATGCAAATCAGTTTTAGTCATTTTTTTCCTGCAGATTAGTTTTAAGGAAGATTACAAGTGAAATTCCCACATGTTGAAATCAACTAGATCATCTATAAAATGTACCTTTCTCAGAAAGATTTGAAGAAGAGATATCTTCTACATTAAAAGCAGTAACAGCAACAAAGTAGTTGTATCCAAGTGTTCTTCTCTCTTGTGGTCTCCTCAAGAAGGGCACCTTGTAGTTTGTGTGTTACTTGCTCTGTGGAAGAAAAGTTAGAACAGTTGTTTGCAGATAGTTTGGTGTCTCATAAATCACTAGGCTTCAATGATCTCCACAGTGATCTCCTCTGTTCATCTGCATGGCTTGCCCAGCTTTCTGCTTACCTTGGAGCATTAGTTTCCTAGCTAGATTCTGGAAGCTATCATTTCCTTTGGCAACAAAACATTGAGCTCTGGGACAGTGTGGACATTGACTGAGGACCACAGACATTGAAGCCCAACAGCACCCCTTTTCCCACTTGATGGGATACAATATGCCAAAGAGAGGTGGATGAAGTATCGTTGCTTTGCTAGAAAGTATTGAGAAGTCATGATTTTTGGAAAGTTTTGTAACACAGGATTTCTTTAAAGTTTGGGCTTCTATTTGAAATGTATTTAAACCTTGATGTGAAGTCAACCATTCCATTGTTAAGAATTAGGATAGAATTGGGAATCTTTCCTTGCTTAACTTTTTCTCTATTCAAAAGTGCCTTATGGACTACAGAGAGTATTTTTGAGAAGAGGCTGTGAAACTACAAGTCCTTCTGAGTTGACCTTTTTGGTGAAGCAGTGATCTAATGCCACTGGGTGAGAGTAAAACGGTTTATGCTTCGTGCTTTTAAAATGGGTTATTAACGACATGAGGCTGCCTTTATTCAATTACCTTTTCTTTTTTAACAAACACCATCTGTTTGGGCTTGGCAAGTCTCCCACAGGAAAAAGAAAAAACAATAATGATGTCCTGAAATAGAATAAAGAGTATAAGTTTTTCCTTCATAATTGACCCTGGTAATTTACTGAGGTTAGGTTATGCTGGTTCAGAAACACAGCTTCTAAGTTAGCCGTACTAATTTAGTCACTTAGGTTTAGTTACTTGGTGCAAAAGTTTGACATATTAAAAATAGATATATACTTAAAAAAGCATTTCACATTGACTTTTATTTATTTTTCCCAACAGAGATGAGGGATGAATGATTTTACAATTCTGTCCTCCCATTTTATAGGTTAGGAAATCAAGGCAGAGATGTTGCAGCTTTTTAAAAGATGATATGGTCAGCCAATGATAGAGCTAAGTCTCAAATTTAAGTTTTCTGGCTACCAATCCCATATTATTTCCATTACACTCTATTGCTAGGCAAGCAGAAATGACATGAGCTTTATTGGACACCACAGAGATATGAACTTTACGACTGTAGTGTAGAGGAAGAAGCATCAACTGCTCTACAGATCTGAGTAGGGCAGCACTTTTTGTACCTCGCTATGGTACAGGTAGGAATGGTGGAGTGGTCATGACTAAGCAGGCTGCCTCCAAATAGAAATTTGCTGAGACTACTTGATGGAAATAGTCCAACCATTTTGGAATGTTTGACCAATAGCCTGGATAATGGCAGACACAAGAGAGTCAGCCAATGTAAAAGACACAGCTGCTCAGGGTTTTGATGAGATTACTTCTTTCAGCATCATCAATTATTGGGGTTGATCATACTTAAATTCTGAAAGAAATCAGGCTAAAACCAAATGAAATTAAAAGTAGACAAAAGAACAGTTAAGATGAAAGGAATAATCCTTGATGTTATAATGATCTTGGTGGCCGCTTGCTGGATGTATTCTTTTTTAACTTTATAAACAGTATAAAGGAGTTGTCAATGACTCTGCCTGAGGTGCTTACCAAGAGCTATCCCTGTCCAGAGTTCACTACTGTTGACCTGGAGGGTTTCTGTCTATGGGTCTAAAAAAATCTGATGGAGGCACAGTGAGGGTAGCCTCAGGTCGGGGATTCTGTACTTGTGTGGGGTAACTGTTGGACTTCTCCTTTGCCTGCAGTTGGAACTAGAGACTTCAAAGATCCACTGGCATCCTTACTGACATTGTCCTGATTCCTAAGAAATTGTCTCTAAATTTTAACTGTGGCAGTATTTAAAATTAAATGTTTTGTTTGCCTTTCTGAGTGCTGAGCCTGGATTAATTTATATATGACTGAGATCGAAGAGCTGGATGACCAGTGTATGGAGCATTCATAGGGAAGATACATTTTGTGTGAGTCTGCTGTCTTCAGCTGGCTATGGCTAATTCTCGAGAGCATCCATAAAATAATCTTTCTTTAAGTCCTTTGCTCCTTATTCTAAATTCCTTAATGAGCAACACAGAGCTCTGTAATAGTTCTTGAAATAGCTCAAGAGGAAATAAAATGGTTTATATGAGTACAATCCCAGTTTCAAGGACAAAAGTATATTAATTAATAGGAACGTATTTCAAAGTCTACTTCTAAAGCTTTCCATTTTATTACTGTCTTGGCCAAAGTACAAAGTGATGATCTTTATTATTTAACTCCAATGGAGCTCCCATACACTGTTTCTGATATTCTTTTTTTTAAGTAGATTATCTTGCTTTTTTTTTTTTAATCTACCCCTTTGAAAGACAATGTGCTACCCTTCTTTTTGCTGTTCATCCTCTGGACCTTCTTTCTCCATCCCCATCCTTCTTTATGTTCTTCCCTTAATCTCCTCTCCTCATACTCTTCTCCACCTCATCTTTTCTCTCCCTCTGACCTTCCCTTTCTTCTTTATATCTTTGTGATACTTACTGTGTACCATTTAGGACCTAGAAAAGGAGATGTCATGTTTTTAAATAATAAGAATATGAACTGGTAAACAGAAAGCCACAAAAGAAAAGCATATAGAATGCAATTCATAGTCACAGGAAAAAGCAATTCCCTTTAGCTTGGTGGTGGGGAAAGGATCAGTAAAATTTGGTGGATCAAGGTTCTCTGAGTTGAGTCTTAAAGTACAATAGAATTTGGCCATGTGGTCATGTTAGGGCAAAGGAATGCTCTGATCAAATCAAATACTGGGGGAATATTCCCTTCTCAAGATGAATGATAGATTCCAGACCTCCATTGTTTTGAGTCTGCATTCATTTTAGGCATCTGTTAGGAACAAACTGATATTTTCTCATTCCAAAGCTAATGAATACTTTAGTTCCTTTATGAATTAGGGTCTCCTGGCTTGTTAAATAAAAATAGTTATTTCTCTACTTCTAATATTTTTAGGGTACGTCTTGGTACCCATCATGCATTTCCTAATCTCTGAAGTTAGCACTCATTTGTAAAGTTGTTAGCCGTTGTTGCTAATGCCTATGTGCTTTTGTTTTAAGATATTGCTAAATATTCAAGCTTATTGAATGAATCAGAAAAGTGCAAGAAGAGTCTTGTGCTGGAAATTATTTGAAGACACAAATGAAGGGAAAATATGATTCCTGTGTTCTTAAGTTTATAATATTAATAGATAATATTTACAAAGTTTAATCTAGTCAGGAATAACCACAAAGCAATGTACAATGAGAACTAAGTAATACTGAAAAAGGGGCAGGGAAGCATGAAAAGAAGTGATCAAAGCAATAGTAGTTTATGGAGGAAAGATGTAGTATTTAAAAATAGAGCTTTAAAATTCTTTAACTTTTCTTCCAAGAAAACTGGAGTTTATGTCTTCTTGCTTTGAACATGGACAGGTTTGTGACTACTTTGATGCAAGAGAGCATAGCTAAAGTGACCACTATATTATTTCTGAGGCTATGTCAGAAAAGACCATGTAGCTTCCACACTGTTCTCCTATAACCCTAGTTCCATGGAGGTTCCATTTCAGGAGATTCTCTAACAAAACCCAGCCACTATGCTGTTAGGAGTCTAGGCCACATGGAGAGGCCATGTTTTAATACTCTGGTCAATAGTTCCATTTGATCCATACTTGAAAATTAAGAAGACATCTTGGAAGTGACATCTCTAGATAAATGTTACAGCCCACATCATTTGGGTCTTTCTATTCGAATCTCCGGACCTCTTGAAGCAAAAAAAAAAGGCAATTCTATTGTACCTTTCTAGATATCCAACCTAATGATTTTCCAAGTACAATTAAATGGGGTTGTTTTATGCCACTAAGTTTGGAGTAACTTGTTAAACAATGAATATAAGGGTAACACAAGACTTTTTTAAACTTTATTTAAAAAAAAATTATCCTTATTGCGTTCTAAACATTAAGTTGCTTTATTCTGGAAATACACATTCTTAATTTCTGTTTTTCATTGAACAGGTGATTGTGATGGGGTGAGTTACTCAGGCACAATTTCCTTATACTAGTAGACAACAAAAGTGGCAGTTATTATACTTAATCATAAATTTAATGACATAATTTGAAAGTTTCCTTTGTGTCAGGTATTGTGTTAGCTGCCTTATATGAATTTTTAATTTATTTAAAAATATCCTTCTTATTCCTCTAACGTAAGAATGATCATTATATTTTATGTATGAGTATAATAAGCTTTATATATTACATAAGTAATTGGCCCAAGGACATTCTTACTTTCTATTCGAAGAGAGCTGGGAAATGATTTAGGCTGGGTTAACACCAAAATCCAACGTCTTAACTGCAATGAAATAGGGCTTTTGTTCTTGAGATAAGGTAGAAAAATATACAAGAGGAAGAAAGCATAAAATGGTTTCTGGTAATATTTCCCATGTATGGGAAAATAATGAATATACCATAATATCTTAGTATCTTTTTGTGCTTTAATGCAAAATTTGGTACAGAAGACTGTCTTGGACTCTCTTCCATAATATTTAGTAGGAAGAAGATCTTGAATTGCTATAAATGCTGCATAAATTCAAGAGGATGATCTGAAAAGAATTCAACCAGGCATTGGCCCTTGAAGATAAAGATTTCTCATAAAGTAAAATAAATTATTGTCCTTGCCTATTGCACTAAAACTCTAATATGACAGTAACCAGAAAGCTGAAAAAAGTCATTTCAAGTAGGCCCGGTTTTGCGACTCTGGCCCTACAGATTGATTTTATATGCAGGTTTAGCACTCGGCAGCTGCCAAAAGCCATCAGTGCAATAGCCCATTCAAAGAAACACAAAATTTGAAAAGAGGACAGCCAGCAAGGACATGCTGTAAAAGGCAAAGGAAAGATATGCTGGCCCATGCTCTCAATCTGGACATTTACAATATCTATAAAGAGAAAAGAACACAGAGGAAAGACTAATATCAACTTTGAACATGTGAAATAGAAATCATCTGCTCATTAAATCTTGTCTTTCCAAGAGAATTTGGAGTTGAAGAGAACTAGCTGAAATTGTATCATTTAAAGTAAGAAATCTCATTTGATGTGGAGACAATGAGATTCTAGGAATGAAGTAAATATGAGAAGTGATGAGATCCCATGACAATTGGAATATAGCCCTCTTTTAGAGATGGCTTGAGTGTGGGAGGGAAGCAGTAGATGATTGAGATGATCACTGGGGATAATTTTAACACTTGTGTCTTGTGTTGAGATGTTATAAAGTCAGGGTATTTGCATCAAGATTTATGAAGTACCAGTATGAAGAGGACACTATAATCTTGGAGTCTAATAGGACTTCTACCATGTGAATCTTTAATTACAGCAGTGTGTGGATTTATGTCTCTTAATTTTCAAGGTAACTATATGTATCTCTAGAAAAGTGTACATTTTTAAAGTGGAATTTACCATGAGATAAACATAGATTTAAATATGAATCTAAATTCATATCTAAAATTGAAAGTAATGGAAAATTGAATCCATAATTATTCACACTTTCATTTCTATAATTTAGAAGGAATATGCCCTGATATTGTTGGTTTTATTTAACAAGGGGCCAGTGATAACTTTGAGAAGAGATAATTCAAACCAACTGAAGTTCTAGATAATAAAGGACTTAGTGTGTAACTGAGCAGAATGCCAGTGCACTGACCAGGGCTATGTGATGCTGGAGCATGGACCACTTTCTGCGATGGGTCTGATGTTCACAATATGGCATCCTGGTAGTATACTAAAGTGGCATTAGGAAAGGGAATGTGGAGCCTCTGATATGGCTTGGATCCCCACTGTGCTCTGCAGGCTTCAGTAAAGCTTGACAAAGCATGCTGTCTGCATGCAGGTTCAGATGTGCTTAAAGATCTAAGTAGTGTGAGCTCTGGAGTGACTCTAGCAAGGTGGAATGGAATTACAGATTTCCTTTCAATAATTTCTTGTTTGGAATTATTTTATGGTATCTATCAGCTTACTGCCAGTAAGTTCACATTCACCTTAGGGGCCAATAAGGCATTCAAATATTTGAATCAATATAGCATATTATTGAATAATTATAGTTTTCAAAGAAGATGAACAGTGGGTATTTTGGGTGAAAAATAATGAATTATACTAACTTTAAATAATACATAATACTTGTGGGGTGGTGGCAGGATATTATAAGGGAAGCTTTCAGCAGAAATATTAAGATCAACACATTTATTTTTATTGCCATTCTAGATTAAGGCAACTGAAAAAATCTTATAGTGGAGCAATGCATTCTAAGACTGAGCTTATCAAATATGTGCCGATCTGGCTATTAGTAATGACCCTTTTAAACATTTGGCCACAGGTGGAACTGATTTTCCCCCAGAGCTTTCTTCATTTTAATTTAGCAATAAACAAAACAAAAATGTGCTTGCCCAGTGTCTGACAACTCTGGGAAGTGATAAGCTGAATGATTTAGAGGCTTCTCACCAGTGACAATTTTTTCCTGCCTTTGTTAATACTACAAATAATTGAGATGTTAATTCCTAGTCCACTGAATTGAAGCAGTGTCAATTTAGTATAACTTACTATGCATGGTATTTTAGCTGATTTTAGCATTCAAAAATGCTATTGAACAAGGAAACCATTTTTAACACCCTTATAGATTTCCTTTGGAAAGAGTTGAGTTTATAGGGAATTCACTTCAAGTAGTCACTTCAATCATCCCTTGTTTGTAGTCAGTGCTTTGGAAACAAAGCTTAGTAACATTTCCTTAAAAATTAAAGAGTTCATGATTTACCTTAGTAATCTTTTCTTCTATGTTAAAATTCTGATAGGCAAGATACTTTTTCTGGAAACCTTTGCCTGTAGTTTCAGTCCTTTTATGTCTCTACCTTTCTTTCTTTTTTTATATCCTTAGAAATAGAGAAAAATTTGTCTACCACCACTTATACAAAATCTTATACTCTACCTAAAAAGAAAATATATTTTGGAGGCTAAAGAAGCTGAATTAGAGCTCTAAGTCATAAAACTGTTTCTCAACCTGTATACACTCCTGCTTTCCATATATTCATTTACATGCTTATATTATGAGACTCTTGACAAAATACAACCCACTTAAAGGATTAATCAATATTGGAGAATGTGTTTAGATGATACATTTGATTGTATTTATTCACGTGTCCCCACATTTCCTTAAGTGAAAATCACTTCAAAAATCTCAGTCTTGAAGATATCTATATGCTGACTAGGGTTAGATTTCAGGAATTCTGATATGACATGGCGAGAGGATTCTTAGCTTATGCTTTGGGAATGTCAACACACCCAGCAACTACACAGTTAAGTTCCTTCTCACTGTGTGTCTTCATTCATGCCATCCTTGCTTGGAATATTCTCACCATGTTTTCTTTTTTGCCTTCACAAATCCCACCCAGCCCAATGGGCCAGTTTCTATCTAATTCATTCCCTCCTACAGTGCTTTTCTAACTAGCAAATTATCTATTAACTTTCTCCTCCCCTGAAATTCTGCCGGTAAACCTTTAATTATGCAAGGTGTTTTGTTGTTCTCTTAAGGTGTTTATTTCATATGCATTTCCAAATAAACCCTTATAGTCTTTGAGAGTTAAGACTATGTCTTAAACTTCTCTTGTGTATTCACAGCAATTAGCATAATGTTAAGCACATTATAATAGGTGCTTATGAACACTTGATGGAGTCACACAATCAATTGCTATCCTAAGTCCCACAGTTGATTTTTGCAGTTAAATAGTGTGAGACAGAGTGAGTGTCACTTGGAGTTTCAGAAACTCCTTGTCAGAATTCAGACCAAGTTGTAGTTGGGATCTGGAGGATAGACTCTACCAACCTCAGCTTGTAGCTGTCTGTTTTTACCAAGCAAGCAAACAAACAAGTAAACAAAAGATACTACTATATTTTCAGCCTTTCATACCCAAATTCTGACTATAAAAAGTTAGCAAGCCAAACTTGCTAAACAATTTTACAGAATTATCTTAAAATTTTTATCATTACATTAGCACCTGCAATCTTTGGAAATTGTAATTTCTTTGACACAATAATACTCTTAACCTCCAAACTTTTGTTTTGCTTCTTGTAAGAAGCAAAGATCTTAAAGAACCATATTACTGCTTAAAAATCCTGGTGGTGGGAGAGTCCACGTGAGTTCTTTTTTTTTTTTTTTTTTCATTTAGTTTTTCTGACTGAAAATAATTTGAATCTGAACAATGCTGATGTACTGAATAAAGGCTGTCCCACTTAACTTCACAAGCACTAGACAAAAGAAATTTTTGACACTTCATGTTTTGATAACTGAATGTAAACTTCAAGGGCAGGGCTCTTAGGTCTACACTGCTCTGTCTCCAGGGCTTAAGCAGTCCCAGGAACAACACAAACACTCATTTCATGAATATGTTTATCTGTATTTCTTTGAGATTGCAATTATGTTCTGACTTTGTGATTTTGTTAAGCAAAAACAGAGCGAATGAATCTTGGGAGGGAACGACCACCTATTCCTTCTTGCTTTGTATTGATCTTAGCAATATTTGTTACTTCTTTCTCTGCCAATCTTGGGTATTGCCTGTGAACCACTAACACTTTTTAAAATAACATAACTTTGAGATCATTTTGAATCTTACACCAACCTAATTTTACATTTTATATTGAAAATAAAGTTGTGGTCTTGACTTACCCACATTGTAGTGCATAATTTTCCACTGATATTACTTTCCTTTTTGTGAACATGTGTGCTATAGGTTGATGGCATTAAAGGCCAACATGTTCCAAATGTTTTACAGTAATGAAACCATAGCAATTAAGAAATACCTTCATTGCTTTTGGTAGAACTTCATAGATCTTAGCAGCTGCCTTTTAACTTGCTCCTCTTCAGAGTTAATGACTTTGCTTTTGAAAGACAGTACATATTTTTTCCTCTACTTTAAACTCTTATTCGAATAAGAAATTCATTACACCCAAGAGGATAATTGCACAATGTCAGTGGAGGAATATCAATATTCCCAATATTCCCTTTTACCCACTGTGGTGAATACATGTCAAATAAAAAGTGTACTCTCAATAAAAGGAGTGCACATACTGTGCAACTGTAGTTTCAAAACACATTTTTTTAAATTCCTCTTACAACTAGATTTCTCTGTCTAAGCTCTTATTTAAAAGTTCTGGAGTTTCCAGTGGGAGGTATGTATTGAGATTGTGCAGTTATTGATTTGTAATAATAATGATAATAATACTTATCTATGTGTGAAATGTTACAAAAAATAGCTAGCATATATCATCACGTTTTAATTTTTAATGGTCACTTTAGAGATTGGTATTATTTTCCCATTTTTAACTGTGTAAGCAGGTTTACAAAGACAAAGTAACTTGCCTTAGGTCATAGAATTATTGCGTCTTAACTAATGGCTAGAATTAGAAGCCAGTCTGTTTTACAGTAATCTGTGCATCTTGTTCAGCAATACCATATTGCCTATCTCTGCTCTGGGCAGTTATTTTACACATCACTAACAAAGAGATCCAAAAAAATATGTATTGCTCAATTTACTTGACTGACGGAAGAAATTAAATAGACAATATTGTTAAAAGAGAATAGACATTTAATACTTTTATCTCCCCCAAAATTTATCCATCTTACAATAAAAGGGATTTGAATAGAATAGATTTAAGAGATTTTAGAAATAGGAAAAATAGTATGTCGTTTATTCAATCATTCAATAAGTAGATAGTTTGAGTGCCTCCTAGGTGCCATCATTGAAATAAGGCACTGGGTATACAGTTGGATATGCTTAAAGCAGACATTTCTTTAATGAAAATTAAGCAGAAGTCATATAGAGCAACACATCAAAGATTTAATTACAGAGACTTTGATGGC
This sequence comes from Canis lupus familiaris, assembly GCF_011100685.1. Lineage (NCBI taxonomy): Eukaryota > Metazoa > Chordata > Mammalia > Carnivora > Canidae > Canis > Canis lupus. Next base: position 6,827,148 of record NC_049229.1, read on the forward strand.
AATGCTGCATTAAAGCTCTCACTTCAGTTTAAAGCCACATTACGGAATTCTGTATTTCTAATGAGAGACAACACTGACCATATTATGTATTCTCATTGAACTTACTGTTCTTGCAGTGTAATATCTATATATAGTTTGCTATATGTATTTATTTGTATGCTTTAATTTTTTTTAGATTTTTTTTTATTTATTCATGATAGAGAGAGAGAGAGAGAGGCAGAGACACAGGCAGAGGGAGAAGCAGGCTCCATGCAGGGAGCCCGACGCGGGACTTGATCCCGGGACTGCAGGATCGCGCCCTGGGCCAATGGCAGGCGCCAAGCCGCTGAGCCACCCAGGGATCCCCTATTTGTAGACTTTTTGATTGCAGGTCAATCTTCATAAAAACTGTGCTGATCCTATTTATTAATTCTTATAATTTGACTATAGATCATTTTGAATTTTAAAGTATATGACTCTGTTGTCTGATATCATGAGAGTTTTAAGTCCTACATTCAAATTCTTATACCTTTTATTCTTATACTTCTGCAGGGACTAGGACATTCAGCACTATGTTTAATAAAAGGGATAAGAATAGACATTCCTGTCTCATTCCCAATCTCAGAAGTATAACTTTTAATATTTCACCATTAATGAAAATGTTTGCTCTGGGATGTCTGTAGATACCACTTATGAAAACAACAAAGAAGTTCCCATCTATTCCTAATTCACTCAGTTTGAATTGATGAACCATTTTTAATTTATTCTTTTTTTCCTGTTTGTTGTTTTGAGCACATCTTTGTTCTCTATTTTATTAATGTGGATGCCCAGCGACTGGTTTTACCTACTTAGAACATACCGGACTGTTTGTGGTTTTAATTTCCTATTTATTTTGTAGGATTCAATTTGCATTCGATTCATTTTTAAAAATTTCTTTAATTAAAATATATTTGACATATAACATGTAAATTTAAGGTGTACAACATGTTGATTTGATATATTTATATATTTATAATTTCCATTGTAGTGATAATTAACACCTCTATCACATCATGTAATTATCATTTCTTTTTAATGAGTGATTGGAATAATTAAGATCCAGTCTCTTAGAAAGTTTGATGATTATAATATTGTAGTCTTTATTCATTACAGTGTACATTAGAATTGTAGGACTTATTTTTTACTCATTGTAAGTTTGTACCCTCCAACATTTCTCCTATCTTCTCACCTCCCAACCCCTGGTAACCACTATTTATTCTCTTTTTATAAGTTTGAATTTTTTATTTTTTTTAAAGACTTTATTTATCTATTCATGGAAGACACAGAGAGAGAGGCAGAGACACAGGCAGAGGGAGAAGCAGGCTCCCCGCAAGGAGCCTGACACGGGACTCGATCCTGAGTCTCCAGGATCACATCCCGGGCGGAAGGTGGTGCTAAACCGCTGAGCCACGCAGGCTGCCCAAGTTTGGCATTTTTAGATTTCACATATAAGTTTTATCACACAGTATTTGTCTTTGTTTGACTTACCTGACTCAGCATAATGATAATATCTTCAAGGTCAATGTAGGTTGTTGCAAATGGAAGGATGTTCTTTCTCATGACTGAATAATATATGCGTGTGTGTGTGTGTGTATATATATGTATATGCGCATATGAATAAGGTATAAATGCACACATGTATATATGTATATATGTCACATATACATGCATATGAATAAGGTGTATATATATATTTATATATCACATCTTTTTTGTTTATTCATCCATTGACAGACATTTAGGTTGTTGTTTTCCTATCTTGGCTATGGTGAATAATACTGCAATAAATATGGGAATGCAGATATCTCTTCAATAATCTGTTTTCATTTATTTTGAGTATATACCTAGAAGTGGAACTGCTGGGTCATATGGTAGTTCTATTTTTAATTTTTTGAGGAGCCCCCATGTAGTTTTCCATAGTAGTTGAATCAATTTACATTTCCACCAACACTGTATAAGGGTTCCCTTTTCTCTACATCCTTGCCAACGCTTATTGGCATGCAAACTTTTAGGTATAAGATGAATAAGGTCTGAGGATATAATGCAAAACATGGAGGATAGCTGGCTGGTAACATATTATTATATAATTGAAATTTTCTGGGAATAGAACTTAAATGTTTCTTACCAGAAGAAGGAAAAAAAGGTATATGAGGTTATGGCATTTATGTTACTTACATGGTAGGACTCATTTCACAATTATACAAATATGAAATCAGTATAAGCTATATCTTAAATATCTTATAATTTTATTTAATAATGCTGGGGGGGACTTCAATAAGTGATTTTATCAGCAAATTAGAGCAGAAAACACAATTAGTGAACTGTAAGAGAGAACAATAGAAAATATCTATCTTAATTGAAAACAGAGAAAATATAATGGGAAATAAAGGAAAGGATTGTAAGACACTTGTGAGATTTCCACTGTCCAACACAATAGTAATTAGAATCCCAGAGCTAGAGGCATCAGAGAGAGGTACAAAACAATATTTGAGAATATACGAATTTACAAAGCTGATAAAACCTGACTCTTAATATAAGGGTGGCTCAGTCAGTTAAGCATCTGACTCTTGATTTCAGCTCAGGTCATTATCTCAGGGTTGGGAGATTGAGCCCTGCTTCAGGCTCAGCACTGTGTGTGGAGCCTGCTTGCGATACTGTTTTTCTCTCTCTCTCTGCCACTCCTTTTGTCTAAAAAAAAGTAGTACTGCACTGTAATACATCAAGGATGCATAAAATATATATGGTAATCATTAAAAATACATAGTTTGAAAATAATTGATAAAGGAAAAACATTGCATAATTGAAAATATTTGACTACTCTAGTGAAGGATGCAAGATAGAAAAAAAAACAAAACAGAATGAATTATATAAAACCTATTTTTGACATTTTATACATATAGATACATAAATGTAAAATTTTACAGTATGTGTATATATATGTGTGTGTATAAAATTTTAATGTGTGAATGTATATGTGTGTGTACACATACACCTACTTATATATCATATTATTATATTTGTATTTATATATTTGTGTTTAAAGCTTTTATCCCATTCTTTTTTTGTTCTTTTTCTTTTTTTAAAAATTTTTCTGAAAGAGAGAAAGAGCAGTAGTGGTATCCGGGAGGGACAGAGGGAAAGGGAGAGAATCTTAAGCAGACTGCAGGTTGAGTACGGAGACTGAAGCAGGGCTGAGATCATGACCCTAGCTGAAATCGAGTCAGATGCCCAACCCACGAAACCACCCAAGAGCCTCTATTCTTTATTTTTCTATGGATCCTTCCTTCTTTGGTTGTAATCAACTATTTTCAAATTCCTCTTTCCTTTTTGTTTTACATCTAATATCTTTTTTTTTTTTTTTGCAGTATAGTTGATAATATAATGTTACATTAGTTTCAGGTCTGGTATTCATTCATTAAGTTCTTACAGACTTGAGAAGATTATGTATATTTAGCAATGTAGATAAAATTATGTATAAATTATATATAGTAGAGAAAAATTAATAAAGATGAACCTAAAATAGCAATAAAAATCATTATGTATCTAAGGAAAATGCAGGAAAATCAGTTCTGGAATTCTACACTGGAAACTACAAAACTAAGGGGAATTAAAGATGATCTAAGTAATTGGAGATGACTCAATTTTATAAAGATGTAAGTTTTTTCAAAATGTGTACATGGTTTTACTATAAAACCATTCACAGATTTTTTATCAGCTCTACATTCAAAATGTATAGATATAATCTGCCTTCTTATTACCATGCAGTCTGCTAGTACCTTGATTGAGTGCACCGTCATATTTTTCCAGGGCTGCTGCATTCATTCCTTCAGCTGGTTATATCCCTTCTGCCTTTCTTCTTCATTCTATTCTCATTCTAGGAGCTACAGTGACACATGTCACCCTGTATAAAGCTCTCCAATGCTTACCAAGTTATTCAGAGTAAAAACCAGTATTCATAATGTCTTTCTTGATCTACCCCTATCCCTACTATCTCAGAGCTCATGTTCTACTACCCTCTCTCTGTTTACATTGCAACAGCACATCTGTCCTCTATTTGCATCTCGAACATTCTTGGCACTTGCTATATCCTTTAGCTAGGTGTTTTTTCCCCAGTTAGCCACAAGCTTCCACTTTTACTTCTTTAGAGTGTTTAGGGTCTTCAGTCCTGCCTGATAACAACATTTAAAAAAAATGTAGCCTCTCTACACCAGAATCTAGAACAGGGCCGGATACACAGTGAATATTCAATAATATTCATTCTTTAGTGTATTCAGTAAATGATTGGTAAACATATCTGATATACTATGGCTTGAAGAATGCCAACATTGAGAACATTCAATATTTGCATCAAAGAAACTGTCAAGTGGGGTTATAAGTATAACATAATAACTAACATTTATATAGGAGCTGCAATTTACAAAGCACATTTACATATTTCTTTCATTTGAGCCTCACAAACAACACTGTTGTGGAGAGAGCAGGTGTTTCACAGATGTAAACTTGGAGAGGTTAAATAATTTGCCCAAATGGGAAAGCTATGTCTCACAGCCTGGCTTTCTGACTTTGAAACTTTTTTTCCTTTAGTCACACAAGACTGCATTCTCTTTGGACTTTGGGGAATATAATAGAAGAGTAAAATAAACTCTATGCCTGTAATAAATTTGAAATCTTTGTGGGTCAAAGCTGTGGCACGAGGAACAAAAGGAATCCCATGATGGTCAGTTTCCTCAGGTTAGTTTACAATCTGTAAAATGGAAATCATGCATACACAATTACCTTTGGAGACACAGAAGATTAATGAGGCTATGTTTATGAAAAATCTTTAAATTATATAGAGAAAAGCATTATCTTAAAAAGTAGTGTGTGATTTAATAGTCTAAATATTGCTTAAGTTCTTTAATAAAAAAAAAAGAAAGAAAAAAACATTTTCCAATGGAGTTCCAATTGTAGACCATCCATCATGCTATTAGGAGACTGAAAAAAATTAAGAAACTAAATTCTTAAACTGTGTGGCAGTTGAATTTTGAAAGAAGAATATAAAAGATATCAGGAAGAAAGTTTAAAATAACTTTGGACAACAGAACTTAAAAAGATCCATTTTTTGGTCACTATTTTTTAAACAAGAGAGAACTATTTCATTTCCAGTCTCAGGTGGATCATTGATATACGAGAAATGGTATTTAATTAACAAAAACTGTATTTTCCTTTTTTGTTTTTTAATTACAAAAACTACAAAGTGACTTAGAAATTAGTTTCCTTAGGAACATAATTTCATTAAGACTATGCTTTTTTTATAGGTAGATTTATAAAAAAGTGACAAAGTAGTAGTTATATAAAAAAGAAAAAAAATTTCTAAAGTATAATCCTGCATAAAGTACTAGGGAAACATTCACCAAAGTAAGTCTTACCAGGGTTTAAAATAATAGTAATTAAACTACAAGCATTGGCTTTGACCTTACTAAAATATCTGGGTTTTATATTTAAAAAATAGATTTAACTACACATTCAAAATACAAACTTCATATATAGCCACTGAAATTTACTGAAAATGTATGAAAAATTAGAATAATGCAAAGATTATAGAATAAATGTTCAGCATCAGGAATTTTTTTTTTTTTTACAAATTTAAATTAGGTTTTGAGGGCGTTTTATAATATATGTAAGTGGATTTACCTCTCCTACAGGAGTTTTATCAAATTTTCAGCTTAGGAAATATTACAAGTCATTTTTCATTTTAATGCTTTTTCTTAAAATAAAGTTTAATAATAATAATGTTCTTAATATTTTAGAAATGAAGTCATACTCAGAATTCACATTTCTCTAAATATTTTCTAGCACTGTATTTTTTATAATAGATAATGATGCAATACAACTCAAGTGAAATAGATTTCTGGTCAAAGGAGTAATTGTAACAAACGAAAATGTGATCGTTAAGTTATGTGTCAACTTGACTAGGCTATGGTGCCCAGTTGTTTGGTCAAAGGCCAGTCTTCATGTTGTTGCTAAGTCATTATTTAGTCATGATTAAAATGTAAATCAGTAGACTTTTGCATAAAGTAGAGTAGCATCCATTATGTGGGTGGGCTTTATACAGTCAGTTGAAGGCCTTAAGAGAAAAAGCTGAGGTCCACCGAAGAGGAAGAAATTCTGTCTCATGATCACTTCGGACTTGGGGCTGAAACATTAGCTCTTACCAGAATGTCGCCTGCCAGGCTGCCCTACAAGTTTCAAACTCGCCAGCTCCCAAAATCTCATAAGTCATTCCTTAAACACATGCACATTTATATACACACATGCATATATCCTACTGGTTCTATTTGGAGAACCCGAATTCAGAAAACACCCACCCATACCCACTCCCTTCCCCAAACAAATAAACTGACTTCTATAGAAACCATGCTAGCATAAGAACAAACAACAAAACCTTAGGGAGAATTAAAGAAACAGTGGAGAAAGGCACACAGCTGTTTTCCATTCTTGAATTTTGTTTTCAACTGGAGTAAAAGCTTTGATATAATATGCCTTGAAATTTTACTTGAAAAATTAATTGGATTTGGCTGGGATGAAAACAACCACATTATCAGTGCTAAAAAAACTGGCTTAAGACCATAATTCAAAGCAGAAAAAACCCATCACAGTGTATTCTTAATGAGTTAGACATAGAGAATTAGAACGTTTAGAACAGAAAAGAGATTAAAAGTCAGTAATATTTTTATATGTGTAAGATCTGATATTTCTCTCAGGAGACGAGATAATAAATCCTTTCCACATGATGTCAGAGATAAACAGTTGGAATCCTGGAAATATTTTTGCAAAATGGAAGGTGATGTTCTAAGCAGAATGAATATGGACTGGGTTTTATGATTTGAAGCTTACTGTATGAGAACAGCTTTGCTTAACTAAATATTCTTTACTCTTACACGCTAAGGAGAAACATAAAAGTCTACAAAAAATACGTAAAGAAGATTAAAACTGTAAGTTCTCTAGGTTTCTGCCATGGCATCTCAATATCAGTCTTTTTGTTCATTTTTGAAGATAACTGCTCATGAATGAGCTTGAGAACTACTTACTTAGCTTCTATAGCCAACCAAATAAAATAATAATTAAGATCACCAAATGGACTTTACAATTGGAGAGATACTGTAAAAAAGGATGATGACCAAACCAGTGAACATTAGAAAATGTGATCAGACTACAAATAAAGGATTTTGTTTCTGCATAAGTGCAGACATTTTTCAGAACCATTCCTGGCTATGAATGCTTTGAAACAAGTGAGAGGTTGGATGAGCTGATATTTATGGATTCTTAACATTTTCATTTCTTATAATTCCTGTGCTACTTATTTGACTGTTTGGTTGCTGGTGTCTTTCTCACATTCTCTTGATTTACTCTGCATTACAGATTTTCCTGTCTATTGACTCTTGTTTATATTCAGCAAATTGCAGGTATTGGAGGGTAAAAAAATAAATCAGGGTATTTCCCCTCCTGCACCCCTTCTCGCCTATAGTAGCTTTTCTAGCAGTGACTATGTATCTGTATTAGTTCCTGCTCCTGATAGAAAGCCCTTGTTGCATGTTCCTGTTTCTGGCTGCCAGGCAGGACAATCCTACCTTCCTGTTCTTCTTATACCATTTCCTCTCACTGTTTCTTTTGTCCTAGGAATAGTTGGTGTCTTCCTACTATTGCTAGTATTTGTCATGCTTCATGGCACTCACTCTCAACTTTATCATTTGTATAATCAATTATGTTAAAGTTCCTTTGTATGAAAAAACTAAATGGATTTCTGTTCTTAGAGTTCTCAAAAGTGGTCACATAATTATTTTGTAAGAGAGCAGAATTTCTCTGAAATCAATTTAGGTATGATCTCATACAAAAACAGAAAATTAAGGTTTTCAGATTTCTCAATGTTTCTCCAAGAATTATCATGACATGTTGCACTTTTCGTTGTTAAATGCAATCTAAGCAACTCATTTTTACTGTTGTTTATGACATTTTACATTCTATCACTTCTTTAACAAATACCTTGGCACTGATCCTCCTTATTTTTTATATTATTTTAGTTTTAAATAGGTGATTTATTTTTTTTTATTTTATTTATTTATGATAGCCACACAGTGAGAGAGAGAGAGAGGCAGAGACATAGGCAGAGAGAAAAGCAGGCTCCATGCACTGGGACCCCGATGTGGGATTCGATCCTGGGTCTCCAGGATCGTGCCCTGGGCCAAAGACAGGCGCTAAACCGCTGCGCCACTCAGGGATCCCTAAATAGGTGATTTAAAAATGTATTGTTGTTGATGAATTAGAATCACAGCTGGGACCTTTCTATTTCCTCTGTGGATCTTAGCTATTTTGAACTAATTGTGGGGGTTTTTTCTGGTGTAACTAATTACTCTGGAAATATCTCTAGACTGAGTGTAAATGCCGGTGTTGAGAAGAAAATTTATAAAGACATTGTATCTTCAATTGAGTTCTATTAAACAATATTTTACTAAACACTAAGTGATTACATTATAGATTCCTTATTACACTGTTCTTGAGATCCCTGCCACAGGCCCACCTTGTAAGCAAGACTGGAAAACATTTACTTCAAGTTATTTAAATGGTTTACTTAAAGGACATACATATAGAAAGCCTTTTTTTTTTTAATTGTGAAGTTTCATGATTTATTCCTTTGATCTATATGTGGCTCATTACTTTACCCATATTTTAAACATTAATGTTTACCCATATTTTAAACACTAATGTAGTCCACAATATCCTCAAGAGTATAAGAAATCTGGCCTCTGTACTGAGCTGGACTTTGAGTGTAACCCAGTTAGACCCTAGGGAGAGAGTGAATATTAGAAGTAGCATGCACTAAAAAAGAAGTCCATTGGGAGAAGAGCAACATTCTGTTCTGCCTGGATCTGAGCTCAGTGACCCAGATGCAGCTGAGTGACCTTAGAGTTCCCAAAACAATTCCTTAACTTCCAGAGTAAATGGCAGCTGGGACTTCAAACTCAGAAAATCATAGTTTACATGTGCGGAAAATGCTGAAATGTTGGCAAGTCACATAAGGACTGGATGCATACTGAGTGCATTTATACATGTATTTGAAGATTTAAATTTAAAACAAATTAACATATAGTAAGAAAAGCAATCATATACATATGTATATATGCATAGATAGATAAATATCCCAATGTTTAAATCATTTACCTATGAGTTAATCTCAATATATTCTCAGCATTTGAGAATTCTCTCAATATTTTTATGATATATAGTCAGATTCTACAACCAAATATAGCATATGTTGGAAAGCCATAAGGTGCTTCAAGGTGAAATTCAAAGGAAATGAAAGATTCTTCTACATGTTTTTCTCCAAATGGTCAGAGCCCTTCTTTTTGGTACTTATGATTGATTCTTTATTCAGCATTAGAATTCTTCTCAATGTAGTAGCTAAGAATCTCCAGACTTTTCATAAAAAAGTTCTTCAGATATGATATTTCTTTTATAACACAAAAAGAATCAATAAGAGTCAGCTTTTTAGGATTAGAAGATTCACCAAATACTAGAGGGATTTAAAGGAGAGGTTTTGTTCCATTCTGCCTGCCAGAAGGTCAGGTTCAATTTGATGCCACACTTTTGTTTTTGTGGTTATCTTAGAGCTTTCACATAGTTGTAACTCAGAAGTGGAATTCCAAACAGCAAAGGAATAGAAGAAAAAAAAAAGTTTCACAGAGTTCTAAAGGCTTCTATGAAGGAAGATTTCTAAAAAAAAATTAAATAAATAAAAATAAATAAATAAAAAGTGAAACTAGGGCAAGAGAGTCTTAGAAGTTTTGGCTTTTGAGTTACAAGCACCACAGGAAAAAATATTTTGTCAATCTTGATCTAAATTTAACAGGCAATATGCAGGTGGTAAAGCATTTTGTCAACTACCTGTGGGTAACGAGGCATCTCTTGACTACATATGAGTTTTCAGATCTCTAATTATATGCCAGAAATTCTGTACTGATTTGAAACTAATATCTGTTATTTTCCTCATTATCAGTGATAGTTCGGTAACTAAAACTTAAGGAGGATTTAACCTACATTTTAAAAAGTGAAATACAATCGTTAAAGTTGTTGTTTTTAATAATTGCCAAGTAATGCATAATCAGATTATTTTCTTGTTACAGGGGTTTATTTAGTGTTCTATTGACCCCTTCGGAATTATATATAGTGTCATATGAAGAGATTTCAATAACAGTGCTTAGATTTGATGTTATTTAAAACTATATTTTTATAACAGCCATATGGCATGACTGTCTCTAGGGAAGTAGCTCTCTCTAATTCTTTTATGAATTGCTATAGTTTAGTGATAATGAAATAATATTATGGTTCTCAGTGCTTTCAGCGAAAGTCAAGATGTCCTATTGACTCAAACAGTAATTTAGTGGTATCTAGATTTATCATTTGTCAGGGTCAACCTTGCTCTACACAGCAGCAATGTTCTGAGATTTTAGTGTAATGATAGCAAAATGCACCACAGAGATACTCTGTTTTAGTTGCTTCAGATCTTACGTGTTCCAAGTAAAAGTTGCTTCCTTTGGGGGTGCCTGGGTGGCTCGGTACTTTTAGTGTCTCATTTTTTATTTCTGCTCAGGTCACGATCTCAGGGTCATGAGATTGAGCCCCGCCTGGGGCTCTGTGCTCAATGGGGAGTTGGCTTGAAATTCTGTCTCTCCCTCTGCCCCTCTCTTATTTATTTAGTTGAAAGACACAGAGAGAGTGAAAAAGAGAGAGAGAGAAAGAGAGAGAGGGAGCACAAGCGGAGTTAGGGGCAGAGGGAGAAGCAGACTCCTGCTGAGCATTAGTCCCTCCTGATGAGGGACTTGATCCTGGAACTCCAGGATCATGACGTGAGCCCAAAGACAGGCGCTTAACCAACTGAGCCACCCAGGCACCCCATAAATAAATCTTAAGAAAAAAAAAGTTGCTTTCTTCCTCAAATAACTACTCCATCCATAGTGGCTAAGAACACAGCCCCAGAGCCGTACAGCCTGAATTTGAATGCTGGCCCTGCCAAGAGCTAACTAAGTGACCTTTGGCAAATTTCTTGGTGTTTGCAACCTCCGTTTTCTTACTAGTAAACCAGGAATATTGATACAAGCCATCTCCTATTGTTAGGAGGATTAAATTAGTTTATATATTCAAACCAGTATTGCTACTTAGGGAATAATGGTAGTGGTATATACCTTGTCCTCTAAGGCTCTCTACCTCCCTCCCTTATCAAATTATGATCAAGAAGTACTTGTTCTTTTCTTCCTTTCTTTTTTTTTTTTTCTTTTTAAAAATCTATCAGATTTGTCTTTTTCATGCCTTCCCCCATTAACTTTGAACTTGGGCTATTACACCTGATGTCTCTGTTCCATCTTTTATACTTCTACACTCCTGGTAGTAAAGTATTTGTGAGATTTCCAAGCTTAAATCTGTTCACTGGTTTCCAACTGATTACAGCAATGGCTGTCAAATTATTCAAAAAAGCTTCATTTAAGTCTTTTATATAAAGAAACTCTTCCATGGGCATTCAATATATACAAAAAAATGAACACTGAAATCCCCTGGTTGTAGTGGGAAGTGGAGGTGGTAATCTTCCCATTCACTCTATTTTACCTCCTCTTAGTCTTCTAGTGGCCATTTGGCTTTGTAACCTATTCACATCCCCACATGGCTACTCCTGTTGCCAAATAATCTTATTTGTGGATTCACAGAACTCACATTGTATATATAACTTATTCTACTTCAGTTTTATGACATTTATTTGCTGGTATTCTGTATTGCTAGTCTTTACTGGAATCCGGAGGCCATCTCCATGGTGCTAAGTGTTCCTACACTGCACTAGTGATGAGGAGGGGGAAGGCCATTTGAGTTAGACCCCTTATGGCCCTGGGCTGGTTCGCTACCCAGGGCACCTGTGGGACTCAGGTCTCCCAGGTGCCTCTCACCTGGAGACTTGCCCAGGATGCCAAGGCTGAGGGTTTCCAGGGTTTCCAGGTTCCTGCGAGGTTTTGACCCCGAGATACTGCGAGATCTGGCCTCAGGGGACTTAGCTACTAGGTTTTGGAGCTGGATGCACGCTGGCTGCCTTTCGTTTTTTCTGTGCTGCGCTGCCTGTGGCCCCAAGCAGCACTCAAGGATGATACTCTGGACCAATCAAAGGAAGGACCAATCTGCTGCCTGCAGATTCAGAGAGGCCAGCTTGTGAACACTTCCCTCCTCACCAATGTCCAGCCCCGGGGATTCCAGGACCTCTAGGTGTGTGTGCATCCGGACCACCCGTCCCCCATCAGCCCTCTTCCTGTAGATAGGGGTTACCTGCACTCTATTTATGATGCCGAGAAGAGCAGGAGGTTTGAGTGAGATGGTGAGACCCCCCATAGCCCTGTGCCTGGGGAAGGTAAGGGAACCTGTGGGATTCAGGTCCCATAGGTATCTCTTATCACTGAACTTCCTAGCCATACTGGGATTGCAAGGCTTAGAAGTATCTGCAAAGGGCACCTGGGTGGCTCAGCAGTTGAACGTATGCCTTTGGCTCAGGTCTTGATTCCAGGGAGCAGGGATCGAGTCCCACATCGAGCTCCCTGCCAGGAGCCTGCTTCTCCCTCTGCCTCTCTCTGTGTGTGTCTCTTATGAATAAATAAATAAAATATTTTTTTAAAAAATTAAAAAGGGGGGATCCCTGGATGGCGCAGCGGTTTAGCGCCTGCCTTTGGCCCAGGGCGCGATCCTGGAGACGCAGGATCGAATCCCACGTCGGGCTCCCAGTGGATGGAGCCTGCTTCTCCCTCTGCCTGTGTCTCTGCCTCTCTCTCTCTCTCTCTCTCTCTCTGTGTGTGTGTGTGACTATCATAAATAAATAAATTAATTAATTAATTAATTAATTAATTTTTGAAAATAAATAAATAAATAAATAAAAATTAAAGAGGAGTACCTGCAAGACCTGGCTTTGGAGGAATTGGCAACTTGGGCATTGGGGTGGGAGGAGTGGACCTCCCCAGGAAATGTCCACCAGAGGCCCTGTTCATCCCCAGAATTCCCAGACCTGACAGGTGATGGCACGGTGCCTAGATGTAGAGCCACAGAGGCTCACACATGTACTTTTCACTTTTGTCTCCTGGCCCGTGTTTGGCTCATACCCACTGTGGAATAGGGCCTGCCTTTGCTCACCAAACCATCTCCTGAGGTGGTGTTTCTCATATTGATCCATTGGTGAAGGGATCTGAATGATGGTTATCCTTGGGCCATTTATAGACCTCTTGTTTTTATCAGACTAAGGTCCAGTATCTCAGTCATGATTCCCAGTCCAGGATCCCGGGAGATCTGGCTTTGTTATCTCATGAGATCAGGAGTCAGAGGAATGAACTACACTGTTTTGGAGCAAGATGGACCCTTTTATCCCTGTGTATGTACCACAGGCTCCCACCTATGGCCAAAACTGTCAGTAAACCCCTATGTCCCCAACTGGGAGAGGACCCTGGGGAGCCAGACCATTGATCCAGAACACCAAGCATGCCCTCTTTCCTTCCTGCACATTTCCTACCCTCAGCCTTGTCAGATTCTAGGACTCTGTGTACAGGGTAAGCCCCAGCCAAGCAGGCTATCTTTCTGGAGCTAGCGTTTTCTTGAACTGCACATGTGGTGCAATGAGAGAAAGTGCACTTTGGTTAGTTCCCTTGTGAATCTGTGCTGGGAAGAGACGGCCTCTGTGGGAGATAGGTCCTCCAGGTGTTTCCCATCAGTGGTCTTCCTCGCTAAGTAGTTCCATTTCAGTGGAATAGGAAATGTGTTTGGGGACAGGGCGGTCCTTGGCCAAAAACAAACAAACAAACAAACAAACAAATAAAAAGTGGACTCTGCATTTGAGAACATTCATGGAGTTTACCTTTAATATACTCCTTGAAACTTCTAGCATATAATTATGTATACAATAGATGCTTAATAATATGTGAACAATAGATCAGTCATGCTTCACATCTGTTTTCTGTTCTCACTTAGGCCAAGAGTTGCCCTGTGTCTTTTTCATAACCCATACCCTCCCTTGTGTTTCTTGGCCTTGAAATGCCTTCCCAGAGTTGTAACCCCTCTGGTCTGCCTTTCGTTCTTGGATGCTGGGTTCCTAGGAATATCTTCAGTCTGACATTAAACAGTGTAATGCCTGGTATATTAGTTTTCTATGATTGCTGTGACAGATTACTACAGACTTTGGGACTTTAAATAACCCAATCTATTATCTTATAGTTCTGTAGGTTAGAAGTTCAACTTGGGTCTCAGTGGGCTAAAATCAAGGTAATGGCTACATTCCCTCATAGAGGGTCTAGGGGAAAGTCTATATCTGTACCTTTTGTAGCTTTTAGAGGCCATCCACAGATTCATTGACTCATAGCTGACTTTCTCCACCTGAAAGCCAGAATTAGAAGGTGAGTCCCTCTCAGATCTCATCATTCTGATCTCTTCTATTTCCTTTTTCTATTACAAAGGACCCTTACATTGGGCTCACTTAGGTAATCCAGGATAGTCTCCCCATCCCATACTCTTTAATTTAAGCATAACTGCACAGCCCCTTTTATAATGTAGGTGACATATTTACAGGTTCCAGGGATTAGGATGTGGACATCTTTGGGGGCCATTATTTTGCCCACTGCTCCTGGAACTGTTTACTAGAATGATGTTTGACAATAATACTTTGCACTTTCATAATATGTGTACCGTTTTCAAATTCCCTTTTTCTTATTTAATCTACATAATAATTGGCAAGGCTATTTCTCACATTTCTCACATAATTTTCCTTACATTGGTCTTACAAACTTTAACTTCTATATCTAGGATCATATAGATAGTTGTAAATATATATATATGAGTCTCCACTATATTATAACTTGAAGGTATAGATTCTATTTCATTAATTTCCAGACAACCTATAGCTTATAGTTTGTTTTCATTAAATTGGTGACTGAAGAAACTGAGGTTCAAAGGGATTATGTGACTTATCCAAACCAGGGTTTAAAATTATTGAAGCTACAGTTAATACTCAGATCTTTTGAATTACATATAAATCAAAATTCCTTCCAATTTACTCAGTGCTAAAAATGTATTGGTTGACCACATATCTTCTTCATGGTGTTTTTATATGGATTCGAAAAGGTATATTTATAAATACATTGGGAATGTATAGTGATATATGTTGCAGATCATTATTATGATAATTTTAATGTAAATTTCCCAGGATTGAAAAATTTCCCAGAAAGAAACGAAGGTGTTTGACAAGGAAAGGTATAGCAAAATCTTCAAAACAAAAAACATTTGTGGATTGTTTCAGAATAGATTTCTATTTCTGTCAGCATCAAATGTACCAAAGTAGTATTCATTTATGCATAAAAATATCTGATGTAAGTAAATAAGTAATCAAGAAAATTAAGGATTCAAAAGTTTTTTTGTTGTTGTTGTTCTATCTGCTAATTTGATGATATTGAAGAAACAAATAATGTTAGGGAAGCATGGAGTCTTAAGGAAGAATGTAGATTTAGAAAAATTGAGGATGGGATGGCTTTAATACACTTACTGTAGCTGACAATTGAGAAGAGGGAAACCTTCATATTAAGGATACTATTTCCATTTAGTCTTTGTGTGTACACATCCATGAATTCTGAGCTAAAGAAGGCATAATTTGAGGTGTGAAATTTGTGGAGAAGATCTAGATTAGAATTACGACAACTTTGGTATTAGTGACTTCATGGTCGCTTGGAACCAGCTGGTTACCATACCTTTTATTTTGTCTGTATTTCATTTTTAATCCCACAGAACAGTCACACTCTGAAGAAGTGTATGCTTTTTCTGCAGACAAATAAGACTAGGCTTCATTTGAGGGAGATTTGTCTCTGGAGCTTCAATGAACCTTGTGTTTTTCATCAGGATTCTATGAAGACCTATTAGGGCCTAGGAGACAACAAATTGGCATAATGACTTGAGGCTCTGCTTTTTACAGCAAGGAAATGGCTCAGTGTTCACCTGTTGGGAAGGATAAAATGTCTTTGGTGTTGAAAAGAAAAGGGGAAAAAAAACCCTCTTAAGTTTGCGTAATATGCCACTAAAACAAGGTGATGGAATATCTTCAATCTTGTATAACACACACACATTCTTTGCTTGACCTGACTTTACTGACTTTCAACTTAACTTGCTTCCTAATTCTGCCAGTGCAAAAGAGTTCATCCTCAGTTAGGTTTTCTAAGTCCCTAAAACTCTTGGGGAATTTTATATCTAATACGTAAGAATATCCATTGGATGTATTTAATGAAAGTCTGTAGTTAGAGTTTGATACATAAAGCACATTTTTCCCCTCCTCAGGAAATGATCCAGTATTGACACAAAGTAGCTCTCCAGGGTTAATCTTCTGGGAAGTTCTGAGAGATTAAGACTTCATCAATGATAGCATGCCATTAGGATATGACTTTAATAGAATAACCATAATTGAAAAGCCATTGTCTTAATATGTTTAGAACAAACCAATGCATTGAAATCTTATTTCTTTTTATTTCTCTCTTATGCCAAGAAATGGCATATAAATCTGCATGGGCCACTGCAAATCATTTTCAAGAGAAACAACATGGAGGGACACCTATCAAGCAGAATTTAAGATCAGGAATGCAACTTTTATGAACTTAGTAATGTCATCATTTGTTTGAAACTAAGTTGTTCATTTTCTGTTGCATAGATTTTATTCTGACCTTAATGAGAAAATAGCATATTCCTCTGTGTGTGTGTGTTTTCTTCTCTGCAGCTGTAATATAAAAAAAGCATAAATCAAAGCTGTTTTGACAGATGAACAACACAATTTTGAAACAGGATAGAAATTAAAAAAAAAAAAAGACTGACTAGCTGATAAAAGATGAGTCAAACTAGGAGGATTGATGTTAGAGCTGAAGGCACCATTAGAGATTAGATGCTCATTGGCTTTTCAGCAAGCCTGGTGACTCATTCTACATAAATGAAGTTTGTGATATGTAATGAAAAGCTTTCTATCTTCACTGCAAGCAAATTAGCAGGTATTTTGTGGCAGGAATGTTAATGTTATCTTGCATTTGTTTCTGAGCAGGAACACATTAACAGCACAGGTTTGAAAAGAATTTCACTTTTATAACATCGGGTGCCGGCGGTATTAGAACAAGGTCACCTCTGTAAAGTAATGAGGGAAAATTAGGTTATAAACATGCAGTGCCTAAAAATATACTCAGTTTTCTCTGCAGAGTGAATGCCATATAAGATCGCCCCAAATTGCTAATTTTCTTTTACTTCAGATTACACTCAGACCCCAAACCGAATCCAAAGAGTTAAATAATAAAGCAGGATAGAGTGGAGGGCTGTTACTGAGCCTCAAAATGGGCAGTCTATCCAAAACAATGTTCACATTGTTCACATATCTGCATATATACGCAACTTGTTTCACAATTTATAAATCAGGACATTTGGATGTTTTATGGAATAAACCATAAAGGTCCACATTATTGGGAAAAATAGAAAAAGGAAAATTGAAAAAAGGTAAAACATCTATTTTGGATAACACTATAACTTAAGACAAAGTCGAGTGGTTGCTGAGAATACTATCAAGATTAAGACAGATGAGCTAGAAGACAAAAATGACAATAAAGTTTGTGAAAAGTAGAGCAATGGGAGTGCAAATAATTCTGTTCCTTTTATGAATGCATATAAAAGTAATGTGTATGCAGAAGGCCCACCAGATCTGGATAATCAGGTTTTGGACAGGATATCATCTTCAAGGGTGGACCATTATGGCACCAATGACCTGAGTTTCAAGACTTGGATAATCATACTTGCAGCTTTTTTCTGGACTAGAAAGAAACATGCTGATATAGTTCCTCATCTTGCCCTAAATATACACCCGCTTGCCTAACCTCCTATCTCCTGGGCCATGTTTTCTGCCTTATTATTTATTTTTTCAACGAAAAGCTTGTTGCGATCCTCTTCATTTTGCCCAAATATGGTGAGACTATAGGGTGATTAAAATATAAGAAACCAATACTGGCCTCTAACTACAAAAATCCTTCAGAGTAATATAACAACTTAATTAAGCAATTAACTATAAGTAGAAAGGTGAAAGAAAGAGTATTTGGAATAGCAGTTAATAAAATTTTTGTGCAATTAAAATTTTATTTTGGTAAGAATTTAATTGTAAATGAAAATGCACTGCTGGTTATGGTAGCCACTTCTTAAGAAGATATAAATCAGGTCAGTTACTGATTGGTACTGACTATACCCAATCTCACTTAGTGTGTCTGGCATCTAGCAGATAAAATTTGTTTGCCTAGTAAAGGATTAAAACATCTCATCTAAACTTTTTATGTTACAGGCAAAAATCTGAGATTTGGAAAGATGAAATGACTTGCCCAAATTCACAAGGTAATTACTGGCAGACTCACTTGAACCTAGTATCTTTAGATTCTTGTTTTGTTAAAAACCAAACCAAGCAGCCAAACAAACAAAAAACAATATTATTGACTAGTGCAGCCTACTTCTCAACCCTGCCTGATTGTTGGTATTACTAATGTCCAGGCACTACCCCAGGACAGTATCTCTGGGGGTAAGTTGCACCATGCATATAACTCTTCTCAAGTGATGTCATGCAAAGCCAGGACTGAGAAATACTGAGCCATTTGGATATTCCATTAGAAAATGTTGCAATTCCTTTAGCCCAGGACTACAGTGCTATTTTGTGCAAGGTAATTTTGAGAGGAAAAACAGGAAGGTCTACTTAATTATTAGCATAGAAAGTACCCTATGTATGTCTTTAATGTTTTTGACATGTATTCAGTTAACAGCAGGGCATGTATCAGGGAAAGAGCCAATGTTAAGGTAACATAGATCTCATTTTTGAAGCAATCTTTAAAATGAGAGGTCTGGCAAGATGAAACTCAGAAAATAAATCAATGCTTGTCTAAAGGTTATAGAGTAACTTGGGAACTATTTGAGCTCTAGTGATTACAAGATCAGAAGATTAAAAAATAACCCTGAGGGTGTGCTTTAGGAACCATTCCCTCCGAAGATATATGGGAGATTTATGATTGAGTTGAAATAATTTTTGATTGGAAATAATTCCAACCCACGAAGAACATGAGAGTAAAGCCGAAATAGTGGAAGGAACATTGCCAGAATATGTTTATTCACATTGTAAAGTCTGAACCATTTACCATTGAAAGAATAAGAACCACCTAATAAATTAATACAACTAATGGGAAGCCTAGCAATCAAACAACTGCTAACTATAATTAAGACAGTTGTAAGAGATGGGATCAGACTACAAAGAAGATCAAGGTAGTCCTCAAACTCAAGTGTAGATATTACTCAAATATGACAAATGTTTGAAAAGTTACGTAGCAAAAGAAGAAATAATTGACAATCTGATGCTATAATAGGTTGTTAGTTAAAAAGTCTTTATAGGGTCAAATGAATATTTTAAAAAAATAAATACTTTTGGGAGTTCAGAGGTAAAGAAAACAAAGGCAAATAACAGATTACCAGATAAGATCTAAATACCTTAACATGGAGAATATAGGTCCTTATTTACCTTTCCCTTGCCTGCTCTTCTAGTCTTCTTGTTCAGTGCTTCCAACACAGTGTAGCTCTTAATGCTACATTATGGGGAGGTGGGGGGTGAGAAAGGATAATAAGTATTGAAACTGGCGTTTCTCACCTAGCGTTCCCTAGCTTTTTTTTTTTTTTAATAAATTTATTTTTTATTGGTGTTCAATTTGCCAACATATAGAATAACACCCAGTGCTCATCCCATCAAGTGCCCACCTCAGTGCCTGTCACCCAGTCACCCTCACCTCCCACCCACCTCCCCTTCCCCCACCCCTAGTTCGTTTCCCAGAGTTAGGAGTCTTTCATGTTCTGTCTCCTTTTCTGATATTTCCCACTCATTTTTTCTCCTTTCCCCTTTATTCCCTGTCACTATTTTTTATATTCCCCAAATGAATGAGAACATATAATGTTTGTCCTTCTCCGATTGACTTATTTCACTCCGCATACTACCCTCCAGTTCCATCCACATCGAAGCAAATGGTGGGTATTTGTCGTTTCTAATGGCTGAGGAATATTCCATTGTATACATAGACCACATCTTCTTGATCCATTCATCTTTCGATGGACACCGAGGCTCCTTCCACAGTTTGGCTATCGTGGCCATTGCTGCTAGAAACATCGGGGTGCAGGGTCCCGGCGTTTCACTGCATCTGTATCTTTGGAGTAAATCCTCAGCAGTGCAATTGCTGGGTCGTAGGGCAGGTCTATTTTTAAGTCTTTGAGGAACCTCCACACAGTTTTCCAGAGTGGCTGCACCAGTTCACATTCCCACCAACAGTGCAAGAGGGTTCCCCTTTCTCCACATCCTCTCCAACATTTGTTGTTTCCTGCCTTGTTAATTTTCCCCATTCTCACTGTGTGAGGTCTTCCCTAGCTTTATATAAGAGAAAAGACGCACATGGCTGGCTGCCTTTCTATTCATTATATTTAACCAATAAAATTTTGTTGCCCCTCTTGTTTGATTAAAAACTTCCTCTATTAATATGAGATTATGGTTGCTAACTTAACTTATTGTGGTAATCACTTCACAATATATAAAATTATATATATATATAATATAATGTAATTCAAACTATTATTTAGGTAGTTATTTAAAAAAATTTCAGAATTTGGTCCTTTATTTTTTTATTTTTATTTTAAGATTTTATTTATTTATTCATGAGAGACACAGAGAGAGAGAGAGAGAGAGAGAGAGAGAGGCAGAGGCAGAGGGAGAAGCAGGTTCCCTGCAAGGAGCCCGACATGGGACTCAATCCTGGGACTCCAGGATCATGCCCTGGGCTGAAGGCAGTGCTAAACTGCTGAGCCACCCAGGCTGTCCAGAATTTGGTCCTTTAAAGAGGAATCCTGCAAAACATAATGGTGAATAGAAAGGAATATAATGTGGTAATATAATTTAGGTACTGCAATACATGGCTTTTTATTTGCTAATTCATTAATTTAGTCAGTCCACAAAAGTAAGTGGAACACAATAAATAGGTACTACTATGAGCCAGGCCTCATGATGGCTCTAGGGTAAGATGAAACTCTTAAGATTTGATCTCTCACTGAAAGGGGCAATAATGTGACTGGGAATAATGTAGGCCCAAAACTAAGTAAAATGCAAGCTCTACTATTAGTGTCATAGGAGAGGTAAAAATACTCAGCATTTCTCAAACCTGGTCTTCTTCCAGTGTTCCTTATTAGAGAGTATAGGACTATTCATTCCGTTCGTTAAGTCAGATATATAGGAGGCAATATGGATGTCCCACTGCACTGCAACCTCACTACTTAGCCATTGGCAAGTTATTGACAATTTATATTCAAAGATTATTTCTATTCTTATGACTTTGCTCCATCTCCTGTGTTTCTGCTCAAATTAAACTTAGGTTCATCTCTCACCCACACTGCTGTAGTTTCTACCTAACTAGTTTCCCTACATATGCTTCAATAAGAGAGATCTTTTCTTTCTTTAAATATTTTATTTATTTCTTCATGAGAGACACACACAGAGAGGCAAAGACATAGGCAGAGGGAGAAGCAGCCTCCCTGTGAGGATCCTGATTTGGGACTTGGTTCCAGGACCCCAGGATCATGACCTGAGTGAAGGCAGACACTCAACCACTGAGCCACCCAGGTGCTCCAAGAGAGATCTTTTCAAAATGCAGATGGATCATACTAAACTTCACGTAGGCAGAGAATTTGTCACTACAGTTCATTATATCTGTAGTAATTAATGTTGTGTTGGATACAAAGGAGATGCTCAATAAATAATCTCAATAAATAAATAAATTTTAAAGTTGGGGGAAATAGTTTGATGGAAGAGTTCTCAATATTGTGAAATTTTAACTCAACTGAGAGAGGCTAGTCTGCTCATCCTAAAGGGTATTGATCACACAGAGAGGCTTCCAGACCTGAGAAGAGCTGGCAAAATGCCATTAATGGTTCATAATGTCCTAAGTATATATACTTATTTTATAGATATGTGAATTTGTAGAAAAGTCTATGAGGACAATATTTTCTATGTAAATTTTTATGCAAGTTTTTATTAAAATCCACCTAAAGTGAAATGAATGAAATTATGTCACTAAGAATGTAATTGGTACTGCATTAAACCCCTAGTAAAGCAAAAAAAAAAAAAAAAAAAAAAAAAAAACTGTTTTTTTATATTTATAGCATAGCAGTTCTTTACAACTTGGCCATTTATTATTTATTCCCCTTTTCCCTTCCAAATAGCACCCCTGACTTCCCTCAGTAATCCACTCTTGCTCTACTTTCAGCCCTTGCTTATTTGTTGGTAATTGACTCCTTTCTGACTTTTGAAATTAGACACTACATTCTCTTGGCCAGAATAATTGTTGGGGGGGCGGGGGCATGTCACCTGACACAGTCAGAACTAATGAGTTGTAATCAGAGATCTCCTGGGACTATGGAACTTGCATTCACGAGATATGAAGCTGAAGCCATTGCATCCATTTTGGCACTATAAGGGGAATTCCTATCAAAGAATGAAGCCAACACAAAGATCACAGAGCTAAGTATTTGAGAGAGAGATCAGATCCTGGTAACATTAACGTGAGCCCCAGGATCAAGGCAGACGTGAACAAGGGCTATTCTGTAGGTGAGCTAATCGAGTCCTTTTTTGAATAGATTTGTTTGGGTTTTTCAGTCACTGATTAACAAGAGAGAGAGCCCAAACTGGTAATATCAGCAGCTTCTATATTCCCTAGTGGCTGCAATGTAACAGTTCATCTGAGGCAATTGGTTTCCGCCTTGAAATACGATAGATTGTCTTCTGGCCTGGGACATGGTTTCTTAGTGAGTCAGATAGACTAAAGAAGTGTGAGCTGTAAGCACAGAAAGTAAACTAGCCTCTGCTGTGCAGACTCTGCCGTGGCATGTATCTGGTTTCACTGATAATAGGATGCACCTGTTACTGAGAACCTTTTCACAGCCAAAAAGACGTCCAAAGTGAAGCCCAAGACAAAAAAAGTGACAAAAATCCAGACTGACAAAGCGTAGTGCTGCTTAACAGAAACTGTTGATTTTATGACCTTTACTGAGTAAACACTCAAAGTAGGGCCTCCATGCACATTCAACAACCATGTGGGAAACAGAGAGAGGTTTTACAG
The DNA here is from genome assembly GCF_011100685.1 of Canis lupus familiaris. Taxonomy (NCBI): domain Eukaryota; kingdom Metazoa; phylum Chordata; class Mammalia; order Carnivora; family Canidae; genus Canis; species Canis lupus. The sequence continues at coordinate 6,850,394 of NC_049229.1, forward strand.
CAAAAGGAATATAATATTTTATAATGCATTTTAGGTAGAAATACAACCTCCTTTTTATTCTATAATTATTCTTCCTTTTATTATTTATCCATTGAATATTTTCGTTGCTCCTGTAAGGAAAGAAGGGCCACCTTGGGGCAGTCCATACTGTGACATGAGGACCAGAGGAAGGTAAGAACTTGGCAGCCTATCAGCTAATCCTAGCCAGCTCTCTGCCACTTAAAATGGTGAAAAGATGAACACAGCAGTTTTGTCAACATATCTGCTTGTACATGATTGTTTATGTGTGAAATGGTGTCTAGAGGGTGCCTTTTGATCAAAGGAACTTAGGCCACTAGCGGATAAGGAAGAAACATCAGGCTGGTAAAAGAATAGAAGCCAGAAGCTTGGCTGCTTAACTTGTGCATCATGGTGCAATCCTTTCTTTGAGAAGCTCCTGACAATACATCCTCCAGACTGCTATCTGCTCCACCTTTGGAAACCAAATATCTGACCGTGTATTGGGAATGAATGAGGTGGCAGACATTATTGCTGTCCTCAAGGGTCTTATTCTTGAACTATAAATGCTAATCCAAAATAATCGGCCAAAGTCCAATGAGAGACCAAAGAAACGCGATATAAAACCAGGAAGGGGGATGTTTCAACTGAGAGATTTTTCATAAAAGAGGTGACATCTAAACTGTGACTTAAAAAAAATTTTTTTAAACTTACCTGTGACTTAAAGGAAGGCTAAGGATTAAATATGTTGAGAAGAGAGAAGAGGGTTTCTGGGTTGAATCCTCGTATAAACAAAGCTCAGGAGAAAATAAGTGAAGTGTTTGTCGATGGAGACGGTAAAGAAAAGAATTTGTGAAATAATACGTCCTTACCAAATCTATTAGGGATCTTTTGGAGAGAATTACATAATGTTTTTCTGTTATAATTTAACCTCATAGCAATAATTTCTTGTAAATATATTACCTGAGGGAAAATATATGTTTTAATTCACACTTGGATATTCTTAGAAATTAAAAAAAATATATGGAGTTAGCTTATCATTTTTGATGATCTGTAAAACTTACTAGACCCAGAGGAATTCCAATTATTCTATTAAATTACTCTATAATTGAAATAACATCTCCACTCTCAATAAAACAGGTTCTAATGTCCAAAGCAGTGTGTGAGCTATTGCTGAGTGTCTTAATGGCTCCTATGTTTGCCTACATACTCTCATACTAGTCTCCAACTAATTACTTTGTAAAGCACTTTGGGATAATTTGGTTGTGAATAGTATTGTATAAAGCAAACACATTTCTTTTCTCAAACAGTGGCTCATGTTGGGAGCTGAAGAACTACAAGTGCTTTTTTTTTCCTTAGCAGTAGATATTTTATGTTATGCATACATGCATTTTCAGGTCCTCTTTTAGAATGACGTGTTTTCAGGATAGGGCATAAAGACTTTATGTAATATAATTAGTGCATCTATTCCTGCTGACATTGCTATGACACAAAATATTTATTGTGTTCTAAAGTGTTTTATTAATGAATATGAATTATTTTATAAATATTTCTCATGAAATACTTGTCCCTTTAATATTTATTACATTTACATGCAACAAACTTTCAAATAAAGGAAAAATCATCTCTCACAAAATAAATATCAACAATCTAAATTTTCTGAAAATTAAAAAAAATTATAACTAGTGAACTGTATCTCGTCATATGCTTTCTTGAAGAATTAGTGGCATTATACCAGATTTAACCATCCCTTTACTGATAATCTTCTTTTCCCAAGTGCTGGAAATTGGATTTAGAATGTGTGCCTGGAATTGGCTGTTGTGCACATGCACTAGGAAATAGTTGTGTCCCTACAACTGTATGGCATCTGTGGAACCTACTCCGGTTCTGGATTAGTTGTGATCTGTTCCAGTCACTTCTGTGTGACTGCTATTTCCTAGAAACCACTCTTTCATTACTACTATTCTGTATTTTGACTTTGACTTCAACTTCCTATGGAAAAATTATGATTCATAATTTGCAAGAAATATGTGCAGCGTTTCCTTAAGTGTAACAGGATCTACTAATAAAGGCCTGGTAATATTATCTATCTACAAACAAACCTAGGCTTTGAGTAGTAAAGAAATAAAAGTAGAATATAAATTGTGCCCTTTAAATGAAATGGTCATTACTTATGTTCACTGATCAAAATGTGTATGCATATACATGTCTTCCTCCTCTGAATGACATATTTGAGAATCTCCATGCACTGTGAGTCCATTTGGAGATGGAATTAACATTTAGTCCCTTTGATAACCACTAACTGCCTAAATGAAGTTTAATGATCCTTTGTGAGTTATTAGTGGATTGTTCCATGGTGCAATATAGTTAGTGAAATCTCACAGTGGTGTAGTAACTGTATCCAAAGGAATCTGGAAATTGATGCATCTCTGTGAAAGGAAGTGATATCTTTATTCTTCCCATTATGTTCTTTTTTTTGTTTTTATATGTACCTACCACTATTTAGAAAATATGACTATATTACCTGAATTTTAAGTGGACTGCTCCATGTGAATTATTTCAGAATATGTTTATATTATTCTGGAGAATAATTATACAGAATTCTTAATTGTCTTGTGTACTTGGTGTTAAAACCCCTTAAGATTAAAATTTTAAAATGCAGTTTCATTTTATGAGGTTTTACATTTGTGGTGGTAAGGGAATTCTCAATGATGTTTCTCCAGCAGCAATCTGTATTTGGGTACATTGCAAATATATGGTAACTGGTATTGAGAGCCATTTGTTGACATCAGATTGTACACAAATCAAGTGCTGACACCAGCCAAATAAGAGCTGTGTACATGGTTTGGGAATGAGGTGTCATCATGAGCCAATGAAATTACATGTCACCATGAACTATGTTCAGAGGGATTCACTTATAATGACTGTGGTTATCCTTGAACATCTTGATTTGGAAACATGAAATTTCAAGGGATGCTTTTATTGCTATGTATTGCTAAAAATTTGTCTATTGATAAATAACAAAACATGCTAAAGTTAGGACAATCAAAGTCAGTGAATTAAAAGAGAAAGTTCAAGGGTTCTCTTCATTCATTATCCAATAGCCTAGAGACTGAACTGCAGTGCTGAGAGGCGAGTTGGGATTTTAACTCAGTATGACAATATGGCAAATGTCCAGACCATGATCACAAAACAGCTGTTTTCCTCCATAACAGGGTGAATTATAGTGCATAGTGGAGCCAAGAAACCTCTCAGCATTTGTGCAAAAGGTTCTTTTGCCAGCCAGGGAGTAAGCATCAACAAGCACTGGCTTTGGAAGTGTTGGCAACTATTTGACTGTTTGCCCATGACAGAAGTTTTCCCCATGAGAAGTTTTTTAAATGTTTCCTTAAGGATTTAAAATGATGAGGAGGAATAGAGCATCATAAGTGAAAACGTGGATGGCATTTTTATAAAAAGCGTTTTTTTGAGGGAGTTCTTATGTGATCTAAATGTGGTACTCAGATAACACATGAGATAATGAGATTAACATCATTAATACGTGAAATATGTTACATTAATATAATCAAATCTGAATACTAGGAAACCATTAGGAGATATCATCATCAAAGTAAAAAAGTCTGGAGCCCACATGAAGTTACACTTCATCTCTGAGAAGGAGACTCAATGGCTTTCCATAAAATAGTAATATCCAGAGATCATGCTGATCACACTCCAGAAACTTAAAAAAAAAAAAATAGCCAAATCAAAGGATTTGTTTACTTAATTGTAGGAAGTTTCAAAGAATGGGGAAATGGAGACATTTAACTGTGGAGAAAATATTCTTCCTATAGAAAAATCTGAAGGAAAGCTAAGAATATGACTTCAAGTGGAGAGTACTCGAAGGTCAGTATTATGCCTTTCCTTTTGGTAAAGTCTGGACTGAGGTCTCCTGGAGCAGAAGTAGTGGATTGTATTTTGTATCCTCAGTCACAGTGCCCAGTTTACTTGAATTGACTTTTCTAAGAATATATAGTTCTTTCTCATAACTATTTTCAATTTGTAGAATTGACACAGAATCTCAAGGCAAAACTCTAATAAAAATAGAATTAATATGAACAGCATTCTTCTTGATAATCTTTTCTTCTAACCTGTAGTTGTTATCTGTGAAAGTTTTCAAAGGTGTACATGGCTAGTCTTCACCCTCTGGACATTCTAATTCAGAAATTTGGAGATGGGATGAGATTTCTTTATTTTAAAAAGGTTCATGGGGGATCCCTGGGTGGCGCAGCGGTTTGGCGCCTGCCTTTGGCCCAGGGCACGATCCTGGAGACCCGGGATCGAATCCCACGTCGGGCTCCTGGTGCATGGAGCCTGCTTCTCCCTCTGCCTATGTCTCTGCCTCTCTCTCTCTCTCTGTGTGACTATCATAAATAAAAATAAAAAAAATAAAAAAAAAGGTTCATGGGATTTCAAGGTATTAAATGATCACTGAATTGCAAGGATTACGTATTTTCCTTTGAGAACTCAAGCTTCTTATGAGTAACGATGGGTTTTGTGTGCCAGTGCTTTGCCTTCTGTAAGAACATGTTGCAACTCCATCGAAGCCAAGCCACACCTAGCCAAAAACAACTGTAGACAGCCTGTGCTCATTTTATCCCACATTTACAAATGCACTTCAAAACCAGTCTTGACTGCTCTGCTGTACTCTTGCTCTGTTCATCTGACAACCCTTTTCAGTGTAGCCTCTCAGTTCAGCGAAGTTTGCATATCCTGGCTGGTCACTCTATATTCCTCTTGTAGCTATAGTACATTTTATCTTTCCTGGTTAGATAATTCTGGGAATGCTGTCTAAGTAACAGACTCCTTTGTTTAGTTTTCTTGGATGCTTATGGAATTAAGAGCAAGGTGTGTTACTGTTTTTCTCTTGCTGCTTTTAAAATTCTCTCCTTGTTTTTAACTTTTGACATTTTAATTATTATGTGTATTGATATGACCCTCTTTTGGTCCATCTTATTGGGAACTCTTTGAGCTTCCTGGATCTGGATGTCTATTTCCCTCCCAGGTTAGGGAAATGTTCAGCTCTTATTTTCTTAAATAAGGTTTTGGCTCCTATCTTTCATTCTTCTCCTTCTGGGAGCCCTATACTGTGAATGTCAGTCCATTTGATGTTGTCCTCTAAATCCCTTAAGTTATCTTCACTTTTTTATTCTCTTTTCTTTCTGCTGCTCTGATTGGGTCAGTTCCACTGCCTTGTCTTCAAGTTGAAAAATCATTTCTTCTGCTTCATCTAATCTGATGTAAGCCTTGTAGTGTATTTTTCAGCTTGGTTATCCTTTAGCTTTGTGACTTCTGTTTGGTACTGTCTTGTATTTTCCATCTGTATGCTGAACTTCTCACTATTCATCCCTCTTCTCTCTAGTATAGTAAGCATCATTATGACTATTACTTTAAACTCTTTTTCAGATAAATTACTTACTTCCATTTCATTAATTTTTTTCTGAGGTTTTGTTTTGTTTTGTTTACGTTTTTTCTGAGGTTTTTATCTTGTTCTTTCATTTGAAACATTCTTCTGTTTCTTCATATTGCTTGACTTTGTTAGTTTCTATACAGTGGATGACACAGCTGCTCTCACACTCTTGAAGAAGTGGCCTCATGAAACTTGCCGTTCAATCCTGCTCAGATCTTTGTCATCTCTCAAATTTTTGTGTTTTTCCAAATAGCCTAATATATTTTTAATAGCTCCCAGTAGTTGAGAATGTGCCAAGACCTATCATTGTCCCTGAGGGGAGGATCTCAGCATCTAGATTGAGTTTGTTTGGAAGCCAGACTCTCACACAGCAGCTTTTAAAAGTATGCCAGTAGGTCCCACAGTGGGACCACAAGCATAAGTCCAGCTGGCCATCAGAGTCACGCAATCTGGCAGTGTCCTCTGGATAGCATTTGTATAAATCAAGGCTCCAGATAAGTATATGAGCTCTTTTCTAGGAGATACAAGTGAATTAGAACAAGGTAGAGGGATAGCACTAAAATGGTACCCACAGCCTGTATTCTTTAAAGTTGCTCCATAGGCCATTAGATGTACACCAAACCTGAAGCCAGTCCCTCAGGCTGAAGCTCTAGGACTATTACCTAAAAGACAAGAAGTAACAAGTATGGACAGGGATGTGAAGAAAAGGGAACCCTTGTACACTGTTGGTGGGAATATAAATTGGTACAGCCACTATACAAAATAGTATGGAGGTTCCTAAAAAATTAAAAATAGACCTACCATATGATCCAGGAATTCTATTTCTGGTTATTTGTTCAAAGAAAATGAAAACACCCTCTTGAAAAGATATATGTACTCCCACGTTCATTGCAACATTATTTATAATAACCAAGATAAAGAAACAATGTAAGTGTCCAGTGATGATAAATGAATAAAGGAATTGTAATGCATGTGTGTGTGTATGTGTGTGTATGTCAGTGTGTAATGGAATATTAGTCATATTAAAAGAATGAAATCTTGCCATTTGTGACAGTGTGGATGGGCTTTAAGGATATTATTGTGCTAAATGAAATAAGTCAGACAGAAAAAGACAAATATGGTATGATTTCTTACGCGTGAAATATTAAAAAAAAAGAAAGAAAAAAAGAAACAAGGTCTTACATACAGAGAATAAATTGGTGGTTGCTAGACATGGGGAGAAAAATAGGTAGACGAATTGAAAAGAAAAAGTAAAACAAAACAAAACAAAAACCCAGAAACTCTCTACAAATTTAAGAGAGGTTCTCGGGCTCCCTGCATGGAGCTTCCTTCTCCCTCTGCCTGTGTCTCTGCCTTTCTCACTCTCTCTGTGTTTGTCATGAATAAATAAGTAAAATCTTTAAAAAAAAACAAAAGGGGGATTCCTGGGTGGCTCAGCAGTTTAGCACCTGCCTTTGATCCTGGAGTCCAGGGATCGAGTCCCACATTGGGCTCCCTGCATGGAGCTGAGCCTACTTCTCCCTCTGCCTGTGTCTCTGCCTCTGTGTGTGTGTGTGTGTGTCTCAAAAGAAGAGATGATGACACAGACATGTAGGGAAAGACGAGGTGAAGATAGCAGTAGAGATTGAGGTGATGTGTTTACAAGCTAAGCCATGGTAGGACCTGCAAAAAGGTGATAGTTCAAGGAGTTCTTCTCTGGAGCTTGGGAGCATGGATCTGCTGACTTCTTTATTTCAGACTTACAGATTCCACAACAGAATTGAGAGAGGATACATACCGCTACCTTCTTCAGGAATGCTGTATTTATACTTGACCACTTGTATTTCCTGTGGATTTGAAAATCAGTTTTTTTTTTATTTTCCAAAAAATAAGTAATGAAAATTTTAGTCGATATTCATTTACTCCATTATTTTGCATATGTTTTAATTTTAACATTATTAAGTATTCTAATTCATGAACATAGCACATCTGTCCATTTATTCAGGTTTAATTTTAATAATGTTTTTTATTTTCTAGTGTTAAGGTCTGTTATATTGTGTATTAAATTTATTTCTTATAATTAATATTTTTCAGGATATAATTTAAGATTTAATTTTCTATTTGTTTATTCCTGGCATACAGTAATTAAAATGATTTTGCATATTGAACTTGTATTTTGCAATCTTACAACATGTAGTTTTTTAAATTTACCTATTGATTTCTTGGGTACTTTTATTTCTTCATAATTCTTATATTTTTTATTTGCTTTATTGAGCTGGCTAGTACTTCCCATTACAGTTTTGAATAGAAATATGACAGCAGGCTTCTTTTTCTCATTCTCAATCTCAAAGGTAAAAATGCTAAAAATTTCTCCATTAAGTATGATATTTGATTATTGCTCAAATAACCTTGCCTATTTGTGTCTGTAATTTTTATTTTGTAATAAAAGATGTCTATAAAATAATACTGTGAACTGCAGATGTTATTATCTTCTAAGGGAAAGGGTTATTTATTCATGTTTTGGACAAACAGAGTAATGTTCTGGTCACCTCGGTCCTTTCAAGAAGTAGACAGAGAGATAGCTGGAAAACAGTTTAAATGAGACTAATTATGTATCTGAGTTGTCCTTGTATTCTTGTGTATTTTGATTTAGGAACCTGACAGATCTATCTCTGCTCAGCTCGATATATTAAGTACTGACCTTCAGAGCTTTTTAATTAGCTTTTTAGCTTCCCATTCCATAGGGCTTCATAATTCTGACAATGTTTTGAAGTGAAACCTAATCATGTGTTTGAGGTTCCTGAAGTTGTCAGTTGTATCACTACAGCTTCTGAATGCTAAAATGATTGCTGCTTTCCCTGCCCCATCAATCACCTGACAGGACCAACTTTGGATTCTTACCCTCAAACTGCAGCCAGCATTGGAACACAGTGTGTGTGCAAATAGCTGTTCGGACTCAGTGTCAGTGCAACTCTCCTGTAGGGCTTTCATCTTTTGCCTATTTTGTTTTAGGCTGTCTTCCTCTGGCAGCTGTTTACTCAGGACCCCCTAGCTGAGAGACATTTCATTCTGCCTTATAAAAGCTTTCAGCCAAACTTCTGAATTCAGTTTGAGGGGAAATCGGGTTGTGCTCTAGAGTCTAAGTCTCTAGTTCAGCAAGGTTCTGGAAACCGTTAAAAGCTTTGCTGGATGTCTCTTCCCCAGAAGCTACCCTCTGCATAGTCAGACTTTGATCTTCAGTCTTCATTCAAAATCATAAATAAGTACCATGAGCCCCAGCCCATTGTCCAACCAAGATGGGGAGAAATTAAAATAAAAAAAGAAACGACAAAAAAAAACAGTTGCTCAGTATTAGCCCACTTCTGACAGGTTTTCCACTTTCTGGGATTTTAATTTATTTGGTTCTCATTATAGTTGACCCTTAAACAACATAGGTTTGAACTACATGTATTCACATATATATGGATTGTTTTCAACAAATACAGTAAAATACTGTAAATGTATTTTCCTTATGGTTTTCTTAATGTTTTCTTTTCTCTAGCTTATTTTATTGAAAGTATGCATATATAATACATATAACATAAAAAAGTGTTAAAAAAAAGTGTTAAAAAGTGTTAATTGACTATGTTAGCAGTAAGACCAAGATAAAAGATCTGTACACTGAAATCTATAAGGCATTGATGAAAGAAATTGAAGAAGACACAAATGATGGAAAGATATCCCATGGTCATGAATTGAAATAAATACTATTGAAATATCCATACAACCCAAAGCAATCTACAGATTCAGTGCTATCTCTATCAAAATTCCAAAGGCATTTTTCAAGGAAACAAGAAAAAAATTCTGTAATTTGTATAGAATTACAAAAGACCCCAAATAGCCAAACCAATCTTGAAAAAGAACAAAGCTGTCAGGCTCACACTTCCTGATTTCAAAATATATTATAAAACTATAATAATCAAAACAGTATGGTATTGACATAAAAACAGATACATAGATCAATGAAACATGATAGAGTCCAGAAATAAGCCCATATCAGATAAAGTTTAACCCAAAGGCTGTAGCAAGAGATGAAGAGGGACACTATATCATACTTAAAGGGTCTATCCAACAAGAAGACCTAACAATCATGAATATATATGCCCCTAATGTGGGATCTGCCAAGCATATTAATTAATAACCAAAGTAAAGAGATACTTAGATAATAATACACTAATAGTAGGAGACTTCAACACAGCACTTTCAGCTAATGACAGATATTCTAAGCAGAACATCACCAAGGAAACAAGGGCCTTAAATGATACACTGGATCAGATGGATTTCACAGATATATACAGAACTTTCCAACCAAACGTAACTGAATACACATTCTTCTCATGTGCACATGGAACTTTCTCCAGAATAGACCACATACTGGGTCACAAATCAGGTCTCAACTGATACCAAAAGACTGGGATTGTCCCCTGTGTATTTTCAGACCACAATGCTGTGAAACGAGAACTCAATCACAAGAAGAAATTTGGAAGAAACTCAAACACATGAAGGTTAAATAGCATCCTACTAAAAGACGAATGGGGGAGGCCTGGGTGGTTCAGCGGTTAAGCGCCTGCCTTCGGCTCAGGGCCTGATCCTGGATTCCTGGGATCGAGTCCCACATTGGGCTCCCTTCATGGAGCCTGCTTCTCCCTCTGCCTGTGTTCTGCCTCTGTCTCTGTCTCTGTCTCTGTCTCTCTCTCTCTCTGTGTGTCTCTCATGAATAAATAACTAGAATCTTAAAAAAAAATGATGAATGGGTCAACCAGGAAATTAGAGAAGAATTAAAAAGATTCATAGAAACTAATGAAAATGAAGATACAACCGTTCAAAATCTTTGGGTTACAGCAAAAGCAGTCCTAAGAGGGAAATACATTGCAATACAAGCCTCCCTCAAAAAATTGGGAAAAAAACTCATGTACACAAGTTAACCTTGAACCTAAAGGAATTGGAGATAGAAGAGCAAGTAAAACCTACACCAAGCAGAAGAAGAGAGATAATAAAGATTTGAGCAGAACTAAATGAAATAGAGTGTATGTAGAATGGATGTACAAAATGTAGAACGGGCTCATTGAACGCGGCGCCAGATCCGCAGGCGGCTGTTGTCTCCACGAGCCGAGCCCGGCCCACACAGAAGCAATTATGTCTAAGGGACCTGCAGTCGGGATCGATCTTGGCACCACCTACTCCTGCGTGGGTGTCTTCCAGCACGGGAAAGTGGAAATAATTGCCAATGATCAGGGAAACCGAACCACCCCAAGTTATGTCGCCTTCAGACACCGAACGATTGATCGGTGATGCTGCGAAGAATCAAGTTGCGATGGACCCCACCAACACGGTTTTCTATGCCAAGCGGCTGATTGGACGTAGATTTGATGATGCTGTCGTCCAATCTGATATGAAGCATTGGCCCTTCATGGTGGTGAATGATGCTGGCAGGCCTAAAGTCCAAGTAGAATACAAGGGGGAGACCAAAAGTTTCTATCCAGAGGAGGTGTCCTCTATGGTCCTGACGAAGATGAAGGAAATTGCAGAGGCCTACCTTGGGAAGACTGTTACCAATGCAGTTGTCACGGTACCTGCATACTTCAATGACTCTCAGCGTCAGGCTACCAAAGATGCTGGAACTATTGCCGGTCTTAACGTACTTCGAATTATCAATGAGCCAACTGCTGCTGCTATTGCTTATGGCTTAGACAAGAAGGTTGGAGCTGAAAGGAATGTGTTGATCTTTGATTTAGGAGGTGGCACTTTTGATGTGTCAATCCTTACTTTTGATGTCAAGTCCACAGCTGGAGACACCCACTTAGGTGGAGAAGACTTTGACAACAGAATGGTCAACCATTTTATTGCAGAATTCAAGCGCAAACACAAGAAGGACATCAGCGAAAACAAGAGGGCTGTCCGCCGTCTCCGTACTGCATGTGAATGGGCTAAGCGTACACTTTCTTCCAGCACCCAGGCCAGTATTGAGATTGATTCTCTGCATGAAGGAATCGACTTCTATACCTCTATTACTCGTGCCCGGTTTGAAGAATTAAATGCTGACCTGTTCCGTGGCACCCTGGACCCTGTAGAGAAAGCTCTTCGCGATGCCAAGCTGGACAAGTCTCAGATCCATGACATTGTCCTGGTGGGTGGTTCTACCCATATCCCCAAGATTCAGAAACTTCTGCAAGATTTCTTCAATGGAAAGGAACTGAATAAGAGCATCAACCCTGATGAGGCCGTTGCTTATGGTGCAGCTGTCCAGGCAACCATTCTTTCTGGTGACAAATCTGAAAATGTTCAAGATTTGCTGCTATTGGATGTCACCCCACTTTCTCTTGGTATTGAAACTGCTGGAGGAGTCATGACTGTGCTCATCAAGCACAATACTACCATTCCTACAAAACAGACACAAACCTTTACTACCTACTCTGACAACCAACCTGGTGTGCTTATTCAGGTCTATGAAGGTGAGCATGCTATGACCAAGGATAACAACCTACTTGGCAAGTTTGAACTCACAGGCATACCTCCTGCTCCTCGTGGCGTTCCTCAGATTGAAGTCACTTTTGATATTGATGCAAATGGTATCCTCAACGTGTCTGCTGTGGATAAGAGCACAGGAAAAGAGAACAAGATTACCATCACTAATGACAAGGGCCGCTTGAGCAAGGAGGACACTGAGCGCATGGTCCCGGAAGCTGAGAAGTACAAAGCCGAAGATGAGAAGCAGAGAGACAAGGTGTCTTCCAAGAATTCACTTGAGTCTTACGCTTTCAACATGAAAGCAACTGTTGAAGATGAAAAACTTCAGGGCAAAATCAATGATGAAGACAAACAGAAGATTCTTGACAAGTGCAATGAAATCATCAACTGGCTCGATAAGAACCAGACTGCAGAGAAGGAAGAATTTGAACATCAGCAGAAAGAGCTGGAGAAAGTCTGCAATCCCATCATTACGAAGCTATACCAGAGTGCAGGAGGCATGCCAGGAGGAATGCCTGGAGGCTTTCCTGGTGGTGGAGCTCCTCCCTCTGGTGGTGCCTCCTCTGGGCCTACCATTGAAGAGGTTGATTAAGCCAACCTGATGACAGGTCTAGCATTGTTCCACACATTTCAAGGACCCAAATTTGTAGCAAATTCCATGGCAGTTTTAAAGTCAAGCTGCTATAGTAAATATACTGGGCATTCTTGATACTTGAATATGGAATATGTGCACAGGGAAAGGAAATAAACATTGCCCTTTATAAGCACTGTATTGTTAAGTGGAAAATGCAATGTCTTAAATAAAACTGTATTTAAAATTGGCACCAAAAAAAAAACAAAAACAAAACAAAAACAAAAAAAATAAAATGTAGAACGGATCAACAAAACCAGGAGTTGGTTCTTTGAAAGAATTAGTAAGATGGATAAACCCCTAGACAACCTTATTAAAAAGAAAAGAGAAAAGACGCAAATTAATAAAATCACAAATGAAAGAGGAGAGATCACAACCAATACAAAGGAAATACAAAGAAATTTAAAAACATATTATGAGCAGCTATACGCCAACAAATTAGGCAATCTAGAAGAAATGGGTGCATTTCTAGCTGTATTCTCTGTTTAATGATGATTTTGAGTGTCTTTCTATATATTTTTCTTATAATCTGCATATGTATGTCTTTTATGTGTTTCTTATATATTACTGATATTTTTGTAATTGGCAGATAGGAATTTTTAAACACATATTTTATATTTTAATTTTTTGTCAGAGTAAGTGTGACAAATATCTTATTGAGCTGTCTTTTCATTTTCTTGATATGTTCTTGGTATATACAATTAAATAACTCCAATTCCAGTTTAATCACTCTTTTTTATAGTCTGTGCTTCTGGAACATTTTAAAAAATATTTCCCTGTCCTAAATACTTGAAGATTTGTCACATTGTATCTTCTCAAAGTTTTGAAACCTTACTCCTTACATTGTCCAATTTATCAGATGGGAATTAATTTTTTAAAATATAATTCTAGATAAGTATGGTAGATAATTTCATGTATTAACTTTTTGGGCTAAAGGATCCCCAGATAGCTAGTAAAACATTTATTTCTGAATGCGTTTGTGAGGGGTTTTTTTTAGAAGATACTAACATTTGATTCAGTAGGCTGAATAAAGAGACACATCCTTACCTATATGGGTGGGCATCATCCAATCCACTAAGGGCCCTGATGGAACAAAAAGGTAGAACAACTTTGCAGTCTCTTGTAGAAAGAGCATTCATCTGTCTTATCATTGGTCCTTGAAGCCGCTGGTTCTAGGGCCTTTGGACTCTGAGACTTAAAACAGCAGTCCCATGTTTCTCAGGCCTTTGGACCTGGACTGAATTATATACTGGCTTTCCTGGTTCTCCAGCTTGTAGGCAGCAACCATACAAGCAAATTTCTATAATAAATCTTTTCTTATATATAGCTATATGTATCCTATTTGTTCTGTTTCTCTGAAGTCAGTTTCATTGACTAATACAGAAAGCATGCGTATTCAGTTTTGTTTTTTTTTCCTTCCAGCTATTTTTGAAAAGAATCCATAGAAGAGTTTTGAGTGCAGTATTTTTCTATATGTTCATTAGATTAAACTTGTTAAATTGTATCATTCTAATCATTTATAAATTTATATATTACTTGATTGATCTATTAATTGCTGAAATAGGTTAAAATGTCTCTCTCTAAAGGTAAATTTCTAATTTTATATTTTAAGTTTGGTTGATTTTTTGCTTTATATATTTTGAACTTACGTTATTAGATAAAATGTTAAATTTGTTATGTCTTTCATGTGAATTTAACCTTTCACCTTAACTTCACATACTATAGAAAGCACTTCTTCCTATATTTTATTTTCTTATCCTAACTCAGGACTATAAATATAACTTCTCTGCAGATAGCTTCCCTTATCTGTATTCTAAATTCTGACCTCCTCCTAGAGATATGTTGCTGCACTTCCAACAACTTGCTAGATGTTTTCACTGGTACATCCATTAGAATTTACAGTTTGTACATTCAAGCATAGTCTGTCCCCAAATGTACATTCCATTAGTACATTCCATTAGAATGTGCAATCTACATTCAAGTAAAGTCCATCCCCAAATTAAATAACCATGTTCCTTCTTAAACCTACTCCTCTTTCTATTTTATCTGTTTCTTTTAGTTGTGTCCTTTTGTGTAAAACACTCATGCATAACATGATCTTTTCAGTCTCCTTTGTCTTATATTTGTATTTGCAGTTTAGTTGTCAAGTGGTATTGATTCTACTTCTACAGTAGAATTGTGATCAGTCCATACACTCTGCAACAACAGTTGAAAGCCTTCAGTACTTACTCTTTGATCATGGTAAATCAACCTGATTTCCCTACTTCCAGCATCAACTCCATCCTATGTTTTTTATACATTAGCTTGCAAATCAAATGTTCTGAACAAATACTTATATCGTATGATGTCTTTTTTTAAATGACTTAATAGCATAGTGATTAAATATGTGGCTTTGGAATATGATGGTCTCCTTGTATTAAATGCCTTGTTTGCTTACTGGTCTAATTCAGATCCACTCTCTATTGACTTCCACCTGGTTTTAGCCTACAACAAAGGGCTGAAGTGTCACGAGCTGTCATATTCCTTATATTCCTTCAGCTTCTTGTAAATTGTTTATTTACCTTGCCTTGTCCTTGTAGTCATATGCTGGCTATGTTTTACTGCCAAAAGCCACAGCTCCCATCACCCTCCTTCCAGTTTCTGGTATTGGTTTCTTTCCTGTATGCCTTCAGATGTAGGAATAGAACTATCTCTCTCTCCATCCTATCACTAGGGCATTGCACTATCCCTAGTAGTTTTCCTACATGATATCTTTATAGATAATTCCTCCATTAAACTCTTGTATAATATATTAATTTTATTGTACTGTCTTTTCCTGATTGGAAATTATTTAAGTCCTGGCCTTGCCACTTACTACTGGATAAACTTGGGGAGTTTATTTAATGTTTTTGACTCTTACTTGGTCATCTGACATGTGCACTAAGCCATTATCTAGAAAAATTGTTGTGTCATATATAATACTCAATGAGTAACATATTATTTATAAAACAAAATAGAAATTCTTTAGCTTTTAACTAAAGATTAGTCAGAGAGAAAGGAAAGGCAAAAAAATATTCTTTCAGTATTTTAGGCAGACCATGCTGGGACACACTCTACAGAGATATACAGAACCTCTCCAGTGAAATCGAGCCACAGTTGTCAACAGTGAAAACCAGCTCAGTAAAGACCCTTGAGCTGGCTTTTCCTCTTTGCCTGTTATCGCTATTCTGTCTTCCCCACTCCTCTATTTGATTATCTTCCCAAATAAACACTTTGTATTTGAATCCTTACTTCAGGCTCTTTATTTTCAAGGGAATCCCAAACTAACACAAAATTACTGGGATTAATTTTTTGGTAATGTGGTCAAAAGATGTTTTGGTTGTAAGTTTAAGATCAAGCTCTCCTCGCTAATACACAGTGTCTGAGAATTGCAGAAGTTAATATTTTACTTTTCTGCAAGAAGCATTTCTTGTTTCTTAAATATTTATCACCAACATTTTATCAACATTTATTACCAACATTTGGGACTGGAAGAAAATAAAAACTGTATGTCTATATGTAGTGGTATTGACTCTGTGGTAAAGGTAAAGGTAGTGAAGATATAAAACTCAGCGTGTAAGTTTACCAGGTAAATGATGGAATATTTTGGTATTGGATGTTAATATTTAATTCTGTTGACATAAATATAGTTGTTTCATTTGGAAATATCTAATTTGTGGTGGTTTCAAATAAGTTTTATATGATTTCATTTATTATGTGGCACACATTTTCCATTACTTTATGAATTTTTATATACACTAAAAAGCAGAGTGCTCTAAATCACAGCAAAAAATCCATAATAAAATGTTACTCTTTTTGGAATTTATATCTCATTTTTGCTAGTTTTGACTCGATCACAATCTAATCTACATTTGATGTAATTTAACAAATGACAGTGCAGTCTAACTGGATGCCCATACTTAAACAATTCTTTTTTTATGTATAAATTTATTTTTTATTGGTGTTCAATTTGTCAACATATAGAATAACATATAACACCCAGTGCTCATCCCATCAAGTGCCCACCTCAGTGCCCGTCACCCAGTCACCTCCCCTTCCACCACCCCTAGTTCGTTTCCCAGAGTTAGGAGTCTCTCATGTTCTGTCTCCCTTTCTGATATTTCCCACTCATTTTTTCTCCTTTCCCCTTTATTCCCTTTCACTATTTTTTATATTCCCCTGAGCTCAATATCTGATTTATGAAGACTGAGCATCTGATTTAAAAATACCATTGGATATAAGAAAAGCATAAAGCTTGAACAGAGCAGGGCCCAATTTCCTTAAAATCTGTTAATGCAATAACAAGAGAGTATCAGGAAAAAAAAAGATTGATTGCTTGCTTGATTGGTTGATTTAAATATGTCAGGTAGACCTCAAGGACTTACATTTCCCTTCCAAAGCCTAACACTATAAAACACTCTGGAATCCTCCAGTGTGGTAAATATCTTATTCTGCGCAGACTGAACCTCTCATCAAACTATTAGTGCACCTCAATAAGCAACTAGACAGTCAATGAGAAGCTATGTTTATTTACTCACTTATAGCCTGTTCTAGTGTACCTTTGTCACAGCTTGTTTGCTAGTTCAATATCAAATCAGAGTGAAAACAATAAGTAGTATTTCCAACTAGTCATAAGAATGGTATTTACCTTTGGAGAAGGAGAGAGGAAAATGTCATGATTGGGAGAAGAATTATTCAGTAGCATGTATAATATTTATTTTGTTAAAAAAAAAAACCCTGAAGTAAAAGTTAATGTTTAACAGTTTAGCATTGAGTTTTAGGGGTAAAAATTAGGATATAAGCTAATTTTGTGGCAAGTGGATCCTAAACACAGAAGCTAAAACACAGGATAAAGCTTATTTTTGTTATACTACATGGTAGTATAGATGTAGGCAGATCTGTTTCACAAACAAGATCAAGAGATAATCTGGCTTTCTTATGTTTTAAGCTCTACTATTCAAATGGGTGTTTGCCTAAATTGGATTGTTGGAGCTGGCACATCAGCAGCACTTCCATCTCTAGCCTAGGAGAAGGCAAATAGAGAGAGGCAGTAGAAAGCAGGCAATTTTCTTTTAGGAAAATTAAGAAGGGATTGTATATATTGCTTTTTAAAAAAAGATTCTCATAGAAAAAAAAGATTAATTTACTTATTTTAGAGAGAGTGCACAAGTGTGAGGGGAAGAGGAAGAAGGAGAGAGAATCTCAAGTAGACTCCATGCTGAATTTGGATCATAGCCTGAGCTGACACCAAGAATCAGATGCTTAACCAACTGGGCCACCCAGGTGCTCTTGTACATATCACTTTTATTCATATTCTATTTGCAAAAACTGAATCCTTGTTCACATGCAATATAAGACTATCATAAAATATGATGTTTAGCTGGGCAACTATATGTGTACTGCTAGAGCTCTGAGAATAGAACTTAGTTGCTATTATTAAAAAGGTCAGAATGAAATCTAGGGCAAAATTAGTTATTCCTATAATGCATGTCTATTACATTATGTGTTGTTAAGTTGTGTTATATGTTATACATTTCTATTTTTCTTAAGCTTGAAATTTAAAATTTGAAAAGATAGTCTGTTAATCATTTAGGGATCTGAATTAATTTAACAAGAACATATCTTGCCATCTAATATACTTCATGATTGTTGCTTTTTATTACTAAAGTGATAGAAGAGGTGAGCAGTTTAGACATAATAAATCTGAATTTCCGTAAGGCATTAAACAATGTATTTAAAACAACATGGGATTCTGTAGACCAAATGAATTATAGGTTGGCATATTAAGAGTTAATCATCATTCCCAAGTATATTATTAATAGATCATAGTGAACTTAGAGGGCAGTTATTGATGGTATTATATAGTGTTTCATCTTGAATTATTCAGTAAATATTGGAGAGGTGAAAATGAGGTAGGGAGAGGAAAGCAAACTGATAACTATAAAGGGTCTGTAAGCACCGCTGAAATTTAAATGTGGAATGTAACCTATTACATGTGTAATTTTTAAATTTTATTATTAAAGCCAGACAAATGTTATTCTCACAATTTTACAGGTAAAATTGATTGTATAACTTGCGTAAGAGTTAAGTTTACTGAATCTATAAAAGACAAAATTTAGGATAGCCAAAATGTTGAATGTGTAATCAGAATTAGGAACTAAGGGATCCCTGGGTGGCGCAGCGGTTTGGTGCCTGCCTTTGGCCCAGGGTGCGCTCCTAGAGACCCGGGATCGAATCCCACGTCGGGCTCTCGGTGAATGGAGCCTGCTTCTCCCTCTGCCTATGTCTCTGCCTCTCTCTCTCTCTGTGACTATCATAAATAAATAAAAAATTAAAAAAAAAAAGAATTAGGAACTGAAAGTAGTATATGAATTTAGGTAGGTAATTACATAAGACATTATGTTTAATAAAAATCTTTATGTAAAAAATCTTATCACAAATTGGATTTTGAGATATTTATTGTGTAAAAAAATGTATATATTTTAAAATCAGTTGATAACTCAGTTGACGGTTGTGGTTGCCAATACCAACAGAAGCTATTGCAAATATTATCTGTAGAAACCCTGATATTATGCAGAACATGGGGGTTAATATCCCTGTGATATTCTGTGCTATTCATGTAGTGTGGCCTATTGCATTCACTTTGAGAGTTTGTGTATTAAGAGATGCACAAACTGCCTACCATGTGTCTGGACTAAAGGGATCAGAATAAAGAGATATTTGGAAATTATGCTGTATGTAGAATGATAGAGAAGACCAAGAATATGAAGTATGTAAAACCTTATTGTCAAAATTTTGAAGAATTTTCCTGGAAAATATGCAATGTATTATTTATATCCTGTGTCACTTGGGTGTCAAAATTAAAATCATTGGTGTATAGGTAAGCAGATAATGACTCATTTAAGAAAACATTTCTAAAAACTTTACAGTTATGGTTGTTCAGAAGTGTAAAGTTACTTCCTCTCAAGAAAAGAGTTCTAACAGAGACTAGACCCCTCTCTAAAGTGTATCTGAATTTAATGATAGGTGAAAATGGTATTAGGTGTGTATCCTTTTACTTTTAAATCATAAGAAATATTCCTATTTCATTCCATTTGTCTGGCATTTTTCAGACACTGTTCATTGTTATCATAAAATAATAATGTATATATAATATATATGTAATAATTGTATTTTATCTTATCTTTTATCTTATCTTATCTTAGACAACTGTATCTTAGATAATTTTGCAGAAGGGAAAATGGCCAAACATGATTACAGAAAATACTATAGCATTTTTCTCATAAAACTGGAAGACACTAAAGCAAAATTTTTTTCCCGCTTTTTTCCCAAGAATATTTAATATGGGAAGAATTCTCAGTCTCCTCATTCCATGGGTCTAAAGTAGGGCGTTTGTAAATGTGGGAAGGTATTTTTGGTTGCACAGTGACCAAAAGATAGCACTAGAATTTGTTGTGTAGGAGCCAGGGATGCTAAATATGCTGTTCGAAATGCTAATGGTGCCTCTAAACTCATTAAGAAACACTGTAGGAGATGTTCCACCTTAAGAAGTGACTTTTGCTTCACTTACTCATTCAGGAAGAATAATAGTGATTAGTTCTGTCCCAGTTACATATAGCGATAAACACATAGCCGGTGCTCATGACAGTTGTAGTAATGGTGGAGAGGACTTAGGAGCAGAACATAAAACCCTTTGGCAGTGGCAAAGCTGGGCTTTTTCACATCCAGCAAAAAGTGTCCTTTTTCAAAGGCTCTGTGCCTTCTTGGGGAACATTGGGAAGACTGAGCAATTTGTCCTTTCAGATGGTAATATGCTGCATCACCATCTTACCTATTTAATCATCTAAATTTCTTTATACTTTTATTTTAAAAAATGTAAATCCCTTAATTATGTCTTCTTGTGTCTTTCTATTATCATACCACTATTTCTCTGGATAACCTGAATCACTAAGGAAAAGGACTAACTGGATCAATATAAATACATTTCAAAAATCAAAATTTTCTTTAAAAAGACAGTCTGTGAAATTATCACTGGAATTATTAATTGAGTAAATACCAGTTATTACCTTGTTCAGTTGAAGAGCGACCAGGGCTGAGATTCAGGAGAAATGTGGCCTATCAATATCAATTTCATCTCTAAAAAAATATTTAATATATCTTTGACTCAATCATATCATTGGAAGGTAGAGATAATCAATATTTGTTAAATAGTTTTATAAAAAATAAGATGTTTTATGGGATCTTTTAAATGTTACATAAAAGTAAAACTTTTGTTATTAAAGATAGTTTTAGATTCAGAATAACTTAACAGATGTTTTGCTTTCTCATTTCAAGATACCAAATGTGTAACTAAAACTCCTTGGACAATTTTATAATAATTTCAGATATTGTTGTAAAGAAAGACATATCTGTGATAATGCACATAAACCAGTCCAGTAAAGGAAACTAAAGAAGGGTGGATATTATCCCACTAACTTTGGGTTTTCTCCCCTAACAAGCAACACATGCACAACAGAGCTTGTGACACTTCAGAATTCTCATTGAAATTCAGATTATAATAGTAAATAGTACCGAACAAACCACTGAAATCCATTCAGAGCACAGGAAAACAAATAAACAAAACACCAGGCTCCAGCATTGTCAAAACCGTACTGCTGAGTTAAGAAGTCAGGCAAGAAAATCAATTTTCTCTAACACATGAATTAAATGAATAAAAACTCAATATGAAGACAAAGGAAAAATAGCCCAGCATTACTCAGCCAACCTCAAAATGCTCATTTTAAAGTGAAGGAGGAACAATATCCATCTACATGTTTTTTTTTTATTTATTTATTCAATAGACATTTATTAAGCACCTATTACAGACTAGAAATAGTGTTAGGCATTTGAAATACATTGCAACCTCCAATTTGTGGCTTCTGTTTTACTGGAAGCGCAAACATATTAGCAAATACGATGTGACAAAGGTCTTGATAAAGGATAAGGTGCATAGGAAACAATTTTAAGAGTCACCTAATCCAGATTGAAGGCCTAGGGAAGAATTCTTGGAAGAGGTGACATCTGTGATAAGCGTGCAAGTTAAGAATGCATTAATCAGATGAAGTGATGTAGGAGCATCAAGCACACAAAGTAACAAGTATACAGATGGGCGGTGAGAACCTTGGCTGGCTTGTAATGCAAAAATGAAATAATTCAACATGGTTAAAGCATAGGATGGAAGCCAAGCAAGAAGTGAAGTTGGAGGTGACCATAGATCATTATGTGTACCTTTCTGACTATTATGAATGGAGAGTCAGACATTTAAGAATCTTTAGCAGGGAGTTGGTATTGTTAGGTAACGCACGGGTGGCCACCACAATTGATGTGAGGATTTTCTAGGTATTATTGCATGCAAATCTTATTTTAATAAGAATAATAGTAAATAGAGGAGTTGAAAGCTGTATATAGTACTTGCTGTGTTTTGGTTAGGAATAATATAAAGTTGGAAATCATGGTCTTCATGTATACTGTACTGCTAACACAAACCATGAGGTAATGGAAAATATCATACTTTGAATCACAAATTCCTTTTCCTAGACCATCTCACTGCCAGAAAAATTTGCAATTCCACTAGTAAAATGTGGAATGTAAAAAGAAGTATAACTGCTTTCTATCAACCCACAGAAGCAGTAAGATTAATATGACAGTTATACATCTCAGAACTGATGGGCAGCTTGTTTACTTAGATGTAGAATATTGATAACCTTACAACTGGATGGATGTTATTAAGTATACAAATATAACCTACTTCCCTTACCTATTAGGGGAAATATGGTAAAGCTTAAGTGTGCCCCTTTTGGAGCCAGTGATTTACAATAAGGATTTGTAAATGTTGCTTTGGAATCCTGAATAAGAATTTCTGACCATGTGTAACAAGATTTTTATAGTTAGAGCTAATTATTGAAACTGCATGGATACCTCAAATAATAGAAATTATATTTGAAGATTTTTAAGAGCTAGAGATAAACAACAAAAACAGTCTGTAAATTCACCTCAGCCTATGGAATTCCTGCAAGTATATATTTTCTTTCACATCAACACCTTTCCATGTGTTCATTGTGCCTGGCCCACCTGTCTTCGACTTGCTCTTTCTCCTACCTACTTAATCCTCCAGGAAGCTTTGTTTGTCTTCAGACATTGTCAGATGCTCTTTTCTTTGTATCAGCCTTCTTATGGGACCTATTTCTCCTCTGTCTCTAGAGAGTGAGCTGCTTACGAAGCTTGCACACTGTGAAGGAAAGAATATTTGAAAATATTTGTAAAACTGATTAAAACATATATCTCTTTATAACCAAGAATTGCTAGTAATATTCCTCCTTGCCGTGTTATTTGACAAACCACAACTTGTCAGTGTTGAAATTACATGAGGAGAGACTTACTCCATGTACTCTCACTACTGTTTTCATAGTGTTAAGGAATATTTTATGCTTTGAGAGAAAGATGTCACATCCAATAAATTATGGTTAACCAGAATATTTAAGGAAGAGTATTTTAGTTACAGGAATTCCTCATTCTTCTTCCATCCTCAAATGATTCACATGCTATTTTTATTTAAAACCTTATTACAAATGATGTAGAATTTTATCTGCCAACTTTCTGGTATCTTCTAGATAAGATACGAATGCTATCACTGTGGAGTGAAGCATTCCTTGTGTATTCACCATCTGGTAAATTTCCTGATCTGTACCTCAAATATTGGGCTAAATCCCACTGAACCTAAGATATACACCCAATCCTTCCTTGTAAGGAGGGCACTGTTGACTTTGCTGCCATTTTTTTTGTTCATGTTAACTTCAGCTTACATTATTCCCCACATCATTTTGAGTATTAATCTATAGTTTTTAAGCATACTTGTTGCTATGCTATATAGATTTGATGCTCAAAATAATAGAAACACAGCTTGCCTTCTTATAGAAGGAATTTAAAGATAGTGTGATAGTCATGTTTCAGAATCACTGACGCCAACCGCTTAAACAGATGGCTTGTTTTCATAGATCTTTGGATGTTAAGAGGTAAATTCCTCCTAAATTTGAGAACTATCTTTTCTTGGTCAGAAGAAGAGTATATCTAAGAAGATCTTTTGTGGATAAGAGAAATTGTTTCCCCTTTAGAAAGGACCATTTTTAAATCAATTACACACTGTTCCTCAGAACTTCCTGTCTAGAGTGTGCTGATGGTAGAGTACAGATCATTTGCATAGCTGTTACCTGAGATTTTCTGGTCTTCCCATGTGATACTGACTTCTGTGTTTGCAAGCATTTGGAGCAAGTTGAATACTTTTTCGTGGAAATGTAGTTTATTTACAATCATTAGCACCAGTGCTGCGATACCTCATGCCATCTTATAACTTTTGCATGCGTATTTTGCCTTATTCTGAATTCCAAACATTAGGATCCAGATTTTCCCATTGCACTACCATTTTACTGTTACTAGTTATTTAACTGAAAAATGGAGTAAATAAAGAAAAGAAAGTGTAGGCCAAATCAAACTAGACTATCTTGCAATCTTAAAGTCTTATAAAAATGCAAGTAGGGATTTTGAGAACAAATTAATTATGATTTGTTTTGTTTTGTTTGCAGATGACTGGTACCTTAAAGATGTTTCTAGATAGAGACATCCCTCACGCATCCCCAACCTGTTAGGAAGACTGCCCTAGTTAATTTAATATGTGGGAATTTGGGGAGCTTATCCATGGACAGATCAAATATCCTCTCCTATAGTGTTTCTTACATATACATATCCTAACTGATACAGTACCATATGTCAAAAGATAATAATACAAATTTAGAGCTCAGCATATATATAATTTAAGTAAGCAATCAAATTTAGTATTTTTTTAAGGAAAGGAGAATCATGCCTCTACCCAAAAACGAGTTCATCATGAAAAATGTGGGCTTTTTTACTTTACTCACATAAACAAATTTTATCATTCATAATAAAATATGCAGAAAATATATGATGAGAGCTGGCCCATTTTGAAAGAGCAATAAGTAACCTAACATTGTGCAGTAAAAAAAAAAAAAAATGAGGACAGTTCATCAGGAAGAGGTACTTTCAGCGGCATATTGTAGAAAAACCAAACTTGTTTTCTAAAGCTACTCCACATGTTACAGACTAATTTATTATTACATTATTATTTCCCTCTAAAATTTGAAATAGTGTGGTTGGAAAAGATTTTATACTTATCAGGAGTTCTAAATCCTTAAATTTTCAGTGCTTTGCATTTTCAATTCTTTATATACTAAAAGGAACAAAATGTTCCAAGCTCTCTCTTTATTTTTATTTCTGTTCAGAGATGCTGCAGAAGCTGTCACAAAGAGGATTATCTAAACCTGTGCTGAATTTAAAACATGTATATGGATAAAGAGATATATGATTCAAGAGGAAAGAACAATACCTCCTGTATGAAAGTGCTTTTATCACTATAACTGATTCCATGCAATCATTATTATGCAGATAAGTTGAAAGCAGCTAAATATTGCGAGCTTCTAGCACAACATAATTAAATAAACACATTGTCCTTTGTGTTTCCAGGAAAGTGGCTATAGAACTTGCAGCCTTTGGCAGTTCTCCAGGGCTGGTGGGCATCTGTGGCAGGGTATTTTTGTTCTCTGACAAATGAAAACTATAATTAACAAATGGTCTTAAACTCTGAAGTGTGAGGGGGAAAAAAAAGATATGTTTCAGTGTGTATTAGTTCACATTAGTTCTTTGTTAATTTTTGGTATGTTATCCCAACAATATTTTGTGAAATATCCAGCTGTATAATGAGGTGCATGTTTGCAGTTGTCACACCATATCTTGGGATACAGCAAGAACACAATACAAGGATGTCCAGATCAAAGTCATTTACTTCACAAAGTAAAGTAAATAAGAAGAGATGACTGTGGGGCTGTGAGGGAAGTAGAAGGCAGGCTATAAAGTTGGGAAAATTTTGTAGGGAAAGAACAGAGCAAATACTAGAAAGGAACCAACAATATGACCAAAAAAGTTTATCAGTCCTCAGATAAGAGTAGAGAGAGAACATTTTAAAAATGACTAAAAAGGGGATCCCTGGGTGGCTCAGCAGTTTGGCGCCTGTCTTCGGCCCAGGGCTTGATCCTGGAGACCCGTGATGGAGTCCCGTGTAGGGCTCCCTGCATGGAGCCTGCTTCTCCCTCTCTGCCTGTGTCTCTGTCTCTCTCTCTCTGTCTCTCATGAATAAATAAATAAATAAATCTTTTAAAAAAATGACTAAAAACCCACATGAATACAAGGTTGTTTCTCCATGATTTATCTGAGGACTGCAACATGCATAAGAATAGCCTTGAGGGATCCCTGGGTGGCTCAGCAGTTGGGTGTCTGCTTTCAGCCCAGGGAGTGGTCCTGGAATCCCGAGATTGAGTCCCACATCAGGCTCCCTAAGGGAGCCTGCTTCTCCCTCTACTTGTGTCTCTGCCTCTTTCTCTCTCTGTGTCACTCATGAATAAATAAATAAAACTAAAAAAAAAAAAAAAAAAAAAAAAGGAATAGCCCTGAATATGTAGGAATGGTAAATCCTCTACCCACTCTTCAGTCTTCTACAAGTGTGGCCATTTGGCCATTATTTGAAACAGCGTTCCTCAATCTCCGTGGTACTGACTTTTGATGCCAAATGATTCTTTGTTGTGAGGGGCTACCCTGTTCATTGTAGGATATTCAATAGCATTTATGGGGTCTACCCAGTAGATGCCAATAGCACGTCCCCTAGTTATGACAACAACAACAACAACAAAACATCTGCAGAGATTGAGAAATGTTTCTGGAGGACAGCTGCACTTCCAGTTGAGAACTGCTGATTTAGAGTTTCCATCTCAAATGCTATTACATTTTCTAGGACAGAAAGGCTTAAGGGATTGTATTCAGCATTTTTGGTTTTAGCATCAAATCATGCTTCTTCATAGACTAGTCTTGAGCCTGCATTCAACTTCATGAGACTCAGATCCCAACTTGTGCTTCATTTTTTTTTAAAGTGAACTTCTCCAGCATTCCTCATGCCCATGTCTCTATATTGTTAACTTGAAAACAACCCCATCACTCTAGTAAACAGATCACTCCCTTACTCTTATGAAGGTCTGTTCTTTATTTCCAGAAATATAGTAGCTCTTTTCTCCCCTTGTACTCCACTACAATAACTGCATTAAAATGTTCATGATGATTTTTGCTGGTAAAGCTGGCTTGTTCACCTAGGATCCAAAGTAGGACATATATTCCACAGACATGGCTATGAGTAGAGTTTTATGCTTTCTTCAATGAGGAAAACAGATTTATTGTCAAGTACCATGTAAAGAATGAGAACATCCACACCACCCTGGCCAAAGCAAAGGCATAAGGCATTAAAGGCAGAGATTGCATTAGAATGCCAATGCTCCCTTTTGGAACCAGAAATAAAATTATTGAGCAAATTTACTGAGACACATATATTGAGAGTAGTTTGTCATACAATTTTCTTTTGGTAACTTTTTGTTAGAAAGACTAGAGGAGAACTAGAACTTATTC
Source organism: Canis lupus familiaris (assembly GCF_011100685.1). Lineage (NCBI taxonomy): Eukaryota > Metazoa > Chordata > Mammalia > Carnivora > Canidae > Canis > Canis lupus. Next base: position 6,877,531 of record NC_049229.1, read on the forward strand.
CTTCTGCCCTTCTACACTTGCTGGTCAAAGGGATTTTCAGAGCACTTGTTATCTAACTTGAATGAGAATGGGTACAAGAGAAAGTTTGTTTTACATATGGAGGATTCATAGCTGTGTACTTGTGTAAAACATTCAGTAGGCTTCAAAACAACCATTGATATCATATTATTTCCCCTGTATGTTTTGTTCCTACTCTCCTCTCTGTTTTGCTCTCCATTGATGATCAAACTTTGTACTTAATTAAGAAGCCAGAAATAATCTGAAATAAAAGTCATGTACTTTTTTACCTTCCCATCACAAAACTCTGAACTTACCTGCATCTGGAACCCGCGACACTGTCTGATTTACCCACTGTTACTTTGGATGAAGTATCCCTCTTCCAATTAAACATGTTGGGTGTATCCTGCACTTCACCTTCTCAAAATGTGACCTCTGTAATTACCCACCTCTCTCCTATTCCTTTAGGGAGATAAAAGCAGCCTGAACTAAAAAGTTATTTGTGGGATCAGAAAGAGTATGTAGATGAGAGATGTCGTGGAGTGAAGATTGTAGCATATTTTCTAAACAAGCAGAGATACCATGGATTGGACCAGAAATAAGAGAAGGACATATAATCTTATGATCTTTGATTCACACACACATATGCAAAATTACTTCCTATCTTTCCCAGGTAGAGAAAACTGTAGTAGCTTTCTCTGCACTTAGAAATTTTCTGATGCATCCATGAATTCTTCAGTGTTATTTTTAAAAGTACCCTTTTACTTTTTACCTCCCATTTATGGCAGTATCTTTTTCACATTCTAGTTAAAATTGTGCCCTATGCCAAGCACCTGACTTGTTCAGTAGGTTAAGTCTCTGCCTTTAGCTCATGTTATGACCCCATGGCTCTGGGATCCACCCCCCACTTTAGGCTCCATACTCAATAGGGGAGCCTGCTTCTCCCTCTCTCTCTGCCACTCCCCCCCTTAACTCATGCTCTCTTGTGTGCTCTGCTCTCACAAATAAGTAAAATCTTTTTCAAAATGTGCTTTATGCATAAGGGTGATTCATATATTCACCTCAGTAATGGAATCTCAGTGTTTTCTCTTTGTGATGATAGAGGTTTTTCCTTGTGCTGTATTACCAAAATAACTATAAGGGCCTTGGAGGGAGAAATATAAAAAAGAAATCTAAAATGATGGTTGTGACTAAATTTCACATGTTCCAATGATTATTAATTCTTCCAGTATATAGTTTGATAATATTTATTCCTCTCCCCATTGAGTTGTTATGTCAAAATATTAGACTTGTTTTTCATTTTTCTAAAGCTTTTTTGTTTTGATAAAATTCACTTATCAGTACATAGCTTTTATTTAAGAAATTCAAAGTGTTATAACTGGTATTATTCTACTTGGTTCTTCTCTGAAATTGATAGCCATGATGTCTATTCCAATTTGAAACATATAAGCAGAATTTAAATCTGTGGATTTCTACCGGTTGTCAATATCTATTGATTTAACAATCTTAAACATACAGCATTGCTTCTACACAAACACTGACACACACATACAATTTTTATAAATTTTTACAAACTGTCACAAAATGGAGCAGCCCTGGTGGCGCAGCGGTTTAGCGCCGCCTGCAGCCCGGGGTGTGATCCTGGAGACTGGGGATCGAGTCCCACGTCGGGCTTCTTGCATGGAGCCTGCTTCTCCCTCTGCCTGTGTCTCTGCCTCTCTCTCTCTCTCTCTGAATAAACAAATAAATAATTCTTAAAAAAAAAAAACTCACAAAATGACAGGCTTTGTAAGGCAAATCCAACAAGATCTTTTCTTTAAGATATAATGAGTTGTGTTTACACACTTCTTTTTGTATCAGCTGTTCATCATAGACTTGGAAGAGAGCAGCAGAAAAAGGACCAATGAACTGAACAAGGGAGGAAAGCCAGTAATATTGCAGTAAGTTACCAGTATAAAAGAATCTTAAAAATTTAGAATCCACTCTATTTGACTGATCTCTATGGTTGAATGAGCATATATCAATTTCTTGGGATGCTATTGGTTTCAAATTGTGTGTCATTTTCCCCATGAGCACACTTAAATTATTAGTTGAAAGTTTGATTTAGAATATATTTGCTATTTCAAATGAACTCAAACTCAAATTTTAAAAGTTTCTATAATCAAACGTGTTCTGAATCTATGTAAGGTAATTTATGATTACCTGAATCAAGTAGAAGTAAATACTTAAGTAGAAATGCCAAGACATGGTAAGTATGCTATGTTTCTTACATTTCCTTATTATAATATCCATGTATACTATTCTCAATGAAACCTGAATTTAAAAATGTGAATAATTCTCTTTGTAAAAATCATAGAGAAAAGTGAGGTGATCTGAGATTACCAAAAATATTAAGTAAGCAGCATTAGCCTTTAGGTTGGTCTGGAGATAATCACATCATGGCTAGCAAAGTTTTCTAGCTCTTGCACTATGTCTTAACTCTTCATTTAAGCTTTTCATTTATTCCTCACTTCTATGTTGAAGAAAATTAATATACATATATACACAAACACACACACATATATATATGAACTCTTGAAGTTCTAAATTTCCCTAGTTTTTAAAAAGTAATTTTAATTTCTCTTTGAAAGATTCACAATAGCAAAATAATCGTTGTAAAACTATGTTTTGTCTTAAATTTTGGCTCTTGGTTTGACATAAAAACTTCCTGGAATAAGTCCTCTCTAAAACACAGTTTTCTTGAAAGTTTCTTTTTACAATGGATTATATTAATAATTTCAAATCATGCCTTAACCAAAATTTTTTCAGTAATAAAATATCTAGATTAGTTTTAACCACATAAGATTCATAATATGTTGCATCACATACTTTAAAATGTATTTATTTTAAAAAATAAATAAAATAAAATGTATTTATTAAACAGGTCCAAGATTGAATTTTTGTATTTCTTTTGTGGCTGCTAAAGAGGCCTACTGATGTGGCTCTTCGTGTTGATTGTTAAGCAGAGTAATTTCTTAGAACCCCATTTCACATATAAAAAGCATCAAGAATAGAAATCCTTTTCATTTTCATTCTCTCAGTCATCCTGTTAAAATAGCATGAGTTTTCCTTAAAAAAAACTTTCCAAAAAAAAACTTTCAATATAGACTTATTGGTCCAGCAAAGCACCAAAACAGGCATTAGTATGAAGCAGTGACCTGGCAATTAGAAGATCTAGATTTTGTTTCTGCCTTTATCACTTGTTCATTTTGTCACTTGACCATTACTTTTTCTCTATATACCTGAGCTTTTATGTCTACAAAGTGTCTAGTGTTGTACAATATATCCAGGAGATCCTCAGGAAATAGTAAAAGATGACCAATGGTAAACCTGCCTCTTACCTCTTGACGACCATAAAGTATGCTTTGTGATTGCATAAACAAAAGACTGAAATTGTGGATGGACTTTTGTTTTTTCCTAGCAGTAGTCTGTGCATTATTCTCTGCTTAATTATGAGTAGGACATAGAAGAAAATATACACAGAGGCAGTGGACTTCTAGATCTTTCTTTGATGTCCTTACCATTTAAAGCAGTTCCTCATCCTCTTCTGGTATTTCCTACACTACCCCAAATGGCAGATATGAAGTTAAATATATTGTAACTTTTCCAGTACTATAAGGTTATTCTAAAGTTGCCTTTCTCTAATAATAATATTCTGTGAACTTTTGAATGACTTTTATTTCCTTTCCCTACAGATGTGTGCCTCATATGTTGCATGTATTTTATGAGCAGATTTTATCTGTTTATTTTGGGCATTACTCTTAACAACACACAAACTAGTATTGTAAATGGGCTGAGAATGATAATGCATCTTCCAAAAACAGAACTAAGTTCATACTTGATGAATATGATTTTTTTTTCAGTTGTAAAATCATTTCAAAGGTGGGTTGGTAGTTAAGCCCTTAAACTTCTTAGCACCTCTCTAAAATTCGATCTACATTTTCAAATAGATGTACTTACTTTAAAATTGGAAAGGATTTAAATCTCTATTAAATTAGTCATCTGTAGGACTTTCTTTTAAATAATTCTGTTATTTTGCTCTGTTTTATGTAAAGCAATTCTTTCAGCCTTGCTTTATATTCTCAGGTTATCAAGATAATGGGTTTCATCCTTTTAATTTATCTCAATTCTTACTTTTTTATAAGAATTTATTATTTTCATAACAATAAGGGAGAGCCACTCTTTATCAAATTGCAGTTCTCTGGTATTTATGGAAATAAACATGTATTTTTGCTAGTGTTTCCTAGAATCTGAGAAAAAGAGTTGCTATCACTCTGGCTGTTTTTTTGTTTTTGTTTGCGTTTAATTATACTCACTTTGTTTTTGGCATATGATGTGTTTTCTCATTTTTAAATCAGGTTTATGTTTCTTTATTGACTGATAATGCTTGTACACAAAACCAGGACATTGCAGAAATACTCGGCAGATGGTGAAAAGGTCTGAAAATCTTCCTGGAAAGTCAATAGTTGGAATTCAAAAATAGATCCTGCATATAACAGGCATTTTTCCTATTTCTACTATACCTGAGAGGAGATTTCATTTTATATGCATAGAACAAAGTCTATTATATGTATTAAACCAACTTTATGACAATAGGGAATCTTTGTGGGTCTGAAAAATCAATGAAATATTTATAAGAAAAAATAGCTACTGAGAACATTCAGTCCCTGGTCATCATCCTGTGTTATAGGTGGTGGCTTCAGCCATTTTCGAGTTACAAAATAGAATTTATTACTATTAAATCTTCCTCATCACAAAGCTGAACTCTTTCCAAATTGATACAAGTTATTGTCCTGCAAGGAGGTAACGCTCATCTCCACTCAGAGCACAAATAGTTAATGTTCAGCACTTGGGACCAATTTGGCTGACATGAAAGAGCCCAGGAGCAGTAATGGCTCTTTTCTGGTCATCTGTGTTTCACTGCACTTAAGGTTCTAGAATGTCTGGAGTGCTTCAGATGTGGATTTATTTTGTTATTGGGCTTAATGCACCCACTTGAATATTTAGATGAAGCACTTTTCTGTCAAACAAATTTATTTTTTGAATATCAAGTGCTTAAAAATAATACTGATAGATGGCAGTGGATAAAGTTTTTTTCTGCTTAATCAGTTTTTATTTTCTTTTTTTACTTATCCTGGAACCACTAAGATCTGCATAAGGTTTCACATCCATTTTGAACTGGAGCAGGTATAGAAAAATATAACATATAAAGACAAGATGGACAGACAAATTGACTTTCAATTTACATGGCCGAGTTTGCACAGCTGTTATGTGTGGCCATGCAGCTTGGGCATTGCATAACTTTAGAGAGTCCTGGTCACCTCTAGTCTTTGCAGGGGATTCACCCTGTACCTGGAGAGTGCAAAATCGGCACAATATGTGGAGACATTGAAACAGATAGATACAAAGCAAGTCAAGAGTTTGATTAAACCATTATTACAAAATTGCATAACATTTCCATGGTTGGTTACCTGGGTAAATCAGACCCTTGCCTTATCTGAATTGCTTTCTTTTGTTAATGACATTTGATCTTAGGCTACAAAAACCTAAGAGTTCCTCTAGTTTAAACTTCTTACTATATAGAAATAAATACCCTTACCATCCAGGGACTGAACTAAGCCACAAAGCTAGTTAGTGGTTGTCAGAGCTAGATGGAAAATCCAAGTCTGTAGACTTCCTTTCCAGAGATCTGTTTTCAAACTTCTATGCTCTCTTTAGTTTATTAATATGTTGACAGCCACCTCTCACCTGAAGATTATAAAAGACAACACAGGGAAGTGACCTTACAATAATAGAATCCTGGTTTTAGTCTCTCTTCAAGTCCATTCTGCTATAGGGATTCCACAGTTTTGATCTTGGCTTGTTAACCTCATTAGCAGTGATTCTCAACACCTGTGCCTGTGGTTAGTTGGGGACCTAGGGTGTATGACTTCTTTGTACAGAGCCGACAACCAATCATCATTTCTCTTGTGACCTAATAGAATATGAATAGCCAGAAGTAGTGAATCTGGAATCAGTTATGGATGCTGAACAGATTCTAAAAATTTTATGTATTATATACATATATATATTTCATACAATAGATGTTTTGGACAGTAGGTGAAGGCATGGCAAAATAATTTATTTTTCTTTTCTTTTTTTTTCCTAGTGAGGCTGATGGGGTTTTGTTTACCTTCCTAATGAGATGCTGATTTACATGTTTTGGAGACCACTTTACTGTATTCTCTGTGCATGGTTTCAGCCTTGCAAATCTGAATTGGAGGCATCCATGAGTCCAGAGCAGATGTGTGCAACTGGGCAAACCATTTTGCCATTGCTCTTCTTGGAATGATAATCCACATGCCGGGATTTCAAATGATTTTAATACACATTTTCTTGATTAATAGAAAATGGCAGAGTGTAGGTGACTGAACCAGTTCGTGCTTTGCTTGATTAATTAATAAGGGACTCTCTTTTCCCAGCTTCGACTCATTATGCTAATGAAGTGTCATCAATTAAGGCTTTCCCTTGATTATTGAATCTGTCAGGTAGCGCTCAGTGAAAATGCTGCATTCCTTTGCTGTCTGGGTGGAATTGCCATTACAGCCTCTTATGAACTGCTCCTTCCATTAGCTGCTGTTTGTTCTATTTTCTCATTATTGTGTCTTTTTCTTGACCTTAAGAAAGATGACTATGGAAGACTTGGAATAAACTGGAAAATGTTATTTTTGGGAATATGGATCAAGAAAATATGGTAACACAAAGATATACATCATTCTTCATTCAGAACTCATTTGTAATTAATGATATAGTAAAAAATGAATCAAAAGAATACAGTGAACTTTCTGAAGTAAGTCTTTGATATTAGGTTAGGTAAGCAGTTGCAAAATAAATGGTCATTAACAATTTCTCACCCTATTATTCAAATTAAGTTTTGAGAGGAAGGTTTTTCCTAAGGGAAAATGCTCTGAGAACAAAAGAATATGTATTTAAATGCTTTATTCTCTTCAGGTGAAGTTCTAGTTTGTTGACAAATATTACTTGGATTTGGATCCTAGGTGAATAAGGTAACAAAATGTAAAAAGAATAGAATATATCCAAATACAGTCTCAAGTTAAGTTTAGGAAACATTTTTATGTCTTTGCTCTTCACTGAAGATGAGGCTTTGGTATGGATGAATTCCATCCACTCATGTTTTCAGATCCACTCATTAGGGACCATCTTACTTTAATATTAGATAGTACCCATTAGTGAGAGCCATCCATTAAAGGTTATAAGTAATGGAAGACCTGAGTAATGCACTTACAATCACCTATCCCAACTTGATTTTTGGTAACTCACATCTTAAGGGAGTAACATTAATGCATTTGTTTAGTTTTCTCATTTCATTTAACCTAAAGCCAAAAACAAAGTTTTATAGTTCTATGGAACATATCTGCCTTTAGGGGCAAAAGATTTTAAATCAGTGGTGTCATCTGTTTAATTAATCCATCAATGTCTCGGTTTTCTAACTGTAGAATGAGGAAATAATACTCATTCATGGGTGGTTTTCTAGGTATTTTGGGTATAAATAAGCAGGAAAGAAGGTGGGATACTTTACTACTTGCTTTTAGTGAACACATTTACATACTGGTGCTGTGAGTTTTAAAATTAGAGGAAGACGTTTGATAAAGCTTATAGCTGAGTGTATTGATGCTTAGTTACCCCTATCAGTTATACTAAAGTTTAATTCTGTCAGAGAGCAGTCTTTTTCTGCTTTCAGGAATAATGTTTCCAGTTCAGTGGAACTCTAGATGTGCTATCTACAGGTCACATCTTTAACTTTCTCCTGGATCCCAGGCCTGTGACAGCACTGAGGAAAAACTGATTCATAAAGTGAATGAAGTGTGCTGCTGAGCAGAGGCAGTATTGACTGCCTCAACATGGAATCTCTGTGTTATCTTCTCAGAAGGATTCTGGTAAAAAAAAAATATATCTAAATCTAAGGATAGACAAATGGGAGGTTGGTAATCAACAGAACTCAGGTCTCACGTTGTAGCAGTGCAACTCCTTTAGAGGACTAGCCCCAAGGAGCAGATTCTCCACATTCTCCCTAGAGAAGGGCCATCCACTCAGCTCTCATGGCCAGTATTCAGCTTGATGGTCATACTTGCATTTGCACATATGGTATGGAGAAATGGCAAAATAACCTTCTAAAGCAGAAACTAATGGAAGATCAAATTACCCAGGTATAGAGAAAACTTGGTTTAAAAATTTAAAGGCAAGCCACGGTGCTTGCATTCATTGTCATAATTTTAATCTTCTATTCATTTTGTTTTGTTTTGAATTCAAAGTCATGATGATTGACTAGGTAGGATAGATGGGCCGAAAGATAACTTTTAGAATACATTACTCTCCATAAGTTTCTTCTTTTTAACAATAAAATTTTATACTTTATTGTAAAAAAAAAAACTTAATTTCAACTTTTCAACAAAGGTACATGCTCATGCTGTCATTAAATTTGAAGTTATTTATAACACTGCAGTGTTGGTTGAGTGAGAGAAATAGAAAAGTATCATAGGTTTGAGGATTTGAGATATGACTGTCATTCATAACTAAAGTCACGCTGAGTATATAACATAATCTCCTTGTGTCTTGCCTGATTTGAAATAAACACTAAAATGTGTAGAGAGGATTGCCGTATTTATGAATCTTAATTATTTCTAGCAAAATAGACTTTGGAACCTGAATATATATGAAGTTTGCATAGCATAAGGTAAACAAAAAAATATTTTCAGATGGACAATGTTGTGTGTTTAATCAATAACCAACAGTTAACCAAAAGGAACTAGGATATAATCAGTTTAATAAGCATGTATTATAAGAAATCACCTTACTTGAGATTCCAGTGGGCCACTTAGTCCTCTAATAAAATTCATTTTTGGTGAAAATTGAGCATTATGTGAGACACAGCAAAAAGAAGTAGTTAAATATGTACACCCTGGAGCCAAACAGCTGGGGGATAAATCCTAGCTCTCTCCTCTTTACTGGCTGTATAAAAATGAGCAATCTTTTTAACCTTCCCATGCTTCATTTTATTCTTCCATAATAAAAGTAATACCTACCCAGTCCAATTGTATGGCTTAAATGAATTAATAGATGTAAAGCTCCTAGAATATGTTAGCACTGATTAAATACTATAAAAGTATTTGCTATTATAACATAGGGCAATGTTATACTGGCAGTTTTTACTGAATTTAAGATCAGATAGATGGGTGTTTATATTTTATCACTATAGATAGTTTTATTATTTTATTTTTTGGTTTTGGATCTTGAGTAAGTACTGGGACTATTGAGCCTCGATTTTCTCATCTGTAAAACAGACACAACGACAGGATCTACTGTATGTTCATGAAGATTGAATAAGCTCTGTTAATTACTGCTTAATAAATATAATCATTATCTTTAATTTTTATGTACACATTGCTGCATTAATATAGTGTATTATCCTTGGCCACATTCAGGATATATTAAAATTCCTTTGTTTCAGATCTATATACTCCAGATTCAATATTAAATATGTACTATTTAGCATTTATTTTGCAATCCAGTATTCCTTTCCCTTTCTACAACCAAGTCCTGAATTATATCAATAAAACAAACATGACAACTCTAATAGAAATGAGTTATGTAGACACAGAAAATCCTTCCTACTGTTAAAAGATATTGGTTTTCTTAAAAAGGAAAGTAATATTTGCCTTGTGACTGACATAATTGTATCTAAGCCACAGAGTGATCAGAAATTAGAGCTTTATTGAAACTTGAAAGTTTACTTTGTGCCTTTTTTTTTTTTGGCCAGATGCACATTTTTCTATGAAACAAAATATAAAACTTCACAGCCTAATAACAATTTCATCATCACTGATATCAAAGCATGTATAAGCAAGGAGACAGTAACTAGGAGAATATATATATATTCATTTAGGAAACTGAAGGAAGAAGTCTTTCCTCTCAGATTATGAATGACATAAATTCAGTGGCTACTGTTACTCCTCTGTTCAACATATTTTACTTTTACTTTTCTTTACCCTCAACACTTTTATATTTGTATCCATACTTGATTCCTCATGAGTTATGCCACTTTTAAGAACTTCAGAAGGGAGGTGAAGACTACTACCTGGTCACCTGCTCTTTTTTTTTCTGGGTGCAAAACTAAGACCCTCTTCTTGATTTCCCTTGTGGGTTGTTGTCAATGTAACCAAGTATCCTCTGGTAAAATGTAAGGAAAGTGATATGCACATTTCTGGGCCCATCTTATAAAAATCACCCATGAGCACTGCTTTATACTTTTCTACCTTTCTTCTACCCTAAATAGAAACTCCAAGAGTGCCCCTACCCTACCCCCAGGATTGGTCATTGACTAGGCATGTCCCTAGACAGTTTGTATGAGAATGATAATATTTTAAGTTACTACATGTTTAGCTCTATTGTCTGGCCCAGCTCACTCAAACTAGCAGAAAAATAATACCGCGATGGGGTGCTGCTGTAAAAAATTAAAATGTGTTATAACATAAAATTTTGCTCTACCAACAAAAAACAAGTGGAGAGGGCAGCCTGGGTGGCTCAGCGGTTTAGCGCCGCCTTCAGCCCAGGACGTGATCCTGGAGACCCTGGATCGAGTCCCATGTCAGGCTCCCTGCATGGAGCCTGCTTCTTCCTCTGCCTGTGTCTCTGCCTCTCTCTCTCTTTCTCTGTCTCTCTCATGAATAAATAGATAAAATCTAAAAAAAAAAAAAAAAACCCAAGTGGAGGTCATGTGATAGGTGGTGAGAAAAATGTATACAGCAAGTGACAAAGTGGAATCAGGGGCTATGTGGTGGCAAAACATCTTGAAAACTCTCAATTGTAATTATTTGGAAGGTAGAAGAAATGCCTGCTGGACCTGTAGCTCTAGGGTAAGTGATGAGAAAAAGCTAGAAAGTTAATAAATGTGTGACTGTTATTTGCTACACTGAGCCATGTATTACGAGAAAGAGCTGAGCTCAGGCAAGAATTAGCTGGTTTTAAACAGAGATTGAAGGGAATAGACAAAGCTAGATTAAAAGCATCACAAGGTTTGAAAATGCAACTGCTCTGAATCCTGAACTATAAGAGAAAAGACTGAAAAAAGCTCTGAGAACCAAAGGCATGTTAAAACAGTATAGTCAAAGGGCTTCAGCTTGTGCAATAATCAACTTGAGAGGAGCTGTTTTCTCATGCATTCATACTGTTTCAGATGACCTTAAAGTAATCTTAAAGTAATATTGGTAGGAGAAAGAAAACGGCAGAGAGAGAAAGAGAGAGAGAGATGGAGGAAGAGGAAGAACAAAGAAATAAAGCCAACTTAATAGAGCTGACTTTAAAATTATGGCTGGAATAAATTTTGGCAGCATTTCCTGGAATATGGAAATAACTGGAACTTGGAACTTATCAGAAGCATATACATTTTTAGTGGAATTATACTGTCTCAGAAACCACAAGCCCATAAAATTATTAATACTTTGGGTATTTTTGTGATGTGGATCCATGGGTATTTTAGCATTAGTCTTTCAACTTTTTTCTAAGCCTGATGTTATGCTAAAAAGCTATAGGGAAGCCCTCATCTCCCTGTAAGGGGTACAAGGTAGAATGTGATTATCACATCTAGGCAATTTCACCAGCAGGAAAATAGCTGTCCAAACTGAAATTTCCAAGTATATACTTCACCCCACCCTCTTCAGATGTGGCCATTGAAGACAACAAGGATAGACTTCTCAAAGGCAGAGCCAAGGGCCACAGAGTCAGTGAAGAAGAAGGGAATGTCCACTCTGAGAGCAGACTATGGATATAATCGTAAACTTTCTCCCAGGAGAGGGCTTTCCACAGTACCTAAATTGCAGGATTTTATCCCACCATAAAACTAGGAACTGCGATGTGTTTTTCATTTTTTCCTATATTAAACACTGGAGTTTTCATGCAACAATCCTACTCTTGCCCTGATGTTGAGTGTGGACAGACTTATAACTTCTCTTTCAATTCATAGGTCATTAGAGTACAAGCAACCAAATTCAAACCTAATAGACTTGGGGCAGACTTCCCTAACTAGTGGGTAATTAGGTTGTATCACTTGGGAAGGAATAAGTATGCATGGATGGAGGGACCAACCTGGTTGATGGCTCTTTGCAGGCCTCCAAGAAAACATGTTTTTCTTTCTCCTGAACTACATTTTCCAGCTTCTCTTTCAGACAGATATGTACATGCAACTGTATTCACTCCTGTGAATATCCCTCGCACACCCCAAATCTCTTAAAAATACTCCTCCATGCTCATTTCCGATTCTGACTGACTGGGAATGTGATCTCCAAGGCAACCTTACACACTCCATATTGAAGGTAGAGAATGTGCCCTCAGGTTGGATTCTCAAGTGATTTTGGGGAGGAGACATTCCCTGTACCCTGTAAACTTGGATATTCCATGGAGCAAGAAATAACATCCGACTGTACTGATCATTTATATATCTGGGTCCAATTGATTTTTTAGCCTAGCCTACATAATGAATACAAAGGATAAAATCTATTGGAACTGTAAAGGTCTAAGAAATATCTTAATCTAAAATTATCTAAACTGGTTAGAGTGCTAATTTTAAAAAATCTCAAACTACCTCCAACATGTTTCAAATTTTATATAGTAAGGAAAGATAAAATTAGGCAAAAACACGTTTAAAAATGAAATGTTGTTTAGATTTCCTCACACTCTATTGATGACACTTAAAGCACATCTTGAGTTTATCTTTGTCCTAATTTTGAAAAAGAAAAGCTGAAAGGTATTCACAAGTTAATTTGTAACTGTATCTCGAAAGAGCAGAAAACACCATTACTACTTGTCACCTTACTACTGTATTCTAAGATTCTGAAGTGTTAGGAGTCTATTATCATGTCACTTGAATGTAAGTTTTTTTTTCACTACTGAATCTTCATATCCCTGGAAGCAGAGTTTTGTCACTGTGATTCATAATGTATTTTAGCAAAGTATATTTTTTGCAAACCAAAAAAAAATAGTTTACCATTCATATTTATTCCAACTAGATATTTTCCCTTATAAACTCCATTATAGAAAATGTAACATGAAAAGGAGGTAAGTGTAGCCCTAAATTAGCTATTAATCTAACACAGAAATAAAAATATTTAAAATGAAACTTTACGTCAGAAAATATACTTTTAAAATGTCAATTTATGTTATATTAACATTGTTTTTGTTTTCATGGAGAAACTTTATATTTTAATTATATTTTTAGGTGATCTCATTTGTAGTCTCAGGTGTCAGTTTGTTTTTGGTTTGTTTTTTCTTTTACTCGTATTATTTTTCTTGATATGTCTGGAAAATTGGACAGTAAATTAGGAAACATAATGTTCTGATAAAAAACAACAGGGCTCCTTGTGCTGAGGTAAATGCAAGCAGTAATTCTGCACTGCAGTTATTATTATGGAATCAGTAAGTATAGAACTAGAAAACAAATGTATCTTGTTGGAGGTTTAATCAACTGGCAATCTCCAGTAGTGTCCTTCTGTGAAACAGTCATTTTTATGAAGAATTTATTAACTTACATTTTATTTTTGAATCATTGCATGCAAGAGCAGTGTCATTATTTAGTATAGTCTGCTAATTTCCATATAGATCATGTTCTAAAGGTACATCCAGGAATGAAAGGACAAAATGGAAATGGGGCCAGATTTTCCCAAAATATTTATTAAACTTTATATTTAGAGCCATTACTCTTTTAAGTAATTAAAATGTGATAAATTATGTAATGAAATGAATGTCCTAGAGGTTTACAACATGTTCTTTAAAAACAATAAGATAAAACTAATACATATTCATCCTAGGATGGTAAAAAGAAGAAAAGAAAATTTACCCAAAATTTTACCAAGGTTTGGTCACTTTCTGTATAGCTTCTTCTTCCTATTTATCTATCTATTTATCATCTATCATTTATCTCATCTATATTCTTTCTAAGCTTGTGTGTGTGTGTGTATATGTGTGTGTATTTATTTTTACCAAACTGGATATGAAACTTATACAATTTTATTTTCTTCTTTATTTACTTCACTATGTTGTGAGCATTTTCATATCATTAAATATTCTTTTTTTTAAGATTTTATTTATTTATTCATGAGAGACACAGAGGGAGAGGCAGAGACATAGGCAGAGGGAGAAGCAGGCTTCCCATGGGGAGCCTGATGCAGGACTCGATCCTAGGACCCCGGGATTACAACCTGAGCTGAAGGCAGTTGCTCAACCACTGAGCCATCCAGATGCCCCTATTTCACTAAGTATTCTTAAAAATAGAATTTTAGATAGCTTCATGGAATTCTTTATATTGATGTACTATGTATTCATTTACTTATAGTCATTTACTATTTCTAATTTTTCTCTTACTAATATTATTTCTGTAAACATTTTTTGCGTAATTCTATAGCTCAGTTTTTACTATTTTATAATTGTAGATTTTTAGAGATGAAATTCTTTTGTCACAAAGGAAAAGCTTCTTTTAACTTCTCTTGAATTTAACTGCCAAAGTAAATTCAGACTAGATGTACTAATTTAATTCCAATCTACAGTGTCTAAGAGGACCTATTCATTGTACCCTAGACAACATTAGTATTATTCTCATTATTAAAATATTTGATAGCTGATCATTGAAACTGTATCATTACTTTTAATTGCCTTTTTAACTCAGAGGTTATACTTAACATATGTTTATCTATGTTTATCTGTCATTTGTATTTTTTTTACAATTTATATTTTACATTTACATTAGTAGCATAAACCAGAATGATGTTTACAAATTGAAGTCATACCCAATATACGTTTCCTTTGTTTCTAAATTTAATGGAACTGCTCTAATGGTTTAGCTGTAAAGTGTGATATTGACCAAAATCATGGGATTTTAAACATAGCCGCTAACCAAAGAGCAAAGGGAAAATCATATGGTTACCTGTTTTTCTTTTAGTTGTTTTTCTCTGCTATTTCACTGCCTCATTTGTTTCAAAGGAAAATCTTTCAAAGGATAATTTATATAGAAACTGAAATTGTCTTTTTCTAAGTGTACAGCAGTATGGAATACTTTTCCTTATGAAAACATATGTATTTGGTTTAATATAACAAAAATTATCTAAATTACATCTCAGTGAACTAAAGTGTAGAATTCATTACTCATTTACAGGATAGATCAAGTTTATGTTTCATTTTCAGTTTTAAAGGTCTGGATATGCAAACTGATTTTGTAAATTTTAAAGAGAGTATTCTTAATCTACCTAAAATAAACTATTTCTAAGAATTTTAGAAAGTTTGTAAATTTTAAAGAGAGTATTCTTAATCTACCTAAAATAAACTATTTCTAAGAATTTTAGAAATGCAGTTTGCATGCAAATATGTTATGTGCTAAGTTCAACTATTTCTTTTCTGTTTCATAAGCAAGTCTGACAATAGAGGCCTATCCAGCAACAGTAGTAGTTCTAAATCAGTTATACTTTAAAAACAACTCAGGAAACATGACGGAAAATGTTTTCTATTAAAGAATTCTTAAAGTTTCTATGCTGACTCTAATAATACTATCACTGTATAAAACATTTTAAAATCTCTTCTGACACTGTCTTCACTTGTTCTAAAATGCTCTCTTGAATATCTTTATTAGTTGCAACTATATTTTGATTTTTCAAATCAGAAAACCATTTGAAGCCATGTAACTATCTATATTAGGATATATGGGTATTGTTCCAACACTGTTTCACAAAAGGTGCCACATGAACAAATGACTTTTTGATGAAGAATATCGTCACTAGACATTGATACACTTCATTGATGTGCATCAAATGTAATTTTTCAAAGTCCTCAAAATTTAAATGTTACAATCTTGATGGATCACATGACATTTTTCAGCTTTTTAATGGTATAATTGACAAATAGGAAGAGTATATATTTAAGGTGTACAACTTGATGATTTGATATATGCATATTTAGTGAAATGATAATCAAAATCCAGCTAATTAATTTATTCATCACTTCTCTTAGTTTACCCTTTTTTTCCTTTCCATGTTTGTGGTGAGAACATTTGACATTAACCCTCTCAGCAAATTTCAAAAACACAATAAAGCATTATTAACTATATTCACCATGATGTATTAAATATCCAAAACTTATTCAACTTCTATAACTGAAACCGTACACTTGACCAACATCTCCCCATTCCCTGAAAACCCCACCACTGGCAACCACCATTCTACCCCCTGCTTCTATGAGTTTGTTTTAGATGCCACCTATAAGTGAGATTATGTAGTATTTGTCTTTTTGTGTCTGGCTTATTTTACTTAACATTATGTTGTTTGGGTTCTTCCATAATGTCATGAATGGAAAGTTTTTCTTCTTTTTTAAGGTTCAATAATTTTCCATTATAAAATGGAAAATTTTACCCATTTTTTTACCCATTCATATTTTGGATATGTATGTAAAGCTGTTGTGAACATGAGAATGCAGATATCTCTTCATCCCGATTCCAATTCTTTGGAATATGTGTGCAGGAGTGGGACTGCTGGGTCATGTGGGAGTTCCGGTTTTTTTTTTTTTTTTTTTTTAAGATTTATTTATTTATCTTAGAAAGAGAAAGAGAGAGACAGAGTGTGAGCAGGGGAGGGACAAAGAGTGAGGAAGAAGGAATCTCCAGCAGACTCCAGCTGAGTGTGGAGCCTGACATGGGGCTTGATCCCATGGCCCTGAGATCATGACCTGAGCCTAAGTCAAATGCATAAATGACTGAGGTGCCCCACTGTAATTCTATTTTTAATTTTTTGATAACCATCCACACTGTTTTTCATAGCACCTGTACCGTTTTACATTTCCAACCACAGTGCACTGGGTTCCAATTTCTTCACATCCTCACCAACATTTGTCATCTTTTATGTTTTTAGTAATAGTCATCTTAACAGATGTGAAGTGATATCTCCCTGTAGTTTTGATTTGATACCCAACATATCTTGATCCTTAGAGTTTTTGTTCTGTGTTCAAAATAATATATATCACAATCTTAGAAGACATTGTTCTTATTCAAAGGAATTCATTTCCACATGTTTACATGCTGCCTTTTATGCCAAACTTAGTTAAAAAATATAATTGAGCATAATTTGAAAAGTGAAATAAAATGGTATGTAACTTTTTCTAGAGGATATGGGCATATTTGGTTAAAGGGTTTTCTTTATGTGATTCAGTAACTTTAGCAACAACATTGAAAATATACTAATTTTTAAAATGTTTAAGTAACCAGTTAATTACCAATTACCTGCTTAGACATATAGGCAACAGCAAAGATTTGAAAAATAGCCTTAGCTGGATAGCTTTACATAATCATCACTTATCAAGATGATAAAGCCATGATATTATGTCTGGGAGGAATAAGTATTTAGAGTGCTATACTCATATTTATTCAACCCTGACTCTAATAAAAAGATTGGTACTAATACATGTGTAATATCAAATGGAATCCTCAAAGACCACTGATGATGTTGATGATAGGTAGAATAGTGGAGTCTTCGGGGAGAGAAATGAGGTCAAAGTTACCTCCCCTCACCAGCCACTATAAAATAGTATTACTGATTTCAGAGTTTATCTATAGTTAACTTTTCTTTCAAACTCTAGACTTCTGAATCTAACTTTCTACTAGATATCTTCATAAGAATATTCCACAACCACACTCATAAAATTCAGCATCTTTTTTTTTTTTTTTTCAAAATATTTTCTACTGCCATTGTCTCTGCCCCAGTTTAGACACTTGTCATCACCCATTTTCCAAAATTTCTCACTGGAATTGTTAGAATTGTCTCTTAACTGGTTGCCATGCTTCTTGCTATCTCATTGTTTTAATATCTATATGGAGTTATTTTTTAAAGATTGTATTTATTTATTTGAGGGAGAGAGAGATCACAGATGGAGAAGAAGCCTACTCATCACTGAGCAGGGAGCCTGATGTGAGACTTGATTCCAGGACCTCCTGAGGTCATGATCTGGACCAAAGGTAGAAACCCAACCAACTGAGCTAACCCAGGGGTCCCCTAAGTTGTATTTCTGACACACAAAATTGAGCCATTTTTGTGTTTTATTTATTTATTTATTTACTTATTTATTTATTTATTTTAAATTTTTATTTATTTATGATAGTCACAGAGAGAGAGAGAGAGGCAGAGACATAGGCAGAGGGAGAAGCAGGCTCCATGCACCAGGAGCCTGACGTGGGATTCGATCCCGGGTCTCCAGGATCACACCCTGGGCCAAAGGCAGGCACTAAACCGCTGCGCCACCCAGGGATCCCCATTTTTGTGTTTTAATTGCTTAAGTGGCCCCTTAGCTCAATATGACAAACTAGATATTCATGACATACTATAAAAGCCTATCTCAGCTAGGCACTCTGCACTCACGTTTTATCAAAATAGTTGCTCTGCTCTAAACTCATGCCACTTTTGCAGATGCCTTTCTCCATGACTGTAGGCTCTCCAACACTTGCCTGAAGAGGAATCCAACAAATACTTTTCAAGTCTCAGTCAAAACTCATCAGGGAGCGCCTAGGTGGCTGAATCAGTTAAGCATCTGACTTGAGCTCAGGTCATGATCTTAGGGTCCAGGAATCAAGCCTTGCTGAGCAAGGAGTATGCTTCTCCCTCTCCCTCTGCCCCTCCCCCTCCTCCTGCACTCTCTCTCTCTCTCTCTCTCTCTCTCAAATAAATGAAATCTTAAAAAAGAAAAACCCGATTCATCAGTAAAGTCATATCTGACTCCTCAAGGTAAACTTCTGTTCTCCCTCCACACACCAACGGTACCATTAATTGCACTTAAATTTTGTTTCTCAGTTTTCTTCTCTCCATATTTAAACTCTCTTGAAGTAAAATATCATGTTTTGTTATCTTATATTTACATCAGGGAACAGAGTGGTTAGCCTATAGTAGAATCTTTCACAATGATAGTCTCTTTGGGGTCCACAGTGGAGTTGGGTATATTCACACCATTGGTGGGCTCTGAGTCATCCATCACAAATTAAATTAGAGGAATTGCCCATTCATCTACTTTATATGTTGAAGAACTGAATATTTTATTTTAATTGATTTAAATTTAAACAACCATGTGTGGCTGGTGACTTTCTATTAGACACCTTGATTCTAAGCAACTGTCCTGTTGTGGACAATTACTGCAAGTTACCTGTCATTAGGTGGTATGGATTAGTTTTCCTCGCTTTAATTGAAAGTTGAATCATGCCCCAGTTTTTCTCAGGAACTTTCTATAGTTATATCATTCATCAATTTGATGAAAATTATTTTGAATCTAGTTTAATTTCCTGCCACTGCCACTTCTTGGAACAAATAGTTCTTTAATTTTATTATCCACTATGAATAAGGGCTTCCTGATATTTATTCAAGATAACTTTGCTCAATTTCAGTATTTTACCTCTTATCCACTGTATCAGAATTAGGTAAATAAAGGCATTGATAATTTATTATATTCCTTCCTACATAGATTTTAATCCAATTTTTCTGTACCTTCACCTTTCAATTAAAGGATTACCATCATGTGAATGTATTATGTGATTGGACCTAATGTTCTAAAAAAATATCTTTTTAAAAATTTTTATAAATTTATTTCTTATTATTTTCTTTTTTCTAGTACAGAGGAAGGGAACAACAACAGACAATGCCAAAGAAAGAAACAAATCCAACATCTACTCCCATTCTCCCTCCTTAACAACCATCTTATCTCCATTTTACAAAGGCTGTTTTCCCATCTTAGCAAGGTTCATCCATTTAGGAGTTTGAAATATGAGAAATGGCTGCTTTGGTTGTTCATGCTTCATGCTGTTGGCACTGAGCCTTTGAGTGATAATACAGGGGGTCAGAAAGCTGCTCTCTACAACATGAAACTTGTTCTTTAAAAACATTGTTTTATATAGATTCAGGACATCATATTTGGGTTATTTCTACTGCTGTCATTAAAATGTGTAAGAACTTGTTAAATATTTTGGTTGTGCCAACACAGCCTTTTGCCTGAGGGCGAGAGAGACAAACAAAACCAAACAGCAGTGACAGTTAAAATTGATTACTAATGTCTTTCTTTTGCTTTAGATAAAGACATTTAGATTTGAATTTTGTGCTGTTATAATTTTTTTTTTTGAACTTCCCTATCCTGGCTTCCATTTTTCTGCTTATTTTCACTTAACCATTAGATCCTACTTATTTCATTGTGTCTTCACTTATAAAAAAGGTTTTATGTTATTCAGCAATTTTAAGACTTAAAATCTTAAAGACTTTATAAATTAAAAAGATTATGATACACCCTGATCTCCATACATAATCCCAAATAAAAGCAACAGAAACATGTTAAATGGCTCTGCCAAAGTTCAAGTTTCTTTTAATTTTTTTTAGTCATTCCATAATCCTGAGCTTATATAATGTATTTAAAACACTTTTGAAATATTTTTTTAAAATTAGAAAAATTTAAGTAGGTTATATTGACCCCTTTCAGTGTGATCATTCTTTCTCTTTAATAATAAATTAATTATAAAATAAATTAATGCAACACAATTTACTTCACTTTTGCAAAGGACTAGATACGTTGCTTTCTGTCAGATCCCATAAATATATCTAAAACTCATCTGTGTCTGGTTCTCCCTTTTTTTCTTGGCACATCCCCAACCCCTTGGAGTTAGGCGCCAATAAATGACTCATTATGTTTAAGATGTTTTAGAGTTCAAGTTTTGCTTGCATCTAACAGTTACCTCTCATCTTTGATTTATTAGTAACTTTTGATACTGGGTAACATCTCTGATATTTAGAGACTCATTTAATTATTCTATCCTGTGTGTCATCTCTAAAGTAAAAAGCAGAGTTGAATCTCATGGTCTAAGAATATAGATATGTTCAGCTTTAGTGGATAATGCCAAACAATTTTCCAAAATGGTTATATCAACTCATATCCCCACAAACAGTTCATGAGAGTTCCATTTGTTCTACATCTCAACAACACTAGGTTTTGTTAGTTTAAAAAAAAAAAATTAGCCTTTGTAATATATTTACAGTGGTATGGCATTTTGGTTATAATTTTCATTTTTGTAAGCCTATCTATGATTTGAAATATCCTCTTTTGAGAATTGTCTAAGTCATTTTCCTTAAATGACTTTTTTTGCTGACTTTTTCCAATTAATTTTAGAGATTTTTAAAAATATAGATGGATGTTAGTCTATTGTGGGAGGAAGGTATTGAAAGTATCTTCTAATTTGTGGAGTTATCTTTTGATAATTTTAATTAATCTAATTAAATATTTTACCTTTTGGTTAGTGTTTTCAGTGCCCTCTTTAAGAAATCTTCAAATACTGCAGGGTCATGAAGATTTTCTCCTGTAATAAAGTATTCTTTCCTAATATACACATCTAAGTTCTGCTTTAGCTTTATTGGAATTTTGGATATGACTTAGAGTTCATTATCTTTTTTTTTTTTTTAATTTTTTTATTATTTTTTTTTTTATGATAGTCACAGAGAGAGAGAGGCAGAGACATAGGCAGAGGGAGAAGCAGGCTCCAAGCACCGGAAGCCCGACGTGGGATTCGATCCCGGGTCTACCAGGATCACGCCCTGGGCCAAAGGCAGGCGCTAAACCGCTGCGCCACCCAGGGATCCCTAGAGTTCATTATCTTTTATGCAATATCATATCATTACAGTTTAAGTATTAAAGTAATTTAGGGGTTAATATAGCAATTAGAACCCACATGGATATGGGAAGAGATGGGGAAGTATAAGCCCAGAAAGTTGCAATTGAGATATAGAAGAAATAGTCACTAAATAGCTTTCATTGAAATATCTGGGTATATTGGAAAAGCCAAAGCTTAAAAGAAATCGGAAAGGCTTCATATTTAGCTGTTAAGGTACATATAATATGCTTCACCTAGAATCTGCAGAAGCTTCCTTCTTAGTGGTAGAATGCATGAATGTCAATAATTTATCTTTTACTTTGGAGAGGTTGTATCAGTATACCACAGACCACCAAACACCTAAAAACTATACTGATATAGTAGGCCCTAGATTTAGTGTAATTTTTTTTCCTGCTACCCTTGGAAGTTTATGTGTCTTACCAAGGCCATTAGATCCACATACTGTCTTTTTCTCTCTTGCTCATCTGGTTTAATTAATATGGTACCCTCAATATATAGTGAATCAATATGAGCCTGTAGTGTGACCCTGTGTTTAGTTATCTTTAAAATTTTGGGTATTCAATTTTTCTGATTCTGAGTAAGAAGCTGTAGGTCCCTTTGAAGGAAAGAATGGGAAAATTAGTATTCTATTTACTTGCCATGATTTTTCAAAGACCTTCCTCCTAGAGACTTAATCTTTCCTGTGTCCATGAGTTTTGACCTTCCTCCTAGAGACTTAATCTTTCCTGTGTCCATGGTTTCAAGGTTAAAACTGGCTCTAGTCAAAAACTGGGCAAGAGATTCTTTTTTCCTGTTTTGCTTCTTGTTGTTTTTGTAGTGGCTGCAAATTTAAGCATTCTTCTAATTTTAGACATATATATTTTTTTATTTTGATGTAATTTCTATTGAAGTATAATTAACATGCTGTGTTATATTAGTTTCAGGCATACAACATAATGATTCAATAACTTGTACATTATTTGGTGTTCACCATGATAAGTGTAGTCACCTTTGGTCGCCAAATGACATTATTACAATCTTATGAACTGTATTCCCTGTTATACTTTTTCATCCCTTTAAGAGGAAATTTGTAGTTCATAACCCCCTTTATCTGTTTCACCCATCCCACCCAACTCCCCTCTGGTAACCATCAATTTGTTCACAAGAGACTGATTTTTATAGGGGCAGCTGCCTTCAAAGTGTGGCTATCTATCCTTAATTTTTTTGAACATTTAGATTGAGCAGTTTCTTTATTGGCAGCCCATTAATTTGTGCCTAGGGACATACCGATCTGTTAACAATCTCCTTAGTTCTCAAAAGGTCATGTCCCTTTGGCTGCTACTTCAACTTTCACACTCATTTAAGCACTGCCATCTGGCCTATGTTACTTAGGGCTTCTATCACCCTGGATCCCTGTTCTTTTTTTTTTTTTTTTTTTTGGATCCCTGTTCTGAAATAGCATCTCCTATTATGTCCTATACCACTGAGTCACTTCTGAGCTTTTCAGTGATGGTGGTGCCCCTTTCCCTAGAACATTCATTGTTTCTTTTGTTAAAAAAGAAAGTGTCCCTTCCCTTATATTCCCTTTCACTATTATTTATTTTGAGTTCCCTCTAAAACCTAGACAATTGGTGAGGTTTTTAATCTTGGTAGCTCATCTACTAAAGTATGTCCCTTCTCTGAGAATTTTAATCTCTTCTTCCACTATCTTTTATGGAAATTTTTGACATTTTACTGTTGGCCATCATTTCCTGCAACTTCCAAGAGCCTTCCCACTTCCAAGAACAGGATGTCATTACCATATTCTTGAGGCCTTGCTAAGATGATAAATCTTGTATCATGAGAGTCTCATATCTATAAGCTTTCCATTATCCAACTTTAATTTTTTTCCCTGCTTCCCCAGACTCCCTAGAATCTTGCCAATATTTGATGGCTACATCTTAAAGATTCTTTCAACTATATTCCCTTTCCTCTCTTGGGAGGCCCAACACTTCCCTGTTGTGCTCTGTTGTAGCTTAACTGTATTTATACACCTGGTGGTCCATAGGAAAAGGAGTAGTGAGGGTGAATCCTGAGGAAGGGGCATACTTTCTTGAAAGTCAGTGACTTCTATTCCATCTTCAAGCAAGAAGGCACACTCACCTTTAACATGGAGAAATAGACCATTTCTGAGGACCACAGGGTTCAGAAGAATCTGGAGATGCAGAATTTTTTAGAGCATCAATCGAAATATCTCCCATCTCATTTCTTAATGTCCCTCTCTCTCCCAGTCAATGACCTGAACTTGTTATAACATACTAAATGAGGTTGAGAATTCATACCCTTTTCTGGCTATTCTTATAAAGAAATTTATAGATAATTCTGGGGTCAGATCTTTATCTTTTCATGCCCTCTGGCAGCTAAATTTTAGAATCTAGTTACATGTTGCTAAAAAAATCTTTTAGCTTTCCAACTAATACTTTAATTGATTGAATCTCATGGTCTAAGAATGTAGGTATAAGATTTTAATTGATAATCATCTTCAGCCTCTCATTAACTTTCTTCAATGCATTTAGAAGAACCTAGAGAAAGCCACTCATATCCATAAATACTATAATTTACTTAACTGAATTTCTTAAATGCCTATTTATTGTTCCCATCAATATCTTTCCTTCCTTCATATCCCGTATCAAGTCATCATTAATGAAAGTTTTAAAACACTGCACGTTACTGTCTTTTGTTGGCTCTCTATGTTCCATCTACCTACAGTGATGGGCATCTTTCTTGCTAGCTGGTCACACAGCACCAAAATCTCATTTTTGTGTCAACTTTTTCAGGCCACTTCTGACACCATTTGTTTTATGTTGCTTTTCAGAGATTGAGATTAAGGTTTCATTCAGTGAATTAATTGAGTACTACCCCTGGGGCCATTTGTGGAGGAGTGAAGGAAGTAGGATTGAATAGAAGAGAAAATGAATTTTGATTCTATCTCAACAAAGGTTTTAGCTAGTTCTAGAGGTTTAATTTAGAGTTACCAACTTGCAGCAAAATTTATAACTATGCTTTAACTAGTCACTGGATATTGCTTCTAGAAGGAGTTGTGACCTTGGGCAAGGTTGCATACTTACACTGAGAGAAGTTTATGGAAAGTCATTCAGCTGAGAGTTTCTGGCCATAGAAATGTTCAGCAGCTGGAGAATGAGTGTCAGTTCCCAAGAGGGTACTTGAAAAGTACATCATGGCAAGAACTATAAGATATTTAGGAAGACTAATGGAAGTAGGCAAACAGTCGTAGATTTTTGTATCTTTTGTAATTCTCATCAGAGTGTACCCACCTGAGAGGAAGTACTCAAATATTAGATAGAAAGAAAGACTTGTCCTTTGGACATAAGGCAAGTTGTCTCCTTAGCCACTAAAGTGCTTGCCCAATGAACTTATGAACCGAGTGGACAGTGGTGGCAGAGATGGAAGTTATAGAGGTACCCAGTGGCTTAAGTCCCTCCTTACTAAATTTAATCCACATACTGTCCTTGGTGAGAAATCCTACTTGCTAATAGATAAGAACTTAACTCTTTCCTCTCTCAATAGTACACAATTCCTTAGGGATGACCAGCTGGCTGCTTAGTAGAAAATTAATTTCATGAGTCTCTTTCAAACTTAGAGAGGGTAATGATTCAGACTTAATGGACTATACACCAATTCTGAAAATGGGTTTTTTTCCCAATCCATAAAACTGCTACCAGTACCTTCTGGACTTAGAGAATGCCAGATTTGCTGACCTGGGATTCCCATATAATGTTGCCTATAATAAAATAACTACTTTACAGTAAGGGACATGAAATAATGGTTACATGGTAATAAAATGAACAAAGTCTACTTTATAAAGAATTATCCAGGAGCAGCTAATGTAATAATAATTTAGTAGTCTATTAAAAGCTCAATGGATGAGCCAACCCAAGGACATCTATTGAAACAGTCTATTTTTTTTAAAGATTTTATTTATTTATTTGATGGAGAGAGTGAGAATGAGAGCGAGAAAGAGAGCAAGGGGAACAGTAGACAGAAGGAGAGGGAGAAGCAGGCCCTCTGCAGAGCAGGGAGCCTGATGCAGACTTAAGCCCAGGACATTGAGGTCATTACCTGAGCCAAAAGGCAGATGCTTAACTGACTGAGCCACCCAGGCACCCCAGAGCACTATATTATATTTTTTAGTATGATCATTGAATCAATGGCCAATACATAGTATTATGTCTCTGGACATAGTTTCTAGAATAAAGAGTCTATAAATAAAATGACAATAGGATTAAGCAAGCCCCTTCATCATCACTCACTTTTGTTATTAGGTTTTCTATCTTTATCACTTTAAGTTTTGATTGATCAGAGATACTGGATAAACACTCTGATCAAGTTACATGCACATGTTCTTCATTCTGGTGTAGAAGAAGTCAAATAAAGAAATTCACATATTCATCAGATTATCTTGATTATCTTGAGGAATAGGGTCGTTTCAAGATTAGAACATATAGAAATGTGTCTGGACAAAGGTGCTCACCACTGCTATTCAATATAATATTAGAAGTACTAGCTAAAGCAATCAGACAAGAAAAAGAAGCAAAAGATATCAGAATTGGAAAAGAAGTAAAATTGTTTCTATTTGCATATGACATAATTTTATATAGGAAAATTCTAAAGACTCAACCAAAAAAAGTGATAAATCTAATAAATAAATCCAGTAAAATTACAGGATGAAAAATTAACATACAAACATCAGTTGCATTTCTATACACTAACAACTAATTTTCTGAAAAAGAAATAAACCCCATTTGCAATAATATCAAACACAATAAAATACTTAGGAATAAATTTAACTAAGGAGGTGAAAGATCTGTACTCTGAAAACTACAAGACATTGACAAAACAACTTGAAGAAGACAAAAATAAAGAGAAAAATATTCTGTGTTCATGATTTGAAATAATTAATATTGTTAAAATGTCAGTATTGCTAAAAGACATCTATAGATTCATTGAAATTGTTGTCAAGATTCCAGTGGCATTTTTTATATAAGTAGGAAAAAAAGCCACTCCGAAAATGCATATGGAACCACAAAAGATCCCTAATAGCTAAAGAAATCCTGAGAAGGAAAAACAAAGCAGGCAGCATCGTACTTCTGATTTCAAGCTATGTTACAAAACTATAGTCATCAAAACAATATGAGGCTGGCATAAAAACAGACAAATAGAACAAAAGAACAGTATCAAGATCTCAAAAAAAACAAAACAAAACAAAACAAAAAACCCAAGAGTTAACTAATATTTGACAAGGGAGGCAAGGATACTTAATGGAGAAAAGACAATCATTTCAATAAATAGTGCTGGGATAATTAGATATGCATGTGTAGAAGAGTGAAAGTGGACATGTATCTTACACCATTCACAAAAATTAACTCAATGGATTAAGGCTTAAATGTAAGGCCTGAAACCATGAAATTCCTTGAAGAAAACACAGGAATAAAGCTCCTTGATATAGGTCTTGGTAATGATTTTTCTGAATATGATACCTAAAGCACAAGCAACAAAACATAAAATAAATAAGTGGCATTATATTCAACTAATAAGCTTCTGCAAAGCAAAAGAAACCACCAACAAAGTGAAAAGCAAATATATTGAATGGAAAAAATATATATGTAACCATATATCTGATAAGGAGTTAATATACAAAATATATAAAGAACTCATACAACTCAAAAACAAAACAAAACAAAAAAAACAAGAGGCCAGATTGCATAAAAAGTGCTCAACATCACCAGTCAGCGAAATGCAAATTAAAACCGCAATGAGATATCACCTCAGAGCTACTAGAATGACTGTCATGAAAAAGAAAAAAAGATAAAAAATGCTACTGTGGATGTAGAGAAAAGTGAACCCTTCGGCACTATTGGTAGGATTATAAATTGGTGCACCCACCATACAAAACAGTATGGAGGACTCTCAAAAAATTAAAATTAGAACTATTTTATAATCCAGCAATTCCACTTTAGGGAATATCTCCGAAAGTAATGTAAGCATTAACTCAAAAAGATATCTGAACCTTCTGGGGCACCTATGTGGCTCTGTTGGTTGAGCACCTAACTCTTGGTTTTGTCTCAGGTTATGTTAGGCAGCATGGAGTCTGCTTGGGATTCTCTCTCTCTTCTTCTCCCTCCCCCTCTGTCCCTGGCCCTGCTCACTCACTCATTCTCCTTCTAAAATAAATAAGTAAATAAAATCTTTAAAAAAAGATATCTGCACTTTCATATTTATAACACTATTATTTACAGTAGCCAACACATGGAAACATCCTAAGTGTCCCTCAATGGATGAATGGAAAAAGAAACTGTGATATATATTTACAATGGAACATTACTCAGCTGTTAAAAAAAATGAGGAAATCCTACCATTTTTGACAACATGGACAGACCTTGCAGGCATTATGCTAAGTGAAATAAGACAAAGACAAACATTGTATGATTTCACTTATATTTGGGATTTAAAAAAAAAGAATTCACAGAAAAAAAGAGATAAGACTTGTGGTTATGAGAAGCAGAGGGTGAGGGAGGCAGAATTGGAGAAAGTGATCAAAAAGTACAAACTTGCAGTTATGAGATAAATAAGTAGTAGAGATTTAATATACAAAATGATGACTATATCATATGTAGGGAGAATTGATAAGAGCATAAACCCTGAGAGTTCTTATCACAAGGAATTTTTTTCTTTTTATTCTTTATTTTTTTATTATACCTATTTGAGAAAATGGAGATTAGCTGAATGTATTATAATTATTTCACAGTATATGCAAATCATGCATGTGCACCACGCTGTTCTCTTTAACCTTCTACAGTGATGTATGCCAATTATTTCTCAATAAAACTGAAAAAAAATGTGTCTGGAACTCAGGATTTGCTGGTAGATTTTTGTTTCTCTCTCCCTAATGATAACAGTGAATGGGCAATTTTATATAACACACAATGACAGTGAGGATTCACACTACCTAGGAGTGAAGGTATGAACCTTCCTCTCAGGAAAAGCAGGCCACATAAAATTCTGCCCAATGATGAGGGAAATCAGAATTGTTTAAGCACATTATTTATTTTCTATCCTAGGGTTTCTCTGATGACATGAATATCCAAATATTCACTTTTATCTCATTTTGGAAAAGTAAGCATTTCCGGAGGCAGCCCTCAAATACAGGAGAGCCAATGGATACATGCTTTTTAAAATTGATCCTCAGGTGTATAATTTTAAGAGGCATTATATATATGCTATTTGGAAGGTTCCAGATAGAACTAAGTCATAGCTACCCACAATAAGTTTGATAAAATTAAGTTAACTTTGATAAAGCCCTCCTTTATCAACTTTCTCTCCTTATCTCAGTTTCTCTAGCCTTACTTCTACCCCCTTGGTTTACCCTCAAATAAACTCCTTAAACAGAAATAATTGTCTTAGTCTAGGATAACAAATTAAAGTAGCCTGGAATAATAAAAAGAAAGGGCTAAATGTGTAGCGAGTTACACTTCCACCATTGGAAAGAAAAGCATATATGATTTCTTTTCACTCTTGGCTCAATAAAATCATAGAAGTAGCTACCTTGGGGCCATGTTGGAAGGAACTTCCTAAGAAGGACATTTTGGGGTCAATGTTGTGTGAAATGGCAAGCATTGAGGTAAAAGGTGTTTTTTATTGGCTATTTTTGGTTACCATTACACGACTAGCTAGTTAAGGATCTTTTTCAGTGGGAACAAAATTATGATTCTGTTCATAATAGAAAGGATTCAATAATTTCAACCTGCCATCAGGTAGGTAGAAGATTTCCTGCTGTTCATGCCATATGTGGAGCTCAGCCTTGATGTCTGCTTAAAACAGAATATAATGAGGAGCATTCTATGCTGAAATACTCAGTGAAGGGAATTCTATGTTATTAAGTTTGTTCATAACCTTCATTCTTCATGAAATTTTATACTTGAGTCTATTAAGCAAGAAACAGGGTGCCTGGTAAGGTGACGGTCTGTCATGTATAGTCTGCTTTGTCTCATCTGCCTGCTTATGGAAAGCTTCCTCTGCAGTGGATGCTCTTTGATGAATATTTATATGAGAGACAAATATTTTCACAGGTGTGCCCATTTTGAGCAGTGTACCATCATACCCCTATTCTAGGCTTTGTAGTCTCAGTGTTAGAAACATTCTCTCCATTTTCCTGAGTAACTTTTTAAAACTTGTTAAACACTACCACAAATCAGATACCTATGCTTTTATTTAATTATCCTTACATTAGAAGAGAACAATCACACATATCACTTCATATTTTGTCCACTTGTAAGATCTTTTCACCACTATCTTTCCTGGTCATACAGAAGGTATATGGAGACAACATATTATATGTAATCAGCTATAAACAAGGCCTGGTCTTTTTTCACTCAATATACTTGTCATAAGGAACTTTCTTTTTTTTTAAATAAATTTATTTTTTATTGGTGTTCAATTTGTCAACATATATTATAACACCCAGTGCTCATCACGTCAAGTGCCCACCTCAGTGCCCATCACCCAGTCACCCCCACCCCCCGCCCACCTCCCCTTCCACCACCCCTAGTTCGTTTCCCAGTTAGGAGTCCCTCATGTTCTGTCTCCTTTTCTGATATTTCCCACTTATTTTTTCTCCTTTCCCCTTTATTTCCTTTCACTATTTCTTATATTCCCCAAATGAATGAGACCATATAAAGTTTGTCCTTCTCCGATTGACTTACTTCACTCAGCATAATACCCTCCAGTTCCATCCATTAGAAACGACAAATACCCACCATTTGCTTCGACGTGCATAAGGAACTTTCTATGAGGCCTTTGGGGTAAGATGAAGGCGAAGTGGCAATACAGTGGAGTCTGAACCACGTGAAGTTGGTGTGTTTTCTGGAGATATTGAAGTCTATTCCTGGGGATCCCTGGGTGGCTCAGCGAATTAGCGCCTGCTTTCGGCCCAGGGCGTGATCCTGGAGTCGCGGAATCCAGGCCCACATCAGGCTCCCTGCATGGAGCCTGCTTCTCCCTCTGCCTGTGTCTCTGCCTCTCTCTCTCTGCGTCTCTCATGAATAAATAAATAAATAAGTAAATCTTTAAAAAAAAAAAAAGAAGTCTATTCTCACTTGTACTGTGTTTTCATAATAAGATTGCTTCTATTCACTTCCAGCTTTATGTCTTGGTGGAACAGAAAGTTAGCAGTTCATAATGGATAGCTCATATTTCAAAAAAATGAAAAATCAATTTACAATAAAATGATATTTCAATGTGTAAATACTCAGACACAATGGAAAGTCATAACAAAGTAGAGATGCTCTGTATATGTCTGTTACAAAGGTGAACTAAGACAACAAGTTTATTGTGCTGGTGACTCAAAAATTTTGAGCAAAATTACCATTGGTAAAGAAATTTTCTGAAATAGCATAAATTCTTGGAACATTCAGAACAAAATAAGGTATAACTTTCTCACGATTTATTTTTGGTGGGTTTTTAAATGTAAAACAGTTAGGATTTGTTTCTAGTTTTTAAACTATAGTCGACTCTTGAAGGCTGAAAAGTTCTAAAGGTAGTGCAGGAGTTGGGAGAAGTTGAAAACAGAAAACCATGTATCAAGACATATATGTCTGAGAAAGTTATGCTTGCAGGATAGGGTACTGAGGCCCATTGTTTGCCAACTTTATTCTCTTGATGCAAAACTCTGTTTACTAGGGCATATTTTAATAAAACATCATACTATCTGGAGCCCAAGGAGCAGAAAAATTATTACTTTAAGCAATTCATAACTCAGTTCTCTTTGCCAGTAATTAGTTTGAGAAAGAATATGAGATCAATATTGGCCAATGATAAAGTAGTTGAAATTTGATAAAGTTGAAAATTTCCACTGGTGTAAAAAGTAGTCAAGAAAAAATATCTCTTTATTCATTGGATGTTGTTGGTTCTGTATGGAATTGCAGTAGCCATCATGTGATAATGAGGAAAACAGATGTAAACAATAAGGGTATCAAAATAAAAAGAAGAAATATGGACCTTTGATACTGACACTGAGTGAAAATTAACCAACATTGTAATATTCCTAACATCCCAATTCCTTATTTCTTGAGATAATATATCCCCTTATGGCTTAAGCCATTTTATTTTAAGTTTTTAAAGATTTATCTGTTTATTTTTAGAGAGCACACACAGAAGGGGGTGGTGGGCAGAGGGAGAAACTCTTCAAACCGACTCCCCACTAAGTTCACAGCCCTACTCTGCTCCATCCCAGGACCCATGAGATCATGACCTAAGCAGAAACCATGAGTTGGATGCTTAACCATCTGAGCCACCCAAGTACCCCTATTTAAACCATTTTAATGAGAATTTCTATACCTTGCAACTGTTACAATTCTACTTGGTATAGCAAGTGATGAAGAGTTGTTTTAGCATTATATTTATCTTCAGCGTCTAACCTGGGACCTAACATCTAAAGATTCTCAAGAAATGTACTCAAATTAGCCAATAAATGAAGTATTTTCACTATTGAACCAAAGGAGTCATCCTATTTTATCAATAGATATATAAAATAATTTTTTTACCTGTTGTTTTGTTCCACAAAGCACTTAGTAATCCATAGGGAAAAGAAGGGGGTAGCCTATTCTATTTAATGTCTGTAGGATTAAATATTTTTCTACTATAAAGGTGCATGAAAAATCATCTGTACCTTGTTTATAATGTATGGGTAAGGCTATTTTTAGAGTGATATTAATGACGATTACATATTAGTATTTTATCTAAGGATTTGCATAGCATTAGATTACATTTCTGGTGATAGTGAAGATTGATTTTCCACCTTTCTCAGGAGGTGTTCAAGAGGTTTTACACACACACACACACACACAGAAACACACACACACTAAAAGTACTCATTTCTAGCTCTTTTTTTTACTTCAATTTTTTATTTTTATTATTTTTTTACATATTTTTTAATTGGAGTTCAATTTGCCAACATATAGCATAACACCCAGTGTCTAGCTCTCTTTTTTACCCCTAGCTATCTTTTATTTTGTGGTAAAAAGTAAAATTTATTATGCTACTTTAAAAAACTATCTGGGGTAGCCTTATATTAATTTCTGGCACATAGTCAATGTAAAGAAATCTTATAGAAAACATAAAGGATACAGGAGAGTGGGAGATACAGGCTTCCAGTTATAGAATGAATGAATCTTGAGGATAAAAGGTAGAGCATAGGAATATAGTCAATGGTATTGTAATAGCATTGTACGGTGACAGATGGTAGCTACACTTGTGGTGAACATAGCATAGCACATAGACTTGTTAAATTACCATGTTGTATACCTGAAACTAATGTAACATTGTGTGTTAACTATATAC
This sequence comes from Canis lupus familiaris, assembly GCF_011100685.1. Classification (NCBI taxonomy): domain Eukaryota; kingdom Metazoa; phylum Chordata; class Mammalia; order Carnivora; family Canidae; genus Canis; species Canis lupus. The sequence continues at coordinate 6,910,655 of NC_049229.1, forward strand.
TTCAATTTAAAAAAAGGTTTTACAATTAAAAATAAAGAAGTAAAGGGGCCCTTGGGTGGAACAGTTGGTTAAGTGTCAGACTCTTGGCTTTAGTTTAGGTCATGATCTCATGGTCCTGAGATTGAGCGCCACATCTGTCTCTGAGCCCAGTGAGGAGTCTACTAAAGTTTCTCTCGCTCTCTTCCTCTGCCCTTCCCTGCGTTTGCACTCTCTGTCTCTCTCTCACTCTTCCTCCCTCAAATAAATAAATCTCTAAAAAAATAAAAGAGTAAGAGCTTTATAAGACTATATACAGGGAACTGTCTTTGCTCTTGCCTACTGTAGGATGATCAGTAAGTGTTTTCATCAAAGCAATTAGATGAATACTCTAAGTACTGAAAATTATCATTAGATCTACTGTATAAATGAAATACTAAGCAAAGCAGGGGGAAAAAACTCAAGAAGGAACTCAGAAAAAGTCCTTTTTTTAAATTTTCTTCAAAAAAAAAAAAACTTTGTCACAAAAAAATTAGAAGGCCCTATGCTCAGTTTAGCGACAGAGGATGTACAAGGCATAAGGAAATTTTTTTCCTGCTTTGTTTGATTTAGTTCTTTGTTTATTCAGAAGTGTTAAAGGAATAAAGGCTAAAACGTGTTTTCATACTGCAATTACTAATGATATGTGTTAAGTGCCAAGCCCAGTCAAATTTGGCACTGTCCCTTATACTGGGTAAATACAGCTTATTTCTTGGATGTATTTCATGTACTTCATATTAGACACAATATTAATATTCCCAGAAGCACTTAGAAAGAGATAATTTGTATGATGATTAAGAGAAAACTTAAGAATCAAGAGACAGATTTCTCAAAGGACTTTTGTTTTTGGTGTAAGTGTGAATCAGGCATAACGTTTTAAATGCATGCTTCTTAAAAATTTAGAGAATCATCTATGAGAGAAACAATAACAATAAAATTGGCTATCTCTACCACAAGGAGATTAGGATCTAAACCTGAAGAATGCAACATACTAATTGACCTTTTAAGAAATCAATTATTTTTAAAGCTTAGTGAGCCATATTGGGTTGAAAATGAAGGAGACGATATCTTTTTTGTTATTGTTTTTAAAAATAATTATGTTTTCTTGCATGTTGCTAAAGTCTCATAAAACACATAGAATGGGGTTTTTACTTGTTTTTCATTTTGTTTTGTTTAAGGGTTGAGTTTGTAGCACTTTGTATGACCTTATGTGATTTCTGATTGCTAAGTTGATAAAAATTAAGTAGAAATTGATATCAATTGATATTGCCTATATAACTACATTTTTGCCAGTTATTAGTTTTGACAGGAGGTTGGAAATTTCCATTTTTAATTGAAATCATTATATTTAATGCAGTAATTAAAAATAATTCATATATATCTAAAGTTCTCATCCAGTAAAGAAATAATATATGAAATATTAAACTTTCATATATATATATGACATGTATATCCCCCTTTTCCATTTCTTTGTTTTTCATTTAGAATAAAATGGCTTAGAGACTAAAAATAATTTAATTAATCAAGTTTCTTCTGATTCAATCTCATAGAATGATCTGAAATTCAGTTTTCAAGACTGCAAAGATCTATCAAAACATACCATATAGATATTAAATGATAATAAAGGGAGCCTTAATACCAATAAATTTGACAGTTACATATAATGCACATATTTCTTAAAATACAGGTTAGAAAAACTGACACAAGATGAAATAGAAAATCAGAATATTTCCTTATCTATAATAAAAATTGAATTAATTATCATAAAAGTTTCCAGAGAACTCTAGGCCTAGATGCTTTCACTGATGATGTATACTGAACATTTAAGGAGTAAATAATATAAATTTTACACAAACTTTTTCAGAAAATAGAGAAGAAGAGAATAATTTCCAGCTCATTTTATGACGTCAGTGGAGCCTTAATATCAAACCGTCATGAAGATGCTGCAAATTTAAGACTATACAAAAAAGTAGAGGGTAGCAATCAAAGAGGCTTTCTTCTCTTGTTAAGATAATAAAATGTTACTAACTAGAATCAAGTTTTACTAAAATGCAAATCCATGTCCTGTGACATTATTTTAAAAATCTCCTGACTTTAGTTGGTGAGGAGAAAACAATGAAAATTTTGATAATCCTATATAAAAGTGCAAATTCTTTGTATTCTTAGTTCTTCTGCTGTTATAAATGGGTGTTGAGTATTTGCAGTTCTCTAATAAGAATAAAGGACAAGAGATAAAAATATACCAATCACCATACAATGTCATTGCTTTTAGAAATTGTGCTACTTCTCTGGAAGCTAAGCCGCTGATCACTTTGTTCATTCAAAGTATAACTTCCATCTTGAAATGTGTGTGAAAAGCCTTTCTATGAGGACAAGACCATTTAGTGTAGGTATGGAGAGCTAAAGGAAGCTGTGTAGAATGCCATTTGCATGGTATGTTAATTGGTTTTATAACAATAAAAGTTTATTTCATATTAGTTATTTAATAAATATATTGAGAATATATTTACAAACTGAGGTTTGGGAAATGATTGGTTAAAAACAATAAAATTATTCTGTTGATTAAAACTTTTAAATCTTGTTTGTATGCTGTTGTGCATTATAAATCGCCAAGAAGGGAATAAAATATGCAATAAGGATAATATATGACTGTGCATTTTTTAGTGCACGGAATTGTCCAGCTAAGTTTGCAAATGGTTGCTGAAATCCAGTTGTACTCTACTCAGCAATCATGCTGTGCATTTTTGAAAAGGGAACATCTAGTTTCTAGTTAGTTCAAAGTTGCCTGCTTGCCTTCCTAGAGTGAAGAAATTTGTTTTTTCCCAATTGGTTAACCTGGAATATTTTTTTCCAGTTTTATTGAGATACAATTGGCAGATAACTTTGTATTAAAGGTGTACAAGATGATTTGATACATGTATGTCATGAAAAATGGTTACTACAATAAATTTAGCTAACATTCATCACCTTACATGAGTTTATTTTCTTGTATTAAGATCTTTTAAGATGTGCTCTCAGAACTTCATAATATACAATATGATATTATTAACCTTAATAACCATGTAGTACATTACATACCCAGAATGTATTTAGCTTACAAATGAAAGTTTGTACCTTTTGACCACTTTCTTTCCTTTCCCTCCCTTTCCACCACCTCCCCCAAGTGTACAGAAGGTAATTATCCTGAAATTTTTCATTTCCTTTCTTATCTTTGTCCCCACCCCACATCCCTCCACACACACTATATTGTTCCCAATTTTAGAGGAAAAAAGAATTGGTGTTTCGCCATTAAGAATGATTTTAGCTCAAGATTTTTTTGTGGATGCCTTTTATCATGTTGAAGAAATTCACTTCTACTTTTATTTTGTTTTATCAGGAAAGAATGTGTTGGACTTCGTTAAATGGTTCTTCTGTGTCTATTGAGGTCATGATGTGATTTTCCTTTTGTTCCATTCATATAATGAATTATATTAAGTTTTTATATGAAATCAAAGTTGCATTCTAATCAACTTTATTGGAACTTTATTTACATATGATAATATGCACTCACTTTAACAGTTCAGTGAATTTTTCAAATATAGTCCAATATATTCCTTGTAATTACAAGCCAATCATTTTAGAATATATCCCCCAAAAGTTCCTTCATAACTCATTGCAGTTATCTCTTCATAGCCAGACCTGGCCCAGTGCAGTATTTGAGGTCATTGCTGTTACTACAAATTCATTTCACTTGTCTGTCCTAAAAATTTATGTAAGTTGGAATCATGCAATTATATTCTTTTGTGTCTTGTTTCTTTCACTCACACAATGTTTTGAGACTACTAAATGCTTTTTTGGTTATCTATAGTTCATTTCTCTTTCTTGCTGAGTATCATTTTATTGTATGGATACACCATAATTTATCGTTTTGCTATAAATAGACATTTGTGTTGTTTTTGTGTGGGGGCAATAATTATTTAACTGATGTACATTGCTGTACAAATTTTTGCATGACTATATATTTTTATTTTTCTTAGAGAAATATCTAGGAGTAGATTGTCTGGGTTGTATGTGTTTTTTTTTTGTTTTTGTTTTTTGTTTTTTTTTTTTGTATGTGTTTTTATATCAAGTAGATATGAAAATGTATAATAAACCATCAAGCTGTTTTTTAAAATGGTCACCATTCAATATTTCCACCAGCAATATATGAAAATTTTGATTGTTTTACATCTGCACTAGTAATCATGTCAATTGTTACAATCTAGATATTTTACTGAGTGTATAAAAGTATTTCATTATGATTTTGATTTTGATTTCTTTGATATCTAGGAATATCAAGCATTTTAACATCTACTCTTGACTATCCATATTTTTTATTTTATAAATTATTTGTTTAAATGTCACAGTTGTCACATTGGGTTGTTTGTCTCATTATTTAGTTGAAATGTTCTTTATCAGGCATTTGTATTATAGATATTTCCTCCTTGTGGTTGTCTTACATTTTCATTATTTTAAAAAAGATTTTATTTATTTATTCAACAGAGAGAGAGCACAAGCAGGGGGAGCAGCAGAGGGAGAGGGAGAAGCAGCAGGCTCCCTGCTGAGCAGGAAGCCCAATGTGGGGCTCTATTCAGGCCCAGAGGTCATGACGTGAGCCAAGTGCAGAAGCTTAACCAACTGAGCCACCCATGTGCCCCCATTTTCATTATTTTAATGTTGCATTTGAAGCATATTTTAAAAATCAATCCCAAATTATCATTTTTTTTCTTATGATTTGTGCTTCAGGTACTCTTCGAAATATTGTCCTACCATATATCAAAAAGAATTTCTTCTATGTTTCCCTCCATATATTTTATTTGTTACTTCTGAAATTTTCATTTGGTTCTTTTTCTGTTTCTATTTCTCTGCTGAGATTTTCTATTTCTTGACTAAATTTTCTTTCACTGAACACATGTTCTTTTATTTCACTAAGGATGTAGTTAGCCACTTCTAAATTCTTCTCTGCTAATATCTGGTTTCTCTTAGTTTAGGATTTAGTTGATTTTCTTCTCTCTAATATTGTGTTCCATTTCCTTGTTTCTTGGTATATTATGACCTTTTGGTTTATATCTTAGACAAGAATATTATATTACATGGATTATTGATTATGTTATTATCCTCTATGACTATTGTTTCCTTTCTTTTAGTAAATATTTTTCTTGGCTGTATTTAACTTTACAGTTTGGTTCTTGGGGAACAAATCTGGTCTTGGTTCAGAAGTTAATTCTTCTTGAGTGTATTTTGCATGTGGATAGTTGAGAGATCAGTCACAGTCAAGGGTAGAAAGTTTGAAGACTCCCCTTTCTGTAAAGACTCTTTGTCATTTATGATTCCACTACTATATTTGTAATTCCTGGCTTCCTGGCCTGTTTTTTCAAGTTTCTCCAGGCCAGGAAACCTATGGTCTTTTCCAAGTGTACCTCCTGCTGCCCATATGTATGTCTTTCAGACTGTCCTTGAGGCTGCAGGTTGTGGAAACCGTAATCTATCTATATATAGCTACTCATATTCCATCCTCCAAGAAAGCATGCCCTTCCAACCAGTCTTTTTGTTTCTATCCACACTGCAGAACAATAAAATAGTTTTGTTGTTTTGTTTTGTTTTGTTTTCATTATGTCTGTGTTAGATTCACTGAACTTTTGCAGGGTTAGACAGCCTGGTAGACAGAGAACTCACTCATGATGAGGTACTTTCACCCACTGAAACAGAAGTGTAATCACTCTCTCTTTTCTCATTGAATTGTACTAGGTATCTATACATCAAGGTGAATAGAAATGGGAGATGTTATTTGTACTAACGAAGGAAAATTGTGTGAAGGATTTCTTTTTCTGCTATTTTGTCAGATTTCTGATTACACTGATTATCCTGTCCTCAACTGTACCATTTTTCTTCTGTGGATGTAAATTGTCATCATTTTTTTATGAGCTAATCATCATTTTATTTAGAAACTGATAGGATGTGCCTTTGATTTTCTTAAAGTTGTCTTGAAGTCCGAACAATCTTGTAATCATAAAATTATCTGGTGTTATTTAAGTTTTTATTATTGTTGATTTTCATAGCAGTTACAATTCAATGTATTTATTCTTCTGAATTTGGTTTTTATAGTCAGAAGTAAGTGCATTTAAAGTAACATTGGCAATTTTCACTTTTCTCATTTTTCACAAAACATGTTTTTAATGATAACAGACATCTTTATTCTCCCTTTCTGTTCCTTTCATTTTCCAGCTGCCATTTTTTTTCATTTTCCATGTTAAATTGTGTTAATAATTAAAGTTGGACTTTTAATTTTCTTTTCTGGGCATGATTCCATTGTTTTATTTCATGAATACTCATAGTGGTAAACATGGACTAAATATACCTAAAGTCTAAAAATTAAAGTCAGACAAATCCTATTGATCTTGTGCTCTAATTAAACATTGAACTTTGGCAGTTTGCTTCCTCCTACTAGCAGCCTGCTATATGTCAGGTGTGTTACAAATTTTCTCTCTGCCTTTTCAACTTTGATGACTCTGTGTTTTGACAGATAACTAAACTGTGTATGTATGTTTTCAGCAAATTATGTATTCTTCATAGGAGCCACTAAAAAATTGCCAGTGTTGGGTTATAAAATTATAATTTCTACCTAGAGTAGAAGCACAATTCAACTGTTTAAATGGATTCAAACCATTTGATTCTATATAAACCTGTTCAAAGTGCTGTGAATTATTCCAAATGTATTATCCAGCTTGAACTCACCAAAATGCTTTAAATACTACCATTTGAATATTATAATTGATGTTCTTTCCTTTTAGGTATTAATCACAGCTGAAGTAAGTTTAAATTTGGTTAAAAGTTCATAAAATTATGGGCTGTGATATCTGTATTGAACATCAGAGCAGGCCTCCAATGGGGCAGTGAAATACCTAATACCACTGGATACACAGGGGAGATTAATAATCTGACCTTAATTTGAAATAGTTGTAAAGATACATTGTATCTTTGTAATATATGTAATGTAAAGACACATTGTAGTAAGCAGATGATTTCAGTGACAAATCACATATAAAATACAACTTTTAAAAATATTTAGTAAACATCATTTACTGTAGTCTTAATAGCAACATTCTTCCATTATATCCAATGAGCTGAAATATGATCACCAGCCTCAATTTTTTTCTTTCTAATATACTTTATTTTGTAATAGGCTTTTTATTCATTCTTGATGTTGCATATTCTATGAGTTTCAACAAATGTATACTGACATGTTTCCCTCGTAATAGCATACGGAATCTGCTCTAAAAATCCTCTGTGCTCTGCCTTGTTCACCCTTCTTTTTCTCCCCTGGTAACTGCTGATGTTTAACGGTATTCACAGTTTTGCCTCTTCCAGAATGTCATATGCTTGGAATCATGCGGTATGTAGCCTTTCAAGTTGGCTTTTTTCACTCAGTAATATGCATTTAATATTCTTCTATGTCTTTTCACGGCCTGAAAACTCCTTCTTTAGCACTGAATAATATCCGTTGTCTGGATATAACGTTAGTATCCATTCGCCTATTGAAAGACACCTAGTTTATCCAGGTTTTGGATGAAGGCTAAATAATATAGTTGCTATAAAAATCCTTGTGCGGGTTTTTATATGGACACAAATTTTCAGTTCCTTTGGGTAAATACCAAGGAGCATAATTGCTGGACTGCATGGAAAGACTATGTTGAGAAAACAAACAAACAAACAAAAAGACTATGTTGAGTTCCATGAAAACCAGCCAGTGTTTCAAAGTGGCTGTTCCTTCTTTGCGCTCCTGTCGGAAATGAAAGAGAGTTTCTGTTGTTCCACATCCACACCAGCATTTGCTATTGTCCATGTTCTGGATTTTGGCCATTCTAGTAAGTGTGTAGTGATACGTCATTGTTGTTTTAATTTGCATTTCCCTAATGGCATATGATGTGGAGAATCTTTTCATATGCTTATTTGCCATCTCTATGTGTCCTTTGGCGAAGTGTCTGTTAAGGTCTTTGTCTCATTTTTTAATCAATTATTTTGTTTTCTTGTTGAGTTTTAAGAATTCTTTGTATATTTTGGATAATAGTCTTTATTTAAATGTGTCTTTGAAAATACTTGCCCCTAGTGTGTAGCTTGTATTTTGATATTCTTGACAGCATCTTTCACAGATTAGAAAATTTTAATTTTATTGATAAACCTCAATCTTAAGTAAAAGCATAAAGAAGGTTCAAATGCAACAGTTCAATACAATTTAATAAATTTTTTTTTTACCTTTTCTCTATGTGTTGTTTGAGAGTATTATTGTGAGGAGTGAATCCTCAATTCCTTGAACACTATTTTTAGTCTTATGAAATTAACTGGTTCTTTTTGTAATTTCTGGAAATAGGTAAAAAGCATAATATTGGTCAATATCATGTATTTATCTTTTAAAAGGCAAATTATTGGGGCACCTAGGTGGCTCAGTGGTTGAGCATCTGCCTTCGGCTCAAGTAGTGTTCCTGGGATCCTGTAATGGAGGATAAATAAATAGCAATCTATTGGTATAAATAAAAAGCAATCTATTGCTATACTTTGTATATAATGAAATGTACCTATTTTAACTATATAGCTCAATAAATGTTGATATATATATTTATGATATATGATATATACATATATATGATTTAATCACATCAATATCTAGGTAATTTCCACCATCCCCCAAAACTTCAACTTGTCACTTTAAGTCTCTCTCTCTGACATCCTTTCCCCATTCCCTTCTGCAATAGATAACCATTTATCTAATTTTTATCAGTAGTAGTCACATCGACAAAATCATAATATTGTGACTTGTGTCTTGCTACTTTTGCTTAGTACATTTTGAAGACTAATCCATGTTTTTACATGCACTAAATGTTTGTTCCTTTTAACTATTGAGTAGTTTAAATACACAACAATTTGATTTTCCATGCTTCTTTTCTGTTTAATATAGCTTTTTTTCCTCTCAACTTCCCCATTCCTCCTTGGTATCTTAAAGTGAACATATTTTAAACTTGATTTCTAATATTTCAGAAATTTCAAAAACTCGTATCCAGTTTCTTATACTAAAATATTTGAATTTTTTCTTGACTTTTTTTTTTTAAAGACACTATTTATTTGAGAGGCAGAGACAGATCATGAGCAGTGGGGAGGGGACAGAGGGAGAGGGAGAAGTGGAATCCTCACTGAGCAGAGAGCCCTACAAGATCCTAAGACTCTGAAATTATGACCTGAGCAGAAGGCAGACACTTAACAGACTGAGCCTCCCTGGCGCCCTATACTTGTCTTTTCTAGCTTTTTTACTCCTCCAATAAATGACCAAATGTGTAGACTCCTGAACATGTATGCTATTTCTCCATACCCACTGATGCAGCTCTAATTTTAACTACCAGTATTTCTTACCTAGGATTTTGTAACTTTGTAAATTGATCTCCTCAAAGATAGTCTTGGGGCCTCCAATCAATTCTTTCCCCATTTACTAGTATGTATTTTTAAACAGAAAACCCTTTCTGCTTAAAATCCTTAATTGCTTCTTTCAATTATAAAAGAAAATGAATATCATAAATAAGGCATACATGACTTTTACTTTACCTCAGTAGCCTAGTGGACTTTAATCCTTCTTCAGTAAACTTTAGCTCTAGTATTTTTATTCAGTTCCTTCCTGCCTCAGGGCCTTTGGACAAGTTCTCTACCCTCTTCATATGCATAATTCCTACTCACATGTCAAATTTCACCTAAAAATTACTTCATCGGGGCGATCTTTCTTGAGTTTACTGGTTACATGAAAGTCTCTTATTAAAGTTCACATATCATCATGAATCCTACTTTTTCCTATACTGCTTTTGGACCATTATTCAATTATTAATGCATTTGCTTAAGCTCAAAGTCTTTATATGAGTGCTATTATCTGTAGTGGGAGATGCCATGTTTCTTTCACTGGTTGCTATAATCACAGCACTTAATGAAGTATTCCAGTATTTTAAGTTCTTAACATTTGTTGAATTAACTGAAATGGAAATGAGTCTTTGAAATTCAGTATATCAGTGATCTGGACTGAGAGGTCATGGGAAAAGAGAAAGAAGGCAAGATGTTTAAAGAAATACAGAGGATAAAACTTGTGTAGCCGGAGAAGAAAATGTTTCTTCTGCCTTAAAAAATATATTTTTTAATTCATTTGTTAGTATGATCAGAGGAGGAGATACTCCAAAGCAGCTCTAACAAAGCACCCCAAAACTTTTATCCTAATAAAAGTAAACACTTTTTATATGATATCTAAAGAACAACTATATCAATTTTAAATTAGAAAATGATGAGATAATAATTTGTGTCCTAAATACAACATAGACTTTATCCTAGTTTGAACAGTAAAATTAGAGGAGACCTGTACATGGGCTATTTTTGAACTGTAACCCTGATAAGCAGTGTTACCTTGAGAAGCATCTAATTTTTTACTGTGGTACTTATGAGCCAAGTGATGTAGGAAAGTTTTTTAAACCTCTCCCTGCCTCAGTTTCCTGATTTTCTTAAGATAACATTTATTTCATAGCATAGTTATAAGGATCAAATGAGGCAATATGTCATCATTAAGCCTATGCTGTAGGGATTTTTGCATACATGCTTGGGAACACAGAGCTATTAATATTGCTACTGTGTTATTGTAGATGTTCTTATTTCATCACCACTGCCATCATCACTAGAAGAACATTTGGCTAAGGGTAAGGAGATTGTGTCCTTCCTCAATAATAGAAAGAAGAATCCTAGGGCAGATGTATTAACTTCAGCTTCAGTGTATTATCTCAAAAAATGGTATATTCGCCTTGTCAACAGGAAAGGGTTATAGTGAAGCCCAAATGAATAAATGAAATGTGAAACATTATAAATCACTATTGTTAAAATTAGACTATAACTTGGAAGCACTGATTTGAAGCACAATTCTAATGAGGATAAGTTTATACATTTAATTCCTTTATGGAAAAGTTTAGTTCAGTGGCTCAGAAGGATGTTCCTTACTGGAGACTAGCCAGTGTTTGTATATTCTTTCTAGATTACAGAGCAGTGGGGATCATTTAAAAATGCATTGTTTGATCAGCCAAATGTACAACCATTTTGAGCAGTGTTTTAATTAGAGATCTGAAAGCATTGAGCCTTCTTGGCTTGAATGTGTTAATTTGATCACCTACATTATTTTATGTACATTTTCTTGAGTTATCATATCTGCTCATTCTCAAGTGTTTGCCATTCCACTACTGCTTGGTCATCTTCCTGACTGATACCTTTGAAAATGTGTCAACAGCTACTGTATTTTACATGTTAACATAGTGTTCAACATAGTATAACATTAGATTCCCTGAACATAGAGTTTTTATCTTGTAGAAAAGAAGAAAAGAGTTTGGGTTAGTTAAGAATTTAGTCAGTTTCATGCAAAATCTCTTTACTTATTCATGAGAGACAAGGTAATATGGTGGAAAAACCTACATTTGAGTACTAGTTCTGTCGCAATGATTTTGAAACTCCGAAGAAGTTATCTATTCTTTTAAAGCTTCTGATCTTTTTTACTGTAGTATGGGGATACTAATAGCCACCTGATACATGCTTATTGTGGAAATAAATGAGATAATATGAGGTACTCAAAGAGTGCTGCACAGGAATGAAGACTACTTAGAGAATAAGAGAATGAGTTTCCGTTTTATTTTGGCTCCAAGTTACATGTATACAGAAGAGAATGGTAGACCCAGTTTCAACTTCCCACCCTCATTTATTTACAGAGCACTTAAATGCAAGCACGATTTGCGGCTTGGTTTTGAGGATAAGGGAGTGATATATCTCTTTATTGGACACAGCTGAATCCACGGTGCAGGAAGAGACGAGAGGGTTAATGATCACACACACAGTTTATCTGAATGTAAGCCAGACAGTTGAACTGCTTGATATATGTAAATTAATTTTTGCGTAGGGATTATTAGAAGGCATGTGGGGTCTTAGAGTTTGAGTTTACAATTTAAAAGTTATTGGCAGGGCAGCCCTGGTGGCGCAGCAGTTTAGCGCTGCCTTCGGCCCAGGGCGTGATCCTGGAGACCCAGGATCGAGTCCCACGTTGGGCTCCTGCATGGAGCCTGCTTCTCCCTCTGCCTGTGTCTGTGCCCACCCCCCTCTCTCTCTCTGTGTATCTCTAATAAATAAATACGATCTTTGAAAAAAAATGTTTAAAAAATAAAAGTTATTGGCAACTTACTGCTTCTAAAAGGGAAGGCTCTAACCACTTTAGAGCAGTACCCCAATTGTGATAAGACCCATGTACTCGTTATAGTTATGTACGTATTAGGAAATTTCTGCCACTCTATAGATTGACAAATGTCAGGACCAGTACTATAGCTTTTGGAGGATATATTTAAAACTTCATCTGAGGTGATAATTTTACCTCCTGTCCCAGAGGGCTTCTGGGTATCAATACCTACCTATACTGTTCATAAAGCACTTAGAATATACCAGGGACTGTGCTAAGTATGTATCATGAATTTATGCTTTTAAAAACTTATAAGAAATTATTATATATTTTTACAGAGGTATAATCTGACACTTAGATAAGTTCAGTAATATACCTAAAGTTCATATGGTAAAAAATGATGGAGCCAAAATTTGAGTTCAAGCAAACTTACATGAGATCTCTTTGTCTTGTGCATGGCTAGCAGGGATGTACTCAAAAAAGTCTTGAAAGGAAATTCTCCATAAGAGAGAACAGAAAGGGACTGGGATCAACATCAGGACATGACTGTTTCAGGATACATAAATAACAATTTAAATAAATTATGGAACATTGACACATAGTAGAATAACATATCAACTCTTATACATATGTGTTTGGATCAATACATAAACTACGATTTCAAGAAAAAAAAACAAGTTTCAATTTTATGGTGAAATTTCTATAAAGCAATATTTATGTAGCATAGGACAGCTCGGGTGGCTTAGCAGTCTAGCGCCACCTTCAGCTCAGGGTGTGATCCTGGAGACCTGGGATCGAGTCCCATGTCAGGCTCCCTGCCTGGAGCCTGCTTCTCCCTCTGCCTGTGTCTCTGCCTCTCTCTGTGTGTCTCTCATGAATAAATAAATAAAATCTTAAAAAAATATATTTATGTAGCATAGAATATTTTTCAAAATCCCTACATGAAATTGATGTGGTTACCTGGATGGAGCAGTGCTGACTAGATAATAGTGATGGAGTAGGGGGCACCAGACTGTTCTCAGATTCTTTTTCATATTTAAAATAAGTAAGAAAAGAAAAGTGTTCTTAAGATTGAGAGAGCACGTTAAACCTTATCTCAAAGTGGTCTACATTTTTTCAAAAAACTTTGTGTTTTATGTCCCAAAGAAGATTAGTAATATAGGTAGGGACAGTATTGATTTATGCATACTGCTATCCCCTTAGTATTCTAGATAATCTCCTGGTTTATTCTATCTTTGTCAACAGAAAGTATGATTAGCATTTAGTTAAGGTATTATTTTTCATCTAGAAATTGAAAATGTGAGTTCTTTAAAAAGGGAAAGGACAGAACGTTCACCTATTTTACTCAAGCAATTTACACTTTCGAAGTGGTGAAGAGGCCAGATTGATAACACTGGACTGGTACATCAAAATAATTAAGCTTTAATCTCCTATTCAAAGACTTCAGCTTAGAGGTCACAAAGAATCAAGAAAACTTTTTTTTCTTTTTAATCAGTCTTGGATGATTAGTGACTTTGTGGAATGATCATTTTCCAAGTACAGCAATGCAGTGTTAGAGTAAAATAGGGGGAAAAGATTAAGGAGTTTAATTTACTTGGCATGTTATAACTATGTTTATTAAAACACTAAGAATTACTTTTGCCTCAATGGGGGTTATATTGAGAAAGCAATATTCTAGACATAAAGGCCACTGCCAAGCCGTATTTTTTAAAAATTTTATACTTTCTTATAAAATAACTCCCCCTGGGTACTTAAAATGAAATCTATTTCTTTGTCAGAATGTAATTCCTCCTCCTCCCTCGATCAGCTTTCCACCTCTGGTTATTATTGCAGTGTTGTTCAAATAAAAAGACAGGTTCAGAATACTGATATATGAATCAGCATGCCTCATACCATAAGAAATAGGATAAAAGGGACTGTGTATTATTTCTCAATAAGTGTTTTGTTTGTTTAATGCCACACTTGGGATCCTCCTCCTTATCAGGAAATTAATTGAATTCAGAAAGTATATACAGGAACTGTCCTAAATGTAGAAAATCCATATCAAAAAACACAAAACGAAAACTTCTCCAAAATAAAATTGGAACTTTCATGAAAGAAGTTAATAATTTCAGCTTAGTAGGTCTTATCATTTTTTGCCTGTTCTCTTTTTTTCTTTTATTCTTTTGTACTTTTGCCTGTTTTAGTAGTCAGAGCTGTCTTTTAAGAATCAATAGGTAATCCTTGGTTTCCAAACATAATAATTGACAGAAAGTTGGTTTTGAATAAGGTTGAAATGTGCAAAATAAATACTAAGGAAAATTTAGGCAGGTTTCTAAGCATTTGTCATGACAGTGGTATGTTATTTAGTAATACTTCATAATGGAAATCATCTTTTCCATGAGAAAATAGTATTATATTTAGAAAGGATAAGAACTTATTTATCAGTGCCAGAATAATATTTGGTAGCGTTTCCTGAGAGTTTAATGAAAAAAATTATACTTAAAAATTTGGACCAAGATGTATGCTATACTTTCAAATAGGAGCTTGTCTTACCAGCCTGCTCTTGAGATCTATGCCCTGTATACTGGAATTCATGTTTTCTCTTTATTGAGAATTTTATGTCATGTACAAAGTCTATGAGACACACATCTTTTACTGGATTAATTACTTTATTAGAACTTTAGTGTTCCCCAAGTGCCCTTATGGATGACTTTGCAGACTGCAAAGAAGAATGCAGGATAAACTGACAAAACAGTAAGATGAGGATGTGGGTGTATAAAGAATGTTGCTCAAATTGTCTGTTTGCTTTATGTACAAGACCCATAAATAATTGTGATTTGGGGCCTAACACATCCAGAAATCAACTTTGACGGCATTCGAAGGATTATATAAATATTACTAAACTCACATCATTAAATGAGATCAATTTAATGTATACCATCTGTCATCTTAATACAATTCCTATAAGCATGTTCAAAAATGCAAACACTACATAGTTCATTTTTATTAAAAGACACACACACACATGCACACTTTAAAAAATCAGTCATGACTGAGGCAAGTGTAAAACTCACCCTATGATACTTTCTCAGGGTTAACCATTTCCCTTTTTAATTCTCTTCATTAATATCTCTAAATAACATAGTTATATTACTGTCTCTTCCCAAAATAAAATATAAACACCTATTGACTCATATTAGTATGCTATTACCACAGCAGTTTTCTTGCTCTCAATTCTATTATTAGCAATGTTTAAAAATTTAAGAAATGTAATTCAAAATGTCCCTGTTAATTTTTAATTTTTGCTTACACGTTAAATTTACATATAGTAAAATTCTCCTTTTGATATACAATTCTTATATGAGTTTTGACAAATGCATGGAGTTGTATGACTACCACAATGAACAACTTGTGGGACAATTCCATTACTTGGAATATTCTTTGGTGGTTCCCTTTTGTAGTCACCATTTTTCCCATCCCTAAAACCTCACTTCTGTCATCTTTTCTTATTCTCTATGATTTTTCCTTTTCCAGGATGTCATACAAATGAAATCATGAAGAACAAAGCCTTTGGAGATGGGCTTCTTTGCCTTACTATAGTACACCTGAAATATGTACATATTGTTGTCTGTATCAATAATTTATTCCTTTTATTGCTGAGTGATATTGCATTGTATGGATTCACCAGTGTTTTTATCCTTTTATTAGCTGAAGGGCATTTAGGTTGTTTTCATTTTGGGGAGCATATGAATAAACTACTGTAAGCATCCATATACAGGATTTTTATGAACATGGGTTTTATTTCTTTTGGGTGAATACCTGGGTGGGGGATTATTGAGTCATATAGTACATATTTGTTCACTTTTATAAGAAAATGCTAAACTCTTGACTGTACCATTTTTGCATTGCTACCAGCAGTGTATGAAATTTATGGTTGCTTTGCAAATTTGACAACACATGTTGCTTTATCAGGTCGTTGTTTGCCAATCTGTATCTCTTTATGGTTTTAACTCATATTACATCTAATAACTAGTAACAGTGGACACTTTTTCATGTACTTATTTGTCACTCAAATATTTTCTTTGGTGAAATGTCTTTTCAAATATTTTCCTCATTTTTTTCATTGGGTTGTTTTCTTATTTTTGAATTTTAACAGTTCTTTATATTCTATGGATCCAAGGTCCTTGTGAGAACTCACCTGTGCCAATATATTTTTCTAGTCTGTAGTTTATCTTCAAATTCTTTTAAAGTGTCATTATAGGAAAAAGGGGTTTTAATTTTGAGTAAGTCTAATGTTCAGTACATTCTTTGGGGATCATGCTTTTAATGTGATAAGTAAGAACCCTTAGCCTATTCCAAGGGTCACCAAAATGGTCTATATTTTCCTTTAGAAATTTCAGAGTTTTAGATTTTTAATTTAGGGTTATGATCTGTTTGAGTTAATTATTATATAAGATGAGAGATCTGGCCAAACCTTCATTATCTTTATTTGCATATGGATATGCAAATATCCCAGCCTCTTTTGTTAAAAGATTTTTTTCTCCATTGAGTTACCTTTACATATTTGACAAAAATCAGTTGATTATAGTTGTGTGTCTCTATTTGTGGATATTTTATTTTGACTCATTTATTTATTTGTCCTTTCACTGATGCTACACTGTTTTGATTGTTGTAGCTTTATTTTTTTTTTTAATTTTTATTTATTTATGATAGGCACACAGCGAGAGAGAGAGAGAGAGAGAGAGAGAGAGAGAGAGAGAGAGGCAGAGACACAGGCAGAGGGAGAAGCAGGCTCCATGCACCGGGAGCCCGACGTGGGATTCGATTCCGGGTCTCCAGGATCCCGCCCTGGGCCAAAGGCAGACGCTAAACCGCTGCACCACCCAGGGATCCCCTGTTGTAGCTTTATATCAGATAAAATGAGTCTTCCAACTTTGCCCTTCTTTTCAAAACTGTTTGTTATTCTTATTCCTTTCTCATCCCATATGAAGTTTAGAATCATTTTGTCAGTCTTTACAATAATCTTACTGTAGTTTTAGTTTGGATTATATTAGACCTATAGAGCAATTTGAAAAAAAACAAAAAGATCTTAAGAACCATCAGATATGCGAACATGGTATTGCTCTCTCTTTTTTAAAAAAAATATTTAAATCCTATTAATTTACATATAATGTATTATTAGTTTCAGAGGTAGAGGTAGTGATTCATCAGTCTTGTATAATAGTGCTCATTTGACATCACTCAGTTACCCCATCCCCTCACGCCGCCCCTCCAGCCATGCTCATTTGTTTCCTATGATTAAGGGTCTCTTATGGTTTGTCTCCCTCTCTGATTTTGTCTTAACATAATATCCTCTAGTTCCATCCACATCATTGCAAATAGCAAGATTTCCTTTTTTTAATGGATGAGTAGTATTCCATTATATATACACATACCACATCTTCTTTATCCATTCATCTGTTAGTGAACATCTGGGCTATTGGGCTTTCCCATCTGGGCTTTCCATAATTTGGCTATTGTGGACGTTGCTGCTATAAACATTGTCTCTCTTTTTTATTTAGTTCTCTTTTACTTTTGATAGATGTCTGGTAGTGTTCAGCATATAATGCCTGTACATATTTTGTTAGATATAAAACTATTTTAGTATTTTCCAGTGCCATTATAAAAGTCACTATTATAATTTTGACTACTACTTGTTTATTACTAGTATGTAGAAATACAGTTGATTTTTGTGTATTGACCTTGTACCAATGATACTGCTGCATCACTTGTTAATACCAAGAACTTTCATTATATAGTCTAAAGGATTTACAGCATAAGCAATCATGTTATCTGAGAATAGAGACACTTGAAAAAATTCCTGAGAAAAGCATATTGACAAAGAAACTACAAGTTCACACTGAAAGCCAAGAGCACAGCTGTAAATCTCAAGGCTGCAAAATTGCACAGACAAGGCATAGGGGAGAACAGTAGGAGGTCATACCACTCAATATTTACTTTAGATATGGTCATACAGGATAAGGGAAAAGCAATACTATCTATATAGGATGAATTATGGGGTGTCATGGGGGAAGTTCTTAGGAAGCATAATGAGAGTCTGATCCAGATTTTCCTCACAGTCAGGATAGAAACAAAGCACAATGTCTACCCTAGAGAATTTTATTGAGTTCTGGTCTGTGCTTGCTGTTCTTCCCGTTCATGTTTTCTTTTGTGAATGATAATCTGAAGAGGAGGAACTTCTTAGCGTCACATTTGTTAGCATATATTCTCTTTCATCTTGAACACATAATTATACCCAGCAGACTTCTTGGTTGAAAACCAAAGGAACTGATTGTGGTTAGCTTAAGCTTGAACAGAAGTGTCGAGCAAATATAGCTCATGGAATTAATTTAATGACTAGGTAACTGATAGTCTGAAACACAGAGGAAGCAAAGTGAACCAGACCACTAAAAACACAGCCAGCATCACCAGAATGTGTTGGTTAGAGAGCTGTTACAGCCTTGATTGGATGTTGGTACTGGCCCTGTCACCACTGAACAATGTATATCACTGATGATACTGCCACCACTGGATAATGGGTACTGTATCCCCACCAGTGGCATGACCTGCGGAGTTTTGATTTGTTATTACATTTCTCTAAGGATAACACAGTACAAATTCCTGGAATGAAATAAGAGGTTCAGATGCTTGAAGAAGAAAAAGAATAAAAACGGATAAATGTACACTAATTGTTTTAATGTACCTTCTAATCATGGTTCCAATTTTGACTGCTTTCCTTATGAACTGCACTATTGTCATCCTGGAATTCCTTTTATTACTTTTATAGATTATGCCTCTGTTAAACTGATAGCATATTATACACATTCTTTGGATAAATGTAATGTTTGGGACACATCTTCAAGTATTTTTCATATTATGCATGGCTAATACTGATTTTCTCTGGTTTTCTGTACATTGGTTTCCCCAGATTGTTTCTCCTTTGATGTGAGGGTGACTCAGCATTTCTTTTAATGACTTGAGAACAGCTAGCTTTCCAAAAAACAGCTTTCTATAACCAGGTTCCAGTTTCCTTCTTCTCATACCCATTGTTTTCCTTAAAATTTCTGTTCTTTTTTAAATTTTCTTTTAGAATACCACCCCCAAAACAAAGAAAAAACCCATCCGCTTTCAGCCTCACCTGTCTATTGCTGTATTTTGTTCTGATGTATAAATGCCTGATCAGCTAACCCTCTGAGGGAAGGTGACTAAATTCAGGCACTTATCAGGGGCAGTCTGGTTAGTAGTATGTGAAATGCTAATTTGCATTTACAGAAAACATTCCTGATCTAGTGGTTTTTCTGAACCACATTAAAATCTGTGTCACGTGTACATGTTTTAGACTTTATGAATATGTTATTTGCAAATGTTTGAGCAATAAAATAATACAATTATAAAACACCTTCTGTCAGGATGCTCAAAGCACTATGTATATATAATAATTACAACAGTATAAAAATATAATAAACAATCACCCACTAAGATAAATTTAGGAAGAAAAAGTTTGGAATAGTGTTACATAAATGTAAAGAGGATTAATTGTAAATTCAAAAAAGGACTGCAAACATGATTAAATGCAAAGACAAACACAAATCAAGCTGAACACATTTGTCTTTGGGAAAGGAATTATAAAAATGTTTGGCAGTAAAATGAAACTGCTTATAAGTCATTTCAAAATAATGATACACCCTGGATGATTTTATTGGTTTTATGACTTTAAAGCTATGACCCAATGCCACGTATGTGCTTTCTTGTAAAGTTATAATCTAATTATGAAGTGACCAAATATTAAAGCGCTGCCGTGAATCTGCTGCTGCCTCCAAATGTTACCTCTGATGTTTAAAACTCTTCTAATGGAAATTGCATGCACTAACTATCAATAGAAAAAGATTAAATACTGTGGTGCAGTGAAGTGAAACAGAGATTGGTTTTTCTCCCTGTTGAGGTTGTGATTGGATTATTATGAACTCAATATTTATTCCAAAAGAAAATTATTTCTTTCTTTACATATACATTACAATAATTGAATAGGCAGGGTTATTCCTGGAAGTTAGGGGTTTTTTTGAAACCATTAGAAGTACTTGTATATTATATCTTTCCTTCTATCTTAAATATCTTAAATACCTCAATCCCAATTCTGTTGTTATTTTACAAAAAGATAGTACGATGCTCCAGGAGAAAGAAACAGGTTTCTCAACTCCAGAAACTTCTCAGAATGGTTTCTTGTACCTCTGTTTCTATTAGGCTCTTTCGTGTGTGTGTGTGTGTGTGTGTGTGTGTGTGTGTGTGTGCTGCATGTATGTCTGTATGTGTTTGTGTCTGTGTACTGCTTGAGTAACTGATAAAAGAAGAGGGAAATCTAAGATCTGGCTAGCTTACCTAGCTCATTACAAGAATTCACTGCCCTTAGGAAGCTGTTTATGCTTCTTCATTATCTCTGTTCCACTGACTCCTCTACTTTCTAGCATCCCTTTCCAGAATACCACACTTTAGTAGTCCACTCAGGTCTCTCTTTAGTTTTCCTCTGGGAAATACCTGTCCATGCTATAAAATGACATCATCTTTCTGTATTTTCCTCTGCATCTCTACAACTCTTATTCCTTAAGTGCACATATTAGTTTTTAAAAATTAAAATTCTGGCTAAACTAAATATGAATGTGAAGAATGACCATATTCTCAGCTTCATGAATAGTACTCTAATAAAAATCTGCTTACATATTCAAATAAATATATATTAGATGATAAAATTTTAGACAAGATGGGCATGGTAGGTGGATTATGGCTTCCAAGATGATTCCATACCTTAATCCCCTGATCCCTAGACTATGAATATGTTATTTACCGTGTCAAAAGAATTTTGTAGATGTAATTAAATTAACTAATTAGTTGAATTTTAAGCAGGGAGATTACCCTGAATTATCCAGGAGCAGGAGCCCAATATCATCACATGATCCCTTAAGAGCAAAAGGCAAGGTAAAAAGGGAATTCAGAGAAATTCAAAGAATAAAAAAAAAATGCAATGGTCCTTTGATTGCTTGAATTTGAAGGAACTAATGTGTCAAGAAAACAGGTATCTCAGTTCCACAACCACAAGAGACTGAATTCTGTCAACAATCAGTAATCTTAAGGGGCCCCAGATGAGAATTTTAGCCCTGGCAAATACCCTGATACCTTATAACAACTGCCTCATTCATCCCTTTAAAAGTAGTGTGCGTTAAAAATTAACCACTTAGGAAATAAATCAAATAAATCTCCTACCCTTAAAACTTTCTAGAGGAATGGAAGAGATAAAGTACACATTGAATTATATGGAATGGTTGAAAGAGAATATTTTTTTCATAAAGCAGGTATGGATAAGTGGCTCTGAGACTTCAGAAAAGTGAACTGTTACTTAAAGTTGGGATATGTTGGAAGGTTTCTTGGAGTAATTGAGATCTAGGCTGAGTTGACTCAAATTTCACCACTTTATTTTGACAAGCAATTGAAAGTGTTAATTTCTACATCATTTGCTCATCCAAGATCAGCTCTAGACTTGACAACTATTCAGTGATTAGGTTTATTATTTTTATTTTTTGCATATATTAGGCTTCTTTTTATGTCCTAAAATGAGATTCTAATGCTATTATCCTTATTAATATGTACATATGTTTAAAATAATATAAAGAGTAGTAAATTTTTGGAGAAAGTAGTGAGGTACATATGGCTATCAGTATTATTAACATTTAGTTGATAAAAGAAAAATTTTCAATATATTAGCATTCCAAAATATTTTAAACTAAAAAATACTAACGATAAAGAAAAAGTTACATCTTTAACTGAATAATATTACTAAAGTATAAAACTTTTATTTTATCTGCACTAAATAAGAAAGATCTTTCATATGTCCCTAAGTTTTTTATGGACTAATCTTTTCTCCAAGGGAAGTAGTGCAATACAAATTATTATTTAGTAACTAGGATTCAGCTGGATACAACAGTGCTGGGTTGAAAAGGCACACAGAGGAAGAGGAAGATACATTAACAAATTCATGATTTCTATCTCTCCTCCTTTTTTTTTTTTTTCTTTTTTTTTTTTTATAGAGCAGTTTTTCACAACACCTCGTGTCCACAACAAGCACAGCCAGGTGAATCTCCTGGATTGTCCCCCTCCGTTTTTAACTCCTACTTTACCTTCTGAGCAAGATAAGTGTAGGTACCTTTGTTTATCTTTCTGAATTTGTCCCTCATGTTTTCATGAGCCTAATTTCATGTTTTAGTTTCCCAACATTATTCTGGCTGATGTGTTCATTCATTTGTTATATATAGTGATACATCTAAATGGTGAACTTTTATTTATGCCAGCTCATGATAGCTAATCTATTTATTTTACAGCATATTCATATACTTTTTTCAGAACTTTGTTAGTTTTCTACTTACCTGGAGAGACTAATGAACAAAATCTGAAGACTGATGCTTATGGAACAGAGGGTGTATACTACCCACCTCCCTGGCTGCATATTTTCAAATTTTATGGCTCATCTGCTAAAATCTTTCTCAACACAAACCCAGACTGTGCAGCTGTGTACATCATGTGTTCCTGTGATCAGGTGTGCCAAGGATGACTGTGGAGATACCTCTGTTAAGTAAACCTCCTGCTAGAAGAGAAACTGGTAATGTTGACTTGATGTTGACAGGCTGGCTGGCTGGCTTGGGAACCAGATAGTTGAAGATTGTTCCAAAATGTTGTCATTTAAAACATGATGGCTGACAATGTGTTATAAGCTTTAGAAACAGCAGGAGCACTCTCCTATGCTAATAAGTATTAGCAAGCATTGTCCTTTGCAGACTTCAGAAACCCTTAACATGTAGGTTAATCTACTCTGCTAAATTTTTGTTTTCTTTCTGCTAATGCAGAAAAAAAAAAATTTAATCCAAATCACAGTTTTCTAACCGACATCAGTTACTCCATGTAATAGGGATATATTTATTTGTGTGTTTGCTTTTTTATTTATTAGTTTGTTTAATGTAGAGCTCCCTG
Organism: Canis lupus familiaris; assembly: GCF_011100685.1. Taxonomy (NCBI): domain Eukaryota; kingdom Metazoa; phylum Chordata; class Mammalia; order Carnivora; family Canidae; genus Canis; species Canis lupus. The sequence continues at coordinate 6,933,945 of NC_049229.1, forward strand.
GAGGCTATCAGTCATTAGAAAATTGTTGATTTTTGTTTTTTGTTTTTAGTTTAATTTTATGACATGACGTGAGAAATGGCTACCTTGGTTACGCTTGTGATGGCTACACTGAAGTGAAGGGACACTTACTGCCTTGAGTTGAGAAGAAAATCATTCTCTTTTAGTGTAAATGAGTGATTTATGCCAGTGTCCTCTTTCAATTAAGATCTAATATGAAAAGTAGTGTATATTTTAAATCATTGTCACAGATCAGTACATACTGTTCCATCACTTTGATGTTTAGACATATATTACATATTTGCCTTTCAAAAGAGTTGAGAAGTAATAATGTCTTTTGTTTTGTTTTCTGGGTGTTTCTAGCCTACGATATTAGCACCCTACCTCATATCTCTTGTGCGATGGTGTTTGCTCTGAAGTCCTTAGAAGTTAGAGCGAAATAATGCTTTTCATAAGCAACTAATCATTGTTCAAAGATAACAAACTGACATCAACAAATGGTGAAGTGCTCACCCAGTTGAATAAGGGAAGAAATTAAAAAACATTTTGTATTGGTAATACAAGCAAAGAAATAAATTAGAAAATTAAAATTGATTACTGCCTGGATTCTTTTTATTTATTTATTTATTTTTTAATTTTTTATGATAGGCATACAGTGAGAGAGAGAGAGAGAGAGGCAGAGACACAGGCAGAGGGAGAAGCAGGCTCCATGCACCGGGAGCCCGATGTGGGATTCGATCCCGGGTCTCCAGGATCGCGCCCTGGGCCAAAGGCAGGCGCCAAACCGCTGCACCACCCAGGGATCCCTAGATTCTTATCTTACTCAGAAAATCACTGAATTGTTGTGTGACTTTTTGCAACTTTTAAACAGGAGTAATATGTCCTACTTCCAGTCCATATCAGAGACCAATTGTTGTGTGCATTAATGCAATAATTTCTACCAAGACATTTGGTATATGTAAAATGGGTTGAGTGAATACAAGATACTGTTATTGTTTATAATGAAATTGTGACGTGTTTTTTTAAGTTTAATTGTATTCAATTTCTTTTAAACCCATCCTTTCTCATTTTTAAGTTAGTTGCTTGTTGTCTCCTTGACTCAGTGATAGCCTAGTTTCTTCTGCCTGTCAACTCTATTTCTGCTTTTCTACCTAACATCTCTTGTTGAAACAGTCCTCACTCTATAGGAATCAAAGTATTCCATCTGGAGGTTTAGAAAAATCTTTGCCTGCAGTTCTAATATTAATGAAGAGCACTTAGAATTTCAGTCATGGCCAACAACATACTCTATAGAAACTTACAATTAAATTTGTATTAATAGAAGCTAATGGTAATTTTTGAAGGTATAATCTCTCTTAAATTTTATTTTGAAAAGCAATTCTAGTGTAATAGCTAAGGCCTGTACTTTCTACTACATATTTATCAATTTATGTCTTCTTTGTCTCTTAATACTTTTGACCATAATTCATGATGACAGGTAGGAAATTTTCCTATTTCAATGTTTGTTCTTATTGTTTATATGCCTAAAACTGGACGTTACACACTACTTTCAGAGCGGTAACTAGGATTTTGTATGTTGTAATTAGTATAGACAAGTTGAACAATATATTGTTTTCTATATCCATGTATTTTTCCCCTCATTTTGAGAGTTGCCTAGGGGAGATCACAATTCATTATGTATGCTCTTTCAGTGAACAACTAAGAGGTGAATCTCATTTTTTCTTTTAAAAATATTTATTGGAAAAATAAATAAATAAAAATATTTATTGGGGTGCCTGGGCAGCTCAGTCTTTTAAGCTTTGGACTCTTAATTTTGGCTCAGGTCATGATCTTAGGGTCATGGGATTGAGCCCCATGATGGGCTCTGTGCTCAGTGTGAAGCCTGCCTAAGATTCTTTCCCTCTTCTCTGCCCCTCCCCTCCACCTGCATGCTTGCTCTCTCTCTACAAAAAACTAAAATAAATAAAATATTTATTAAGTAGTTTTTGTGTATCTTCTACATTTGAGGAAATTTTATGATATACAAATTAATATTTATGATTCATATAAGGGTATGTAATACAGTAACCAGATATCTTGACTGTGGTCCTTTTATTCAAAATTGAGGAGATTGCCTGTCAGTCAGAGTATTAAGGAATTTTATGGGTAATGTGGATTCCTCTTTAAGCCTATCCCAGAAAAAAATTATTCACAGGTTTTATAAGCCAAATTTCTCCTGTCTTCTCCTAATTCAGTCTCTTCCCATCATTTGGAAGAGATAAAATCACTGTGGAGGTGCTGATGCTGGCAGCATTACTTTGGGCAGGGGCGGGTGGGACAGGTTAATAGGAGATACTCAAATTGCACCTTTGTTCTTCCTCATGAGAGGTTCCTATGTATGCTTTTATTAATTAAAAAAACCTGGCAAGCATATGGCTTGCTAAACCACGTGATATATCAAAAATCTTATTTTATATAAACATTAAGGGTGATATAATTGCATCATCTTTTTATTATCATTTGTATTCACATGAGCTCTAGCTTTTTAAGGCCTATATATGCTTGCTTAATATATGTGTAATTGGACAAGAATGAAAGAAGCAAAGAATTGAATTACTCAAAGTTATGCAATACTAAAGGGTCCATTCAGAAGCTGGAACAAAGCAGCCTGTTTGAGTTTTCTACCTAAATTTATACATACTAATTTTAACATGGACATAGAATATAATAAATGGCATGCTTCTTTATGATAATAAAGATGACAATGATTTCTTTTTTTTTTTTATTTTTTATTGGTGTTCAATTTACTAACATACAGAATAACCCCCAGTGCCCGTCACCCATTCACTCCCACCCCCCGCCCTCCTCCCCTTCTACCACCCCTAGTTCGTTTCCCAGAGTTAGCAGTCTTTACGTTCTGTCTCCCTTTCTGATATTTCCCACACATTTCTTCTCCCTTCCCTTATATTCCCTTTCACTATTATTTATATTCCCCAAATGAATGAGATCATATAATGTTTGTCCTTCTCCGACTGACTTACTTCACTCAGCGACAATGATTTCTTAACCTGGGTAGTTCTAGTATTTGGAAGGTACCTTAGAGTTCATCTATTAGAACCTCGTGGCCACTGAAAACTGTGTCTTTACAACATCTTTGGTAGCTTTTTCTTGGCCATTTCTATAAATAGGAAGCTCACTACTAGGGTAATATTTGTCTGTCTTATACATTTTCTGTTTGTATTAGACCCAAAATGCAGTGAACAGTGATCTTGCATGCTGTCAATTTTTCTCTTCAGTTCTCTATTATATAAGTAATTATGGCATAGATCTATAAACTAAGAACCAAGGTAATCTTTTACTGTGTTATTCTCTATTTTGAAGTTGTCTATTTTTCTTGTTTATTTTACTCTTTTCAGTGTAAAGTTCACTTGGAGAAGATGTAGGTAACTTAATCCTTTCTTCATTTTTCTGAGAAAAGCTAAGCTATGCCCTTTTTTTGTCCTGACTTTTCAAATACTTGTTGACTTATTTGTTAATATAGTCATTCCAACTTCTGATTTTGTGCTTTGGATGATATGATTTGACTTTGGAAGTTTTAGATTCTCCCTCAGATGGGCCTGTATATTTACTAGTTGTGTAGAGTTACTGTTATTTCTCTTTGCTGTCACATAGGCTTCTATTTGTCATTTTGACCCAGATTTCTACAGTAAACTTCAATCTAAAATGGATTAGTTTACAGTCCAGCAAGAGTGGTTACAGCCATTAAAATATTGTGTGTGAACCTTGTGCATACATCTTAATAGCCAAAGCAGAAGTTACATGAGAAGAGAGCAAAATTAGGAGACCTCATTCTCTGGCATTATTCTAAATATACCCTGTCACTATGTTGCCTTTCATCTACCAATGACAAATTCTTGGTCTCCATAGGCTGCCACACCTAAGCCCTCTTTCTGCACAGGTACAGGGATCACAGTAGGTACCAAGTAGTTGAGCCTCAGCCCCATTCTTTCCTTATTATGGGTGACAATGTTTCCTTGTCTGTATTCTTTATTAGCAAGTGACTTCAAGTTAGCTATCACTCCCTAATTTTATTTATTAAAATAACCATAGTTGGGCTGTGGCCTACACTTCTTCAATTTTTATTTTGAGCATGTAAAATTTTTTCAACCATGTCTGCTACAAAGACTCAAGATAAGAAAGGCTCTGAAAGGGCAGCCCCAGTGGCTCAGCGGTTTAGTGCTGCCTGCAGCCCAGGGCATGATCCTGGAGACTCAGGATCGAGTCCAATGTCGGGCTCCCTACATGGAGCCTGCTTCTCTCTCTGCCTTTCTCTCTCTCTCTCCTCATGAATGTATCCTCATGAATAAATAAATAAAATCTTTAAAAAAAGGCCCAAGATGAGTAAAAACTGCAGCTTTCTCTTTTTTTCTCCTCAAATTCTGTTTAGCCTTTTGTACATATCATTCTAGTAACTATCATTCTAGTAACTCTTTTTCTCTGTAATAAACCAGTGAATAGAACATTACCCCTTAAACCTGTTCACCCCCCTTATCAGAGGTATCAGCTTGTATTAATAGCATACATTGATGGTACCTACCTTAGGCAAGAAGGACCGATTGTAGTAAATAACTTGAAAGTCAATGGGGTAATAATAATCTCCCTGGTTCCCTACAGGTAACATCAAACCTGTGGTCCTTTGTGGCTTTTTCTGGAGCTCCCAGGGAATATTTTTCCCTAAATCTTGTCATAACATCTTACTTGTTCACTTCAACTATTTCCTGGAGGCTCGTTGGCATGCTGTTTTTACTCTGCCCTGGCTATTTTTCCCCTTCCTAGTAAACTCTGTTTACTTCATATGTCGTGGTTTGTAGCCATTTTCTTAGCTAGTCATTATTAGTCAGAGGTCTTTAATACAGACAGAACACAAAGAGAATACAGACTGATTGATAACTCTTTCTTTGTGCCAAATGAACACTGGATTAAGTTTCTATGTTACCTGGTTATACCATTTACTATTTCTTATTCTCAAGTAAAAAGAGTTAGTGAAATTGTACAGTTTCTAGGTATATGGTATAACAGCAGTGCAAATGCTTTACATTTGCCTGGATAAAACTTGTTGGTTCCCTTTATGCAGTGTGTGGTCAAAGGGCTTAAGTGACTTTTCTCTGTTTCAAAGATGAAAAGTAATACATACATCATAAATAATTTAATTAAGCAGAATAATACTTTTTAAAGATTTTATTTATTTATTTGAGAGAGAAAGAGAGAGTGTGAGCAAGGGGGAGGAGCAGGGGGAGAGGGACAAGCAGACTCTGGTCTGAGCAGGGAACCTGACGTGGGGGCTCAATCCCAGGACCCTGGGATTATGAACTGAGCCAAAGGCAGATGCTTAACTGAGCCACCCAGTCACTTCAAGCAGAATAATATTTTTAAAGTATATAATGACTAGCTAAGAGTATACATTTCAGAAATAATAAATAGTATAATTATCCTTATTCTACCCTGTAGCTCAATTCCTGGTTTTCATTTATTCATGCATTTGAGAGTCAGCTATGCCAGCCAGTATGCCAAGTGTTATTCATACAAATCCCTTCCACAGGAGGTTATGTGTATATTTAAATAAAGTAATGGAATATATTGAGGTAGATGCTATTATAGAGGTTATATATTGAAACACATGGAAGTATATACATTTTCTATTTCATGCTATACTGATTAACCATTTCTTGGCTTCTAAAGAATGAATATGATTTATTAAAGCTAGTCTGAGACCAAACATCCTAATGTTGAATCTCTACAGCTATCATATTTCATTTCTAACCATTTATGGTAAAAACTCACACTCTCTTTTCTGTATATTTTGCTTAGCAATTATAAAGTAGTCATATCTAATTTATTCTAGAGTATGAAGTAGATATAATTTGGTTTATATTCTGTGACAAATCACATTTTTTTTAGTGATTTTTGATGTAGTCATCTGTATTTTGGTTAATGATTTTTTTACCTTAGAGATTGTTTAAAACAGACCCAAGATTGGTAGGTAACCTTACATGAATTACGATTGATGTGTTGTCTTTGTTTTTGTTCTCCCTCCCTTTTGTAGTGTAATTCATTTTGTAGTGGGACATTTATCTATTTTAAAATGTATTTAAAACTACTTTTACCTCCAACTGAATGTGCTAAAAACTGTTTATGCAGGTGTCTTACAAAAAATTCAGTTTCTCTTTTTTTTTTAAGTATTAAGTTAAATTCTCCTGCTTTACCTTCTTAAAAATAGACTTTATTTTTTAGAGCAGTTTTATAACACGACACAGCTGAACAGAAAGTACAGAGTTCCATGTAATCTCTGCCTCAACCCCCACTATTACCATTCCTCACCAAAAGAGTACCTTTTTTTTACAACTAATGAGCTACACTGACATATCAAAGTCCATAGTTTACATTGGGGTTCACTCTTGGGTTGTCCATTCTATAGGTATTGGCAAATGTATAATGAGATGTATATACCATGATGGTGTCATGCAGAATAGTTTCTCTTCCCTAAAAATTCTATGTACTCTGCCTCTGTATCCCTCCTTCTTCTTTAACCTCTGAAAACCACTGATCCTTTTACTTTTTCCATAGTTTTGCTTTTTCCAAAAGGTCATATATTTGGAATCATAGAGTATGCAGCCTTTTCAGTTTGGCTTTTTTCATTTACTAATACATGTTTCAGCCTCCTCCACATCTTTTTATGGCTTGATAGCTCATTTGTTTTATTTACTGAATGTTATTCCATCATATGGGTGTACCATAGTTTATTTATCTGTTCACCTACTGAAAGACATTTTGGTTACTTCCAGGTGTTGGCAGTTAGGAGTAAAGCTACTGGAAACATCTGTGTGCTTATTATTGTGTGGATATGTTTTCAGTTTATTTCAGTAAATACCAAAGATATTATGGTTCTTTGTGATTGCTGCTTTGTATCGTAAGAACATAATAGCTCTGTCAGAAACTGCAAAACTATCTTCTAAAATGACTCTACCATTTGGCATTCCCACCATCAGTGAATGAGAGTTCCTATTGCTCTACATCTTTTCCAGCATTTGGTGCTGTCAGTGTTTGGAATTTCATCATTCTAATAGGTGTGCAGTGGTATCTCATTGTTTAAATGTGCATTTCCCTGATGACATATGATGTTGAACATATTTTCATATGCTTATTTGTAATTTGTGTATGTTCTTTGGTAATATTCTGTTAAGGTTTTTTGTTTTTGTTGTTCACCCAAAACAGACATAATTTAATGCAATTTTTTATAATTATCCAGTGAATAGAAGTATGCAATTCCTTCAAAGTCACAGAGGTGAGGAGTGGACAAAGGAGAAGGGGTTTGCTTACAGAAGCCAAGTTGCTCTTGTGACTTTGATCATGCCCCACCCCCCTCTACTCTCTTCTCAAGGGACCATCCTCTATTCTGAACCGGCTCACCACTTACAGTCAAGCCTCAATCAAGGCACATCACTCCTACTGGGCACCTAACTCCTGTGTAGAGCACCACTTCTGGAGATAAGAAGAGGCTGAGCCTACAACCTCTTTTGTGGCATCTTTATTTTTCTATCTGGTACACGAACAAAGTGAACATGGTCAGAAAAATCAGCTGCACTAAAACACTTCAGCCAATCATAAAGCAGAGGGCACATGGACATGGATGGGCAGGGGTGGCAATTCCAGACCAGCTTCCCCCAAAGGGCTTATGCTCCAAGCCCACAACCAGAAGGTGCTCTGGGAAAGACTGTGCAGCACATCTCTGGTGAGGAGAGACAAGAAGGACCAATTACAAGGACTGCAGCCGGGCATGTGTTTATTAGCTTCTTACCTCACACTCCTGCTTGATGAAGTTGATTAGCCCATTGGTGGAAGAGTTGTGAGAGGTGACTGGGCTCTTGCCATCAAGCTCAGGCTCAGTTTTCCTAGCCAGCTGCTTTCCTAGCTCCATCCCTCACTGGTCAAAGCTGTTGATGTCCCTGATGACACCCTGAACGAAGATCTTGTGCTTGTACGTGGCAATCAAGGCTCCCAGAATGAATGGTATGAGTTTGGTGAACACAATAGAATACACAATATAGTTGGTGTGGTGATTTCTTTCAAAGACCTGTGTGGCAACAGCTTCTCAAAGTCCTCTGGACTCTTTCCCATAGCCTGCAGCTCCTTCCAGGCCTCCTCTGTCAACTTCCCCTTCATCAGGGCCTCAGTTTGGGCCAAAAAGTTGGCCACGAGGATCTTGTGATACAGACCCTTCCTTATCAGGTGCTGGGTCTGGACTGGGATGAGGAAGTCACAAGGTATAATCATAGTGCCTTGGTGGATGAGCTCATAGATGGCATGCTGACCATTGGTCCCTGGCTCCCCCACACAAAGGGGCCCATCTGGTGGTCCACATGAGTGCTGAACTTGGTGAAGTACTTCCCATTGGACTCCATGTCACCCTGCTGGAAATAGGCAGCAAAGCGGTACAGATACTGGTCATAGGGCAGCATGGCCTGCATCTCACACCCAAAGCAGTTGATATACCAGATACCCAGCAGAGCCAGCAGGACAGGGGCGTTCTTCTCCAGGGGCCTTGTATGGAAGTGCTGGTCCATCCAGTGAGTCCCTGATAGCATCTGCTCCAAGTTGTCAAATCCCATGTGCAGTGCAGTGGAAAGTCCAATGGCTGACCAGAGCGAGTAGCATCCTCCTGCTCAGTTCCAGAACACAAACATGCTTTAAGCTTCAATCTCAAACTCCTTCACTTTGGTCATTTTGGTAGACAGGGTGACAAAGTGCTTCACAACTGCAGAAGGATCCTTGGCGGACAGGAGAAACGACTCCTTCGCTGTCTCTGCATATCTGATGGTCTCCTGGGTGGTAAAAGTCTTGGAGGCAATGATGAACAGGGAGGACTCAGGGTTCAGGGCGGCCAGGGTTTTGGAAATGTGGGTCCCATCGATGTTGGAGACAAACCCAGACACAGGGTCCTCCTGAAGAGTATGGCTTAAGGGCTTCAGTCACCCTGGAGGGGCCCCAGATCAGAGCCGCCAACGCCAATGTTAATGCCGTCCGTGATGGCCTGGCCCGAGTACCCCTTCCAGGCACCACTGGCAGGAAGACTTCACCTTCTCCAGGACCCTGTGGACCGCTGGCATCACATCCTTGCCATCCACCAGAATGGGTGTGTCTGACCGGGTCCGCAAGGTCACATGCAGCCGTGCAGGGTCCTCCGTGAAGCTGATCTCGCCATTGAACACGCGCTCCGGGCAGCCTCACACCTCTGGGCTCAGCATCACAGGGGTGTGCATCACAGGGTCGGTCCCAGAATATGCCCACGGTTGGTGTTCAGGAGCAAGTCGAAGCGGGTGCAACGTTCCTTGTCCCCCTCGAAAAGGCGGTGCGAATTGAGGTCAGAGCCCTGCCCGCGATGCCTCTTCTGCAGCTTCTGGAACTGCGGGTTCGGGGGTGAGCGCAGCCACGGCCAGAGCAGCGGGGTGCAGGGGCTCCGACCCCCTCGGAAGGCGAAGAGTGGTGGGCAGCACGCGGCTAACCAATTCTGTTAGGATTTTCGACCCATTTTTAAAAATCGGGTTGTTAATTTTCTCATTGTTGAATTTTAAGTGTCCTTTGCATATTTTAGTTCTTTGTCAGATGTATTTTTTGCAAATATTTTTTTTCCCAATGTATGGCTTGTCATCTCATTCTCTTCATGTGTCTCTCACAGAGCAGAACTTTTTTTATTTTATTTTAATTAAGTCCAATTTATTTCTTACATTATGAATGAGGTTTTAGATGTTGTATCTGAAATGTCATCTCTAAATAAAAGGTCATTTGTATTTTGTCCTACCGACTAGGAGTTTTATAGTTTTTATTTTACATTGAGATCTTTATTATGAAAGGTATAAAGGTCTGTGTCTGGATTTCTTTTTTTTTTTTTTTTTTTTTTTTTAGTGTGTATCTACTTGTTCCAACACTGTTGAAAAGACAACATTTTCTCCATTGTATTGCTTTTGTTTCTTTATTGAAGAAAAGTATTTTACTTTTAACTGTTTGTTTTTATTTGTTCACTATTTCCAAAATACTGCTGTACCCTGTATATGTTTTCTTATAATTTAAATTTAATTTAAGCTTGCTACTGCATTAGCAGTAACTAGCCAAATAGAAACAATCCTGCTCTTTAGCTTTCTCTCTCATTCTGGATTCACTCATCATTTAAGTTCAATATAGCCTCTACCTAATGGAAGGAGAAGTGCATGAAGAAGCCAACCATGCCTAAAAGGAAAAGATTATTTTTTTAAAGATTTTATTTATTTATTCACAAGAGACACAGAGAGAGGCAGAGACACAGGCAGAAGGAGAAGCAGGCTCTTCTCAGGGAGCCAGATGAGGGACTCGATCCCCGGAATGGGATCACACCCTGAGCCGAAGGTAGTCACTCAACCACTGAGCCACCCAGGCGTCCCAAAATATCCTTATTTTTTAATGAGGACTCAAATATGGGTTACTATCTTGAAGTAGCTCTTAATATTTCTGAATTGAAACTGTATGCTGTAACCTGAAATGACAATTGGAAGTCCGATAGGTAGAAATGAACTGAGAAATGATGAGCGTTGCTAAGTTTTCATACAATGGTGGTGTGGTGGTGGGGGATGCATTATAAAGTAGCTGTGGTAGGCCAAACATTTGCATTTTGAGATCATCCAATGTGAAATACTTGTTCAACATAGCAGTAGTAAATGTAGTAATTTCAATCAAAGTTAATGAAATCAGATAAGATATCAGGAACAGAGAAAGTAACTGGATAGAATCATTTTCAAGATTGTTAAAAATAGTGAAATGTGATATGGAACAAAGATTGATCTAGGAATCAATAAACTTAGTAGGTTCTAGAACCAGTTCTCTCTCATGTATAGTTATGTCTCCTTTTATTTAATGTTTTATAATTTCAGCCACACAATGGGGAAAGGATAAGTAGGGTGTTTTTTTGTTTTTTGTTTTTAAATCTTCTTCAACTCTAAAATTGTAAGCTGCTAGTATAAGAAAAGTCAGACACCATTTTGGGTTAATCTGGTTCCACTAGGAAGCTTTAGTGAATAAATTAAACACATGTTTACTTAACATTAAATGCATTCTAATAAAAACATAAACCTTAAGTGGACTGTAAAAGCTGACTTTTCCTACTGTTTAATTTTTGTTTTAAAAATCAGCAATAAACACACACATAACAGATTGCAATGATTTCAACAGTGTTCTTCTACAAATATATTTTATATTTTGCTTTTATTTTTTGAAATCTAACTCAAATAGTTACAATGAGTGGATTTGAGAATAAATATAGTCATTTTGATTCCATCCCTATCCTAACCTCAATTTAGCAAAAAGTAAACTGAGGTCCAGAGAACTTAAATGATTTGTACAGGGTCACACAGCTAATTTATGGCAAAGCTAGAAGAACAAGTTAGATTTCCTGATCCTCAGCCCAGTGACCTCTCCACAATAAGCTTAAAGTCCTTAGCAATTAGCATTACTTCAATAATCCATTGATAAGACATTTAATGTTTTATTTGACAGAAATAAGTTTTGACATCCATTAATTCATTTTATCCTTTCAACATCCCGGCAAGGTTATTATCATTCTCATTTTATATACACACTAACACAGATTAAGTAATATGCCCAAGGTCATATAATTAATAAGGGTTGAAATGTGAATTTGAAACATTACTTTTGCCTGACTCCAGATCCCAACCTCTTTCAAGGTTTCAAGCATTAAAGTTTCCTTTGAGTGTTAGTATTATAATGATTCTGTAGGATAAGTTTGTTAAGTCTTTGGCATTAGTCTTTGTCAGGGTTTAGTAATAAAGACCTTTCAAATTTATGATTATTTTCTGATACTGCTTCATCGTAGGCTTTTCTTCATCGTAGGCTTACATTAGACTATGTGCAATAATATATGTTTGGGGTAAATACATGTTTTCAACTAACCTTGGTATAGTTGATGACTTTAGAAGTGATTCACTCGTTATTTCATCCTCTGAGAAGATTTTTATTATATTTGTGTGTACACAACTGCATTTGAGAATTGTACTGATCATCGTTTTACCATATTGAGATGGTCTTAAATGCTGATCCAAGGCCCAATGTGTAACTTTCCCAGGAATCTTAGCATCAACTTTCAGAATAAAAAGTTGTCACTGGAGGTTTCTCAATGCCTATCTACTGCATTTCTGAATTAACAACAAATGCAGATTTGTCTTTGATGGCTCTTTTATAGCTGTATGCAGCTGGAGAAAAACCAACTGCCAAGGGAACTCAATTTTCTTTATCATCAATTTGACATTGGTTAACAGATGGTTTCTGGATACCATGGTAGTCTTCGTAATTTGTCTCTCTATATACTGCTGCAAATACCCTTGGTTAATTGCTTGATTATTACATTTAATTCTTTGTCAACAATATACCTCATTGTTTTGGAACGTATCTGAAGTTATAAAAGGCAGATATTTGAGTGTTGAACTGCTACCATACCTTTGAAACATAAAACAAAACACCTAAAGGTAGACAAATATGTTAAAATATCCCATCCTAAAATCCAGTGGGCTTTTCCTGAAGTATGCAATTTCTCTGGAATACAATGGATTCTCAAGAGCTAATTTATATAATAGAAGAAAAGAGATCTATCAAAACATGAAAAAGGAAACAAATACACTTTAAAGTAAAAACATCTTTCCAGTTGAACATTAACCTAAGGTTAACTACAACAGAAGGCTTATTTGTTTCTATTTGTTTGGGGTTTTTTTTAGAATTTCAGTAAGTCGAATTTAAATATTATACTTTAGAGAGTGAAAAATTGTCTACTATTTCAAAAGATGTGTAATAATAAGCTTGCAATTGATTGAATATTTTGACATTCATTTTCTTGACTGCTTTGGAGATCCAAAGAAACAAGCAAACTTTTAAAATACAGACTTTGAGAGAGCTGATTCAACCAGACAATATTGCATATAACATTACACACAACATACTTGTATGTATACAAAAAGGAGAGTTCAATGCATGATAAGAGAATTCATTGACCACTGTAAAATCATCTTACATTGCCAACTCTGAAAGTGGTATATTAACGGCCCAACCATGTCAATTAAAACAACTACTAATTTTGGCTTTTAATCTTAGTTATTTTTTTCATTTATTCATTATGAAATGGCAAGGCTGTCTCTAAAAATGATGCAAAATTGTACTTGTACATCTACTTTTACTTGTATTTGTACTTTTAACAAAATAAATTACTCTCTAAGCATTTTAAATAGATTCAAAAGATGGACTCAGTGGAATCAGAAAATCCTCAAAATAGTACTTTGCCATTATGAGAAAAGAAAATCTGAACTACTATTGCTAGTAATGAATATTCTATTGAAGTTTATGCTGCCACCTATGGGAAATGAAAATTCTTAGTAATTAATCTAAAATGTAGAAATTACTGTTGCCAATTATAAGAGAAAATTGGAACTTCTAAGTGGATTTTATTACTATCTAACTGTCAAAGGAAAGTCCATTTGGAGAAAGCTGTAAATTCTTCACCTGTTCCCTAAAAAAACCCAGATTTGATTATGTGCCATGGAAATTAAGCTACATAATCCACAAAGCTTATTTCTAAAGAATATCTTTTTAAGGGTCAACGTTGTATATTTGGAATCAATAATTAAAAATAGTGTAAACTGAATTAATTCCATTGTGAAATTTTATGTAAGTGGATTTAATCATACTCTGTTCATTTTCTTTACATCCCCTTCTTTTCACTTCTGCCCATTTAACATCTACTACCTTATTCAAATTGAGAAGCAAGAAGACTGTTTTTAGCCTCTAGTCTTCTAATATGCTAAAGTAGTAGAATGGAAATAGAGAAGCTCTGATTAAGGGAAGTTTTTTGTTTCAATTCACGGTCTAACACTTGATACTTGTATCACATAAGAAAAGGAACTCTTGAGTTCTCATTAGAAAATAGAACTGATGGCACCAGTATTTTACAGGAGTGCCAATAAGAAATATGCAGTATTTTACAATGCTTAACAGAGTGCCTAACACAGAATAGAGTCTCAACAAATACTTGCTTTCTTCCAAAACATACTCTGTCATGTCAACAAAATCTAGAAAAACTGAGACATAGCTCATCCTGTGACTTTATTCTGATCATAAAGATAATGAGATGTCACTCTCATGACTGTGTTATGTAAGATTCCTTTGCTGGCTTTGAGGTAAACATCCAGATGGCAAGCAACTGAGGAAGGCTTTTAGAAGGTAGAGATAGCTTCCAGACAACAGGCAGCAAGAAGTCAGGGACCTCAGTGTACAATCACAAGGAAATGAATTATTCCATCCATCTGAGACTAGAAGTGGACTCAATTCTAGTTAGTCTGTCCTCCACATGAGAATCCAGCCCTGGCCATTGTACTAATTACTTTTTTACAGATGACCAGTTAAGATGTACCAGGATTCTTGAACCACAGAAATTGTCAGTTAATAGATGCATGTTTTTTAAGCTGCTAAATTTGTTACACAGCAATAGAAAAACTAACCTAATGACTTTTCTTGGATAAGTTATATTTTCTTTTTTTCTATATACCTTTAAAAATGTGAAAATATGATTTATAACACATGTACAATATAAATAATCATCCTTCCCACTTTACACCCCTACATCACCTTCATCACACTTCCCAGAGGCAACCATAATATACTGTTTCATATTTTCATCTCTGATAAAATGATCTTCCAAGTTCATAAATATATATGGAAATTTAAGAATAATTTCTTTTAAGTTTTTCCTGATATTTATCATTTACAAAAGTAAAATGTTTTATTGGCCCATGGTTTTAAAGGTATTTTAAAGCTAATGCAAGAAACTGTACCATGCTGCATAACATTAAGTCTTAAATTTCATGGTCTATCTATGGGGAGTGAAGCAAAGGGAAGCAATAAGCAAAGCCAATAGAAGACTATTTTTAATAAACCTAGGTTCTTATGCAATATTGCTGCTAACTGGCCATATATCTTCATGGTAAGTACCTCTTCTTTATATACCTTTAATTTACACATTCCAGAATTCAAATTACATGTTTATACGTACCTTAAGGTTTGTGTGTTTTGTCTTTCATAATGATACCCGGTGATTTGCAAACCTGACTGATCACAAAAATCATACTCCAAGAATTCCATCATCATCATCATCAATTACAACAACAGCAACTACTCACCATCTCTGGATATTCTGATTCTGTGAATTTGGGATATGATTATAAGAGTCTATATGTTACCATATTTTCACAGGCTATTCTAATCTACTTGATTGGAAAACAGTAATTTAGATATTTTATTTGCACACCTATAAACCTATAAGATAGTAGTCTGAAATTCACCGTAAACTACGTAACAGAAAAAGCAATCATTCTAGTTATGGACTATATGAAAAAAACAATTGCAAATAAAACAGTTTTGAAAACATTTATTTAACTTTTATTTATTTATTTTTTTAAGATTCCATCTATTTATTCATAGAGATGGAATGGCAGAGACATAGGCAGCAGGAGAAACAGGCTCCCCGCCTCAGGGAGCCTGATGTGGAACTTGATCCCAGAACTCCAGTACGACACCCTGAGCCGGAGGCAGACACTCAACAGCTGAGCCACCCAGGCATCCTTTATTAAACTGTTAACCTTTTCTCATTTGTTATATATTTTATTCATTCTTTCTTTGGAGGTTACCTTTATATCTTTAACAAAGCACAACTTATTGCTCATATCCCGAAATCCTCCTACTTCACTTAGAAACCCTGTTGCTGGTAGACATGAAAGTTCTTTGGAACTGTCTAAAGACACCAACTAAAGTTGGATCATGCAGGTATGTATTTCCAGTCTTCCATTCCTGTTTTTGGCTTCGTTTTCTCGTTGTTGGATCAAACCTGGGAGGTGACTGCTTCATCTGGTGCCTTGATGTCATTAAATTATTCAGCAGTATCTCTTATTTAAAAGCTGCTTTTGATTTATACTTTGTTAACTTACATCAATTTTTTTCAACAACACATTCTTCAGGCATGTCAAAAAATGCCTTTACTTCGTAATTATTATGGAATTTGTTGACTGAAGCATGACCAGGAGATGAAAATACTTATGGAGACTGAAGCAATGATACAAAGATCTAGCCTCAAATATAAGAAGATTGTAGCTGCCTCATTCTCATCTTCCCTAATTATTTTAAGTGGGTGGGTAGCTAACTAGCTAGCTACAATTACATAGCATAAAATTCACTCTTTTAAAGAGTATACTAAAGAACTCATGAGTTCCTATTAATAGTTTTATAATTCTCACCAGTATCTAATTTCAGAATCTTTTTATCACCTAAAAGAAACCCTGTATTTATTAGCACACATTCTCTAATTCTCTCCTCAAGCCTCTGACCATTAATCTATTTACTATCTCTATGGATTGCCTTGTCTATGGGATTGTGAAAATTTTATATAAATTGAATCATTCAAATGTGGTGATTTGTGACTGGCTTATTTTCCTTAGGATGTTGTCAAGGTTCATCTATATTATAGCTTGTATCAGTGCCTTATTCCTTTGTTGGCTAAATATTACATTGAATGGATATATCACATTTTGTTTATCTATTCATTGGTTGATGGACTTTGAGTTGTTTTCATTTTTTGGCCATTATGAATAATGCCGCTGTAAGTGGTCATATGTGTGTTTTTTTCCCCTGTATGTTGGGTATATACCTAGCAGTGGAATTGCTGGATTATATGGCACATGTATTTCTAACATTTTGAGGAAATGCAAAACAGTTTTCTGAAGTTGATGCACCATTTTTCATTTCCAACAATGTATGAGAATTGTAATTCCTCAGCATCCATCTTAACACTTGTTTTTGTTCAGTCTAAGGGAAGATGAATGAAGCGAGTTTTGATTCTGTTGATTTTCTGTATTTTTTCCTATTCCCTATTTAACTTATTTCCTCTATAATTTCTTTTGTTTCCTTTCTTGACCTTGCTTTGGGATTACTTTGCTCATTTTACTAGTTTCTTAATGTGGAAGATTAAGCTGATTAGAAATCTTTCTTATTCATAGGTATCCATAAACGTATTCCTCTCTATGCACAGTTTTAACTGCATTCCTTAAATTTTAGCATATTGTATATTTGTCTTCATACAACTCAAACTATTTACTAATTTCCATTTTAATTTCTCCCTAACCAATTGGAAGTTTAGGAGTGCATTATTTAATTTCCAAATATTCGTGAAATTTTCTAATTTGTTTCTGCCTTTTCTTTTTTTTTTTTTTTTTTTTTGCCTTTTCTAATCAGATTTTATTGTGGTAAAAGAACATATTTTTCATCATTTCTACCACTTTAACTTTGTATAAGTTCTATCATTTCTACCTTTACTGTGACTTGCTGTTTGACCTAATATATGGTCTGTGTTGGTGAATATTGTATGCACTTGAGACGAATGTGTTTTCCTCTGTTTTTAGGTAGAGTGTTTTTATAGATCTGCTTCGTTTACAGTCTTTTATTTCCTTGCTACTCTTATGCCTTGTTTTCTTCTATTCAAAGTGGGATATTGAAGTTTCCAGCTATTATTGTTATCTGTTTATCCCTTTATGTATGTCAGGTCTTGCTATATGCATTTTGGGGGCTCTTTTGCTATGTGCATATATGCTTATAATTTTTATGTTTTCCTGATGATTTGACCCTTTTTCATTGAAGAATGTTTTCCTTTTACTCTAGTAACAATTTTGTTCTTAAAATCTGTTGGATCTGATATTAATATAGCCACCTCAGCCCTCTTTTAGTTATCATTTGCATGGTTTTCATGGTTTTACTTTTTTGTTCTTTTATTTTCGAACTCTTTGTGTATATGAATTACCTCTCTTACAGACAGAACAAAGTTGGATCATATTTTTAAAATTCATTCCGCTTATTTCTGCTTTTTAATTGTACATTATTCAACAAGGTAAGATTTAGACCTACCATTTTGCTGTTTGTTTTCTATATATCTTATATTTTCTTTAGTCTCTATTTCTTCATTACTGCCTAGATATTTTTCTTGTGTACTATATTAATTTCTTTAATGTTTATTATACTATATTTTTGAGATGTATTTTAAAACTGTTGCCCTGAGGATTATAAAGTAACATCTTAACTTAAAACAATCTAGTTTAGATTAATGTCAATTTAATTTCAATAATATACAAAAACTTTTGTCGAGGAAATGGGTATGAAATTCTTGGTCGACAGCCTATTTCAGCACTTTTAATATATCATCCCTTGTCTTCTGGCTTTCACTGTTCCTGATATTGAATGTGTTTGGGTATGGATAGATTTGAGTTTAACCTGTTTGGAATTGACTGAACTTCTCAGATACATGAGTTAATATTCTTCATCAAATTTTGTAAGTTTTCAGTCATTATTTGTTCTAATGCTCCTTCTGCTCCTCTTTTCTCTCCTTCTCAATTACCATTATGCATACTTTGGTACATTTGAAGGTATCCATTAGTTCTCTGAGATTTGGTTAATTTTGTGCATCCTTTTTTCTTTCCGTTCCTCAAAAATAATTGCAAAATGTTAATTGACCTATTTTCAAGTTGGTTGATTCTTTCTTCTGTAAGCTCAAATCTGCCTTTGGACATTTCCAGTGAATTTTCATTTAGTAATTTTACTTTTCAACTAAAAAATACTACTTGGTACTTTTCGAATTCTTTTTGTTTCAAATGATAATTTTCTATGTAGTGAGATATTATACTTTCCTTTAATTCTTCAGAGAAGGCTTCCTTTAGTTTCTTGGAAATATTTATAATAGCAGGCTTTTAAATTTTGTCTAGTAAGTCCAATACTTGGTTTTCCTGAAGAATGGTTTTATTGACTTCATTAGGTTTCTTTCTTTTTCTTTCTTTCTTTCTTTCTTTCTTTCTTTCTTTCTTTCTTTCTTTCTTTCTCTCTTTCTTTCTTTCTTTTCTTTCTTTCCTTTTTGGATATGGGCCATACTTTTTGTTTCTTTGCATGCCTTTCTCTCTTGCTCTCTCTCTCTTTTCTTTTCTTTTTGTTTTTCATAGAAAACTGAACATTTGAAATAACATAATGTGGATGCTCTAGAAAATAGATTCCCATTTATCACCAGGATTTGTTGTTGCTGTCTATATATGCTTTTCCTGGACTAATTCTTCAAAGCCTGCATTCTCTGACATGTGTGGCCACTGAAGTTCCTGCTTCAGTTAACTTTGTGATCAGCTGATAACTGGACAGATATTTCATTAAATGGCTTGAACCTGCAAATCTCCCAAACTTTGTTAGAAGGGCTCTGTGTATGTGATGGGGCATGACTTCAACTCTTGACTTTATAATTATGTATTATTCATTTCCAGCTTGTTTAGATCCTGATGGTCACCTAGAAGTAATAGATAAGGGAACTGTCCAGGATTCTGGGGTGTACACACAAACCCAGGAAAGTTTTGGAGTCTACCAAAGTCCCATCTGGGCATCTCATAACATATATTTTCCGTTTTAAATTTTTTTGGCTATCTTCTTATTTGGTACAACTGGTATCATTGTTTCCGGCAGTTTCAAGATTAAATAAATGATACTGGTTGCTTTCAATAAACACCCTGAGATAAAGCTTTTTGCGGGAGAATCTCTAAGTCAGGTCAGATGATGAAAAGCCTCGCAAGAAAGCTGCTGCAGAGCTCAAAAAGTGACAGTTCTCTGGAAATGGGGCTTTTATGGCAGTTCCAAATCTATTCTTTTCCCTTCAGTGACTGTTAGGTTACCGGTTTTTAAAACTACCACAGATACGGCATTAGGAGAATATGACAGGGCAAGTTAAAGCACCACAAATTCACTCTTCTTACTGAGATTCAGCCATTTTTCTTGAATTTTGGATTTTGAAAGCTTCTTGTCATTTCCAGAATTCTGAAAGAGTTGATTTTGACAAATTTTTCCTGTGTTGTGATTGCTTTTACAGAGGTCATTAGTCTACCAATTCAGAAAGTTGTGTCTCTGTTTAATAACCTAATTCTAAAGTAAAAAATAATACATCTTTCCCCACGTCAGAATTTGCGATCATCACTCAAGTTATGTTGATAGGAAAGAACTTGGTAGGTGATTTGGGGTAAGCCTTATTCTCAGAGTTTGGCAGTGGAACAAACCTATTCAGTCACTAGGGTGGTTCAGAAACACTACCATTGCTCTGTGATTTTACAACTCCACAGATTAAAGAATGCCACAGAGGAACTTCATTGAATATTCAAAGTTTATAAATGATAGCTCCAACTGTTCTAGTAGGATTTTTAGGCTCACTATTTTAGAGCTTTAAAACATGGACTTGTGTTTATCTAAATGAATTACATAGATCTGTATTTTATTCTCATTACTAATTAGTTTGATTAGTTCTCAGTATCTATGAGCTCTTCCATTAGACTATAATTTCTTTGAGGGCTGAGCCTTCAGTGTATTCAATTTTTAATACCTCATGTCCTATAAAGTGCCTGGTACTTTTTGTTAATTAATCAATTCAGAAAATATATTAAGAATCTAGTACATACCAATCACTGTGAATTATACTAGGGGTTTAAGATGAAAGTCTACTCTTGAAGACCTCATGTCTCTTATAAATTTAATGAATATTCTTCATTTATCTTATTAACACATTATAATTCTGTAAGTGTTTAATTTTCCTGTATCATACTGAGTAGCATGGATGGCTAGAGAGACTGAGTGAGACCATAAGAGAATACTGAATGTGAGGTATCACAGTATGCTTAATTTGTACATTTACAAAAATGTTTTCATTGCTTAGAGATCCATAAAGAGGCTGGTTCCAAGCATTAAACATTGTTACTACATTCAGCAGAACTGTTCCAGTTAATTTACAAGTTCATCAATAATAATTATTGGACTCTTTTTAATATATGAAACATTATGGACATTTAAATATAAGCAAAGAAAATAATATGCTGAGGAAATGAAATATAAATGAAAAATTATTAAATATAAATTAAGAAAAAATATTTTGGTATCCTTCAAACAATTTGGTTATTAAAAATATCCTGGCCTTATATATAAATTATTGCATTCTGTACTTGAAAGATACAGAAAGCTTCAGGGCATTTTGTATTGACATTATATCTTTTTAACAAGAGTAAAGTAGAGAATATTATAACAGAATTTGCATTCCACGATAATGGGTGTATTCTATATCCCATTTCCACGGATATAAAAAGGAGGTATAGTTGAGTACATGACATGGATGTCGTTTGAATAAAACACAATGACTAAAAATTGATCATTTTGTTTAAGGATCAAGACTGTCTTCGTCAGCTCAGGCTGCTATATGAAAATGCCATAGACTGGGGTCTTAAACACTAGACATTTATTTCTCACAGTTCTAGAGTCTGAAAAGTCCAAGATTAAGCTGCTAACAGATTCAGTTCCTGGTGAGACTGTTCTTCCTTGTTTAGAGATGACCACCTTCTTCTTGTATCCTCACATGGCAGAGAGAAAGGGAGCTTTGATCTCATCCTCTTCTTATAAAGAAACTAATTGCGCAGTTCTCTGCCTTTATGAACTCATCTAAATATGATTACGTCCCAAAGCCCCATCTCAAATACCATTACCATCATGATGGTATGGGCTTCAACATATGAATTTGAAGGGATACAAACATTCAATTCATAACAAGGCATAAGAAAAGTGAACATCTAGTTTTATAACTGAACTCAGAAGATAAATCCACGTCAATAATTTACAAGACATTGAGGAAAATAGAAGATACTCAGATAAGCAAATGAAAGACACTGCTTCAGTTATTGAATTTAGTTTCCAGTTTAGTGTCCAGGTGGAAAGATAGAACAATCACAAAACAGAGCATCAATATACAGAACACAGTATCAATATTGTGATATTTATGACATTGATCTACTAGAACTCATTTTTGGAGTTTACCATTGATATGTGAAGGAATCCTTCCTAATTGTTTTACACACACAGAGAGACACACACTCCCTCTCTCCATCTCTGTCTCTCTCTCTGTTAAAAATAAATTTCTCAGGGTATCCCTGGGTGGCTCAAGGGTTTGAGGCATGGTTTGGTCCCTGCCTTCGGCCCAGGGGGTAACCCTGCAGTCCTGGGATCAAGTCCCACATCGGGCTCCCTGCATGAAGCGTGCTTTTCCCTCTGCCTGTGTCTCTGCCTCTCTCTCTCTGTGTCTCTCATGAATAAATAAATAAAATCTTAAAAAAGAAAAAGAAGAAAAAGAAAAAGAAAAAGAAAAAGAAAAAGAAAAAAATTTCTCAGCCTACAGGAGAACATATTATTCAAAATGAATTAGCAAATACTTTCCAAATAATTAATATGCTATCAAGGCTAAAGATTGTTTGCAGTCTAGTTTTATGTAAGGTTTTAATAATTTTTGTTTATAACTTTACAAAACTGCTTAATTTGACTTTTTATTGCTGTATCATTTTCATGTTCTCTGAATATCATAAGATACAAGACCATATTTGTGTATTGATAAAATATATTTTACCTTTGGTATTTAACATAGACTTTATTGTAGATCTTCCATGGTACCTCTCCATGTATTTATGAGCATGAAACTAACATAAAGGGTGTTGTTATAAGAACACTTGAAATGTAGACTCACAACAAAATTCCTTCTTCACTAAGTCACTTTGGAGGTAATAGAAAACATAACTAGAGCAGTTTAAAACCTCACATTTTGTTCATATTAGAATTTGCTTTGATGTAATACCTCTACATTTTTGTTTTTTTATGTAAATGAATACAATCCAGGGTTTGATGATATGCCTCTGGGTTTTCTTGATGCAAATTCATAGAGTATTTAAGATGTTTAAAACCACACTCGTTATGTAACTAATTATTGGGTCCATCTTTTGAAACCAAGTTGGCTGTGAAGTATACAAGTGTCTCCAAATTCTGTCTTTCAACACTGAGAAAAATCTGAGGCATGCTGTGAGCACCTTCATTTAACATGATTTCTTTGCAATGAACACTCCAGGATTCTATTAAATAGGAATTGAGGAAAGAGCATTTTAGAGAATTATAGTGAGGGGAAGTTATGGAATTTGATAGTACTACTTGTTAACTGTTCTAGGTGATGAGTGTGAAACTTAATTTGTATTAATCAATGTGAGGTGAAGAGAGCACAAATTAATTTGACATGCAGATTTTGTGCTTTAGTAATGATGCTGAAAGTACTCCTGGCCCACAAAAAAACAGCATATTCACCTTGTAGGTCAGTGGATTATACCATGTCCTGCCTAAGCAGCATTGTGCACATCTTCTTTAAGGCTGAATTGGGTAAAATCGCTAATCTAGTTCTTCTGGTCTTGTTGATAATAAACTGATGAAGCAAACTGACCCCTTGCGCCACAGCCATTATGTTTAAGGACATCATACCACAGTGTGGGTAGGGAAAATAGCATATTTACTCCTGAAATAAACTTTATAAAAAGTAATTGCACCTTACCTAACAATAGTCTTCAAAATAGGTGAAACTACCTTCTGAGTTCTTAGTGAAAACAAAGATATCATTGACTTTTATAATTCTGTTGTCTGCGCGTGATAAACCTGTTGCTTTTCCACCACGAACAGACTGTTACATTAGTAATTATGTGTGTGTGTTTCTGTTAAGAAAACATTGCTGTGAACTGTCTTTCAGAGCTCAGTGTTTTGAAATCTGTACTCACTTACAAAATATTGCAGCTATTTTATTAATGTCTCTGACTCAGTTTTTCTCTTTCAGAAAAATAAAGAGAGCTAAAAATAAATTGAGGAAACAGACCTATCTAACATAATGCCTGCTCAGTTAACAGTTATTTACCGTACTAGCCCTTGAATATTTCTGTGCTTTTGACAAAGTCTCCTTTTGTTCTAGTATGATGACTTTTCAGTTTAGAGGCACACTAAATACACTATAAAAAGTGATACTTTGACATTTTAATTTCGGGTAAAGACATACTCAATAATTTACTCAACAAAACAGTTCCTAGAAAAATTAGAGAAAAAATTTGAATTGTGTCCCATGTTTGGATGAACCCAAAATGTTTTCTTTTGTATGCATGCCAGTAAAAGGAATGAAGAGATAGCATCTCTTTTACTCTTGTATCTCTTGTGCAAGTGAGCAATTTCCATGTATTTCAAAGTGCTCTTATGATTGATTAGCTTTAGCTTTTCTATTTTTTTTTAAATGTATTAAGTGGAGTTTGAACGCAAGACAGCCATGAGACAGAAAAAGGATGAAAAAATTGGTAATGAAAATGGTGCAGTACAAGAATACACAACCTAAAAAATGATTGTTTCTCATATCTTTTCCTATTATGGTCTTTTTCTTCTCAAGAATAAGAAACGTACAGTACACTACTTATATGTAAAACCTGTATACTTTGGGAAATTGTCTTTTCCCTATATAAACATACTTTATTATCAATGGGTTTTTCTGTCAGTGAACATGTCTGTGTATATATGTACACAACTTCTTAAACTTTTTATTTAATGAACTGAGACTTTTAAGAAAGGAATGAGTGAATTTCCATAAGTCACAGAAGAGAATTTTTTATTTCTTTCTATCTAGAGCCATATTTTGATAATATGAAATAGCTTTTATAAAGAATTTGTGAATATACTTGCATCCATGCCTTTTCCACATGGAGTTATTTAGATATATCATTTCTGATTGGCCAAACAGAAGGTGGAATACAAATTAAACATGTTTTAGATGATACTTTAAGCACCTTTGCTTTTAAAGTCAGAATAGTTTAAAAGAAGCTAAAGAGGAAACTTAATTTGAAAATTTGCATCCAGCCATCAAAGTTTGAGCATCATACTTTGATGCTCATACTTTGCCCTCTCAAGCAGAGCACTTGTCCTTTCAGTGAAGCAGTCTTTACAAAAGCAGTCAAGACACCCTCTCTGAATATAATAGTTACAAACATGTTGGAAAAGCCAGTAATGCTACACCGCGTTCCAATGTGATGACATACATCAGAGTTTGAATATAGAGAATTCAGGGCGCCCGGGTGGCTCAGTCTGTTAAGCATCTGCCTCGGCTCAAGTCATGATCTTAGGTCCTGGAATCAACCCGCGTCTGGCTTCTTGCTCAGTGCGGAGTTTGCTTCCCTCTCCCACTGCTCCTTCCCTCTGCTCGTGCTCTCTCTCTCAAATAAATAAAATCAAAAAAATAAAAATAAAAATATAGATGCAGAATTACCTCTCTTCAGAAGTGTTCTGTGAACTTGTTAGTATGACTAAATATTGACACTCACAGTGTTAGTACCTTATTGGCTCTGTAGTACAAAATTCATCATTATATACAACACACAATTAGTTGGGCCCATTAATAACATAACCATGGTGATTTACTTCTTGATGAAAATTCTAATTTATTAATGCTTAGTAGGTGCAACTGTTTGACTTTTAGAGCTGGTAAGTTATTAAAATCCCTTAGGATCTTTAACGTCTCGGTAAATAACATAAATGCAAAACAGGGGGATATAGATTATACCACAGTGATTTGAGGAGCATTTCATTTTATTTTATTTTTTAAGGGAAGGGACAGAGGGAGAGAGAGAATCTTAAGCAGGCTCCATGTCCAGTGTGGAGCCGAAGGCTGAGGTCATGACCCAAGCTGAAATCAAGAGTCAGACACTTAACCAGCTGAGTCATCCAAGCACCCCGAGGAGCATTTTAAACTACCTAAAATACAATGGGCATTCCCCAGACACAAGGCAACTGTGTATTATTACCTAATTTTAGCTTCACCAATATGTCATAAAGGTGTTTTACCCTTTCTATGAATGAAAAAATGGGAGCTCACAATAATTAAGTTCATTGTACAATATCCTACTGCTAATGCATTTGGAGCCAGCATCAAGTCCATTATTTAAAATTTATTCCAGAGGCCTACTTGTAAACTAATATACAGTAGGACATCTTTTAAGAAGGTGATACTGCATTCAACTCTGCCATTGGTGTTTCCCTTGTAATTCTCTCAGGTGAAGGCCTTTTACTTTCTTTTTAAGGATTTTATTTACTTATCTGAAAGAGAGCATGAGCAAGGGGTGGGGAGGACAAAAGATGGGGGAGAAGCAGACTCAATCCCAGGGCCCTGAGATCATGACCTAAACTGAAGGCAGATGCTTAACCGACTGAGCCACCCAGTCAACCCAAAGCCCTTTTTACTCTTATAAACCTTTTCATCCAATTAATTGCCCACAGCAAGATTTATACTACCTATAAAATATTACTTGTAGCAGTTATTCAGAAATTCAGAAATAATTATTGAATACTCCCAGAGCGCCTGAATGGTGCATGTCAGACTCTTGGTTTTGGCCTAGACTGTGATCTCAGGGTTGTGAGACTGAGCTCAGCTGGGAGTCTCCTTAAGACTCCCTCTCCCTCTAAGCCATCCCCCCACCCTCCAACTCTAAATAAATAAATAAATAAATAAATAAATAAATAAATAAATCTTTTTTTTTTTTTTTTTAATAAATAAATCTTTAAGGAAAAAAATTGAGTACTCTTGGTGTGCCACAACCACTTTGGTGGGGATACATCAGTAAGTGAGATGAACAAGATCCCAGTACTTACATCAGGATTTTTGTTGCCTGGATATTTTCATTTTCACCTGGTCTAGTTTCACTTACTTTCTTTCCTCGTAGTTTCTGAAATTCACTATGTCAGCTACTTTCCAGCTAATTTTTTCATTTTCTCTATTATTTTTCTTTCTTTCTGCTTTGCCTCACTCATATTCAACCTGGGGCTAAGGCTATCAACAACTTTCTAGAGAAGAATTATATATACTGCACTGAGTGAACCTCTATAATCTTTAGTTAGCCTTCAGTGTTCCTCAGCCAACTGTGGTCTTCAGTTTGGCTTTGATCGGCTCCTTTCCTATTCCCATATAGCTACTGAGTAACATTATTGCTGCCCTCATAATCCTTACCCTTACTACTCAAGCAACTGATTGTTTCCCTACTTTGCTTAAAAAAAGAGAGAGGTGTAACATAGACTTTCTCAATGGTGTGCTCTAACATCAATCACATTTTCTTTTTATTCCCTTTGTTCTGCAAATTTTAGATGAAGCATTATCTTTCCTTCGAAATACTAATAATGTAGCTCTGTGGCCTTTTTCTTTTCAGGCCCTTCCCGATCCATTATGCAACTTTTTTTTTTCCTAAGCAAGTACATATACCTGTACCACTCTCCAAAAATAAAGAGTAATGATAATGAAATCCTCAAAATTTAGTCCCCCTTATTCTGGTCTTTTTCCTTCTTCATTTTTCCTTAAAATTAAATGTAACTGGGAGGGGTGTTTGTTGAGTGACCTTAATGCCTGAGGCCCTGGAGTGCTGTAAGCCAGATGCTTCTGTGGTCACTGTAGGGTGGAGTCTGTTAAACTGACCAGAGACTTGTGGCTGTTGGCTAGCACCCACCTCCCCTGGGCAGCACTGCAGGAAAACACAGCAACCCTTACTTTTTGGCTGAACCTTTTACAACCCCACCCCTTTTTCAGATAGCCTACACTTGCATAGTTTGAAACGTCTGAAAACTAACTTGGGTATTCCTAAAAATCCAGGCTCGTATATTTATAGATAACTACTTTATTTACATTTATGAATACCTATAATTCTGTGTAAAAATGATTACTGTTATGATGCTTTCAGCTGTAGGTTTTTTTTTTTCATTTTTACAGCTTTACACTCTGAGATCACATGTATCTTCAAATCTTGTTTTACTAAATTTCCTAATGATGGAATTTAGGATATCTCCTTTCTCCTTCTTCTCTCTCTCTTCTCTTTGTAATTAAAAAAAACAAAAAACAAAAAAACACTCAATTATAAAGGTTTTTGTTCATGAACCCTCATAATAAATCCCTGCTTTCACTGTACATTTTCATTTGCTTTTTGTTAGTCTGTCTTTTCCCTTCAACTACTTTCAAAATTTGCTGTTGTCTTTGGTTTCTATACTTACATTATTATTTGTTTAAGTATCTATCTTGCTTGTGTGTTTCTTTCAGATCTAAAAATTCATGATTTTCTTCAATTATGAAAAATTCTTAGCTATTTTTTTCTAAAAATAATTCTTTTATCTTAGCCATTTTCTCTCTGAGACCTCTCCTTAGGACTTTATTAATTCTGTTTTCATGTTTATTAATTTTACTTTAATTTGGTTACTTTATAATTTAATATTAGGTTGTAGAAAATTTTTTCAGATTTCTCTTTAACCTCATTATTTCAATTTTTTAGTTATCTCCAATCTGCTGTTTCTTTCGACTATTCAGTTTAAAATTTTTAAAGCATCATTTTTAATGTTTAGGTTTTTATTTTGTTTCTTTTGAAATTTCTAAAACTGAAGGGTGAGCTTTCACAATTTATGAAAAATTATCTTTATTTTAAAAACTGTGATCGGGGATCCCTGGGTGGCTCAGCGGTTTAGCGCCGCCTTCAGCCCAGGGCGTGATCCTGGAGACCCAGATCGAGTCCCACATCGGGCTCCCTGGAAGGAGCCTGCTTCTCCTTCTGCCTGTGTCTCTGCCTCTCTCTCTCTCTCTCTCTCTCTCTCTCTGTCTCACATAAATAAATAAATAAATAAATAAATAAATAAATAAATAAATAAATAAAATCTTTAAAAAATAAAAAAAAATAAAAAAATAAAATAAAAACTGTGATCACTTGATTATTTTCTCCTTTACACTCTATTGGCATCACAGATGGCAGATAGATTTCTGAAACTACTTTCTGTGATTCTCTCTCTCCTTTTTTTGTTAACTACTTTGGATTTTTCCATCTTGCTTTTCCAAAAACTTCCATTTAAATATTCTAGGTTACTAATCTTTTTCAGTACCTAAGTACTAATTTTTTTGTACCTCAGACACTTATATGCAAGTGATTTTGTATTTTTAGTTTTAAAGTCTATATATTTTTATATCTAGAATATCATGGATTTATTGTTCTCTTTGATCTGCTGGACAAATTATTTACAGTTTCTTTACATTTTTGTTATTATTCTAATAACTGTTTTCTCTGTTAGCTTTTCTGATTATTGAGTTTGGTGCTCCTCTAATAGTTTTTAAAACTTCATATACTCATCTTTGTTTTTGAGTTTTCTTCTAGTTATTTTCTGATGCTTTACTTGTTTTTCAAATATGTCTCAATGGGTCATAGGTAATGGTGATATGAGCTACAATACACCAAAATCTTGACTCCTTTTTTTTCTTTTTAAGATTTATTCATTTATTTGAGAGAGAGATGAGGGGTGCAAGAGGGAGAGAATCTCCAGCAGACACACCACTGAGCATGGAGCCCAAAGCCCAAAAAATCACAACCTAAGTCAAAACCAGGAGTCAGAGGCTTAGCCAACTGAGCCATCTATGTGGCCCCCAGATTTTGACTTCTAAGATCAGGCCTTATTGCTCTTCCAAAGTCTTGCCAGTGTCCTGTTCATTCAGAGCAAATTATCCTATCTGTTGTTACAGTGTCAAGACCAAGTGTTCCTGTTGCCAGTGCTAGGGACTATGTTCAGAAAGGGATTAACAAAAAAAAAAAAAAAAAAAAAAGGGATTAACATACTCAGCTCATGGAGCTTTCAAAACTCTGTAGTACTGTGATAGACTTTGTTTATTGGTATTTCAGGGTTATTACAGATTTTTTATTAAAAATATTGTGTATATTATTGACTCTAGAGATTTAAGACTATGAGTTACACTTTTGCAATCATTTTGCCATTTAGTCTGTTCTCTTTTTGTGTGTTTTCATCACAGTATTGCTAAGGATAATTAAATAGTCCTTTTTTTCTATAACATAATTTTCTTCTAATTTCCAAAGCTTATTTTGCTCTTATTTCCTTTCTTTGATCCATATGACTTTTGAATTCTCCCTCCCCAATTCTTTTTTAGTTTTACTTTTACTTCTGACAATTATTTCTCTCTCTCTACATCTCTCTTTCTTTCTGATTTCTAGTAATTTTAATTATTTAATTTAATTTTTGACATGTAAAAAGCTGAACATTTTTAATGTATATAATTCAATATGCTTGATGATAAGCACACCATGAAATCATCACCACAATCAAGTCCATAGACATATCCACTAACTCTCAAAGTTTTCTCTTGCCTCTATTATTAGTATTATTTTTTCCTTTGGAAAACACTTAACATAAAGTTTACTCTCTTAGAAAAATTTAAGGATATAAGATATTATTGTTAGCTATAGGCTCTATGTCATATAGATCTTCAGACTTATTTATTTGTGAACTGAAACTTTCCAAATCAAAAGAGGAGGCATAAAATTGCCTCTTTTTGTACTTTACTTGGTCATATATAGAAAATCCTAAATACTCCACTAAAGAAATCATACTGATTAACAAATTCTCTTAAAGTTACAGGATACATCATCATGTGAAAATCAGATACATTTTTACATATTATCAATGAACTATCTAAAAAAGGTAAGAAAATAATCTCATTCACCATAGCATCAAAAATAAAATGTATAGGAATAAATTTAACCAAGGAAATGAAAGATCTCTATATTAAAAGCTATAAAAATGCAATGAAAGAAACTGAAGAAGACACAAATAATTAGTAAGATACCAACTGTGGATGGATTGGAAGAAATAATTTTGGTAAAATGTCCATACTACCGAAAGTAATTTACAGATTTAATGTAATCCTTATCAAAATTCCAATGGCGTTTTTCTGGGAGATAGAAAAAGTTATCTTGAAATTCATGTGGTACCACAAAAGACCCTGAATAGACAAAGCAATCTTGAACAAGGAAAACAGCTGGAGGCATCACACTTCCTGATTTCAAATTACATAGCAAAGTTATAGTAATGAAAACAGTATAGGTGGTTCAGTCCTTTAAGCATCTGCCTTTGGCTGAGGTCATGATCCCAGGTTCCTGGGATGTAGCCCTGTGTCAGACTCCCTGCTCAATGGGGATCTGCTTCTCTTCTCTCTGCCTTCCCCCAGCCCCCCACCCCCGCCCTGCCATACTTTCACTCTTTCACTTGTGCTCTCTTTCTCATAAATAAATAAAATCTTAAAAAAAAGAAAACAGTATGGTATTGACATAAAAGCTGACACATAGATCAATGGAACAGAATAGAAAGCCCAGAAATAAACTGAAACATATATAATCAACTAACCTCTGACAAGGGCTCCAAAAATACAAAAAAAAAAAAAAAAAAAAAAAAAGGAAAGAATAATTTCTTCAATAGCTTAGTTTGGGAAAACCTTATATCTACTTGCTAAGAACAAAGTTTGACTCAGAACTTTTGCCATGCACAAACCAATTCAACATGGATTAAAGACTTAAATGTAAGACCTGAAACATAAAACTTCTAGAAGAAAACTGGAAAAACTCCTTGACATTGATTTTAGCAATGATTTTTGGATATGGCACTTAAAGTACAAGTAACAAAAGAAAAAAGAAAATGGGACTACATCAAACTTAAAAGCTTCTGCACAACAGAGGAAATACCAAAATAAATAAGCAGGCTTCAAAAGGGGGAAAATATTTGAAAACCATGTATCTGCCAAAGAGTTAATATCTAAAATATATAAGGAACTCCTATAACTCAAGAGCAGAAAAACAACCTGATAAAAATTGGGCTAGAGACCTAAATAGACATTTTGCAAAGAAGGTATGTAGGTGTGCGTATATGCTCAACATCAATAATCGAAATGTAAATCAAGACCAAATTAAGTTATCACCTCACACTTAAGATGGGTATTAAAAAGAAGAAGCAGGAGGATAAGGAGGGCCAGAGGTGGAGAAGGAGGAGAAGTAAAAGAAGAAAAGAAAGTTACAAGTGTGGAGATAATGTGAAGCAAAAGGAATGTTGGTCAGTATTGCCATTATGAAAAATAGTATAGAGGTTTCTCCAAAAATTAACACCAATACAACGATCAGCAACCTCATTCCTGGGTATATATATCCAAAGAGAATGAAATTAGGATCCTAAAGAGGTATCTACATTCCCTTGTTCATAGCAACATTATTCACAATAGCCAAGATATGAAAATAATCTAAGTTTCCATCAATAGATAAATGGGTAAAGAAAATGTGGTATATACATATAAGGAAATATTATTCAGTTTATTCTTTTTAAAAGAAGAAAATCCTACCACTTACAACAATGTGAATGGACATTATGCTAAATGAAATAAACTAGACACAGAGAGGCAAACACTGTATGATTTTTTTTTTTTAAGATTTTATGTATTTATTCATGAGAGACCCAGAGAGAACAGCAGAGACACAGGCAGAGGGAGAGGCGGGCTCCACATAGGGAGCCCGATGTGGGACTCAATTCTGGGACTCCAGGATGATCTTGCTTTTATGTGGAATCTAAAATGGTCAAATTCATAGAAACAGAGAATAGAATGGTGATTTCTACGGGTTGGGGGAAGGGAGAAATAGGGAGGTGATGGTCAAAGAATACAAAGTACTATGACTTTTGAATCCCTTAATTTTTTTCTCAGAAGTTTTTCTTACCATTATTTTTCCATGTTAATAAATTATAAAAATCCTCAGTCTTATTTCTTAATTGATCATCATTGTTTTTCACGCTCAGCAAGTACCATGTGATTTGCTCAGTGTATATGGATTACCACTTAAGCCCAGATGTTACTATTATATACCTCCAACTCAGTATATACTCTAGATTACTACCCATTAGCCCTGAGCATTTATTTTAAATATGTGATCACTTAAAAGTTTTCCAATTTCTAAACTTTTCTCATTTTAGAATCTACAAATACTTACAACAGCAAAGTAACAGAAGCCAAACAATAAAAACATGTTGTTATTATACTTAATCTCCAAGGAGTTCATGAGATCTGAGTCTTGTCTGTGGATAGAAATGGACTTATTGCATAGGATAGAAAACCTCTGAGTAGTTCTGTTATTCAGTTTCTATAGTGGAAACTGTGCTTATAATAACTCAGGCATAAAACATTGGCATAAAGCCACGGTTATCAGTAACAGATATTACTCTAAATAGCAAAGGCCATGCCGTATTTTGTCCATATTTGTACTTTATCTGAAAGAAACAGTAACTTGGAGATACTGGTGTGAAGTAGGTGGTATTTGCTAGGCATGTTTGTATGTTGGAAATTATGCCTCCTAAATGGTACTGTTTTTTTATCTAAAATACTAATCACCAATGGCCATATTTTCCTTGCATACAATTTCTGCAACTGGGGAGAATAAGTGGGGTTTTGGGTAGCAGAACATTTGCATTCTTTCTATGAGGGACAATCTCCTTTGATTTCTACATCTCTGTTTTTCTCTTTTCTCTCTCATTATAAGCTGTTTTCAGTTTGGGGGGCATTGAGCTATTCTGGTGCAATGTGTAGTTTGTTTTGTTCAGCAGTTTCTTATCATGCAAAAATGAAATGCCTTTTTTTTATCACTCATTTAAATTATTGTTTTCCTCTGGTGATGGATTTTTGCAGCTTCTGTATTTACTTTATTACTTGTGACTGAGGCATGTTTTCATACTGGGAATTGAGCAGAGGTTCACGTTTAGTATTACTTCATCATCATTCAGCACTATGCTCTCAGCCATATCTCTACGCAAAGAAAGAAGCAAGGAGTCTATAGGTTAAATAGTTTCAGTGAAATAACTCCTGCCTTCCTCCTAGCCTCAGCCTGCATTGCAAATGATGTTACACTTTTACAACCTATATTAACATAGTCTATTTCCTGTGTCCTATATTTCACATGGTTATGTTTTTGCCTTGAGCAGAATAGTGAAAGTGATAAAATGACATGAACAATTTTCTTCCCATCCTTTCTTTCCAAACTCAAATATGGATGTAAAATTTTTATGGAATGTCAGACTTATCCCTGAAGATTTAAGTGAGTTGAATAAACTATAGTCAAATATCTCTAAATCTATTGAGGCTCTTACATCACTAAACAAAACAAAACAAAACAAAAACACGAATATGTACAGATGTGTTCCTAGTAGCTTATTTCTTCTAAATTTTCTGCTTAGTTAATTCCAGTGGACCCAAAGTTACTCATTCATTCATAAAGTTAAATAATTGGAGAGTAGTTTTTTTAAAGCATTTTAAAATTTTTCATTTATTTATTCATGAGAGACACAGAGAGAAAGAGAGGTAGAAACACAGACAGGGAGAAGCAGGCTCCATGTAGGAAGCCTGACGTGCCACTCGATCCCGGGTCTCCAGGATCACACCCTGGGCTGAAGGCGGCGCAAAACCGCTGAGCCACCCAGGCTGCCCTGGAAAGTAGTTTTAATTGGTTTTAAATCCCAAACTCATTCTTCAGCGGAACCACTTGGAAACTGTCATAGAAAATAAAAATCTATCTTGTCTGTTAAGATTTTTAGAGCAAAGAAGTCCACTTACCTCCTTGTTAATGATCCTACATCGTTCACTGCTTACTGACACTGTTTTCCAAAGCCTAACTAAAATCCTGATAATAATTTAAATCATTTCTTTTGTCCATTCAGAAGGAAATATAACAATTCTTTTAGCAAGTCACAGTGCTTGTCTCTGTAAAGCATGCATATTGAGTCAGACACTGATCTTGCTGTTTATAAAATGTTTTAGCCTTATAGGGGAACCTGGCTGGCTCAATCAATGGAGCATATGACTCTTCATCTCAGGGTTGTGAGTATGAGCCTCACTTTGGATGTAGAGATTTCTTAAATATAAAATAGAATTAAAAAGTTTCAGCTTTCTAAAAGAGATAATAAGCTAGGTGATTAAACAACTATGGAAAATACCTAATAACAAAAAAATATTCACATAGTGGTATTATTGTTCAGAGAAATGTTCAGTTTCTTTCATTTGGAGAGACATGGACTCCCTCTTGAGAAGAGCTTAGCTCAAGACATGTTAATGTTTGAAGAAAAGTTGTATGAAATCCAGGACCCTGGGACATATTATTTAAAATTTTAGATGCCAGAAGAGCTTAAAGTTTATTCTGGCAGGAGAATAGCAAAGGCTTGTTTGGGTGCAAGTTCTGTCTTACAGATTTGGGCTGGCTACAGAAACGTTTCTAAGCCTCAGTTTCTCATCTACAGGATCATGATAACAACATGTAGGTTTCGACATATCTGTGAGAATAAAGTGAGATAGAATGTATAAAGTGTTGACCATAGTTCTTGGCACATAGAAAGTGCTCAGCAAGAAAAAGAAAGCTGGTATTGATAATGATGACAATTATAATGCTATTTTATTGGGACAATAGGAAGCCATCAGGAAATTCTGAGCAGTGGAGGGTGATTATAGTCATATTTAAAGAAAATTAAGTAAAGTGGTATGTAAATGTAAGTAAACAGTGGTGGTCTAGGAAGTAAGGAGATTAGTTTTATGAAAAACTAGATATTCTAGTATTTTTTGAAAGGCTCAGTTAAAGGTAGGGGCAGCAATGAAGAATGACTGTGAGGAGACAGTATTAAGTCAAGGAGAAAACTTTTTCATTTTAGATAGAGTGAAGTTTTGTATATTTAATTAGCCTTTAATTCATTTTTTAAGAAATCCTGTTCCTTTTGCTTACTACTTATATTTTACAAAATATTTGGCACCCTAATAACTCTATCCATGTCTCTCTTGTGTTCTGCATTAATGCAATTAAAACCTTCATCTCAAAAAAAAAAAAAAAAAAACCTTCATCTCCATCAATTTCCATAAAGCTTTTCAAAAGTTGGCAGGTGGCAAGTAATAATCCTATCAATTGAATAATTGAATTTCACAAAATTTAATTTAGGACACATGTTAAACTATTATATAAATAGATCATTATAAATTATAATTTTACTTTCTTTCCATTTCTTCAAGAAATAGTCATTGCCAGCACCTGAATGGCAGGGGAAATTTGTCTGGAAATTTTCTCCAAAAGAGATTAGTATAGACTTTATTGGATTTCGGTAAATTCATTTTATAGCAGTTGAGAATTTGTATTCAGGGATCGAAAGGACCTATGTTCATTTCAGAGACTGTTATTTACTGAATATGTGACCTTGGGCAAATTACCTTTTTATCTAAGTCAGCTTATTTATCTGTAAGTTAGAGGTAATAGAAGTACTCAACTCGTAAGGTTACTGTGGAGATTAAAGAAACTAAAATATATATGTATCACATTGCCTGGTAGATAAAATAATATTATAACTGCTATTATTACCATTAACATTAAGCTTTAAACAATGGTATATAATCTCCATTTGTTGTGCCTGAATTGTTCATGGTCCTTTTTTGCTCCATTTATTTCTATTCTTCACTACTAACCTATAAAGGAATGAGAAATAAACTAGTTTTATGTTATCAAGTTTGTTTCTAAAAGGCTCAACTTTGAGGGCATATGTTACCAGTTGTCAAGATTCAAGATCTGTTGAAGAATTGCTTAGATATCCAGAGTTCATTAATCAAATTTCTTCCATAGCAGCAAGGAAGGGATAGCCTCCAGATAATCTTGGATACTACAATAAAGAAATTTTTAAAACATGAACTCAGCTAATTTTGCATTCAGCTCTTATTCTGTGTCTTGAGGGCAAATATGAAATCATTATTATTGTTCTGAAATATGTTGCTTTTCTTCCTCCTCTGACTACTTAAGTCTTACTACTAGTTTGGTTTCTAGTTAATCTTCTCCCAGGAAATCTTATTTCCAATGTTGTATGCAAATAATCAGAGATATATAAGGCAGGAGGGACCCTCAAACAGATTTGTATCTAAACAGTATCTGACAGATGTCAGAAACTGCATAATTTCCTTTGGTGGTCTGCTGTTGTGCTTATCTTCCCTTATTTTCTGAAAGTTATGTCTATCCTTGATCTCTGGCTGCACTTTAAACTGATTTAATCTGTTCTTTCCACTTTCGAGATCAAGAACATCTAGTTACCATCTCCTCCTTACTTATCCTTTACACATTTGAAAACTATTAATAAATTATCACCAAATTTTCTCTCTTGCAGCTAAATTATTTCAATTTCTTCAATCTTATCGTTACTCAAAAGACCAATTTGCCAACTCTAAAATCATTTTTATGGCTTATGCATCACCTCTTTATTTCTCCAAACTCATTTAAAATTAGGAACTTTTAAAAAGACGTAGTTTTATAAAAATGATAGTCATCACTGATGAGCAGGTGGAGGAATTATGCTTTCTAGAGTATATGCTCTGGAAAAACTTTAAACTATGACCCAAAATGCTATATATCAGGTCCAGGATAATTTTTTCTAACATGGGCTTTAAAAATACTCTCTACTTCTGTTGCTTTTCTGTCTCTAAATTCCATAAGCTTCAATCCATACATAGTCTACAGAATGAATTCCATACTTAGAGGAAAGACTGTTTTAGTTGGAAATCTAATATGTTCATATCAATGTATAAGTTTTATAATACTCAATTACAGAGTATAAAGTAGAAAAGACCAGATGTGCACATTAAGTGGAAGTTTTAGTAAAAGAAAAGAAAAGGTATAGACATGTATCAAGAGCAGAGGTATTTATTAGTAAACCTCTCTCTGTTCCCTGACCCCTGAAGTCTCACCTTTAAGATTGTTCATAGAAGCCTATGCTTTATGTTTATGGAATTTATCACAGTTTGGAATGTTCTGTTTCTTTGTGTGATTAACACCTAGTGTTCCACCACACTCTAAACTTTGTGAGAGCAGGGACCTTGTCTATGTCTCTTGAAATTGTATCTCAGGTGTTTGGCATGTAGTAGACATTCTAGAAATATTTGTGGTTTGCACAAATGAATGATGTGCTATTTGTTGGTTGTACCTGAAGAGATAAGCAGCTGCTACTTCCCTATTAAGTCTTAAATCCCACTTTATTTATTCCATTAAAATATATGATTAAAAGCAAACATTGTCTAGGAGGAGATAATATATCATGCCATTACTGAAAGTAAACATGTTAACTCAAATTTATTGACCCATTCTTAAGAAGAAAGAGAAGACCTATGAAAATGGGAGATAGCAGAGGTCAATTTTGATGAATGGGAGGTGGGTAAAGACTTGAAGAAGACATGATTTTGGGAAATCAGCAGTTCTTTGCTACTTTAGCTGGATTATATAGCAGGAAGACTTAGATAGCCAGATATGTCTTCTATGAAATGTCTTCTCACTTTGAGGTAAATGGGTCTGGAGAGTTTTAGAGATGGGGAGACACAATAGGGCTGGTGAATACAGGTAAAGTTTGAGTAAAGTAAATACTATGAGAGTGCATAGCTTTTTAGCAAAGAGCCAACATCAGGGCTTTTAAAATAACCCTTCTATAATGATTTATTTGTTATTGCAACTTTTCTATGATAAATATGCAAATAAAACATTCTTAATCTGTATCAGTACAGGATCATTCTCTTCACTTTCTAATCATTTACAGGGGGCCTATGCATCTTATCACATTTACTTCTTGTTTCTGTGGGCAAGAAACATAATTTCCAGCAATATTCTTGTAATACAATAGCAGAAGTACACTCTTCCTATTTTTTAATATAAGAAATAGTAATAAAAATATTCTAAAAAAATCTACTGGGCTCTAGATTCCTGGTCTTTATGCAACTCCAAAGAATTTGCAATATATACAAAATATAAATTCTTGTTAACATTTATAGATTTATATAAAAACATGTAATAAAATATGTCATGGGAATGATGTGTGAAAATGTCATAGTACTGGACTAAGAATTAGAAGCCTGTGCTTTATATTTATGGAATTTATCACAGTTTGGAATGTGTCACTGATGCTTTCTAACATGGAACTCCTCTCTGGCCTTCCCTGTGTTTTAGTTCTCAAATCAGAAAACTTGTCTAACAAGTACTTTTTGAAATTTTTCATAGGCTTACAAATGCATAATATTTAATATTCCCTGTCCTTCAACACTGATGTAAAATGGTATCCTGTTCAGAAATGGAGATAGCGCCTCTATTCCCCATTTCTACTTTCACTGTCCGAACACAGGCTCTCATTACATTTTCTTTGAGACTGCAGCATTGTTCTAGGTCATTCCCCTTCCTCCTTCCATGATTGTCTTTTTTTTCCATATCACTGCTGCCAAACTCAGTTTAATGAAGCACTGGTTCTCTGCCAAATTGCCTTGTTTAGGAATTTACCATAGTTCATTATTACCTATCACATTCCCATCTTTTCTTTCTTTGAAACTGGACCTATTTGGAGCAGATACTGCATGTTGCTTTTCAAATTCACATTTCTCCCTTCATCCTTCTTCTCCAATACATAAGTATTCCAAAGAAGCCAGCTAAAGATAAAACAGAACATGATTTCCCAGGTCCGTTGTACCTGAAGGTAAGCATGTGACATGATTTTGTATAAAAAGAGGTGAGTTTGCTGGAGGCTTTGGGGAGCGGTAGGTTTCATTTTGGCTTCCATCTGCCTGGAACACAGATAACCCTGCTCACAGTACAGGAATGTAGGGAAAACGATCTATTCTTTGGTTAACCTGCTATAGTCAAGTCTCTGGTATACAACTGAACAGTATAATAAACTAATCCATGCTCCACTGGTTCAGCCTAATTTTTCACTAGCTTCCCCAGCCCATATTTCAGTTTTGCCGTTGGAATTCCCTCCTATCCATTTCTATGTTTTGAGCTATGCACTTCCACCCCTTACTACGCACTCGGAAAAAAAGGTTCTTTTTATTGACATTACCCTTTCCAAACCTCAGACATTCTTCAAGTCCACTCAAGTCACCTTCTACATGAAGTCTCCTCTCATAAACCAACCAGAGTCTGAATTTCTACAGCATGTATGCTTTCCACCACACTACACTACACTGTTATTCGTCCTATTATTTTGTTCCCTTGTGTTAACACTTTAAATAGAGTACATATTCTTTAAGGGCTGTTCATAAATTTATTAGAATATATGTCCCTGAAAGGCAGGGCCAAGTTTTACACCCAATTTTATTCATCATTCTCCTCTCTTCTTCATCCAGCACTGCTATACAGCATGAGTACTCAAGAATATCCTTTGGGTATGTGTGTATATATATATACATGCAGAGACTTAGGAGACTTTAAATGATTCAGTGATTAATGATTATATTTTATATTTATATTTTTAATCAAGAGCTATATCCTTTAGCAGTCTCCTTTATTGGAGATATTCTCACTCTGAAATGTTTAGCAGATAATTTAAAGCAAGACAAAACCTGTGTGATCAGTTTTCTCCTATCCAACTTATTGTCATTGTATAAGAATTTTGTAAGGCAACATTTATGAAGTTGACAAAAACTTAACCTTTGTGTCTAGTTCTTGCCAAAAGTCAGGGAAAACATAATGCAAAAGTAATAAATCACATGTTTGCTTATATTTCTATCCTCAATCAATTACATTCAATTACAATCAATTACATAAGGAGGTACTTAGAAAACAAACTTTTGCAGAGTAAAAAGAATTGCAACTTAAAGATTTCCTGACAATCTTAAATCTTTCTAATAAAGAATCTTGCATATTATTTTAAAACTCTAATCACTCTCTCTCCTAGGTCTGGGTGAACAGATTGTGTTAGTATTATAATCACAGCAGTCATTCTAACATAAAAATCACCAAGGGAAAAATAAAGATATGAATGCAATAGGATTTTTTCACACTCTATAAAGTTTTCCTCTTGTTAAGCTTTAAAGATTTTCTAGTGTTTGCCCATATTAGCACTATTTCTAAAATATCTGACAGTTGTTAGACTGCCTACAATAAATGAAGTAGTACCAAAGATAAGGAATGTGCCTACACTAGCCATTTGAAATGAAGTACTTTGCAGAAAGTGGAATTGCTTTCATTCCAAGGAAGCATTTATAGTCTTTGTAGGCATTTACTGTTTTTATGTGCTTTGTATTATGCAAGTTTGGAATACGTTCTTTCCTTTCAGTGCTCTTAATTTTTTAAAGCACACTCCTGATCCTGTTGAAAGAACATGGTCTGAAGTTCATGGCAGTGCTAACTTAAGCTTGCATCCATCATACTACATGAGCTTTACCTGATTTTCTGGTTAATTGCCTGTGAATGCCAACTCAGGTGTCTCTTCCCTACATCCACTGTCTTCTTTACCTCACTTTTCATGTTTGTGATGGCTTAGGTCCAAACTACAAAATTTATATTGTTACATTGTTGGTTTGACATTTAAACTTGTATCTTTCACCCAAGGGAGGGGGGAGGCCGGGGGAGGAGGAGGTCTGTCGGGTTCTGTAGTGCACCAGGGAAGTATGAGAACTTTTTCCTGGCATAATGTACCAACGCCAGGTAGAGACTATGATGAGAAATTGATCCTTCCCTCCCAGATTTGGCTATCGGTGGCACTTTTGTGGCTACATGGTTTCATGGTCTCTATCGAGACCAGGAGGCCAATCCATCTGGAAGAACCTCATCAGTTTGTATATCAGCTCTGATTGGTTGAAACACCTTTGCTTTGGAAAACTGAGATGAATAATTCATCTCTATTCCTTCAGATTTTAAATTTTACCTCTTTATAAAGCAATCTACTCCTCCATATATTTAAAAGAGGGAGAGCTTAAATTGCTAGTTTTGGAGTATGAATTTAAGGTATAATCTTTAGGCTAAATGTCTAAATTTAAAATACTCAAAAGTCCATAAGATTTTACTCCTTATTTTGGCCATTGGTGATGAGTAAGTAAGAGCTTGTTAAGAATCTCATAGCAAGGGATACTAAGAGGTCCTTATTGAATTAAAAAGATTTGGGCCATTAAGAAGTTCTAACTATAGAAACTGATTCAAATGCAAGACTACAATCCTTGTTCAGAGAACAAATACTCCATCCCAGAAAGAGACCTAGTTATTTGATGGGTTACCAAGTCAGGTACTCAAGCATGAGAAGTTGAGGTACCAAAAGGGGATTTTTTTTTTTTCCATTATGTGCCCAGAGCATAAAGTCAAGGTCGGAAGAGCAGCAACAAGACTTCCATTTTGAAGGGCACCTGGGTGGCTTAGTTGGTTAAGCATCTGCCTTTGGCTCAGGTCATGATCCCAGAGTCCTGGGATGGAGCCCTGCTGAGTGGAGAGTCTGCTTCTTCCTCTCCCTCTGTGCTGCCCTGTTTATGCTCTCTTTCTCTCTGTCAAATAAATAAATAGAAATCTTAAAAAAAAAAAAAAAAAGACTTCAGTTTTGAAATGGAGCTAAATAAATTCATCCATGTATAAACATGACTGATTTGTGATTTTTTACTTGGGATCAAGGTGATGAGAGATTCAGCAGCTAAAACTAGGTATGTATATATGTGTATTTATGTTCACGTGTGGAAATATTGCACATGTGTAGGCTTTTGAGTACTTCTACTCTCAGTTAAATTTACAACAACACAACTTGCCTGTGACCTCTACTTGATAGAACTGTATCTGGAAGTAACCTTAATTTTTTGAAAATACAAACTATTTGTGTGAAACTCATAAATTTTTCTTGGATTTTTCAGTGTGTATAAATCATGGTTATTATCTCTAAGAGGTGGTTCTTAAGGTCAAGTTCTGTCAGCAGAACAGCAACAGAGAGAGTGCATGGTGAGTACAGCTGCAATCCTAAAGCCACACAGTCTTAAATGC
Organism: Canis lupus familiaris; assembly: GCF_011100685.1. Taxonomy (NCBI): domain Eukaryota; kingdom Metazoa; phylum Chordata; class Mammalia; order Carnivora; family Canidae; genus Canis; species Canis lupus. The sequence goes on from NC_049229.1 coordinate 6,976,553, forward strand.
TTTCTTTTTATACTCTTTGCTGATGACCAATGCTGAGGGAAGGTGTAGCTTTCTTTTATCAGCTTCTATTTGTGTGGCAAACTTTGCTTTCTTATCTTTCCTAATTTACCAGCCACAATGAGTTTAGCTTACTTGCTGATGACTGTACAATTTTCTTACCTCCAATAATGTTATCTGCGATAACAGGGACAATCATGAAGATCTTAAAGTGCTTTCTGTAATTTGAAAACAAAAACAAATTCTGTTAATTGAGGGCTTTACCCCTCATCCAACTTTCTTCTACTTTACTTCTTCTATATCCATGAAGTCTATACAGTGCCATCCATTCACGTTGGTTTAAATTTGTAAAATGTTATTTGTTTTACTTATGAGACTCAACATTAAACTGAAAACATCTTGAGGGTAAAAAATTAATATACTTGATGTGAATGGGATAAATAAGATTTTATCCACACACCTTGGTGTTTTAACCTCGACCTAATCCCCTCAAAAGGAAGTAAATGGGGCACTTGAGTGACTCAGTGGTTGAGTCCCTCTGGCTCAGGGCATGATCCTGGGGTCCTAGGATCGAGTCCTGCATCAGATTCCCTGCAGGGAGCCTGCTTCTCCCTCTGTCTATGACTCTGCCTTTCTCTCTCTCTCAAGAATAAATAAAATATTTAAAAAACAAAAAAGAAGTAAATGGTAAGTTCAGATAAAGATTCTAAGGTATCAAAGGTAAAATAGACGTGCTATTTTTGTGGTTCACTGTTATTTTATAATCATACTGTCTGTTGCTGAAATATTGGTCAAAAGTCATCTCCTTGGGACAAATCTAAATGCATTGTTTTTTATATCCATGCATAGAACACAGACCTGTGGACTGCAGTTCACAGACCTGCCTGTTGACTTAGACAATATAAATTATCTCTCTAAAAACTAACTAAAAAAATAATGAGTTGTCACTTTTGTTTTTTTTAACAAATTAGCAAAATTAAAAAGTTGAATGGCACATTTTTTTAAAAAAGTAGGGAAAAATAGAAATAGGTACTTCAATATAGTTTTGATAGGGGTATATGCTGCAGTAGTATTTCAAAAAGCAATTCTTATCTATAAAAATTTCTCAGATGTTATGATCCAACAATCCAAAGAAGCTGTTCTACAAAAACAATAGCATGACAAAAATATAGAAAAAAAATCACAGAATTTGTTGCATTCTTGCTTTTAATAAAAATTGGAACCTGCCTAAATTGACTTCAGTAGGAAAATGGTTGAATAAAGTATACTACACATGTGCAATGTACTATATCAGTTAAAATGAATGAATCTTTGTTGACACAACAATCTAGAAAGATGTACCAAAAAGTTTTTAGCTTTTAAAAGCATTGAGGAATACAGTTTGGTTCCATTGTGTTAAAGAAAACTTTGGAACAGTGTGTGTGTGTGTATGTGTGTGTGTGTGTGTGTGTGTGTCGATATGCATATATCTGACTTCATTTACAAATATATAAGAAATATAAATTTTGGAGGCCCAGAGAGAAATATTGAATAATATATCAAAAACTTAGAAATGTTTCCTTTGGTGGAGAAACACCAGAGCAAATTTCACTTCTTTCACTTAGGTAGATAATTTTTACTTTTGGAGGCATTTTAGTTGTGTGTATGGGGGGGTATACTTTTTAAGTAATAATAATGATAAATCTACAGTTTTGTACTTCTTAAAAATGTAGATAAAGACATCTCTCTTTCAAAATTTATATGAATGAAAACAATTATATATGCAATTATATATGTAAAATGCATGGCATATATTTGGCTTTCAAATTCACAAACTACATTATTATGAGACTGTTGTTCTCAGTTATTGTTATGATGAGGACAATCTTATAATCAGTTTGATGTTTAAACAATTCACAATCATTAAATACCTACAGTATAGAATTTTTTGGTAATTCTTAAGATGATTACTAGAATCTTCCTTCAATTTCCTTAGGATCTCGGGATTTTATAAAATCTATGATTCTGAGAGTGTGCTGAACCTATACTGGAGAATAATCATGTATCTGTTCTGACCTTTTGACCTCCTGATTCCCACTGGCAACCTTAATATACACTTCTAAGAATGTCTGTCTGTTAACTATTACAAATACCTTATTGACCTTAGCTATATCCAATTATAAGAACTGCTTCATAAGATTCCAAGGCTCTGTTTTTCTTAAACTTCATCTCTCATACAACCCAAATGCTCACCAAGTAATCACTACATTCATTCAACCAGTTATTCATACAATCATACATTTTGCAATTCATATCTTTATCCCTTCACCAAAGTATCCAGTTGCACCCCTACCCCCATTTATTACTTTTATTGAATTTATCACAAGTTGTGATTTTTTTGTCTTTTAGAAAAAAATGTGTTTACAATTTTTTTATCCTCACTTAGAATGTTAGGCTCCATGACCGCTAAGATAACTTCCATTTCATTCACCATTGTTCTCTACGTTTAACCCAGTTCCCGATGTGTGTACAGGTATATATATATTTGAATGTGTATGGCTACTTGGATAAATATTGGGCAAACATCTTAATATTTAATTAACTTTTTAATTTATTCATTGAACACATGTTTATTGAGAGATCTGTTTTGCCTGGCCTTATGTTTGATGCTGAAGATCCAAAATTTATATTAGATCCAACTCGGGTAGCCCTCCAAATATGAGTGAAAGGTGTAATCATTGATTTTTATGAAGTCAAAATTGAATATTTAACTGTCTGATCCAACTCATTACTTTTCCCCAGAAATACTTGAAGTATTCTTTTTATTCTCAACCTGAGATTTAGTATAGAGTACTCAAAATGTAGGTTACAATTTTCTTTTGTTTTTGTTTTCTATCACTTATGAATATTACTTAGGAAACAGGGATGCACTAAGTTAAATTTCCTGCTCCAAGTGAAAACATCTATAAAAGGTGTGTAAATAATAAGCACAATTTTTAAAGAGAATATAAGAATTTTTTATTTAAATCTCAAATCAGTTAATTACTTATCTCAAATGCTTATTTTAAGGCTTCAAAAATGAAAGAGGTAGCTGTTGGAAGGTGACAAACAGGATTTTTCTTGCTTCTAAACCTTTTTTTCTATAAAATAATAGGCTTATAGGAATCTCTCTTTCTATAATTAGAGAAAAACTGGCTTCTCTCTAGATTAGAGTCACTAGAGCAGTTTAAAAAGAAACCCTCCAAATCTCACAAATACTTTATGTGGGGGGACACATCTTACATAGCCTGGAATTTTTTCTTTCCTTCCAAAGATCCTGAATTGAAAGGGAAATAGATACCTACTGACTAATGCAGGAAGAATACCTTAGGCATGCATTTCATGTGATAATTGCTTTTCTTTTGCATTTAGGAACTACAGGCAAAAGTGAGAGAAATGTAGCTGGTTTTATTACCCAGAGGGAAAGCAATCACTATGCTTGTCAGGTCTATGAACATTTCTCCCATCCTGGGAAATCTTTGAAAAATAAAATCATGTTGGTGGCTATCTTGCAGTGCACTCAATTAAAGCTAAGTTGTTAGATTTTTTCTTAAGAAATGTCAGCTACTACCATTACCGAGTATCTGACCAGGTCACATGGAAAATAAACGTGTTCATGCTATACTATCCTCATTTGTCAGGGACTGAGCTAAAAAGAAATACTGATTAGTATCTCATGGATATTCATTCTGGTTTTACTTGGGGCAAATTACATTCATCCTGCAAACTCTTTGACCACAAATGGTTATCTTTGCTGCTTGATTTGCCTCTAAAATATAACAATGCAGAATTTTATAATTTAAAAGTATAGATCAAATGCAACTGGTTTATGCATAAGCTGGATGAAAATTTGAAGAAATCTGCTTCATCAAGCATTAATAGAAAAAAGATACAATTAGAGACTGTTCTGTTGAGACTATAACTAAACCTCTGATTTTAGTTACTGTGGAGGAGAGAGTGACAGAAAGAGAGAATGAGTGAATAAGATGGTAATTGGGTTTCTCAGATTGTTCTATTTGGAAAATGTCACATTTCAGAGATTCTGCTGCCTTTCTTTCCAGGATAGAAGGTGAGATTCAAGAAAGCTTTTGTGGATATAGAAAGCGCAAATTGCCTCATCAGTCATCCACTCCATCTTCAACTACTTTAATAACTCTCATTCCAGTGCTCAGCTGAGGCACAGACTCAAGGCCAAAGTCTACTCCTGAGATATAGGAAGAGTAGCAGGTATTTTTTAGACTGGAGAACTTGGGAAAAATTAAAACAAAATCTACTGTTCTAGCCCAATATATATTCTCAGAATGAGTTTGTCCTGATACTTTCTTAATCCAAATCCTCTGCCAATGCTTGCAAATTATTTTGTTATTGAGTTATCTCTAATTTAGCCATTTTACCATATGGTATTGTTTCTAATTATTTCAAAGAGCTATGAAAATTGCCAAAACCATTCAAGGAACATTTCTTATAGGCTACATAACTTTATCTGCCCTGCCTCTAAATTTTTATCAAAAGGTGGTGACATCACCTGAAAAGGACTACAATTCTAATATTTTCTTTTATACATTTTCCTAAAGATGTCTATTTGATTCTCAGAGAGATGCAACTATGAATATTCTTTCATAGTTTGTTATTACACTTTTACTTTACTAAGATTTCATCAGCATAGATGGAACTATTCCATCACTATTTTGTCCAATTATGTTTTCAAAGGACTCCCAGCCCAGGGAATTTCCACTATAATTAGTTTTAAATTTTTTCCAACTACATTTGGTTTTTACAGTAATTTTATATTATCCTGGCTATATTTTCATTTTTTACAATATTTTTCTTAGGTTTCATTTATATGAGAGACACAAGGAGTTTGCACAAGTCACATCCTTGCCATATCTGATTATATTAAACTCACTGCACGGTGGAAGCAGTATTGACCAACACAGAGCAAAGATGAAAAGAAGGAAAACTTCTTCGTTATTTTCTTCTCTCTCAAGTGAGTAAGTCAATTTGTATTATTTTTGATTTATTATTTGAGATTTTTTTTTACAGCTCCAAATATAAATGCATTTTACATGGAGTACTTGTTTCATTATGACTGAAAAAGTAAGTTATCTCAGCAAAGTGGTACAGTATCCATGCCAAGAAAATATGAAAATACTGACTCTTCAGCAAGGAACTAACTTAGCAAAGTAGTCTCATGATAAAGGAACATATATAAATTATTAAAAAGGGTAGAACTTGCTTATTAGCTCAGGAGTTTGCATTAGAAATATTAAATATAAGAAATTCAGGTATCTGGAAAAAGAGGCTCAAGATGAGAAGTGGAACCGTTGCTGAGTAAAGGCCAATTTCTTGACAGTGAGGACTGAAATAGTATGAAGTAAACAGCTAAAATGTTCAATTGTGCACCAAATCTTGTGGAACTTTGGATTCAGAAGATTAACTACAGATTATGATGATTTTTAAGGCTTTGCTTATTGCTCTCTGCTTATAAATTTCTTTTCATTTTTGAAAAAAAAGAGAATTATAGAAATTCAATGTTAAAATTGTACTATGAGCTACCAAGTCTAATACATGTTCATTTTGGAGGCAAACATACCAATACTTCACCTGTGTTTACTTTAATTCTACAAATGTCAAAAAAAATTCTACAAATGTCAAATATGATTTCAAATATTCTTCAAATATGTTTTTTTGTCCATTAAATGTATATAATTCTGTTTCAAATTTACAATGCACATACATTTCTAATAATGTAATATTCATTTGTTTTATACTAAAGGCAATCTCCCAGTGTTGCTGTTGTCCTTGTTAAATAGGGACGTGACTTCATAAAGGGAAAAAAATGGGACAGTATGCATAAGTAACTTGCTTTCTAAGCAGGGAATTGCTAATTTCCAGGTCACACACTGAACCTACATCATTTTTCAGGTAATATTTTATTGGGAAATCATACAAAATGTGTTTTATAGTAGAACTATAGAGATTAAGGCAGAAAACTGTTTAAGTAACCATCTATGCATGCTGTCAGCTTGAAGTAGGGCCATTTGGGGTGAATGACTATATGAAGCAGTAAGAGCTGTAAAGAGTATCTTACAGTTTCACACAGGACTTATTTTGTGGGTTGAGTAGTGCAAAAGAAGAGAAGTTGGTAAGCAAAAGCACCAAAAATGCTTTAGACTATTTTTTGTTACTCTTCCGAGTATTCTTTCCAGACTATTATCTTGAAAGAGTTTAAATCTATATTTCATACCTAAATTGAATATACCAAGTAAAAGCCTATGCTATATAGTATAAAGTGAATATGGGTGAAAAAAAGAGATATGATTGAGAAGTCTCCATTTTATTGTAATACAATATCATGGAACTTTCCCTGAAGATTGATGTTTATAGTGAATATAGCTACTCTTTGTCAAGGACCATGGGAAACTGAAATTTTAATTCTGTGGATACCTGCCTACTTCTAAGCCCCTCCTCAACTGCCTCTAAAGATGTTAGTAATCAACATGGGTTTCTATCATCTCTGTTAAAAGAATCTTTTTTTTTTTTTTTTACCAAAATTTCTGATTCTTTCCAGCTATACAGTTTCTGGTACTGTGAACTATTTCATTTAACCTGTTTATTTTTTTAATATCATGTTTTACATAGATTTCTGGTTTATTCCCTATGAAAATTATATTGGGCGCAGCCCAGGTGGCTCAGTGGTTTAGTGCTGCCTTCAGCCCAGGGTCTGATCCTGGAGACCCGGGATCGAGTCCCATGTCAGGCTCCCTGCATGGAGCCTGCTTTTCCCTCCGCCTGTGTCTCTGCCTGTCTCTCTGTTTCTCATGAGTAAATAAATAAAATCTTTAAAATATATAAATATATATATATATGTATATAAATAATCAACTGTATGAATTAAGATGGAAAAGATCACCAGCTTACTCAGGACTTTTTTCTTTGATAGAAACACATGGTTCTGTCCCTGAGCACAGGTAATTGGGCAGATTTATTTTGGGTACTAGTGTTTAGTCCTAGAGTTTAATATGAAAACAAAAAAGAAAAGTGAATCACCATGGGTGATTGGAACAAGAACATAGAAATTGACTTAGTTTATAATGAATGGAAAAACAGAATATCAGTTTAACAACCTCTCATGCCAGTAGGCCAGGGAACATACTTAATTAGAAGAATATGAACTCTACTATCTCCAACATATTTTTAAAAATTTAAGCTGCTTTATTAAAAACATTACTTTCCTGTTTTTCTATGTTTCTGTATGTGGAAAACAAGTGACAATAGACCTACAGACATAACACAATAATTTAGGGATTCTGGAATGCTACAGTATTTTTGTCTCTAATCTTTCCTACTGAAAAGAAATACTTCTTTTTCTTTTTAATACTGTCACGTGGTAAATTAGTATAAAGGAATGCAAATTAAAGACTTATGCCAACATCACACATTTAAATCCTTTTTAATCTATGTAAAAGCAGACTTTCTTCCCTTTACTTTTAACAAGATTAATTCATAGAAATCTCTATAGGACATTTCTCTTGATTGAGAAAGACTTGTAGCCCTTTAAATATTAGAGCTGTGCCAGAATGTCCATAAATAATTCCTATTCTCCCACAAACTAGAGTGCTAGTAAATGTGCAGACACTGCAGATTTTTACTGTTTCCTCTGCTTGCATTCATATTACAATAAATGAGAATAGATTTCTAATATCCATTTCTATTACATACATTAACTGAAGCTGTGGGGGTAAAATGAAAAATTTGCTAGGATTTGAGACACTGAGAAGGCCCATATGTTTATGTGTGGGCAGAAGAGTCAGTATTTCTGCCATGCGGTTTGGTATTTTTTGCTTTCCTTTTTTTTTTTTTTTTTTTTTTTTTTAGAGTAGCTTAAAATGTTCTAGGGTTTGCTAAAGGTTGAAGAGCATTCAAACACCATTCTGTTAGTTTAATTGTAGCCCTTTCTGTTAATAATTTTGGAAGGATGAACCAGTTTCAATTAAAAAGCCTGAACTGAGAGAAAAAATAAGCCAAATTGAAATGTACATGAACAAGTTTAGATTGTGCACTTCTTGGCATTATTTTCTTTCAATGAATAATTAGCATGAAAATGCACTGTAAAATTTAATTATAAAGAAGTTGTCTTTCTATCCACAAGTGAAATTAAAATAAATCTGCTATTTAGGATGATATAATTTTTATGAGTGTTGATTTGTCTATGTCTCAATTGATTGATTTACTATGGAGGAGTTTAAAGATGTTTCCACATCATAAACTTTTTGGTGGAATATGTACCTGTATATCCCCATTATTTGGCAATGCACATCATAAATATTTGCCAAAAAAGGATTAGAAAATCAGTGGCAGAGTTGGAATGTGATCTCTGAAGACTTAAATTAATGGAATTCTGCTGGAGACATAAAAGTTGTTTCCCTGCTGTTCACATCTGTTGCAGTCTGGAAAAAAAGAAAATGTTATGTGAAGAGCTGTGCTTGCATAGCTGACTCTTCTTGATTTGTGCTGATGATAGCTGAAGCTTCAATCTTGGCATCTTCCACTGCACATTGTCATCAGCAAGGTAGGAACACATCCTTGAATTAAATTAGAATTCAGTGTGAAATCTGATTTGTTTGACAGAAATTCACTTCTAGTCTAATCTGTAGAAATGCAACTGTTTTAAAAGTTACTACAAAATATTTGAAAATATTACCAAAGGTAATCTACCTGCAAAAAAAAAAAAGTAATTTTTGAAGTTTCCTCAAAGAGAAAGAAAGCAATCATAAATACCATTCAAAAGTTAAGGCCACAATGAAGGTGAGAAAAAATCCTGGTCACACTCACAAAAGCCTTATTGAAGGGACATAATTAAATGGTTTATGAACCTTGAGTTTATAACAAGTTCTAACTCACACTGTTTTTTCTTATCTCTTTTCCTTCTTCTTTTGCATTTTACAAAGATCTGTGCTGTCTTTTACCTCCCTAGGAATAAACAGACTATTAGTGTCAGGGATTTCTTTAACAGGATAAGCAGCATAGAAAGAGAAGTTTGGGTAAAGTGACAAATTAAGAACAATATTCTGTGGAATAGCCAAATTCTCACCTGGAGGTAATGAGAGATCCCTGGCTTTGATAAACAGAAAAGAATAAAATGTAGATGGCAGTTAAAAACTATAGAGATAGGGACACCTGTGTGGCTCAGCGGTTGAGCATCTGCCTTTGGTGCAGGGCATGATCCTGGGGTCCTGGGATCAATTCCGCATAGGGCTTCCTGCAGGGAGCCTGCTTCTCCCTCAGCCTGTGTCTCTGCCTCTCTCTGCGTGTCTCTCATGAATAAATAAATAAAATCTTTAAAAAAAAGAAACTATAGAGATAAGTCAATAAAATGTAAAGATAAAGAGATTAAGTGAAGAAGGAAAATATCCAACAAAGATACTAAGAATAAATAACTAAGTAGTAGGATCAGAATCAGTGTTCTAGAAATTATGAAGTGAGAATATAAAGTTAAAGGGAATGGTTACTAGGGTTACATGCCACAAAGAAGTTAGAGTAGAAAGTGGCTATATAATTTGAATATTACCAGCTTATTAGTTAATTATTGGAGAGCAAAGAGCCAGAAAGAGATTTTTAAGATAGAAGTAAACAAACATTAATTAAGCACTAAAAATAGTGAGAGTAACCTCTTAGCAAACTGAACATACAGAGATAAATGTGAGGATGATAGATTGAACCATGGTCCTCCTTAATGTATCATGCATGGAGCGTATTGGGAGGAAAATATGTGAAGGAGGGAATTAAAATCTTGAACCCCAGGGACGCCTGGGTGACTCAGCAGTTGAGCGTCTGCCTTTGGCTCAGGGCGTGATCTTGAGGTCCCAGGATGGAGTCCTACATTGGGCTCCCTGCAGGGAGCCTGCTTCTCCCTCTGCATCTGTCTCCAACTCTCTCTGTGTCTCTCATGAATAAATAAATAAAATCTTTAAATAAAAAAACCCTTGAACTCCAAAAAGGATGTGAAACAAGTTTCTTATTTCAATGACTTGAAATATCATTGTTGTTTTTATTTTTTTTAAGATTTTATTTATTTATTCATGAGAATACACAAAGAGGAGAGAGAGAGAGGCAGAGACACAGGCAGAAGGAGAAGCAGGCTCCATGCAGGGAGCTTGACGTGGGACTCGATCCAGGGTCTCTCCAGGATCACACCCTGGGCTGCAGGAGGCGCTAAACTGCTGAGCCACCGGGGCTGCCCTCATTGCTGTTTTTATTCATTTAAGATTATAAATTAGTGGTCTTGGATGAAGACTTGTCTTTATACAAAACAAATTTATTTTATTTTATTTTTTAAAAAAAAATATTTTATTTATTTATTCATGAGAGACACAGAGAAAGAGAGGCAGAGACACAGGCAAAGGGAGAAGCAGGTTTCATGCAGGAAGCCCCATGTGGGACTAGATCCTGGGACCCCAGGATCCTGCCCTGAGCCTAAGGCAGACACTCAACCACTGAGTTACAGAGGTGTCCCAATACAAAACAAATTTAAAAGGTAAGAAGTAGAGTTGTAAGACTGGATACAAAAATAATTCAAGATGGAATCCAGGAAGAATGCTATGCTAAAAAAGTTAATGATAATCCTCAGCAGCATGACAGATGGAAAATTATGAGAAAAGATAGAAACAGAAGAGTCAAGGAGTAGTATAGATTCCTCACAAATTATAAGAAGTTTCCAAATTTTAAAAAGAACTAGACTTTCAATTTCTAATGGAATTATAATGAGGGTTTGTAGTCATGAGAAGGCTGAATGAAACCATGTTGTTAACTTCAGGAAGAAAAGTGTTGGGTCTAAAAGAAAGATGGATGTAGACATTCTCCAGGATCTGGGCAAGGTGGTGGGGGGCAAAGATTGGGAGCATGTGCCTGGCAATCAGGCCATCCTCAAATCCTTCTACTCCTTTGTAATTTGTTTATTGTTTTTTCCTTTTATTAGTTATACTTCATAGTATGAAGTATCAAATATTTCTACAGATTTATTTTGAAAAACAGCATCCTATTGCAATTCTTTCTCAGCAGCAATTCTATTTTAAATTCTATTTCTTTTAGCTGGTAATTTTGAATATCAACTCAATGTCTCTAGATAATGGCCTTCTATTATTAGTTCTTTTGTTTTTGTTTTTGTTTTATAGCATTATGTTTTGACTTCCAACTATGGAAAATAAGGACTTAGCTTAGTTTTTATTTTCTTTCCTGTTTTCTCTACTTTTAAATTTTTCTTCTAGAGTTAATTTTTTTCTTGTTTGGTTTTCATATGTGCATTTCTCTAATTCAACCAAGACCTTTGTCAATTGCCTATTACCTATGTCATCTTTCAAGACATTTTGATGCCTCAAGCAATCTGTTGCTTTAATCTGTATGAAAAAGTCTTATGTAGAATCATTTGACTTATTACAATCTGGATGGGCTGCCCGCTATACCTGAGTACAGCTGTCATCCTGGAATCTCTCCTCTACATCATCCTCAGGACACTTTCATCACCCTCTTGTGTCTTGCCTTTCATTCACTTGTACATTAATCATCTATTCATATTTTTTGGCTGTGTGTGTAATTTGTTAGGTACTGTTTTAGGTGCTGGCTGTATACCAAAGCGGGGGGGGGGGGGGAAATAAAATTCATTACTCTTATTGACTTTATATTACAGTGATACTCAAAAGAGAATTCACTTCAGTAATATTTTCCTCTTCTATATGGGTGCCTGATAAAAAGTATAAGAAAAAATACTTGTAGTGTTCTGTGGAGAAATAAGTGTTTCATTGTAATTATAGCTTATCATGCACTATCTAAAAGCAATCTGAGAAAGTCAACAGAACTTTCTGTAATTTTCCATCTGACTAGTCTTTCCTATAGTTTACTCCACTGTCTAAATAGTGTTTGGGAGGCACTCAAGATGAAATCTCTTTCAAAAACTTTGGGACTCACTTAGTAAGATTCCGCAAAATGTGTTAACGGACTTTTCTAATTTTTACCTCACGGGGAGTTATGTGAACTTTGAGGCCTATGGGGAAGATATATTTTTTAAAGTTTTTATTAAAATTCCAGGTAGTTTACATACAGTGTAATATTAGTTTCAGGTATACGATATAGTGATTCAGCACTTCCATTCAACACCTGGTACTTATCACAGCAAGTGAACTCCTTAATCTCCATCACCTATTTAACCCATTTCTTCCCACCTACCTCCCCTCTGGTAACCATCAGTTTGTTCTCTATAGTCAAGAATCTGTTTCTTGGTTTGTCTCTGTCTCTTTTCCTCCTTTTTCCCTTTGTTTCTTACATTCCATATATGATGAAATCATATGGTATTTGTCTTTCTCTGACCTATTTCACTTAACATAATACTCTCTAGCTCCATCCATGTCGTTACAAAAGGCCTGATTTCATTTTTTAATGGCTGAGTAATATTCCTTTATTTATACAAACATACACACACACACACACACACACACACACACACACCACTACTTCTTTATCTATTTATCAGTTGAGGGACACTTGAGAGAAACAGGGACACTGTTTCCATAATTCAACTACTGTAGATACTGCTGCTGTAAACATCAGGATGCATGTATCCCTTTGAATTAGTATTTTTGTATTCTTTGGGTAAATACCTACAAGTGCAATTGTTTAATCTAAGATAGTTGTTTTTGACTTTTTGAGGAACCTCCATACTTTCTTCCAGAGTGTCTGCACCAGTTTGCATTCCTATCAATAATGCAAGAGGGTTTTTCTTTCTCCATATCCTCGCCAGCACCTGTTGTTTCTTGTATTGTTGATTTTAGCCATTCTGACAGGTATGAAGTGATAGTTCTTAGTAGTTTTGATTTGAATTTCCCTGATGATGAGTGAATTTGAGCATCATTTCATGTGTTTGTTAGCCATCTGGATGTCTTCTTTGGAAAAATGTCTATTCATGTCTTCTTCCCATTTTTAATTGAGTTATTCATTTTTGGGGTTGTTGAGTTTGTATCAGTTCTTTATATATTTTGGATCCTAACCCTTTATGAGATATGTCATTTGCAAATATCTTCTCCTATTCCACAGGTTACCTTTTAGTGTTGTTGTTAAGTATAGACTTCAGTGGCATTAGTTACATTGTGCAGCTTGCCATCATCCATCCCCATACCCTTCATCCTGTAGAACTGAAATGCTAATCCCATTCAACAGTAACTCCCCATTCTCCCCTCCCCCAGACCCTGGCAACCATCATTATACTTTCTAAAATTTTGATTACTCATATAAGTAGAACCCTACAGTATTTGTCTTTTTCTGACTGGCTTATTTCATTCAGCATCATGTGCTCAAGCTTCTTCCATGTAATATATATCAGTTTTCTTTTTAAAGTTGAATACTACGTTGTAAAAAAAAAGGGGGGGGGGTGTTTGTTTGTTTCCTTTGCCTTGTGATGTACTTCCAGTAGTTTATTTGGCGTATCTAGAGAGAAGTTGCTATGGCCAATGTCAAAGTGGTTGCTGCCTATTTTCTTTTTATGGTTTCAAGCCTAACATTTAGATCTTCAGTCCATTTTGAATTTATCTTTGTGTATGGTGCAAGAAAGTGGTCCAGTTTCATTCTTTTGCATGTTGCTGTCCAGTTTTCCATACACCATTTGTTGAAGAGGCTATCTTTTTCCCATTAGATATTCTTTTCTGTTTTGTCATAGATTAAATGACCATATAATTGTGGGCTCATTTCTGGCTTTTATCTATTCAGTTGATCTATATATCTGTTTTTGTGCCAGTACCATACTATTTTGATTGCTACAGCTTTGTAATATGACTTGAAGTCTGGAAATGAGAGGACTCCAAGCTTTCTTTTCTTCTTTGAGGTTGTTTTGGCTATTTGGGGTCTTTTGTGGTTCCATACAAATTGTAGGATTGTTTGTCCTAGCTTTGTGAAAAATACTGTTGGTATTTTATATTTTGATAGGGACTGCAATAAATGTGTAGATTGCTTTCGATAGTACAGACATTTTAACAATATTTGTTCTCCCAATCCACGAACATGAAATGTTTTTCCATATCTTAGTGTCATCTTCAGTTTCTTTCATCAGTGTTTTATAGTTTTCAGAGGACTTCTTTGATTTTACTTCTTTGATTAGGTTTACTCCTAAGTGTCTTATTATTTTTGGTACAATTATAAACGTGGTTGATTCCTTAATTTTTCTTTCTGGTGCTTCTTTATTGATGTATAGAAATTAAACGGATTTCTGTACATGGATTTTGTATCCTGCAACTTTACTGAAAACATTTATCAGTTCTGTTTTTCAGTGGTCTTTCAGGTTTTCTATATGGAGTATCAAGTCATCTGCAAATAGTGAGAGTTTTCCTTCTTCCTTGCTAATTTGGATGCCTTTTATTGTCTTTTATTTCATTTTGTTATCTAATACCAAAACCAGATAATGACTCCACTAAAAAACAAACAAACAAATAAAAAAAGAACTGCAGGCCAAAATTCCTGATGAACATGAATTCAAAAATTCTCAATAAAACACTTGCAAAAACCAAATCCAACAATACATTTAAAAAATCATTCACCATGACCAACTGGGATTTATTCCTGGGTTACAAGAGTGCTTCAGTAATTTGCAAATCAATCAATGTGATATACCACATTAATAAAAGAAAGGATAAGAACCTTATGATCACTTCAAAATAAAAAAAAAATTAACAAAGTACAACATCCATTCATGGTAAAAACCCTTAATAAAGTAGGTTTAGAGGGAACATATCTTAGCATAATAAAGGCCATATATGAAAAACCCACAGCTACTATCTTCAATGGGAAAAACTGAGACTTCTTCCTCTATGGTCAGGAATAAGACAGAGTGACAGTCCACTCTCACCACTGTTATTTAACCTTGTCCTAGCCACAGCAACCTGGGAACATTAATTTCTTTAAATAGTTTTATTTAAACATAATTACTGAAGTGAAAAAAAAAAAGTCACAGATGAGATAAACAGGGAAGGCAAAACACGAAGAAGCAAAGGTACTATTAATACTGTCTTCTCTCGGGGATCCCTGGGTGGCACAGTGGTTTGGCGCCTGCCTTTGGTCCAGGGCGCGATCCTGGAGACTCGGGATCGAGTCCCACGTCGGGCTCCCGGTGCATGGAGCCTGCTTCTCCCTCTGCCTGTGTCTCTGCCTCTCTCTCTGTGACTATCATAAATAAATAAAAATTTTAAAAAAAAAGACATTAAAAAAAAAATACTGTCTTCTCTCTCAAGTATCCTTGAAATAAAAAACAAAACCCAAAAGCTAGATATAAATTTTGATTAAAGAGAATGGCGGGCAGCCTGGGTGGCTCAGTGGTTTAGCACCACCTTCAGCCCAAGGCGTGATCCTGAAGACCTGGGATCAAGTCCCACATCAGGCTTGCTGCATGGAGCCTGCTTCTCCCTCTGCCTGTGTCTCTGTCTCTCTCTCTCTGTGTGTGTGTCTCTCATGAATAAATAGATAAAATCTTTAAAAAAAAATAAAGAGAATAGCAATATATTTTACATATTTGGATTTTTTTCCTAAATAAATATATTAAAGTATAATATCTGCATTTGACTCATTTGTTTCCATGTAGTTTTTAGACTCTTTCTGAGAAAGTGTATTTATAGGTGAATTTTTGGAACTTGATACATATTACAGTATCTTTATTTTCCATACACACAGAATTGATAAGTTTGGTCATTACAGAATTTTAGGTAGATAATACTTTCTTTCAGAAATCATCCTCACCAGTGTGGTGAAGAGTAATGCTATGTTGATTTCTCATCTTTCACATAAGACTTGTTTTCTCCTGTAGAATCTTTCAGAAGCTTCTCTTTAAAATCCTGTTTTCAGGGAGGCCTCAGTGGTTGAGCACCTGCCTTCCGCTCAGGCCTTGATCCCAGGGCCCCGGGATTGAGTCCCACATTGGGCTCCCTGCATGGAGCCTGCTTCTCCCTCTGCCTAAGTCTCTGCCTCTCTCTCTGTGTCTCTCATTAATAAATAAAAATTTTTTTTAAAAAAAATATCAGTTTTCAGAAATTCCAGAATGATGTTCTCTTGTGTGGCTCTGTCTTCCTTGAACAGAACACTTTGTGGGCACCTTCAGTCTAGACCTTATGTCCTAGAGTTTGGAATAATTATCATTAGGAATGTTAATCACTTATTCCTTCACATCTTCTCTTTCTCTTCTCCAAAAGCCCAGTTATGTGGATGTTATTTAGGCCCTTTGAAAAGTCGCTCTAATTTTTTGCTCTTTTCTCTCCTACAATACATTTCTTTGTGTATCATAACATCTAGGAGGTATCTTCAGTATTTTCTTCCAATACTTATTAATAATCTTTTAGCACTGCTACCTAATGTTAGGTTTTTTCCAAAATGAACAGTGGAGAAATAACAAGAAAACAGCAGAGCCCGGCGGCAGTAGGTTCGAGAGTGCTTTAATGGGGAGCACTCCCGGGCAAGGTTCCGTGACTCAGAGAGGTGGCCGAGTGAGGGAAGTCGCACCGGGGTCGGGGGGTGTGGGGGTTTTTAAGCCTTATTGGTTCCGGGTCTGGATCCAGGTGGGTCCCTTGCCTACTCCGTGACCCTAGGTGATTGGCTGGGGGTGGGGATAGTACAGAAGATGGGGGGTGGTCCCTGGCTGGAAAGTCCTGGATGGAAAGTTTCCGTTTCCTCTCTAGGCTTTGATTTACTGGAGATGATGTGGTGGTCATGGCTGCTTTGGCAGAAAGATCAGCCATTTTGACCCAATTTGAGATGTCCGCCATTTTGGGTGTCCCTGTCTCTCAGCCAGCCCCACACCGAAATGTGAATTTCCCGAAGTTCCTTTTAAATTCACTGACTGTTTCTTTGCCAAGGAACCCCTTCCTCATTTCAGAACTCCTGTATCTTATCTTATCTTTCTGGTAGATTTTATTTTTATGTTTTCTTTCCTAGGCAATGATTTTTCTCAAAAAATTTTTTTACTTTGTTTTAGTCCACAGCTTTCATATTAGCATCTTTGCAGTCTTTTCAATTATCCTTTGTTGTTTGCTCAGATTTAAAACTGTAGCACTGTAAAGCTTGTGAAAGCACTGAGCATGTGTATGGAAAGTTCAAAAAGGAGCTTTATTTTATATGGAGACATCTAACTGGATATTTTAGTTGACAGTGTGCTATCATGGGCTTTATTTTCTTTTCCTTTCTCTCCCTTCTTTCCTCTTACTTTCTTTTTCTTTCCCCTTTTCTCTTTCTCTCCCTCTCTGTCCATCTTATCTCACTATGTGTGAATGTGTGTGTTTGTGTGTGTGTGTCTTCTCAGAAGCTACTAAGATTCCCGATAAAAGAGTCTGCAAATTTTTTTTTTTCTTAGACAGCAAAGACCTGGCTCATGCTTTGGTAATTCAGGGACCCCAATGAAGAAAGGGTTCATTAGCACCATTTATATGCATGCATGTATTTTTCTTCAGTCTGAAGGATGGTGCCTACTTTGCCTATAATGAGACTCTATTATTACTAATTTACTAATTCTTTTTCACTTTTTCATTCACAAAAATCCAGTTGTTTTACAAAATAAAGAAGGAGAAATCGTCTTGTTGAACATAGCAGAGGAAGGGATTGGATGGAGTATTTCTTGAATAGGTTTTCAGCTAGTCCTTCTTAGTGTAGCTTTCTTGTATTTCACCCCAAACCCAGATTGCCTAGTGACTTTCAGGATTCTTGGGGGGGGGAGGGGGGGGGGAGAAGTTTGTTCTGAATTGTCCTATTAAAGATTTATGATTCAGGTTTCTTACCAGCATCAGGCATTTCCACTCATTTGTATGCTTTCCTAATTCCACAATTGTGATACTATTGTCTTTTTTTTTCTTTCTTTTCATTTTTGTGGGTTAATGTCTTTAAAAATTCATTTATTTCATTAGATAACAAAATAGATATGTGTAGACATGTATATTTAATAAACTATCCCCACCTTCATTTCTACTCACCTTCAGCTTTTTTGAAATACATTGGAATGATTATACTATTACAAAATCTGACGGTGTTAATATTCAATATACATTTGCTCAATTAACTAATATATAAAAAATGAATGAATAAAGACTTGACTGTCTTTCTAGTGATATTGATGAGCAAATTAGTAAATGTAATAGTAAATAGAAGCATTTGGGAACATATGTGGACTATTTGCCACTTGCAATTGAAGGTTAAAATTTGAAAGAACATGTATTTATGAGCAGTGAACAGATGGCTGTGGTTATGAAGTTAAAAATAGGATTTTAAAATTCTAATTGTTGAAGACATTGGATCTTACAGTACTCAGAATAATGTAGATAGCAAAACATTCCTATTTGATCAAAATAATTTAAAGTGAAATATCAGAGGGAATTCTCCAAAAAAACAAACAACAAAACAAAACACACACAAACTAGATTTTATAAGAGAAGGAGGTATGCCATATTAATAATCATTGTAGAGAGAATGCATAGGAAGTACATATAAAGAAATTAAGCTATTGATATGTGGAACTTCAATAACTGTTCAACTAAAACTACAAATAAAGTGAGGACCTGATATTTTAGTTAAGGTAGGTAGATATGTCCTCATGATTATACCAGAAATTCAATGGAATAGGATTCATAACTGGAATATGGCCATTATTTTAAAGAAACAATTCTAATCAAAGGAGTTGGATATAAGAAAGTATACAGATGCAAAGTAATCTACAAACCACACGGGGACAGTTGTTCTCACCAAATGCTCCATTTATGTACCAATTCTTGCAATTCAGGAAAACCACGTACCTGGTTCTGGGTAATGGATAGTGGGCAGAAGTGATATGTAACATTTTTGAGACAGAATGATGAAAATATGCACCTGATTTTCTGGTTGACACCCAGTGAATTGTGATATTCCAGGTAGTAGAGATCCTGGCCAACCTGGATCCTTGAATGAGTATATAGAACAGAAGACTCTTCCCATTACCAAGCCTACCTGAGCACATATCAATGACCAAGAAACAAACTTTCCATGTTGTTTTTAAGCAATTTATATGTTACAGTGCACTAGAACCACCTAATTAAGGTAAGTACATTAGTGATTGTAGTGATGACTATTAGAGAGATGGGAAAGCACAGTTTAGCAAAAGTTTAGCAAAAAAGGATAACATACATGTGAAATGAGAAAATCTTATCCACATTTTAACTGGAAATTTTTATTCACTTAAAACAAGAAGAATTGATCCTTTTTTTATTTGCCTGGCTGAAAATTCAGTTTAAATATCTGTCTGTCATAGTGATGAACAATTAGTAAAGGGTGATTAGGTCATGAAACTACATTATTGGCACAAAGTGATAATGATTTAAAAATATGAATACAAATTAGCATATTCAATTGAATATATAAGCTTAGGGAAATATGTTAAAAACTTTATGAAAATAGTAGACATCACACCATGGATTGAAATAAGAAACAGACTAAAGATTGGCAAATGTTTGTTTTGTTTTATTTTTTTTATAAAAAGAAAAAATGGGATGCTTGGGTGTCTGGGTGGTTGAGCACCTGCCTTTGGCTCAGGGCCTGATCCCAGGATGCCGGGATCCCACGTCGGGCTCCCTGCATGGAGCCTGCTTCTCTCTCTGCCTGTGTCTCTGCTTTTCTCTCTCTCTCTGTGCCTCTCATGAATAAATAAATAAGATCTTTAAAAAAAAGAAAATATTAAAATATCAGAAATACAAAAAGGAAAAATAGGCAGCTAAAAACATTACCATTACCCATGTAGATTGCTGTTTTATCAGCTCACATTTTAAAAGAATGAGCAAGAAATATATAAGCAAATTAAGAACACTGACAAATCTCTAAGGATATTGACAATGAAATTAGACTTAGAAGTGAATCGAGGGTACCAGAAACAGAGATTTTTAAATTTTGTTTTGATCATAAAAAAGAGAGACATATAGAGTTACGTGTCCAACTCTTGATTTTAGCTCAGGTCATGATCTCAGGGTCCTGATATCGAGCCCTGCATCAGACTCTCTGCTCTATGGGGAGTCTGCTTATCCCTCTCCCTCTGCCCCTTTCCCTGCTGGTGTGCATGCCCATTCTCTCTCAAATAAATAAATAAATAAATAAATAAATAAGCCTTTAAAAAAAGAGAGAATGAGAGACCTACAACCGAGGCAGTGTTTGCAGAAAACAAAATTAAATAGAACTCTTATTTTGCTGCATCAAAGATGGTCTTAAAATTAATATAGTAGGGGATCCCTGGGTGGTGCAGAGGTTTAGCACCTGCCTTTGGCCCAGGGCGCGATCCTGGAGACCCGGGATCGAATCCCACGTCAGGCTCCCGGTGCATGGAGCCTGCTTCTCCCTCTGCCTGTGTCTCTGCCTCTCTCTCTCTCTCTATGTGACTACCATAAATAAATAAATTTAAAAAAATTAATATAGTATATCTTGCTTTAATGAGAACAATACATGAGACAGGGGTATGTGAAAAGTCTACCCATGAAGTTTAATTTCATCATGAACATTTCAATATAAACATCATAAACAGCATGACTGTAAATTAATAGAATAGTCTAGGAAATATAGAATAGTCTAGGAAATTTTAACCAAGTCATGGAAAATGGGAATAGGATAAAAAAATAAAGAAGGACTAAGATTGCAGTTTTCAAAACAGTGGATTCTGGAATTATAAACTAAGTATAATGAGCATCTCCAGAAAAAAGAATGTAAGAAAATGGACTGTTAAACACAGGATATTGGAGTAGTCATAAAGGAATATTAGAGTTACTAGAACCAGCACAAATTCAATAATATAGCAAGGCTTGCTGAACTGATTTTACTTATTTATTTACAGTGTATTCAGAATTTGAGAAAAATTTTAATATATTCTCATGTATAGTGGAACAATTCAACACTGATGAATAGACAGGGTCACATGGATTCTGACCTCTTTGCCAAGTACTAGTAAGGGATAGATGTTTATTGTCTCATAATATTCTACAATTGGCCTCTTCAAAATTGTTATCATGATTTTAATGAAACGTAAAAACCATGTTTATTGAATTTGATAATGACACAGCTCAGAAATCATGCTAATGATCTGAAATACTGAATCTTTATCTGAATAAATTTGGAATGACTGGGGTAAGGCTGAGCAAGAAAAATTCTAAGATTTCTCAGGTGACCCAAATTCATATTTACAAAAGGAAACATATTGGCCATAGGAAACGGGTTTTATTTCCACTCTCTGTGATCTGAGAAAGCTGTCATCCATCCAATAAATATTTGTAAACTGCCTAGTGTGTGCCAGGAACTTAGTCCACTGAGGATCTGTCCAATAATAAACAAGAGCTCTTAAGCCTGGAGAGGGAAGAAAGATAAAAATTTAAAATATTTCAAAGTCTGTAGTTCAGAAAAGCACTTATACTTTTCTGTTTAGTTCTAAGAGATAAGAACCAGTGGCCAAAACCACAAGATATATTAGATATTAAGAAAACTTTCTTTTCATTGAGACTTCATTAAAGAGTAGGATGCCTGGTGAGATTAAGGCCCTACCTCTTTTTGATCAAACATGCCAGATTCTTATCTGAGTAAGTGTTGATCTGATATGGAAGATGTTGCTTGAATTTCTCAAAAGATTGTGTCTACTATCCCTCCCAAGACTTGATAGTTACATTATTCTTAGCAGGCAGGTACTTAGAATATATGGCATTGGTGCTTTCCATGCTTCAAAAATATTGGTTCATGTCTAGCAGAAAACTGTGGAGACAGAATAATGGTGGATATATGAATTTAAGTAACTTTGGGTTTCAATTACAAAAGCAATAGAGCTGTTGGGAGAAATAAAGCAAGCAGCACATAAGTAACTGAACTAATGTGAGTTTGCTGCTTGATGAGTTACAGGTAGAGACTGTACCAGGTAGACTTGTCACACAAAAGACACTTTATTTGCAGCAAACAAGATGACAGGAATAACTTTCAAAGCCATGACTCCTCAACTGGGAATGAGTGGGTTTCTTTTATTTAGAGTTAGGATGAATATTCAGAAAGGGAAGCTTTGTCATCACATGTAAAGGTGGGCATAAGGTTGCACAGGCATACTTTGAAAACATGCCTATACTTGCATCCTATATTATGGTAATGAAGCTTATGCTTTTCCTAGGGTAGAAACTAATATTATAGCGAGGCACATAAAATGACTTTTCTTTCTGAGGACCCCTAACTCTTCCTGCTTACACAGGAGTATTACAATTAGCATACTTTTATACAACACTGAAGTGTTAGTGTCACATTTTGTTATTACTGCAACATGTGCATTTAAAGACAGACACATAAATTAGGCTAAGCTGAAGGTGCAGGGTTTTCAATTTTAATACTGCCTTATGAAAATATGGCATCTGTAAATGAGAGTCTATTGGGACAGGAATAAGTTGCTTGTTTTAGTTAAGGGAGAAATTTGCCATAGGAAGGGAGTTGGATGTATGATTTTGATTCCCTGCAGGATGGAAAAGATGATATCATTAGTATTAAAAACCCATCAACACCCAGCATGTTATTGAGGCTGTGTTTGGAAATGCTAAGTGATACTGACACACAAATGTTTTCAGGGTCATTTGCAGAGAGTGTAGAATCAAAACTAGACACTTTTAGACTTGCTGAACAGAAAAAGGAATTTGAAAAACAAAATAGTTGAGTTTTCAGGGGAAAAGTCCTATTTCAAGGTTACTGTTAAATGATTGACACTAACTCAACACCTTTCCCCTGGTAAATGACAGGAATTCAGTTGAGTAAATTTTAAGGATCTAATTGGCTTTATGAGAGGATTCATGATTCAGGCATCATCCCCTGTAGCAACTAGAAAAGAGCTCCAGAGGGCTATAACAAGGGAAAAGCTTTAAAAGGTGGGACAAGAAAGTCATAAACCACCAAACAAACAAAAGTGATCATTTTGGGCAAGTCCCTTTGGGGGACAAGAGAATCTTCTTAGATTACATTTCTGGGGAAGAGTGAAGCTACAGGTAGGTTGGGTTTTAAGCCCCTTTGGTAACATGGGTCTAGCACTAGTGACACTGTTTTAGGCCTGTGGTTTTCTTTTTAACACACTCAAACAGCACAGGAGAGAGAAGTCTGTTAGCTGTTTACTCTTTTAAAAATTTAACCAATTGATTCCATGGAAATTCTGGTCTACAAGGTTAGAAAAACCTTACTACTCTAATTCTTGTTTCCCGAGTGACCACTATAAGATTAAGGTGAAAAAGAGCAACATTGAGAAAGAAAGCATGGAATATCTGAGTATAAGAATTCTGCTTTAATTAGACAAGTTTATATTTGAAACAGAAAATCCAATGGGAGAATCAATTTACTTTACAACAGTTTATATTATTTTTAAGTTCATACATTTTAATTTTAACTCCTTTACAAAACATGCCGATAGTAATTTAATTAATTCAATCCTAGATCTTTCAAAGGAAAGATTCTTAGATCAATATTTCTGACGCTTTGATTCAATATGTTAAAATCTTACCCTATACTTCTCTTTGCAGTTTTCTAGCCCCTAAGCTGTAAAGGAGAACAGAATTTGCCATGCCAAATGTGTCTCTTTAGCATAAGGATTATTTTGAGCTGGTATTTTTTTTTTTTTTTAATAGCAGGCAAGAGAGAAGTTCTAAAACCAAGTCAACCTTTTGTAACAGACATTTATATTTATAAGAGAAATCTCCATTTGTAAGGGGTCTTCCTTCCTATCTGTTCCAGAGAGAGGAAGATAACTAATCTCTAGAAATTCTTTTTTTTTTTTTTTTTTTTTTTTTTTTTTAGAAATTCTTATCAACAAAGAAGGCATGGACTAAAATCTGTAGAACAACCATACCCTTGTTTACTGTACTTTGCCTGACAAACTTCCATAACTGACTCCCCTACCTCAAAAATCATTATATGTCTTTAGAGGGAGATGGTATTTAAGGTAATGGCTAGGGTCATTTTGGAAGTTACTCAGTTTTCTTGGGTCTCCCTCATGTAAACTTCTGTTTTGTTTTGTTTTCTCCTGTTAATTTGTATTTTATTATAGGGTGGTCTCATCCACAAACCTAGAAGAATAGAAAGAACATTATTTTTCCTCCCCTACAACTGTCTTTAGCTCTCCTTGTTATGCCTCATTCATGAGAAGAATAGGAAGCCTAAATGGAGTACATTTTTAAAACTAACTGCCAGTGCCATTCAGTAGCATACATTACCCAAAAGTACAGAATCTTAACTTCCTTCCTTTTGTTCATTTCTTTGGAGATAACAATTGCAAGTATTTGCCAAGTAACTCAGTAAGTCTTTAAAGTCTGAAACCGGGAGCAGCCTGGGTAGCTCAGCGGTTTAGTGCCACCTTCAGCTCAGGGCCTGATCCTAGAGACCTGGAATCAAGTCCCACGTCGGGCTCCCTGCATGGAGCCTGCTTCTCCCTCTGCCTGTGTCTCTGCCTCTCTCTTTCTGTGTCTCTCATGAATAAGTAAAAAATCTTAAAAAAATAAATAAAGTCTGAAACCGGGAATTTATCACTGTACTTAAGTTTCAAGGCATAAATAGTACTTTTTTGACAGTCACAAACTTTACAAATAAAAAGAAAAAAAAAGCTCTAAATGCTTAGTAGTAAGTTCAGCAGCTTAGCCTCTCCTTTTCTTTCCAAGCTAAACCAGTAGAACCCTTGTTGCCATAACACAAGGAGAAGAAAATTAAATTGCTTTGTTTTTGTTTTGTTTTCATTTGTCTTTCATTGTCTACTAAAGTGGTTTTTGTTGTTGTTTTCTCAATTGTTAATATGCATAGCAATCAACCTGAGATTCTATTATAATGTAGATTCTGAATCAGTAAATCTGGGCCTGAGGCCTGAGATTTTCATTCCTAATTAGCTCTCAGGTGATGGTGATGTTGATCAGCACAAATCACATTTTTGGTAACAAGTGTCTAGGATCTTAATTTCTTTCTTCTTTTGATATTATCCTAACATTATTGTTTGAGTTGTTCTCATTAGAATTTTCTTAGAATGGTCAGTATATCTTGGTATTTCTACATTAAATAGATTTATAATTTTGCAGAAATGACAAATTTCTTTTCTTTTTCTTCCTTCCTTCCTTCCTTCCTTCCTTTCTTTCTTTCTTTCTTTCTTTCTTTCTTTCTTTCTTTCTTTCTTCTTTCTTTCTTTCTTTCTTTCTTTCTTTCTTTCTTTCTTTCTTTCTTTCTTTCTTTTTCTTTTCTTTCCTTTTCTTTTTTTCTTTTTTTCTTTCCCCTAATTGTGGTATTCATGGAGAGGTAGGGAATATGATGCAATATAATGCAAGATGATGGTTACTATGGATAAACCTACAAGTGATGTAGTATGAGGGTTGGAGCAAGCTCTGTAATGGAACCAACATGAGTTTACTCCTCGTTGAGTCAGAAACTGCACCATGTTGAGTTGTTGCACAAAGAAAATTATATTTGCAGCAAATGAGATCACAGGGAATGCCTTTGAAAGCTGTGATTCGGGCAGCCCCAGGGGCGCACCGGTTTAGTGCCGCCTGCAGCCCGGGAT
This sequence comes from Canis lupus familiaris, assembly GCF_011100685.1. Classification (NCBI taxonomy): domain Eukaryota; kingdom Metazoa; phylum Chordata; class Mammalia; order Carnivora; family Canidae; genus Canis; species Canis lupus. The sequence goes on from NC_049229.1 coordinate 7,002,129, forward strand.
GTGATCCTGGAGACTCAGGATCGAATCCCACGTCGGGCTCCCTGCATGGAGCCTGCTTCTCTCTCTGCCTATGTCTCTGCCTCTCTTTCGCTCTCTTTGAATAAATAAATAAATAAATCTTAAAAAAAATGTTGCATCTTAAAACAAAAACAAAAAAAAAGCTGTGACTCCCCAAACAAGAGTGAATGTATTCTTTTTATTTAGAGTTATGATGAATATTTAGATAAGGAAAACTTGTCATTATATGTAGAGGTGGGTGGGCATAAGGTCACACATCTGTCTTAAGGAAACATGCCTATACACACATTGTACATTATGTAAATGTGGCTTGTGCTCTACATTGGGTAGATTTTAGTATTATAATGTAGTAAAGGTAATTGTCAGTCATTCTAGAGGTCACTCCATGGTCCATCTGTGCAGGTGGGAGTCAGGGGTTAAGCTCAAACTGGTCTGGGTGTTCTGGGCCAGTAGGAGGTTTTGCTATGGCTGGAAGGATGGTTTCACTTTGTATTTGCCTGAATTAAAAGATAAGCTGAAAAGAAGAGCATAAGGAAAAAATGTGGGACAAAGGTGGGTGAGTACAAGCAGGTGGGTAGTAAATGTCAGGTCTTGGAGTTTAGCTGGTGACAGCTCCACAGCAGAGTACAGAAGGGAGACACACTGCTGAGTTTCATCTCTTTCCTTCTGTATTTCTTAATGTAAATAGCTCTGGCTTCCATTCATTGAACTCCGTCTGTATTCCAGGTTCTAGTTTAACACTCTTGAAAATATTTGTTTATAGATTTTTTTTTTTAATTAAGAAGTTTGTTATCCCTGCATTACAGATAAGGAAACATCATTCATCCCATTTGAAAGATGGGGGGTTAATTAGTCTGTTAAAAGTTAAACACTTCTCAACTCAGTTTCTGAGGCCAGCATTTACCCTAATTTCCAAACCAGTTAAAATAGTACCAAAAAAATAAAAATAAAAAAAGAAAGAAAGAAAATTACCGACTAATATCTCTCATAAACCTAGGTAAAAAATCATTTGTAAATATTAACAAATCAAATTCAACAATATGAAAAAAGCCCATAACAACCAACTAAAATGTAATCTAGGTATGTAAGACTGTTTCAGCATATGGAGATTGTGGAGACTGAGAAAATTAAGGCCATTCCACTTTAAGTTCAGCGTTAGCACAAGTACAGCCATCCCAGGCCCCTGTGAATAAGAGCAGAACTTTATCTTACTTCAGTTACAGGAAGAAAACAGCTTACAGCTTAAGGTCCTAGAAAGCCCCATATTAGAATAAGAACAGAGCTCAATGCCCTTGAAAGCCCCATATCAGAATGTAAACAGAATTTGAGAAATTCCTCCACCCCTTCTGGAGGTCCCCTAGACCAGCCCTTAAAACTAAGCTGAAACCCACCTCGGGGTCCAAGTCCCTGCTCCGCTGTGTCAGGTATACTTGGACCCAAGCTCGAGCTTGCAAATAAACCCTCGTGTGTTTGCATCGGGGTCGGCTCCTTGGTGGTTTCTCGGATTCTCAATCTTGGGCACAACAGAGGTCAGTGTAATCTACCATATCAGTAGGATAAGGAAGAAAATCTCATGATCATATCAATTGATGCAGAGAAAGTATTTGACAAAAGCTAATACCATTAATGTTAAAAATGATCAAACTAGAAAGGGAGGAAAACTTCCTCAACTTGATAAATATATCTACAAACAAAATTCTACAGCTATCATACTTAATGGTGAAGGACTTACTATCCTTTTAAGACTGTGAAGATTTCAGTCTCACTGCTCTTATTCAACATGGTATTGCAAATTCTAGACTATATAATAAGGCAGAAAGGGGAGGGAAAGGTAATAAAATCACACAGATTGGAAAGGAAGAAATACAACTATCCCTATCTGCACATGATATGATTATCTAGATAGAAAATCTTGATTCTCCTAACAAACCTAGAATAAGTAGATTCAACAAGATTGCTGAATATACTATCAATACACACACACACAAATTGTATTTTTAAAAAAATTTTTAACTCACAACCCTGAGATCAAGATCTGAGCTGAGATCAAGAGTCACACTTAACTGACTGAGCCAACCCCCCCCAAATTTTATTTCTGCATATTAGTAAGGAGCACATAAATCTATATCAAAACTGTACTAGTATTTACAGTTGCTCCAAAGAATATGAAATTCTTAGGTATAAATCCAACAAAACATGTACAAGATCTATATGCTGCAGTTTACAAAAATATTGCATCTGTATGATGCAATTTACATCATTTCTTTGATGAAAGAAATAAAAGAAGACTTGAGTAAATGGAAAGATATATCATGCCCATGGATTGGAGGACTCAACATACTTGTTGGGGAGAAAGAATCTACTGTGCCTTTAAAGGCCCTTTTAGCTGGACTAAGAATCAAATTGACATGAGATAGGTTAACAGGAGAAAATAAAATTGAATAGTGTATTTACCAGGAATCTGCGCAACATGGAGTTTCAAAGACAGTGAAGCAACATGAAGATTATAAGAGCTAAGGAGAGGAGTAGGGTCTAGGATACAAAGAAAGAAAGACCATTAGCAGAAAGGTGGAAGATATTTGGAAAACAAAGATTGCTGTGTTATGCAGGTAAGTTTTTTAGGTACAGACAAATCTCTGTCAAAAACTCTCTTCCTGGTACAAGCAGGCAGTTGAGGGAAAGATAAAGAGCTTCTCCTGAATCTGCTGGGATTTGATTGCTTTTAACTTAAGTAGTGTTCATGCCACAGTGGCCCAGCTGGGCCCAATTTCCTATGGGGGCAGCCATAGGAAATATAAATTTAATGCGATCCCTATTAAATTCTCAGAGAGATCTTTGGCAACATAGATAAACATACTTTAAAATGTATACGTAAAAGAAAAGCTCCTGGAAAACTCAAAGCAATTTGGAAAAAGAAAAATGAAGTGGAAGAAATAAGCCTTTCTAGCGTTAATAAGACTTACTCTATGGTTATGATGAGGGAGCAGGGCCAGCTGAGGTCAAAGCAGAGCTGATATCCTGCAAACAACCACCACCCAGGGTGGGATATGTGTGACAATCTTCAGGAAGCTTCCAATTGTCTTAATGTTAATGCCTTGCTAGAAGGAAAAGCTATCTTTAACTTGACAGTGGCAAGGCCTCCAGTATCTCCTAGGTCTTCCTTAGCATATGAAAATCCTTTTGAAATCTCCCTTTTTGCTTACCTCCCCCAACTCTGCAAGTATATAATCAGTCACCCTTCACAGGCCCGGGGCAGCCACTCTTCCTGCTTTCCCATCCTGTTCCCATGCTTTAATAAAACCACCATTTTGCACCAAAGATGTCTCAAGAATTCTTTCTTGGTCTTCAGCTCCAGACCTCACCTGTATTCTAAAACTTCATCAGTTAGAGTAGTGATAGTATTATGGCATAGTGAAATAGACATTATAATACCATTATAGAGAAAGTTACACAGATCAATCGAACAGAGTAAAGTAACCAGAAATAGTTCCATATAAGTATATTCAATTGATATTTAACAAAGTTACAAAAGCAATTCAGTGGAGGAAAAACTGTGTTGGAACAATTTCATATGTAAACGTATTAAAAAAGAGAGAGGAGAGAAAACCTCTAATCTCACACCTTAATAAAACAATAACTCAAAATAGATAACATTTAATTTAAAATATAAAAGTATAAGATTTTAGGGGAAAAAATAGAAAATCTTCAAGACCCAGGACTAAGTGAAGATTGTCTAACTTGACACCATAAACACCAATAAAGAAATATTAATAAATCTGGCCTCCTCAAATATAGGATATTTACTGTGTTAATGATCTTATTAAGAGGAAGAAAAGAAAAAACAGAAATTGGGATAAACTATTTGCAAATTGCATATCCAACAGAGGACTTCTTTTCTAGAATTTATAAAGAACTCTCAAAAGTCAATATTTAAAAAGCAAATAACCCAACTAAAAAAATAGGCAAAGACATAACTATTTCACTGAAGATCTACAGACATCAAATAATTACATGGAAATGTTTTTCAACATCGTTAGTTACTAGGAAAATGCGGTTAAAACCACAGTTTTAATACAAACACTAAAATTAAAAAATAATACTGATAACACCAAATGCAAGTAAGGATGTGAATAAACTGGACCATTCATACATTGTTGATGGGAATGTAAAATGATACACGTAGCTACTTTGGAAAATCATTTGGTAGTTTCTTTTAAAACTAAAGATAGTTACTACATAGGACTCAACAGTTGCATTCTTGGGCATTTTTCCCAGAGAAATGAAAACTTATAGTCACAGAAACTTGTACACAAATGTTCATAGCACCTTCATTTTTAAAGGACTGAATTGGGAATTATTCAAATGTCCTTTACTGGGTGAGTGGTTAAACAATCTTTGATATACCCATACCATAGTATACTGCTGAGCAGTTAAAAGGAACAAGCTATTGATACACACAACAACTTTGATGAACCACAAAGAAATTATAAGCGGAAAAAATGTGACCTCAAATCCAGTCTTTATACGTATGTCCATATATATTATACATATAATATATAGAGATTATTGATTTTAAAAATCTAGCCTGCATATGATTCCATTTGTATAATATTCTTAAAGTAATAAAATAATAGAGATGGAGGAAAGATTAATAGTAGGCAGGGCTTATGGATGAAGTAATGGGGGTGGGTTTGGCTATAAAAAGTGATACAAGGGAGCTCTAATTTATGGTAGTGCCGAGATGCTTAGGTAGTTCAGCGGTTAAGTCTGCCTTCAGCTCAGGGCATGATCCTGGAGTCCTAGGATCGAGTTCCACATCGGGCTCCCTGCATGGAGCCTGCTTCTCCCTCTGCCTATGTCTCTGCGTCTCTGTGTCTCTCATGAACAAATAAATAAAATCCTTAGTAATAATAATTTATAGTAGCGCCTGGTCTGGATTGTGGCAGTGATTACGTGAAAATACACATATCATGAAATTGCATAGAAATTCACACACACATCCACACGTAAATTAGTGCATGAATAACTGATAAATTAATTGTACCAATGATAACTGCCTGATTTTGATATTGTGCTTTGCTATCCAAGAGGTCAAAATTAGGGAAGGCTGGATACCTGGTGAACTGGACCTCTCTTTACCTTCCTCCTTGACTTTCTGTGAGCCTATAATTATTTCAAAATAAACATCTAAAAAAAATATATAAGTTGTTCAGTTAAAATCGCAACTTAACTTAAAGAACATATTACCGACTTTCTAGCCTTTCCAGAGTAACAGTTCTTATCTCTTGCTCTGTACTATATTCTCCTAACTTCTAACAAGTGACATTCTGGGGGGGTGAAGATAGGAAGACAATACCAGGTTATAAAAGTTAATATCAGGTATAAGAATTCCATGACTCCAGATATATCCTGATCTATTTGGGAAACCCTACCTTATGTGAAGAGTTGGATTTATAACCTCAATAAAACACCTATTTCTCTTTTCTTTCCTATTCTCATTTTCTGTGCTCACTGAAGTCTCAATTGTGTTGAAATAGAATTCTAGGGGAAAACCTTCTATGTAGCTATTTACTATTGTCTTTCTTATGGGTTAGACTCTACCCTTCTGAAAGGCTTTTAAAATACAGCACTATTGGGATCCCTGGGTGGCGCAGCGGTTTGGCGCCTGCCTTTGGCCCAGGGCGCGATCCTGGAGACCCGGGATCGAATCCCACATCAGGCTCCCGGTGCATGGAGCCTGCTTCTCCCTCTGCCTATGTCTCTGTCTCTCTCTCTCTGTGTGACTATCATAAATAAATAAAAATTAAAAAAAAAATACAGCACTATTTTTCTAATTCTGATTTTAAACAATCATTATTGTAAAGACCTTTCTCTGGCTTAGTTTCAGCTATTTTCCATTCTAAAATGTTTAAAGTTAGTTCTTCCTCCCTAAGTGAATTCTTTCCAAATTGCTAGTTCTGTTTTTTTTCTTTCCTCCTCTTCTCTCTGTTTTAAGCATATAGAATCACATCTGCTTAACTCAGGAATTGTTGAGATTTCATGGGGATTTGGGGAGTAGGAGGCATCTTGGCATGGAGATCATTATTACTTTTTGATCCGCCTCCGGTAAGCATTCTGACAATTCCTCCCACACCTTCTACTAAAAGTTTTCTCCTCAGGCTAATTGACTGTTAATGGAAGATAAGTAAGGCATTTATACATCCGTATCTACTCAGTATACATGATTTATGTTGCCCTCTTAAAAAACAAGATTTAAGCAGCAGTCACCTATTTTTTTCTCTGCCACATCAGAAACTGGGTTTGTGTGGTGGATCAGGAGACAGATTTTATTTTCTACTTGAATACTTTCAGGGCTGATAGTAAACTATTAACATTGAAGGTATAGGGATATAAAAAGGTCAGTTTTTTATGTAACTAATATATATTTTGAAATTTTTGAAAAGTATGAAATTTTATTTGAATACAGTCTATGCAACATAAATCTTTTATTTCTTTTCTGTGATAATTTTCTTGTGGATTAAAAGTTTGGTAGGTTAGAATTCTATAGGCATAGCATCTGATCTCTGAACTAGCTTTTGACCTCTTAAACACAACAATTTTAAAGTTACAAATTACACCGTTTATTTTTCCTGGCTAAATAAATACAGATAAACTCATTTAATTAGCCTTCTTTCAGACTTGTTATGGAAACAGCTAGTCATTATTGAAAAATGAAGGAGAATCTCTGGAATAGATTGTGTTCTCATTCTATCATTTTCACAATTCTCTCATCAATGGTGATTGAATGGCTCCCCAAGAGAAATACATTCTATGCACAGTTATCTGAGACAGCTGTTTGAAAACAACACTTTATGAAGTACAAATAATTCAGTTAATTCCAGGAAGTAAATCTGTTATCCTGCGAATTCTCTCAAAGCTGATCCTTCTTTTAAGTTATACTGTTATTGTTCAAACATCAATCATCTGTTATAATAATGTGCCCTTCCTACTTTCCCAAAATGCAGGTTGTAGTCTTCATTGTCCCCAATTAACTTTCTCAAATGCAGATCTTACTATGCTGCCCTCTTTAAAAATATCTCATTATGTTTCAGCATTGTTGACTATGCCATGGATTGCATCTTCACTTTTGATTGCTCTAAGATTACTTGACAATGTGTGAACTGTATGTGAAATCGGAGTGTAAATAATTGTACTTATTCCTTGAATGAAAATTTTACTTAAAGGTTAGGCAAACTTTTTAAATACAGAATGCTGATTTATTATAGAATAGCATTAAAGGCCGTATGAATTTTATAATAAAATATGAAACCTCAAAGAAATGCCATGCTTGTAAAATCAATCTTCTTTGGAATTTGTGTTCAAACTCCATAGTATATAGATCTCCTTTTTTTTAAATTTTGTTTTAATTTATTTATGATAGTCAGAGAGAGAGAGAGAGAGAGAGAGAGGCAGAGACACAGGCAGAGGGAGAAGCAGGCTCCATGCACTGGGACCCCGATGTGGGATTCGATCCCAGGTCTCCAGGATGGCGCCCTGGGCCAAAAGCAGGCGCCAAACCACTGCACCACCCAGGGATCCCAGTATATAGGTCTCTTAATGGTTAGACACCAACTAACACCATAGCCTGCAACTCCATTCTATTGACATTCTTATGACATACTTTTGCGGACCATTATTCCCAAAACAGCCTATGCTTTTCATGCACCTCTTAATTTTTTCATGGTGTCCTCTCTGCCTAGAATATGATTTTACAGTTTCTCTGAATTATTAATGCTATTCACCCTTAAAGTGTACAAAAGTATTTGAACAATATAAATTATTCCTTCCTCTACATCTAAAAAAATACTTCACATAAGTCTATTCAAGTATACATCATACTGTATTATGCTTATTTATTTATTTGTTACTATTACCAGTTATGAAAGTCTTGAAGTAAAAATATATCTTATTATTATTTTTGTTTCTACAATGTCTTATAATATGGCCATAAATCAAATACTTTGACACTCCTCCCTCCAAAAAGTAAGTTTAGATTCCCTTTCCTTGGGTGTGGATTGTACTTTTTGACTCTCTTCTAACAAATAGAATGTTGTAGAAATTACAGTATAACTTCCAAGGCTAGATCATAATCAATACAAGTACCAGTACCTAGAAGTGGTTCATCGTGCTGCCATGACATAGATGTAAAATCTCTTTAGAACCAGACAATGGATAAAACTTGTAGGATATAGAAAAAAAAGTAATAAAGGTTTTTATAACCTTGAAGAAAGTCTATGTAGAAGAATGGTGACAGTTTAGGAAGCTGTGCATAAGGGCTGAAAATAGTTATCAATATCTTCGTGGAACCTGGAGGAAAAGGGGTCTTTGGCATAGTAGTAAAAAGATAAGCAATAGTGATGCCTAAAAAAACATTGAAAATGGAGAATATACCTAAGGACCTGGGAGACCAAGCTATACTGTTTTCTGAACTAAATGTTCTTCTTGATATTCATAGTAAAATGTGAGAACAGAGAGATGAACTGACTTAAGTGTTGTTTAATATGAAAGAATGAGGATTTTATTTCTTTGAAAAGTCTCCACTGAGCACCTGGGTGGGTCAGTGGTTGAGTGTCTGCCTTTGGTTCAGGTTGTGATCCCAGGGTCCTGGGATCGAGTACCACACCAGGCTCTCTGCAGGGAGCCTACTTCTCTCTCTGCCTATGTCTCTGCCTCTCTCTCCATCTCTCATGAGTGGATGGATAAAATTGTTAAAAAAGAAAAGAAAAGAAATGAAAAAAGAAAAAGAAAAAATTTTCAACCATTTCAGATAGCAAACACTGCTGATAAAACATGCTATACAGTTTAAATCAAAGTTGGGACTGTAAAATCTTTGCTAAGACTTTATAAAACTCTAAGGTGATGCCTCAGAGTACCATTTAGTAGGGAGGAAGGAGAAAGTCCTCTAAAAATTTTAAGAATATGTCTCACAGATCCTTCAATTTAAATGATAGAGGTGCTAAGAAGCTTAAGGATAATGGCCATTAGCTTAATATAAAGTAAAAAAAGTATATATTAAAGAGATTTGTCAGTTTGACTTTGGTACATTAAAATCAACAGAAGATCTAAGCAGTTTTAAAATAATTATATTGGTGGAAACAATGCCAGCTTGGAATGAAAGGGACAGTCAAACTAGTGGTGATTTTGCCTTTGGAATTTTGAGCCTCAAATGTTCTAACATGATTGGATAAACTACATACTATGTTGTAAAGCCATTCTAGCAACATGAAGTCCACATTTTGAGGAAGTGGGATCTCCTACTAAAAACCAGTAAGAAACTAATGCCTCTAGTCAATGGTTATATGATTGAGCCAAATTGATAGTGCATCATTTAGTCTTGTCAAATCTTAAACTGACAAGCTCCAGCTAAAATATCTTGACTCTAACCTCATGAGAGACCCAAAACCAGAATCACCCAGTAAATTACTCTTGTATTTATGAGTCTCAGAAACACTGATATAATAAATATTCGTTCTTGAATGCTATTAAATTTGTGTGAATTTGTTATACAGCAAGAGATAACTAATACAATTTCTTTTTCATCTACTATAGTTTGGTGTATAGTTATTACTTATCTAATATTTACTGGGAGAGAAAGGCAGAGAAAAGATGAAGACATTGTAGGTGGAATACAAAATAAAAAAAGGTGTAATAATAAATTATATTAAAATGACTAAAATTCTGCAATGAAAATTTTGATCATGATATATGTTAAAAGTTGTTTGCCTTTAAATATAAGGAATTTTTGAATTTACATTGATAAATCAAGACAAAGGTGGCGGGTACTGATATTTATTGACTTTTTCTGCACATCAGATAGGCAGTCTATTATGATCTTCATTAAAATTTGTCATTTAATCTTAGCAAAGATTCTGGAAGTTAGGTATTATCACCAATTTATAGAAGAGGGAGATGTCTGAAAGATGTGAAATAATGTGTCCATAATGATAAATCTAGTAAGTGCAGAGGCTGAATCTGATCTCACTTCTGTCTGATTCCAATTTTTCTGTTTTTGTTATATTATGAAATATATACTATTAAAAATGTTGAATTATAATAATTCAGACTACTGGTTCTAGAATAGCAGGGGATATTTATTTTTAATATATCTTTTAAAATATTTTATTTATTTATTCATGAGAGACATACAGAGAAAGGCAGAGACATAAGCAGAGGGAGAAGCTGGCTTCCCATGGGGAGCCTGATGCAGGACTCGATCCCAAGACCCCAGGATCATGCCCTGAGCCAAAGGTAGATGCTCAATCACTGAGTCACCCAGGTATCCCTTTTTCATGTTTTATTAATTCAGGTTATTTACTAAGAAGCTAAAATTATTTATTAAGGGAATATTTAGTGACATTCCAGAGTCAACTATGTTTACTTATATATTATATCTCCTTGAGGAGCCTTTTAAAACATATAAGTGAGGGCAGAGTATAAGTAGGCCTAGGAATATGTTTTTTGATCATCTCTGCAGAAAACAGAACAGAAAAATTATTCTAGACATTAAATCTACACAATTCTAACTTTCTTTCTCTTCAATCTCATGTTAGCTTTTCAACTTTGTTCTCTCCTTCCTTTTTTCTTTCTCATGAAAACATTTATTGTCTCTTGAATGTTCAATATTTTAATAATAAATTATTCATATAACTAAGAAGTAGAAGAATTAGGTCATACACTGAATAGAATTCTAAGATCCTTTATTGAAAATAATACTGACTGTTGTCTACAGTGATACTGGAAATAAAGTGTTGAATTGGCTGTAATGCACATGTGAAACAAAGAGAATAATTCATATTAATGCAGGACACAGAAGACATCAGAATAAGTGGGCTCTCACTGTGGATAGTTTATGAAGACTATAAAATATAAAATATATGCAGGTGCCTGGCCAGCTCACTCAAGAAAGCATGCAACCATTAGAAATAAAAGTTAGCATGGGGCAATCAGGTGACTTGTTGACCAAAACAGGTCCATCCATATAGAAGATGTAGGAGACAAAAGAGATGAGATAACCAAGAGCCTTTCAAGCCAGATTAATCTGGCCCAATCCACTACTACATATAGTTTGCAAAAGGCAGACTAAAGCAAGAAGGATTACTTAGGATCCTACTGTAGTATTCTAGAAAAGACAACTAAGAACCAGAATTTGGGAGTTTTGTTAGGAATAAGAAATAATAAGAACAGATGGATCTGACCAATATTGAGAAAGAAACTACAGAAAATCTGGGTAAATAAAGTACAAAAACAAAAGACAACATATATATATATATAGAATATATAAAGAATATATAAAGAAATGAACCAAAGGATAGTCCAAAAACATCAGAAATTGAAAGCAGACATTACCTCTTTAACACACGTGTGTGTTTGCATGCACATATACAAACCACACACACACCCCGACTCCAAAATAAATATATGTATATAGTTTAAGTAGATTACAGAATGACCACTCCCCACTCCCATCAATCTTTGGGAAGCTAGAATTATGAATTGTTTTGACATAATATTAACATTATTCAGAATAGACTAACTCCTATAATAATTATAAAAATCTCTTAAGTAAAACTTACTTTTACAGACCTAAAGTATAATGTTCCTGGTCTGGTGTTTCTCCTGAGCAGTTCTACCCTACATAGTGACTCAGGAATCCAGGTTTCTATGTCATGTGATTTCTTAAAACTTCAGGCCTTAAAGTCTTTTCCTTCCTGATGCATAGATGGATAAAAAGAAATAACATCCGGTGTTGTATGGAAAAGTCAATGGCCAGGCATCCCTTGGCATAAATCATTTCAACTTCTATTCCACCAGATAATCAGAATATCAGAAAGCAGGAAATTAATCAGAAGGTTCAAATAACATAACCACATACATGGGAGCTGGGGAAGGTCAGTATGCTCAGAAAGAAGAGGAAACAAAATATTGGTAAACATGAGCAGCCTCAAAGATACCCAAAGGCAATGTTTTAAAGTAGGCAAAGGGGTAGAGGTCTGTAATTGGGAGTTCTGGTAAATGACGACATTAACAATTCTTCTTTGTCTTAGATTATATTCGAAAATATTTGTATTTATGAGACTCTATAAACTAACAACTTATAGATAAATCTGAAGGTAGAAAATCACCTATTTAAGTTGTAACCACATATATTTAATAAAAGACTGTTTTTGTTCAATTATTATGTCCTATCCATTTCTTACCTTGCCCTGATAATATTTCTTTTTAAATGTAAAGGTTCTTTGAAATTGACTGTTTTATCTTTCTTGATGAGAGTCTCTTCTACATTCAGTCCTGTAGTATATGGCACAAAATTTATACCCAATAAATTTATTTTTCTATATTTCTATATGCTTGCAAAAAAGCTCTATAAACAAATGTTGAATTTACCTGTAACTTTATGATTTAAGTATCAGTCTCGGAATATTGTTTACATTTGCTCATTCACCCAAAAGCAGGATCATTTTACTGTCTGGACCTTAATCAGTTGGTGAGGTTTTGTTTTGTGTATGTGTGTAAACTTTACAAATTTATTTTACAAGCTCAGAAAGTTCTTCTAGGTCACCTAAGTAATTGCTGATTATGTGATTCTGGCCAGTGGGATTGTGAAAGCATGTTGATAATATCAAAACAAGAAAGATAATCACTTCTATTCCTAGAGCCCTGAGAATGTTACTTTGTCCTCCTCCTGACATTCTCCATGACTAGTCTGACTCCATGGCTTGCACTTGAGCTGCTCTCACCGTGGAGAGAGCCTTGGATTCCCTTAAGTCTAATAAAGTCCAATTAAGGACTGCTAGTTTCTGAGCTACATACCCTAAGGACACATGTTAATGATGAGTTTAAAATGGTGTCCTATTACAGGCTTATAGAGTGCCAGCCACCTTAGCACTTCATTTTTAAAATAAGTGATAATTGGTAAGACCTTAGCATTCCTATTTAAAAGATAAGGAAGTACAGATTCAGGGAACTTCAGGGACTTGATCAAGGTTACCCAGACAAGCTACACTTACAGCTTCTTAGATTCTGAGCAGATTAAATGATTGAATAACAGAACTAAAATCCATTTCATCATGGCCCACATTTTCCTGTATTTGTGTGAATGTGTGTGTATATACATACATTTGCCTTCATTTTTAAAGATCTGTGCAGAATTTTATGGAATAGAATTCACCAGAATACTAACAAATTTCTTTCCGTACTATGGATGAGTGCATCCAAATTTAGGGCCTACTGTTAAGATTTGGAAGGAGTATATGTGTGATGATAATACAGTAATTAGGAGGGGCAGTCTTCAAAGAAATGAACCAAAGGATAGTCCAAAAACATCAGAAATTGAAAGCAGACATTACCTCTTTAACACACGTGTGTGTTTGCATGCACATATACAAACCACACACACACCCCGACTCCAAAATAAATCTGCATATAGCATACCTGCTTAAGTGTATAAAAAGTTCTCTAATTTGTATCTATGCCCAAGTTAGCCATGAAGATGGAGTAGTGTTAGATAAACATAGTTCTTTTTTTCTTTCTATAAATTTATTTTTTATTGGTGTTCAATTTGCCAACATATACAATAACACCCAGTGCTCATCCCATCAAGGGCCCCCCTCAGTGCCCGTCACCCAGTCACTCCCACCTCCCGCTCACCTCCCCTTCCATCACCCCTAGTTCGTTTCCCAGAGTTAGGAGTCTCTCATATTCTGTCTCCCTTTCTGATATTTCACACTCATTTTTTCTCCTTTCCCCTTTATTCCCTTTCACTATTATTTATATTCCCCAAATGAATGAGACCATATAATGTTTGTCCTTCTCCGATTGACTTACTTCACTGAGCATAATACCCTCCAGTTCCATCCACATCGAAGCAAATGGTGGGTATTTGTCGTTTCTAATGGCTGAGGAATATTCCATTGTATACATAAACCACATCTTTTTTTTTTTTTTTTTTTTTTTTTTTTTTTTTTTTTTTTTTTTTTTTTTTTTTATTTATGATAGTCACAGAGAGAGAGAGAGAGAGAGAGAGGCAGAGACACAGGCAGAGGGAGAAACAGGCTCCATGCACCGGGAGCCCGACGCGGATTCGATCCTGGGTCTCCAGGATCGCGCCCTGGGCCAAAGGCAGGCACTAAACCGCTGCGCCACCCGGGGATCCCAAACCACATCTTCTTGATCCATTCATCTTTCGATGGACACCGAGGCTCCTTCCACAGTTTGGCTATTGTGGCCATTGCTGCTAGAAACATCGGGGTGCAGGAGTCCCGGCGCTTCATTGCATCTGTATCTTTGGGGTAAATCCCCAGCGTTGCAATTGCTGGGTCTTAGGGCAGGTCTATTTTTAACTCTTTGAGGAACCTCCGCACAGTTTTCCAGAGTGGCTGCACCAGTTCACATTCCCACCAACAGTGCAGGAGGGTTCCCCTTTCTCCACATCCTCTCCAACATCTGTGGTTTCCTGCCTTGTTAATTTTCCCCATTCTCACTGGTGTGAGGTGGGATCTCATTGTGGTTTTGATTTGTATTTCCCTGATGGCGAGTGATGCGGAGCATTTTCTCACGTGCGTGTTGGCCGTGTCTATGTCTTCCTCTGTGAGATTTCTCTTCATGTCTTTTGCCCATTTCATGATTGAGTTTTGCTGTTGAGTTTAATAAGTTTAATAAGTTCTTTATAGATCTTGGAAACTAGCCCTTTATCTGATATGTCATTTGCAAATATCTTCTCCCATTCTGTAGGTTGTCTATTAGTTTTGTTGACTGTATCCTTTGCTGTGCAAAAGCTTCTTATCTTGATGAAGTCCCAATAGTTCATTTTTGCTTTTGTTTCTTTTGCCTTCGTGGATGTATCTTGCAAGAAGTTACTGTGGCTGAGTTCAAAAAGAGTGTTGCCTGTGTTCTCCTCTAGGATTTTGATGGACTCTTGTCTCACATTTAGATCTTTCATCCATTTTGAGTTTATCTTTGTGTATGGTGAAAGAGAGTGGTCTAGTTATATTCTTCTGCGCTTGGATGTCCATTTTTCCCAGCACCATTTATTGAAGAGACCGTCTTTTTTCCAGTGGATAGTCTTTACTGCTTTGTCGAATATTAGTTGACCATAAAGTTGAGGGTCCACTTTTGGATTCTCTATTCTGTTCCATTGATCTATGTGTCTGTTTTTGTGCCAGTACCACACTGTCTTGATGACCACAGCTTTGTAGTACAACCTGAAATCTGGCATTGTGATGCCCCCAGCTATGGTTTTCTTTTTTAAAATTCCCCTGGCTGTTCGGGGTCTTTTCTGATTCCACACAAATCTTAAAATAATTTGTTCTAACTCTCTGAAGAAAGTCCATGGTATTTTGATAGGGATTGCATTGAACATGTAAATTTCCCTGGGTAACAGTGATATTTTCACAATATTAATTCTGCCAATCCATGAGCATGGAATATTTTTCCATCTCTTTGTGTCTTCCTCAATTTCTTTCAGAAGTGTTCTGTAGTTTTTAGGGTATAGATCCCTTACCTCTTTGGTTAGGTTTATTCCTAGGTATCTTATGCTTTTGGGTGCAATTGTAAATGGGATTGACTCCTTAATTTCTCTTTCTTCAGTCTCATTGTTAGTGTATAGAAATGCCACTGACTTCTGGGCATTGATTTTGTATCCTGCCACGCTACTGAATTGCTGTATGAGTTCTAGCAATCTTGGGGTGGATTCTTTTGGGTTTTCTATGTAGAGTATCATGTCATCTGCAAACAGGGAGAGTTTGACTTCTTCTTTGCCAATTTGAATGCCTTTTATTTATTTGTGTTGCCTGATTGCTGAGGCTAGGACTGCCAGTACTATGTTGAATAGCAGTGGTGAGAGTGGACATCCCTGTCTTGTTCCTGATCTTAGGGGAAAGGCTCCCGGTGCTTCCCCATTGAGAATGATATTTACTGTGGGCTTTTCGTAGATGGCTTTTAAGATGTTGAGGAATGTTCCCTCTATCCCTACACTGAAGAGTTTTTGTTTTTTTTTTAATTTTTATTTATTTATGATAGTCATACAGAGAGAGAGAGGCAGAGACACAGGCAGAGGGAGAAGCAGGCTCCATGCACCGGGAGCCTGACGTGGGATTCGATCCCGGGTCTCCAGGATCACGCCCTGGGCCAAAGGCAGGCGCCAAACCGCTGCGCCACCCAGGGATCCCAACTGAAGTGTTTTGATCAGAAATGGATGCTGTATTTTGTCAAATGCTTTCTCTGCATCTATTGAGAGGATCATATGGTTCTTGTTTTTTCTCTTGCTGATAAGATGAATCACATTGATTGTTTTATGAGTGGTGAACCAGCCTTGCATCCCAGGGATAAATCCTACTTGGTCATGATGAATAATCTTCTCAATGTATTGTTATATCCTATTGGCAAGTATCTTGTTGAGAAGTTTTGCATCCATGTTCATCAGGGATATTGGTCTGTAATTCTCCTTTTTGGTGGGGTCTTTGTCTGGTTTTGGAATTAAGATGATTCAGGCCTCATAGAAGAGTTTGGAACTACTCCATCTCTTTCTATCTTTCCGAACAGCTTTAATAGAATAGGTATGGTTTCTTCTTTAAACGTTTTATAGAATTCCCCAGGGAAGCCATCTGGCCCTGGACTTTTGTGTCTTGGGAGGTATTTGATGACTGCTTCAATTTCCTCCCTGGTTATTGGCCTATTCAGGTTTTCTATTTCTTCCAGTTCCGGTTTTGGTAGTTTGTGGTTTTCCAGAAATGCATCCATTTCTTCTAGATTGACTAATTTATTGGCGAATAGTTGTTCATAATATATTTTAAAATCATTTGTATTTCCTTGGTGTTGTTAGTGATCTCTCCTTTCTCATTCATGATTTTATTAATTTGAGTCTTCTCTCTCTTCTTTTTAATAAGGATGGCTAATGGTTTATCTTTCTTATTAATTCTTTCAAAGAACCACCTCCTGATTTTGTTGATCTGTTCCACAGTTCTTCTGGTCTCTATTTCATTGAGTTCTGCTTGAATCTTTATTAACTCTCTTCTTCTGCTGGGTGTAGGATCTATTTGCTGTTTTATTCTCCAGCTCCTTTAGGTGCAAGGTTAGCTTTTGTATTTGAGTTCTTTCCAGTTTTTGAATGGCTACTTGTATTGTGATGTATTTCCCCCTCCGGACTGCTTTTGCTGTATCCCAAACCTTTTGAATGGTTGTATCTTCATTATCATTAGTTTCCATGAATCTTTTTAATTCTTCCTTACTTTCCTGGTTGACCCTTTCATCTTTTAGCAGGACGGTCCTTAACCTCCACGTATTTGAAATCCTTCCAAACTTCTTCTTGTGATTTAGTTGTAATTTCAAAGCATTATGGTCTGAGAATATGCAGGAGATGATCCCAATCTTTGGTATCAGTGAAGACCTCATTTGTGACCCAGTATGTGGTCTCTTCTGGAGAAAGTTCCATGTGCATTTGAGAAGAATGTGTATTAAGTTGCAATGAATGTATATTCAGTTGCGTTGGGATGTAAAGTTCTGTAGATATCTGTGAAATCCATCTGGTCCAGTGTATTATTTAAAGCTCTTGTTTCTTTGGAGATGTTGTGCTTAGAAAACCTATCGATTGTAGAAAGCGCTACAGTGAAGTTACCAAGTATAAGTGTATTATTATGTAAGTATGTCTTAACTTTGGTTATTAATTGATTGATATATTTGATTGATAATTGATATATTTGGCAGCTCCCACATTTGGGGCATATATATTGATGATTGTTAAGTCCTCTTCTTGGATAGATCCTTTAAGTATGATATAGTGTCCTTCATCTCTCACCACAGTCTTCAGGATAAACTTTAGTTTATCTGATATAAGGATGGCTACCCCTGCTTTCTTTTGAGGACCATTTGAACAGTACATGGTTCTCCAACCTTTTATTTTCAGGCTGTAGGTGTCCTTATGTCTAAAATGAGTCTCTTGTAGACAGCAAATAGATGGGTCTTGCTTTTTTATACAGCCTGTAACCCTGCGACTTTTGATGGGGTCATTAAGCCCATTCACATTCAAAGTTACTATTGAAAGATATGAGTTTAGTGTCATCATGATACCTATTCAGTCCCTGTTTTTGTGGATTGCTCCATTGGACTTCCTCTTTATTTTACAGATTCCCACTTAAAATTTCTTGCAGAGCTGGCTTGGTGGTCACATATTCTTTCAGTTCCTGTCTATCTTGGAAGCTCTTTATCTCTCCTTCTATTCTGAATGAGAGCCTTGCTGGATAAAGTATTCTTGGCTGCATGTTCTTCTCATTTAGGACCCTGAATATATCCTGCCAGCCCTTTCTGGCCTGCCAGGTCTCTGTGGAGAGTTCTGCTGTTACCCTAATACTTCTCCCCATAAAAGTCAGAGATTTCTTGTCTCTTGTTGCTTTAAGGATCTTCTCTTTATCTTTGGAGTTTGCAAGCTTCACTATTAAATGTCGAGGTGTTGAACAGTTTTTATTGATTTTAGGGGGGGAGGGGGATCTCTCTATTACCTGTATCTGAATGCCTGTTTCCCTTCCCAGTTTAGGAAAGTTTTTAGCTATGATTTGTTCAAACACATATTCTGGACTTCTGTCCCTTTTGGTGCCCTCAGGAACCCCAAGTAAACATAGATTTTTCGGGATCCCTGGGTGGCGCTGCGGTTTAGTGCCTGCCTTTGGCCCAGGGCGCGATCCTGGAGACCCGGGATCGAATCCCACGTCGGGCTCCCGGTGCATGGAGCCTGCTTCTCCCTCTGCCTGTGTCTCTGCCTCTCTCTCTCTCTCTCTGTGTGACTATCATAAATAAATAAAAATTAAAAAAAAAAACATAGATTTTTCTTTCTGAAGCTGTCATTTAATTCCCTTAATCTATCCTCATGATCTTTAATTGTTTTTCTCTTATTCCCTCAGTTTCCCTCTTTGTCATCAACTTGACTTCTATGTCACTCACTCCTTCTTCTACCTCGTTAACCCTCGTCGTTAGGACCTCCGGTTTGGATTGCATCTCATTTAATTGATTTTTAATTTCTGCCTGATTAGATCTAAATTCTGCAGTCATGAAGTCTCTTGATTCCTTTATGCTTTTTTCTAGAGCCACCAGTAGCTGTATAATAGTGCTTCTGAATTGGCTTTCTGACATTGAATTGCAATCCAAATTTTGTAATTCTGTGGGAAAGAGGACTGTTTCTGATTCTTTCTTTTGAGGTGAGGTTTTCCTTCTAGTCATTTTGTTCAGTGCAGAGTGGCCAAAAACAAGTTGTATTGGGAAAAGGAGAAAAAGAGAGAAGAGAAAGAAGAAAAGAAAAAGAAATAAAAAAGAAAAGAAAAAGAAAAGAGAAGAAAAAAGGGGGGGGGAAGCAAACAGAAATCAAAGAACAAAAAACAAGGGGGAGTATCCTCTGATTCTGTATACTGTAAATCCCTCGACTTCCCCTGGAAGTTTCCAGGGCTGCTTGGTCAATAATTTGTTTTTCCCCTGTCCGTCTAGCTGGTCTTCTGGGGGAGGGGCCAGCTGTGTTGATTCTCAGGTGTGAGCACTTGGGGGAGCTGCTCTGCCCCTGCCTGGTGCAGGGCTCAGTGGGGGTTGTTTACCCCGTGAGGCCCCAGGAGGAACAACCGCAGTGGCGGGGCCAGCTCTGCAGCCCTGGAGTCAGCCCCCGCAGTAGCTCCGGAGCTCTCGGTCTGCAGGGCCTGGAGGCTCCGGGGCGGGGCCGCTGCTCTGCTCAGCTGGGGCAGGAGCGTCCTCGCTATCCTGGGCCCTCCCGGCCTCTGCCTGTCCGGGGGGGAGGCCGGATCCTGGGCTGTGTCCTGGCGCCGTGTGCTCCGAGGCCTGCGCTGTTGGATTCGGCTCCCGCCCCGCAGCCCCCTCCGCGGAGCCGTCCCCGAGCCTCCTGAGCTGCTCCTGCCCCGCAGTCCCCTCCGCGGAGCCGCCCCCGAGCCCCCCGAGCTGCTCCGGGTCCCGCCGTGCGCGCTGCAGCCCTTAGGGAGCTCGGCGCATCTCCCGGGGCACAGGTGTCTGTTACTGTCCCCGGGAGCCCGAGGGCATCCCCGCCCTCCTGGGTCCTGCTCCAACTCCCTGCGAGCCCCTTTCCGCCCGGGAAGGTTGGTGCAGCTCCTGCTTCTCCGGGACGGGGCTCTCCTGTCCTGGGGACACTCGCCCCGGCCTCAGCCCGGCTCCTCGCGGGCCCCTCCCCCTTGGAGGCCTTTTGTTTCTTTATTTCTTTTTCCCCGTCTTCCTACCTGATAGAAGCGGGAACTCTTCTCACTGTAGCGTTCCAGCTGGTCTCTCTTTAAATCTCAGGCCGGGGATCCCTGGGTGGCGCAGCGGTTTGGCACCTGCCTTTGGCCGAGGGCACGATCCTGGAGACCCGGGATTGAGTCCCAGGTCGGGCTCCCGGTACATGGAGCCTGCTTCTCCCTCTGCCTATATCTCTGCCTCTCTCTCTGTGTGTGACTGTCATAAATAAATAAAAATTAAAAAAAATAAATCTCAGGCCGAATTTGTAGATTTTCAGGATGATTTGAAGGTTATCTAGGTAATTTGGTGGGGACAGGTGACTTGGGGACCCTCCTCTTCTGCTCTCTTGCCCCGCCTCCAGATAATCATAGTTCTTAGTGGCATTAGCTTTCAGGGATCCATGAGGATTTTCAGTAAGTGTTCTTCACCTTGGGTTCTTAGTTATAGGTCACAGATACATGCTTCCCAGAAATACGTCATAACAGTTTGGCTGATGAAGAAATAGTTTGGCCAAGTTTCTCTTTGGGCATAAAATATTTAGAATATTTCTGAAAGCACTGTGAAAATTTGAATTTCATTCCATTTTCATATATGTTTATATCCATTATCTCCTTGATCGCAAAATTATTGGAAAGACAGTGTCAGAAGGAAATTACTTTGCAATACAAGTCATTTGGTAAGTAATAGAGCTTAATCAAGAAGCATCACTAGGATAAGTACCCATAAGTAGTCTCTTAAGATTATTCTTTCATGGAATTTCTGTTAGTTTTTTTCCCCCTAAAAGTAGTGACTATATCTTATCTACATCCTGTAAATCCCTTGGTGCCACATCTAAAACAGTGTTCAGTTGTTTGTTCAATAAGTAGACCAATAGTGAGGTTTACCAATTCCCTGATATAAGTTCCACCAACTGCTTTGAGATTATAGAGCAATAATGGTGAGATCTCAGAATCATACCTCTGGCTGACTTCCACATAGGGATAAATAATAGGTGATGAAATTTACAAAAAAATAATAAGGTAGATCTAAACAAATTTTAAATAGCTCTAGAACAATTACTATTTAATTTTTGGGACAGCCGCTGGTGATTTTGAAATATTTAATTCTGTGATAATAATTCTTCCATTTGGTGTTTTCTAGATACAATTGGAATAGATTTATAAAAGAAACTTAAAAAGGTAAGAAATTAAAGAAACTTGTGCTATATTTTTATCCACATTAAATTTCAATTATTCTTGGAATAAATACATATTTTTTTAGCCTTTTCTTATTACTGAGATATTTTTTCGGGAATGTTCCCTAGAGCAATTATAATTTTAGAGATGCTTCTTTTGCTATTTTTGTGTTACTTTATAAGAGATAAGTATTTGATAAAAATAAGTAATTTGAATTATTCGGTTTAGGGTTTTACCCTGCAAAGTATTTAGTGTCATAATGATACTACAAGCTATACTGTTCAATATTTACAAAAATTAATATCCCCACATGTTTATGATTTATTTATCTGATGCTGGTAAAGTATCTTCTGTTAGACAAAATGAATATAATTATTTATTCCAATTTAGAATCTCTATGAACTTCCACCATTTATTTACTAAAATGTTTTCATAATGATCAGTTTCCAGAAGACATCAATACCAAGATTTAGCTCTTCACATTAAAAATTCAGGAAAAAAACCCACAATGTTACAATTAGAATGATGGTACTTTAATCCTGACATTCCAATGTAGCAGGAGTGCTGCCTGAAGCACTCTTTAAAAAGCAAACAGTACTGAGAAACTAGGTATGGTTAAGGGGTTAAATCAAATATTTAAAGATAAGGATAAAGAGGAAAGAGATCTTTCTCCTGACTCTGTTGCTTCATGGATTTGGTTTCTGTTTTATGCCATGCAATTTTTATCATTGCAGTTAGTGAACCTGTTCATATATTCAAATGTTTCTACTGTTCTCCAACAAAACTGTGAAGTATGGAGGTAGATGAGTATGATTTCTATTTTGGTGAATACTATTGTACTAACAAGATGTCTAGTTAGAGCAAGGTATGTTTACAAGACCTATCACAATGACCATTGAATTCATTCCAGAGAGGAGCAAATTTATTTATCCTGATATTTATTTGCTCATGTGGAAATGCTCTACATCTTTTTTAGTTTAGTCCCAGATGGATATATTAGTCTTTTTTTCTGCTACAGTGAAGTCAGTTTCAATAGTTGGCATGAGATAAAGGATTTTGAATATTTAGTAATTATGAGAATCCCCACAAGATTGGTCTCCACTTACTCCACCTCTTTGTCTTGGGCTTTGTTTGTTGCTCTATGCATGGTGTTTTTTTCCAAAAGACAATGTCAGAACAGGATTATTCCTCACTCTCTTATTCTCTTGAGTGTGAGTCACAATATAACAGAACTAATAATCTATTACCTTTTTCTAACAATTAGAAAAATATCGCTAGTAAGCCTCCATCCATCTCTGCTCCCTCTCCCTCCTTCCTCACCAAGGATATATTATAGCAATTGGAAAGAACACTTTGTCTCCTTGAAAGCAGAGGACAAACAAGGATACTAGTTCCTATATTTCTATCTTTTAGCTTACAACTGGGTAGGAGTGATGAAATAAAAAAGATAAAACACAATATATGTGTGTTTACACCCTAATATGAAATGTATTTTACCAAATGATAAAGTTGCTTTTTTTTTCCTGTAAAGGTCACTTTGTTTCCAACCTATTGTCTTATTTATTGGAAACAGAGGCACTGACTGATAAGGAACAGACTCAAAAGTGTGCATATGACAGTGACAAAAGAGGGATTCTTGGACTTCCTGCTTGCTTGTCTTGACACTAAGCTATTTTGCCTCCTAATGTATATTTCTTCACAATCCAGGAAAACAAGTAATGTCTTCAGTGAGTTAGTAATTTAAGAAGTTAATAAAGGTCTAAAGAGGGTAACTGCAGTTGTGGCACAGAATAGAATATCTAACTTAACCTTTTGTTGGCATATTTCCAAAAACTAGAACGACTGCGCATACAAAGGAATGACTTTAATTCACCTCGCTGTAGATGGAAATATAATCCTCCAGTATTTCCATATCTGTATTTTCTCCCTAGTTATAAACTCAGCTCTAAAATCTTATTACAGTGAAATAGTAAAATATACTGAGAGCAAATATGAGATGTATACATTTGACTATCAAATCTATGCACATGAAAATGACCATAATCTGAGTGATGGAATTAATGTAAATAATTTCTTCAGAAAAAAACATGAGTATATATTTAGAGCCCTTTAAGTTTAAATTTCAAGAATGGAAGCAAACTCAGAGATCTAGTATAAACATTTCATTTTACAGAAGAGGAAAATAAGGTACAGAAAAATGCAGTGAGCTAGTTATTGAAGATTGTATCACATCCATCCATCCATCCATCCATCTATCTGTTTCTGTCTATACTGTCTATCATAGAAGTAATTTATAATAGAAATGTTAGGTAATGCATCTGTATTTTTAAAAATATTTTATTTATTTATTAATGAGAGACACACAGAGAAGGCAGAAGGAGAAGCAGCCTCCATGCAGGAAGCCTGATGTGGGATTCAATCCCCGGACCTCAGGATCACACCCTGAGTGAAGGCAGATCCTCAACCGCTGAGCCACCCCGGTGTCCCAAAGCATCTGTATTTTAAAGGCAAGGAGACCTGAGTTTCTGAGAAGACCTAATATATAGTGGCGTGAAAATCTCCCATTTGATACTATTTTGGAGGGGATTTCTTCTGGGAAATGTTTTTCTTTGTAAGTAGATGGAAAAACAAGACTCTTAATCTCCCTTCTTCTGTGCAATCATAAGTGCATATGTGTGTTTGTGTGGCTAGATAGACAGCATATATTGGAGTCTTAGAGGAAAACACATTCTAATTAAGTATTGAGGAATAAATGGATGATTCCAGGTGGAATAATAAAGAGAAGAAATGTGAACATGAGGCACTGGTATGCACAAAGATACAAACATATAAAAACAGTAGTTTATTCAAGGTACTCAAAACAAAAGGTTATTGCTTGAAATGTCAGGTGTAAGAAAGAGCTAATGAGATCGAAGAAGTGGTTTAAAGGCAGATTATAAAGAGTCTTTTATGAGAAGTGATGGATTTGAAATTTATAGCCCACAATGCCTTTAGGCAGGGGAGTTAGATTAGGTTTTTAACAAAGATTACTCCAGCAGCAGGAAGAGGAAAGACCAGAGAGAGGAAATATTGACAACAGGAAGTCCAAAAACAGGTTCTATAATGATTCAGCAAAGAAATGATAGACTCTGAACAAAGGCAGCAGCAGTAGGGATAGATGGGGTTAAAGAGAAATGAGGTGTTTTAATGCTTGAATGTAGAAGACTGCTGATATTATGTCCTTTGTGAAAAGCATAGAAGTATCAAAGATGACACCATCATGTCTAGATGGATATCTGAACACCAGGAACTGAGACAATAAATATAGGAGGAACAGATTGGATTTACTGAATATTATACTTGATTTGTTATGTTTTGACTGTCAGTGGTTTATTCAATTGGAGATGTCCATATAAGTGACTGGATTGGGAGCTCAGGAGAGAGAACAAAAGAGGAGATGAAGATCTGAAAGTCAACCATTGTGTTTTGGGGTAGAAGTAATCTTATGAAATTATCCCAAGTAGTGTATATAGACAAATACAAGAGGGCCAAGGACAAAATCTCAGAAAATACGAAAATATGGTAATGAATTTTGAAAGTAGAACCAGTAAATTAAGTAGAAATAACATTTTCAAATATATAGGAAGTAAACTAGGCAAACAGGATGTCTAGGATTCATAGAAGGAGAGAATTCCAAAAGTTCGAGCGGTAAGTAGGGACAATGGTGTTAACAAAAGTCAAATGGATTAATGATTGAATATAGACCATTAATTAGACTTGGCAATTTGGGCATCATCAAAAATTTGGTAAAAGCATTTCCAGAGTGGTGGGAAAGAAAAAAAAAAAAAGAGATTGTGATGAAGTATATAAAGTATATAAAAGTATATAAAGTATATATAAAGTATATAAAGTATATAAAGATCTATGAACTAAAGCTAGAGTTTTAATAAATAGTAGTCAAAACATAAAAGTAAGAAATAGCAATTACATTTCTAAGCAACAAATCAAGAAAAATTAGTGATTAAGAGAGATATTCCCACAAATTATTTTTATATGCAAAATTGGATATTACAAATTAGAATTAGCTGACATTGTTGGTGGGTTGAAAAACTGATTATGTCAAAAATAGAAGATAATATCAAAGTTATGGGGAAAAAAAGCAAAGTTCTCCTCAGGAAGAAGGTGATAATTGTTGCTAATGGTCTGTAAATGAAGTGACATTTCTGTAGAAAGTACTTAAAAGCAATCTTCTCAATCCAGTCATTTTTGCCACATTTTGTATATCTTTGAGGTCTATGTGTTTTTTGAGCATAGGAAAAAATAAATTTCTGGTTTTATGAGATGGAGTGATCGGGATGCTTTATACTTGGATCAACATTGGCACAAGAGGGCAGATCAGAAAGCAATCCAGATCGCAAGCTAATGCTCATACTTGAGGTGGAATTCATTATCTTCGCCATAGGAATCTACTTAGCTTTCACAAAACTGGCAACTTACTAAAAATAAGATAAAAACATAGTTTATTCTTTCATAAACTAAGGAGATAAACCAGACTTTTTCCTATTTAGTGCATGACTACTTGCCATAGTGAAACACTGATAATAAGTTATTCCATATCCCAGCAATGCTGATTTGTTGGAGGACTGCATCATATGATTGAGATAACACTAGGTAATGATTGAAGAATCTGGACGCTAGTCCCAAATCTGCTAAGAACTCTTAATGGAGAGGTGCTTTTAACATTTTAAAGATTTAATTGTCCTTCATTGTATTTTAAAAGTGTTGGATGCAGTGCTATGCAATGATCCCTGTAACTGTAAAATTTTGTGAGTTAAGAAACCTAGGCCAGAGATAATTTCTTCCAGAAGCAATAGTATTAGAACAGATTAGTTTTTTTATTTTGTTGTTGTTTGACAAAATTTACTGGATTATAATTTACCTAAAATAAAATGTACACATTATAAAAATCTGATTTTTAAATTTTTGTAAATGTATACACCCATGTAGCCAGCACCCAATCAAGGTTTGAAAATATTTTTATCATTCCAGAAAACTTCTTTTTCCTTTTTACAGTCAAATATTCCTACCCATATCCCATCCTACATCAGGCAATCATTTATCAGCTATATCACTACTGATCAATTTTGGCTATCCGTAACTTCATATAAATGGAAAAATATCATTCATACTCTTGTGTCTGGCTTCTTTCACACAGTATACTATTTTTCAGATTCATTCTTATTACTGCTTTTATCTGTAGTTTATTCCTTATTGTTGAGTAATATACCATCATGAGGTATACCACAATTTGTTTTCCATTCTCCTGTTGACAAAAATTAGGATTGATTCTAGTTTAATTCTCTTCAATCTCTGAAGTTATATTTTAATTACTCTTGTGTAAAATACTTAGGATTAAAACTACTAAAATACTTCCCAGCATTGATGAGTCTTCCAGTTATACCACTTGGTATCCAACACTTAATTTTAAGCTTCCATTAAATTATCAAACAGTTGCCATTTAAAAAAAATATTTAAGAATTCTAGTGAGTGTGAAAAAGTGTTCTTAGTATGAATTTAATTTACATTTCTTTGATGACTGAGGTTGAGCATATTTGCACATGCTTAATGCTGTTAATGAAAAGTATGCTCAAATATTTTACCCATTATTTTATTTTATTATTTGTCTTCTGATTACTGAATTTTTAAATGTTCTTATGAATTCTTGGTACAGTCCTTTGTGTGTGTGAGTTTGTGTGTTTGTATGGTGTATACATATATAATTGATCCTTGAATAAAGGGGGTTTGAACTGTGCAGGTCCACTTATATACAGATTTTTTTGGACAAATACAGTAGAGTACTGCAAAAGTATTTTCTCCTCCTTGTGATTTTTTCAATAACATTTTCTTTTCTCTAGCTTACTTTATTATAAGGGTATGTAATACAGTATATAGTACATATACAAAATATGTGTTAATCAACTGTAAGATTTCTGGTCAACAAAAGGCTATTAACAGCTAAGTTTTGAGAGAGTCAGGAGTTATACATAGACTTTTGCTGTGCGAGAGGTAAGGGGTCTCAGCACCCATAACCCCATGGTGCTCTTGGTCAACTGTATTACGTGTACGTATATTTATATATTTCTTCTTCCATTTTTGGCTTGTATTTTTAATTTCATAATTGTTTCTTTAAAGGAGTGATAACTTTTAATTTGAATGAAACATATTTTACTCTCTAATGGATATTACTAAGTCTTATTGGTATTTATCTCTTGTCTATGCAATGTTTGCCTACCCCAAGTTTGTGATGATTTTTTCCTTTCTTATTGATCCATTTCAAAATTTCTACAATGGTTGAGTTAGAGGTTGAGGTTCTTCTCTTTTTTTTCCCCAATGGAGATATTCAGTTGATCTAGAGTCACTTTATGAAAAGACTATTTTCACCTTGAGTTACTGTGTAGCCATTGTCAAAAATCATTTGGCCATTTATCATTAATTGACACTATTTCTAAACTCTTTAATTGACATATAATTCTGATGGAACACAAAGTCCAGACTATCTTATTTTTTGTAACTTTACAATAAGTCTGAAAATCAAGTAATGTAAATTCTTCAATTTTTATCTTTCTTTTTCAAAATGCTTGCTATTCAATGTCCTTTGCATTTCCATATAAATTTTGGAATCACTTTGTCAATCTCTATAATATCTATTGATACTATAGGATTGTTATTTTGTAGAATCCATAGAAAAATTTGGTCACAATGAATATCATAAAAATAATAAATCTTCAATCCATTAATAATGGATATCTTTCAGTTTATTTAGATATTCTTTCATTTCTCTCAGCAATAATTTTCAGTGAAAAAATCTTTTATATATTTAGCTATTTTTTCCTGTAGTGGTTTATATATTTGATGCTACTGAGTTTTCAAAATTTTATTGTCCATTTTCTTTTTGCTAGACTTTAGAAATAAAATTGATTGTTGTATTTGACCTTGGATCCTGTGGTCTTGCTAAATTCCAGCAATATTTTGGTATATTCCTGAAGATATTCTAGTTAGATAAATATACTCTATATGAATAGAGAGAATTTTCATTCATCCTTTCTAAGTTTTAAAAATATATGTCTTTCTTTCCTTATCACACTAGGTAATACTCCATCCAGTTCAATATGGAATGGTGGTGAGAGTGCACATTCTTTAAAAAAAAAAAAAAAAAGATTTTATTTATTTATTCATGAGAAACAGAGAGAGAGAGAGAGAGAGAGAGGCAGAGACATAGGCAGAGGGAGAAGCAGGTTCCATGCAGGGACCCCAATGTGGGACTCGATCCTGGGACTCCAGGATCACACCCTGAGCTGGAGGCAGATGCTCAACCGCTGAGCCACACAGGCGTCCCGAGAATGCACATTCTTATATGATCTCATGATGTTTCTCTTTTATTCTGTTAAAATAAATTACAATAATTGATTTTCAAATATGGAATCAGTATTGTAATTAAGAGAACATAATGACTGTTCATGATGGATCAATGTTTTCATCTCTTTTTATATTTGATTTGTTAATATTTTGTTGAAGATTTATATTTCTATTCTAATAAGGGATATTGGGACACCTGGGTGACTCAGTGGTTGAGCATCTGCCTTTGGCTCAGGGCATGATCCCAGGCCCTGGGATGGAGTCCCCCATCAGGCTTCCTGTGAGGAGCCTGCTTCTCCCTCTGCCTATGTCTCTGCCTCTCTCTCTCTCTCTCTCTCTCTCTGTGTCTCTCATGAATAAATAAATAAAATCTTTAAAAAAATAAGGGGTATTGATCAATCATTTGTTTTCTTTCATTCTCTGTCAGGTTTTGGTAGCAAGATTATGCTGGTATCATAAAATAAGGTGTGAAGCAATCAATTCTCTTCTATTTTCTGGCAAACTTTGCAAAAGCTTAGAATTAGATCATTTAAGAATTCAACAATAGAATTATCTGAACTTGGAGTTTTATTTGTGAATGACCTTTGTTTTGAATTAAATTTATTTAATAATTTTGTTAAGTTGACTTTTAAAATTTGTGTTATTTTTTCTATCAGATTCATTCACATAAAATTATTTTTAATATTCTTTCTTATTCTTTTAATATATGTAGGATCTTTTGTGGTGGTATATCCTCTTGCATTCCTAATGTTGATAATTTATATTTGTTCCTTTTTCTTAACATTGTTAGGTGTTTATAAACTTTATTAATATTTTCAATGATTGGATTTTTATGTTAATTTTCTCTATTTGCTGCCTGATTTCTATTTTGTCAGTTTTATTTATAGAAACCTACATCATTTACCTTAGTTAACTTAGGCATTAAAATCTTTAAATTTTCCTCTAAGTTCCACTTTCATGTTTCCCATATATTTTGATA
The DNA here is from genome assembly GCF_011100685.1 of Canis lupus familiaris. Lineage (NCBI taxonomy): Eukaryota > Metazoa > Chordata > Mammalia > Carnivora > Canidae > Canis > Canis lupus. The sequence goes on from NC_049229.1 coordinate 7,031,952, forward strand.
CATTTTATTTATATTATCATTTTTCTTAAAATATTTTCTAGTTCACCCTAGGGTTTCTTCTTTGATTTGTAGATTATTTGGAAATGTTCTGTTTTATCTCCAAATATCTCTTTGTTACTGTTTGCTAATATAATTTTATTGTGGCGGGCAGAATACTTCATAAGATTTAACTTTTGAAATATATTTAGACTAATTCATTGGCCTAGCACTTGTTCTGGTGAATGTTCCATGTGTACTGAGATTGTGTGTGTTTGTTCTTCTGAGGGGTAGTGTCCTATAAATGTCATTTCCAATTAGTTGTTAATGTTGTTCAGACCTTCTGTATATCCCTGATTTGTGGCTGGAGTGGGGTGGGTGTTGCCAAAACGTTTCCTGTTGTTAGGCTATCATTGTCCCTGTCCTTTGGCTAAGGGTAAGAGGCTTTTGTCCTATTTACAGCTTATCCTAGTGACATTCCAGGTTAGAGCAACCCCCCCCCCCCCCCGCCCCATCCAGGATGTATGGGAAGCAACAAGGAAACGCAGAGAATGTGCCACCATGCTGTTCCTAAAATCCCAAGTCCCTGGGAAGCCTATCTTCTTCTTTCACCTTTGAAAGTATTCCTATGTTTATTTGGTCTGTTATGCCAGGGTTATTTAGTTGTCAGAAGGAGATCCTAAGAGAAATGAGATTATTCTATCTTGGTTAATCAGAAGTCCCATAACTCTTTTTAACAACCTAGACCTCCAGCTGCAACCTCCAAAAGGCCAGAACTTCCCCTCTATAACAGAACTTAAGTGAGTCTACTCCTTGCTGAGTTACAGATAGACATTAGACCAAGTGCACTTGTCATACAAAGGAAACATTATTTGCAGCAAATAAGGAGATAACAGTTATAACTCCCAAAGCCATGCCCCCCAAACAAGAAGGAGTGGGTTCTTTTTATCTAAACTTTAGGATGAATATCTGGAAAGGAGAGCTGTCATAGCATGTAAAGGCAGGCGTAAGATTGCACACGCACACTTAGAAAACATGCCTATATATATGCATCCTGTGTTCCAGTAATGAAGCTTGTGCTCCTCCTAGGTTGGACACTTTAACATTATAATGCATCAGAGGTAACTATCAGACAAAGAGAAGGGGCTATGGGCCTGCTTTGAACTCTGGTATAAACCTGATAGCATACTGGGTTCCTTATCTCAGGTAAGGAATGCAGGGCTTTGCCTATTTTTGAAACAGCACTGGGAATTTTACCACTGATTTATTGTCTCTAATATGGTTAGTCTATATCCTGGCCTGGTAGAGATAGTTTTGGCACCCCCATTGTTCCCTTAAAATCCTTAACTTTTGTGTTTCTTTGTAATCCTGACACCTCCTAGGAAGTTCTGCCAAAAGTATGTTTAGGCAAGTGGAGGCATAGATCACAGAAAATAGCTGGAAGGCTGAAATATTTCTCATGTGTCACAAAAACTATGTGTTGTCTTTTTTCCTCTGGGAACCCCTAATTCTCAGCTTACACCTTCATACCCTACACAGTTTTGGTGGGTAAGCAGGGAGCTTCTTTTCCACCCCTTAACCAGAAGAAGCAGGCAGTGCTTCTGTTTTTCTCCCCCTGTAGTGTTCACAGAGCTGAACTGGAAGTTAATCTATTCTGCTGAGGAAGTAGGTTGTCCCAATTTCCTCAACAAGGTAATGGGTTCCAACAGTGATCTGAGCTTCCACCCTCACCTGGCAGCAATAAGACTAAAGAAGGCAGCCAGAAGCAGGGCTACTTGGCACTCTGAGCCCCTACTCCTGCTGTCCATACTCAGTAGGAACTGAAAGGAGAGGAGAATTAATCTCATTTGCTAGGGGTTAGGGGCTTATTTTGGAAACAGGTCTAGTGTACAGGTGTCTTCAGGAATCCATGCATGGTAGGGTCGTATCAGGGCCAAATGTTGAGTGAACAATAGGCGTTATTCCATAAATTACTGAAGTTAGGGATGTTGATGCCAGCATCAGCAGAGGTTTGTTTGAAACTAATGTCCTGGAACACATTTGGGATCCAGCAATTCTTAGGTGATATCAAATGCTTGGGGCTTAGGACAAAGTTCAGAGAATGACCGACTTTCTTGCTTTCCCCTTGAAGTAGGAACATAGCTTCTTTGGCTAATTCAGAGGCAAAATATGGAACATGAGTAAATGGGGCCTAGCAGAAAAACACAGAGGTGGAACCTGTCAAAAATGGCATCCTTTCAACTTTCCTACTTCAATATCTCTGTTCTGTTCCCAACTCTGTAGCATCTGCTTTCTGGTAACCTTTTTGTATTCTTACCCTATGTGTTCATTACCCAGGATCCTCAGGAGACCTTAACACATGGATTTCTGTGGCTTCAATACTGTCTCCCCCTTCTAGAAATAAAGGTTGAGCTGTTGCAGTGTCCACTCCTGTGTCCCCTTCTCTCAGGACAGAGTGCAGTGCTGCCTGAAACCCATTGCCTAAAAAACAATTGGCTGATAATTCTCGCGCACACACCCCACCACCTCTTATGGTTATTTTTTGTAGGAGACTTAATCCAGTGGTAGTTAGCAATCATAGATGGGAGCAAAAAATTCCAGGTTAGTTCTTAACCCATTTTCTAGCACCAGTGAATGTTTTGATTCAGGGCACATCACCTGAGTCTCTGCTTCCTCACTTATAAAATAATACAAAATTCCCTTTAAAAATCAACTTCTATCATCATCTAAATGGGTTGCCTTTCCTACTAAATACTACCCTTCTAATTTTTGTCTGTGGATCAGCATTTTATAGAAGAATGAATAAACTATTTTTAGAATTTAATTGTGCAATTCTAAACTGGAGGTTAAGCTAGAGTATACATGAGTCATAACATCTATATTTTCAAAATGTGTCATGAACTTCCCTAATGCATGGATTAATTCTCCTAACAGCAATAATGTTTCACAAAGTTATATTGTCATTAAAAAAACTTAAAACATCACCACATATTATAGTGTTATAATTTAACAAAAAGAACTATGAAGTTCTCCATTATAATGACACAACTGACAGATTCTGCATTTTGATATGAATCATCCCACCAACACAAAAGTAGTTCTGTAAACAAAGATTACTCTCTTGTTCTTCAGTGAGAAATTAATACAAATTTGAAGGAAAATTATTAGTTTGCTCTGACAGTCTAAGTACATATTTCTCCAGGACAAAAAAAAAAATAGGACTTAACCAATGCTTTTCTCAAATCAAATTTCTTTCAAATACAATTATTCAACTAGAGTTATTTGGGATCATTAAATTCCTGCTTCAAAGTTACAATATCAAAAAGGGAAAAAAAAGTCTCAGAGACAAACAAATCCTAAGTTATAGATTATCAGGTTAAGACCCACATATATTGAATTTCACTGGAGTGAAAATGCTTCCTTCTTACTTGATTGATGTGTGTACCTCTCCCTGATTTTCTAGGATCCAGTGAGTGTATTGGGCTAAGCACCATGGTAAATACATAGGTATAATTAGTACCTGCCCTTAGGTAGTTAGAATTTTATTAATGATAACAACAAAAAAGGACCAGCTTACTTAGAAATTTACATATCAAAGAGCAGATGGATGTCCTAAGAAAATAGCATGTTAATGTTAAGTATGTTGTAGAGGCAACACATGCTGTATCTTCAACATTTATACCTACAGCTATTACCTTGACCTTTTATTTTCACAATCTGTTTAACACTATGACCTTCATTCCTCATCAATCTTTTTTTTTTAGAAGCAGACTCCAAGTGGCAACATACCAACATTTGGAAGTGTTCAACCACAAAAAATTGAATTTTGGGGGGATCCCTGGGTGGCTCAGCAGTTGAGCACCTGCCTTCAGCCCAGGGCGTCATTCTGGAGTCCCCAGGTGGAGTCCTGCGTCGGGCTCCCTGCGTGGGCCTGCTTCTCCCTCTGCCTGTGTCTCTGCCTCTCTCTCTTCTGTGTCTCTCATGAATAGATAAAATCTTTAAAAAAAAAATTGAATTTGCAATGTCTATTCTGTTTTTGTTATCTAAACTTAACTCTTTCTCTAACTCATTGGCCTTTTTCTGGCTATGTGCATCTTTCTATTTACCTGGATCTTATGGTTAGTAAATAAGTCTAATCAAAAGTAAATTTTCTAGCTACTGATGAGGGCCCAATAACAGACTACTTTCACTCTATAATGACTTAACTGTTATACCAACAAAAAACAAATAAACAAAAAAAAAAAAAGAAAGAAAGAAAAAGAAATCACAAACTGTAGTTAAGCTACCAACGAGGCCCTCAGAACCTGGGCTGCCCAGAGAAGAGTCACTCAACACATTAAACAACAAATTAAAAGCCAGTAGCATTTAACATTGGGATCTAAATGCAAATGCTTCATCATAGACATCCAGCTTCTTTGACTTTCTTTTAGATATCAATCACTATCTTAATCACACAGATTACAAAAACTATAAAAAACTTTTGTCAAAACTGAAAAATAAATTGCTGCTGTTTGTTGAACTTGAACAATCAATTACAGATTTAAAAGGACTATATGCTTTGGAATCAGAATAGCAGAATTCAAACCTCAACCCTACTTAGTCAAATTAATCTGTCAGTATCTCTGAGTCTTCATCTCTATGTATTGATAATAATCTTATCTACCTCATAATATTGCACAAATAACACACAGTTTTTAAAAGATTTTATTTATTCATGAGAGACAGAGAAAGAGAGAGAGAGAAAGAGAGAGAGGCAGGGACATAGGCAGAGAGAGAAGCAAGCTCCATCCAGGGAGCCCGAAGTGGGACTCGATGCCAGGTCCCCAGGATCAGGCCCTGGGCTGAAGGCGGTGCTAAACCGCTGAGCCACCCAGGCTGCCCCCACACATGTTAAGTTATTAGGGTAGTACTGTTCTATATAAGGTACTTAATGTATTTTGCTTATAATTGTCTTTTTTATTTTTTATTTTTTTAAAGATTTTATTTTTTCATGAGAGACACAGAGATAAGCAGAGACATAGGCAGAGGGAGAAGCAGGCTCCATGCAGGGAGCCTGACGTGGGACTGGATCCCAGGACTCCAGGATCACTCCCTGGGCTGAAGGCAGGCGCTAAACTGCTGAGCCACCCAAGCGTCCCTAATTGTCATTTTTAAAGAAAATATTACATTAATAATAATTTACTTGACATAGGGAGAAATAGATACAGTTCTAAGTCAGATAAGCTTCTCAAAGAATATAGCACTAGAGTTGAGATCTGAAAGATGGGAGATTTTTTGATAGATGAATACAGAAAGGCCAAGTACAAGCCAGAAGAACAGTTAGGAGCTTAAAATATGTGTAGGGGAAAGGTGATGTGTACCTAAAATAAAGAGGAGATAAATTAGAGATATTTATGATGTCTACTGATATGTTGTAGGGTTGATAAGATGTTGGAATAAGTAAATGGGAGCAAAATCAAAGGCCCCTGCTCTGCCTTACATAAATTTTTCTTCACTGAAATTTGGTACATAGGTGAGGAAGAAACTGATAAAAAAAAAATGGAGGAAAAATAACTAATATAGGCTGGATTTTATAGGATTTATGTATCTACAAGCAGTGTTTTAAAGCTATTTAATTGAATGTTTACTGGGAAAAGACAAGTAACCTAAATGAGGGAGGTGGACTTGACCTAAGTATAACAAATTGGACAGCACATATCTCTACAGGGAACTACAGATATGACTCAGCTCCAATGGATTGTTGCCATGCTCACATGTGAAGTTGATGTTGCTAGATCTTCCTTTTTTTTTTTCCAAGAGGACTTTTATTTAGGTTAAAAATTATAAATACTGGCATGCAGTATATTCTTAATTATATGGTTCCCCAAGATGCATGTGGTTTACATTCATCTCAAAGATTCTAGATTGTGACTTCTCCTATAGATCCCATCTATTTTTTCAAAGCATATTAATTGGATACTTCTTTAGTGTCAAGAGGTATTTTAGATGCTGGATATACCTGAATGAGTCCTCTAAGGATATGTCGTAATTAGCATTGTGGAATTTTGCAATATTGTCCAAGAAAATTACATAATGCAAAGAAATAGATGGTTTGATTCGGTGCCTGCAGAAATACCAATGGAAATGTGATCTAAGGAATGCCTCAGAGAAAGAATAGGAAGAGAATCAGGAGGAATTTGCATGACAGAAAATGATAATTTCAAGAAAGATGCTATAGTTAAGAGAGGCAAATGCTACAGGAAGACAAGTACAATTGGGACAAAAGGGTGTAGTTGGTTTGGTAAAAGTGTACCAATGGAACCCTTAGAGAAAACAGTTTCAGAAAAAAAAAGGAACAGAAACCATATTTTAGTCATTGAAGAATGAATGGAAAGTGGAGAAGTGGATGTGATAAGTATATTGTTTCTAGAGACTGGATTAGGAAAGAAAGCACAGAAATAGTGCAGGAGGTAGTTGGACATACAGGGTGGAAGGAAGAACACATTTTTAAGATGTGAAAAACTTGAGTATATATTATATAAAGTCAGTGAAAAGAACGGGATTACAATACAATAAAGTAAGGAGGAAGGAGGAACATGAACCAGAATTCCAGAAGAGATGACTGGTTTCTAGCAACCAAGAAACTCCTTTCACCAAATTTTTTCTGTGATCAAATTTTAGCTTCCTGGGTGCCTCTTGCCACTCCTACTCTTGATTATTGCTTCCGGGACTACTCAATTTCACTCAAGAAAGTTGAAAAGAATATATACATACATATATATACATACATATATATATATATATATATATATATATATATACACACACATAAAATTTGTAAAATTTTATCAAATGCTACCTCAATTTGAGAATCTATATATGGTGACAGTACCAAGAAATGACCACTTCTGAGTTGTTTCAGCTGCCAGCTGGACTTTCTCAGTATGTCATCTGTCCATCTATCCATCCATCCATTTATTCACCCAACCATCCCCCCAAAAACATATTTTTTAAAAAGGTTTTTTTTTTTTTCATTTATTTGAGAGAGAGCACAGAGGGAGAGGGAGAAGCAGACTCCCCACTGAGCAGAGAACCTGATGTGGGGCTCAATCCCAGGACCCTGAGATCACCTGAGCCGAAAGCAGTTGCTTAACTGGCTGAGCCACCCAAGTGGACCCGAAAAGACACTTTTTTTAAAGGACCTTCTCTGCCTGCCTCCAGGCTGGAAAATGACTAAATGAAGACATGATCAGGATCCATGTGCAACAAGCTGTTTTGACAGCAAATCCAAGAAAACCGCATTTCACCACTGGACTGGAAGATCCCTCCGGGCAATGACCAAATCTTGTTTATATTCCTGTAAGCAGTTCTTGGCATAAAGTAGGCCTTAAGTACATTTCTTTTTGGTGTATGATCTGGCTTCCATCTTCTCTCAAGCTTCATTTCTCATCACTCGGCCTCTTAATCACTAGAATTTAGCACCATGGGTCTCTAATCTGCTCCTGGATCATGCCAAGACTTGCCTTAGTACCTCAGCAGTTGTTCTTCTTCTTGACTTTCATATCCTTCCTCAGAAATTCTATGAATTGGCTAATTTATATCCATTACTTCTTAGCTTCAATATGAATCCTCAAAATGGCCTTTCCTGACCACATTATCTAAAAAGAGACATTAACTTTTTTCTTTTTTAAAGATTTTATTTACTTATTCATAGAGACATAGCTAGAGAGAGAGGCAAAGACACAGCAGAGGGAGAAGCAGGCTCCATGCAAGGAGCCCGACGTGGGACTCGATCCCGGGTCTCCAAGATCACGCCCTGGGCTACAGGCGGTGCTAAACCGCTGCGCCACCGGGGCTGCCCGAGACATTAACTTTCTAAGATACTGTCTTGTTTATCCTTTTGTAGAAATTGCAAACTCATCCTGTGGAGGTTTCCCTCTTTCAAGTATCAACTCATTTCCAGAATTTGCCTAACATTGTTTATTCTTCAGAGCCTTCAGGTAGATTTTGTTTTGTTATGTTTTGTTTTATCTGGGATTATAATCATTATCTGCAGAAAGGTTAATGCACTGGAAGATTAACATATTTTGATTTCTAAAAAATTCTGAAGAGACCTTATATTACTAGAAAAGTGCATGTTTCTTTAGGCATTTTCTCAAAAAGATATTAAAAGTACACATTCTAATAATAATAGTCTTCAAAATAAAAAAATATTGAGATCGATTTCCTGTTCCTTAACACTCTGACTTTTGACTGTTCTTTTATTTTTTAGAAATTTCAATTTCTTGCTCAGGTCAATTAATAAAGCTCTTAAAGATGGCTAAGAAATTTACAGGGGAAGGCTTAAGCGTGAGGAGTATTTGACTCATTGACTAAAACACTGCAAAGATTATGCAAGAGCAATGCAGGTTCCATATTTTCAGCAAATATTTAAGTTAAAAGTTCATAATTTTCTCAGTCAAGAATACGATCCTGTCTATAACCCATTTTTCTTTTTCTTAATTACATTTTTATATTCCAAACTTACAAAAATGATTAGTGTAGATTATGAGCTAATTACTTTCCAACTTCATTTTAATTAATGATGCTATTTTTGGGGATACCAGAGCAGTGACACATATAATTCACATAGCTTTGATGTTTATATTTTTGTTACTCTCTTTTTTAACTCAAATGACTGTTTTATTCCCTTCAAATGTATAAAAATCAGGGCTCCCATGGGCTCCAACTTAGTATGCTAAGCTTTATTTTAGAGCAAATTTTTGTAGTGGAGAACATTAGCGGTTTATAATGGCTAAGTCAGCAGACCTTTAACTATAGTTATAATAAAGGGCATCTCAAGCGGAGAGATCACGCTCTCTCAAAAACCTCCACAGTCATATCTCCAAGCTAAAGAGGAACAAGAGCCCCTGATTGGCACTTTGTTACTTGAATGGTCCCCCACTGATGAGGCAGAAAGGACATTAAGGATGATTTTAGCACAATCTAAAATCTCGCTGATGGCAAACTTAAAGTGGTGAAAGCCATAGTGCCATTTCTAAAATATGCTCCAGCATCTGAAAAGCTTTGCTTTCCAAGATACCTGGGCCTTAGTCTTCTTCCTACTTATTACTTCTAAAAGGCCCTCTTCATCATTCTGTCCCCTGTCTTCCAGGGCTCAAGACAAACTAGGGAATAATCTTCATTTATATGCAGCACAATCTTTCTGCTGCTGGTGCCACAATATAAACGTGTTTTATTAAAAATTAAAAATATTGGTTCTACTTTCCATCAGAATGAAAAGTGAAGTCTCATTCGCATTTTCAGTTCTGTTTTCTCATGGCCATCCTTCTTGCATTGTACCTCAGGACACTACTATTAACAGATAGGCCACATTCCCAGAGACCTTAAATTATGTCAGCCTTTCCTGAACTCTCAGTCATGAGACAATAACAAAAGGCAGAGGACTTTTCAAAGGATAGGTAAGGAGATGCCATGCTCCACTGGGATTAAACCTCTTTCTTGATCTTGTGTCAGAATGATGCTGAGAAAAATATATGTGGTGTCTTATCATCTCACAGCACATGGCTCTTAAAAGTCGAAAAGGCTATTATACATTGAAGAAAGTTAAAGGCCCAGAGAATTACTCTACAGTATTCAACTCTCTTTAAAAAATAAAATAACAAGGCACATGCTGGATGGTGTTCCCACGGATGTTTGTCTGCTACATTGCATGCTTGTTTCCTTTTTGTAATGTTAACTTTCAGGCTCCTGTTGGTATTTTTGGAAAGCAGAGAAGCATGTATTTTGTTAGTTGCCAAAATTGGCTCCACGGAGCAGCACGCTTTGCAATTTGAAGGTTAAATTCCTTTCAAAGAAACTTGTTGGAACTGCTCTTCTCACTCCTATTAACTAGTGGAACTGTCTGACCTTTATAAGTGCAAGTCAATATTCACACTGTCAGAGGAGTATCAGTGGGAGTAATCTTTTCAGTCCCAGAGAGAAACAGTTTGCCACAGGCAGATCATGAGTAGAGAAGGGGAGTTGGTGAGCAGTGACATAAAACACTTTTAAGTGAATTCAAACAATGTCTTTGACACAGCTTGGAATTTTATTCAGTTTTAGTTGTAACAGTGCCTACTGGTCCTTCTAAACTGCAAAGGTGTCATTTTGAAATAATAAAGACACAGAATGTGAAATGAAGGCTGTTAAATGGGCTCATCCCTTTTTATCCACACCTTTGAGAACACAGGTGGCTTTTGTCCCCCAAAATATACATCTCTGAAAACCATTTGGAAGTGAACATTATTATTTTTAATGAGCACCAGTATTTCTTTTCTCTCTCCAAGCAAGACCTAATACCGGGGTGACATTTTAATAAACTTAGAGAATTATATATATATTTTTTGCCTTTTATACCCCAAGCTGCCATCAGAGTTTAACTCAAAAAGCAATTTTTTTCAAGTAAGACGTCTTCCAATGTGACATTCACAAAATAAAAATAAGGGAAGGAGCACGGTAATGTCGATTTAAGTTTTGGTTGACTTTCCCTTCATTACTATATCATTATAATTACATTTGTGATCAACTGTGCTATTACAGGGTTTATTTTAATAAAAATATTTTAATGAAAATATAACAGCATAGGTTAATTTTTGAAGACTGAGTGAATTATTTAGTTGCTGTTTCTACCAATAGATAGAATATATCTTAGGAACAAAAAGAAATCTTGAATATTACTTAAGTGTTTTGTCGTTAGTGACATCAGTGCAGTAAGTTGAAACTATTTCATTTATATGATAAAATAGAGCAAGTGATTTAAAATATTGGTATTATTGGGAATTAGATTCTTCACTGTGAAAAAAGGAAAATATGATAGGAAATGGAAGAAGGAAAAGAAAGCTTTTAGGTTTTTATTTTAATTACAGACAGAATAAACTCAAAATTTTATATATATGCATAATACCTATATGTGCATGTGCATATAAATAATTCTAAACATATAAGAATGTAATTTTATAATTATTTGATAAAGTACTCAAATACTGGGAATGAATTAACAAAGGAAAAATGTTAAAAAGGACTCTCATTGACCAATTTTAGAAGATATTTAACGTCAAAATAAACAATAATAGAAAAAATTATAATATTTTTTTCATGGTCTATGATCTTTAGTTAAGTATAAAGACTTCCAATCACATTACCTAGGGACCATTTTGCCCACTGCTTTGTTTGGCCGCCAGTCTCTTGTCTCTCTCCTCAGCAATGGTGAGGCGGATACCCTTTCCACGGGGGAGGGAAATCCATGGTTTGTTGCCTTTGCCAATAACAAAAATGTTGGAGAGTCTGGTGGCGAAGCTATTGCCATTGGCATCTTTCACGTGAACTACATCAAAAGAACCAGGGTGTTTCTCTCTGTTGGTGATCACACCAATTCTTCCCAGGTTAGCACCTCCCGTCACCATACACAGATTACCCGTATCAAACTTGATGAAATCAGTAATCTTTCCTGTCTCTAAATCAATCTGAATGGTGTCATTCACCTTGATGAGGGGATCTGGATAGCGGATGGTGCGAGCATCATGAGTCACCAGATGAGGGATTCCTTTTGTTCCCACGAAGATCTTTCTCACTTTGCACAACTTATACTTGGCCTCCTCAGGTGTAATCCGATGAACAGCAAATCGACCCTTGGTGTCATAGATCAGACGGAAATTCTCCCCTGTCTTGTCAATGCTGATGACATCCATAAAACCAGCAGGGTAGGTTATATCAGTTCGGACCTTGCCATCAATCTTAATAAAACGCTGCATACAGATCTTCTTTACTTCATCTCCTGTTAGAGCATACTTAAGTCTGTTCCTTAGGAAAATGATGAGAGGGAGACATTCTCTCAGCTTATGGGGGCCAGTGGTTGGGCGTGGGGCAAACACACCAGTCAGTTTATCCAGCATCCAATGCTTTGGAGCTGCTACACGCTTCAGATGCTTCTTGGGACCACGAGCCATGGCTATGCTAGGCATGAAAAGAGCAAAAATATTGTAACATTTAATTAAAAATAAATCCATTAATTTAGACTGATCATTTTTTAAAAATAAAAGGGGGGATATAGAAATAAATAGCTTATTTGCAAAAAAAATAAAGCCAACTACACTATTAAATATAGAAGAAATTATAGAGAAAGAACATAAACATTTCACAACCACCACAGCAATTAATAGACTCAGAAAAATATCATTAATACAGGTAAAAACCCTGGGTAAGACATCTTTAAAAAACAGGATACTCATGCAGGGTCAATAATCATTTTAAAAAGTATTTATTAATTACAAAAGGAAAAAGTACCTTTTCAGTGGATAAATCTGGTGAAGATCATTTTAATCAAGTGGCTAAACTTAATACCACTAACCATACAAATTGACATCATGTACTATACAATAGGATGCATTAATCAGTTAGGTAGTGCTCTCACCTATTTCTTAACGTGAATCATGAAGAAATAAATGAAGAAACAATTAGAAAACCCAAATTAAGAGACATTCTATCTAGAATAGACTGTCTAAAAATATCCATATTCTAAACTTTTTTAAAAAAGAAAAAGCCGGGATCCCTGGGTGGCGCAGTGGTTTAGCGCCTGCTTTTGGCCCAGGGGGTGATCCTGGAAACCCGGGATCGAATCCCACGTCAGACTCCCGGTGTATGGAGCCTGCTTCTCCCTCTGCCTGTGTCTCTGCCTCTCTCTCTCTGTGTGTGACTATCATAAATAAATTAAAAAATTTAAAATAAATAAATAAATAAATTTACAAATAAATAAAGGAAGGAAAGAAAGAAAGAAGGAAGGAAGTTAGTTTTAAAAAAAATAAAAATAAAAAATAAAAATAAAAAAGAAAAATCCTGTAAGAAGTCTATAGCTTAAAGGGAGCTGGAGAATAAGACAACTACATGAAATTCACAATCCTCATTTGCATTCTGGATCTTAAAAGTTTATAGAACACATTATTGGGATAATTGATAGTAGGTAGAATTTAATATAGACTATATTAGATAATAGTATTGTATCAATGTTAAACGTCCTTTCTATGACAATTTTATTATGGTTATGTAAGCGAATGTCCCTGTTCTTAGATGATTAATGATTCATGTTGAATTAATTAGAGATGAAGTGTCACAATATTTGCAACTAATCCTAAAATGCTTTATTAAAGAATATGAGTAGAAAGAGAGACTGAGAGAGATTGAGAGAAAGAGGACAGATGGGAGTGAGAGAGATAAAGGGAGGAAATGAGTAAAATACTAACAATTGACACATATAGGGTGAGGGCATATGTTTTTCAAACATGAAAAATTTCCTGCAATTTTTTGATAAATGAAAAGTCTTTTGGTATAAAATTTGTGAAAGCATTAAAAATCAGTGACTTTTATTCTCTCATATATTTCCTATAAAAGAATAAAAAAGACCATCAATTTTGACATATATTACATTATATTTTGTATTACTTAGAGTAAAATGTCTAATAATTTCCTGATGAACTAGTTATTTATGTATACAATTCGAATACTTATAGAAATTTAGAGTTGCAAGGATTTTTGAGAGTCAGAGAAAATTATAGAATCATAAATTTCCACATACGTTAGCTTATTGATCTTTTTGTTTTCTTGTATCTTAAATTTCTCTCCATTTGTTTTTCTTTTTCTAATCAACATTGAACATGCTCTATTTGACTTAAGATAAAATAAACCCCTTTTCTCAACCCAAAGCCTACCTCTGAATACCACTTATCCTGCTCTCTTTCTTCACAGATAGACCTATTCACTCTTTTCACACAGCACTCAACACTACTGAAATGGCTTTTGTCAAGGACACCAATGACTTGAATGTTGCTTGATCAAATGGGTACTTTCTTGTTTACCCTCTAGAGATCATTTGACAAGGTTAACTTCCTCCTTCAGGAGGGGAAAACATGATGAAAAACTTGCCTCTGACTTCCACGTTTCCCTCATTATTTTGGGTCTTCTATTGTCAATCTCCTTTGCAGATTCTATAGCTGCCCTGGTTCCTTAAAAGTTTGTGATTGACAGATGTCTGTCCTAATTCATCTGATCTTTTCAATAACCATCTATATACTGGTCTACAAAATCTAAGCAGAGCAAATGTCTTTCCTAATTCAAAACTTTTTCAAAGTGGTCTCCATCTGCAGCATGGCGCCTAATACAGGACTTGACCTCACCACTGTGAGATTGAGACCTGAGTTGACATCAAGAGTCAAATGTTTGACCAAATGAGTCACCCAGATGCCCTCTAGTTCAAAACTTTTATATCCAGTTTACTATAAATGATCTTCTTTTGAATACCTTGTAGGTATCTGAAATTGAACATTCCATATTTTATAATTACACTAATCTACTGCATGCTAATGGAAATTTTTTTATTCAAAAATATTTATAAAGTGCCTGACACATACCAGTTTGTTCCCTAGGAGCTTGAAATACATTAGGCAACAAGAGAGATAGATTCTTGACCTGGTAGAGCTTACATTTAATTGTCCAGGCCAGAAATCTGAATGGCATCTTTAATGTATTCTTGTTTTCCACTGCCCCATCAAATCTGATATGGCTTGGATTTACTTTCAGTGTGTTAATTTCGCTCTGTGCTATTCTCTTTTGACTATAATATTACATAATCACTAAATCAGTTTTAAACTCATGCCAATAAGTTTAAGCCCATGTTAATTGATCAATTACATGCTTTTGAAAACCAGCTTCTGAAAACCAGCCAATTAGTAGCAGCCAGTTACCAATGCCACAGTCCCCACACCAACCTCCTGAAAGTCTGCCAAGTACTGTATATTTTATTTTATTTCATTTTGCTTCTCAAAGCCTTTATAAGATCAGCAGTTTGTTTTGTTCAGAGGTACCATGTCTTACATGTGCAACTCTCCCTTGATTACCACGAAAAAAATTCAACTTTTTTCCCCTGATATTGAATGTTGACATCTTTTCTCATTTCACTGTCATTATCATTACTGTAAACCATATCTTAACCATATCCACCTGACTTATTGAAACAGCTCTTTCATTGGCCCACCTAGCACTCTCTTTTTCTCTTCAGTTCATTCTTCAAACCTCAATTCATTCTGTGAGGCCAGTATTACCTTGATGCCCAAACCAGGAAGACACATCACAAGAAAATAAAATTGCATATTAATATCCCTGATGAACATAGATAAGAAAATTCTCAACAAAATATTAGCACACTGAATCCAACAACTAATAGAAAAATGATTATACATCATGACGAAGTGGTATATATATTGGAATGGTGGACTGGTTTAGCATATGAAACTCAGTGTAATCCATATTAATAGAATAAAGGACAAAAGAACATAGTCATATCAGTTGATGCAGAAAAAGTACTTGACAAAATTCAACATCCTTTCATGATAAAAACATTTGACAAGCTATAAATAGGGAACTACCTCAATTTTATAAAGGCACCCATGGAAAACCTACAGACAACATTATGCTTAGTGTCAAAGAGTAAATATTTTTCCTTTAAGGTCAGGAAGAAGAATATCCATTATTACTGCTACTTCTATTTAGTATTGGATTGGACGTTCTGGCCAGAGGAATTAGTCGAGAAGAAACAAACAGCATCAAGATTGGTAAGAAGTAAAACTATGTGTAGTTTTACTTCATAAATGACATTTACATATGTAAAATCCAGGGTAATCCACAAAAAAATAGGCAACCTTTTAGAATAAATGAATTCAGCAAGTTTCTAGGATATAAGATCAGTATAGAAAAATCGTATTTCTGCATACTACCAATGAACAATTTGGAAATGATACCAATAAAAACAATTCCATGTATAATAGCACCCAAAATAATAAAAATCCTTAAGGATATAGTTAACAAAAGGAGTGCAAAACTTGTACACCCAAAACTAGAAAACATCATTGAAAGAAAATATGGATTAAATGGGAAAAATATTTCATGTCCATAGACTAGAAGATTCAATATTATTAAGAGAGCATTATACTCCAGATCTACAGATTTATCACAATCCTTATAAAAATCCCAGTATCTTTTTTTTTCTTATTCAGAATTGACATGTTGATGATAATAGACAAAACCATCTTGATAAAACCATCCTGATTTTAAAACTTACCAAAAACTTACCAAAAAGCCGTAATCAAACCATATTGTGGTATTAGCATAAGGATAGATATAGAAAGCAGTGGAATAAAATTGAGATTCCCAAAGTAAACCCATACCATATGCCAAAACCTTTTAATGGGGAAAAATGGTCTCTTCAATAAATGGTGCTGGAACAAATGAATATCAACATGTCAAAGAATGTTGTTAGATCCTGATCTCACTCCATGTACAAAAATAAATTCGGTATGGATAAGCAACCTATATAGAAGAGCTAAAACTATAAAATTCTTTGGATAAAACATAAAGGAATATCTTTGTAACTTTGGATTGTGATTTCTATATATGAAAATAAGTGACAAAAGAAAATATAAATTGGACTTCATCAAAATTAAAGTTTTATTCTTCAAAGGGCACCATTAGGAAAGTAAAAACACAGACTTGTATCCAGAATCTATGTAGACTTCTTATCTCAACAATAAAAAGAATAATAATCCAATTTAAAAATGAGCAAGGACTTAAAATTTCTTAAGGAAAATATAGAAATGATCAACAAGCACATGAAAGATGCTAATGTCAGGGCACCTGGGTAGCTCAGTGGTTGATCTTCTGCTTTTGGCTCAGGTCGTGATCCCAGGATCCTGGGATGGAATCCCGCATCAGGCTCCCTGCAGGGAGTCTTCTTCTCCCTCTGCCTGTGTCTCTGCCTCTCTCTCTGTGTCCCTTATGAATAAATAAATCTTAAAAAAATAAAAATAAAACAATCACAACAATAAAAAAGAAAGGTGCTAATATCATTAGTCATCGGGGAAATGCCAGTCAAAACTGCAGTGAGATACCACTTCATATCCTTAAGATGGTTTAAAAAAAATTTAAAGACTTAACAGGGCTGGCAAGGCTGTGGGGAAAATTGTAACCCTCATAAATTATTGGTGGGAATGTAAAAATGGTGCAACCACTTTGAAACAATTTCTCAGATTGTTAAATCTAGAGTTTCCATAGAAGCCAGCAAACCCACTCTTAGGTATATACCCAAGGAGAATGAAAGCATGTCCATATAAAATCTTGTGCATGAATGTTCAAAACAGCATTGTTAGAATATCCAAGAAGTGAAAAAAACTCAAATGTTCATCAGTGGATGAACAGATAAACAAATGTGGTGTATTTCCAACCATACAATGGAATAGAAAAGTTCTGATACATGTTACAACAGAGATGACCCTTGAAAACATGATGGTAGGTAAAATTATCCAGTCATAGCAAACCACATATTTTATGATTCAATGTGTATGAAATATATGTATAGTCAAATGCATAGAGACAGAAATATATCAGTGGTTGTTAGGGGCTGAATAGGAGGAGGAACACAGAGTGAGTGCTAATAGCCATGAGGTTTCTTTTTTTAGAATGATGAAAATATTCTGGAATTAGACAGTGATGATGATTGAACAACTCTGTGAATTTCTTTTAAAAAAATGATGAACTGTACATTTTAAAGAGTGAATTTTATGGTGTATAATGCAATTCTCAATAATGCTATCATAAAAATAAAACCAACCCAAGCAAACTGTCTAAAATGAAAATCTAACCTTATCAAATCTGATTTTTTTTTAATGCTTTCCAGTGACCTCCTCTTGTCTTTAGGATAAACTTCAAACTTAACATGAACTTTTTATACTCTAATGGTGATCTTAATGTAACTCTAGTTGCATCTCATGGCACTCCCCACTCCAACTATAGATACACCAAACATTGTACTTCTCTTTAGGATACGTTATACTAAACCTCCTTCAAGTCTATATGTCTCGAATTTTTAGTTCTCTACACTCAGTTCTTCAGTCTCTTCATCTTTCGCTCTATTATGAAAACTTCCTTTGCCCACCATCCACTATTAATAGGTTAAGTATGCTTGATCAGTTATTCCACAAGATGTTAATAAGTACTAAACTTGATTGTAATTACTTGTTTACCTTTTTGCCTCTCTTACTAGACTGGAAACCTACAAGGGTAGAGAGATTGTCCCTTCTATTCTCTTCATTCCCCATGTTATAAGTAATAAAACACATATTTGTTGGATGAATGTATCAATAAATTAACTCACTCCAGGTTATTTTCTGAATACATTTTGTATGATGGTTTTAGTAATAGTTCTAATGAACTGGATATTTTTTTCTATAAAATGTAAAATTTTTATTAAAAAATTATTTGCATTTGTTTACCATATTTATGATGTTACCAAACTGATGCCTTGATGGAGCACATCATAGTAGGGCCATCCTTATGGCTAGATATCTAACTACCCTGATCATCTATGTCTTTACAGTCATTATTATCCTTCATTAAACAAAATGCTTAAGCATCTGAATAATTAGTTTATGCTTAAGAAAATTGGTATTAATAATATAAATTTGCACAGCATCATATTGCTTGAAGAATGAACAAGAATTTGAATTTTCTTTTAAAAATGACTATATTCTCCCCTTTGAACATATAAAACTTATTTTAGTCAAACAAGTCAGATTGCATTAGCCTGGGTCTGCTCAAAGCCAGCTATGCAAAGAACAAGATTCCACAGGCCTCTTGAAAGTTTTACAAGTCAGCTCTGCCCAGTTTAATAAAAGCATTTGTGTTGACTTAAATTTTCAGATGAGCTATGTTATTAAAACAGACATACACAAAGATGGTAAGATGGTTATTTAAAAACCGGTTTTCCATCTAAATAATGTAGTTTATTTAATAATGCTTGATTAGTAATTAGTGATTTGTTAGATGATGCTTAGTTGGTGATTAGTTAATATAATATGTTCAATTTAACAGGTGTACTAGACAAGGTTCTCCAGAGAAACAGCACCAATAAGATGTAGAACTGAGACAAAGAGAGAGTTATGATTTATTATAAATAATTGGTGTATGCAGTTGTGGAATATAAGTGCTCAGATCTATGGTCAGTAAGCTGGAGACCTAGGAGAGCTAATGGTGTAGTTCCAGTCTAATGGCCAGTCGACTTGAGACTGAGAAGAGCTAACGTTACAGTTTGAGACCAAAGGCAGGAAAAATAACCCATGGCCCAGCTAGGAAGTCATCAGGCAGGAAGAATACCCCCTTATTTGGGAGAGGGCCAGCCTTTTGTTTTATTCAGGTCTTCAACTGATTGGATGAGCTTACTCACATTAGGAAAGGCAATCTGCTTTACTCAAGGTATTGATTTAAATGTTAAATTCATCCAGAAACACTCTCACAGAAACATCTGTAGTAACGATTGACCAAATACCTGGGCAACCTATGGCTCAGTCAAGCTAACATATCAAATTAACCATCACAACAGGCATTTGCTACATGTGTCTAGTAGGTATTTTCCTTTTTGTCTGTTACTATTTTTTATTTCTATTTTTGAAGGAGAGCTGTTGGTAGTAGTAGGAATTCCTTGCACTCAGTTTTTCAGATTGGTGTCTGTGGAGGCAGAATTCTAAGATGAGCCTCAGTGAGTCATGCCTTCATAAAATCACCTCCCCTTGAGTGTGAATTGAACTTGTGACTTGCTTCTAGCCAATAGGATATGGCAAAGATAATTGGAAAGTCATTCCCTTGATAATGCTATAAATATAATATCCTATCTTAGCAGATTGGAGAGAGAGCTTCTCCTGCTGGCTTTGAAGGAGTAAGCTGCATTGTTATGACAGAGGTAAGTGGCAAGAGACTGCAAGGGCCACTAGCTGCTGAGAGTGGTACCTCGATGACAGTCAGCAAGAAAACAGCAACCTCAATCCTACAACCACAAGACATTAAAATCTTCCAACAGCTATGTGAGCAGCCTGGCAAACAGCTAGATTGCAACCTGTGAGATGCTGAGCAGAGGACCCAGTTCAATCATACCTGAACTCCTTGACCCATGAAAAGTGTGAGATAAGTGTATGTTTGTTCTAAGCCTCTAAGTTTGTATTGACTTGCTAAGCAGCAATAGATAACTAACGCTGTATCACCGACACCAAACTCTTCTCTAACCTTGACATGAAAAACTATTCTGGTTGCCATAGTTTGAAAAGTGGACAAGCGGACTGCATTTAATTACGAGTTAGGACAAACATAGAGTGTCCAGAAATTGGAATGAGAGTTGAAACCTGTGTAGGAGCAGGGCAAAAAGAAATTCCTGGCTCATAAGCAGTAGAGATTTGACTCAGACATTTAACATGAGCAAAAGCATATTGGTAACAAGTGTACAATGTATTCAAGTACAGTATAGAGGATACAACAGTAGGCATATTTTGACATCTATGTTGCCAGGTTTGTAAACTCATAGCTGGGGATTGGCTTCCAGGCACAACATTTAAATATCTAAGAAGTGATACTGCACAAATTCAGGGCTCGATTTTAGTGAATAACAGCAGCCTTAACAAACAGGAACAGGATTTAGGTTCATTAATAAGATAGCTTCTTACTTATGAGAACTTGGAGAGATTATATATATATATATATATATATATATATATATATATATGATGAAGTCTAAGCCTCCAGTGTCTGCGCTATAGCTACTTTTAGTTAAGTTTGGGTTCTAGATTTCTTCCTAATCTGTGACAAAGAACTATCACTGACATCTAAAAAACTAAGCCAAAGATATTTGCATTTAAGTACAGAGTAGTATACAAATATATACATAGATAAATAAAATGACCTTTTTGTTCCTTAGAGCAACTCATAGGTCTTACAGAATGAGGACTTCCCTGAGAGGCTTTAGCTCCCTGATTATCACTGAGTATACCCATATTGTGTGTCAGAGTGGAGAGAAAAGGGATGCAGTAAAAGACAGATCGGGGCCCAAGCCCATGTGTTTGATTATGTTCAGCAGACATCCATAGCAACAATCCAAACTACTCTCACAATGAAAAGTATCAGCAGTTGGCCACTTCTAACCCCATTCTAAACTGAATCAGCCCACACCATGTTTGGCTCTGAATATTTTTAACTAATATTTTCCCTCATTTTTCTATCAAATCCACTTATCTCTCTTTACCTTTATTCAAATGAGCAACCCTAGAGTTTGACACTCT
Organism: Canis lupus familiaris; assembly: GCF_011100685.1. Classification (NCBI taxonomy): domain Eukaryota; kingdom Metazoa; phylum Chordata; class Mammalia; order Carnivora; family Canidae; genus Canis; species Canis lupus. Next base: position 7,053,089 of record NC_049229.1, read on the forward strand.
TAAATACATATTTATGTGATTTAAGGCATTGTAAGAAATTATATAAGTTACTAAATGTTTGCTGAGGAATCTTTAACATAAACTCATTTTCAAATCATTTCTTAATACCAAGGGAGTACATAATACAACAAGCATGCAGGCACATCTGGATGGGGGAAAAAAAAAACAAACCCTAAGAAAACCCTAAGATTATTTCTCCTATCAAGCTGGTCCTGGAGAAAAAACTGAACATTTCATATGTTCACAGCTTAGAGTAAAAGCAATACAGACTATAGGTAATAATGAGATGCCAGACAAGATTACTAATGCTTCAACTCTCTGTAATCCCAGCATTAACTAAAATTCTTATTTAGATTCAGATCAAATGCTAAAAACTTGAGCATCATATTCCAAACTTCCTATGATCTGGACAAATTATATATTTCTAATTTAAGTATGACTTTTTTCATTTTACTCTAGCACACTCTATCTGTTTGACACATTTATATATGTTCTTTCTGTTCTTTTTGTCCAGAATGCCCTTTAACTGATGTTACTTGCTGGACTACTTCATTTTTTTAAGTCTTACATCCTGCCTAAAATATGGTCAAACTGTTTTTGTTCTGAAATAAATGCATCCTAAATACTGTTCTTGCTTTAAACTATTTCACTCTTTCTTTATACCAAAAATCAGCTTATAGTGTAGTATCATGCCAACAAGACAGTTGACTAAATATCCTAGAAAAAATTCCCCTCCCCCTGCAGACATCCTAAAAATGCTAAGTAAAAAATAGCCACAAACTTTGTGCTCTTAAGAAAGTAAGTGAAGGCTACAGGTGGTAAAAGTGATGAAGTAGAGAACATGTTTGTGATGAGGATGCTGAAACCACAGGTGCCTTGAGGCTGTTTGCAGATCTTATTAACTGAGAATCTAGGGAAAATAACATCTTTCCCGAGATTTCACATATGCAAGTCTTTCTTCTTTCACTGGGGATTGAAATTTGTTATTTATGTTACCTATATGTTCCAAGAAATCCTAAGTTGAAACATTAATTTAAAAATTGTTATTGCCTAGTGGTGCCTAGCAGAAAATAATATAAATATTCTCTGAAGGGATTCAGCCTCGATTGAGGACACATAGATTCCCACACGTAAAACCCTGCCAAAACTGAGCTCACAATACAAAATTTCCAAAAGTAGAAATAAACAAGCTACCAGAATTAAGAATTAGTAGAAATAACAAGCAACAAAATAAAAAGCTCCAAACTCTCCACATACTGAAAATTTGGAACAGAATAGAAGCTAAGTGATCTTAAAAGATATAACTAAGTAAAACAGTTGAGTAAAGAAAAAAAGACACTTTGAAAATATACTTACAATTATTCAAAAAGAAAAAATGTTGCATCCATGCTTCTTTTGTAGCAGAAAAATATTCCAACTGGAACAAAGATTTCAATGTAAAGTAAGACACGATGAAAATACTAGGAGTAATCATGGAAGAGTATTTTATAAAGACTGAAAAATTCCTCTATAGAAAAGTAGAAAATTTCTAAATGGTAACATACAACAAAGTGAGAAGAAAAATAACAAAATGAGAGGAAATTAAAACTCATATCACCAGAGAAAAAGGATTAACCTGCTTCTCTCCCCATAATTAATAAAGAATGCCTACAAATTGAAAACGACTAAAATTCAATATCATGTGGGTGTAGGAAATAAACATAGCTCTCAGGAATGAAAATGCAAATTCCTTTTAAATAAGAAAAGGCATTCTACTGAATCAATATAAAAGCAATGCAAATTTAAACTAGGAAATACCATATCTTATGTCAAAATAACAAAATTGCAAACATCTGGATACTACACCGTTACTATTTAGGCTGTAGGGTGATAGACCTTTTCACACATTCCAAATGGGACTGCAAATGGCTGCAATCCTTAAAGAATGCAATTTGACAAGTACTAAAACACCAGATTTATATAGCTTTGGCCCAGCAAATCTATGTGAGCATTGATTTATACATTAAGCTATTTTTGGAAAGATTATACAAGTAATCTAAATGTCCATCGTTAGAGGGATAAATAAATTAAGGTATACCTATAAGATGTATTACACACATGTGTTAAAAAATTTTAGTGAGGAAGCTCCCTGTGTACTGATAGGATTACCTCCTTAGTACATTACTAACTAAAAACAAAAAAAACCCAATACCCAACCAGAAAGTTAAGGAACAGTGACTATGTCTGCTATTTGTGATTAAAAAAAGGATGAGAACACACATTTTAATTGCTTTAATAGGTACAAAAAAAAATCTCTGGTAGGTAGCACGACCAAAAAGGTAATATTAACAGCAGGCAAGCATAGGGTTCTGGAGAGATAGTTTTCATAATCTATCTTTGTATTATTCAAGGTTATGTCAGGAAAGCAAATTCAAACGTATGCGTAAACTGAAGATATTTTTAAACAAGAGGTTTACCTAAATATTAGGCAAGGCTGAAGAAATTAACAAGAGAGGTTGAGGCACATAGAAATTAGCGACAGTGGGAAGCCATTATCTGCTATTCATGGAAAACAGTAGGAAATAGGCTAGGCTAGGCTAGGCTAGGCTAGGCTAGGCTAGAGGCTCTCTCAGAGGACCATCTGATCACATCTGTAATTGTAGCGAGACAAAGCAAATGATAGAATCCATGTGCTGAAGCAGAAGAAAAGGGGAAGAAATATTCATCTCTTTCTTGCAGCCTTCTGATACTTTATCCTTTTATTGGACAAACTCAACCAGAAGCCAGATAGCAAGGAGTCCTATAAGGGGGAAGACACCTGAGAAGCATAGAGCAGGAGATAGAAGAGGAAGCTTGTATTCTTATTACATGCAAATTGAGATCAGAATTAGATACCATGTGGCATATAGATTGAGCAAGAATAAAAGCTTGACAAAAGTCTTGTTAGCAAGACTTGTCTCAAAAGCAATTCTTATATGTGACTAGTGGATATGTAAGTTGATAGAACCCTTGGAAAGCAGTTCAGCAATATCTAGTTAAAGTTGGAGATGTGCATTCCTACAAACCAGTAATTCCACCTCAAAATAAATTACCCGAGGGAGAGTCACTCATTTGCACCTAGAAACATGCATGAGAATATTCACTACAGTTTTTCTGTAATAGTGTAAATAATGGCAAATCACTTGAATATTCATTAATGAGACAGTGGAAATGTGTGCCTTATTCATACGACAAAAGGGTGGACTGCGGCGAAAGTGAATGAACTAGAGCTACAGCTATCAAACACAAATATCACACCAAAAAAGAAAAATTGCTGATGTTATTTATATGAAATTTAGCAGCATGCAAATTATATATTGTTTAAAGGTAATAAGGATAATACCATATTCAGGATAGAGGTTAACTCTGAGGCATGACATATGGGTATGCAAAATATTTGGCTGTTTGAAAAATGTTTCTTTTTTCTTAAACTATGAAGTGGGTATACTAGTGCTCACTGTATTTTGAGAAGTTCTTAGGTATATCTGAAATATAAAAAATTTCAAAAATATGTTAAATAGAATCAAAGTAAAAAAAAAATATATGTAATGAAAGGATACCAGAGTTATATATGGAATTATATCCCCCCAAAATTCATATGTTGAAGCCCTAATGCTCACTATGACTGTACGTGGAATTAGGGCCTTTAATAAATGAGAACTTAAGAGCAGAGCTCTAATCTAAGAAGACTAGAATCCTTCTAAGAACAAAAAAGGTAACAGCAGTGAGAGTGCATGCAGAAAAGGCCATGTGAGGACACAGAAAGTGGCCATCTGAAAGCCATGGAGAGAAGCATCAGGAGAAAGAAACCACACATGCCAACATTTTGATCTTGGATTTCCAGCCTCTAGAATTGTGTTTAAAAAAAAAATCTGGGATGCCTGGGTGGTTCAGCGATTAAGCGCCTGCCTTCGGCCCAGGGCGTGATCCTGGAGTCCTGGGATCAGGTCCCACGTCCATCTCCCTGCATGGAGCCTGCTTCTCTCTCTACCTATGTCTCTGCCTCTCTCTCTCTGTGTCTCTCATGAATAAATAAATAAAATCTCTAAAAAAATTGTTGTTTTAGCTACTTGGTCTCTTGTATTTTGTCATAGCAGCCCTAGCAAACTAATACAAATGTAGTTTATTTCTTATTACCCATAGTCATTACCCCTGAAATTCTGGTATTTCTCAGCCTTTTTTTTTTTATATATATATTTTATTTATTTATTCATGACAGACACAGAGAGAGAGAGAGAGAGAGAGAGAGACAGAGAGAGATGCAGAGGGAGAAGCAGGCTCCATGCTGGGAGCCCAACGTGGGACTCCATCCCAGGTCTCCAGGATCAGCCCTGGCCCAAAGGCAGGCGCTAAACCAATGAGCCACCCAGGGATCCCCATCTCTGCCTTTTCAGTGTATTTCCTTTCACCATGATCATTGGTGTAACTCCCTAATCGTAAAATTTAATGATCCTTTAAATTCGTTTCTATACTTCAGTGTATTTCTGAAGAAATTACTATTACCTCTTCTTTTATATTGTTGCTTTTAATTTTTTTGTCTTGTTTTGAATTGCCATGGTTCTCCTCTAAAAACCTATATTATTTGTCCTTTCCCTCCATATTTGTTCCCCAACCTGAGATAACTTCTCCCAAGCCTATGTCTTGTCTCTCTTATATCTCTCACTTTCCTCCATGGAACAGCATCCAAATAACTCCCTCAACCATATCTGAGAGGCTTTTTTCTTACTTCCCAAGGACAGAAACTAACTTAGTTGCCTACTACTAGAAGGTCATTTTATGATGCTCTGACATATATTGTCCCCTACTATGTACATCTATTCCATGAATACTGTGATATTAGTCACTGCTGTTACAGTAGCAATGCCTGACACATTATGAACAATGCAGAGTTTTCTTTTCTTTTTTTAAGAAAGGAAGAATTATATCAATTAATGAGAGGACAGAGAGGATCTTAGAGTTAAGCACGCATGGAAATGTGTTTAAACCCTTATCCTTCTGAATGTATACTTTTGCTATTGATTCTCAATCCCTGTTCCAGCTCCATATTCCATTAACACCTCTAAAAACATACTTCTAAAAGCTGATTTCATCATTTTATCCTCATAGCTGTTTTTCCATTTTCTTTACCATCTCTCATATTTCCACTGCCATCTTCTGAGTCACTCAAGCATGAAAACTTTGTATTGCTTCTAATTCTCTTTCCTCTTTCTTGCTGTCCAACTCTTTATATTCATTGCCATCTTCTTCCTGTTGATATTATTTCTTGTAAGGCTATTGAAATTATATTTTAACTGGATCTTTTCTTTCTAGTCCCCCTCCTCTAGTAGCTTAAATAGTAATCTTTGTACAGTCTTACCAAGGCCCTGATGTAAAATTTCTCTTTCAGATCGAATACATTTCCAGTGCCCCAGGCAAAATTTCTTTTAAGGCCCTACCACAGTTGTGTTGTTTTTGTTTTTGTTTTTGTTTTGGATTTTAATTCCAGTAGTTAAGATATAGGGTTATGTTAGTTTCAGGTGTATAATATAGCGCTTCAATAGACTGTGTTGGGAAAACCAGACAACCTACCAGTTTCTTGACTGTCTCACCAATTCATTGTAATCCTACACATTCACTTTCATACCAGTTCCTGCTTTGTCTCCCTATGACTTTTCCATTTGTGAGTGCCATTTATGTCCTGGTTAAAAAGATGTCCTTGATTTATTATTTATTATAAAACATAGCTTAATTTATTTCTTCAGGTCCTGCTTATTAACATATTTTTGGCTTATTCCCAACCACATATGTGTAACATCTCTTCAATCATTGAGGGCTTCTTCCAGCTTCTTTATCCACTTTACTCAAAAACTGATTTTGGATTTTCTTACATGTGGCCAGCAATACCAGGTACTTCCCAGAACAAATATAATAAACTTTTAATATTTTCTCCCACTTTTCCCTCTTATGTACATGATCTCCTAACTTTTTATAACATGAAACATGCATAAAATTGTGTTATATGAACTAATATCATAAATGAAGGTAGATGCTGCAGAGATAACAAGCTGAGGGCTCCTGCTGTTCAGGCAAATTAGATGCATATTGGGGCACATGAGTAGTTCATTCAAGACACACACATCAGTTTTATATCTCACTAATTGGGAAGATTCTCCTTATATAATATTTGGTAATTGAATACTATACATAATAATTTAAGAAAGAAGCCACAGAATATTTATATTTTGACATTTTAAATATTTGTGACACCTGTGCCAGAATTATCACTATTCACCAGCATTAGTTTGTCCTCAGCTCTTGAGTACAGGAATGATACCACTATCTACCCACTCAATTCATTGTCAGGAGGATTGTTCCCACATACCATTTTGCCTCCATTTTAAGATGCCAATGATTAGGACATTCCATCTCTTTAATGATAGCACATTGATGAAATATAAAGAAACATTAAGTGCATTTATTGATTGATACTTCTCAATATCAGAAATGTTTAAATGAGTGTGTCTATTTGACAATCAAGGAAATACAGTGTTTATCCATTTATCTAAAGGAGAAAATATTATATACTTCTTTATTTGCAGGTGACTTCTGGTGGGCAGAAGCTTTTAATTCTCTTCTTAAATGACAAACACGAAGGGGTCCATGTCTATTTAACTGTCTCTGTGTATTGGCTTCTGGAGCATTTGGTGTGTTTCATAATTCTTGGAGCTATGCGAAAACTAAAGCAGGTCTCCAAGTGGCTGTTAAGAACCATGTATGAACTACCGGAGGATACAGGACAGAGTAGATAAGATTCCCTCCCAGTCATACATGTGATTGTCCCTCCTTCACATTTGTGATTTCCATTTAAGAATGGTAGGTACATATGTATGTGCATGTACTAGCACTGGTGCTCTGTTGTGAAAGCTAGGTTCATTATACATACATTATCAAATACAATTTTAACATTCTCAATACTATTAGTAGCAAAATATTGAGTTTTAAGTTTCTCCCTTACCCAAGGGCTTGCTAGGGTTGCGTCACTGAGAATTCCAGATGGAGAACTACTTTCTGGCTCACACATGGAAGCCCGCCAAAGGGGGAGAGGCTGTGGTTTAAATTAATCTTCAGCTGGGGGTGGGGAAGACTTCACCACAGTCCCCTGGAGGATTTGGAAAGCATATTTACACCTCCTGCTTTGCCAACAGTGAGAGCAAAACAAATCATTGTTCTGTACAGATAGCATGATGGAAGCATATTTAACTGAGGGGAAGTTAAAAACAACAATTGCTCAGCTTGCCTCAGAGCAAGGCATTTCAAGAAGGTATTCCATTTTTTTCTGTCTCTTAAATTTTTCAAAGATAGAAGAATATTCTCCACTTTATTCTTTACCTCTCCCATTCTAAGTCAAGTGATATACTCAGCTCAGAAAGAGATCTTTCTGAATACCTTTTTCCTAGTCTTTCCAAATGAGTTAAAATCTAGAATCTGTAATTCCATCACAAATATATCATTGACATATTGTAATTGTCAAAGGGGTGAATACTTGATAATGGCTTCATGAATCTGGCTCTTAACCCAGGGTTAACAAAGGCAGTACTTAGGTTCATGAAGATGTTATTGAGAAGAGTCATAATTACCCATCCCTCTTCCAACCTTGTTTTGTTCATTCAGTTCCTTGGTATGGGAGGTTAAGAAATGTGTTGAGATTTCGGGAAGATGTTTCATGCATTTTATCTGATCTTTACCCTATTTGTACCGGTTTAAGTATATTTAACACTCATTGCAAATTTGCTAGCCTGGACCCTGAATTCTTCAGAAAGCCAATCCATATGGAAGTTTTGTGAATTCCAACTCCTGTAAAACATCTTTGAGATTGCTACACTTGTGAACACAACATTATACTCAATTATGTGTAAGAGAAAACCTATATACTCCAATTATGCAAAGTTCCCTTTTGTTCAAATTATGTCATAAAACTATGCCAATATATGTTTCTGATAGAACCATTTGGTCTTTCAAATGAAGGAGCCATTAGTGACCTCACAATAAGAAACTTGGTTCTCTTAAATTGTCCAAGGTTAGTAGCAGATCAATATGGTTCAGCTTACTAGACTTCTGTTCAAGCACTTTGCCTATGTTAGCTTTGATTTGAAATACATTTAACGCATCCCAGGTGTCTCAATTATAATTTATTAGTTTTGAAAAGCATTCATCCCCAAGTAGTGAAAACTTAATATACTCAAAATATACCAGTAACCAGAATCAATTCTGGATGACAGCAAATTAACAAAACAATTCAAAACTGGACTTTGGCAAATTCTTTGGAGCAATTAGTGATAATCAACTCATGAAGTGACAGAGAAGCTACCACATGCTGTTAAGAAAAAAAATCACCATCTTGTGGAAGCATACATTCATACCAAACATTTAGGAAAATCCATTCCCTTATAATCACAGACATTGTATAGCATGCTCTTCCACTCTTGTGTGCACTTGTGTATTATAACTCTCTGTAGCATATTTTCTCATTAAATGGTTTAATCTCTAGGTTTATTTAATCTATAGGCTCATAAAATTGTTGTAGTCTACAAAATATAACTCAAATTAGAGGAAATGTCCAACATTTTACTAGATAATCAGACATCTCCAATAGTGCTAGTTATTTATCCGTAAAGAAAAATGTACATTAAACATTACAGGAAAAATATTAAAAATGAATTACCCTGGGCCTCAAATCACTCCTTTTTAGTAATTATTCAAAAAGTGAAATCTGGGATCCCTGGGTGGCGCAGCGGTTTGGCGCCTGCCTTTGGCCCGGGGCGCGATCCTGGAGATCCAGGATCGAATCCCACATCGGGCTCCCTGCATGGAGCCTGCTTCTCCCTCTGGCTGTGTCTCTGCCTCTCTCTCTCTCTCTCTCTCTGTGGGACTATCATAAATAAATAAAAATTAAAAAAAAATAAAATAAAAAAAACAAAAAGTGAAATCTTTTTGGAAATATATTTATCATTTAGACTGTCACTAGGATTAGATTATATTTAAGGTTGAAGAGTAATCCATTTCAAATAACCCTGAAAAGGTTAAAAATACAGCTTCAAAAACCTATTTCACCACCTGATACTAGGTTCATAGTTTCTCAGAAAGTAAAGGATCCTGTAGCCATTCAGACAGCAACTGAGTCTTGAGTGTTGAACACACTCAGAATTCCATGTGGTATGGGGGAAGCTTGATATAAATAAATGTATAAGAAAATATATTTATCTCTCAGATGTAACAGTAAAAAGAAAGTAATCATGTGCAGAGTCAAATTATACTGAAATTATACACAGGGTAGAGAATGTGGAGACAGTGAATAGGTTGTAGGCATGTCAAAAAGAATTCAAGAAAAGGAAGTGTAATTGAATATTTCAAGGACCGAATCCAGAAGAGTGCTGAAGAGATCCCAGGAAATTAGGGCTTCCAACTTCTCTGGAGTCACAGGATCTTGAGTGACAGTTTACCTTTGTCCGTCTTTGGCATTGTTTCTTTCTCTTTTTTTCTTCAACCTACAGAAGGCTTAAATATAGTTCTGTGTGTGTATCTTCATATTCAACAACAGCTAATTGATAGAATTTCTTTGTGTCTCAATTCCAAACTCCTAAGACAATTTGATCAACTTGGTTTGGTTCTGGTGATTACCCATGATTAGACTTGGAAACTTTGTGTGTGTGTGTGTGTGTGTGTGTGTATGTAGGAAAACCTATCTATGAAATTTGCTCATGGGTAGGTAAGAAGAAGTCCCTTGAGACAACATTGGCATTTCTAACATACTCTGATATATTCCCATTCATGTATTATTTGAGCACTTCCATGGGAAAAAAAACAAAAAACAAAACCTATGTTAATTTGACACACATAGAGATTTAACCATACACAGTTCTTGTATCTAAGGAGCTCAAACTAGAGTGGAGGAGATAGAAGAAAACAAATCACTAATTTCAAGGGATATATAGAATACTAATGGCTCTGATACATTAGATACATCAACTCTGGTCTTCTCGTGTATCTCCTCCCAAGAGGGTGAGGAATCTACAGGGCCCAGATGTTACAGAGTTCTCTCTGGATATCCTGGCATAGAATTAGCTTTCCAAATGGCAGAGGACCTGTGTGAGCTTCATCTACATGATTGTTTTCTAGAAGACTGTCCTATATTGTACATTCTCCCTCTTCCTGATGGATAGGTGAAAGGATATATGACTCAAATTGGAAGAAACATCTCCATAAGTCCCCTGGGAAGGAAAGGGACAGGATAGAGATAGGGTAAAGAACTAGAGAACATGGAATTTAAGCAGGGTACCTCCCTTTGTACTCTTGTCCTGGATAACAAATGTTTGGGGCAAATCTAAATACTTACTAAAGGACTATTAGAGATATTTTCTGGGTGTTATGGGAGTACAGAAGAGAGTCACTATAGTTAAAGCTGATGAAGATATATTTGGAAAGAAGGATGACATTATATTTGAATTGTAAAAGACTTAATAGTTACGTGAGCAGTGATGAAGTTCTTAGAAACTACAATGTATGAAAAGGCAGGAAAATACATATTTATCTATATGGTATGATATTCATAAGGACCTACAGAAAGACTTTATGCATGACACAGCACTTGGTACATGGATACTAAGGATCTTCAACTTCCTTTGGTACCAGCAGTGACCTAAGACATTCCCCTTTCTTCCCATCCATGGCCTCACAAGTTTTCTAACACTCCTCATTTGAAAGTTAAAAATACTCAACAATTCACTGAGCCTTTCCTCTGGAGATAGGCTGGCTATTTCATTTAACATAAGTGTAAATGTAAGAGTATCTCTAAGGAGTGAGTAGTCTGCATGTTCTCCATTCAATAAAATGGAGTTCAATTAATGAAGATTTAAATATTAGGGGTGTATAGTTGAAGGTGGTAGGTGGGTTACACACATGATCTTCCATTCCCCCTTGAAATACCAATAAACTTTTAACAAAGGAATTTATAAAATAGACTTAAGCCAAAAAAGACAAAGATTATAGAATAATGCAATGTTAGGAAAAGTGGGAACTGGATATATACATGGTGTGACGGTTAATTATATGTATCAGCTTGACCAGGCCATGTGATGCTCAGATATCTGATGAATCATTATTTCTGAATGTGTCCGTGAAGATTTGTCTAGAATAAATTAGCACTAGAATTAGTGAACTAAGTAAAACAGACTGTGTCATCCAGTGTGTTGAGGACCTCAACAAAAAGGTGAAGGAAAGGAGAATTCTGTCTGGTTGCTTGAGCTGGAACACTGGTCTTCTGCTGTTGGGCTAGGACTTACACCATCTGCATTACGGTTCTCAGGCCTTTGAACTCATACTAGAATTATACCACCAGCTTCCCTGGATTTCCAGCTTGCAGATGGCGGATCATGGGACTTCTGGGCCTCTGTAATTGTATGAGCCAATTCCTCATAATTAGTCAATCAGTCTTTCTGTTTCTGTTTCTCAGGAGAATTCTGACTATGCACATGAAAAAGGCCTTTAGAAACCTAAGATAGTTTCTACCTGGCAATGAGCAAAAATCTATTATACTGTGGAACACTCAAAAGTAATATCAAGTGCCTTTTGAAGTAGGGGAAAATGTGAAATCAAAATAAAAGAGATTGTTGAAAGTTCAATATTTATACCTGGACCTCCTTTATCTGTTGTGAGGCAGTACTCAGCTGTCAATAGTATTTACATATTCATGAGTTGTGTACAGAGAACATTGATGTAACCTAAATGACCATCACAATATAATTATATTGGGAGAATGAGAGTTTAGTGTGTTTGAGTGTGGAGGAGGGGTGGAGACAGGGAGGAGGCAGTGTACAAAGGACATCTACATCCTCACCTTCCATGGAGGGATGTCAACAGAAAAAAGCCTAGAAATCAACAATTTAGAAACTAATAAAAATTTTTATTTAGATATAGAGAGATATATCAAAAGAATAAATTGCAAGATATGAAAGTGATTGCCTCTTGAATTGGTAAATTGAAGGGATTAAGATACTGCTAATTTTTCCCATAAATCCAATATTATTATTTGAGCCTTTAAAAGACTACATGCAATTATTAGTTTGAAATACAAGCTAAATCAAAAGAAACAGCATCAAGTTCCATAAATTTGACATTCTCCCAGAAGAGTACTTGAAATGCTGATATTCCATATTATTTTTTAATTATAAACTTGTATCCTTAATAATCAACTGAAGTAAAGGTACATTTTTGCCCATATTTGAAACTTCCTGTTTCTTCACCTATAAAATATAATTGTATGTAGTCATTCTTTGCATGAACGTTCTAAGAATATTTGACATACCACACAATATAATCTATTTAGATCAACTGTAAGTAATTTAAATTTTATATATCATTTGATCAATGTTGAGAGGAGAACTAAATGAGACCCTTGGAAGTTAATGACTTGCCTGAGGAATTTCTATTGGCAAATAATCATAATGATAGAGAAAGTCTTTTAGTACTGTCATATGCCTAAAAGAGGCATCCAATTCATGTTTTTTTTAAATTCTTTTATTCACACCAAATAAAAATAGGGGCTTACTTAAATTTTAATTCAGATTGCTTTCATGGAAAGTTGAAGCAATATCTCTGTAGAATATCTTGGAATATTTCATAAATATATCCTACTGCATGATAGTTCCATTAATCTAATTTGAAAGTATCAACACGATAGTTCCATTAATCTAATTTGAAAGTATCAACATGAAAAAATCTTCTGATTCACAGAATATTTTTAAAAATATATCTCTAATGTTTTGTTTTGTTTTGACATGTCCTTTTATATTATTCTGTCAGCACTTAGTCTAGATGACTACAGTCAGCAGAGCCAACTAGCCAAGGATCATCCTTGATTTTCTTACATACATGCTACAGAACATTTTATCATCAGCTCCAGAAAATGTTATTTATCAAGGCCCCTCAGGCAAAGCCTCCCTAGGGTAGAGTGAGGCCCAGAGTCAACTTTAAGAGTACAGGCGAAATTGTAGTTGAAATAAATACTAAGGAGAGATTCAAGGGAATAAATAAATTACAAAATGGCTTATGCATAAAATTAGGGAATATAAAGGATCCAAGGGTTCCTTTGTGTACCTTGGATCTTTTTATTTTTTAATTCATTGCAGGAAGAGAGGGAAATTCTAGTATCTCTAAGCCCTTTACTCTCTCCTATATGTATCGGTTATTGGCAAGAATGGTTAACTCAACTACATAATTTCTTCTTGACCAAGTGTCAGCTTACTGTAAATCTTTCGCATCTTTATCAGATGATTCACTTAAGATTTTTTGGTAATAAATATTAAGTAAACAATACTTATTGCAAGTAATAAATACTAGCTTAGATCAAAGTCTCCTTTCTGTAAAGGATCAGATGATAAATATTTTCAGCTTTGCAGACCATACAATTTTGACAACTACTTCACTCTTCCATTATAGCATGAAAGCAGCCAGAATTGATACACAAATAAATGGGCATGGCTGTGTTTCAACAAACCTTTATCTATAAAACGTGGCAAATAGAATTTGGCTCATGAGCAATCAAATGCGAACCCCCAGATTAGGTGCTATTATAACCAAGAAATCAAGGGACTAAATATTGCCATAAATATCATATCCACTACTCAAGAAGTCCCATAGAAGAATACATAATAGTAGTAGTATAAAAAGAATCAAATACCCCATAAGTATTTGATTTTTAGGAGGGTAAACCTTGGGCAACATCCAATGCAAAGCCATGGATCTGTCCGGTTGAATCACATGAATAAGCCTATAGGCCAAAACGAGTTCCTTTTCTGTCTACACTGAAAGAGAATCTGACTCTTTGGATATTATCAATTTCCTCTGAGTCACATGCCACAATAAATAGAAACAGTGGCAATTGTGCCAAGATAAAGAATGTTGGCATGACTCCTGAAGACAGGTGGTCACCCACTAAGCCACCATACTGAATGGAATGGGTATGGATGAACTAAGGCAGCTCTAACTACCAGTGACTACCACTGTAGTGGTACTGGTAGCACTGTAGTACTGGTAGTATACTGGCTACCAGTACACTAGCCAGTGTACTTTACTGAGACAGCTAGATCCCCAGAGGGAAGTATAAAAGAGATCATCCATAAATTAGTTTCAATTTGTTTTTCAGGCAATGGTGAACACAATTAGTAGTGGACATAGAATGACCATTTTTTGCTGATTATTCACAGGATTAGTTCTCTTTCCCTATAGTGGGAGCCAAGAAGTAGAATAAAAAGAACTGAAACTCTTGAGATGCTTGGGCGGCTCAGCGGTTGAGCATCTGCTTTCGGCTCAGGGTGTGACTCTCTCCTGGAGTCTCGGGATTGAGTCCCACATTGGGCTCCCTGCATGGAGCCTGCTTCTTCCTCTGCCTATGTCTCTGCCTCTGTCTCTCATGAATAAATAAAATCTTTAAAAAAACAAAAAGAACTGAAATTCCTGAAAGAGAGAGTGAATGAGGTAAAAAAAAAAAAAAAAAGTAATCTTTGAAAGCAGTTCCTAACAATTGATATAGTGTCTCAATAAATGTTACTTTTATTTTCCCCCTGAAATCTAGCCTTGGCTTTTATACAAATTAGTTGCATATATGGCACATTTATAAACATTTGTAGGGCCCTAGTTTAGGTATCTGAGAGATGGGATAATATTAAACCAACTTTACCTAAAGCCTGCTCCTGATCTCAGCCCTATCTTAAATTCTGCAGAAAAGCCTGGCATAATTTCCTCTTGATTTAGGGAAATCAGCCTAATATACATTTTCACTGCTCCATCTACTACAGTATCATATACCTTTCTTTTATTATCACACAGTTATTACAGTGTTTTATATTCATTTATGTATTTACTTGATTAACTTCTATGTCCTCACTAAATCATAGGTCTATTATGAGAGACCTATAATACCTTCCTTGCTCATTCCCTAGCAGAGGTTTCAGAACTCTCTTCTAGTAGTAATCCCAAGGAATACGCATTCAGATTTTTTTTTAAAAGAAACTATTATTCTATGATTCTCAAGGATCTTCAATATTATTCATTGATATGTTCTTTCATTTTTATATTTATTCATTTTGAAGCCACTTCCATTTTATGACCATGTGTTGTGCTAGGTCCTGGTGAGACAGGCATGGATTGGCGGGAAGGGTCATGACCTCATAGTGCAGAGTCAAGAACAGGAAACAGCACACCTCCATACACACTTATTCTAGTTTTTAAAAAAGTGTTAAGGGATGCCTGGGTGGCTCAGTTGTTTAAGCATCTACCTCTTGGTTTCAGCTCAGGTCAGAATCTCACAGTGATGGGATTGAGCCCCAAGTTGGGCCCCGTGTTCAGTCCAGAGTTTGTTTCAAGGTCTTCTCTCCCTCTCTCTCCTGCTTTCTCTCTCTCTCTCAAATAAAATCTAAGCAAAAAAAAAAAAAAAAAAAAAAAAGTGTTGAAAGACAAGCATAGAGTGTTGTGAGCATCTAAAATTAACATATTTGACTTTGGAAGTGATCTCAGTAGGCTTTAAAGGTTTAGGAAGTGGCATTTAAGCTTATACTTGAAGGATGAATGCATAGGTGAAAAGATATTAAATAGATTGCTCACACATGTACACACACATGCTGTCCACAAGGCAGTGTATAGTTATTAATACACATTTAATAACAACTATAGTTACAAAAAAAAACCAGAATATCCAGAAGTGGCCTAAACTTAGACTTGTGCCATGATTTGTTTCAGACCAGGACAGAGTTAAAGTCTGAATGTTATCATAGTAATGAATTTAAAGGGAATCCAGGTTAAGTTGATCTGTCTGTCTCTCCACATATATATACACACATGCACACATTTGCCACATTTACCTTAATTCAGCCATGAAGTCTAATGTGCTGTGAATATTTTTTTCAGATAGTTTTGAATTTTACTGAATTCATGTTCAGGTATTGTTTTTCCCTCCCTATTTTACAGCCCTTATTGTATTAGGACTGATCATCTACATTGTTTTCTTTCTGGATTTTAATAAGGGATAATTTAAGACATAAGTATTCTTTCTCCCCTTTAGTTTATTAGCAAGGATAATTAAAGTAAATGGGGCATAATAAAGAATATTAACTTTCAAGCAAGAGTTACTAAAATGAAAAAAAAAATTAACTGTACTTTGGACTTGTAGAAAAGAAGGCCAGTCTAAATTGCAAACTATTTTAGATGTATATATTTTAGTCATTTTATCTATATTCAATAACAAAAATTGGATGTCAGGACTATATGTTGGAAATTGCTTTAGGAAACAGATAATGACTTATAAGTAGACAGATTGGTAAAATAATTACTTTGAAATACTAAAGAGTGCTTAAGAAGCTATCCAAATAACAGACTATTTAAATCTAGTAATCTATCTACAATTCTTTTACTATTGATGCTTTACATGGAGAAATTTTTCTTCATAATTAGTAAAAAGGCCAGAGTCAGTAAGACATTTATTTAATCATCTGAAATTATCAAGTAATGAGGTTTTTCTCTTTGTATTTTTATCTTTATGTTATAAATCTTTGCTATTCCTCTAGAAGTATCACCATCTCTAGTATGTTCAAAAATAAAAATGAGCAATTTTAATGCATGCACAACTTCCATTAAATCTAATAATAAAAAAAACAATGGTTAGCAAGTTTTTTGTTTTGTTTAACTCTGCTTCAAACATGGAGATTATTTAATTACAAAAACAGTCAGATGATTTCTTTTTTCCTTTGAAACAAGTGGTGAGTCATTGAATGGGAAATGCAATTTTACACTTATTTTAAGGGAGCCTTTTGTGAGTTTTAAAAACAAACCTTGGGGAAAGGAAGAAACCCTTGGGTGCTGAGCTGTCAATCCAGAGATAATAACACATGCTTTTGGAATACTGCTGGCTCAGAGATGTTATAATATGTCAGAAGTAGACACTCCCACTCATTCTGATAGTTTTATTGCTTCTGGCGTGTTATGATTAGAGATGTGTGTGGCTTTAAAACTGAAAAGATTGAATTGCTTAACACGCTATGTATTGGAAAGCCTGGGCCAAATGGAAGCTTAATCAGCATTTTTCTTCCTTCTAAATGTAAATGGTATGATGCAGTGTCCTGTAAATGATGCTGTTTATCATATACTGTCAGATGATGCTGCTGAAAGATGCATTTCCATTTGTTTCCTTACTTGAGTTTGATTTGTAAAATCAGATTTAAACAGTGGATGAAATCGAATCTAAATTTCAAGGACAGACAACCTAATAATATTTAGCATAACTGGGACTAAGTCTAGAAATAATTGTTCCAACTCCAGCTTTTAGGATTTGAAAGAACGTGTCTTTATTTTTACTTTTAAAATAATTAACCAACATGTAATGAATTTTGTGGTAATTATAGTCATTAGCAATGGAAACTTAATCTCAGCCCAAGTATTCATATGCACACTACAATTCGTATACTGAGCTACAAAAAAGACTTTTTTTTAACACATCTATAGCACCAAAAACAATTTTTAAAAAAGATTATTTATTTATTTATTTATTTATTTATTTATTTATTTATTCATGAGAGACACAGAGGCAGAGACATAGGCAGAAGGGAAGCCCAATGTGGGCAGGATTTGATCCCAGGACCCTGGGATCCCAACCTGAGCTGAAGGCAGATGCTCAACTGCTGAACCACAGCAGTGGAGATGGCAGCTATTGAAAAAAAAAAAAAGTGGGTATAATTAACTGGGCAAGATCTTGGAGGGAAGGCTAGAAACAATAAAGTCCAATGAAAAACTTATCAGGAATGGAAAGAAGGAAAAATTACCTTTTCCTTGACAAAAGCAAGCATTAGGTATAGATTACTGTCATTATAATCTAAAATTCATAGAAACATTACTGAGAGAGAAACAAATTACTTTCTTTTAAAATGCTCATAGGCTGCTGAAATTCTTTTCTAGCTACATAATTAAACTACGTTTATAACAATGGACATAGGCTATGGCTATGCTGAGACCTTATATATGTTCTTCCAAATATAGTGATAATTTGTGACTGCAAGAGGAATCCATATAAACAGAGATTTCATTAGCTGCTAATGAGAATTTATGTCCACACATCCCATGTGACTTCTAAGTATATGACAACATTAATACAAATGGGAGTGTGGGGAAAATTTACAGTATGTTGATATCATTTTATATCATCCAATGTAGCAATAACAGAGCTAGGAAGCTGAATCTGGCACTTAGGTATTTAATGAAAATCTTTTGCTTCAAGAAAATTTGGGAAAAACTCTCCCAAATATTACATGTTTTCAAGTGACTGCCTTGGAAAATGGTTAGACATAGCTATAAGAACACAAACCTTGTAATATTACGAAAACAAAACTAAATTCACATGAATGCCAGAATTTCAACATCAGAATAGTCTGTGTAAACATTAGCCACTTTATTAATGGCTTCTGTACAGATGTATTGCCCCTATTTTTCCTTATTTTGCTTTTGTTTTACTTTATTGCATGCATTTTGTTGCCTAAGCTCATTTTAGAAACCAAATATATAAATAATGTGTTAATATCAGAGTTTTGCATTCAATTTATGAATGCACAATGATTCACTATTCATTCTAATGAAAATAAAGATTTGGATTTTTCCAAGAATATGAATAATGCTGCTAAGAATATTTTCTCCATACATCATGCATGTGTACATATACTTAATTTGGTATACATGATATCCACATCACTAGAGATTTCTACACTGCTTTCAGAAGTCACCTACATAGTATGAGTATCCCTAATATTCCCAGGTCAAGCATTATGGTCAGGAAGGTCCTTTGACACAGAAAATTGGGCATTCTTCCCACCAAAACAAAAATTTTCTTTCTCCAATACCTCAGAACATATCGAGCAATAATGTCCTAAAAGGTCAAACTTTTCAAATCTCTATCACTGAATTCCTTCTTCAGGTTAGAGTAATAAAACTAGTCAGTGCTAGCGAGAAATGCCAACTGGAAACCAGTAAATCTACTACCCTTGGAAGAGTGATACCTGTTCAAACAGAATAAATTGCCTGAGGAGCATAAGGAAACAGGAGAAACCATCCAAGAACTGCACCGAGCAGATACTGTGCACCCTGTCCATAGTGCTTGTAACAACCTGGTATAGTCAGTAAAAAAGCCAAATCGCTCACGGAGATGACTGTGGGCTACTGATAACTGAACAAGGTAGTGCCTCCTGTTGGTATTGCCACCATCTTAGATTCCTTGGCCACGGTCCTAGGAGTGTACTATGCCATAGTAGACTTAGCAACAACAACAACAACAAACATTTTCAGTATACTTCTGGTCACTGAGTCGTAAGATCAGTTTGCCTGCAAGTGGAACGGGCAACAATGGATCTTTCAAGTGCTTCCCCAAGTTCCACAGTCCCATAATGTATCATGGGATGGTAGCCTGAGATCTGTTCTCTTTCCCCACATCAATAAAATGTGGGCCCTTTACACTGACCATATAATGTTGACATGTAAAAACTTGTCTCTGCTGCAGGACGCTATGAAGACTTTGCTGGAACATCTGGGAGTGAGAGGATGAGTGAACTCAGAAAATTCAAGGTCCAGACATCGCCAAATTTTTTGAAGTCATATGGTAAGGTAAAGCATGCATTGCACCAGAGACTATTATCAACAAGGTGCAGGCTTATCCACCCCCGAAGAATGTGAAAGAGGTGGAAGCTTTTGTAGGAATTTGGAGGTTTTGGAAGACTTTTATTCCCCACCTGGCATAGTGCCTCTGTCCCTTGTACCACGTGGTAAAGAAGAGACTATAGAGGATCAGAACAACGAGCTGCCTTTGAGAAGGCAAAAATACTAGTGAAGCAGATTATTAAAGCTCCGGGCATCACCCAAGCAGGGCTACCACTTGCATTAGATGTATCTGTGATCCTAGAAGGTATGGGTTGCGCACTGTGGCAGAGACAATAGAAGGAGAGCATACCCTTAGGATTTTGGTCCCAACTCCAGAAGGGGGCAAGAACTCAATATACCCCCTTGGAACAACAGCTCCTTACAATATGGAGCCTCTCAAAAAGGAACAGCATATCATGGTAAGAACTTATCTTGCTAGTAAAGGGGTCTATTGAGAATATATTCCATTGATCTACCTCTGCCAGGGCTCAAAACTCCCACTTTGACTAAATGGCAAACCTATTTGCAGCTGAGAAGTTCCTTGTCCACCAATCATTGGTAGAAATGTAGACACTAGCAGGCCCTGGAGAATATGTAGATTCTCCAAATGTCCCCACTCCTATTCCTGTGGTGGCCTTTGTGGCCTGTAGAGAAGGAATGGGGAAAATTCCTGCTAATGCCTGGTATACCAATGGGCCTAGTCAGGGCAGCCAGCCCACTTGACTATAGTCCCTATTCAGCCCAACACTGAAACCTTTGGATGAAAACAGCCGGTGGGCTGTACTCAAGAGCAGTTTGGCTGGTGAGCACTCATAATAAGCCCTGGCTGTTAACCCTTTGCATGGACAGGCTGTTCTAAATACTTTGCACTAAACAGGCTGTTTCCATCCCTATGGTTTGGAAAATGGGAAGCTGAGTTGTGAATGATCATGAGTAAGCCCTTTAGGGGTCAGGATATGTAGAAAAATAGTTGAGTTCACTTGAAAGACCCTGAAGTTGTCCTCACTGTCTTCCATATCCTGGCTCATAAAGTACCAACACTCCCTGGAAATCAGGAAGCTGATACCCTAGGTCAGACACCGGTCCTAGCAACTGCCCTTTCAGTAGATACAGCAGATTGGGTGCATAGAAGGAGTGACCAGTATAGTGCCTGATAGGGATGGCATATTGTCAAGGATGCCAGATTGTCCTTAAAACGTAGTGACTTGGTTAATGCTGTAAAAGCATGACTTGTGTATTCTAAACAATGCCCAAGGTAGGACTGCCAAAGGAGTCTGAGGCCATCCACGAGGAGGGATTGGCAAATTGATTGTATTAGCACTCACCTTCCTTCTGAGTATGCCTTGGTTTGTATGGATACGTATCTGACCTAACCCAAACTTCCCCTGTTGCCACACAAACCAGGCTACCACTATTAGGGGATTAGAGGAGCTGAGTACCAAATACAGATAGCCTTGTTGAATAGACAGTGGTGGGGATCACATTTCAAAGGTTATGATATGCAAGAGTGGGCAAAAGAACATGACATTGGATGGAGGTGCCATCTCCTCTATGATACACAAGCAGGAAGATTTGTAGAAAGGAAGAATGAAATATCAAAGCATCAGATAAGTAAATCAAATATTACTTGGGTTGGCCAAATATTAATTTATGATATCTTAATGTCATATCCTCTTTATTAGATCACAAAGGACACAAATGAAGAATATTCTGAATGATTTGACCGCAGCCTATGGGAGTTAATAATAAATCAGTGGTTTGGGTCATGAGGCTTTTGGTGGGAAAAAAATATTGGTACTTAATTTGGGGATCGATATCTTAATCTGTATTTTCTCTTGCATGTGCTTATGTCATTGCTGTGGTATTTGCCTACAGTGTAGCTAGATGGTTGCCAAATGAACTACCTACCTACATGCTAACAAGCAAACCTGCTGACCACTCCGTAGGATGCCAAAGGTGAGGGCACATGTAAGCTTGTAGAGCTGGTCAGGAAGGTGGTCAAGAGGATGTGACAGCTGGTTGATCCTCTAGGGGGACCCAGTAATCAAAGGCTCTTTATTCCCTCCCGTGTTTTAGGAATGTATGTTTTGCCCTCTTCCTACATTAGAAAATACTTCAAGTAGCAGACTTGAGAGAGTACTGTGGTATTGAGGGTTGTATGGACTCTGTGCCTGAACCCTGATTAAGGCCTCTAAGCTCTTAAGGTTCTGGCAGGCAGGTACGGAGTGCTACTTACTCCTCTTTGCCACCACCCAGGACAAGCCTGGTTTGTAAATTCTTTGTTGATGCAAAATGAACAAATCTTTTAAAAAATTTTAAAGAGAAAGGAAAGGATTTTGTTTGAGCCCAAGTTAGAACAGCTGACTGGGATAGATCTTCAAGAAGAAAGTGCTCCAGAAAAGGAACATTTGGTGCAGGGTAATATATGTTTTTTACAAACCATCATGCCCGAGGACATTCCAGAAAGTTGATCTTATGTTTTTATATTATGTTTTTAGTGTAAGCAAGGCTTATGACTTTTATGAGAACCAGGGCAGTTTCCTTGTCTTATCATGTGTTCCGGATGTTCCTTTTTTGGGGGGGGTCACCTGGGTAGCACAGTCTGCTAAGCAGCTGATTCTTGGTTTCTGCTCAGGTCACGATTTCATGGGGCCTGAGATGGAGCCCCACATGGCAGTCTGGGCCAGGAGTCCGCCCCTCTCCTCCTGTTGTGTCCTCCCACCAACCGCCCCCTTTCCTCCTTCCCCCCACCCCCCCCCACTTTCACCCCCTTCCTCCCACCCTCCCCAAACAAATTAAAAAAAAAAATTTTTTTAAGAATGCTCCTTTTTGGTTAACTATTCTTAACAAGGCAGCTGTCCAGTGTGTGCCCAGGGCAGATGTAGAGCCCACCTTGATAAACATTAAAGTGTAGCTTCCTTAGGATCCCAGAAGCAGGGCCCACAAACATTAAAAGTCGGAAATTTCCTCTTGCTTATTCAAAGTGCCACCTACCAATCTGGAACGGTCTACCCCTTCAGTGTCTCCTTGCCCTCTCGTACAGAGGGGCCAGTTTTGAACTCACTCCGGGGGAAATACCGGAGCTGCAAGCCAACAGACTCCAGGGGGCCAAAGCTGTGCACCGCACCCTTTACTGCGTGGTTCTGCCCTCCTGCTCTAATGCTTAGACACCCTCTAGTCTTGCTTCCAGAATCTTTGCCAGCCTAAGGCGGTCTCCACGAAGACCGCTGCATTCAATGGCTGCTTTGTCAACCTGCAACATTTGGGGCCATCCCAGGTGTGAACCGAAAACCCTTCCCTCATTCCAGCCCCAGAAACAACCACCGCACGACCCCCAGCAGCTGCCCGCCCAGCAAGCGAGTCAGGAAGAACCGTTGCGCGGCGCGGGTGGGCTCCAGAGCCACGCGGGACGTCTCGCGAGAGGTCGCCCAGCGGGAAGTGAGGCCACTTCCGGCTTCTCCCCGCCGCGCCTCTCTCTGAAGACTCTGAGGAGCGGCAGGTGGCGGCGTTGCCCGGGTTGCCACCTAATGGTCTCCGGTGCAAATTGCCTGTTCGCTGAAACTCGAAGGTAAGCCGTGCATGCCCATCCGGAGTTTCAGTTAATATTTTCGTTCACGCTGTTGTTTAAAGGAAGCGTCTGTGCCGCGAGGGTTAATCGCAGCAGGCCTGGAATTAGTCGGAGCTGTGTTGCTGAGGCGAGGTATGTACCAAGACAGTATGGACTCCAGACAAGGCCTGACTTGCGCTGATTAATAGTGTCGCTTTTCAACCGCGGGGCCAAGGTGAGTTTCTTCTGGTTTGCGCAGGCTTGTGAAAATTATTTGATGGACAGCGGGGTGGTGGTTTACGCCTGGCTTGGGTGACCCTCCCCCACCCCGACTCTGCCGGAAGGGCCGGTTACCTCACAGTTCCGTGCGTAGGTAGGCCCCTAGTCCGAGGCACTCTGCACCTGTCTCGGGGGGTGATATGTCCACCTGCCCTGCAGGTGGAGGAGGGTAAGAGCTAGCTCGTGGCTGCTGTCTGTGCTGTGAGCCAACCTGGAGATGCAGTTCCTACTTCAGGGCTGCTGCCATTTTGTATTCTTTTCTCGCAATAACCAGTAGATTCTTAAGCTTTGTAATTGCATGTCCTGTGAGAGTGGTTTGAAACTGGTCTGACTGCCACAATGAGTGAAGCCAAGAAAAGCGAAGAAAACAAGCCAAACAAAACAAAAAACAGAAGAAACAGGGAATGTAAGGGGGAGAAGAAAACGAGAAGGCAAGAAACCCATAACTCATATCTTCAAGAAGATAAGAGAAGGTGGGTTTACTGTGTCCAAAAGAATAGACTTGGAGGCTAGGAAGTTTAGAAGATAAAGCAGGGAAAATCTGAAAAGCAGGAAAAAAAGGCAAAAACATGAAAAAGAATGGAGAAAAGATGTCCAGATGTTTAAATATTTTCTAACAGAAGTTCTAGGATATTAGAGAAAAATGAAGTGGCAGAAAATTAAATAATTCATAAGAGTCCCAAGGAAGGAAAAAGCAGTCACCAAGCACCAGCCCAAGGAGTCAAAAGTCTCAGCTAAGGTATACTTTATCATGCAATATTGTAACACCAGAAATAGAAATAAGAAAAGATTTCAGAGAGAAAAAAACCTACTAAAGTACAGGATTCTGTGATTATAGAATTCCAGCAATACAGAGAAAAATCAGATTATTTCTGGAGGACTTTTTAAAAAAATCCTTTACAAAGAGCGATTTAAAACTTACAAATTTAGAAAATCACAAAAATTTCAGAATATATTTATATTTGTACATTATGGTCATAAGTATATGCCCTCAAACATGTATCAATTTTTTTTTTCATTATAAGGAGCAGGTGTCATTTAGTTGCACGCGTGTGTGTGTGTGTTTGTGTGTGTCGGTGTACAGGAATGCATACGTTTGTGGAATACTTCAGAAATTTTCATGTCATCCTTGTGCAGGGGGCATGCTAAACCTCTCTGTATCATTCCGATTTTAGGATGTGTGCCACTGAAGTGAGTACTACTTTTAATATGAATAGTAATAGCTAAAAAATGGCCATATATATATATATATTTTAATGTTACAAATAATGGCCACATATTCTTCAGTAGTAGAGACAACAAAGTTTCTAAATCACTAACTATCCTGTGCTGGACCTGAAGACACTAGAAAGTAAAATGTTGATATATTGACAATTATTTAAGTGTTAGATGTTCTAGAAAGTATTAAATGTTTTCATTTTTAATGATAGTGGAAATGTACCAATTTGAAACACATGATAGTGACTGAATATTGTTCTTGATAATCATGGGTTTCTGTATAACAGTGAAAATCACTGAAGAACAGTCTTCAAGAGAAGGGGAACTTAAAAAAAGATATTATTGTATCATTTGATTCATTCCTATGTTATGGTCTAGGTATCAGCAAACCAGAAAATTTAGCTTGCACATTTCCAAAAGATATTTTCTAAAGGCATTACTAATATTCTGTTTTTTATTACTTCTCCAAGAAAGTCATCTCTTTCTTCTTCCCCTCTTTTACATTGAATATGTATCTTGATAGCAGGAAATAAAGAAGATAAATATGTTTTCTTGACATCAAAATGAGATTTTCATAAACAATGTGTTTCTATGGCTGTCGTGCTTTTGTGCGTGCCTATGTATGTGTTAACTTCATCAGGTTTTAATCCTTAACTGTACTATCAGAGATTACTGAGCACAGGCTTTCTATTTATAATCTCATAGAAGTGATTTTTGAAAGAGGAATAATCTTTGTTGTGTTATTTACTGCATGCAATACAGCTCAATAAATAAATTGCACGCAGATACAGTTTATTGTATGGAGAATCTGTACAGAGCAAAGATGACTTGCACTTGCCTGTTCAGCACTAATCCCTCATGCTTTTTGTATTTGTGCCAAAGTACTTTTGGTAATATTAATTGAGAGGAGCCATGTGGTGTTTTAAATAGGGTCATGGGAATTTGTCGCATTATACAACTGGGTAACTATACAAAACATCCATCGGTACTGACCACACCATCAAATATTGCATCGTGGCATCAACCCAAGACATTACATTTATCTAATCATTGACTTTACATTTACCTCAATCTATTTCACGACAAGAAATGAAATGCTTGCTGCAAAATTACATTTCCAGCAATTTCTGATAAAGGAAGGAGATGAACTTTGAATGGAGCAATTGTTTTCTAAATGGATTTTTAAGACATGGTGTATTGGGTCTTGAGTTCATTGATTTGTATTGGACCAAGAGACAGGTTGAAAGGGGACAAGGGGACATCTCTCCAGTAGAGAGAGTTGGAAGGAGATTGCTTGTTCCCTGAATCAAAGGTCTCAAGCCAAACTGAAAAACCTGCTCACAGAGCAAATTTCTTTTGATTCTTTAAAATAAAATTTCAAAATCCTATAAGCACGAGGACATCTTATATCTTTTAGGACATTTTAAAGAGAAAAACACATTAGTTCAGTACATGGTTCAAAGGAGTGGAAATGGGATATAGGACCTTTCACCCCGGGTTACCATTTGATGAATGCCACCCAGCTTTAAAGTGATCATAATTCTTTTTATTGTGTTGCACTATAGTAGTTTAAGGAATAGTCATAAGGTTTTCATCAAAGTGGGAACACTTGGATCCCTACATTCCCAATTAAAAGGATTTCTGAACCTCAAAAAAAAAAAAAAAAAAAAGCCAGCTAGTTGTTTGTGAGGATACATTTACTTATAATAAACCACGAGGATAAAAGGATAAGTTTTCCCTAGCTAAGTTAGATAAGTATCTAATTTTTATTATGAAGTAGGCAGACATAAAGTCTTTAATTGCCTTAGCCCCAGCTAAAATAACTACAGATACTTTTTTCATTCACTAAATCAAATCTAGTTTTTTAAACGCCACTGCACTATTTGCTTTAGTGTTACCCTGTGGAAATAAATTAAATTAATACAAAAGCTTAATCTGTTTCTTATTACCATTAACTTTTTTTCCTCATCCTTTCAGAAGATAAAAGGTAAATAATAATATACAAATAATATTTTTCCCTGTTCATGATTTTAGAAGTTCTGTTTCTCCACCACTAAGGCAAATGAGTTTGCTTTTGTTTTTAATAAATGCTTCCCATTAGAATTTAATTTAAAAACACATAACACATCCATACTAATTAATGAGTGACATGGAAATCCCAAGCTATTTCAACGAGATACTGAGAGGTTCTTGTGTAGCCAATGGTCAGTTTTACCCCAACCTTGCTTTCAAACTGTTGCTGAGTTCAGGGGATGGTTATGTCCCAAGAATTTCCCATCAAGGGATTTTGCCTTTAAAAAGCATCTGATGGGACTATTCAGGGATTCAGTAGATGCATTCTATTTAAAGAATCAGGTCAAGCACCATTGTGGCCCAGAGAGTTGAATGTTTAAAAAAAAAAAAAAAAGTGCCTAAAAAACAACAACAATGAAAACATCGCAATGTTCTCCTTGTGAGTAAATGCAGGGTTATTAAATGATTTTGAATTCATGATGCTCTGGTTCAAAAAGTGTTTTTTTTCCTCTACATGGTTCTCCCTCCAAAATATAGATAAAGTAGCTAGCTTTAAATTGGAAAGTGCAGGGGCACCTAGGTGGCTCAGTGGGTTAGGCATCGGACTCTTGGTTTCAACTCAGGTCACGATCTCAGGATCCTGTGATTGAATCCTGCCCTAAGCTCCCTACTCAGTGGGGAGTCTGCTTGAGATTCTCTCTCTCCCTCTCCACCTGCCTCTTCCCACGCCATGCTCTCTCTCTCAAATAAAATCTTTGAAATGGAAAATGAATTGTTATTGGCCATTTCAGATTTATAAATAATCCACTCAAAGGCTTATAAATGGATGGTATAAAATCCAATGATTTCAAAGTGAACCTGAGAAGTGGTATTTTAATCGAAACAGGTGAGATGATAGAGTGAAAATGTGTCCAACTTTCTCACTTCTTTGGGGTTCAATATTCAGAACTGTTCTTTCTCTTTTTCTTTCTTTCTTCCATCCTTCTCTCTTCTTTCTCTCGTTCTTTCATGCTCTATTATACTTTTGACTTTTCCATTATTGCTTCATTTTTTGGAGAAGACTAGATGGCATATATCCTAATGGCTGTTAAAATTGAATTTAAGCATACTTACAAACAGATTGATGTCAATAAATTATATTCCTGAAGTGCTTAAGCACATAACAAATCAGTACTGAACAAATTTTAGTTGATGGTGTTGAAAATCATGTTTAATGGTGGAGTTATAAGTTCAGAGCTGAAATTTTAAAGCTCATACCCTAATTGAAAATGGTGATTTCAATGTGCAGTTCATAATTTTATATTCTTGCATCAAATCTGCATCCCCACAACTATGAAAAAACAAATTTTTAATGGATTATCAGGGATTACATTTCACAATACAGTTATCAAAAATGATAACTAATAATAGATCATATTTATGCATTATGCTTCAATTTCTCCAGTTTTGCCTGAGATTGTACAGAATATGGAAAAAAATATTTTTGTATGTTAGCTACAAATAAATACATGGAAATACTTATTTTTAGCATGTTCCATATATGGAGTCACTTTTGTAGTTGTTTTTGTTTAGAATTTTGTTTTCATTTTATATTAGTTTAGCTCTTAACTGTGGTCACTTTGTCCTTAAGTTATCTATGATATTTTTTTTTAATATTTTATTTATTTATTCGTGAGAGACATAGGCAGAGGGAGAAGCAGGCTCCATGCAGGGAGCCCGATGTGGGACTCGATCCTGGGTCTCCAGGATCACGCCCTGGGCTGAAGGGCAGGTGCTAAACCTCTGAGCCACCCAGGTGTCCCTATCTATGATATTAATTCAAATCTACATTCTACAGTGTTCAGAAATTTAATGATAATATATACCCACCCACCTCTGCTTCAGGATTAGGGTATACACATTTATGGCTTACATCATCATACCTGTCTCTAACTCAAAGCTTCTCCTTCAACAAATTAATAAATTTCATGGATTAAATCCATATCCTACCCATACTTTCCATTCCACACACACTTGGATGTAAAGTTGTCCATTCATGAAACCACACCCAATTTCATGAGGTATTTGTGTGTGCTGAATAATTTACTGAACAATTAAGAAATTGTAACAATCAACATTGCTCAGTCTATTTTAGACTGAGTTACTGAACACTACATCTGAAACTAATAGCCTACTATATGTTGGCTAATTGAATTAAAAAAGAAAGACTGGGGATCCCTGGGTGGTGCAGCGGTTTGGCGCCTGCCTTTGGCCCAGGGCGCGATCCTGGAGATCCAGGATCGAATCCCATGTTGGGCTCCCTGCATGGAGCCTGCTTCTCCCTCTGCCTGTGTGTCTGCGCCTCTCTCTCTCTCTCTCTCTCTCTCTCTCTCTCTGTGACTATCATGAATAAATAAATAAAATCTTTAAAAAAATGCCTATAAAAAATAAAAATAAAAAAGACTGATAGCATTCATTTTTCTTAAAGAGTTTTTTTTTTCTGCTCTTAAGTCTTCACTAGTGCATTATTCACTTGTTTTGTCTGCTCAAGTACTGTATGTTTTTATAATGCTTTTTGATTGTTTTTCCTTCCTTTCATCCCTTTTCATTTTGGAGAAATCATTATAGAAGCAAACAAAAAGGTTCTATACATTTCTAATACAAAGGAATTTAATCCTCCCTTAATTTTTCCCCTCTTTATCTAGACTCTGCCAGCAGCTCTTTTTCCATCAGATGTTTCTAAACAAGGACAGCTAATCCTCAAGACAAATTCTTGTTCTGTTTTTCAATGTTGTAAGTATTTACATGGTTAAAATGTGAGTTATTATTTGCTTCTTTCTGTGATAATATGCCTATTTTATAAAAGCCTACTTATAATAACAAATATATTAGAAACAGTACAGTTCATTTAACATTAATAGGTGGAATTTGCTGCCATATACAATCCAGTTTTTCAAGATCATATCTTCCCCTAAGAATATGAGAGCCTAGTAACCACTGAACAATTTGTCATTGATTGGTTCCCTAGCCAAGTAACATATAGTTAATTGTCATCTTGGAATCAGTTTTCTTTCAACTGTAAATATATGACAATACTACCAATGGAATCTTAGTTAAATTCACACATTACGATGGCAGTGTCTTCAGTGGGTACCTTTTTGTTTAATTCAGCAATGTGTGCATTTCCTGCTATGTGCCAATCATAACATAAGATCCTGAGATTATAATACTTTATACAAAAGACACAGAGCCCTCCCTCATGAAGCTCATTAATAGACAAGGTAGATCTATCTCAAAGCCATATTTTTTTTGGCAGTTCAGCTTCCAGTGTCCTAAAAATCAATAATTCCACGGCAGGTGCTTCAGTTTGAAATCTTAATATATCCTCTGAATATTTCCTAGCACCAATTGAATATAAATAATAATAATACTGTGAAATATACCACTGGCATCAATGCATTAACTGTATGATGAACTCCCCAGAAGACCATCCGAAAAAAATATTCATGAATTAAATCTAGGTTTTATTAAACTTACAGTAAGAGAGAGCACCATCTTGGCATAGTTTAAGTAGTGTCTTAGGGAATTCGAGAAGATACAGGATTTTAAAGCATGGGCTAAATCATTACATGGTGACTCTTCTAAGTCTGGAAACTGGTATTAGAGTTTTGTGATATAATGGCTTTGGATTAGAGAGCAAGTAATGTTGAGCAAGTTTTGAAAAGTTAGTCTTTATGAGTAAGATAGTTTAGTTGCTTCATAGTTTCCTGAGAGTATGTATTTCATGAAGCAAGTAGCTAAGTTATTTTTGCTTATTCTGAGAATGTATGAAGGAAAGGAGCATATACCAAATATCAACATTTTGTAATACAGGAATCAGAAGTTGTTTCAATGTTTAGCTCACTTAAAATGTTTAGCTCTAAAAATTAAAAAAATAATATATTAGAGTGTTCTTAGGACATCTTTTTTTAGAAACAATGAGACAGATTTGTGAAACTTTGAATTTTGTTAGGAGTTTACTTTTGTTGACTCCTTTCTGTTACATACTGTAGTGACGTAGGGCCTAAAGTCAACATCATTTCCTTTCAGTTGGAAAAGATATATGTACATGTATTTAATTATATATATACATGCATATGTAATGTTACATAGTATAAAATAAATTTATGTATTATATGTTATATATATTGAATTTTTCTTGTTTTTTACTTTGAAGGGGGAAGGTCTTTCCACAGTAGTGCACCACATTGCCTCATTATTATCAAGTTTTCTTTATGGTTAATCTTATCTGCTTCATCTGTGGAAGGTCATTTCTTTTAAAAACCAAAACAAAAAGCCCTCATTCCTGAAAATCCTTTCAAAATGTCCTTACAATTTACTATAGGTGCCACCTAAAACTTTGGCAAGCTATTTGGTGGTCAAATCCAGCCCGACCCAAAACCTTACCTCATAATTTGCTACATTCCTTACTATTCCACTGGGTACTTTAACCACATTGAATTCTCCATTAATAAATATATTTTTACCTGTTTTTTTTTTTTTTTTTTTTCCCCCTCTCATGAAGTGCCCGTCTTTTCTCTGTGTGTTCCCTAATGTTTTGTTATCCTTCAAGACTCATTACAAGGATTTCATTCTTAGGGAAAATTTCTCTAATGGCTTAAGGCAAAAATAATTATTCCTAATCAAATTGTGCATTATAAACATAGTTTCCTAAGAAAAGTACTCTCATTAGACTTATTAATGACAATGAGGTACATTTATGTTAGTAATACAAATAATAGCAAAAAAATGTTTTTAAAAGATTATTTATTCATCACAGATAAGACAAGGAAAGGAAATTAAAAGAGATGGTCTTACAGAAACCAAAGGATGAATGCTGCATTGGGATAGGTAAAAATAAAAGACAAACAAACCTGTCCACAAATTGTCAAAAAAATGCAGGATAGAGAAGTACAATGACAGCAAATTAAGCATAAAGAGAAGTTTGAGGTAATGACAAGTTTATCAAAGTGGCTTAATTGTAAAGGTGGAGATAAAAATCAGATTTGAGGGCACTGTGGTGTGTTTGAGAAGAACAGTAGCAAATCACACTCAAAAGGTTGGGTGTGATAGAGACAGGAAGAAGGACCCATAGTCAGGTTTAGAGCTGTTTTGTTTTGCAGGATGGAAAAACAACAAAGATGATAGGTTTGTAACTCAGGAGAGAAAAAATAATAGTTGTGTGGAATTCCAAGAAGAAGTAAGATGAGGTAATAACTAGGTAAAACAGGAGTAGTGGTATTACTCTTGAACTGGAAAAACAACATTGGATCCAGAGAAGAAAAGAAAAAGGGAGGAAAATGGCTGCAGATGTAAATAAGTACTTGAGTAAAGATCAATAAATATGTGAAGATATATGCAAGGCAATTTACTGAGAAGAAGGGTGTGCTGGCTGGGTAGGAGACTTTAAGGAAGTCTGGAATAGCAATGGAGGATAATAGGAGTTGTTGATCAAGGATAACTAAAAATATTAATAAATTGTTTTCAGAATTCTGCTCTTTGGAAATTGGGAATGTGTAATGGCGACAATGTGTACCTTTATGTAGTTTTTATCATAAGCTCTTGAACATTAATTGAAACCATGTTTTAGGGGCGCCTGGGTGACTCAGTTAGTTGGGCTCACTACTCTTGGTTTCGGCTCAGGCCATGATATCCGGGTCATGGGATTGAGCCCTGGCTCAGGCTCCACCCTCAACAAGAAGTGGGCTTGAGATTCTCTTCCTCTGCCTCCCCCCCCCCAACTTGTATGCACATGTACATATTCTCTCTCTCTAAAATAAATATTTTAAAAAGCATGTTTTAGAATGGGGACTTTTTGAGGATTTTTTTGTTTTGTTTGTATGTGAGGCAGAACATCATAGAGGAAAGGAATTAGGATGCTGGTGAGAGATATTCAGCCTTGGGGCTCAATTTGGGAATGTGAGCCAGCTTATCAGTTGCAACAAACAACCCTAAAATGTTAGTGGATAATAGCAACAGTCTTATGACTTGCTGACAAATGTACAGGTCAGCCGTGGTTTGTTTGGCTCTGTTAATCTCCGAACGCAGCATTTGTCACGTCTACTGACATCTCATTGACCAAAGCAAGCCATATTATACGGTCAAGCAGAATTAAGATACTATACACATTATATAGAGAGGCTTGGTAAATCTAAGATACATAATACTGTTTTTTTTGTTTGTTTGTTTTTTTTTGTTTTTTTTGTATTTACCAAGTTTTTATTCCGTAAAATTCAAGGCAAATCAAAAATTTATCCTGCACCAAAAGAATTTATAAGCTAGGACTTGGAGATACATATAAATAATCACAATATAAAATAAAAACTGCACGAGGATAGTAAAGTAGTAAAAGAAATAGAGATATGCCATAAGAGGAAGGAGTAAAAAGGAATCAGATGGGAAGACATGGAGGGGAGGTGGGGCATGGTCAAAGAAGGTCAAGGGAGGCCAGAAAAAGGAAGAGGATCTCACCTTGTAGAGCAACACAGTGCAAAAACATGGACACACTTGTAGAAAAAATGGTAATCCAAATTGTGGATGAAAAGTTACCACACTCTTCATGGGAAGAAAAATAGAACGTATTACATCTAAGAGCAGAGATGTAAAGCTTAGTGGTAATTTATAGGTTAAAATAAAAAGGTGGAAAGAGACTGAAGGCTAAAATGAAAGAGTAATGAGTTTAATGAAAAGAAGGCATGGAGGCAGCTTAGATGTTTATTTTAGATGGAGCTAATTAAAGCTTCTGAGGTAGACCACTAACCAGCAGTGGGAAGGTCTAGAATGTCCTCCTGAGAGAATACAGCTGTGGAGTAATAGGATGGTGGTATTTTTAAGTGGTGGCATTATTAGAGTTGTGGAGGGCAAGTAATTGTGCAACTAGAATTTAGGGTTGTCAACCACATTAATGTTGAAAATGCCAAACTTAATAACCAGAGCAATGGGGGAAAAGAAGTCAGTGAAATTCCTGATTACGCCTCTTGGAGGAGTAGTCTAGCAATAAATGAACATTAAATATGGGGTGGGAAGAAGACTTGTTTGCACTCTGAAAGTCTCCACTCTACCCTAACAACAAGCTGAAAGCTAAAGAGACTGAAGAGTCAATAACTTTTTTTTTTGATGCATAAGAGAAGACATGGCAAGCATCTCAAGGTTGGAGAGACAGATGAGCAGATATAGGAAGTTTACTTACTCTAGCAGATACTCATGAGCAGAAATTGCTACAGGAACTAGTGCCAGGAACCAGTGCTTGGGTAAAAAAAACTTGAATGTAATGGATGAATTGCTGGAAGTTAAGTGTGGACAAATCTGAGAATTAAAAAAGTCCATGGGAATCCAGTGGTGGAGAGGCCCCGAAAATATTGTCAGGTTTACCTCTAGGAGCTCAAGGAGATTCCTATAATAAATATCAGAGAAAAACCCCTTCATGTTTCCTACTTTGAGGGGTGGGAGAGGGAGAAACAATTTTGAAATCTGTCAGAGCACTCTGCTTTCTTCAGTAAGGCCTACACTCAGGGGAAGTTAACCAGAGTCTAACAAGATGGGAAAGTATCAGAGACTAACTGGCTTGGGAAGGGAAAGAACTCCAGCACACTCTAGCCATCCTGTCACAGCTTAAGGAGGGAAAAAAAAAAAAGTAAGTACCTGTGAAGTGGCACAGGCTCACTGAAAAACTGAGATCTACTCATGGGACTGTAGAATGCTTCACCTCTCCAGACACCTCACTGCCATATTGCTAAAAGCCTATTTATAGCAATTCCTTTTACTCAGCCATATCTGACTATCAAGAAAAAAAAAATTACAAAGCATACCAAAAGGGAGAAAAAGGTTAAGAGACAGAGCAAACATCAGAACCAGACATAGCAGGGATGTTGGAATTGTCTAACTGGGAGTTATAACAAAACAAAACAATGATTAACATGATAAGGATTCTGATGGATATATCATGTAAGAACAGATGGGTAATATAAGCAGAGAGAGGGGAAATCAACAACAACAACAACAACAACAAAATGCTAGAGTTAGTATTGTAAGATTTGTGAGAGTCAGAAAAACAGTTTAGGTAATTATGTAATAATTTTGCAGTAATTATGTAACATTTAATAATTTCCCAAATATATGTACAAGCTAATATATAAATAAGTAAATATACATACATATTTATGGCAGATGGATGGAAAGCAAATCAATTAAAATATGCAGTAACAAAACCTATTTAATCCAGTCTATCGGGGCACCTGGGTGGCTGAGTTGATTAAGCATCTGCCTTTGACTCAGGTCATGATCCCAGGGCCCTGGAATCGAGCCCCACGTTGGGCTTTCTGCTCAGCATGGAGCTGGCTCCTCCCTATCCTGCCTGCTGCTCTGCCTGCTTGTGCTCTCTCTCTCTCTCTCTCTCTCTCTCTCACATTGTCTATCAAATAAGTAAAATCTTTTTAAAAATCTAGTCTATTATTCATATTAAAGTTTAGTCAAATATAGATTTATTTCCGTTTTACTAACTTTCTAGTTGACCTAAAGTGTATATAAATGGACATGCTGGAAGGACTTAGTTATAAGGATGGGTCTGAGAGAAGGTGTATGCTATTTCAAAAAGGATGTATGTTATGGTAACACAAGGGGGATTAACACAAATGATCATTATAGAGCCAGTCCAGACTGAGTATCCACTGGAGGAAAATTTGCTTTGGAAAGATAGTATTACTTGAAGTTATTCATAGAAGCATTGCATATACTCAGGAAATCAAGGCAAGTTTTAGTGTTTTCTGACTATTTTTACTAACTTGTGGAGGTAATTTTATTTATTTTAAAAAAATTTAGGTAATTTTATATCAAAATGAGTCTGTTAGCCTTTTGGATGTCTTTAGAAAAATGTCTTTTTTTAAAAAAAGATCTTATTTATTTATTCATGAGAGAAAGGCAGAACAGGCTCCCCGTGGGGAGCCTGAGGTGGGACTTGACCCAGGACCCCGGGATCATGACCTGAGCTGATGCTCAACCATCGAGCCACCCAGGCATCCCTAGAAAAATGTGTATTCATATCTTCTGCCCATTTCTTAACTGGATTGTTCGGTTTCTGGGTATTGAATTTGGTAAGTTCTTTATAGATTTGGATACCAATCCTATCAAAATACCACCAGCATTTTTCAGAGAGCTAGAACAAAAATCTTGAAATTTGTATGGAAACACAAAATACCCTGAATATAGCCAAAGCAGTCTTGAAGAAGGAAAGTAAAAGCTGGAGGCATCACAATTCTGGACTTCAAACTATATTACAAAGCTGTAATCATCAAGACACATAGATGTGGTACTGGCACAAAAACAGACACATAGATCGATGGAAACAGAATAGAAAACCCATACATAGACCCATAGCTATGCCAACTAATCTTTTAACAATGCAGGAAAGAATATACAATGGAAAAAAAGACCATCTCCAAAAAATGCTGTTGGGAGAACTGGACAGCAAGATGCAGAAGAATGAAACTGGGCCACTTTCTTACATCACACACAAATTCAAAATGGGTGAAAGACTTAAATGTGTGGCAGGAAACCATCAAAGTCTTAGAGGAGAACACAGACCGCAACCTCTTTGACATAGGCTATAGTAACAGCTTATAGACACATCTCTGGAGATAAGGAAACGAGCAAAAATAAACTGTTGGGACTTCATCAAGATCAAAAGAAAACAATCAACAAAACTAAAAGGCAGCCTATGGAATGTGAGAAGATACATGCAAATGACATATGCGTTAAAGGGCTAGTATCTAAAATCTACTACATTTTGTGTATCTATTCATCAGTAGACATTCAGGTTGTTTCCATGTCTTGGCTATTATGAATAACACTTCAATAAACATGGGAATGCAAATGTATCTTCAAGATAATGGTTTCATTTCTTTTGGATATAATTCCCAGAAATAGAATTACCAGATCATCTGGTAGTTCTATTTCTCATTTTTTAAGGAATCCATACTATTTCCATGGTGGCTACGCTATGGTTGCTTTTATACCAACAGTGAAGTAGGGTTATCTTTTATGTACATTGTCACCAGCACTTACCTCTTGATTTTTTGATAATAGCCAGTATGACAGTTGTGATATCTCATTATGGTTTTGATTTGCATTTCCCAATGATTGGTGATACAGAGCACCTTTTATGTACCTGTTGACCATTTGTGTGACTTCTTTAAAAAATGTATATTCAGATCTTTTGTCTATTGCATAGATTATTTATTTTTTGGTATTGAGTTGTGTGAATTCCTTACATAGTTTGAATATTAATCCCTGATCAGGTATGTGATTTGCAGATATTTTCTGTCATTCCAATGGTTGCCTTTTCATTTGGTTGTTTCATTTGCTGAATTGAAGCAAATAAAATAATTATTTTTTAATAAGTGTTGCTCCACTTACTTATTTTTGCTTTTTGTTGCTTGCCCTTTTAGTATTGTATCCATGAAATCATTGCCAAGACCAATGACAAGGGCTTTTTCCCTCATGTTTTCTTCTAGTGGTTTCAGGCCTCACACTAAAGTCTTTAATTCATTCCATCTTAATTTTGTGAGTGGCATATAATAGGGATACTCTTTCATTCTTTTGTATAAGATTGTTTAGTTTTCCCAACACCATTTATTGAAGACATTCTTACACCATTGTGTACTCTTGACATCTTTGTCAAAGATTAATTGACCATGCGTGTGTGTAAGGTTTATTTCTGGGCTCTCTGGAATTTTTTTTTTCATGGATCCATATGTATGTTTTTATGCCAGTACCAAACTGTCTTGATTATTGTAGCTCTTTAATAATATTTTGAAATCAGGCTATTATAAATACCAGCATTTCAAATTTCTTTTGGCTTCCCTGGGCTACCTTCTTCTTCCAGATATTTCTACAAATTATATTTATAGAACTTCTAAAACAATTTCTACTATAACTATTTTGACTGTAAACAATAACAACAATAACAAAACAAACATTTACTAGGGTCTTATCAAGAACCAGAGACTTTAAATATATTATCTCACTTAATTCATGACATTAATCTACAATACAAATTGTATAAGGTGAGGATTTTAATTAACTTAAAAAATAGCTAGCAGTCAAGATTGGAACAGATGACTTTGTTTTTTTTTTTTTTTTTTTGGAACAGATGACTTTGAAACAACTTTTGTATACTGGAAAGTTACTCTCTTTTTAGTCCAAAATCCTTTAGTTACGGCATTAAAGGTAAATGCAGAAAATGATTACAATAAAGTACCTCTGTAAAGCACCATTCATATGAATAGCTCAAAGCACTTTTTATTACATTACCTCATTAATCTTTGTGGTATCCTACTGAGTGAGGGTGGCAGGAATTTTATTTCTCTTTTATGGATTTTTTTTTTTTTTAAGTGAAAAAAGAACTTTAACTTCCAGGTACTTTCTCCATAGAATATCAATGACTGCTTGAATTAAAAGGTGGTAGGCTTAGATCTCCTATTCCAAAATACTTCATTAATTTATTAAGTCATATGTTTAACCAATAGTTATTGAGTACAAATATATGTTATATAATTACTAAAATGAAAGAAGCCTACAATCTGAAAAAAAGCTTTAAATATTAGACTATGTTTTTAATGGATGCAATAGACAGTGGGAGCCCTAGAAGGGTTTGAATTGAGGGTGACCTAAAAAAAAGCTGTAACCTAGCATTATAAATGTTCATTTTTATTAAGTAAATAGGGAAAGAATAGCTGATAAGCTTTGTGCAAAAACTCTCCCTGGTACTTATGGCTTAATAGCCCTCTACCAATGATTTATAGAGAGGCAAGGTTTAGGATGATTTTGTCTGAGTCATATCAATTCAAAATATATTTAGCAAACACTTACTGTAGCCAAGGTGCTGAATATAGAAGGAGAATGTCTTTGCTTGCTCCTTAAAAATATTCAATCTCATGGGAGAGATGAAATAAGTATCTAAATATCTGTAGTATGTAACAATATAAATATCAGAGAGAAAACAAAGCGCTATTGAGGTATAAAGGTGAAAGAAAATACAATCTACTGGCTGCAAATCAGGAGAGATTTCAGAGAGATTATAACTCTCACAGTACTGCAGATACACCTGTGGATGAAACTGTTTGCCTTTGTGTTTTACCCACAGTGATATGAATAAACAGATTTCAGCAGGCTCATATGACATGGTTGTGAGAGGACTTTCCCCAAAGGGAATATATTTTTTAACAGGCAAGGATAAACATTTTGCCATACAACAATTAATGACTGTGTAATTTTCCTTGAGAATAAATATGTAAAGAGGATCTGGGACCATCAGGAAAAAAATGATTTTGAAAGGCTTTTAATACTAGGCTTACTTTTCCTATATTCTGATAATGTGCATATGGTTCACCACAAGGAAAAGTAACTTATAATTAATATTATATTAAATCATTTTATTTTTTGTAGTGAGGGCTTCATATCTCTAAATGCTTTATGTTATATTTTCAGTCTTTATGTTATCCTAATGATCTTCTAACACTGCACATTTACCATCAAGAAATTATTTCTCCAGCTTTCAGCTGAACTGTTTACTCTAGAGGCTTGGTGCATAATTATCATCTTTTACTTCCCTTTACTGCCCTTCTAGCTAGTATTTCCTCTTCCCTAGATATCTGGTCTTCCTCCTTTTTTATCTACTCTTTCAGTTTTCATCAAGTAACGTGCCAGATAAAGATGAGTAGCAGATCAGATTTCTGATATTTAATTCTGTACTCATACATTTATATTTTAACTTAGTATGGACATACAACTCAAAGGGAAAATTGCTTCCATTTAAAACTTGAGTCATTTTTCATTTTCCATTGTCTTTTAGCGTGCATTTTTCTGATGCAAACTCTAAAACCCAACTTTTGTTCACTTTCTGTTTTCTATTTTGGTATTTGTATTGTTTTGTTTTTGGCTTTCCTTTCTGGAAGCTATTTGTTTTTTTACTCATTTTGGGTATGTGGAAGAAAATCATTGTGAAATGTTTGGGTGAGGTCATTTTGTCTGTAGGTGTGTGTATGTGCACATGTGTGCAGTGTACTTAATACTTTTGTACACTTAGTGGGCCCTATCAATTTTAGGGCTTCTGTCACTTTTTATTACTTTGAATTTTTCTGCTGTTACTCTCTTACAGTATATCCTATATTATTTTCAAGAACTTCTGTCTATTTGACAATATGGAGCATACCTTCGTGTCTCCCAAATTTTCAGTTTCTTAGTTGTTTTACTCTAAATTCTAAAACTTTTCTTTGATTCTGTCACTTTTTCAGCACTTTTTCAGTACTCTTAATTTCCAAAGTTTATTTTTGTCATTTTCCCGTTTCTCATAAAACCCCATTCTGTTATTTAGTACAAAATCTAGAATTTTTCTAATGGTACTAGTTAGATGTAGCTTTTTTCAGTGTTTGAAATATCATGCTTCCATCTGGAATTAGGGGTTAGCCTTTTCATTTGTATTGTAGGCTTCCTTGACATATTTAGTGGTCCTTGGATATCCATTAATTTCTAACGGTGGGTGGGACTTTTAAATTAATAGACTTAAGCTAAGAATAAGCCACAGGCATGTAGCTATTATGTAGGATATTCTTTTTTTTTTTAATGTAGGATATTCTTAAACCCATAATAACAAAAGTGTGTCAACTGTTACTGTGTGGTACAGATACCCTATTATCCTGTGTCTTTTAAGACTATTGGTTCAAACTCTTTAGATTTAGAGATGACTTTTTTTTTGTTTGTTTTGATCTGTATGTTTGTTCTATAATAGAACTAGAGGAAGCAGGGGAAAGTCCAGGTGGACCACTCAACACTCCATTTCCCACCCCCACTTCTCATACCTACTTCTGCCTGTCACTGTATTCCTGAAGTTCAGCATCTCTTGGTATTCTTCAAAGCCATTCAGCTGTATCTTCTGCTACTGTTAACATTTTTTCCACTTTTGTTTTTATCAGTACATTCCTCTTCAGCTCTTTTTTGTCTTTCAGAGAAGGTTTAGCATTTCTTACCCACACGTGTCCTGTATTACCAATTCTTTATTAATTATAAAATGCACTTTTCTATTTTACTCTTACTATATTCTTAAGTGGGATAGAGTATAGACTTATGTGCTCAATTCACCTTCTTATCTTATAAATTGATACCATTTTTTAAAATAAGGGAAGTGATATGATCTATGCTGTGATTTAGAAAAATAACAATAATGCGTAGTATGGATTGGAGTGGATATAGGTAATACAATTTTTGAGGTTGTGTATTGTCAACATGTAAAAAGAAATCTATTAAGTATGTGAACAATGGAAATAGGAAATAGGAAGGCAGAGATTTTTAGAGTTAAATCTGTGGAATCTGTCGACTTTATTAATGTGCTTTGAAAGAAGTTTTGCAGCTCTGGAAGTTAAAGAAGAAAAAACAGCATATCTAATACCATAAAATAGAAAAAGGCATTGGCTAATTTGGAAAGCCTTACATCATGGTAATTAGAATCCAAAGGCAAGTGCCCTGACATAGAGAGCAAAGCAGAGGCTTTATCCTATTCATGAAGTCACTACTTCATCTACTACTTGATGAGCATTCACAAACATCCATTTTCTGTTGGGAAGTATTAGTCACAATGGAAGAGCATAGGGAATAGTGTTGCTACCTATGGAAAATACCACCCAGATCAAGAGTCAGAGCATTGCCAATAGGGTATAATCTACTTGTGTATCTTTCTTGATCTCAGGTCTTCTCCAAAAGGGTCCTAGGAGACAGATTTCAACAAGACTGGAAGCTTTATACATCCAGATTGGTTTTAAGAAAATACAGAACATGGAGAGTGCCCCACTGTCCTTAGAGCCTATGGCTGGTGAAAGACATTGTCCTTTCTCCAATGGAGAGGGATTTGGGTATACCAGGAGCACTTAGGATCTGCATTATGACCAGAGAGGGCATTAGGGAGATAGTTCCCCCGAGGAAGGATTGATTTGTGTGCTTAATCATTAATCAGTTCAAACCTGATTAATTGTATATATATTATGTATATATAAAATCTCCTATGTAGGTAGCCTGGATTGGTTTTTTCAACAGAGGACAGGGGAAGGGGGTTTGGAACTCTTTACTGTATAGTGTGTGGAATTATACTTTATCTCCCTATTTTTTTTTAAAGATTTATCTTACTTATTTATTCATGAGAGACACAGAGAGAGAGAAGCAGAGACACACAGGGAAAGAAGCAGGCTCCATGCAGGGAGCCCGATGTGGGGCTTGATCCCAGGAAACCAGGATCACGCTCTGGGCCAAAGGCAGGCGCCCAACCGCTGAGCCACCCAGGTGTCCCTATCTCCCTATTTTCAGCCCGTTCCTTTGTTTTCAGCCCTGTTTTAGGTGAACCTAGGTTTGGGTTCCTTTAGTTGACTTATTTAGTGAAAGTTGGGAATTTTCTTTTTGTCCAGAGGCAAATAATGCATATTTTTGGTCTTGTGAAAATACAATCTCTAACTACTCAACTCCATACAAAAGCAGCCATAGACAATATGTAAAGGAATAAGTGCTTCATTAGTTATTTACAAAATCAGTGATGAGATGGATATGGCCAGCAGGCTGTAGTTTCCTGACTTGTGATTATAGTGCAAAACTCAATTTTTTTTACTTGGTAAGAGAAATAATATATGGAATGTGGGTGGCAGGTTAACTTCTTTTCTACATACTAGTCAAAATCTGAATTTTAACCTCATGACTCATGATCACTTTCTGTGCCTTCTGGTTCCTGTGCTTCCTGAACATCTCTGGGATTCTGCAAGAAAATTTGTTTACTTCCTATCAGTGTATGCTCAAGTAGGAACTTAAGTATTCTCAGAGTTTAGAGAAGGTATTTGTTTTGAAAAGTCAGTGATTTCTCATATACCTCTTTTCTGTCTTTCCAAAAGGCAAAGGGTAAAAACAGACAACTTTTATTGACTCTTTTAATATTATCCCTTGCCTTTACTCTTTTGAGTTTGCACTTTACACCTGCGCTGGATTTTATTAGAGTACCAGAAAGAAGTAGAGGTAAAGCATGAGTTTAGCTCCTCAGCTTCTGCCACAAGCTAACCTCTTCCTCTTTTGAATTACCAAATTTCTATTGGTTAACTTTCCCAACTTTTGCAACTTTAATTTTAGCACTCTAATAACTACCTAATGATAACAATATAATCTTACGAAGCTTTTTTTTTTTTTTTTTTTTTGAGAATGGGATAAATGTTGTAAACATGAATAATAACTAGAGAATGAAGCCTTTTTGGCTTTTTTTCCTAACTAGTTAAAAAACAAATTATTTTGGCCATGCTAGATTTAGCAAAGGTGTATGTCAATCAAACCAATTTGACTCGATTTGATGACTTTTGCTATAATGAACAACTGGAATATTCCAATTTACTTAGTGTTTGTTTATTTTTTGGTATCATTTTCACCATATATTTTTACATAATTTAAAAAACCAAATATTTGATATTGCTCATCTTGATTATCATGTTGTGTATAATCTAAGTCTGTAAAGTGAAGGTTGTATATTAATAATTCTGCTACAGTAATTAATGAGATGTTTAATTTTTTAATATCTTTGCATCTTATCTTTTTGCCAATAGGCATCTTACTTCCAAGGAATATTAAAGAGAAGCTAAGACTAGATCCTCTTTTATTTATTTTTTTACTTCCTTCTAATAAAAAGGGTAGGATAATATTATGGAATATAACCCAGTATGAAGTATAACTGTGTGAAGGAGTTTAAGTACATCTATCTATTTATGATTTCTTTCCATTCTTGAGCAATAAGATAAGTTAGTATAAGTTAAGTTTAATATAATCTATGTTCCATCTTTAATGGTATAAACCAGGTGGCATAGTGTTTCTGGTTTTATTCTGCTCATTTTATTCAGTTGCATGGGAAAAGAAAGAGCATACTTGCGTTAAGGTAGATTTATAATCTAAAAGGAACTTTTCCATCTTAGCAAGCTCTGAGGACTGATAAGTCCTTTAGCTAGTCACCCATAAACCACCATGCAGTGACATATTTTCTTT
Organism: Canis lupus familiaris; assembly: GCF_011100685.1. NCBI lineage: Eukaryota > Metazoa > Chordata > Mammalia > Carnivora > Canidae > Canis > Canis lupus. Next base: position 7,096,935 of record NC_049229.1, read on the forward strand.
CAGTGAGATATTCTCTACCATTCTCTATAGAAGCCAGTACATAATAAGTAGACCTGAGAAATGGTAAGCCTAATTGGGAGACCAGTTTTTCCTCATAAAAGAATCTGAATAGATATCCTAAGACTAATATTGAATACCTGTACATTGACAGATGATTCACTGACCTGCATTATAAACTAGAATTACACCAGATTCTTATTCTTATGAAGATGCCAGAGCCCAGTAAATCCCATGAATTATTATATACATTTCTAAGAAATGTATTCCTTGTTTTCTGTAAAACTAAGCCTGAGGTATAGCCTCGAGATAATTGTATACCATATGGTCCTACTCACAACCAAGGAAGTAGTTGTAGAGGAAAATTAGGCAGTTGGTTTACTTTCTAAGTTTCAGAGGTTTTACTACCATATATCATGTCAAGGATGGAGGGATGTCCTACAAAAGGCAGTAAATGCTCTGAGCCAGCGGTCAGTGAATGGTTTTCTTTCTCCTCTAACTAGAAAATATGGGTCTAAGAACCAAGGGAAACATGAGAGTTGTTTGTATTGATTCTGATAACTCAGTCACCAGTGTTGCTTCCTATCTCCACAGGATTGCCTACTGTTGGTCTTAAGATTTTAGTTTCAAAGAATAATATTTCCACTAAGATAAACAATGTTTTCACCAAACTGCATGCTGAGACTGCCACCTGATTCCTTATGACATTGAACTAGTATGGAGGCACAATGTACTTCAGTACTCCTATATTGGCATCAGTGAGTAGTCTTAGTTATTTTAAACATATCTTCATTTGCTTCTCCTGATCTATTATTTATCATCTCCACTCTTCACTCTTTTCTAGGATGATAAATGATGACCATGTCAACAATCTCTGATTTCTAGTTTGTTTCAGTTAATAGAGGAGACCTGGAAAAGGATCAGAAGGAGGGAGAGTGAAGTCAGCATATTTGTATTCCATAATTCTTCCTTTAAGATTGCCTCACGCTAACTGTTCCCCTGTGGTGAAGACCACTGCTTCTTTGGAGAAAGGTGAACTTCAGATCTTTTTTATTTTTATATTCACTCTATTGCTTTGTTCCGTTAGACATGAGCATGGTAGTAGCTCAAGTGCTAAAGAACCACAGGTTAATGCACTAATCAGTTTGGGGTTTGTCAGGGGTAAGCATGTCTTCCTTTTTTTAAGGATATTTTGCTTTAAGCATCATAATAGTAAAGAATGCTGATGTTGTAATTATTGTGATTTGGGATATAAACATGGAAAGAAGCTATAGGGATGCTCACAGCCAAGGTGGCAGAATATGCCTGATTGTCTCTTAGCGGCTCTGCACCATTATCACTCTTCTTTGGTCTCTACATTATCTAAGGAGTGAATGATTAGGAACTATGTTCTCAGTGTCCTTGCGAAAAGAATCTAGGTTAGATTTTGCCAGATACTCATTTGAGATTTGGAAGGCAGAAAAAAGGCAAAATTTATATTAGTGTAGTTTCCAGCAGTGGCAAGCTTACTCATGAGCATTGATAGGCATCCTGTATGAGTTTCCTGAAAATTACCCGCTTTAGTTCTGCAAGTAGCTGTGACCTAACTGGTGATTTTCCTGTGATTCCTGTAACTATCCAGTTTTATCTAAACTAGCTGTATTGATCTTCCTGATCTTCGTTTTCTGGTCCTTGCAACATTTTTGGAAGCATCTTCTCTCTCTCTCTCTCAAATTTTTGTGTGTGTATGTGGAAGGCATACAGTTGTTTCTTTTTTCCCCTGAGTATTTTGATTAACACAGATGGTGTATATTTCCTTTTAATATGCATATTATATAATATATGATATAAATACATGTATGTATATACATGCATATACATACACACATATATTTTGAACTATGTGTATACATAACCAGAGCAAAGCCATTAAGGGAGATGAATTATTTATGTTTTCATTTAATTTATGGTGTGTTGTGAATAGATAAGTAAATTATAGTGCCAAATTAGAAATATGCCTAGGTTCTATGGCTGGCAAAAAGATAGAACCATTTAGAATGCTTCAGTTTTGAAGTCAGGGAAGGCTTATTCTAGGTGAGTTTTAGCTGAATCTGACTGTGTGACTAAGAGTTAATCAAGTAAACAAGAAACTGAAGATAGCCTCAGTGAAGGAACACCATTGGAAATGTGACATTGAAGTAAGAATAGTCTAGTGTGTGAAAACTACATATATTTTGATTTTATAGGACCACTTTCGAGTGGTAAGTGATAGTGCTGGGCTTAGGTCCTAGAGAGATGTATTGCCATTTTAAAGCTCTTGGACTTTGCCCTATGTGCAATGTAAAACTGAAATGGAGTTTACCAGCTGGAAATGGAATAGATGAATTTAAGGCTGATGAATTAAGAATCATCACAAGTTTGTGTTTTGGCAGCAAATGGTCTTTAAAATATTAAAATATTTGCCCTTAAAATATTTGTAGATTAATTTATATATGAATAAAGGGCTCCTTCCCATAACTATAGTATAAATTAGGAACTGACTGTAGTCATTAAACATGATGGCAGCACTTAGACTTTGCATTGGCTAATTAAATTTAAGTTTTTTTTGAACTTTTGGTCTACGAGGCCATTCATTGCAAAATATTCAGAAGAGAAACGATTCTAACTTGAAACCTCTCACAGGATGCTAAGTTATGTAGTTTTTGACGTTCAGTCTAATTTGATAGCACATGAAGTCACTGTGAAGATCACAGCAGACATTAATCTTTGATTTTTCTTCCTTTCACTCATTCAGACCAAATCAATCCATTTTCCACAGATATCTAGGGAGTAAAATAAAATCTCCTTAAGGCTTTTAGTACTTCTTTTTTGGAAGACTGGTAGAAACACATTCTTAATTTTTTAATTAAGTTGAATGAGAACATATGTTTAAAGGAAATATATTTAAAGTAAATAATGATGTCAAACCTGAAAAATACATTTCTACACTAAAACTTATTTTAAAATCATAAGTTCTTGTTATCTAGTTATTTAAAAAGTGATTTATGAATATTTAGTAGATAATATTTAGCTTTAAAACTTAGCCTTATTTGTAAAATTTCATGTTTCCAAAAGGTGTAGCTAATTCAGTATTTACATAAATTCATGCTGATCAATTTTATTTTTAATTAGAGAGGTTTTTATATTTTATTTTTTCTATTTATTGGGATGGCTAGTTCAGGATGTTAGCTGAAGCATAGGAGAAGCATCTGACAGTATCGTGTATGAGAGGTCATTAATTAAGTCGTGTCAAAAATATAAGTATGATTACAGTTTTCCAAGAATCTAGTTTGTGTTCTTGTTGCAATCAATGCATGCATTAACTAACTAGAAAAATAATTGCATTTTGTAGATTAAGAGATTGAAGCAAAAATAATCCACATGAGAATATTTTTGGAATAGGCATTGTAATTCTTCTATTTGACAACATAGAGATAAGGCCAAAAATTTAGCCATCATCCTGCTAGTATTTCTCACTATAATTTATAGCTCTGTCTAGGTCAGTAAATTGAATAGGTAGATGTCAATCTGTCTAGTAAAACAGTCAGTATTAAGAACATTGTTACGTTGGGAACATTATTTTCAAAATTAAATTTCCTAAACTCCTTGGTAAGCCCTTACTTTTCTTGGAAGCAGGCAAAAGTGATTACATATTAGCATGAGAGTGAAAGTAGAATTGCAGAAATGAAGGTCTTTGCAGAGAACAATCAATAGAAATGAGGTAACTGAATGAAAATCAAGAGTTTAAACTGTCAGTTCATCAGTAGATTTCCCTTGGTAACCATGGAATTTAAAGTTGTGACCTTCAGTGGAAATAGATGTTCTTACAAATTGATAGTCAAACCTGAGATTCTCTGAGAAAAAACTTAATTATATTTCCTCTGTATATTAAAAAAAACACACACATACACAGACTAACAATTATTAACCTAGTTAATGAACAACTGACTTGGATATAACTATAATTTTATCAATAAAATATGGGACCAAATAGATATAAAATAAGGAAAAACACAAATCAGATTTTAGGTTGTTTTTGATTTGGAATAATAATACAACTTCGTTGGCTTCCAGTCCCAGTACAATATTATCTTTAATTTTACAAGGAGAGTATTAGCTCTTCTGTCACTGAGTCAAACTTCTTATTCAATTTCCTATATATGTCTTATCCTACTTTATTTCATATTACTTAAATATCCTTAGAAGGGTTTCTCTAAATAAATCTTACTGACCTAGTTTATTTTGGGGATGTAGGCTTTTTCTTCTTCCTGAAAGCACTGTGTTTCCTCAAATATTTGAAATGCATAATATGCCTCTAATTTGTAGGGTGAAATGTAAGATTATATTTCTTCTATACAAATGTTTCTTCAGTCTGGCTGTGGTAGTCAGGGGTAGCAGTTCTGAAATCTAAAGATTCAGCAAGAGCAACTTAAGAGATGCAAATTGATTAATTAAATCTCTACCTCATTACATTTTGCACATCTTTAACTCTTCTGTCAAGATCTTAGAGATGCCACTTTGAAAAATATGTCTCATGGGATTTTCTTAGATGGCCAGTCTAACCTACATGTGAGTGCTCGTGGCTCAGGTAGACGTACTACCTTGTGATGCCTTCTTAATTTCCTGGCCCAGTTTATCAGGGTGTGTAGATATGGGTAGATAAAATAAAACTATGCCATAAAATTCAATATAATCAATATTATTAAACATCTCGTTACAGAAACATTTCATTATGATTAGTACTCACTTTCAGAAATTTTGAGAGCTAAATGTGATTGACTCAAAGCACAGGTCTAATATTTTTAAAGATAGAAATAAAATCACTAAGAAGTTAGTGGAAAAAAAGAATATAACATTTTGGATCTGATAATATTTATTGTGGTGTGGGCTTTTATGTTTTAATCCTGACATATAATTATAAGGAAATGAAAGAAATGTAGCTGTAAGTCAAATTTTTTAAAAGTTTGATGGTTCAAACTGTAATACAGAATAATAAATACATATATTTTCTATATATGTAATATAACCATAACATGTTTAAAAACTGTAAATGAAATATAGGCAGATTCTGATACGGATTTCTAGTTTTCAGTCATTTTACATGAATTATTTAAAACAGTAATATAGGAGTAGCATGGAAATGGAGTTTCTTCAGTTTAGGTCTTCTGTATTCTGCTCATCAACTTCTGTGGGTCTTGAGCTGTTGGGTACCCTTTTCATGAAGGGAGGACCGTACTAGTCTAGTTCATTGTTGAGTTTGCAGAATTTGATAGGAAACTTGGAATATAGAACTCACTTAATATTGTTGAGTATAGAAATTAAAATTTGAAAATGGGTGCCACTTTTTTACATAGAAAGCAACAGATTCAGGGGCACCAGGGTGGCTCAGTCAGTTAAGCATCCAACTCTGGTTAGTAGCTCAGATCTTCATCTTAGGGTCATGATTTCAAGCCCTGCATTGGGCTCTATGCTGGAGAGCCCATTGAAAGAAATAAAGAGAGAGAGGAAGGAAGGAAGAGAAAGAATGAGAGAGAGAGAGAGAAAGGAAGGGAAAGGAAAGAAAGGAAGGAAAGGAAGGAAGTAAAGCAAAAGAGAGGAAGGAAAGCAAGAAAGAAAAGAAAAACAGATTCACAGTCATTAGGTCTATAATTACAAAAAATTATTAAACAACATAGTTTTTACATCTGATACTTCCAAGGAATTTTAGTTCTTGTTAATTAATCTCTGCAAAATATGTCATTACATACTTGTTATATAAGAAAAATGTTTTCTGTCTCTTTGTAAGGAATTGATTAAAGGAGATAAACTGTGTAATGCTTTTGACCAGAGCTTAGCACATATTTTTATTGTCTCTTTTTACTAATTATTTTTTGTCTGAGCATGCTGGGTCCTGTGTTTATGCATGGTGATACAGCAATAGTTTTATTTTTGTTTGTTTGCTTTGGTTAAGAAAGAGAAAATTCCTGAATTGAGTCTGACCAGAAAATGGATTGACTATACAGTAAAAATATGAGTACTATGAGACTTTATTCTGTTCATTGAATCCAATGACAATTTTTGTTTTTGCTTTTGATTTCAGTGTAAAAACAGTTTCTGCTGCTTTGTATTATAGCAACTGATGCGTTAAATCACACCAGTGATGAGTGTCTTGGTAGAAAGAAGACTTACCTCCCCAGGAAGGGATTCTTATACTAACCAGTTTTTCATGTCATGACATCAGTGACCAATTCATTCTTTTAACAGCATGATAGTGTAGTCCACAGGGTAGCAGTCCATATTGTAACCTTTTGGTTACTTTGAGATATTCTTATCTGCTTTAGATAAATTAGTTTGGATTCTATTTGGAGGGGAAAAAATGAAGTTTATGAAATCAGAAGCTCATTCCCATCTTGTCATTCTATGATAAATCATGCTGGTTACAAAGCCAGTTCTTCTCTGAGGGCAAATCTAAAATTGCTCTACAAATATATCAGACCCATGTGTCTGTCTATTGCTTCCAATAAATGTTTGCTTTTTAAAATTCAGTATTAATATAGGTATATTTTGGAGATGTAAAACACACTTATATGGTTGGGTTAGTATTTTTCTTTTAAAGAACTGTTTTTTTTATTCCTTTATTCATATACTTAGACATTAAGTGGTATAACGGGTATAAAAAAACACCTTCATATTCTATTTTAAACAGTGTTTAGTCTCAGCCAATATATGTGGAATTTAACCATATATTTCAAACTTCAAATTTCATTTATCTGTCCTAACCTGCTTTCACAGAAAATGAGACTCTCTGACAGCCACTTTACCAAATTAAAAACAAACAAAACTCAGGCTTTAATTGTCTTTACCTAAATAAGAACACTGAATAGTAACTTTAACAGATAGGTCTTAATTGTAAGACATGGCTAATGTGCTTTAAAATTTCCGTAGTTAAAGATCTATGATTCCATAAATGAATAGGAATTTTCTTACCTATGCTAATTTTGTAATATTTAGGTAGACACTACTTTGATTTTGAATTGACAGATATACATATTTGTACCCTAGTTGGAATATATCAGTTGTGTGGCTTCTAGCAAATTTTGTGGGAATTAAATAAGATAAAATATTTTAAATTGCTTGGCATGCTTCTTTTTCATATTTTAGTTGCTGTTGCCATTTATTTAAACCATTCTTTTCCACTGTAGCCACATTGATACCAGCAGGAGAGCGCTAATATGCTGTGTATTTTTTATTTTTACAGTGGAGGAGCAGACAGTAAAAGTAATGCCCATGAATATAAAGTACATTCAGTGCTCTCAATAAATCCATAATCTAGTCATGACAGAGGTAAATATTTGTATATTAAGTAACGCAGGAAACAACCAACATGGAGGTTAAGAGAAGAGAATGGATCACTGAGAACCAGAAGAGTAGGATAATAGTAATAACTGTCATTGAAAGCTTTCTCTATATTATCTCACTTAAAATAAAGATCCAAAGAAATAAAGCTGAAGTATTCTCAATTTACAAAGGCAGGAATTGAGGCTTATTGCCAAAGTCACTCAGTTACTGGGGGATATAGCAGGATTGGGAATACAAGGAATCTAACACAAGACCTTATGTTCTTAATAATATAGTAATAGTAAAATATAATTTTTTTGGTTCAAGATATTTGGGTAACAGAGGAGGCTTCGGGTTAACCTATGCTGGAGCAAAGCAAAAAGATTGAGCATGTGGTACTTTTGGGATTGAAAAATTACAGGGGAGATTATAAATTGGGTTACTTAAAATATGAATGTTAGAAATAAGATAGTCCAAAGACACCTTTGAGTTTAGAGACAGAAGAATTAGTTCTAGCCTCAAAAAAAAAAAAAAAATGCACACAAATAGATACCTTTTCAGATATTCTGAGTAAAAGTGCATGGAATTATTTTGCTTATCCAAAACTTTGTCCTCATTTTTCTCTTTTTAAAAATTAGCTGGAAACATTTATCAAGCAGTTAGTGACTCAATATGGCAACAGTCGTGCTAGGGCTTTATACAGGACTTCAATTCACTGAAAACTGATCTATTTTATTGATAACTGATGATGGTTACTCTTAGGCAAAGCAATATCATAAGGGTCTACTTAAACCTGTAGAAAAGATTTTATAGTTTAGCAATGTGCTATTTTAAAAAATGTTGGTTTCCATTTTGTAGCATATTGCATAAGATTTGAAATAAACATAATTTAAAAGTAATATTCTAAACATACCATTTTCATACATATTAAGTGAACTATGAGATAAGAGACTTGTTTGAGTGGGGAAGGAAAGTCCTTTGTATTACTATTAATAATATTATATAGCATAGTGGGTTATGTTCATGTAAGTAGTATAGATCTAGAAAATTCAAACAGGAGTTTTCAAAAACAAAGACAAAACCTTGAGTCATATTCTGGATGCCCTCTAGGTTTAATATAATTGTATATAACTTGAAAATATAATATTAGCTGTATATTTAAACTGTTTTAGTATTTCCATTTTCATGAACTATTCTTGTATTGACATCATTGTATACCATCAATGATTTTGGTTAGACGTAGTCAGCCATGCGCTCAGATTGTTGTGCAGCCAACTGCATGTGTGTGTGTATATGTGTGTGGTGTGAGAATGGAAACAGACTCTGTTAGGATTCAGTCTTATCAAAATAGATTCTATAGATTCTTTTTTCTCTTTTGAATATATGCTTCTTAGGGATTCTTAGCATGTATTAATGCCTACAGTTTTATCATATATACTTTTGGTTTTTAAATTATAAATACATAAAATTCCATAAAGCTTCCTTAGAGTCCTCCTATGCAGCACCTGTTATTTTTTGGTACTTGTATCAAGTTTTATAATTTCTGTAAATTATCAAACCAAATTACATAAACACATCTGCTCATTTAGATACTTCATAAACAATAAAGATGGTTATAATAGGATGGCTGATTTCCCAACAACATTAACCATGGATATTCTCTGATTTTAGAGCACAATGGCAAGATTATACTTTCCAGTAGGAAATAATTTGAAAGTGTTTGCAGAAGAGCTTTGCTCTTTGTTTCAGTCTTTTAATAGCAATATATTAGATTATAACTGACTGATTCTTTATGCAAGAGCAAAATATGAAAATCTAATTTACATGTCAAAGCAAAGACAAGATGGGAAGAGAGGTTGAGAGGCTAAATTAATCATTTTATATTTATAATTAGAACGTATCTGTACCTACGAAATATGACAGTATGCATACTTTTATATGAAAATAATGATTATATCAAATCATGAGTTTGCTATTCTTTTAGTAAAGGAACTTCCCCTCATTGGCTTCATGTTATTTTCACTAATGAAGGAAGACATTATTGATGTCTCTCAGAGAAACTTTCTTCAAAACCAACCTCTTGAAATTTGAAACTTATCTAATCAAAATATTCCACTTTAGGAGCAGTACCCACTCATTTTATTACTCTAAGCTTAATGGTTCTAGAGGAATTGCATTTAATATTCCCTTTGAATCTGATTTTTCAAAATCAATTAATTCTTAATTCTAATTTCAGTTCTTCTGGGCCATTGATTCTTTTCCTCATTAGATTCTTTTAATCACTTGACTTCCTCAAAAAGCAACAGTTCAAGTTTTTTAGAGAAAAGTTTCCTATAAAAAATTAAATGCATATAAATGTAACAACCTAAATATGTCTCCACTACTAATGCTTTTTTTCCTCTGCATTTGTAGTGTAAAGAAGTGTACACCAAACAAAATGAGCAACCTCTCCAGTTCCTTCTGCACATATCTCTTCAACTTTCACTAGCACTCTTGAAGCCACCTGGCATATTAAGAATATTAAGTGCAGTGTTCTTTTTGTACCATGCTTTGCAGTGGGTGTGATAATTTTTTAAAACATTGCAGCAGCAAAAAAACAAAACAAAAAAAAACAAAAAAAAGCATTGCAGCAGCCTAGAAAAAAAATTTATGCACTGTCAAATGCATATTTTCTTTTTTTTTTTTAATTTTTATTTATTTATGATAGTCACAGAGAGAGAGGCAGAGACACAGGCAGAGGGAGAAGCAGGCTCCATGCACCGGGAGCCCGATGTGGGATTCGATCCCGGGTCTCCAGGATCGCGCCCTGGGCCAAAGGCAGGTGCCAAACCGCTGCGCCACCCAGGGATCCCCATGTTTTCTTAAATATATGTAGTCCTTTACTTAATTTGAATCATGAATGTATGTGTGTGTGCATGTGTTAATTTCTGGTATCTCCTGTTTGGAACCTTAAACTCACCCTTGCTATTTTTGCAGTATTTCTCAAAATTTTTTTCTATCTTCGTTAATGTTTTCGTTTTGAGAACATTATTTTATCAGATTGTTTCTAGAGCGAGTGTTCCAGACTCTGTCCAATTTAATTCAACAATTTGTAAATTTACAAAACTGTTGGAGATTTGGGGGCAAATACTTATTGATCAGGCTTCAGGAGACTGAGTGCTAGGTGACTCAGAACACTGTTTACTCATTGATTCTTTCAAAAGTGTGAGCATCTGCTATGAATGGAACAACTGGTTTAGATCTCTGTATAAATCTCGCTGAGTCCATTATCTTTAATGTTAACATAAGGAATCTGAAGCAGCCAAAACAGTATTTATTTTCCTACCTTCTTTCTTACCCGTAATACTTTTTAACACTTTCTTTTCTTATTTTGTTTGATCTTATAAAAAATAAATGGAAATTTCTTTATTTGTTGGAATTCTTTCCTTTAATTGATGAATGTCATTATCAATTTTTCTTTCTTACCCATAGAAAGTATACTCCTGTCACTAATTAGTTTTATATTGACTCCCACCAATTATAGTAAAAGCTCTCTAAGGCAGGGTATTTTTCAGAATCAATTAGGTTTTGAGTATGTGGCACTTTACAAGGGTCTCAGTTGGAAGGGGGGTATGTCAAAGAAGAGCCAAGAGCATAAAGAGAATGAATCCTATCTCAAATCACCTTGAGAACACTTTTTTTGTAGGCCATATCTATAAATTTGATTTTTAAGACAAAGATAACATTTCCTTTTTCTAAACCATTTCTCTGCTTTAGTGCCATTTTAATCTGTTTTCAAAGAGACCAGTGACCACCCGCTTTTCCCAATATTTTTTCTGTCAAGGACTCTTCTCAAAATAGAATCCTAAAGATAGCCTGGAGGTACTGCTGGAAGAGAATACACTCTTGATATGGAATAATGTGTTACCATTCTGAATTTCAAGCACGCAGTATATCTTTAAACAAAAGAATAGGCCTTAATTATAGAAGTTTCATCATCGACAAAGTAGTGTGAAATATATTTTTGAGTCATGATACAAATTTGGCACCCTTGATTTTATATAAAATTACCTAATTTTGTTAAGCAACTTTACGAAGAGTGATTATTGCTTTATGCAAATTATTTCATGTAATCCTAGAGTAACACTATAAGAAAAGTTTTATCTCAGGTTTCCAGAAGAAGAAACTGACATCAAAGAGATTAAGGAATTTGCCTGAGGCCACACAGTAAGTAAGTGAAAGACTCAGAACATAGGTTTCTTTAACTCCAAATCTATGTTCTTTTCTACTGATTTGCATGTTTACTGGATTAGACAATTTCTTACTAAAACTATGAGCTAGGTGATATTCCGGAAATAAAAAAGGAGTTGGAGTTTATTTATACTTATATTACTACTGCTATTATTATTGTTTTTATTTATTATAAAAACATATACATACTATAAGTTTCTGAAATTTTGATTTACAGCCAACATGTTTATTCAAAAGCAAACAAACCAAAGACTATGACTTTATTCAATATAACAATAGTACTTAACTAGCACTATGAACTAGAATCATGTAAGCTTTGAAAAATCTAGATTCTCAGACTCAAGACCAGGCTTTCTGATTTAATTAGTGTGAATTGAGAGACTTGCATGTCTGTCCTACCTATCTAAAATACTTAATTCCCAGGATTGAAGACCACCATATATGTAATACAAGTGTGCACACAATGTAATAGAAAAAGAACCTTTTAGAAAAAAATAGTATTTTTGCTGTGGTCTATTTCCACAATAGATTATCTAAAATATTGATAAGTTATCTATAAGTACCATAAATACAAACAGTACACATTGAGCCTCCCTACTGTCAGAAAACTCATAATACAACTGTTACCATAGTAGGCTAGTATAGTCGACTTGCAGTAACAACCCTAATATCTAAGTAGTTGAACTCAGCAGTTATTTCTCACAGATGCTAAATTCACAGATACCCAATACTTTCCACAATTTCAATACAATGAATGATCCTCATTGTTTCTGTCTTGTTGCCACCTTGGTTACTGTGATGAGGGAAGAAACCACAAAGAAAGGTCAGCTCCACTGTTTGTTGGAATGGATTAATCATAGCCCATTTGTTAGAACTATTCACAAATCCTCACATAATTTCAGGGAGGTTGAGTAATAGTGAAACCCATGGAATATGTGGTTGACTGTACTATTTCTACCCCAGTAAATGAAGTAAAGGGCTAGCTTTATCTGCTTTTAATTAGGAAAAAGAGATGTTGAGGTGCTGGACAGCTATAGATAGTACAAACAGTAGATTTTGAAATGTCCCATATAGCTTCACTTTCCTGAAGGTACAGGTTTTCAGAAAATGTTTTTTCTTTGTTTTTTCCCCTGCTCTGAATGGGCTTCTTTTTTCTGTTCCTGTTTTCTTTGCTGGAAAAATTATCTATTGAACTTTTAGGATTGTAGTTATATTGAAGTGAGATTAAAACAAGCTGTTTTTCCTCTTAGTATTGACCATATAGCCTAGTAAACACAGGGTGAGTCAGATGGCAAAAATAATTTAAGTCAAGCCAATGGGAATAAAAGTCAGGTGGGCTGGTTGACATTATTCCAGTGTGATTGCCTATGATAGTAAAGATGAGTTAGTTTGGATTTCCTTCTTAGTACCCCTTAGATGAAAATAGTCTTACAATAAAGAGCTGCAAAAGGCATAGAATATTTATATTATTCCTATCTTGTTTACTTTGGCACATATGTATCAAAATATATGGAAGCATTCACTTAGGGAATTTGTTAAGAGTAGCCACCTCTAGGTAGCTTCTGGTATACATAGGCTAATAATAGTTTATAACTTTTATTGAGAATCAAATACAGAGGATCTTTAGCTAGTCCAAGAAAAAGCACATAATTTTTTCAGTGTCAGATGCTCAAAATCAGTTGTTTTACCTCTGTTAGAAATTAGTTTTATCTGCTAAGGTGAGGTGTATTTTAGGGAATGATCTATTCTGAAGGTTGTTCTCTTTTTTATAAAATCTTAACATTCATTCCTTATTCTGTTTTTTTTTTTTCTTGGCCTTCAAATTTTAATGCCCTTCCAAATTGCTCAACCTAATTCCCTAGCAGTGATTTAATCCATATAGCTATTGAATTTATACAAAACATAACCACAGAGGCCTCCTCACCCTGATGGCTGATAATCAATTGATGAAGAAAAACCAATATGATAAGTGTCATATAAGAATATAAATATCATGTACAATAACACAGGTTGAGAAAAAAAAATTTGATAGGAGATATTAAATGTTAGGCATAATGGCATTTAAACTGAACTGTGAAAGGATGGTGAAGATTCTCACAAGGGGAGATGGGAGCACAGAGAATTATTTAGAGCAGTAGCAAGGTAAGTTATTGTGTAGATATGGGGAAATGTTTAGGGTATTGGAAAGATTAAGTGACCCAATATAGGTCAACAAAGTCTGCATGAACAGCACATTTTCTGGATAATATATGTTACAGCCTGTTTAGGGAGGATCTATAATTTCATTCTGAAGGTTAAGCTTATTCTATAAGCAGTCAGAGATTCTTGGGCTGTGGTTGATATGATTGTACCAGGCTTTGAGGGAATTATTTAAATATGGAAAAGATGTTTAGCAAGAAAAAAATTTAAGAGGTTATTGAAATTTCTTGTGAGAGGAGATGAGAGGTGAAAACTAAACAACATGAAGGAAAGAGGATGAATGCCAAACAAATCTGTGTATAGATGCCCTTATATATTTACCATGGAAGGGCGTGAGGTATTAGAAGAATTTTGTGCAGTTAAGTACAAATGATTGGGTATTTTTTGGTATCAAAGACAAAACAAAAACAAAACAAAAAACAAAGCCTAAAAGCAGAAACTGCATTTTGTGAATGAATGAATTTAGCTTTGTATATTTCAGAGTATTGGTTTGGAAAAGAGAATTACTTCAGTTCAGCAGTCTGAACTTTGCTTACCCTGATTAGCCATACTCAGTAAATCTTACTTCAGCAGGATATAGAAAATTCTGTACATGTCTGAGGTTAGATTTTACCTGATCCAAAGGTTCTCTTATCTCTTGTGTGCTGTATCTGATTCTCATGTCCAAAACCTTATCTGACTGACCAATTGATTTCAGCTTGGGCATACTTTCTGGTATCTGATTGCTAGACAGTTTTTTTAGCAATATTTCCTTCTTGACCTCTACTTTTTTCAAACTTCATAATCTACACCATCCCACTGGGTTTCTATTTATTACTACCTATTCCCTCTATCTGTCTTGTTTCTTCTGGTTCTGGATTTTATCCTTTTATCCTTAACCTACCATTGCCTCTGACCCAGAAATAAGGCTTATACCTCACTCTTAGATAATATGATACATAATAAAGAAGCACCAAAGTAGAATTAAGATAGAAGCAGCTATTCTGGATGAGTCTATAAAGCCAATTCACTTCCTTGGTAACTTTTTTTTTTTTTTTTTAATGTAAATAGAGGCCATGAGTGAACACTTTGAGGTAGAATTGTCTAAGAGTCAGGAATTCATTTTGATGCTTAGTATATATCAGGGATACAAGTATCAGCAGAAACTTAGTTATATGAAAGTAGCAACTATTCCAATACTTTTTAGTGCTCCAGCCAGTCACTGAAGGCAACTAGTATTAATTATCAAGGGCACTTGTGACATTTAATACCGTTACTAGAAATCATTGTGTGCCAGGATACATAGATTCCTGGCATATTAAAATTGCAGGGATACTTACATGTGATCTGATCCTATAATTTAGGACAGGATGGCCATTTTTACTTTTTTTTAGTTCTATGGCATTAGGTCTACTGTTTTATATACAATGAATACTAAATGATGGGCTCACACGTGTGACTCATATAAATGCAATAAATATCTTAGCCTGAATTTCAGACTGTTTTTCCATTTACTTATGATGAATTTAAAACAAATGGAATCAAGTGAAAGATAGCATTTCTCTCCATACAACACATAGAATTCCCAGAGGATGGTATTTATGTTTCTTTGGATGACAGTCAACACTGTAGAAATTTAGTTAGAAGAATTGTAGGTCAAAGATCTTGGATGTGAGTGACATTGGCAGCATAAAGAAATGATCAGGGAATAAGTTTTTTTTGAACTTTGCCAGTCAATTTCTAGAAGTCAGAAGACTTATAAAGAAACCTAAAGGAAAGGTTTGTCAAATGCAGCTATATTCTAGAAGAATGGAAACAGTACCAAATAAGGCAGAAAACAAAAGACAAGTGAGCTAAGCTTAGATGATAATTGTTTGTGTGTTTGTGTATTTTACTTAACTTTAAAAAGATTTTGGATTTACTGAATAGTTGCCAAGATAGTACAGAGAGTTCCGATATGTGCTGCATCCGTCTGTCTCTAATGTTCACAACTCATAGCATCTGGTGTATTTATCAAAATCAAGAAATTAACATTGGCACAAACTGTTAACTAACTTCAGATTTGTATTTCAAAAGTGTTTTCACTAATACCCATTTTCTGATCCAGGATTCAGTACAGGATACCATGATTCACTTAGTCATCATGTCTTCTTAGTCTTCAATCTGATTTTTTTTTTCAATTTTTCCTTTTTATGACCTTGACCTTGAAAGCATAATTGTATGTTGTAGTATGTCTCTCAGTGTGGTTTTGTATAATGTGCGTCTCATAATTAGATGGGTTTTGGGGAAGGACACCACAGAGATGAAGTGGCCTTCTTCTGACTTTCTATTGTGAGTACATAGTATCTACATGAATCATTATTGCTGATTTTAGCCTTAATTGGTTAAGATGGCATTTCCAGGTCTCTTTACTATACTTACTTTTTTTCTTTTCCCTTTTTATATCCTATTTATTATAAGCAAGCTGCTAAATCCAGCCACCACTTGAGTGGAGGGGAATTTAGCTTTATCTACTAACGGGAGGAATATCAGGTAATTTGTCAGTGTTTTAAAACTACCATAGTAATTTTGAATTTTGAACAAGCTGTGTTGACACCATGCAGATATCCCGTTCTCTTTAAAGACTACCCACTAATTTCAGCATTCTTCAGTGGATCTTGACTGCATATTACCACTTGCTTTCTGTTACCCTAAGAGACTTCAGGCTCATCTTGTATTTTAGGCCCTAGTTTTAGCCATTATCTAAGAATCTCCTAGGTCTGTTTATTAGAAAATGATATCTAAAAACCAAGGTATATATGGATACTGGTTCTGATGATTTCTGCTAGGATGTTAGTGTTTATAGGCTAACTTAATGTACAGAATTAGGAAATATGTGTATGTATACCAACTTAACTATATACAAACATTTAATTGTTCATCATCTACCTTTGAATCTATTGTAGCATCTCAGGGCTCATTCTAGCTTACCTCTTATTTGTAACTTCTACCTCTTACAATAAGAAATCCTCTTCTTCCTTTTAAAAAAAAAAATTTTTACAATTTATTTTTTTGTTCAACCCTAGTATGTAGGTAGTTTCAGAATTACAAACTAGAGTACAGTGTTTATGGACATTTTATTCGTTATAATTTAATTCTACATTATCCAATGAAAATACCATTTTCCAAAGTTAATTAGGTCAACTCTTTTTATCCTTCCCACCTACTTCTGTGAGATTATGTCATTCATTTTAATATAGTGAAATTAGTTCTCCATAATGAGTATTCCATTGTGAGACTCCCTGATATCCTGGTTGTTTATTTTTTAATTTTTTTTAATTTTTTTTTAATTTTTTAATTTTTTTATAGTAAAACTTGCTCTTTTGGATTATAGCTCTGTTTTGAAAATGCATAATTGTGTATCTGCTGACACACTACCACACAGAACACTCCACAAACATAAAAATTCTCGTGTGTAGCCCCTTTGTAGTAGTTAATAAAATCAGCTAATACTGAAATCTGAGGAATTAATTTTAAATAACTTTAAATTTGGTTTTCTTGGTAATAGCGTGGTAAGTTATCAGTTAAATATATTAAAACTGAATTCATCTTAATAGAGATGTCTTTATTCTAATTAGATGACAAGGCTCCTTAGATTCTTTAACTTCTACTCTTTTGTAGAAAGATGTCTACATAGTAGACATAGTATTCTATGTGTCTATAATTAATTTGAAATTTATTTAAAAGTGATATTTAGGTAAAGATTTGACAATCTTACATTCCAAATTGAATCTCTTTATTGGCAATAATTTCATATTCCAGATTATCTTTACCTTGAGTCAGAAGATGAGGATCTGAAAAGTTAATCTTTTGCATTCTGTCTCTTAGAGATTGGTAATAATAATAATACAGATTTATTTCTCTTCTATAATTTCAGGCCTTTTGTAGCAAAAGTCTAGTGGAAAACATTTTAGGGCCTGAGTAAAATAGTATTTTTATGGAATGGGACATGTAAGGACCATAACTTTGAAGGACTTTTAAAGAACCTTGAGTGTTATGATTATAATGCAAGTAAAGAGAAATTGCAAGTTGGGTTCCAGACTATTATAATACAAATATTATAGTAAGGTGAGTCAAATAAATTTTTTTAGTTTCCCAGAGCATATAAAACTTATGTTTATGCTCAACTGTAACCTATTAAGTATGCAATAGCATTATTTAACGATAAAATGTATATATCTTAACTTAAAAATACTTTATCGCTGAAAATACTATCATCTGAACTTTTAGTGAGGTATAATAACTGATCAGAGATCACCACAACAATAAAAATAATGAAAAAGTTTGAAATATTATAAGTATTACCAAAATGTGTAACAGACATAGATTGAGCAAATATTTTTGGAAAAATGGCACCAATAGACTTGCTCAATGCAGGGTTGTCACAGACTTCAATTTGTAAAGATGGAATATCTGCGAAGTGCAATAAAATGAACTTTGTATGCATTAGTTTGCTGACTGGGTTTTGGGTTCTGATCAAAACTAGACGCAAGACATTATCTTTCTACCTCAGAACTAAAATAATACCCAAGTCATGCTTGCATATAACCGCCAATTTATTCTTAGGGCACGATTAGCCCACAATAATTTCATTATTTTTACTGGCATAGGATTTAGGGGCTTGAATTAAATCAGCATTGGCATATACTACAATATTTGTACAACCTAAATATGGTAGCTTCCCTCTCCTCCCCAAAACCAGAAGAATCTGGAAAGAGAGATCACATTCTAGAACTTTAAGCCAAACTAGGTTTTATTCCTGGTGTTATCTTTGAAGTCTTTTAAAAAATAAATTATGTGTGTTCAGATTGTTGGCTGAAATGTATATGGTGATGTTTGCAGATACATCTGATCTAAAATTAGATTTTATCAGATAACAGGTACCAGACTGATCACAATGATGCATTCTCTTTAATGCCAGAATTTATGTTTCAGTATATGCTTCATTGATGGAAATAATAATGGTCACCATTCATTGGTCACCTAACTAATTTACCAAGCAACACTAGAAGGTATACATCATTAGCATTATTCTGTTATGAGATTCAAAGCTGTTTGAAATGAATGGCTTAATGTATATCTAAGTTTAACATCTTGCTGCTTCCATTATTTTTCACTTTTCCTCTTGAAGCAGTGTTCATTTATTCATTTAAACATTTTTATTTTTATGTGAGACAATAACTCTGACCAGGAATTGCTGGAAAGAAGAGGGGACTGTACTCCAAGATGAATTTCAAACCCACTTTAGTAACTGTAGTGCTCAGATCTCTGTGTTCTAAAATGTTTAACTTGTACACTCTTTATGATGCTATTTGTCAGTCACTATCTCCAAATTCTGCCCACCAAATATCATCTAGTTGGTGAACTACATCTTTTGACTTTTTATAATAGTATGTTCTCATCAGTTATGTTATAGTATGTTCTTATAGCAAAATTATGTTCATAGAATGTGACTGGAATGGAGTGTTAGAGGAGCATTCTAAGCCTGACTTTGAATGATTGTTCTAAATGTCTCATTGAGTAACATTCAGTTATGTTCCCTGAAAATATAAATAGTGGTATCTAATTTGAAGATTTTTGCAACTATTAACTGTTACAATAAATGAGTATTATAGTAAATGAACCTAACTCTCAATTTATATGAACTATAAGTCATTGCCCCTCCTAGTAAAAATGCATATCAACCTTTCAACCCTTAAAAAACCCATGAAACTTGTACAGGGTGGCCATCTTGAAACCTATACCGAAGTCCTATTCAGTGTAATGGATTATTTGGTAAAACATAGGAACAGTCAGATTTAGAAAAGTTGAGTGAATTATGCAACATTCTCTCACATTTTCTACTTCATTTTTTTTTTGTTGTCTATTAGAGTTTTCTTACTAGATTCTATGTACTTTGTATGTTTCTTCTTGTGAAAGTAACTGGAGAAAATAGACAGTTTTTAGTTTCTTTAGTTTTAGGTTCTTTAGTTAAAATCAATTGACAATATCTCAAGCTAGTATAAGACATATTTTCCATAGGATTGAGACCTCCTTTTTTTTTGTCTGCATTCTAGTTTATACATTCTGTGTAAGTAAAATTCAAATAGATATTTATGCTTTCATTATTAATTTTATTGTGTCGATTGCACTTAAATTTGGAACCCAGGATTTTAATATTAAGTGGATTTTTAAAGATATATGCAGAAACTCCCAGTATTATTTAGGTCTCTCCCCACCCTTGCTTATTCCTGCTTCCAGTTCATTTGCAGTGCTAAGCTAATCAGGTTAAAATAAGACAGTTCAGTTGGGTTTTCTATAAAAATTACCAAAGTGTAGCAATAACTGCCCTTATTAAACAGAGTTGGTGTTCTCAAAGTTCTTTATATGATCCTGATACAGTACTTGAGAAAATTCTTTATTTCCATGAAAACCAAACAAACTGATAATCTATACAGTCAGGGCAGTGGATTCAATAAAGTGTCTGTGGAGTGTTTGCCACACACAAGGTGGTTCACTTGGTGCCATGAATGCAACTATAAACAAAACAGACCTGACCCCTGCCTTTGTGAAAGTCACATTCTCTCTATTTTCTAGGGAAGAACCCAGATATTTAATAAGTAATTACTCAGGTATTCATTCAGCTACAATTGGGGTTATAGACTAGTTTCATATCCCATCAAACAAAATCTGGCCTAGGTGGGAAAGTCAAGTCTTCCTTGAGTGACGGATGTTTTTATGTTGATCTCTGTTGAAAGATGACTTCATGGATACTGTGGATTGGGTTGCCCAACCTACATTTCACCCTCTTTGCAGGGTGGTGTTTTATACTACAAAAAATAGACAGCCAGTGCTGCATTCCATGGGTTCTATTGCAACATGGATTTAGATGCAAATGGTTCATGTAAGGTTTGGAAAATATATTATTTCCCATTTTTCAGATTATTGAGAGTCAAGAGTCATTTGAAATGGAGACAGTAATTGCAATGCCTTGATTCTGGGTTTTTGACACCTGAATTAGTTTAAGAACTAAACTATTTCGTAATGACTTCTCTAAAGCTCTTCTGTCCAGTAAGATGCTCAGAGGTAGTAGCTTTCCCAATGGGTTGATTCTGTTTTGTTCTGGGAATTTTTCCTCCATGCCCACATTTTGAAACTCATAGTTTTCATAGTTTTGCTGATACTTAATCCTTTTTTTAAAAAATATTTATTCATGAGAGACACACACAAACACAGAGGCATAGACATAGGCAGAAGGAGAAGCAAGCTCCATGTAGGGAGCCTGATGTGGAACTCCATCCCGCAACTCTGGGATCACGCCCTAAGCCGAAGGCAGATGCTTAACCTCTGAACCACCCAGGCATCCCAATACTTAATCCTTCTTGATGTAGATAGCTAGAGAACTTGTTATCAGCACTAAACCTTGCTAGCAATGGTTGATTAAAAACTAATAAGCAATCAACTTGGTAGACAGCATTTTAGACAGTAGAAACAAAGTGCAAAGGCCCAGGAACAAAAAGGAGCATAGCTTGTGTTAGCAAAGGGAACAGTACCTGTATGGCTCAAGTGCAGAAAGTTAGGTGGAGAATAGCATTCCAGGAGATGGATAGGGAAAACTCCATGGTTTTAGTTTGATCCTTACATCAAATGCAATGTCAGACATAAAAGTTGTTAAGCCATATATATATATATATATATTAGAATATATATATATATTAGAATATATATATTAGAATATATATATTAGTGTGTATATATATATATATATACACTAATTATTCTAATGCTAGTGTGAAAAATGAATGTTAGGTTTCTAGAATAGTACTGGGAAATGGTTGAGTCTTTTGCAAATGCACAATGCAGAAATAATGGCACATAGACCAGGATGTTAATAATAAAGATGGAGGAAACTCTATAAATTAAAGAGATCCTTAAGACTTGAAGTTCATAGGACTGTTAGTTGAATAGCCGTGGGAACTGAAGGGAAATAGAATTAAAAGATGATTTCAAGTTTCTCGTTGGTAAAATTGGATATAAGGTAATGACTGTAATGGGGACATGAATCACTGAAGTACATGGACTCTTTTTTTTTCTTAAGATATTTATTTATTTATTTATGTATGTATGTATGTATGTATGTATGTATGTATTCATGAGAGACACAGAGAGAGAGGCACCTGGATAGGTAGAGGGAGAAGCAGGCCCCCTGTGGGGAGCCCAATGTGGTTCTCAATCCCAGGACCCCACGATCATGACCTGAGCCAAAGCCGATGCTCAGCCACTGAGCCACTCAGGTGTCCCTGAAGTACATGGACTCTTAAGGAAGATGAAGAATTCAGATTAGGACATACTGAGTTTGAGTTCTCTATGGCAAGTTTAAGAAAGTAGCTGAATTTGTAAGTATTGCTACCTTTACAACCCAAAACCATGGAGATAAATGGTGAAGTGATGTAAACCTCATGGATAAAATAAACATAATTGTCATCATAATTAGGTTTTTAAATATTAATCATAAATATTAAAAGCAAATTAAAATAAATTCTTAGAATTCAAAATTCTCTATTTTATCAGAAGGTAAAAATTGAAGTAAGATAAAGTTACTAAATCAAAAACTTAAAATTACAATATCAATTCTTATTTTTAGTATTTTTCAAGAAATCATGCATTATTTCTCAGAAAACTATGCAGATGTATGTATAAGTGTTAGTCTAGGAATTTTTGTACTTACAAAGATCAAAAGTGTCTAAAAATAAAATATAATCATTTTTTTAGGATTATAATTAAGTGCTAACTGACACTAGTTCATTTGGATTGATAGATGGAAAATAGATATTTGGCTATTTGGTTAAAGATTAAAGAAATACTCTCACAAAAACTAAAACTGCATCTTAGTCCAAAAACATATTATTAAAGTGAAAACATTTTTAGTACTAAAAGGAATAAAGGTAAAACTAATTATTAGGGAACACAAAGCTAATTTCTTTTCATTAGTTTGCTCATATATGGCCTTTTTATGTCTTTCCCTCTCTTGCACCATAATAAAATGCATTTACATCATCTTGGCTTGTTCAGATGTGTACATCAAAAATCAGGCGGCCAGTAATATTTACCATCTTTTCAGAATGTAATATTTTCATCATAAAGGAATAATATAAAGGGGGAAGATATGGTCTTATATAGGATGTAATGACTCATTACTTCTCACATACAAATAATTTGTGTAAATCAAGGTAAATGAACATAAACTACATAAAATAACTGAGAGGTTTAAGAGAATTTACATTAATTCACTTGGTATCTAATGAATTTTTAATTTGTGCAAGTTTTAATAGAAGGAACATAGCAGAGGCATTTCAAAATTTATGTTGAGATACACTCAATTTCAATTAATTCATTGCACCAGTGGTGCAGAAACAGTTGGCTCTATGAATCTTAGGAATAGTGTCTGATTTCATGGTACCATATATGTTACATTTGATTTCTGCCGCATTGTTTAGCATGATAGAAATAAAATGAATTCAGATCTATAATAAAATGACTATATATACAATAGCTGTTTTGATATAATTTAATAAAATGAAGCACTGTATTTTATGTTTGATGACATCTTAATTTGTGTCATATTTTGTGCTAAAATGCATTTGAATGAGAACAAAGAAAAGAATTGGATATCGAGATGTAAATACGAATTTAAGGTTGAGAAAAATATGTTTTCTTACTTAACAAATTTTGGCATTAGTTTGAATATTTTAAATAACTCCTAGGTAAATAATAAGCATCTTAACATATCCATTGATGTTGGCTTGAATATTTAATATGTTTACCAATACATTAGTGTTTTAAAGATGATATGTTCAAGACTATACTTCGAGTTTCCTTTTAGGTCTCAAGTAGTACTATATTTGTCCTACTCAAATTACCTATTCAAGCTAATTTCTAATACTCTCCTAAATACACATTTTTCATCAAAATTTCTGATCCTACATTACTTATATTTCATATACCCTTCCATGGAGAGTAGCTTTCAGAGCTATTTAAGACCTATTATGCTGAAATCATTTTTTCATCCAGAGGTTCTCTCCTCCCTCTCTAAACAGCTTCAGTTTTTTTTTTTTTTTTTTTTTGCTTCAGTTCTTTTAAGATGTGTTCTTAACACATCTAATTGTGTTAAGATGCTTGAATTATAATTATGTATGCACCTATACAGAGAATTAGGGTTGAGAGAAATATTAAAACCTGTCTAACTGCATTCCTCTCACTTTGCTGATAAGGAAACTTATATCCTGAGAGGTGAAGTGACTTTGAAATTGTAGATTAGAAGTTTACTTTAGCTTGGGGCACCTGGATGGCTCATTTAGTTGTGTCTGACTCTTGATTTTGGCTTAGATCATGACTTGAGATTGAGCCCCACCTCAGACTCCCTCTTCCTCTCTCTCCCTTTGCCCCTCCCCCATTTGTGCATGTGCACGTGCACACACACTCTCACTAAAATAAATTTAAAAATTTATTTTTAATTTTACTTTATCTAACCATCCATTTAAATAATAAAACCTCTAAACTCAAGATGAGTTTACTGACGGTACCTGACATCTGTTAGTGACAACAGGCTTCACCAACTCTCAAGATGGTCCCACATTACAAGTACAGTAGTTGGGCCACACCTTCTCAGACTCATAACCAAGTCATATTATGTTTTTCTCTTCATATGCCACTGGCATATTTTGTTACTATTTTGGCTTATAATTTTCTTATATATTTATTATAGTGATTGGGCTATGATTTTTATTCATTGTAATGTCCTTGTGAATTTTGTTTGTCAGTATTACTTTTACCTCATAAAATGACTGGGAAACATGCCATATTTTTCTGTTTTATAGAGAATTTGTATATGATTTTTCCTATCTTTTCCTTAAGTATTTATAAGAAATTATTGGTAAAGATATCTGGGGCTAAGATACTCTTTGTGGGAATATTTTTAATGATGAATTAATTTTTACAAACATACAGAATTATCCAGATTCTCTTCTCTTTTGGGAATTTGATGTTTATTTTTCTAAGACATTGTCTCATTTTTATAAATATGTTCCTAATATTTTAATAACTTTAAGATATATTAAAATGCTTTTTTTTATTCCTGGCATTAGAAATTTGTGCCTCCTTACCTCCATTTTAAAAATCAGTCTTGTAAAGAGTTTATTGATCATAATTTGTCATGCCCTTTCTGACTTTATAAAATAATATTTAATTTAGCCTTTTATTTTGTTTCTGTTGTGTGTTTTTAAGGCTATAAATTAGCTCTATCATGACTTTGCTAAATTCTCTAAGTTTTTATATATTTTTTCATTATCATTCTTTTCATAATATCTTATTCATTGGAACTTTTTCATTCATAGTTATTTTATTTACTTATGTATTTTAAAGATTTTTTTTTTAATTTATTTGAGACAGAGAGAAAGAGAGCATGAGCTAGGGAGAGAGGCAGAGGAAGAGGGAGAAGCAGACTCCCCACTTAGCTGGGCCCCCAGATGTGTTCATCATCTGAGCTAAAGGCAGATGCTTAATATGAGCCACCCAGGTACCCTATCTATAGATTATTTTAAAATATACTGTTATTTCCCTTCTTTAAGGGACTTTCTAGTATTCTTTTTATTATTGATGTTATTTTTCTTCAACTTTGAAAAACTTTGTGGCTACTATATAGTCAATTTTTCATGCATACTTTATTTTTATTTATTTTTTAAAAAATTTTTTTTAAATTTTTATTTATTTGTGATAGTCACAGAGAGAGAGAAAGAGAGAGAGGCAGAGACACAGGCAGAGGGAGAAGCAGGCTCCATGCACCGGGAGCCCGATGTGGGATTCGATTCCGGGTCTCCAGGATCGCGCCCTGGGCCAAAGGCAGGCGCCAAACCGCTGCGCCACCCAGGGTTCCCCATGCATGCTTTAAAAGAATGAACAATGTGTCTTTTTTTAGCTATGAAGATTAATTTATGTTGAATTGATCAAGTTTGATAATTGTCCAACTCTTTTATATATTTGCATATTTTGGTTTCTTTTTCTATCAACTATTGAGAAAGTAATCTGAACGTTTTTCTAGTTTGGCTTAGGATTTTTTTCATTTGTTTCAGTTTTAACTTCATATAATTTGGATAGATAACTATTTAGCTATTATAGTTTTATAATGGTCATAAACTTTATTAATCCATTTATCAATATGTAATTCCTTTCTCTTAAGTACTACTTTCTTTTGTTTAGTGTACTTCAGTGTGTATTTTTTATCCTTTTTTCCTTACATGAAAGGTGTGATTTTAGTAACTGATACAGTTATTGTTATTTTCTAACTCACTCTACAAGTATTACCTAAACATTTTTCCTATTTACATTTAATGTAATTACTTATTAATTTGGACTTGTATCTACTATCCTAGGATTTAGTTTTTGTCCCACTGGATTCTCTGCACTATGTTTATCTTTGTGCTGTCTTTTCCATGAACTTTTTATTTTACTTTACTTTTTGTTAGAGAGAGAGGGGCAGAGGGAACAGAGGGAGAGAATACCAAGCAGCCTCCATGCCTAGTACAGAGTCTGTCACAGGGCTCTATCTCACAATCCTGATAAGTTTAACCAATTTAGCAACCCAAGTGCCCCTGAACTCTTTATTTTAATAGTCATCATTATTCTTTTCATAGTTTTGAGTACAGAGTTGACAAAAATTTATTTCTACATGGGAAATTTACCTTGGGTTAACTTTCATTTAACTATTTTACTTCATGGAACCCTGATGATAACAGTATTTCAGTGTCATACTAATTATAATTAATAAACTCCCAGCAACTGGATTGGTAAGGAAGGCCATGGATTAATTTTAAATATCAGATTAGAAGATACAGCTTTGATTTCCCTTTTTTTGTAAAATAATTTATACAGAGGGTGTTTTTGTTTTGCCTTTTTTTTTTTTTTTTTTTTGTAAGGATCTGGAAGTTATGCCGAAGCCTCCTTCTGTGAGGCCTATGGTTTCTAAGATAAAATTTCTACATTCATATGTGTTGTTGCCTCACATCTAGGCTTTCACTTGGTAGGCCAAAAGAATTGTTCTTGAATTTTTGTAAGAATTCCCACCGATACTGCCCTGTTGGCATCTTGAGTTTCTAGTCACTTTTGTTCCTTTAAAGCTAAGTAAACTGTACTGGGATAGTCTGTTCACATCTAGGGTGTAAAAGGTATAATGGTATAAAGGCTAATGGGTGTTCTATCAGAATGGGTATTGTAGGGACACCTGGGTGGCTCAGTTGTTTGAGTGACTTAGTCTTAGGTCATGATCTTAGGGTCAAGGGATGAGCCTCACATCGGGCTCCATGCTCACTGGGGAGTTTGCTTCTCCCTCTCTGTTTCCCTCTGCTTCTCACCCACTTGTGTGCTTGTCTCTGTCAAATTTTAAAAATCTTAAAAAGAAAAAAAAGAATGGGTATTGCAGTAGTTATCAGCTGTATTACGGTATGCATCCTCATAATAGTGTAATAATACCACTTCTCAGACAATTCAATTCCATAGCCTTGGAACATTTTAATTCCACTTGATAACTTAATTCTTTTTTTCTATTTTTGTTATGCATTTTAATTATGGATATATTTTAAATATTGTTGTATTTGTTATTTATACTGTTACTTCCTTTGCTCTTTATTTACCTCCTCCATTTCTATGCTTCACTCTGGAATTGTTACCCCTCTGTGTGAACACTTGGATTTAATATTTTGTTTAGTATTGAATTACCTCAATTTTTAATAATCTGCAATTTTTTTTATTTAGTTTTCACTTCTGTAGGATATTTATACTGGATATATAATTCTATACTTATAATGATTTTTTTCAAGTTTTCATTTAAATTCATCACCTATTTAACCCATCCACCCATCTGCCTCCCCTCTCATAACCATCACTTTGCTCTCTATA
This sequence comes from Canis lupus familiaris, assembly GCF_011100685.1. Taxonomy (NCBI): domain Eukaryota; kingdom Metazoa; phylum Chordata; class Mammalia; order Carnivora; family Canidae; genus Canis; species Canis lupus. The sequence continues at coordinate 7,124,643 of NC_049229.1, forward strand.
GTTAAGAGTCTGTTTCTTGGTTTGCCTCTCTCTCTTTCTCTCTCATTTTTCCCTTTTGCTCATTTGTTTTGTTTCTTAAATTCTACATATGAGTGAAATCATAAGGTATTCGTCTCTCTGACTGACTTATTTTGCTTAGCATAATATTCGAGCTCTCTGTCATTGCATATGTCAAGATTTCATTATTCTTTATGGCTGAGTAATATTCCAGTGTGTGTGTATATGTGTGTATACCACTTCTTTTTTCATTCTTCAGCAAATGGACACTTGGGCTGTTTTCATAATTTGGCTGATATAAACATTGTGGTGTATCACAACATATCCCTTTGAATTAGTATTTTTGTACTCTTTGCATAAATACTTACTAGTGCAATTGCTGGATCATAGAGAAGTTCTCTTTTTAACTTTATGAGAATACCCCATACTGTTTTTCAGAATGGCTGCAGCAGTTTGTGTTCCCACCAACAGTGCAAAAAGTGTTCCTTTTCCTCTATATCTTGGTCAACACTTATTGTTTCTCACATTTTTTTTTTTAATTTTAGCCATTATGACAGGTATGAGGTAATATATCACCTGTTTTGATTAGTATTTTGATTAGTTTTGATTAGTATTTCCGTAATGATACATGATGTTGAGCATGTTTTGGCACGTTTTGAGCATGTGTCTCTTGGCCAACCAGATGTTTTCTTTGTAAAAATGTCTATTCTTTTGTTCTGCCCATTTTTAATTGGATTATTTGGAGGTTTTTTTGAGCGTTGAATTTGATATTTCTATATTTTGGATACTAACCCTTTATTGGATATGTCATTTGCAAATATCTTCTCCTATTCCATAGGTTGCCGTTTAGTGTTCCTGATTATTTCCTTTGCTATACGGAAGCTTTTTATTTTGTTGAAGTCCCAGTAGTATGCCTTTGCTTTTGTTTCCCTTGCCTCGGAGACCTTTCTAGAAAAAAGTTTCTATGGTCAATATCAAAGAAGTTACTACCTGTATTCTTTCTGGGATTTTTATGTTTCAAGTCTCACACTTAGGTCTTTAATACACTTTGAATTTGTTTTTGTGTATGGTGAAAGAAAGTGGCCCAGTTTCATTATTTTGCATGTTGCTGTCCAGTTTTCCCAACACTACTTTTTTGAAAATGTCTTTTTTCACACTGGATATTCTTTCCTGCTTTGTTGAAGATAAATTGGCCATGTAGTTGTGGGTTTATTTCTGGGTTTTCTATTCTGTTTTTGATCTGTCTATTTTTATGCCAATACCATACTGTTTTGATGACTATAGCTTTGTAATATAAGTTGAAGTCTGGAATTATGATTCCTCCAGCTTTATTTTTCTTTTTCAAGATTGCTTTGGCTATTCAGGGTCTTTTCTATTTTCATACAAATTTTAGTATTGTTTGTTCTAGCTCTATGAAAAATACTGGTGGTATTTTTAAGGGATTGCATTAAATGTGTAGACTGCCTTAAGTAGTATGGATATTTTAACAATATTTTTTGTTCTAATCCATGAGCATGAAATGTTTTTACATATCTTTGTGTCATGTTCAATTTCTTTCATCAGTGTTTTATAGTTTTCAGAATACAGGTCTTTCACCTCCTTAGTTAGGCTTATTTCTAGGTGTCTTACTGTTTTTGGAGGAGTTGTAAATTTGGAAATACTCTTTCTGCTGCTTCATTATTGGTATATAGAAATGTGACAGATTTCTATATGTTGATTTTGTCCTGCAATTTTACTGAATTTGTTTTTCATTTCTAGCTGGTTTCTTGTGTAATGTTTCCACTAAGGTCAGGAACAAGACAGGGTTATCCATACTGGAAGTTCTAGCCACAGCCATCAGATAAGAAAATATAATAAAAAGCATTTCAGATTGGCAAGGAAGAAATAAAACTTCCATTGTTTGCAGATGACATGATACTGTATGTAGAAAATTTGAATTATTTCACCATTTTAAAGCTATTATTCCATTGTTTCCTAGGCTTACTTCTTTTAAGTAAGCTGTAAGTGTATTTTTGTAAGACTGTTAATAAATCTGGCTTTTCTATATACATCTTTTTTTTTAAGATTTTATTTATTTATTTATGAGATATAGAGACAGAGGCAGAAACACAGGCAGAGGGAGAAGCAGGCTCCATGCAGGGTGCCTGATGCAGGACTTGATCCCAGGACTCTGGGATCACACCCTGAGTGAAGGCAGATGCTCAACCGCTGAGCCACCCAGGCATTCCCCTACATACATCTTTATCTTGCTTCAGTCTATTACTTTGTAAAAAGAATCATTAAATGCTGAGGCGGGGAGGGTGATGTAGAATATCTGCTAACCTCTCTGATTGCTTTCTGTCTTTGATCTTGTTACTGATGGCCTCAACCCTCTGTGATGTTTTTTGTTTCATTAGTCTTTATTTTTCTAGCTGATAGTATTGGGCTGAAGCAAGACAATTCTTCATTCATCATACATAGAAGTGGATATCTATACTTATTGATATGTGATCTATTAGTAAAGCCAATTTTTTTTTTTTTTTTTTTTTTTTACTTTGCCACTTAGGTTTATGGTGTTGCCTAAAAAGGTCACTAAAGTGAAAACAGGAGCCGTTAGCATATTCTTTTGCCTTGCTACAGCTACTATTTTAAATAATACAGTTTTGTGCAAAATCATTTGCATTGGGTCCTAAAGTAGATCCAAACTGCCTAATTTATACTTTGAGTCTATCACTGATTAGCTCTATGACCTTAATCAACTTGCTAACATTTTCATTTACTCATATGTTAAGAATAATACCAGTTTTTACACCATGTTGTTTTTATGATAAATTATTCAATTTATTGTTAAGTCTTTTGATGATGGTGATATAACTAAAATACTAATTGCTATAGATATTATATACATAAAACTAATGATAATGTTACCTTGTATGAGATAGTTATATATTGTTATATAGTTATATTTCCCAACAATAATAATACAGGTGTTAATACTAACACAGGTGTTGTAGCAATTAATTTCTGTAGGTGATTTTACTAAAACAGCCATGGAAATAGTATGTACCATCACCTAAACTGAAGTTTGGGACTAACATTTCAACATATTGTGTAATAGTCTGTATCTATTTTTGACTTAGTACAAGATCACTTTTTAATATTACAATTAGATCTATTATTGATTCTGTATTTCTAGGAGAAATCTTATTTACCTGAAATGTGTATCATAAATTAAAAACATCTGGTTTTGCCTTTTTTGTGTATATTTTTTAAAAACTTCACTTGTCTTGTTCAGGTGTTTTCTTTATTCAATACTAGATGTTTAAGAGGAATTGCTAAGTTATGAATTACATTCTTTGATACTTTTATGAAGTTCTGTGCTGTGAAACTATCAATTCAGTGAAGTAGTTATGCAATTTCTATGCATTGAGCATGAAGTAGCAGCTTTCATTAGCAGGTTTTCACAGTCAAAACTGTTATTTCTCTACCAACATCTCTAATTTAAAATGCAAGCTGCTTGTTTGCAGACAGAGAAATTGGAACTTGCCAATTATGTTAATCATCAGTTATAAAAATCTCTTGAATGTCTTATGATCTAAAGAACAATTGAAAATTCACTTTTTAATGCCTTGGGTACAACTTTCTATCACATTTTTCTGTCATTTTGAATGAATTACAAATGGTTTTTTAAAAGCTTTTTTGTCAATTAACGGATATTATTAATAATTAACTTTTAAGGGATTTAGCTGGAGCTTGCTGCTGAATCAACTTACTGTAGATGAGTAGAAACAATGAATTATTCTGTAGAAGCATAGATTACTTTTTACCATCCTCTATATTGTCTGGCTTGGAAATTTGGGAGTCAATAACATTCATATTCCAGAAGATGTTAAGATGTTTTAAGTCACTAATTTAATGCTATATTGTGAAAATTTAGATGATTATTCTTTTCTATAGGGCCAGAACAACATAATAACTTTATTAATTGTTCACACTAATGATGTTATTACCATAATATTTGTTACACATTAAACGTCACTAGGAAACAGATTACCGGGATGCCTCAGTAGCTCAGTGGTTGGAGCATCTCCCTTTGGCTCAGGTCGTGACCCTGAGGTCCTGGGATTGAGTCCTGCATCAGGCTCTGCGCAGGGAGTCTGCTTTTCCCTCTGCCTATGTATCTGCCTCTCTCTCTGAGTTTCTTATGAATAAATAAAAATCTTAAAAAAAAAACCCAGATTACCTTTGTTTTTTCATTATACTAATAGTTTTATAGCCAAGTCTTATTGTCTGTCTTTTAAAAAGTATCTTTGATAAATAAAGCAAAATATGTACATGCAATTTAATGTGATATTTTACTAGCTCTGTGCCAGCATTAATTCTTTTAATCAAATTATTTAAAAGTATGAATGTTGTGTGGATACTTTCATCTGCAATATGTGTTGTTTTCCTAAAAGAAAACATAGTTAGAAAAATAATGCAAGTTTGAAATGAAGCATTTTATATATTTTCATCATTTCTTTGTTTAAAAAACAACTCTGTGCCACAGTGCCTTCATTCATAAAATGTAGAACACTCCCACTGTGTGAATTTGTGGTAGACAAATAAATGTAAACATATAGTAAAGAAACATTGATCTTAAGAAGTGAGAAAAATACTTTGAATTTCTTGAGATATGTGATTTTTTTTAAAAAAGCCAATGTTCAAGAAAAAATGGAAATTCAACTCCTTTTACAAATATTTAATGTCATATAGTAGCTCCCTATGATACAAAGGAAAGTTTTTATCAAGAAGTGGTGCAGGATTAAATGTCCTCAGCTTACCCATGGAACAGAAATAAAAGAAGGGAATTTTTGCTGCTCTTTCCTGCTTTCAGCTTAGAAGTAATGGCATAGGATAAGAAATCATGATATCAGATCCTCTAAAAGCATATATTTAGATACAAAAGTATAGATGTAAAGTGGTAGTAAGGTATTAGGAAAACCATCAGTACAATGGATGCATGAATTAAACTATAATTACACAAGAAATGGTAATTATAGGAAGAGGCAATATCCTAAGGGGCTGAATAGTGCCAAGACAAGATAGGGAAAGATTAAGGTAAATTCCTATTAAAGTTATGAATACATATAAAGAAAAAAATAAATGTATAAGGAAAAAAAGAAGCAAGATGGTGTTGAAGTTTAAAAAAAAAAAATAGAGGTGCCTAGGTGGATCACTTGCTTAAGTGTCCAGTTCTTAATTTTGGCTCAGGTCATGATCTCATGGATGTGAGATTGAGCCCTATGTTGGCTCTACTGAACATGGAGCCCTCTTGAGATTCTTCCTCTGCCCTTCCTCCCTGCCTCTCTCTTTAAAAAAACCCAAGACATTAAAAAGGTGTCTTTAGGAGTCCTTTTCCAATCACTGTCCAAAACTGAAGGTTCTGTACCCTGAGAGCTAATTATATCTGATAGCAGAAACATTTATTTCAATGTCATTGATTTAAGTCTGGTTCCCTAAAATGCAAATCCCCCTACTTTGGCCCAATCTTACCAAAAGAATGATGACTTATAATTTGTTTCTTCTAGTGGTGTGTCTAAATACTGTTAGTGTTCTTTCACTTTAGAATGTCGATTAAAGTAGAAAACAGTGTTTCTGTGTATTTCAACCTCCGTTTACTGCAATATCCACAAGAGTCAACTTTGCAAAAATAGTCACATATGGAGTTTGACAACATTAAGTCTGTGGATGAGCTGAAAATGTTAACTACCAATTCACTAAATAAATATAGATTGTCTTATGCATTTGGGGTATTAGGATAAAAGATGATAGAAAATATTCAAAGGAAATTGATATTTTCTCCTTTGCGTTACTGCTTCATATTCAGAATCCTTCCAAAAATTAGAATCTATTGAAAAATAGAAACTATATTCTAATCTTGACATCATGGATTCATATCTTTATTTGTATTGTCTATTGTAGTCAAGGAATACCATTATATTCAGTAAGAATTTCTTCAAGGAAGGGTCATAAGATAAGACATGCCACAGTGAGTAGAGATAAGAGTAACGTTCTGTTCCAAGTCATCAAGCCCTTTAATTCTCTAGGACAGTTTTACAGTTCATGTGTCATAGTGAATCCTTAGGCCTAACATCGATAAAGATGTATAGAAAATCACTACCTAAGGACAGGTACTCCAGTGTAAAAAAGAAAAAAAAAAATCATTCTACTTTTTCTGCAAATCAGGCCCACTGAGACTGCCTCATGACTTTGTTTGTTCTTGAGGGTTACACTGACTTAATTCTGTTCATAAAGGAAATCTAAATCTTAATTCTCTCAAAACTTCTCAGCAAAGAAGAGGCTCCAGAAGTTCTCTAGAGGACTTGACAAGTGAATATCAACACATTTCCTTTAAAAGAAAATATTCTGTATCTAAGTACATTACCAAAATATAGCCAATGTATCAGGTTTCCTATTTGTTTATATATATATATAATTTTACATTCTATCTTTGAGAATTATACATGTCCTCACCTATAATATGTTATCGAAGATAAAGATTAATCCCCAAATAGAAAAAGGACTGTGCACAATATGTTACTAATGAAATTGCTTTTGAATCCTTTGATTTTGAATTCGTTGACATTAAAAATAATAAATTCCATGAAAAATGCCCCCTCAGAAGTGTTCTCTTATAACATATGTAGTTTAGAGAGTAACTAGCAAGGCCTATATGCCAACACACAGTCAACTACATTATGGCTAATTTTCTGTTTTTAGTGAAATTGACGGTTATGCTTTAAAACTGAACTGTTGGCAGAAGATATGCTAATATTTTGATAATACTAATCCAGCAGGACAGTGGCAACACAATAGATAGGACTAGGCCAAAAACCTGCTCAATAAATACATGATGACTTAAGGGCTAATTAATGCCACTATAGAAGCTAGTTTTTATGGGCAATCAATAGTTCCAAGGCACAAATACTGAGATACAGCGGGCTTTGTTGTAATTCACACAGCTGTAAACACCTTTAGGATTTATTCGGGGTATGAGGCAGAGCACAAACAAATCCATGATTCTGTCAAATATTGAACAAATAGGTGGGCCAATCAGGATTCTAAGAAATGTTTCCATGAGGAAAAGTAAGAGTAATGCAGGTGTGTGTGTGTGTGGGGGGGGGGGGGCGGAGGAAGCGGGGGGAAGGCTGGAGCCACCAAAGACAGAGGGACCTGGTAAGAATTAGCTAGTTTGCCAGGTCTGACCAAGTGTACAGTGTTGGGGGCTTCAATGCTAGTCATAGCAGGGAACTATGGTATTAGCCTAGGAAATTAGAAAAATGATAGAATAAGCATGAGAGAAGAGGATAAAAACAACAGGAGGAATAGAAAAGGTTTTGCCTCAGGCTATTCATGAGCTTAAGACCAACATCTGGGCAGTGAATCCCTAGTCTTGTTTCAATTAAAAATGTTTTGACTACAGAAGAGGTAAAGGACATTTTAGATTATTGATAAGCCAGTAAAACTGGAGACCACTAACTTGCAGAGGCAGTGTACTTTTTTTCCTATAAGTTTTTAAAGTGTAGGGGAAAAAAAAGGTAGATACTAAGATTGATCCAGCATATATTGTATGCTTGGGCCAGTAGATACAAAAAGAAGCAAAATAATTGGTAATATAATTATTAGTGAAATGTCTCACTTCCTATCCATCATGACACTAAAGGCCCTGGTGAACTAGTGATTGTTAATAGACTTTTACCATTGAGTCTTTAACTAAATTGTTAAAATACATTAAAATCACTTGGTGTAATGTCAGTTTAACAATGTGGCTAGCGTAGGAAGGTGGTACCCTTTCCCTTTGTTGAACTTTTAAATTTGCCTTATATGTCATTGCTGAATGGGTATATAGTGGTTGAGAGAGAGGGAGTGAGCAAGAGCAAACTAGTGGAAGCAAGGGAACATGGGACAAAAAAAAAATAACGTGAAAGGTCCAGCTATGACTATTTTCTCTATTTTTACTTTGCAAACCATTAATACTCCAGACAGAAATCTGTTCTTGAAAAGATTTAACTGAACTTCAGCAATATGTTTTGAATAGTATGTTGGGGGGGAGGAGGAGGAGTTCCAAATGATAGGTTTTGCAAAGATTAATAATTAAAATTATTCAGCGTATTCTTGGGGAGAATCATTCAAAAAGAATACTACCTTTTAATCTAATTTCCCTACTTGTTAATTTATGAATATATATTTTTGTGACTCACCGGAGGAAAATAAAGATTTCCAAAAATAAAGCATGATAATTAATTGTATTTTTAAGTGTATTGTGCAACGTTTCTCATTCAAAGAGTAAATATCATTTAATTTATAAAAAAAATTAATAATTTAAAGGTCATGGACTCCTTTTTTTTCCTCTTTGACACCTTTGTGCATTCATCTCATTGTTTGACTGTTTACTTCATGCATTCAGTAATATAAATTCCCTGGCATTTAGAAGGATCTTTTTTCCCCTTGTGGTTTGAGATTCTTTCCTTTTTTTAATTAGATTGACCTTTTGGTTCACTTGAATGCCCTCAACCTGACAAAGAATAACTGTTCCCTTCTGAGGCAACCAGAAGTGAACAGAGAGTGAAACACTGACACAAAATGAAAAATTTTGATGCAGTGATCTGGGTATTATAATTGTGTAATCGTTACTTTTCATAGTCACTAATGTAGAGAAATACCAGCTCTGTACAATTCTCAGAACTTTAATGTGGTGAGCTGCTTCTCATCTTCCCAAGTAGACACTTTTATAGTGGCTCCTTAAAACTAATATCTTTAAAGTGTTTTTAAATATCTAATAACAGCTAACCTTCCTTACCTTTCTAAAACCCAATGATGAATATTGAACAAATAAAAAAATGTGACTACTACTCATTGCCATTCTGTCATCGTGTGTCTGTACGTATGATATACATACACACATGTATGTGCACACACAGTTCTTTTCATTATATAAAAGTAAATGCTATAGAATAGTTAGAACTACAGCTGTTGTTAAGATTGAATCCAAACTGCCTAATTTTCAAACTCTGTAAGATTCAAATATTTATTATATACACTTCCACACGATTAGTAATTTGTAACTCATTGTGAGATTAGGTAGTAACCAACTTATTTTGAACTAGTGACTATGTGCCAAAGCTCTTACCTACATTAGGTAGGTAAGAATTTACTCTGAATATGTGTTGAATACAATACAGCCATAATAATACTAATGCAGGTTACTTCTAATATTCTAAGACATCACTTTTCAGTCCCCAAAAGAGAAAAAAGATTATTTTTAAAATGTATAAGGTTGGTATAAACTGACTATAGAATACATACTCCATTATTTCTGAGTTATCAGTTGACAATTTAGATAGTTGCTTGGTCAACTTGGCCTGAATGTAGGAAAATACGATAATTGGATCTCAAGGTAGGTAAAGCAATTATAAAAGAACACCAAGGTAAAGGCATTCCGTTCAAATTTCTAGCCTTTATCAAATTATTTATTGGAAATGGAACCGAAGATAGAAGAGATATCAGAAAAATAGAGGAACAATCTAATTATTTTAAGGAATGGCATGTAGACTCTGATGCCAGAACTCTGTAATAGAAAATTAATAAAATTATATCACAAGCTCCACATTATAGAACACTGTGAAGCCACAAAAAATAATGTCTATAAATAGCAGCGATATGGAAATGTATTCATAATTTAATTTTTAGTGAAAAGCATACCAGGATATACAACAGTATATATCCAGCATATAGCATCTATATGTATAGGCATATACACAATTCAGGCATTTATTCCACCATTATTTATAATTTTAATGTATAAAATAAATTTAAACACTTAGGGAATACTGTATGAATAGCTTTTGATTACATTAGAATTATAAACCAAAAATTATTCTAGCTCAGGAAAAAAATTGAGTAGGTGATGAAGGTGTTTGAGTGCCTGTGTGTTTTTAAATAGAAACAACTGATGGACAACATTAATGAGTCTTTGTAAGGTCTCTGTGTTAAGGTAGGATACTATATCTAACAAAAGCTGAGTGTAATAATAACAATAATCCTAATAACAATATTAATAGCTACAACAAAAGATGTGTGTGATTGCTTCAAAGGTGCTTAAAATGTTTACCAATAATGCCAACACAATTTTACAGAGATGTTAAGGCTATTCAGTGAAGAAAAGATTGTCTTTTTAAGAAATGGTGCTGAGACAATGAGCTATCTACATACAGAAAGATAAATTCAGAGGCTTATCCTATCCAATATACAAAAAATTAACTAAAATGGATAATATAACAAAATGTAAGAGCTAAAACTATAAAATTCTTGGAAGCAAACCAGGGGAAAATTTTATGCATTTGAGGTATACATATATTTCTTAGCCCCAACAGCAAAACTATATAAAGAACAAAAGTTAATTAGACTTCATGAGAATTTTTTAAAAAGTAAAGATTTAAAAATTCAAAGATTTTAGTGGACATTTCACCAGAAAGGTATTCAAATAGTATATAAAGACATAAAAGTTGCTCAACATCATTAATTATTATGGAAATGAAAACCGAAAACACAGTAATATGCCATTTCACATATATTGGCCAGATTATGAAGAAACTAGAATTCTCATTCTTTTCTTATGGGAGTATCAAATGTGCCAGCCATTTGGAACATAATTTGTCATTTTCATAAAAAGGTAAACATGTATCATATAAGCTAGCAATTCTACATCTAAATATCTCAGAGAAATTAAGTTGTATATTAACACAAAGTCTTGTATATAAATTTTTATAGCAACATAATGATCAATGACTAGAGACAATCCAAATGTACATTGGTGAATGAATAAACAAAGTGTTATATATTCACACAGTGGAATTGGTTGATGGAAATTAAAAGTGGAATATTGTTATAGTTGCATAGTTCTGCAAATATACAAAAAGCCATTGCATTGTACAAGTTGAATGTGAATTTTTTAATCAAATTATTCCTAAACAGACTTGTTCAAAAAAAAAAGAACTACTTAATTTTTTCTTGTTAGAATACATAATAAAATTTCATCACGTTTTATACAACAGTGTAATAGAATTTATAACCATGGCAACAAGGCAAGAAAAATAAAAGTATAAAGACTTAAAAAGGAAGAAATACAATATCAAGTATTTTTTAAATGGCATGATTCAAGTTGCAAGAGTGAAAATGATATTCTAAAACTCCATGCCTCCTTAAAAACTGTGAATAAGCTAGCAAGAACTGTCAGAATGAAGTCTTTCTGAATTTGGGCATCTAATCAAACAACAACCAAGAGAATGCTTAACAAAGAAATAAAGCTGAATTTTGATGAGAGCTCTGTGGCATCTTAACATACTCTGTTACCGTCCCTCACTTTCCAGCTTAGAAGAACCTTGAAGACAGCAGCCTGTATTCCTGGTGTAGGTTTTTGTTACAGAAAGAATAATAACCTTAGTCTCCAAAGATCATTGTGTGTTATGACCTGTCTGGTGGTTCCTTGAAAGATCCCTGAGCATTTGCTTTTGTTTTTTCTGCTCTGGACACAAGGGAAATTTAAATGAGATGAATGAAAACAAAATTGCAATGTCCCAAAACTTAGGGATATAGTGAAAGTATTGCTTGGAGGGGAATTTATAACTAGAAATGCCTACATTATTAAAAAGGAGGATATCAAATCAGTAGCCTATGTTTCTAACCAAAGGAAATAGAAAAAGAGCAATCTAAGCCCAAAGCAAGCAGAAGAAAATAAGATGGAATGCAATGAAATAGGGAATATAAAAAGAGTAGAATCAACACAACCAAAAGTCAGTTCTTTAAACAGATCAACAAAATTGATAGTCCTTAGGTAGACTGACCAAGAACAAAAGAACTAAAATTCAAAATACTAAAATCAAATTGGGGACATTACTTATAGCCTTACATAAATTGAAAGAAAAGGATTTTTAGAGAGTACTGTGAACAATTCTGTGAATGAATTAGATAATCTATGTGAAATGGACTTACTCCTAGAAGCACAACAAATACTGAAACTGACTCAAGAAAAAACAGAAAGTCTGAGTAGATGTATAATAAGGAGAATGAATAATTCAAAAACTTCCCAACCAAGAAAAACCCAGAGCAGGATGACTTCATTGGTGATATTTACCAAATATTTAAAGAAGAATTAACAGTCCTTTACAAAATATTCCAAAAAATAGGACAGGAGAGAACACTTTAACTCTTTAATGTGATAATGAAGCCATTATTGAAGGCATTACAATAAAACTACAAACAAAAATATCTTATGAATTATTAATGAAAAATTCTCAGCAAAATACTAGCAAACCGGATCCAGCAGTATATAAAAAAGATGATATACTTTGACCACCTGGAACATTTTTTCCAGGAATACAAGGGTGGTTTATAGTATAAAAGTAATCAACAGAATGAAGGAAAGAAAAAAATGTGTGATCATTTTGAATGATGCAGCGAAATCATTTCACAAAATCTAACATACTTTCATGATGAAACACCACCAACAAAAAACACTCAGAGAAGTAAGAATAAAAATTCCTCAACATGATAAAGGGTCTTTTAAAAAATTCACAGCTACTCAATGATGAAAGCCTGAAAGCTTTACCCCTAAATCAGGGAGAAGACCAGGATACTCACTTTCACTTCTGCTATACAACACTGTACTGGAATTTCTATCTCCAGCCACTAGGGTAAAAAAAGAAAGGCACCTAAATTAGAAAGGAAGATATAAAACTGCCTCTGTTCCAAGATAACATGATCTTATATATACAGATATCCTAGTCACAAAAAGCTAGTAGAATTATAAGTGAATTCAACAGAGTTGCTAGATACAAAATGAACATACGTGAATCAGTTGTATTTCTATGTACTAGCAAGGAACAATCTGAAAAGAAAGTTTAAAACCAATGCCTTTTACAATAATATCAAAAAGAATAAAATCCTTAGGAATAATTTTAGTATAGGACGTATAAGACTTGTGTACCGAAAACTATGAAACATTGCTAAAAGAAATTAAAAATCTACAGGTAAGATCCTGTATTGATGGATAAGAAATCTTAAATAGCAGTAAGATTGCATACCCCCCTTCCAAAGTGATCTACAGATTAGTTCAATTCTTACCAAATTGGAAGGGATTTTGCAGAAATGGAAAAGCTGATTTTAAGATTCATACAGAACTTAGGATAATGAATGTATTTATTATGTTTGACAGAACTTAGGATAATGAATGTATTTATTATGTTTGTGGGGATGGTGCACATAGGTGAAAACAAACATACAATTATTTTACCTCAATTTTATCTCAAAAAAGCTGTTAAAAGTCAACATTTAATTTTTTCTTTGTATCCTAAAATGTAGGGTAATATAGAACACTGACTTGAGAATCAGACATCATTTTTATAAGAGACTTTTCTGATTTATTTTAATACATACAGTATTCCTTTTATTTTATCATTCTTTTAAATGTTTTGAAGTTTTCCAGGGAAATATACCACTCAATTTATTCTTGAATTTATTGATAAATTTAAAATCATAAGTAATGTATTCTGAATGTTATGCTATAAAAAATGGTACTTGAAGTCTTCAGTCCTTTCCTCTACCAGAATCACTTTGACCAAATTATTTGTATTAGGTCTTATTTTATCACTTGTCTTTTAGTGGATATGCTAATGAGGGTTGAAATGATCAGAAGTTGAGAAAGAGAGCAATAGAATGGAAGCAAAGGATCTGGAGTGCCCGTAGTGGAATATATTGCTCTTGAATAATCAGTGATTAACCATAGTCAGAGTAATTATAATGTTAGCAGAGCAAGGTTCTTCTATTCAGTATAAAACTAATGAGCTTTTTGGTATCTCCTTGCCACGATAAAACTAGTTTTAGTGTTATTTTTTCTTTATTTTTACATAAAGAATCAGTAAATCAAATCTAAGACTGGTATTGTATGTATATGATATTTTAGATTCTCTGCTGAATACAATATTTTTTCCTGTTTTATAGCATCTATGTAATTTATTGCTGCAAGACTCAGCAGTTACCAGAACAAGGTATAAATGGTAATGATGGTGATTAACTTCCTGCTTGTATACATTGAAGTTTTAGCATTATGCTAGGATGTCTTTCATAATATTCTCAACTACAAGGAACACATGCTAATTGAACTCCACATCCAATTTCAACTAAGTACATTAGTTGAACATTAGCTCATTTAAAAAAAAAAAAGAAAAAAGTTGAAATCTTATTTTGGAATTGTATGAGAAATTTATAATTATTTTTAAAGTCTCCTCTGAAGAAAGAAAGATTCCACGTTTCATGTTACATTTCAGTGCTTTCCTTGGATATAGTATCTCTACCTATCCATATTTTTCCAAGACAAAAGACACCTCATTATCATAACTTTGTCATAAAATATGTAATACATTGTTTTATGGAAGGCCATTTATTTTTTTTTAAAGTTTCTTTTCATCTTTTAGTCGTACAGACTAACCTTCCTTACCCTTACCTTTTCCTGTCATGCCCCCCCTGCTTCTTGCACAACCCTGATCAAACATCAAGCCTAAACTTTCATTTTTAAAGGGAAAAAAATGGCTCACACACAAAACACAAGGTGAAAATTATGTAATGAATTGGAAAAAATAAAAAAAAATCTTTTATTAAAGTAATATTTTCTTTGGCAAAACTACAAAAAGAAGAGTTTATTTTCCTTTTTTCTTTTTTTGTCAGGGGTAGGGGGTTATGCAGAGGAAGAGAGAGAGATTGGAATCGTAAGCAGATTCCATGCTCAGTGCAGAGCCAGATGCCAGGGGCCTCGATCTTAGGACCCTAAGAACATGACCTGATCAAAAATCAGGAGTCCAGTGCTTAACAGATTGAGCTACCCAGGTGCCCTAGAACTTGTTTTACTTTTTTTTTTTTTTTTAAAAATCAATCTTATTTATATCATTACCTTACATTTTTGGGTCACTAATTCTGATATTGCTTGCTACCTACCTAATTTTAATTCTGCAAACTATTTCCTCCTTCCTAAAAGAAAACCAATTTGTTTTGGTAGCCCAAAAGAGATTGATTGACACAGTCCCCTGCATTAGGGGTAGGTTGTGACTGGTCTAAGCTAGTCATGGTGTTCCCTTTCCTCTTGCTAGTGATTGGTTTAGCTATAGGCATATATTATCACTTTAGTTGATGAGATAGGATTTGCACCCTGCTCCAAAGAGAAGTATATACAAAAACTCTTTGATTTTTTTTTTTTAATTTCTGAAAGCGACACATAGATTTATTAAAGTTGTCAGAGGAAACATCTAGGATTGTAAAGAATCATCTGGAGCCTTTGAGATATTTTTGAACACTGATTTGATGTTTAGATCCTTCCTCTGCCTGACCTTCTTATCAAGGTAATAAATTTCCTAGTTGTTAGAAGTTTGAATTCTTTTTTTGAAAAGATTTTATTTATTTATTTGAGAGAGAGCAAGCATGTGCGTTCATAAGCAGGGGGGAGGGGGGGAGGGGGGGAGAGGAGCAAGAGGAGCTGGATAAGCAGACTCTCCACTGAGCAGGGAGCTGGATTTCAGGACCTTGAGATCATGACCTGAGCCAAAGGCAGATGCTTAACCAACTGAGCCACCCAGGTGTCCAAAAAGTTTGAATTCTTAATCATTATTTTAGTCCATACTAGTTAGTTAGTTAGTCCATTTAGTTAGTTAGTCCATACTAGTTAGGACACTAGTAGGCTCCTACTGAATATTTTAATAATAATAGTTACTCTAGGCTATTCTTAGAATTATTTTTGCTGGAAAAAAATTCATTCTTATGGGTGGAGAAAAATATGAATCTAAATTTCAAATACTCTTTAAATGTATCTATATTTGAATAAAATTTTGACAAACTTATGGAACATTGATTTGTTGGTAATAAAGTGATTAAAAAATAGACACCACTTCAGTCTTAATGACAAGTAAGGTATGTGTGGAAAAGTAGACATAGGAAGAAAAACAATGAAAAGCAAATTTATCATAATTATGGCAATTGCTATATAGGAACAGTTTAATGTATCTTGAAAACACACAATCAAAAGCAGGTGAAGTGGAAAAGGAATTGTAGTAGACTAGACATGATGATTGAATAGATATCTTCAAGGTAACGAAATGGGTGGAGTGTGATTGGATAATTAAAGATAAAAGGAATAGGGCTGATGAAGGCTTGAAATCAGAAGGAACACGGCATATTCATGAAATTAAAAGTTTGCCAGGGATCCCTGGGTGGCGCAGCGGTTTGGCGCCTGCCTTTGGCCCAGGGCGTGATCCTGGAGACCCGGGATCGAATCCCACATCGGGCTCCCAGTGCATGGAGCCTGCTTCTCCTTCTGCCTATGTCTCTGCCTCTCTCTCTTTCTCTCTGACTATCATAAATAAATAAAAATTGTAAAAAAAAAAAAAAAAAGTTTGCCAGATTTTAGTTTACTGGAAGCGATTGGGGACAGGGTGTCACATCCTATACCTTCAGAAACAGCAGAGTCTCACCAGAATCAACATACTCTTTCATGAACCCAGATGGTTCCAATCATACCCTACACTGAGAAATGAATCAGTTAAAAGTATTTTTTTTAGAAAAACTATCTTATGGAAGCCTATCGGGTCTAGAGACTATATGGCAGAAATGGTTTGATTATACCTTACCAAAGTCAGTATATGCTTGTCTGGAAAACTGCTGCTGAAAGACAGAAACTGAAACAAAGATGAATCAGGGTGGATCTGGCAACTGTTTGGACTGCTGCTCACATAAATATACTCTTGGTGCCAAAAACATTTTCTTGTTCTTGTTGATAGAACATTGCTTATTTTTTTAGGAATTGGATACAGCATGTGAAAAGCCAGGTATTTCAATTACATAATTTTTAAAATTAAAGATTTTTTATACATCCAATATAAAAAACACCAAATTTATCTTTTTTACAAGCTAAAACAATTTTGTTTTAAAGCAATGTGAAATGTCGCTAAATGCTTTTTTTCAAGAGGAGTTGAAAGTTGTGAGAAAACGTGAACTGCTAAGAGGTAATATTACTTTAAATTAATAATTTTTAAATGAAAATCTGAATTCTAAAATAATAAATCCATTCTTCAGTTATGACTAGTAAATTAAACTCTTATGGAAAAATAAATGTGTTTAAAAAATATTCATTTGAAATTTTAAAAAATAGGATGGGGGTGTCTGGGTTGCTCAGTCATCTGACTCCTGGTATCGGCTCAGATCATGATTTCAGGGTCCCGGAATCGAGCCCCACGTCTGCCTCGGCACTCAGCAAGTCGGCTTCAAGATTTTCTCCTTCTGCTCCTCTCCCCACTGTCTCTCACTCCCTCTATCTCTCAAATAAATACTTTTTTTTTTTGTTTAAGTAGCATGTTTTAATTATGTTTCAAATGTAATTGCTTGGAAAACTTGCTGTGATATTAGAGCAATGATATTTTACACATTGTGATAGACTGAACAACCAGGAAATGCTGAGCAAAACTATACTAACCAATGAAAAATCAATGGAAATAATTCTTTTTTAAAAAGTAAATCCTAGGGCAGCCTGGGTGGCTCAGCGGTTTGGCACTGCCTTCTGCCCAGGGCATGATCCTGGAGATCTGGTATTGAGTCCCATGTCAGGCTCCCTGCATGGAGCCTGCTTCTCCCTCTGCCTATGTCTCTGCCTCTCTCTCTCTCTCTCTCTGTCTCTCTTTCTTTCTCTCTCTGTGTGTCTCATGAATAAATAAATAAAATCTAAAAAAAAAAAAAAAAAAAAAAAAGTAAATCCCAGCCCAAAATTTGTTTCCCCTTTAAAGTGAAGAGACATTTTTACATCTTACTCTTATCTGATATAATGACAGTACGGAAGATCTCAGTAAAATGTATTATTGCCTAGAGAATTTAAGATTCATAGAAGAAAATGTAACAGTTGTGATTCCTCTACGAAATGCACTTGTGCAACCATCCACTGAGAGAATTAATGTTTTCTGTATACTTATTAGGGCCATTGAAGTTGGGTTTTTAATTTTTAAATTGTAGGGGTTTCATCAGATATGTAGAATCACCCCAAACCTCGGGCCATGTAAATATATGTGTCCATATGTGATTGTATAAATTTAACTTGATTCTTAAAAGATTCTGAAATCCTTTAACTCATGTATATCTGTGCATTTAACAGTTCAAAGGTCTCAGATATTAACCAATAATAACAAAACCAATACATTTTTGGAATGGATTCAGAAAGGGAATACCTTTAAAATAACCTAACATAAAGAATAAAAAATCATTTCATGTGAAAAGTACCATAATGTTAACACTATAAAGATGCGAATAAAAATTTACAATATGAATGAGCTTAATACTGCTTTTTAAAAATGATGTCTGAATGTTTGAGTCATTTTAATTTTTATGCTTAAAGAAGCTCGGCATTTAAAAGATTAGTATCAGTGCATCATTAACAAAAGGACATGACAAAATCAAATGCTGATAAAAATTTTAAAAGTATTTGCAATGAAATCCAACTTCCTTAAGATTATCTAATTATCTAGACAGATATCTATAAATATCTAGTATAAGTTTATTTCATGAATATCCATTAAAATAATTAATGATGGGATTGTTTTTCTTAAATTTTTGTTTTATTTTTATGTTTTACCCTAGGCCCAAAAGAGTCCTTTTCTTTAAGGATATTGTTTTATTTGATTAACATATGTATGAAAAAGCCCATAAGCTAAACTTTAATTGGGTTTTATATGTCCTACTCACTAAACATAAGCCCTAGAAATGAGAACAATAAGAATGTATTAGAGTTGTTTTTAAAGTGTAGAGCTCTCCAAGTCTATATAATATTTTATAAAACTAACTCCTTTAAATGAGGGAAGAAAAAGTTGTAAACTAATAGCTTTTCATTAAATTTATCTTAGCTTCTTTCTTTTATCAGCAAGTGGCCTTTGTTGTAGGTTTTTGGCATCTTTTCTGTCATGAATAACCTTACACCATTTTCTTTTCTATTTAATTATTCTCTCTGGCTTAAAGCATAATCAGCATTAAACCAGCTGTGCAACCTTGAATGAATACCATTTCAATAATACATTGATTTTTAAAAAAGCACAAGGTGACTATTAATTTTACTTGAAACTCTCCCTCCTGACTATTGCCAGTACACAGTTTTAGAGGCTGTATCCATTTGCTGCTAAGTAGTACTATCCCTAGTATACTCATTATACCAGTGAATTCTCTCAGAGGCTGACACTATGAGTGGCCAGACAATTACTAATAGCCAGGAAAGATACCTTTTGAAAAGAAGGCATCCTTATTATTATGACTAACAAGATCATGGAAAATCTTTTTAATAGCACAAAAAAAGACCAAGTTCTTAAAAAGAGGGAATTTTCTGAAAATCTTTTCTAGTAGGATATAATTAGTTCATATATTAAGATGACCTGCATGTAAAGAAACCACAGTCCTGGTAGAGAGATGTTGATAATTCATTCACTCAACAGTGAAGTCAGATTGCTGGCAGAAAAAGCCTTAAATACTCCAAAAAGGAACACATTAATCATGAATATGTAGTATCCAGGTCTGAATCTTGGCTAGTGATAAAGCATAGGACTTACAGTAAATGAATTACATGGATTTTGGCATGATTTCTAAATATCAAATTTCACCTTGGGTGACCCATGCAGTTTTATGGAATTAGGAAGTTCTAAAAAATGATTATATGCCACCATTCTATCCCAGAGAGGATGTCATAAAATCATTGATTATTAGTGCTGGAAAGAACCTTGATGATTCAGTCTAGTTCTTTCGTTATCCAACATAAAAACAAACTAGGAGAACATAAATGAATTACCAAATATGCAAAGCCTATTTCTTTTTGTAATTTTTTTCTTACTATCACTACTACGGTTATTTTGAACTTTGGATAAAGTTATATATTGTCATATATAAGATTTATTATTATAGTATGGATCTTTATTAGTTAGGATAAACAACATTGCCTTCTATAATAACCCCAAATCTCTGTTCCTTACTATAAAATGGGTTCAATTTTTTCTTATAAAAAGTCCAAGTTTTGAAGTATACAGTCAGATGACAATATTCATTCTGGTCATTCAGGATTCAAAGTCTGTTTACCTTTTACTTTTACTATGTAGCCTTGTCCTTTGCTGGATCATCAGCAGCAAGCAGTACATGAAGGAAGACAAAGTGTGGAGGATTACAGAGGAGAATTCTATGGATCAAACCCAGCAATTGGATTTCCTTTGGTCATACCCTGGGAGACAATCCAACATCCTATCTTGTTATTCCATTTACCCTATGGCTTTTTGGGTGATAGAGTGGCCTCTCCAGCAGGTCCAGCAATCACTAAATCAGAAAAGACAAATTATCTGCCCCTAATCTGTCAAATACATTAAGGTGGAGAAGGGCCAGGAAAGAAAGAAAGGAAAGGAAGGAAACTGAAAGATGTGTCATTACAAATACATCTTAATGTTTGATATCCTGCTGGACATGTGTTACAAAGGCTCATATTTGTAGTAGAAATAAGTGAGGAAATTTCCTTGATTAGACTCTGATTTTGACTTCTGAGAGAAATATCCCTACTCTATCAATCATTCTCTCAGGGCTTTACCTCCACCATTGTAGGGTTTCTTCTTTATTGATTATATCTTATATGAACAAAGGAGAGTATGTTCTGATTGGGGTCTACATGTGCTTGCAGTTTACTTATTGTTTAGGTAGTTCTGTTTTAGGTTTGAAAAGCCGCAGACATTTTGGATGAGAGTCTTGCATATTTTTTGGTTTTTAAAAATTGTATTATTGAAGTATAATTGACATACAATATCTATTAGTTCCAAGAGACTCTTATTTTCTTTTGGCTATCTAATTCCAATCAAAACTTGTTAAGCTCCTGATCTGAGTCCAACCAGTAAAATGAGGTAATAAGCAAAACCCAAAGTTCTTAAGTACTTCACATTTTCTCAACTCTGTCACTTTTTTATTCTTTTTCAAGTATTTAACTTTTTTTACCTATTTAATTTTCCTTAAATAATTTTTGTTTACTTTTTTATCCTCATACATTGTAGTTTATAGAGAAGAATCTAAAATGCTTATCTTTCCAATCCTGAATCTCCATTTTTTAAAACTTTGTAAGATCATCTTTTTTTAGAAACACTTTCCTAAAGGCAGCCAAAGTAACCAACACTTATTATTCTGCCTTTTCCCAATCATTTTCTCTAGAGCAATAGTTTTATTAGGTATATGATTTGCCTTCCAAGTCATGGCAGATGGAAGTTTCGTCACAGTGTAACAAATCTCTAGAGTTTTAGACTGTGTTATCTGTTTTCTTGCCTTATACAAAAGCCATGCAGTTTAGTTTTTAATGGCAGCACACTAATTATAGTTAGGTTTTTTTTTTTTGTATTATTTAGGGTATTAATTGTTTAAGGTAAGTATTTTAAAAACACACCTCTGAATTTTAGTGGCTCAGCAGATTATATTCTTTTCTCACTAAAAGTATGGTGTGAATATTTCCAGTGTTTGCATAGCCTTGGACTTGGTCATCTAGACACTTAGACTCCTTTCATATTTGTCTTTGCTATTTTCTTCTAATCACTTGACTGCTTCTGGATGGCAATTAGGGAAAGAGAAGGTATGGAATTACTTGGATACATTTGTTTTCTGGCCTAGTCCTGGAAGTGATGTACTTTTTCAAAGAAAATCCTTTGGTCAGAACTTGGTCATAAAGCCACATTTAAGTGTAAGGGACGCTGGGAAATGTAGTCTGGCTTCTCTAGCAGACAGTAGAAACATATTTCACAAACACAGAATATCTGCTAATAGAGTCTTAGTGTTTATGTATTTTTCACTATGTATTATAAAAACTGTAACAATTATCATGTGACATCATTGCCATTGACAAATTTCATAAGCACCTTAGTTTTATTTCTCTGCTACAATATTCTTATATTTTCAAAATAAGATATGCAATATAGGGGTGCCTAGGTGGCTCAGTTGGTTAAGCATCCAACTTTTGATTTCAGCTTAGGTCTTGATATCAAGGTCATGAGATCAAGCAACGCATCTGACTCTGTGCTAGGCATGGAGCCTACTTAAGATTCTCTCTCTCCCTCTTCCTCTGCCCCTCCCTCCCACTCCCACCCCCATTCTCATGTGCACACAAACACTCACACTCTCTTTCTCTTAAAAACAAATAATAATAGATATGCAATGTATTAAGCAAGTATGTCATATCAAAAAAATTCGGTGGCAACTATATTAACTGGTTAAGGATAGGGACAAGCAGTGTACTCATATCCAAACAAAATGATTTTTGGAAAATAACTATTAACTCCTAGAGTACATATAGAACCAAATTTTACTTTGTTTCTATTCTCCTGAAGTGTACTCTCTAATTACATTTAATAGTCACTAAGTAAATACCATGTGAACTGGAATCTTCTTTAAAGGAGAGAAGCAATCACATATTCACACTGTAATGATGGGGTATTTGTATGGCAATTACCAAGCCATTATATTGCCTTTCCTTTAATCTAGTCAACTTCATCTCCTAAATCTTGTTCAGACAAAGTGGTTAAGCTAAATAACTTTTAACTATCAAGGTGTATATTTCTTAAAGCAGTTGTCATTGGCATTTTTGTAGTTACTCCAGTATTTTTCTTATTTTAATAATTTCGGAAAAGAACATTTTATTTTTTTAAAGATTTTCTTTATTTATTCATAAGAGACACAGAAAGAGAGAGAGAAGCAGATACATAGGCAGAGGGAGAAGCAGGCTCCACGCAGGGAGCCCAATATGGGACTCGATCCTGGGTCTCCAGGATCACGCCCTGGGCTGAAGGTGGCACTAAACCGCTGAGCCACCCAATAATTATCTACATTCACTATGGAAAATTGAATATTAAATTATAGGTAAAGAGTACAATGAAATTATTCTAAAATACAAACTTACTTGAAAGTAAAACCAAAAGTTAAATTATAAAATAGTTCTTTTAGTTATGTGTCTAAGTGTCATGTTACTTTTTAAACTAAATTTCAGGTTGAAATATAACATGTATAGAAAAATACACAATTTATACATTTATAGATTGAAGAATTTCCATAAATTGAATTTACCCATGTAATAATTACTGATATTGTGAATAGAACATCACTGACATCACAGAAACTCCTTTCATGCCCTATTCCAATTATCTTCCTAAAGTTAATTTCTCTCCTGATTTCTAGTGCTATATATTAGTTTTACTTCTTTTAAAATTGTATTAAGTTGGAATTATATGATTGTAATATAGTGGATCCTAAGTTGTACTATCCAAATCCCCTTTGAACTTGAGATGCTTAATCTCACGGATGCAAAGAATATTGGCTGCTGACTGTACATATATGTGTCCCTTCAGAGAAATGGAATCATCAGGGACTTCTGTTGCAACATATTATTGTTGAATATCTTCCTGTACTCATATTAGCATCCCTCAGTCCCTTCAAATATTGTTTCTGTTTCATCCTCCAAGAAACCTCTGTCCTGCAAATCTCTACCTCAGAGATTGTTCCAGAGAGTATATCTAAGACATTTAGTAATGGAAGTGTTTCTAGGAAGAAGTCTCTAACATGGGATTTTTAAAACTAATGGTGTAATTGTCAAAACTCTTATTAGTATTGAATGAGATAGAAAATAATGCACTATCTATACAATGTCTAATGTATTAGAGAAGTAGGGGGAAGAACTAAAGTATTGTAGAATTGAGCTGCTACTGATGGGTGCTCTCAAGGCATTGAAGAAAGAGGATAAAAGCGTGAGCTTGATTAATCACCAATTAAGAAAAAGTTTGAAAGCCAGAAGTCCTTTTTGGCAGCTTGAGGCTCTCATTTATTACAGTTGGATGCAGAAAGAGGTTGAGATGAGTTTAATTACAAAGGGAAGCAGAACTTCAGACGGGATGAATTCTCAACTCAAGTAGATCTATTCTAAGAGGGCTTCTTATTGAAAAAATAGGGTTCATCACATTTGGCATGAAAACATCTGGATCAGGTTATTTGAGAACTTTTAAATCCTGAATCCTCATTGTACTTTGGATCGTATCACATTTAATGTCATAACAGGTGATCCAGTTGTGGGGCACAAAAGGAAGGAGTGAGGCTTCAAAGCTATGAGCAAACATGAAAAAATGGAGTCAAGATCCTCATTACAGATATTGAACTTATTGTTGAATATTTGTTATTTTTAATGTCCATGTTAAATATGAATATTTGGGTTCTCCATGGCTCATTACTTGATTTTATAGCCCCAAACTCACTTGTAATCTTAATATAATTTGATCGATGTGAGTTTTGCCCAGTTAAAGGGTTTCTGACTGACCCTATGGTATTTTCAGGGATTGCTTTCTGAATTCCTATTTTGTCACTTCAAAATGGTGAAACTGCTGAAAATCTCCATTGTTTTAGTTTCATTTATATTTAGATTTCGGTTTCTTATTTCTCTGGTTGTTTTTTATATATTTTGAATTTGGAAAAAAAAACAAAGTAAAGGATTCATCTTTCTTTCTTTCATTCTTTCTGAACAGGAGAGAAAGAGAATGTGAGCATGCACTTGTCCAAATGGGAAGAGTAGAAGGAGACACAGGCTCCCTACTGAGCAAGGAGCCTGATGCAGGGCTCAATCCCAGCACCCTGGGATCATGACCTGAGCCAGAGGCAGATGCTTAATCAACTGAGCTACCCAGCTGCCCACCATGCTTCTCTTCTCTTTAGGAGCTTGGCCCCATAGGTACTAGGTGCTTTTGTAGCCCAGAACTCTAATTTTTGCCTTCTGAATCTTATAAGTCTGCAAAAAACCTCTGTTGGCCCATCTTTCCCTTAGTCGTAGCCTTTTGCTTAGATTTGCCAAAAACAGATTACAACCCTTATGGCAAAATTGACTTATTTATGGTTGATATCCTATTTTTCTGAGATCTTAGCACTCTAAATCTTTGATGTCATCAGATCTCCAAGCCTTCATTGTATCTTTCTATCTATCTATCTATCTATCTATCTATCTATCTATCTATCTATCTCTGTGTATATTCAAATATTAATATGATTGTTTCAGTGAGAGTGTTGGACTTCCATTGTTAATTAGTAATAAGTTATCAATTAGAAATGTTAATTGTTTCATTGTCCATTGTACCTAGAAAGTCTTTCACTGATATTTTATTTTTTTTAAATTCTTTTTTTTTTTTAAAGATTTTTATTTATTTATTCATGAGAGACATAGAGAGAGAGGCAGAGACACAGGCAGAGGGAGAAGCAGGCTCCATGCAGGGAACCCGACGTGGGACTCGATCCTGGATCTCCAGGATCCTGCCCTGGGCTGAAGGCGTCGCTAAACCGCTGAGCCACTAGGGCTGCCCTTTCACTGATATTTTAAAATTAAAATTCCCTGTGTTCTTTTTAAGCCTAGATATAGAGGGAGATATGAAGACAAACATTGTGTCTAAAAAATAAATGGGTGAAGTCAAGTACAATTTATATAAAATACTATGGTAAGTCGGGCAGTTATAAGTTTTGTAAGTTGTTACCATCATTTCTCTATTCTTATATTTGGTACTGTAGTTCTACCTATTTTGTAAATAAATTTCTTTTTCATAACTAAGTGATTTTTTTAAGAAAATACCATGATAATTCAGTTGGCTGAGTTCAGCTCCACACTCTTTCAACGCAAATCTTTCTATTTTAGCACTATCTCTAGTTAGGTAGATTTCATAATTAGGTACTGTATTTTAGCATCCTGAAAGTTAGTGAATGCATTAATCTAACTTTAAAAATAAGTTTTTTTCAATACTACAATACTTTTTATTTACCATTTAGTAAAACATTTTGTAAGTAGAATCTTCTCATGTTTAAACTCAAAATAGCTTTTATATTTATAACACTAATGTACTATATTTCCAACCTACAGAGTCATGTCATTCACTTTCTAAAAACTTTATATGATTTTTTTGTGTATTGTTGTATAAAATGTTTGATCTTGGTCTACATCAGTTATCAATTATCTAGCAGAAAACTAAAAATTTTATTATCTTTTTAAAAAAAGATTTTTATTTATTTATTTGACAGAAAGAGAGTCAGAGGGTACAAGCAGGGGGAATGGCAGAGAGAAAGGGAGAAGCAGGCTTCCTGCTGAACAGGAAGACCAATATGGGGCTTAATCCTGGGACTCTGGGATGATGAACTGAGCCTAAGGCAGACACTTAACTGACTGAGCCACTCAGGTGCCCCTGTCATCTTATTTTATATTGGAAGTCATACTACAATATAGCACTAACTAGGGATGTGGGAATATTATGTATGCCTTATGGGTCTTTGTATCAAGATAAAAATATGCCTCAAATTATCTGAAATGTTTTAGACTTCGTAGCTTTTTTGACATATTTTAGATACTAAGGGTACAAGATATTTTTATTATCTTAAGATCTTAAATTTTTACCTTTTGTAATATTTTGTGGAATTATAGTAAAACTTACTATAATATGGAAAATTTCAGTAAAAGCAGTGAATGAGATTCTAAGGACTTGGTAGAAGGTAATTTGTGGGTTTTTTTTTTTTTGTATTTTCTCTTAAATTATTTTATTTATTATCATTGTTATTTTACTTCATTTTTTTGTTGTTGAATTTGAGGCATAGGTGTTTTGTTCCCTGTTGTTACACATAGAAAATTAAGCTTTGTTTTTAGGCCTTGAAAATAAAGTGGGAATAGAGTAAATTTAAAAGCTGCAGGGTACCATTAGAAATAAACAGAGGAATGTGAAATGTTGATTAAAGATCAAAGGATAGTAGCAGAATTAATTATCTGGAAGCTGTGAAATCACTTATAAACTGCATAAAGCCAAGGCAAGGGAATTGAAAACTTATTACTAATTAATTCTTAAAATACATTAATAAAATGGACAAGGCATATCATGATATTTTGGTGGAAATCTGACTTTGTGTCCACAATCATTTTTGAAAGGTATATGAATCAAGTGATTAAACTATTAAAAAACTAGCTTTAGAACTTGCACATCCAACCGGAAGACAGGTCATAATACAAGTGTAAGTGCTATGGAGTTACTAGGTTTGGGTGTAGAAATTATGAGGGAGTTAAAGTATTTACTATACTTGCATTTTGCTCTTCTTGTCTTCCAGGATACTGAAAATCAAAGTATATTTCCTTAATAATTTATATAGGGCACATCTAAGGAATTGATGGGATAGATTTTTCAGGAATCTTATATGAGGACTTATATGATGGCCTAGAGCCTTGTAAAATATAAATTTATTTAAAAGAAACCGTTCTACACATTTAGAGTATTACTCCAGATTTTTTTCTAATCCTGCATTAATGTTAAGTCATTACTATGATTAGGGATAGTGCTACAGAAAAAAGATGACCTATCTTTTTGGGGGTGTTCTTTAGTGAGTTCTGCTCTACAGTTGCATGTTTTGGAGGTATCTTCCTTATTCCTTATTGTCTCCAGTTTATTCCCCCAATTGTCTTTTATCATATTATTCTTAGGCAAATTATTGGTCTTGATGGAACTTACTTCTCCAAATATTAATAATAAGGACAGCACACCATAAAATAGCTCTACTGATAGATAGTAGGCAAGATAAATACAATGGACAAAATGTAGATAAATGGTAAAAATAATATACATAGAATTTTCTATAACACAAGAATCAAATACTACCCCCATCATAAAATAGAAAATATGACTCTTAAGAAAATGAAGGCAATGAGAAATAATTGAGAACCAAGAAGAAAGAATATGATAGTAGGAAATAATAAGTTTTCACTTTAGTGAAAGATATTTAAAATCTAAATAAAGACATAAAATAAATGAAACAAATTAGAGCAATAAGGGTTAGGAAGGAAACACCTTAAAACTGAGTTAAGAAAATGGTTGCCAAGTTTGAAAAATCATATAATTTGCAGTAGATGAAACCTAGATTGATAAGTAAATAAATACATGTAAATAAATACATGTACCATGTAAGAGATGGTGATATATAAAGAAATTAGGCAAAAAATTTTTACAATTTTGGCATCATTGACGTACCTAAAAATTATTAACACTTATAGTGTTAAGGTAAAAATCTTAATCTCCATATCAAATGGCATATTTGTCCAAAGAGAGTAGATAGAATGCTCTGTGCTTTATCTGATATCCTTGTATAGTATTGAACTAATAGAGTAAAAAAGTATGTCCTTGGAAATCTCAGAGATCTCTACTTTCAATTCTCACCAAGGTAAAGCAAAAGTCCTATGAGTATTCAGGCAAAAAAAAAAAAAAAAAAGGAAAAGATCTATATTCAATATAAGGTGACTAAGGAGCTTACACATCTTAAGGGAAAATGATCATGAACCAAGTATTTCTTCTTTTTGAAGGAGTTGAGGGGAGGGCAGCCAAGTTCTCATTTAAGTATAAAGAAGACAGTTGCAAACACATAAAGCCCTCAAAGATGGTATCATCCAAGCATTCCTGAAAAACAAAATGAAAATGTTAAAATTCAGCCAAGTGATGTAATATAAATTTAAAAAAGTCAGAGATGATAAAATTATGGTATAAAAAGAAGTATTTTCAGTAAGCATTGCATATATTTAATATATAGCAGAATGAAATATATTTCTATCAACAGGAAACTAGTGAAATAAAATATAGCAAAATAAAATATTGTGCAGCCTTAAGTACAATGAACTATTTTTTTTTCATACTAGTATGGAAAATTATCAAGGATGAATTGTTAAATAAAATTTCATCTTTCCATGAAAGTGTGGGTGTCTGAAATTCTACCATATATAAACTATGGGCATGTGTATTAGATAAAGTGACATAATCTACTTATTGAAATATATTGCCGAGAAAGTGGATAATGAACCAGAATAGACTTTTATGATTTGTGATATAACTACCCAAAGATAGATCAGCGGAAAGGGTCCTCTATGGTCATTCAGGAATGGATGCTGTTGGAGTCTTCTTTGCCTTTCTTAGCATGTGGTCTCTGTGGTCAGCATGAGCATTTCTATGCTACCTTGACAGAGAAAGAATAACACAGAGAAAATCAAATAATTTTATGGTCTAGAGCCTTAAAATGATACACAACACTTTCATTACCATTTCTGGATAGTAATCAAGTCTTATGCCTGCACATACCTGCAAATGAACCTGGGGAATGTATGTTCAAGGAGTAGAGAAAACAGCAGAAGCTGTTGGTTTCTTCCATGACATTCATGAAAAATAAATGAGGAAATATTTGAAAACTAAAAAAAAGTTATTGAAATGTGATCAAATCAAATTAGTTTTCCTTTTATGACTAGAAGGGAAGAGAGTATTAAGGCCATAGGATACAAGGGTACTATTCTGGAAGATGTGATGGAACATGTGGGAAGGAAAAGTTGAATGAAGAGTTCAATTGCAAATTTATCTGTTTTGGGTTTTGCAAATGCTGCTGCCACCCCTAGGAGGCACAACCACACTACTGGGTCACCTAACTTTGATCAACTCCATCATGTTCATCCCCAACATCATAAACAGTGAGTCTTTGGACCATATCTCCTTTGGGCTCAGCTCAAAGTCAGTGTTCTAAAGATAGCAGAAAACTTGTGCTCTGAGTACCAGGAAGAAAAGTTCTAAGGATTCCTGATTTCACAGTAGTATTCTGTGGTTTATGTGCCAAGGTGGTGACTTCTCATACCCTAATGGCACTCTGGTGGCAAATCCACCTGTGGGGAAAAATTTGATGAGAATTTCATCCTGAAGCATGGGGTCCTCCCTGGCATCTTGTCTATGGAAAATGCTGGACCCAACACAGTTTCCAGTTTTTCATCTGCATTGTTAAGACTGAGTGGTTGGAATGGTAAATGTGTTCTTTTGCAAGGTGAAGGAGTACATAAAATGCTGTCGAAGACATGGAGCACATTGGGTGTTACTGAACCCAAGTATGGCTACTGGTTACTTAGAAGATCATTACTCAAGAGACATATTGTGATTGGAAAGGAATTTAAGCTTTATTCAGGATGCTGACCTCCTCGGGAGAATGCAGACTCTTGTCCAAAAGCCATCTCCATCTCAGGTTTGTGCCTGGCCTGGGAGTTTATAAAGGGGTTTAGCCAAGGGACTGCAGTGTCCTATATAACATTTCTTGATCATGTGCAGACTTAATGATGCCAGGTACAAACATTATCTCAGTGCTCAAGGGTTGTGAAAGAGGGTTCAATTCTTGTTTTGTGATGTACAGGAATAATCTGTACTTTCTGCAAAAGAGGACAAGGTCTACAGATACACAAAGGGAGGTCAGGAAAATCATTTGTGTCACCTAACAGAAAAAGACATTTTGCTAAAATTTTTTTGCTGGGCTAATCAGAAAGCTGAGGCAAGTTCAAACAGACTTGTTTTCCTCTGTGGTATGCGAAAGTTCTAATTCTTCACTCCTCAAGGCCAGCAGTCTCCAGATCTTAAAGAAAGTTACTCCTGTTATGGATCAAGGGCGTTAAGTCAGCAAGTTAACCCTTAAGATTGGCTAGAATGCTGTCACAAGTTCATGAATGGCAAGATCAGCAAGATCACTGCTGACCACTATGACCATCTCTAAAAAATTTGACTTCTATTTTATCTCAGCCATCAGATTGTTCCTTTTGTGGCTCAGGAGAGCACCCCTCCACCTCTATCTGCTCTCAGTAGTCTATCTTTGTGCTGTCACTGCAGTTCTTTGGGTTCCATATTTTCCTTATTTCCCTCCAAGTCTAGCTAGATTGCAAGAGTTAAGTTTGTAATTAAAAAAGATGAACTAAACAACAGTTTAATTTTTTTAAACTATTCTGCAGTTTATACAAATCTGATCAAAGTACAAAACCATCTTGCAAATACCTCAAGCTATTTTGTAAAACATAAATTTTTGAATGAGTTCAATTATTTTGCTGTATGAAGAGAATTACTTGACCCTTTCCATACTATAAATTCTGAAATAGAGACATTGAAATTTATCTATATGTGTATGGATATTCAAATGATGACTCACTTTTTATTTATAGTTGATTTTCTTCTTGTGGATGGATGGTTTTTCAAATGCTGTATTCAAATATCAGGTTTGATCCCTCACTAAACTGAGAACTTACCTTGTAGGGAAATTATTCTTTCTCTTCAGCAGAATATCAATGTAGACAGTATACCTGCTGTTTAAAATCCCCATTTCTTACTCCTTTTTTTTGTCATTTATATCATATACCCATGAAAGTAAAATTATTGAACAACATAATTTTGAGCCCTGTTTAAATATAAGAAACTTTTTCTGAAAGATAGGATTTAAGGTACAAAACCATCTAGAGACTTAACAAAACATTAACATATTTTACATTATATCATGCTTTATTACTGCCTAGCACCTTATTTACAATAAAAAATAATGAGTTTTAGAGATATCTATTAAGGGATTTCATGAGAAATGACTTCATTCTTACTCTGAGACTAAATGTAGACAGCAGCACAGTATTCTTCAGGATAAATGAGTGTTTGATAGGATGATTATACCAGGAGGGATAACCTTCGCTGTGGTGCACAAAGATTCTTAGGCTCAGAAATCTAGTCAAATACAAATAGAAATATCCCTGAGAGACCTTTTCTGGCAATGGATGAGAGCTCTTTCCTTTAGGACATTCAGAGGTCACTGCTTACAATTTCACCAGCAACCAATGTCTATTTAAAGTGTCCCTTGTTAGAGAAATGATGGGGATATAGATTCTCCTCAAATGTAATTCCAAAAGATAGAAAGCACTGTCCAGAACAAGCAAAAAAGAATGTGGCAAATGTGTCTAACAGTATAAAACTGAGTACTTCTATATACTTGTAAATGAAGACTTCACAAATAAAAATGAATTTGATAGTCAAGCAGAAATGAAGACCTGAAGCTTAAAACCAAAAATATCCTGTGTGCTGAGAATCATCTCCACCCTTTCATTTCTAGAAGTGATCGTACATGTGACTTAAGTCTGAAGGATTATTTTGCAAGCCTTTTGTTGTTCTCTTAATTTTAAATTTTGGAGTATTAATGAATTGAACTGGGGATAAATAAGAGACTGCATATAGTAGCAAACCTAGGTACAATAAACTGTTCTACAATAATTACTTTGAGAAACTTTACTATTCCTAAAATTCACATGTGTATATAACCCCAGATCATTTTTAGAGTCACTTAGCATCCTTATACACCTTGGAGAACTCAGATAAGATTTTTTCCCCTGAAACTCATTAGAAGATATATAATGTGCATTTTGGGAGCTGAAGATCCAGAAGGGGGCTAGGTAAGAAGTGCAGCAAATTTAAAGCTGTTTCTAAAGCACTACTGATATGTGAATTCACTTATTGCAGTAGTGAGTTTACAGGCTATGTTGCAGAAAATTAGGACAATCTCTGGGGAATGTGAAAAGGCTCAGTTGAGGACTCCATTTTTCTTAGTGCCACATAAGTGACATCTCCATTATTTGCATGTAAACTACTGATCTTTTAAATTTTAATCAAATGATAATTGGAAAAAATTAAATGAACAAAAGTTTGTGTGCATGTGTGCGCATACATATATGTGTATGGCAGTGTTGCCAAAACCATTGATGAAAGACTTTTTTAAATTGAATATAGTTATCTGCTGTACTCAATAGAAAAGTGATTTCTTAACAGTCATTCCCTTAAATCCATATTTCTTTCAATGTTGGAATTATTACAAATGAGACATTTTACATCATCTTCCTCCTGCTTCCACACTAGGAATTGAGTAAACATTTGACAGGTAACAGGAGAATCTTGCATTCTTTTCAGTACAGTTATTCTAATACTTGTCTGTGATAATTATAAGTATTTTACCCAGTTTCCTAGACCTAGTTATGAAATCCTTCTTCAGTTGCACATTCTCACTGGTTCTCTTTCTCTCTCATTCTTATGTTGACTTTTTACCAGCTTTACTCTATATTCTCCAAATCCAAATCTAAAATCTATTTAAAATAATTGGGTCGGGCATATTTTCAAACTATTTATTCTCTCTGTACATTTTATGTAGAACTAGCAATATAGACATATTGTCTATGTATACAAAACAGGGTTAAATCAGAATGTTTCTTTTGCTTATAAGACATCTATTCAATGAGGAATGATCTAAGTTGGTCAGAAGGACCCAGAAATCTCAGAGAATGAATAATTCTTCAGAGTATCCTCCTTTACTTGAGAACTCAGCACATGTTTGAGGTCAGGGGCACGTGGATCTCTAGCTCAGGAGAGTTTAGCTCAGACTTAGAATTCTCAATTGATGGTGATCCTTTGAAATAATAAGCATGGGGAAGTAAAAACATTTCCACCTATTTAATTAAGATGCATTTCCTTTACTGCAAAAAGGTAAATTTATATCTAATAAAGACAGGCACTTTCTACTGAGAATTTCAACTATCATTAAATTTCATAAATGCTTTCTAATTATTTTTTCAAATTTGGATTTTCTAAATGCATACCATTTCCCCAAACCGTGTATATTTGTAATTTTTATAAAGTGTTATTATAGGGAACTGAGTGAGGAAAAATTAGAGAGGAGACAAACCATGAGAAACTTCTAACTCTGGGAAACGAGCAAAGGGTTGAGGAAGGGGAGGTGGAGGGGCATTGGGGTAACTGAGTGATGGGCACTGAGGGGGGCACTTGATGGGATAAGCACTGGGTGCTATACTATATGTTGGCAAATTAAACTTCAATAAAAACAAATTTAAAAAATAATAAAATTTTGTACAAAAAATGTTATTATAGGCTTTCTATTTTGTTCTTCACAGATTGGAAGGCAAATGTAATTCTGTTCATTTTACAGGTGAATAAAAAAAGAGAGAGAGAGGGAGACTCAGCTTAAATAGTTGATCATGGGACATACCTAAAAGACACTTAGCCTGATTCCAATTCACTGCTATTTAACTATGTAGTTATTTTCATTTCATATTCTGATGTTTACTCATGGTCAATCATGTATTTTTAAAATAAACTTGTAAAAACATAAAGTAATATAAAAGGTAATGAGTTCCTTAAAAATATCTAAGTTTTCCTATGTATGAGGAAACATGAAGGAATACACGAATAAAACAATATAGATTCATTCTGGGTAGGATATATGTCAGTTTAACATGAGACAGAGAGGCCTTTTAGGAAAGTTCTGTTATATTCCTAGTCCACGCCCCCCTAGCAGAGCATTTGATCATTTGCAGTATGAAATATGCCTTCTTTGAGGCTCTACCCGTAGTAAGCAGCAGAACAGGGCGTTGTGGATGCTGGGTTAGTCTCAAACTATTCTTAGAGAGATTCATTTTATCTATTATTTTGTTTGCTTTGTGAACTGTTTGTATTACCTTTTCTTTATCATTTAAAATCTTCAAGGTTCAAAAATATGTGAACCCATTTTGTGCGTTTCAGCATTACTCAAGTTCTGAAGCTTTTAGTCATGTCATGTTGTCCATGAAATATTTGATAGATGTGCTTTTTTCTTGAGCATCATATTTGCTTCTACAAACATATCTGAAAGAATGAGGAAATTGTAATTTTCATCATAACTGACAGGACTGGCAGACACACTTCTCTCAATTGACTCCGTGCATATTTTTGATACACATAGTTTACGAAAGCAGCATTTATTTGCTTATAATCTTAAATTCTCAGATCAGCAAAACAGATTACAACAGACTTGTTCAAAATTAAATGAAAGTGGGGCAGCCCGGTGGCTCAGCAGTTTAGCACCTGCCTTCGGCCCAGGGTGTGATCCTGGAGTCCTGGGATTGAGTCCCGCGTCGGGCTCCCTGCATGGAGCCCGCTTCTCCCTCTGCCTGTGTCTCTGCCTCTCTCTCTCTCTTTCTCCCTCAAGAATAAATAAATAAAATCTTTTAAAAAAATTAAATGAAAGTGGCATTCAAATTATTTAAGAATAAAACACTCCGTATTTTATTGTACGAAGTTGAAAGTATTTGAAGCAACAAAAATGATGCAGTTAGAAGAAAGCAAAGCTGATAAACACTGTGAGTTAAACACTGTGTTAATAGTGTACACACTGCTTTAAATACACATTACTAAGCTGCCTTAATATCAAAGACTATTCTGCTTTGTAGGTTCAAGGTAGTATACTGCTTTATGTTTCAAGTTTCAGCTTGGTGAAAATTGAATCAGCAGAGTTGCAAAATCAAATTTATCATAAAAGTGATAACTGACCATTAACTACTATGTAATGCTGTAAACGTGACCCTATCACAAAACTACAAGATGGCCTCTTCTAGAACATGACAAACAGTTAGGAGGAACAGGAAAAGTCAGTGTATTTGTCACTAGGAACAAGAAAGATAAAAGGAACATGATCTTCTGCTGTTTCATTGTTTTCTTCACAATTTTAAGACACGCACTGTGCTCTTAATGGCAAATGCCTAGAGGAATAGTGCCTTCATTTTAAATTACAGCTATGTACGTTTAAGACATTGTATCGGCATTTTAAAGGAGTTACTTTTCTATAGTAGATATTTTGTTTTAAGTGCAGCAAAAGGCCAAGCTCAAATTCATTCCTAATGAGCCATGTGTTAATGTCAAAGTCTCTGCTGTCCACTCAAATGCCAAAGAACACATCTGACTTTATAATGAGCCAAACAGTTGTCTCTTCATA
Organism: Canis lupus familiaris; assembly: GCF_011100685.1. NCBI lineage: Eukaryota > Metazoa > Chordata > Mammalia > Carnivora > Canidae > Canis > Canis lupus. Next base: position 7,160,358 of record NC_049229.1, read on the forward strand.
ATCTCCGTTAGCCTTCTGTTAGATAGCTGCATCCAAAATTTATAACACAGTGATGGAGATTGTTGCTGTAATGGCTGAAAGCCAATCAAAGATGTAAAACTTCTTATATTATGTCAGTATTACTACCAGGTCTTTACCATTCTATCTCAACATCAAATAAACTGACCCAACAAATTCCAAATGAAATCTTGCCTGCTTTTAATCTACTCTGTATACTAGTGGGGGAGAGATCAAAATCAGATGACAGGCAACAAGGCAGTCAGCCAGTGGCAGGGTGGTTGGAATATAGGTGAAAGTCTGAAATGGCACTTCTAAATCTTTCTTTTCTCTGGAGAACACCCATTCCAACTAACCTCCTAATTTCTTAGACTTTTAGGTCTTAAATTATTTGGTTCCTGATTGGACACTTGCTGACATTCAAAAAGTTTAATGTTTATCTTTTTTATTGTCTAGATAATATGTCACACCTGCTTAACATGAACATAAATGCCTTTACATAGTCATGGATAATGAAAAGGATATCTAAAAATAAGGGGGTTTGAAAGTGTTCTGGGTGACATGTCATACATACACAGAGTTGTGAATTGAAATTAGATATATAATTCAGGCAAATCTATAAAATTGAGGGATATTCACATTTTTGTTTCATTGCCTAGTGAGTCAGTCTTATTGATATAAGTTTCTGGATAGATTTTTCAAGTATTTACCCTTAAGTTTAGTAGGGAAATTAGAGTATTCATACATTAAGTTGAAAAATATTTTACTTTAGTAGTGAAAGAAATACATAGAAACACATCAAAAGAAAACCAAGAGATGAGTAGAAAAACTAACATAAAGATTAAATGCAGTTAAATGTTACTGTCTTTGATTGATGAGACTATAAGAATTTTTACTTGTATTTTCTAAATTGTCTGTAATGAGACTGCATTTTTTAAAAGTTTCAGTTGAAGTAAATGAATGTTCAACCTCTGGCACCACACAAATTAAGCCTGATAGTGGGTTCTACTCAATGAAAAAGGGGGCAAGTATATTAAAATAATGTCACTGAGTACCTTTGCTATGTGTTTCAGAATCTTAGTTTTTAAACAAGATTTTTTAAAACGTGTTTTAGTAAAAAACTTACCAACTAAAATGATAGCTTATATACAATTTCTTTCATGTATATGTTGATAAAATATGTAATTTTAAATAATATCAAATATAACAAGTACTTAAGAATTAATATAACAAAAAATATGCAGAACCTAAATTTGTAGGACAAGCTACTTCTAAAATTGGTATGAAACTGCAAAGGAACAAAATAGCAGAGATGGTTTTGAAAAAGGCAAAAACTAGAGATTTATTTTATCAGCTATCAAAACTAATCACCAAACTATTGTGATTATGGCAGTGTTGGCAAAGAACAGAATGTAATTGTTGAAAAGATCAATTTACTTCAAAGCTGAAATGATACATCTCCAGATGAGGAATAAGGGTGAGTGAAGGGTAAGTGAAGAGTGAGAGAGACTTACTCTCAAATCTGTACCTTTGACTCTGATTGTTCCCTAGAATTACAGATTCATATATCCAGGCTGTATATTAGGCCACATCATTTTGTTATCTAATATTCACCTCAAATTTAGCATGTTCTAAAAAAAGAACTTGATTTCTTATAGTTTTCTTTCACATCTATATTTCTCTCAGTAAATGATTTTACAGTCCCATTCAAACTGTCCCCTTTACAGTCTTATTTCCTTTGTTTTTCTCATTCCATCAGTTTCTATTTCTTTCTTCTCTACCACTGCCAGCTAGTCAGAACTACTACATTTATCTTTTGCATAAAACAAAGCAATTGTTTCCTAATTGATTTCCTGATTCCCCTCTTGCCCATCTTTTTACAATTTGTTCTCAGCATAACAGACTTGCATTTAAAAAACAAAAATCACACTTCTGTACAAAATAATAATAAACCTAAGAAAATAATTATCACCTTTCCAACCTCTACACCCTCTTTCTCTTACCTTTACTGTACTACTAATACCAGATTCAGTATGATTTTTTTATTCTTTTTCTAATTTCATGAATATACATAGCTTCTATCTTAAATCCTTTGAACAAGCTATCCTCTTTACCTGGAATATCCTTTACCTTGATCCTTATTGGCTGTATCCTTATTGTTGTGATTATAGCTGTCATGTTATTCCCTCTACCTGGTTAATCAATTTAAAGTAAAATCCTGTATACCTTGGCAAATAAGAAAAAGAGTCAAACCAAGATAAAATATTAGACCAGGCACACTGAGAAGATACTTTCTCTGAAAAGGCAGATGCCAAAGGGAAAAACTTATTAATAGTAGTATTCCTCTTTTGGAAGTTTGTCTCAGATTGGAATAAAATAATTGCAAGTTTTTCACATATTTTTAGTAGCTGTATTGGCATAGGACCTTGACACCAATACTTTCTATTACCATACTAACCTGAGTCTCTTGTGTTTGGATCTTGATTGTCCTTTTGCCTTTTGTTCAAATTATAATAGTTGTAATGAGTACAACTTTTGATCTTTATTCTAGCTGGAATTTATATAGTCAGAATATTTTGCTTTAATTGAATCTCCTTTGCAACTATATTAATGAAAAATAGTATATAGCAAACACTACTTACTTTTTTTTATTAGGAAAACCACAGCCTATTCAAATAATGTAGATTTATTTACAGCTTATATTGCCACTATTTTTTTAAAATATTTTATTTATTTATGCATGAGAGACAGAGAGAGAGAGGGAGGCAGAGACACAGGCAGAGGGAGAAGCAGGCTCCACGCAGGGATCCTGCAGCAGGCTTCCGGGTCTTCAGGATCATGCCCTGGGCGGAAGGTGGCGCTAAACCACTGAGCTACCGGGGCTCCCCTATTGCCACTATTTAATATATTCTAATAATTGCTAATAAACCAATATTAAAGCAATAGAAGAATAAATGTTTCAGGATAAGCAGCATTCTAATTCTAACTATGATTCAAAATTATAATTCCGTGTTTGTAACTAGTTCCCTCTAGGAAAAAAAAAAACGGTTTTTGTTGTGTTATGACAATGCAATGTAAATCATATTAAATCTGTGTTTTAGATTTATGTTCTAATGAATAACTTGTGATAGAAGACAATTAGACAATTCAAGAAAATGCTTAGCATCAATTATAAAAGTGTAGTAAATATAAATAATTATCAAGTACATCTAATATTTTATCCAGCACTACATTTGAGGATACAGTAGAACTATTAATCATAATGAGAAGTTGTAAATTACTATTTGATTTTCTTTCTTTTTCCTTTTTGCTTTTTGCCTAGCAATTGTTTTTGTATTCCCATCCTGAATCATTCTGCATATTCAGACAGTCCAATATGAATTGTTCTTCTTTTTTTTTTTTAATATTTTATTTATTTATTCGAGAGATAGAGAGAGAGAGGCAGAGACACAGGCAGAGGGAGAAGCAGGCTCCATGCACCAGGAGCCCAACGTGGGATTCGATCCCGGGTCTCCAGGATCGCGCCCTGGGGCCAAAGGCAGGCGCTAAACCGCTGCGCCACCCAGGGATCCCTGAATTGTTCTTCTTATATGAAGATTTAAATATTTAAGAAATGAAGAATGAGATCTTACCAGCTCTCTGTAATACTCATATAAGTATATGCATATGGATCTATTTAATTACCATAAATATTTGTGTATTTACCACATATCTTTAAAACAAGATTATAACACTTTCAAAATATCAGTATTTTTATAAATATTTTCTCTTTAAACTAAGAGCATTTAGGATAACATTCTTAAAATACTCTAATGCAATAATCATGTATTAAGTAACATTACTGAGCAATGTAAATGATATTTGGTAAGTAATTTTGCATTTTATGCTGTTAAAAATTTTCAATGCACTATCCTTTCCAAAAATACCCTAAATCTCATATTTTAAGTTGCGGCTACTTGATGGTATAGCTCATATTTTACATTTAAAAAGCATTAAAGTTCAGTATAACTATTTTATGGGATGGATCAATCACTTAAGAGTTTTGATGTGGATTATCATCCAAATACACTTCTTTAGAATCAAAGGATCAGCCTTGGCAAAAAAGTTGTTTTAAATCATATGCAGCAATTAAAGATACGGTATTTAGATGTATGACTGTCATATATACTTAAAAAATCCTTTTTTAAAAAATATTTTATTTATTTATTCATGAGAGATACAGAGAGAGAGAGAGAGAGAGGCAGAGACACAGGCAGAGAGAGAAGCAGGCTCCATACAGGGAGCCCCATGTGGGACTCGATCCTGGGTCTCCCAGATCATGCCCTGGGCTGAAGGCGGTGCTAAACCGCTGAGCCACCAGGGCTGCCCATATACTGAACAAATCCTAACAAACAGTAAAAATATCAACCTAGATCTATATTAATGATATACAGAGTAACCACTGTAGAAGACTAGAGGAATCCAGTTACATCTGTGCTATATTCTTGAAATCTATCTCAGCTAATTTTCCATCTATTCCCTGAACTATACTGGTTGAAAGCTGAAACCCTGGACTAGGCTTTCCTATTTCAAATCTCTAGTCTATTACTTAATAGTTGTTTTATTTTTGATAATTTACTAATTTTTCTGCAGTTCAACTTTCCATTTATAAGGCAGAAATAACAATGGTGTCTAACTCTGTGGTTTGAATATTTGTGTCCCCCTCAGAATTCTTATATTGAAATATTAACTCCAGAAGATGATGGCATTAGGAGCTGGAGCTTTTGGGAAGTGCTTAGGTTATGAGAATAGCTCCGATTCTTCCATAATGTTGGAAATTTAAGATCATAAGACCCCACAAAGAGAAGATGTTATAATGTCTCACAAAGGATGAAATAATGCAGCTTTTATATCCTGTAATTTTCCTCCATTTGGTGCTGTTTCTTATATTTAGAAAGGGCAGATATCATAGGACTAGGAAACTATCATTTATAGCTTTTAGAAAGCTTATACAATTGAGATTTAGGTCTAGTTATATTGTCATTCGCATAATATTTCTTAGGCCATAAGTCATTCAACTTTTTTAACATTCTGTTAGCTAAACAAACAAACAAAAAAACCCTGTCTTATTTTATTTTTCTCATTGTGATAAGTGTACTCCTCAAATCCCATCACCTATTTCCCAGATCCCTCCATCCACCTCCCTTCTGGTAACCATCAGTTTGTTCTCCATAGTTAAAGTCTGTTTCTTGATTTGTCTCTCCCTCTTTTTTTTCCTTTGCCTATTTCTTGTGTTTCCTAAATTCCACATATGAGTGAATCATATATTCATCATTATCTGACTGGCTTATTTCACTTAGCATTATACTCTCTAGCTTTTTCCATGTTGTTGCAAATCGGAAGATTTTGTTCTTTTTTATGGCTGAATAATATTGCATGAGATAGATAGATAGATAGATAGATAGATAGATAGATAGATAGATCTTACATCTTTTTCCACTCATCAATTGATGGGCTTCTTTCATAGTTTGGCTCTTATAAATAATACTGCAATAAACATAGGGGTGTATGTATCCCTTTGGATTACTGTTTTTATATTTTTGGGGTAAATACCTAGTAGTGCAATTACTGGATCATATGATAGTTCTTTTAACTTTTTGAGGAACCTCTATACCGTTTTCCACATTGGCTGCACCAGTTTTCATTCCTACCAACAGTGCACCAGGGTTCCTTTTCCTCCACATCCTTACAAACTCTCATTGCTTCTTGTATTGTTGATTTTAGCCATTCTGACACCTCTGATTTGCAGTTCCCTAACGATGAGTGATGTTGAGCATCTTTTCATGTGGCTGTTGGCTTTCTATATGTCTTCTTTGGAGAAATATCTATTCCTGTCTTCTGCCCATTTTTAATCGCATTATTTGATTTTTGAGTGTTGACTTTTACACGTTCTTAATAAATTTTGGATGCTAACCCTTTATTGGATATGTCATTTGCAAATATCTTCTCCCAATTCCATAGGTTTGCCTTTTAGCTTTGTTGATTATTTCCTTTACTGTGCAGAAGCCTTTTGTTTTGATGTAGTCTGAGAGTTTATTTTTACTTTTGTTTCCTTTTTCTCAGGAGACATATCTAAAAAAATGTTGCTACTGCCTGTGCTCTCTTCAAGGATTTTAATGGTTTCAGGTCTCACATTTAGGTCTTTAATCTATTTTGAATTCATTTTTAGTGTATAGCGAAAGAAAGAGGTCCAGTTTCATTCTTTTGCATGTTGTTGCCTATTTTTCTGACTTTTTAAAAATATGTATTTATTTATTTATTCATGAGAGACACAGAGACAGAAGAAGAGACACAAGCAGAGGGAGAAGCAGGCTCCATGCAGGGAGCCTGAAGCAGGACTCGATTCCAGGACCCCAGGATCATGCCCTGAGCCAAAGGCAGATGCTTAACCTTGTTGTCTATTTTTCCTAGCACCATTTGTTGGAGAGACTTTTTTTTTTCCTATTGTATATCCATTCCTCTATTGTCAAAGATTAATTGACCATATAATGATGGGTTTATTTCTGTTTTTTTAATTCTATTCCATTGATCTTTGTGTCTATTTTTATGCATACCAGCATACTGGTTTTTTGTTGTTGTTTTAAGTAGGCAGCATGGTGCCCAACATGGAGCCCAATGTGGGGCTCAAACTCATGACCCTGAGATCAGGACCTGAACTGAGATCAAGAGTCAATGCTTAACCAACTGAGCCACCCAGGTACCCCAGTACCATGCTGTTTTAATTACTCCTGCTTTGTAATATAACTGAAAGTCTGGAATTGTGATATGTCCAGTTTTGTTTTTTAATTCTGTCTTAATTTTTACTACTCTGGGACCTTACAATCTATATTTTGGGTGTGGTAAGTCATTAATTTTTACATCGATGGCATCAGCTGATTGATTTTTTTTTCTTAGCTCATTTATTTCTTAAGTATGCATGGCAATTAGGAGATTCCAAGCTCCATAGAAAATTGCCCGCAACACAAATCTACAATGTTCAAGTTAATAATGTACCTTGTGAGGATATATGCATATAAAGAAGCAGTGTGGTTATCTACTCACAACATTTATTCATATATTCAATGATTGGTTTTTGATAGGCCTATGATAGGCCAAGCACTGTTAGGCATATTGCAGAAACAACTGAAAGCAACAACAGTACAAACAAGCTCCCTGTCTTCTTGAACTAGAGAGATAAGTATATAAGCAGATGCATAAACAAGATCATTTCAGTGTGATGAGTGGTATGAAAGATACTAGAGAGGGTGACTAGAAAGGGAGAAGAAAGAAAAAAGGAAGGAAAGTTATCTTCAATGAGGTTTAGGTCAGACTTCTTTGAAGAGAGAACATTTGAACTGAGAACTGATTAATGAGATGGATCTAAGTCACATGAAGATTTGGGCAAGAGTGTTCCAAGCTAAGGGAACACTTAGTCATGCTAATAAAATAATAATAATGTGGATAAGGGGTATAAAGAAGCTATTTGTTCATTGTGGCTATAACAGAATGGGGAAGAAAATCTTAACAGGAGATGAAATAAGTGGAGTAGGAAGAACCATATTTTGAAGTCTCCTGAGCTATGATAAGGTCTTTGGATTTATTCCTAATCATAAGAATATTTTAATTTCCTGGAACTAGATAGATAGCTCAATTTTAATTAATTAAAACAAATAGGTAACATGGAACAAAATTGCTTTAAAAAAAAAAAAACTTTCTTTCACAGTCACTAACCTTGACATTATCAATGGTCAATGAATTGTGGCCACTTCATATCTTCAAAAATTGCCATGTATTCTGACAACTATTTCTGTACCTTGCCAAATTCAGCGCCAAATGCTTCTGTTTCTCTTACACATTAATAAAATTAAAAACATCTGAACAACTTTTTATCTTGGATTCTTTTTTTTTTTTTAAATTTTATTTATTTATTCATGAGAAACACACACACACACACACACACACACACACACACAGAGACATAGGCAGAGGGAGAAGCAGGGAGACCAATGTGGGACTCATCCTGGGACTCCAGGTTCAAGCCCTGGGCTGAAGGCAGCGCTAAACCGCTGAGCCACCCGGGCTGCCCCTCATTTTTGCCATCATTATTTTTTAATTCCTAACTGCTCCTTTTTGCCCTGTGAATATTACGTTTTTATGTAGCATACTGTTTTAACCTCAGGAATCCAGAAAAGTTGGATTTCTGTATCCCCTTTTCCAATGAGGATGTTGAACGCCTTTCAGAAACATACATACCATAAACCCCCTGCCCCCACCAACTAAGAGCTAAAACACTAGTCTGGGTTACTGGTGAAAGAGAACCTAACTGACTCTTAGTTTGGAATTTCTAAAAATTTGAACAAACCAATCTAGAGAAGTATTATAAAGGTTTTTGTTGGTAGTGGTAGTGGTGTGTGTTTTAAGCTGTTTCAGTGGGTAACTTCCACAAGTAAGGACTCAAACTTAAAAATTTTCATAATAGTATTTTATATAAAGTGTCTTTCATAGAGTACTTGCTCAGTAAATATTTGAATATATAAGAAAATATATTTTAGTTCTTACACTTCTAAGGCGTTCCTGATTCGTTCCTTGCCTGCCTTTTGTAATGCCAAATTATACCTGTAGTTGTAGTGATCAACAACTGTTCATGTAGTTCTTGCTCAGCTGAAAGTCCTTACCTACATTTTTTGGCTGTCTTCTTGATATTGACTTCTATTTTAGTTTATTCATATTCACATTTAATATGCTGATGTGACTGACCATTCAAATTTTAGAGGCATGCTCTTATTTCATACTTTTCTATGGCCAACATTCAACAAATACAGGTATAGTGAAAAGATTTTATATGTTTCCTGTTTGGTCACTAGATGGTTTTGGCTTAGTTCTGTTTTTGCTAGATTCTTATCTTGCTAGGATTAATTGAGGGTACTATGCAAATAACTTTAAAATAAAAGATGTATCTGGGTTTTTTTACCCAAAATGAACACTTGAGAAACATAATGATTTTGATGCATTTGTTAATTACAATATATCTTTTAAGCCATTGTTAACTAGACTACCTTTAAGATTTTCTTCTTTTCTGTCAAAAATTTAGCTGAGCTTATGTAATATATGTAATTCTAGTAGGAAGTGAAGAATTTAATTCTGTAATTATCATTTCCTCTGACATTTTAATAAAAATGTTTCACCTGGGCACTTGTATTTATGGCAATCCTAATTATAGCGCTTAATAACCATTACTCTAAGTAGTCTGTTATATATTAATATTCACTCATAGATTGTGAGCATCTTAATGGTCTTCATCATTTGTCCATTCTAGTTGTGCCAATAAAAGCATTATATTTTTCTGGAACATAAAGTGTGCTCAGTAAATGCTGGTTGAAGATGTGAATGAATGAGAAAACCATATTAAAATTTACATCAATATTGGAGGAAAGTTACATGGCATTCTATCTTTAAAAATAATGAATACTTTTTTTCAGAACTTCAAGGACAGTAACTTTAATCCTTTCTAAAGACAAAGTGCAATATATTGTTTTCTCATCTTTTATGCATACTGATATTTTCAACTATTCATTACATGTCTTTGTCAGTTCTCCACTAGCATTCTAATTCTCATCGATATCGGCCAGGTGACTGGGTGTACCTGGGGAGATACCAACAACGGACACTTCAACCTCGCTGGAAGGGACCTTACATCATGATCCTGACCACTCCCACCACTCTCAAGGTCGACAGGATTACTCCCTGGGTCCACTACACCCACGTCCGGCCAGCTGACCCACACGCTGTTCTCAAGGACTTTGTTCCAGAATGGAAAAGCCAACAGAACAAGGACAATCCCCTAAAGCTAAGACTGCGCCGTTCTCACTTATTTCCCACCTCCGAGACTCCCTAGTCTGAGGTTGTCTTTCAAAATAGAAGGGGATTAGACTTAGTCTTCTTACAACAAAGGGTGTGTGGGGGGGATTATGTGCTGCCTTAAACGTAAGATGTTGCTTCTTACCTGGAATGTAAATGGGAGCGAGAATAGCAACAAGGTTGGTTAGAATCCTGGTTTAATCATTTCCCCTGGCTCACTCTGAGAGCAACCTGGACCCATGATTGGGTCCTTCCTTAGGTTCCTCTGAGAGGGGGAAATGTGGAGGCTGAGAAAATTAAGGCCATTCCACTTTAAGTTCAATGTTATCACAAGTACAGCCATCCCAGGCCCCTGTGAATAAGAGCTGAACTTTACCTTACTTCAGTTACAGGAAGAAAACAGCTTACAGCTTAACGTCCTAGAAAGCCCCTATTAGAATGAGAACAGAGCCCAAGCCAAGGGCAGGAAGCCCCTATTAGAATGAGAACAGAGCCCAAGCCAAGGGCAGGAAGCCCCTATTAGAATAAGAACAGAGCTCAAGCCCTTGAAAGCCCCATATCAAAATGTAAACAGAACTTGAGAAATTCCTCCACCCCTTCTGAAGATCCCCTAGATCTTCAGCCTATAAAACTAAGCTGAAACCCACCTCGGGGTCCAAGTCCCTGCTCTGCTGTGTTGGGTACACTTGGACCCAACTTGAGCTTGTAAATAAACCCTTGTGTGTTTGAAAAAAAAAATTTTCTGATAAATAATATCTGGTCCTCTTGATTTATTCTAATTTCTCATCTGGCTTTATAGTTTCATTTTTTGAGAATTTTGATTTTGCCAATTAAATATTCAGATTTTTCTTAAAATATACCTTTGGCATAATAATTTCAGTATTTTATACAGTATTTTCAGTATTTATAATTTCAGTGTTATTTGGCATAATAAATTCAGTATTTACAATAAAAGGCATATATGTAACAAGTTTCTTCTATAGTCAACTCTCATCATTTTTCTTTGATGCATTAGGACCTAAATAAAATACTATTTATTATTATTTCCAGTATATGGTAGTCCTTTATGTAATGCTGTTAAAATTCTTTCTGAGCGTTCATTTTTCTTCATTAATTTAACTTTTTTGAATTTTTGTTATGTATTTTTGGTTTTTTTCTTCCAAGTTTTTATTTAAACTCAGGTTAGTTAAAGTACAATGTAATATTAGTTTCAGGTGTAGAATTTAGTGATTCAGCACTTCTATGTAATATGCCTGGTGCTCATCATAAGTGCCCTCCTTAATCCCTATCACCTGTTAACCCATAGGCTGACTACCTCCCCTCTTGCAACCATCAGTTTGTTCCCTATAGTTAAGAGTCTGTTTCATGGTCTTCCTCTTTTTTCCCCTCCTATATTCATTTGTTTTGTTTCTTAAATTCTGCATATGAGTGAAATCATATGGTATTTGTCTTTCTCTGAATGACTTACTCACTTAGCATAATACTCTCTAGCTCTATCCATGCCATTGCAAATGGCAAGATTTCATTCTATTTATGGGTAATACTCCATTTCATATATTTTTATGTATGATTTTTTAATTTTAATTTTAATTTTTTTAATTAATGCCAGATAGTATATGGGGTGTGTGTGTATATATATCTAGATAGATAGATAGAGATATATATATACACCACTTATTCCTTATCCATTCATCAATTGGTAGACATTCGGGCTCTTTGCATAATTTGAGTATTGTAGGTAATGCTGCTATAAACATTGGGGTGCATGTATCCCTTAGAATTAATATTTTTATCTCTTTTAAGTAAATTCTTTGTATTGCAATTGCTGGATCTAGGGTAGTTATATTTTTAACTTTTTGAGGAATATCCATACTGTTTTCCAGAGTGGCTGCACTAGTTTGCATTTGCACTGCAGGGCAAGGACAGTTCCCCTTTCCCACATCCTCCCCAACATTATTGTTTCTTATATTGTTGGTTTTAGCCATTCTGAAAGGTGGGAGGTGATATCTCATTGTACTTTTAATTTGTATCTCTGATTTAATTTGTATTTTAAATTATTTTAAATTATTTTAAATTATTTTAAATTAAATTTAAATTAAATTGATTTAATTTGATTTTAATTTGTATCTCTGATATTGAGCATCTTTTCAAGTGTCTTCTAGCAATCTGGATGTCTTCTTTGGAAAAATATCTATTTATGTCTTCTGCCCATTTTAAAATTATATTATTTTTGGGAGTGTTGAGCTTGATAAGTTCTTTATATATTTGATATTAACCCTTTGTTGGATAAGTCATTTGGAAATATCTTCTGCAATTCCACAGGTTGCCTTTTAGTTTTGTTGATTATTTCTTTTACTGTGCAAAAGCTTTTTATTTTGATATAGTACCAATAGTTGATTTTTGCTGTTTCACTAGTCACAGGAGGCCTATCTGGTAAGAAGTTGCTATGGCTGGTGTCAAAGAGGTTGCTGTCTATAATCTCCTCTAGGATTTTAATGGTTTCAGATCTCACATTTAGGCCTTTAGTCAATTTTGAATTTGTTTTTGTGTATGGTGAGAGAAAGTGGTCCAGTTCCATTCTTTTGCATGTTGTTGTCCAGTTTCCTATACACCATTTGTTGAAGAGACTGTCTTTTTCCCATTGGATATTCTTTGTTGAAGATTAATTTACCATAGAGTTCTGGGTTCATTTCTGGGTTTTCTATTCAGTTCTTTTGATCTGTGTGTCTATTTTTGTGCCAGTACTATACTGTGTTCAGTACTACAATATTATAATATAACTCAAAGTCTGGAATTGTGATGCCTCCAGCTTTGCTTTTCTTTTTCAAAAATGCTTTGACTATTTGAGGTCTTCTGTGGTTCCATACAAATTGTAGGATTGTTTGTTCTAGCTCTGTAAAAACTGCTGTTGGCATTCTAAAATAGATTGAATTAAATGTATAGATTACTTTGGGTGGTATAAATATTTTAACAGTATTTGTTAATCCAGTCCATGAGCATGGAATGTTTTTCCCTTTCTTTGTGTCATCTTCAATTTCTTTCATAAGTATGTTATAATTTTCAGAGTACAGATCTTTTACCTCTTTGGCTAGGTTTATTCATAGGTATCGTATTCTTTTTGGATCAATTGTAAATGGGACCAATTCCTTCAGTTTTCTTTCTGCTACTTCACAATTGGTATATAGAAATGCAGCAGATTTATGTATGCTGATTTTATATCCTGCTGCTTTACTGAATTTGTATATCAGTTCTAGCAATTTTTGGTGGAGTCTTTTGGGTTTTATAGAGAGAATATCATGTTATCTGCAAAGAAAAGAAGTTTGTCTTCTTCCTTCCTGTCTTCTCATCTCTCTCTCAATTTTTTACTCATTTACAACTCATGCCTTTTATTTCTTTGTGTTGTCTGATTACTCTGGTTCGAACTTCCAGTACTGTATCAAATAGTCTTGGTGAGAGTGGACATCCCTGTCTTATTCCTTTCCTCATTAATTTAAATTTTATTCTATGTTTTGTGCTTTTATCTATTTCTGTTTTCTTGATTTATAAATGTCACAAACATGGGTTTGTATATTTGTGTATTTTTAAAACAGTCTTCTTCAAGTTGTTCTCTATCACTTTGTGTAGGAGAACCTTTGTACAATGATGTAATTTTAAGCACCTAAATGCCATGCAATAGCTGTCTATTTCTTACTCTGCCACTCTTTTGATTTCCTCAAAACAAACAAACAAAAACAGAGAAATCCAAAAAACTGGTAGTAGAATTTCTCTACTATCACTAGAGATTCTCAAGGGTACCTTAATCCACAATAACTCATTTTGATCTTGAAATATTTTTAGAGCTAAAAAGGAAGAAAGAGATTTATTTATATTCCTTTCTTGCTGTTGCTTTTTATTGTCATGACAACTAATAGGCTTGTATTTTTTTTGTTCACTCTTTTCTCATTTCAATTTGTACAATTAAAACTCCTATAAAACATATATCTATCAAAGTAATAAACAAAATCCTGATATTGGAAGTTCCGACTCTTGGAATGTTTTAGACTTTAAATACTGAAGTATTTGAGTTTTTCTTTTATTATTTACATGAGGGCAGGCGCAATTTTTAACTCATTTACAACTCATGCCTAGCTTAGGTCTTGTTACATATTAGGTGCTAAATAAAAGTTTTTCAGTAGTGTATACATCTAGATATTAATAAATCATATGACCATCAGAATTCTTGTTTTAATTTCAAGCATTTAATCAGGCTTATAATTATAAGATAACCAATCTGTAAGTCATCTATTGCTGTATCTTCTATGATCTAACATCAATAAATATGAAAACAAATTAAAATTATATGATTTACAGTTACTCTTTAAAATATTTAAGAGATTTAAAGGTCTGTGCTCCTTGGTTAGTCTATTAGGAGTTTAGTAAATACTTTATCAAAGAGAAGCAGCGGGGCATTCCTGGACTTATTTCTCCAGGAGAGAGAGGTTCTCTTTTAACTTCATTTCTTTCAGTTTGCATATTTCAAATGTTCTTCCTTTTTTAGTTGTTTTGTATTAAAATTCCAACTGCTTCTACATGGGGTTACATTTTCAACCTTCACTTAACTAAAAGTTTACTTTCTACAATCTCTATTTCTAATATTTTTTTTTTTTTTTATTTATGACAGTCACACAGAGAGAGAGAGAGAGGCAGAGACACAGGCAGAGGGAGAAGCAGGCTCCATGCACCGGGAGCCCGATGTGGGATTCGATCCCGGGTCTCCAGGATCGCGCCCTGGGCCAAAGGCAGGCGCTAAACCACTGCGCCACCCAGGGATCCCTCTATTTCTAAATATTCACAAAGTTTACTTTGATTTTTCTATACTTATTTTTTTAGTTCACATTTTCAAGGTTTTATTAGGCTCAGGGAGTATGTGAACATTGAATTTTATTTATGTATGTTTTATTTACTTTTATTTTTAACAGACTAGGTTTGATTATAACTCTTTACTATATTTGATCCACATCTCATCAGTCCCTCTTATCTTCTTAAATAGTTACTTTAGTAGAAGTCTACATGAAATAATCTAAAAAACATTCTATAGTATAAGTATAATTAACTAAATGTGATTTTTTTCCATAAGCCCATTCCAAATTTTATATTCCAAAGGAAGAATAAAATTGAACTGAATTTGGAGAAAATTGTAGTCACAAGGCAATTATGTTATAGTAATTTCAATATATGAAAATATTCATTATTATCTATATAAGGCAATATATATAAAGTTAATAATATAATGGAAATTATGCAGTATAATCTAGTAACTCATTTAAGTACAGTGGTATACCGCAGTGTTTTAAAAGCTAAGATCTAAAAAAAAAAATTAAAAAAAAAAATAAAAATAAAAAAATAAAAGCTAAGATCTTTGTTATTTACCTATAGAGTTTGAAACTCAAAGTGAAACATATTTTCTGCATCTTCATGTTAACTGAATTACCACCTCTCCACTAGGAAGATAATGTATAAGTGTAAAAACACATTCCTCTTTAAAAATCCTAAGTTCTAGAACTGTTTTGTGGGCAGCCCGGGTGGCTCAGCAGTTTAGCGCAGCCTTTGGCCCAGGGCATGATCCTGGGAGCCCTGCCCATGTCTCTGCTTCTCTCTCTCTCTCTCTCTCTCTCTGTCTCTCATGAATAAATAAAATCTTAAAAAAAGAAAGAATTGTTTTATTTAATATTGTATCTTTAACTTTGATTTTGTTGAAAACAACTGACTTTTCCAACAACAATAAAATATGTGGATGGAATTATGTTTCAAGCACAAAATGCTAAATATTTGACTGCATTTCTTAAATTCTCTCTCCTCCCCCAAGTGCTTTAAAATAGCGACATTGAATTTAATTCTATAGCTTGATATTTAAACACATGCTCTTTTAGCAAAGACATTGAAGGTTCTGAAAAGAAAATCTGTACTGTTCTTCTCATTCCACTTCCACCCTACCCACTTTCCATCTCCAACCTGCCTTTCTAATGCTGCTAATTGCTGTTTATATGATTCTATACATTTCTTTGATTATATAAACATTTATGTACACAATATTTAATTGATATTATATGCCTGTTTTCAAGCAGTATATGTTATACTCAACTAGAAATAAACACTTATTGCCATGGCAGTAGTTACAACGAAAGTCTGTATTTTCAATTCAAAGAGCAGTTTCCCATTTGCATTCCTGATAGTTCCTCTGAAACAGCCAGTAAGAATACTTACAATTTATTACTTCTGCATAAATGACTGCTTCTGTTAGGGAACATAAAAAATAATATATTGAAATAATAGGTATGCTGGAGCATTGAAGAAAGTTTTAGGCCAAAAGTTAAAATCACAAAGGCAGAAAATAGAAAAATTAAGGCTTAGCTACCAAGGTTATCAACATTGCATATATTATAAAATGAAGTTCGACCTGAAGATGTGAATTGCTGAACAATTGCATATGCAGGTCTTTCAAATTCAAAGTGACTACATAAAGACAAATCAGTATTTCTTTTAAAAGGTACATGATATATAATTTATATTTTTAAACAATAAAATGCTTATGTTTGTTTTTTGTAGATATTAAGATAATTTTTTTAATGTAGCAAATACATGGAAAATTAATACAATTACCAGCATTTCCTATTATTTCATTTAACATTTTGGAATTTCAAATAGCATTCATGCAGAATAGGAGAAGTCTAATCAACATATAAATGTTTTGAAATGAATAAACATTGAAAATTTGTTTAGGATATACAGTAATGGAGATTTTAAAAAGTAATTATATTGAGAAATTTACCACCCTATTCAAATGAATATCTTCTTTGGAGTAACAAAAATGATTAGTAATAACAAATACCTATTTTCCTGGTTCTATAACTCTAAATTGACTAAAGAAATAACATTGAGAATTCTTACCCCAAAACAGACTATATATATGTCATAAATCTTTAGGAGGCTTCCTTATAGGAAGGGAGCATTCATGGAAAATTATAAAAGCAAAATACACATATGCATATATAAATAACTAAATATGTAATTTTTGAATATATAATTTGTTGGATTTATATTTATTGAATAGTACTATCTGCCAAATATTAAGGAATATACAGGACAAGATAGGGAACAAGGAAAGTCTAAGTTCTGGAATCTTACACATATAGTCAATATTAGGATCTATGGATGGAAATAAAGTATTTAAGAGTTTGAGAGCTCTAATGAATCTAATGAAATGTTATTAATAATATCACATACCACTGGGGGATATTATATGCATTTTTCTTTTTGACTTTTTAGATCTCTTCGTTGGCAGTCAGTTTTTTGAAGGACAAAGTCTGTCCCAAGAACATAATAGAATTGTCTCTCAAAAAAAAAAAAAAAAAAGAGAATTGTCTCTCATATACAGAAACACTGTAGATAGTATGTATACCAATAAAAAATACATTTGACATAAATTTTCCTTTTTCTTATAATTCTTCATATTCGGCATCTTTTCTACTCAATCAGTTGGTACTTTCTTTCCAATAAATTCACTTTTGATAAGATGTGATAAATGACATATGCTACCTATCCCAGGGGGATTTTTATTTTTAAAGTAAGAGAAGCTCTTCAATGCCCTGTTGCCCAAATTTTATAAGTTTCTATGTAATTACCTTTCTCGACCAAATTTTGAAGAAACCCAACCAAGTCATTCCTATCAAAGAAACTTAACTAATGCATAAATAAATCACTTAAGGTGAATTTCAAGCTTCTGTGCAGAAATAAATAAATACATTAAATAAATCAACAAACAAATGTATAGGAAGGGCTCTTTGCAAAATCCCTCAAATCAAGCCTGTGAAAGCCTGGCTACTTTATGAACTGATAGAGTCAGTCTATCTTGTTTTCTTCCAAGAGGGAAGTCATAGAAAGGGCATTCTAGTCCAACCAGTGAACCCAAACTGGCTAGACAGAGTTTGAACCAGAGTTCAAATCTATAAACAGAATAGTTAGACCAGAATGGCAAAATTAATGACAGGTCTTCAATACTGAATTTGTTCATTTTGTGTACATTTAACTCCTGGACTACATAAACTGTGGCCATTAGTTTTTTTGTGTTTTTTTGTTTGTTTGTTCATTTGTATGTTTGTTTCAGTTTCTTGCATATGGTCTCATTTTTTAATCATTGAGAATCCATAGCATTTAAAGTTCCATGTTATATAGTGGTGAACACAGCAGACAGTCCCTGCCCTCTAGGAGTTCAGTTTAGGACAAAGCATTAAGAAAGAAATGTACTTGGGACACCTGGGTGGCTCAGAGGTTGAATGTCTACTTTTGGCTCAGGGCATGATCCTGGGGTTTGAGGATCAAGTTCCATATCAGGTACCCTCTGAGGGGCCTGCTTCTCCCTCTACCTGTGTCTCTGCCTTTCTCTGTGTGTCTTTCATGAATAAATAGATGAAATCTTAAAAAAGAAAGAAAGAAATGTACTTAAAAGCCAATTTGCCAAATGCAATGATAGGAGTATAGATCAAGGTTATCAAACCGAGTGTGATTTATTTAATGCTTGATTTAATTTAAAGGAATATTAGTGCTTGACTTTTCCCCCAAAAATGCAGTATTTGAAAAGGTTTCAATGCCTGCGGAATTCCAGTAAGTACAGAGTAGGTGGTATAAAGCAAAATAAGGAGGAAGAAAGTCTAGCAAGAAGAGGGCCATGAGATTTAAGATCTTAGAAATGAGAGAGTGAATATGTGTTCAGAAATTCTGAGGCTTAGGAAGTACATGATAAGCCTTACATGATAAGGAAGTTATTCAAGGTATAAAGAAGTCCTTGAAGAATGGTGGAAGCCTACCTGAAAGTACACAGAAGAGCCAGCTTGAAGGGACCCCCACTGGCCAAATCTGAGACAATTTTGGCAACAGAATGCATAATGAAGTGTAAAGGATTGTAACTATAAGTAAAACAATATTCCATGACTTGGTTATTGATACATGTAAATGAAAAAAGAAAACTCTTCATTGAAGTATCATTTCAAATAAAAATGTAGAAAGCACGATAAAATTAGAAAAATCAGTTTAGAAAGTGCCATAGCAATACTTAATCTCAGGCAAATTTCATCAATGGATATTACATTTAATAAGCAAAAATATCATAATATATTTACATATTATCGAAGTAAATCCTGTAAGTTATTAATTCAAAGAGAAAAATAATGAGGTCTGACAGCACTTCATGCAGTGAAATGAGCAGTGTGTACATCACCTGCAATGTGACAAATCAGTATTTTTTTTTTATTGGAGTACAATTTGCCAACATATAACATAACACCCAGTGTTCATCTCATCAAGTGACCCCCCTCAGTGCCTGTCACCCAGTCACCCCCACCCCCTGCCTACTTCCTTTTCCATTACCCCTTGTTTGTTTCCCAGAGTTAGGGGTCTCTCATGTTCTGTCTCCCTCACTGATATTTCCCACTCATTTTCTCTCCTTTCCCCTTTATTCCTTTTCACTATTTTTTATATTCCCCCAAAGAATGAGACCATATAATGTTTGTCCTTCTCTGATTGACTTACTTCAGTCAGCACAATACCTTCCAGTTCCATCCACACTGAAGCAAACGGTGGGTATTTGTTGTTTCTAATGGCTGAGCAATATTCTATTGTATATATAGACCACATCTTCTTTATCCATCCATCTTCTGATGGACACCGAGGTTCCTTCCACAGTTTGGCAAAGATGCAGATGCAGTAAAATGGCAGGACACCTGCAACCCAATGTTTATAGCAGCAATGCCCACAATAGACAAATCAGTATTATATGCCTCTTGATATGGTGCCCCTTGAGGGATACATCATTTCTATGGTATTTCTGCCAAAAGTCCTTAACCTATTTCGAATCATGATGACATCTCAGGCAAATCCAAAATGAGGGACATTGTACAAAATGACTTATCTATACTTGTTAAAAGTATTGAGGTCTTGAAGAATACCTGAGGAAATGTTTCAGATTAAAGGAGAATGATGAGACATGAAAACTATCAGATGTGATTCTGGATTGAATTTTGACTACATCATTATTTCTTTTTTCTTTTGCTATATTAGTTTAAAAATTGTTGGTATTTGACTAAGATTTATATTGCATCGTGGTTAATTTCCTGAGTTTGATAGTTATATTTAGTTATATAAGAGAATGTCATTGCTTTTAGAAAACTCATTTTGAAGTATTTAGAAGCAAAGGAGGATTATATTTAAAACCCATTTTCAAGTATTTCAGGGAAAATAGAATAATAAAGCAAATGTGGCAAAGATTAACACTTGGAGAACCTGGAAAAGGGGTATATAGGAGGATTCTGGCTGGCTCTGTTGGTAGAACATGTGACTCTTGATCTCAAGGTTGTGAGTGTAAGCCCCACATTGGGTGTGGAACTTAGGGGGTAAAAAGATTGTATAGGGAATCCTAGAGCTATTTTTGCTTTACTTTTTTTATAATTCTAAAATTATTTCAAAATAATGGCAATTGTTTTAAAATTTAAAAAGAGAGAGAAGCAAACCATAGAGGCTATTAATTATAGAGAACAAATTAAGGTTGATGAAGGGAGGTGGGGTTGGGCATGGGCAAAATGGGTGTTGAGTATTAAGGAGGGCACTTGTGATGAGCACTGGGTATAAGTGATGATGAATCACTAAAAAATAATAAATAAAAATTAAAGAATAAAATGAGATTAGTTCTAAGCTTAAACTAGTGCCTTTAAGGTCATTTGCATGCCAAATTTTTATGTTATTTTCTATTAAAGGAAAATGAAATATTCATTACTTATTAAAAATCCTGCAATTCCTTATTTCCTTTTTGCTGTCTATTTTTTATTTTCCTATTATTTAATTGTAGTATAGTTGTCATATAATATTATATTAGTTTCAGTCATATAACCTAGTGATTTATCATTTAACACATTATAAAATGCTCACTACAAGTGCAGTTGCTATCTGTCACCATACAAAGTTATTACATTATTACTGACTATATTTCCTATGCTGTACTTTTTGTTTCCATAATTTATTTTTCACTTTTTTAATTTTTATTTTCAAGTTTTTATTTAAATTCTAGTTTGTTAGCATATATGGTAAAATTGGTTTCAGATGTAGAATTTAGTGATTCATCACTTACATGTAACACCCAGTGCTTATAACAAGTGCTATCCTTAGTATCCATCACTCATTTTGCCCAACCTCTATCCATTTTAGTTTTTTTATTGTTTCCTTTGCTGTGCAGAAGCTTTTTATCTTGATGAAGTCCTAATAGTTCGTTTTTGCCTTTGTTTTCCTTGCCTCCAGAGACATATCAAGGAAGAAGTTGCTATGGCTGATGTCAAAGAGGTTGTTGCCTGTGTTCTCCTCTAGGATTTTGATGGTTTCCTATCTCACATTTAGGTCTTTCATACATTTTGAATTTATTTTTGTGTGTGGTGTAACAAAGTTATCTAGTTAACTCTTCTGCAGTTGCTGTTCAGTTTTCCGAACACCATTTATTGAAAAGACTGTCTTTTTCCCCCATTGTATATTCTTGCCTTTCTTGTGGTAGGTTAATTGATCATATAAGCATGATGTATTTCTGGGCTCTCTATTGTGTTCTGTTAATATATATGTCTGTCTGTGTGCCAGTACCATATAGTTTGATTACTGTCACTTTATAGTATATTTAAAATCTGGATTATGATACTTTCAGCTTTGTTCTTTCCCAGGATTGCCTTGGCTATTTGGGGTCTTTTGTAGTTCCACACAAATTTTAGTATTATTTCTTCTAGTTCTATGAAAAACACTGTTGGTATTTCAATAGAAATTGCATTGAATGTGTAGATTACTTTGGGTAGTCTGGATATTTTAATAATATTAATTCTTCCAGTCCATGAGTATAATGTATCTTTCTACTTATTTATGTTGTCTTCAGTTTTTCATTGATCTCTTATATTTTTCAGAGTACAGGTCTTTCATTACATTTTCCTGTAAATTCATGCATTCATAATTATATGTATTATGTATACATGTATACATTATATATCCAAAACTATTGCACATATACATATACACATACAGATTTCTTAGCCAAGTGAGAAGGTAGAAATCTAAAAGGATGACTAACTCAGGTAAATATATAGTAAATTATAATAGGAATATAATGGATGTATAATTTTGGTTGATTGCTTTTGAAAAGAGAATAGAGTCAAGAATAAAAGGCCTTTGTGGCTTGCATCATTAATGAGCTAAGTTCCATTTTAAAATAAACAGATCACAGAGACCTACATCTTGGTTTTCCGTGACCATCTGAGTAGGGAAATAACCTCTTTTGAAGATCAGTACTCTTACATCATTCTTCCCCTTTATTTTTTTTATAAGATTTATGCTTATTTTTATTTTATTTATTCATGATAGACATAGAAAGAGAGAGAGAGAGAGAGGGAGAGGGAGAGGGAGAGGGAGAGACACAGGCAGAGGGAGAAGCAGGCTCCATGCGGGGAGCCCGATGTGGGACTCGATCCCTGGACTCCAGGATTGCGCCCTGGGCCAAAGGCAGGCGCCAAACCGCTGAGCCACTCAGGGATCCCCATTCTTCCCCTTTAATACAACAGTATTATTAGAATAAGAATGCTAGAATTTATACTACAAATAGCATTAGACTACAAATTAATATGTCCTAAGTGCAAGTTCAGGAAGATAAGAATGTACCATCTTATTGACTGTTAACCCCTCTGTAGAAATAGAGGAGTCTGTCAAAGATATTTTATCTTGTGTATATCAAGAGTACTACTTTTCCAGACCAATTGAATATTGTGAGAACTTAAGAAGAATATAACATAAATTAGATAAAAAAGGAAGAGGTATATATATATTTTTTCTGAAACATTACATTGTTTTAAATGTCTACATTTCTCCGAGTTACCACATAGGAATCCCTATGTGCCATTTTAATCTTAGTTTGGACTACATATGAAAAATAACACCTTTAAAAAATGAACTGAATTAATGTAATTGAGTGTATATGTGTATGCATGCATACATTTATGTGTACTGAATATCTTTGACTCTTTATAAGATAAAACAATTCATAATAGAAATTTTTTTGTAACTTGATGTCAGTCTTGAACTGCTCGTATTTGTATGTAATCTTGAAGAATAATAAGTCAGGCCATGTTGAAGACAAAGATGGATAGCTAGATAATAGATACAGACATTGATATATTCTTTCACACTGAAGTAATCCAAACTTTAGAGGGTTTTAATGATTGTGAAAATATAGTATGTCCCATAACATAGACAAAGAATGGCATCTAAAAATTAAAATAACTTATACATTAGTTAATGTATATGAAAGTCTGATGAAGAAGATGTTCTGACTTGCTCTGCAGGAAAACAGAAAAAAAATGATCCATAATTTCAATTGCTTCCATTCTAGTAAAATAAAGATATAGCATAAATATACACACAGACATTGCTTTTAGGTCCTTAAAATTATATAATAATGCTTAACAATTCTTTTTTATATTCATTAAGTCATATCACTTAAACATATCACTTAGAAGCCATATTAATATCCCTTTAAGTAAGTGAATAGAAATGATCAAATGAAGGGAATAGTTAAGCCTGATGAGGATAGTGGGGGAGAGAGACCTCAGATTTTCTTTTGGACTGTAGACTAAAAGAAAACAGTAATTATAGGATTGTAAAAAAATAAAAACATAGTGTGAGTAGGCATTATCTTTAATGAATTAATTGCTTGAACAGTAAGTGTAGTATTCAGCTCTGCTGTATTGGCAAATGGTTTGAATAAGTACTGAGGAAACTAAGTGAAAGGCAACCCGAAAAGAATATAGGAACTCTAAGCCACAAACACCTGTTAACTACTCTGAGCATCTTCAGTGCTGATTATGTCATTTCATTTGGCACCCTTTGAATGCATGGCATTGAAATTGTTTCCTGCCTAGTTAAATGAGTACACTGTGTTTTCTGTCCCAATTAAAAGCAAAGGATTGGTGGCATTTTTATATCCTTATGGAGCACTTCCCTTTTTTTCTTAAATACCTAAAATTGAATCCTGCCTTTCTCTAATCAGAGAAACATCAAATAGAGTATCTTAGGCTAACACCTTTACTTCCTTTGACCACTTGCCTGACCTATTTTCTTATTATTGACTTCTTGTTATTCAGTTAAGGATGATTGTTAGTAGTGAAGCCCAGGAACACTTGGTTCTCTTTAAAACAAAAGCTTACTGTTGAATTCAGTGTCAGAGCTGAGGTTTATAGCATTGAAGAATTGCCTTGATAAATGGCCCTGACATTACAGTTTCCAAGACTCCACCTTCACTGTCATCACAACACAGCGTAAGTGTTAAAGTATGGCCACTGCTGCCTCCCCAAAACATATTAACTTGATGCTTACTCTATCTCTAGATCCCATAGGCACAATAAATGGAGAAAATAACACATTTACAAACTGATAAAACCCAGCAAAGCTAATAAAATGAGACATTTTATAGCTCAGCTAATCGTGTCCTTTGAAGGGCATCAAATAACACATCATGTACTGCTCAGGGGGAAATCAAATTAGGTGCAGCAATGTCCCTTCAGAACTAACATATTTGAATAGACAGAAGCTATTGTAGCTAATCAGCTTGTATTGTGGATGCTTTATCATTAATACAATGTTTATGTTTACTGGGCATTATGCAGTTTTTATATGAAAAGAGAGTAAAGTATTCCTTTACTTGTTCAGTTTGCATTTTGAATCTTTTTTTAATTTTTGTTTTGATTTTATTTTTAATATATGTGTCATAATGTGGTGTACACCCCTGAAAAATGGTGTTTAAAAGTCATTTAGCCTATAAGGAATTGACCAAGTTACTCAATTCAGAGATACCTTGTCTTCCATTTTCCCCTCTTCATATCCTCAACTCCAAATGATCACCATATCCATGGCTTAGGAAAACATAAAGACATGTTTGTAACAAATAGGGCCACATTTCTTGCACCAGAATGTTTTGCTGTGTCTTAAGGCAAAGTCCATGAAGAAAAAGTACAAATATTCTTTCTTCTCCAAATTCTTGAATTCAGGGCTAGTATTCCTTTACTTATGTCCCAATTCTCTTCCATCAAAGGTTTAAATTACATATAAAAATTTAAAAATATATTTTTGCAAGTAAGATGATTAAGAACCTCCACACTCAGAAGTTACTGCTGGAACAAGGTCATTAGAGCATAAAGAGGACCTGGGAGTAAAGGTCTTAGAGACATAAATTAATGTTCTAAGGCAGGGGTCAGCAATCTCTGGCCTCTTACCCAAATCTGTCCCACTTGCTTTTATAATATAAATAAAGTTTTATTAGATACAGCCACAGTTAATTATTTATAACATGTTACCTGTGGGTGCTTTTACAAAGTTATAACAGAAACCATAAGGCCCAAATGATCTAATAAAGCCAAAAATATTTAATATCTGACCCCCTGCAGGGAAAAAAAAAAGTCTACTGACCTCAGTTTTAAGGGTATGATGTTTTTAGAGGAGAAAGGATAAGAAGATTCCCAGTGAAAATACAGCCTATATATTTAAGTGAAATCAAATAAAATCTTTGCCACAAAAAGAATAGGGACCAATAAATTCATACATATTAATACATATTAAGAAATAAAATGGAGAGAATAGACAAATCTCCAATGCAGAAAATTCCAAATGGTTCATGTAAATACTCTTCCCTTATGGAGGTGGAACATTTACTTCCTATTCCTTAAAAGTGATGTGTGCATAGAGACTTCCTACCAAAGTGTGCAGTATTGAAAGAAGGGGAAAAAAGTAATTTTATAGTGAGAAACCCAAACAAACACTACCTCATTCAGGTGATGAAGGTCAGTATCAACAATGTTAAGTCATGCCAATAGTATGTACCCTTGATATGATGTGATGAAAGAGACATTTTAGTTTTATGGACTTCCTCTCACAAAATATTTAACCCCACTCTAATCATGAGAAAAAACATCAGATAAATCCTAATTGTGCGACATTCTATAAAATACCTGGCCAGTGTTCCTCAAAACTGTGAACATCATTAAAAATGTGGAAATTCCGAGAAACTTTCACAATTACGAAGAGCTTAAGGAAATATTACAACTAAAGGTAGTGTGGTATCCTGCATGAGATCCTTGAATCAAAAACAGATGAGATGCTAATTAGAGGAGAAACTGGATGTGGCTTACCTGAGAACTCTGTACTATCTTTGTAATTGTTCTGTAAATCTTAACATTGCTATAATTTTTAAAAATATTTTTAGGGGTGCCTAGAGGGCTCAGTCAGTTAAGCATGTATCTACCTTTGGCTCAGGTCATGATACCAGGGTCCTAGGATGGAGCCCCAAGTTGGGTTCCCTGATCAGCAAGGAGCCTGCTTCTCCATCTCCCCACTGCTCATGCTCTTTCCCACTATCTCCCTCCCTCCCTCCCCCCCCCTCAAATAAATAATATCTTTAAAAAATATATTTTTAAATGTCTGAAACTATATTATGATACTATTTTTTTCATTTTCTTGCTCCAGATATTCTCTATGACTTTAAACCCAATAAAAATTCATACTTCTCATACATAATAAAGATTATAAAGTAAATGTAATTCAAGGAATTGCACAAAAGCCTCAATGAATGGGTAATATAAAGCTCCTTCATAAAAATGGTTAATGATTGGGGTGCCTGGATAGCTCAGTTGGGTAAGTATTCAACTTTGGTTTCGGCTCAGATCATGATCTCAGGGTCATGGGATCAAGCCGTGTGTGTGGCTCCATGCTCAGTGCAGAGTTTGGTTGGTATTCTCTCTTCTTCCCACCTTCCCTCTCTCACTCTGCCCCTCTCCCTGCCCACACTCTAAGTAAATAAATAAGTGAAATATTTTTAAAAATGCTTAATAATTGTAAACAGTATAAGCAAAAATTAATTGTATGTAAATTATTGCAAACCTGGACTCCAGAATAAATTTTAGTCTCTATAGTACCATTCTGATATTTTCATGACACCACGTGGTTGCTGATAAGCTTCAAAGACTTGGTCAGCTCCTCACAATTATTTTTTTAAGCACCAATCACTCTTGAGGACCTATATCTTATTATCAAGGATTGGAAGGAAAGTGACTAAATCTCTCCATTTTGTTTCCCTTTACCCTTTCTTCCCTGCGCTTATGTTGTGATTCAAAAGCATTAAGTGACTTGTTGATTACTGTATAACTATCAAATAACAGTATTAACATTGAGCTATTTATTGCCTTTGAAATATCTTCATTCATGCATTTACTTATACATGAAACATGTATTTATTTCCTATTCTTACCATCTGTTGTAGGTCCTGAAACTTCGATTCAAATTCAAAGGTAAGAAGCAATAAAAGAATGATAAAATACATAGAAAATATGTAGTAATTTAAAAAGGAATATGTGTAAGAAGGGTGACATGGAATATGGGTAGC
The DNA here is from genome assembly GCF_011100685.1 of Canis lupus familiaris. Lineage (NCBI taxonomy): Eukaryota > Metazoa > Chordata > Mammalia > Carnivora > Canidae > Canis > Canis lupus. The sequence continues at coordinate 7,187,710 of NC_049229.1, forward strand.
AGAAAAGAAATATGTAGCATCTGAGTAAACTGAGATGGCTCAGTAAAAATAAAGACACACAAGACCAATATAAAAAACAAATTAGAAGCTTTTATTATTGAAGACCTTACATCTTTCATATCTATTTTTTATTTTTTATTTTTATTTTTTTATTTTTAAATAAGGCAGATCAACAGATTTTTTTTAATTTTTTTTATTTTTTTATGATAGTCACAGAGAGAGAGAGAGAGGCAGAGACACAGGCAGAGGGAGAAGCAGGCTCCATGCACCGGGAGCCCGATGTGGGACTCGATCCCGGGTCTCCAGGACCACGCCCTGGGCCAAAGGCAGGCGCTAAACCGCTGAGCCACCCAGGAATCCCTCCTATCTATTTTTTAAAAGATTTTATTTATTCATTTATTTATTTTTAGAGATTGTGTGCACGCGTGCATGCACACACACACACACACACAAAGAGGGAGAGTCAAAGGGAAAGAAGGAATCTCAAGCCGACTTCCCCCTGAGCTCAGTGCAGGGCTTGATTTCACAACCCTAAGATCATGACTTGAACCGAAATCAAGAGTTGGACGCTTAACCGACTGAGCTACCCAGGTACCCCTTTTTTGTATAAAGAATTTTCTTGCTATATCTACTCCCTTACTTTAGGCAGAAAAGTCTGTCTATACATTTTTAAATTCTAGAGGTGAAGTCACAGCAAATAGAATTGTTATTAGAATGCATCTCTAGGCTAATAGAGGCATAGCTGTAGTCTTTATTGTTTTCTAGAACTTACATAACACCTTTATTTCAAGTAAATAGACAAACTTTTTTGAATAAATTTTGTTTTTATGCTCTGAAACATCTTTCTACCATAACCTTGCCTAGTTGCTAGGTGGTAACATGAAATAAACATCTAAATTATTCAAAACAAGAGTTGAATATTATTGTTTAAAAGGTAGTTGACCATTGGAGGAAAAGGGAGAGGAGAAAAATGGCAAGCAGCTCTTGAATATATTTTTAAAGTATGTGAAAAGATGCATATGAATTAATTTGCAGAAGCTGATTCCTGCTGGTACTAACAGCTCTGAAAAGCAATCAGATCTAGATCTATTAGCATAAAAATTAAAAACAAATAAAAAATTCAGATTTTGCATTTGTGATCAATCAACTGTCATGCATTATGTTACTAAAGATTTTGCCTCTGCCTCTGCTAGCTATACCACTAACCACAGATTCCAAATTTGGAATGCCACTATTTTTAACGTGTGTAATTAGTCTAAGCAAGAACGTGGTCCAGAAAGAGAAATAATTGTTTTGGCATTGGTGATGCACTGATTTCACACATTTGTGTTAATCTCCTTTCCCTGGAAGCACTATTCCCAATTCCTTAGAATAAGAAACAAGAAAAAAAGCAGAAACTCAATTCTAGGGTATAGGAAAATAAATACCTCAAGAGGAGATTATTGAAATCATTACATTCCCCTCAAATAAATAGAATTTTCACCACTTTGCCATAAGGTCCATTATTTCATTAAACTCTACTAAGAATCAGAAAAGCATCCATAAAATACAAAGAATTATTAATACTAACATCTTTTTAATATAGTGCTAAGACGAATTAGGTTTATTTTTCACACAAACATGTAATGATTTTTCTCCCCTTGTAACTAAGGTTCATTGTCATCTCATTTCTCTTAGCAACTCAGTGGACATTACTTGAGGTTAAAATCAAGTCAATTAATCAGGATCTTCAGCTGGTTACAGAGAATGGAAGTTTTCGGCTTGCCAGAACACCTGCACTACTCAAATGGTCTTGGCGCTTAATTGTTTCCAGGTGCAGCACATGCTCATTCTGTGCTAACATCGAATTGTGAATATCTGCTGCCAGAGGACACACTTTGGAAGTTGGAGTTAACTAGAAAGAGAATTAGCCCTCAGTTAGAAAAAGTATATATGCCACTTAATCATTGAAATGGAAATTTGCAGAATATTCTTTAATATTCAATTAAGGAACAGAATTTTTTGTTTAGCTAACAGATCTGACCCTTGCACACCTCAAAGATGTATGTGCATGGTTGGTGATAATTTTGTGAAGTTTACTCAATAAATAATTATTGAGCACCCTCTATGTGTCAGGAACTTGAAATAGAGCAAAACAAAGATCCTCCATGGAGGTCATATTCTACTGAGAGACATTTTGTTTGTCCATTCCTTCTGCCCTTCCTTCCTTTCCCTTCTTCTTTCTTTTTTCTTCCTGCCCACCTTTCATTTTTTCTTTCTTTTTTCCCTACTTTAGAATTCCCTTAAGTAGGATAAACATATCTTTCAGAGTCCAGTTTCCATGAAATAATATGCACCTAGTTTGATGGTGGCTCTTGCTCTTGCTCTGCATTCTAACTTATCTTCAGTTCTGAGTACCAGCGAATAAGAAACTCTACTTTTGAACCTGGTCTTGAAGTGAGAGAGCTAAGTTCTTGTCTCATGGAATCGAAGAATAAATCTCTTGGACAAAAAATGAGTAAAGTGAAATTTATTAAGCAAGGATGCAGAAAAAGATCTCAGGAGTGAGAGGGGTCTGGACAGGTTTGCCACAGGGCCTGTGGGGTTTTGTTTTTTATTGACAGCCAACCAGGGAACCTAAATCTTTTTAACATATCTATTGATTTCACCACTGAATACACTAGTAATAACACCTTCAATGGTTTACTTCCTTTTTAGGGTCCTGTAATTGGTGTTGGTCACAAGTAGCTATTGACACCTTTTGACACCTAGGACAGGATGCCCTGGTTTATCTCAGTTTCCTTTCATCTTTACATTTTTGGGATTTTTGTGAGCCTGATTCCATGGCCCCTTACCTCTCTTTCCCTAACCTAGCCCTGCCTCCCCCTTACTCAGTCTTTCCCATATTTTATCTGATTTTCCGGAAATAAGGCTCATACTCTGTTTTAATAGCCATCTTATATGATCTCCCAATCAGGACATCGGGAAGAGAATGGATTGTCTGTAACTACTCTAGCTTTCTCCCATAGTATTCCACATTTTTTCTGGAAAATACTAGCCAAATTATATTGCGGAAGGTCAAGATTTGTAATCTTCCTCAATGAAGATTCCTACCTGAGAGCAACAGTCACCAACAGAAACTTTGGAGGAATTTTGAGCTCAGTTTCCTATTTTCAGTTTTTACTCTGCTGTGTGATATCTCACTAAGATACATTCTTTGAGGTAGGTTAAACAGGAAGGAAGTGTCATAGATCTAGGCAGTCATGGAGTCCACGTCATCAACATTCATGAGGAGGATTGCTAATAAAAGGTTCTGGTTCTTTGCTCATCTATTTTTCTTTTTTTATTTCTTGTTAGGTGAGTATATGCCATCTAGCTTGTTTATAGCTCAAAGAAATCGGAAACTTGTTAATAAGTCTTATCTCTGATCAAGCCAGAAACAGACATCATAGTATTATTTCCCTTTTGGTTAAAATTTCATTTATGCTGTAACTGTCCCTCTCTTTTTTATTATTATTATTATTTATTCGTGAGAGACACACACACAGAGAGAAAGAGACATAGGCAGAGGGAGAAGCATACTCCTTGCAGGGCACCAGATGCGAAACTCAATCCCTGGACCCAGGATCAAGTCCTGAGCCAAAGACAGATGCTCAACTGCTGGGTCACCCAGGCATCCCTGTTCTTCTCTTTTAGCTAGTTCTGTATGAATTAAGATTTGAGAAGGATGACGGTACAGGCAAATTACATCTCATTGTAAGGCTAAAAACAAATAAATTATTAACTACTTTGGTATGAATCTATGATTATCTTTTTTGCATACTTCAAAAATTGTTATTATTATATTTTTAAAGATTTTATTTACTTATCTGAAAGAGATAGCGAGGAGGAGCAGGGTGAGGGGCAAAGGGAGAAGCAGACTCCCCACTGAGTGGAGAGCCCCACCCAGGATTCAATTCCAGGGCTCCAGGATCATGACCTAAGCTGAAGGCAGATGCATAACAGATTGAGCCACCCAGGCACCTCTGTTATTGTTATTTTAAATAACATGTCAAAGCTGACTGTTTAGGAGTTACTTTCCAAAGGCCATGAAGCTGCTTCTCAGAATAATCTCTGCTATTTTTTAATGTATTTTCTTCCTAGAGCATGTTACTTGTTTTGAGTATTCACTGCATTTTCCATTCTGAATAGTCTCGTGTTTAACTTACACTGATTAGTGTTTAGAGATTTAACCAAGTCATTTATATCTCTTTCTCCCTCATTTTATACTGTGTCATTTCTCTATACTGGCTCTCTCCAAATTGTGTTTCACAGAAAACAAGTGTCTTGTGGTATATTAACTGCTTTTATTCCAAAAAGGAACAAATATCTTATCAGAAATGATGTCCATTCTGGGTTTTCATAGATATCTGATATTTATTGCCTAATTGGCTAGGTCATTGGAAGGACAATGGGTGACACAAACACTGGTAGTTATATATTCAATATCCATCCTTCTATACTAACTAGATTTTCTCCAAATGTCCACTCTCGTTTGCCCACATGAGTCAAACTTCTTTCAGAGAGGCTTACCCAAGATTAGTTTAATACAGTTATGGGGGTCCCTTTGTCATCATTATGTGATGCAATTCTGGAAGTGATGAATGAGGAGAAATGTACTCTTACCTCTAAGACACAGAAGAAAAGATGATCCCTTTGATTTTTGTTATATCTAAGTATCATCTTTACAATTGTTGCAACTCTAAAATAGATTTTTAAATTTTATATTGATATAGGCAGCTCTTTCAAGAATGGCTGCAAAGGAGAACAAAGAAGTGGGTGGAAACTTATAAGAAAAGTGAAGAAGGTGGAAGAAAAAATAGGAAAGCTGATGAGAAAGATCCAGTAGAGAAGGAAAATTAATGGTACAGAAGAGATATGGGGAGGAGTGCTGAAGTAATATCTTTGAACAGGTAAGAATGACTAAGAGATAAGGTATAAATAGTGAGATGGATTTAGATAGGAGCACAAATAATCCATACATGTTGTCAGGTTACTTAGGGTATTGTGGGTATACATGAAGGTAGGTAAGAACATAGAGTTGTGGAAGTCTTGAAATCTTTCATCTAATTGTTTCAATTCCTGAAGTATTCTTATATTTTTTATAATTTGCTCAAGGTTTCATCACTAATAAACTAATAAAGATTATTTATTTGAATGAGAGGGGAGAAGGTGCACATATGCACACAAGTAGGAGGAGGGGCAAAGGAAGAGAATCTTCAAGCGGACTCCTAAGCATGGAGCCCACCCAGTGGGCTCAAATCACATGACTATGAGATCTAGATCTGAGCCAAAACCAAGGGTCCAAGAGTCCGACGTTTAACCAACTGAGCCACCCAGGCACCCCTAGGTCTCATCACTAATAGAGGCAAGAAACAGATTCAAACTCAAAAGTCTATTCATATGTTTTTTCCTATAAGCATCATAGCATCTGAAAGTAGGGAGGTGTTATAATGCTGTCAAGACAAGATCCCCAAATTTCTCCTATCTTGCCAAAACCCTACTTCTCCTTTCTTACCAAAACCCCAATCCTGGACAGTAAAGTACTAGTTTGTTACAAATGTCTCTGGAACTGTTTCTTTCTTAATTAAAAGAGACTAGTGTGGTTAGCACTATCCCTGTCTTACATTCTGCCTTTATATCTGTATCGAACATATATGGTGGATAAATAAATGACAGTTTGATTAAGTTAATATTATTTAGGTACCTGCTGCCTAATGAGGTTCTAAATGATATGGCTAGAATGCCATCATTCTTTAACTTTTTTGAAAAAAATAAATAAAAAGAACCTAAAACTGTCAGTTATGATAGAATTCTCAAAACACAGATATTAATTATGAAGCTATTGATCTCATGGTTCTGCTGTGTTCTAAGAAATGCAAAATTAGTTGTAAATTTTTAATCTAGATAGAAAATAAATCCCACCACTAAATGTTTAAGTAATGCTTGCCCCTTGGTCATTTAGAAATGTTATTCATTTCATGTACTGCTGACATGGTATATTTTAAAATTCTTAAGCAAAATTAACTTTATATTTGCTTGAATTAGGAGAAATTAGAATCATATTAAAAGTTTGAAAATTAAGACGTGTCTAAATGAAGCCCATGTTTTTAAATAGAAAATTTCCTTTAATATCACCTTACAAAGTTACATAGATCAGTTAGCATGCCAGGGAAAGTGTTTCCAAGCATATTTTGATATAAAATTTTATGGTCTGACACTAAAAAAATAATTTAAAAATTGATGCTGGCAGAGTGAAGAGAAGGAAGATCTCCAGAGTGTTTCCTAATTGTATTGACCCATTGAATTATCCAATTCAGAAGCTATTTTACTTATGTTTTCTTGTTATGAGAGATGATAAATGGCCACACTGGTTAAACCACTTTGAGTTGAATTTACTATTACTTCTAGCTAGCATCCTAACTAATGAATAGTCAAACAACTCTGGGAAACACTAGAATTAACAATATTAATATTATTTGTTTGGAGGGTTAATTTTAGCTTGTTTTTGTTTTGTTTACTGCAGAACTTTACTAAGCTTTTAATATGCTAAGGTACATTTTGAATTCCCTAAGCAAAAAACAGTGTAGGCAGTGTTTTGTAAATTTATTTGATCCTGAAAGTTGTTATGTGAGAAGATGCTCTCCCCACAGACACTCCCTAAAACACATGTTAAGTGGATCTAACATTCACAGAATTCTCATTTTAGCCTTGAAATGCAAGAAAGGGAAAAACTTGAAGCATCTAAAAGCCCAGACATATGTGGGTCTGAAACTGGTCTTTCACTGATAGCCAATTAGCTTTAGCCAAGTGGTCTGATTTTTCAGAGGCTTTTTTTTTCTTTTCTTTCTTTCTTTTTTTTTGTGTCTGTTAATTGGAGGAAATAATACTACCATATAATAGTACTGGTTGGAGAATTCAGATGCTGAAATTTATTGAGTGTTGGAACATACTGAGTACCCAATCAGTATTGGTAATCACAATAGTTGTTTTATCATACTACCAGCAATGTTAATGGATATTATTTAATGGATATGATATTTTAGTATTATTATATATTTGATTTATCTGTGTTCTCCCTGACCCTGAGGGGACCATTGAGTGACTCCTGCCTTCTTTGATAATTATTTTGCTAATGCTTTATATTATAAATTTGAGCTTTATTGAACCTATGTCAGGATAGAAACAAACCAATGGACACAGTTCAAAGCTTAATTTTTCTTCTGAAATTATCCAAGTGCTAAGAGTGAGAAATTCCTTGGAACTCTAGATTTATAGAGAATGCCACTTGAGTTAGGGATTATAGTTATTTGTTTATTCAGTGCAGAAATACTTTTTCTTATGTAAATAAAAGGAGATGAATAAATGTCAACTTCTAAGTATATTTATCAACATTTGCCCTCAGAGTGGGAAAGTGGCACACTGGGAAAGTCGTGGATCCAGTGGATGCATTTTATTTTATTTTTTTAAAGATTGTATTTATTTATTCATGAGAGATGCACAGAGAGAGGCAGAAACATAGGCAGAGGGAGAGAAGCAGGCTCAGTGCAGGGAACCTGATCAGGATTTGAACCCAGGACCCCAGGATCATGACCTGAGCCAAAGGCAGATGCTCAACCACTGAGCCACCCAGACATCCCTAGTGGATGCATTTTAAACCAGAGTATAGCTAAGCAAGGCTTAATACTTGCTCCTTTTATTTACCACTAGATTCTGTATGTCCCCATATATGTTCCATTCTAACTGGGGGACACTTCTGGTCTCTGGACACCTGCATCAACTCAGCTACTGAACCCAATAGTCCTCAAAATATCTGAACACTCTCCTTTTTTCTTTTGCACGGTTACCTGAGTAAATGACCATAGATAACTTTGGGAATGAACAGGGAAATATCTATCATGGTGATCTAAATACTGACTCAGATCTGGGAAGTGAGCAGTCTATTATATTTTATCCACACAATTACACATATTCCTACATTTCCATTCTTGCCTTTTATTATGGATGTTAAGCATTCTCACTGGCTAACTGTATTTTTTCCTTAGCATTGTTTATATCTTCCTGAGGATTCATTCCTATTAGCTGCCTTTCCATCCTTGCCCACCTTTCTTTATAGTAACTGTAACCTCCTAGATTCTTATGGTTTAAGAATCACCGTCTGGCCTCTATTATTTCAGTTCCCTAGTGTCCCTGTTTATATTGAGATGTGCTCAGTGATGGCTAAGTTATTCCTGGACTGCAGTGGAAAGGGACCTCTAAATTTACTGATGTAAGTGCTCCTTTCAGTAGCACAGTGCTGATTGTTTTGGGTGGATGATGTGTCCTCTGGGGTCTCCTATGAAACATCATCCTGGGTCTTCTGGCCTTACCATCATGTATCCTTTCCAGTATGCTCACTTCTCTGGATCTTACTTCTTTTTCTACCATCTTGAAGGAAAAAACCTTAGGCATTTCTATTTCACTTACTGTGGGTCATTCTTACCAGAGGCTTCTAGAGTCATCTAGCAGCAAGTTTGCCCTATTGCTGGAGTCCTTGTCAAGTATTGCATCTTATATCTTCAGAAAATGCCCCCAAATTAATACATTTTTAACATGTAGTATAACTTCTGGCCACTTTGATGAAACACTCCCAAATTTTAATCTTACAGGTAATCCCTAAGCTCCTACCCATATTGCTTAGCTAATGCTTCTGTCATCTTCAGAGTGTGATCTCTTTCTCTCTATCAGACTATTGAGCTAGAATCAGCAGGACTAGGTAATTATTAGATTTGAAAATCCAAGAACAAATGAATGTCTCTTATTATGTCAGTGTAGACTTAAATCCTGGATTGCTTATTAGCTATATGACTTAGATATACTTTAAAAGCTCTAACATAATTTCCACATCCACATACATAAAGGAATATTTATGCTTTCTGTCTCATAGGGCTGATGTGATAATATGAGCTAACTAGTATATTGAAAGTACTAAGCGTAAGACTTGACGTAGAGTAAGCCTTGCTCAACAAGTAGTACCTAGTGGATGATTATAATAAGATGTGGTATCCTTTCTTACTCCCATTTTGGCATATACTATATCATCAAATCTTAGCTCAAATTTTGCTGTATTCATAAAATCAAAATAAAATAATTATAGCTAAAATAATCTTTATTTTGCTGAATTCCAGAGAGATTTTCCTATACTTTTCATAGGGTGTTTGTACACTTTTTTTTTTTTTGTATTTTGACATAATATCTTCTATCCTAGAATATCACATACTTTTTAGAACAAGAATCTATTTTGAATATTATTTTATCCTCCCACCCCATTCTCTGTACTGTCTCATATATGCCCAGTGTTCAAACTATATGTTCTAAAAGAAATAAATAGCACTACATCCTAAATAATGTTTATTTTATCAACAATAAAACGGTTATAACTATCCACCCACAGAAGTCTTATAATGAGAGTGAGATATAAATTATAAATGTGAAAAATAAATTGGGGAGAAAAAGCAGATGTAGAAGTTAAGGTAGAATTATCTGCATTTGTCTGAAGTTATCAAATTCTTATATTATTATTTATGTTATGAGTTTCATAACATTCAAGGACAAAGATGTGGGGAGATACACTGTTGAATATTGCTGAAGTCAGCCTTCAGACATGTGTATAATCCATACCAAATCCTTAAGCTTTTGAATGAATCAGGAGAAAGACTATTTTGCAGTTTCATCCCTCCATCTTTCACCATCTTTCTCCTTGCCTTTGTCTTATTTCAAAGCCTAGGTCAATCAAAAGAGAATAAAAATGTGTGTTTTTTTCCCTTACCACTGTAGATCCTTTGCTAAAGCCTTTAATTAACTCCTCCTTCCAAATAACTTATTTGTATCTATAAAATGTGGGATATTTTACTTGTCTAATTTCAAGTGGACAATGTGAACAGAACAGAGTGATTTTACTATTCCTTTTCTCCACACAGCTTAATAAATGCATATCCACATTTAAGTACAAAATGCATACACATTTAAATTATGTATTAAAGGAGCTTGAGAACTATTGCTTTAGACTTTCCTTGGATATTTGTCCTCTTCTAAAAACAACAGTTTTGGGATCCCTGGGTGGCGCAGCGGTTTGGCGCCTGCCTTTGGCCCAGGGCGCGATCCTGGAGTCCCGGGATCGAATCCCGCATCGGGCTCCTGGTGCATGGAGCCTGCTTCTCTCTCTGCCTGTGTCTCTGCCTCTCTCTCTCTCTCTCTGTGTGACTATCATAAGTAAATAAAAATTAAAAAATAAATAAATAAAAACAGTTTTCTCCTCTTCTAAAAACAACAGTTTTCTTTTTGTATTTGCAAGGTATCATGAAGCAGGATGAAACATTTTTATTGACCCCACCTCCCATTTGTTTTTGGAGAAACTAAAAAAAGGTAGTTTTAATTGGTGTTACGGAGCCACATATAGCATTTTCACATTAAAAATGAAATCAGTCAGGTACTACTATTTCCACTCACACATATACAAACAAAGCATTAACAAAGATTCATTTTTCTATGTATAGTATTTGGATCTATGTTTAATGGTAATTCATAAATAAACTATAGTATAGTTTAGGATTTTGCATTTTATTGGTTAGCAGTACAATCAGTTTATAAAATATATTTTCTTTGGTGTTTCTTTCTGTTCTGATTATAATTCCAAAGATATTTTACCAAGTTTATTAATGATTTATTTCTAATTATTTTGAAACAATAAAGATTTTACTGTATTCTTTATATGAGGAAATACTAAGTTCCAGAAAATTCAAAGAACCACTTAGTCAGTGGGTATAAGTCTTAAAAATATAAACGAGGGGTCACCTTAGTGGTTTAGTCTGTTGAGCATTGGACTCTTGATTTTGGCTCAATTCATGATCTTAGGGTCATGAGATCCAAGCCCCACTTTGGGCTCTGCACTCTCTGTAGAATCTGCTTATCCCTATCCTTCCCTCTCTTCCCCTTCCTTTCTTTTTTTCTCTCAAATAAATAAAATCTTTAAAAAGTATATAAATCATTATCTCCCTATGTTAATAGTTCTGTGAATATATAGTTCCCATTTTGTGGGAACAAACATGTATTAGTTTTACTTTCTGTAGAAAAAAAATGACTGAAAGAATGAATACAAAATTCAACAAAAAAATGTATCTTTAAAATCAGTTAATATAATTGATATATCTATGATCAATAAAAGGAAGCATGACAAGAAGTAAAAGAACAGAATAGAAAAATAGTCATTAGATGACATAGATTCATAATAGTATGTTAGAGGCCATGAATAATTCTGTTAAAATAATTTGTTCTCTGATTATTTTTCTGTTTTGTCAGTACATTTCTAATAAGAAACTTAGGATCTAGGGATCCCTGGGTGGCGCAGCGGTTTGGCGCCTGCCTTTGGCCCAGGGCGTGATCCTGGAGACCCAGGATCGAATCCCACGTCGGGCTCCTGGTGCATGGAGCCTGCTTCTCCCTCTGCCTGTGTCTCTGCCTCTCTCTCTCTCTGTGTGTGACTATCATAAATAAATAAATAAATGTTTAAAAAAAAAAAAAAAGATTTGAAACTGAGGATCCAGTTGACTGTCCTAAGCAAATGCAGTACTTTTGGGTTGCAGAACTATCTAGTCACCATTATTGCACTTAGACAGTCCTTACCATGACACTGCTCTAAGACTTATAACAAACTGGTATTAATGTAAGTATACATTGAGATCAATGTAAAGAAAGCACACACGTAAACAATTACATATATGGTCAATTGATTTTTTTAAAAATATTTATTTATGTATTTGAGAGAAGGAGAGAGTGCACATGAGCATGGAGTTCGGGAGGGGCAGAAGAAAAGGGAGAGAAAAAGTCTCAAGCAGCTTCCCACTGAGTGCAGCACCCAATGTGGGGCTTGATCTCATGACCCAGAGATAATGACCTGAGCTGAAATCAAGGGTCAAATGCTTACCAGACTGAGCCACGTAGGTGTCCCTATGTGATTTTTGACAGAAATGCCAATGTAATTCAGTGAGAGAAGAATAGGTGTGCAGGCTTTGAGAAACCCAGGCCAAGTGGGCACTGTATGCCTACATGACTGACTTTCAATAAAACTTCTGCAAAGCAAGGTTTGAGTAAGTTCCCTGGTTGGCAGAACTACACAACTGTTGTCATACCTCATTGCTAAAAGAGTTAGCAAATCCACATGTGACTCATTAGGAGGAAATACCTGATAAGCTTATGCCTGACTTCTCCTGGATTTTACCCCATGTGCCTTTTCCCTTTGCTAATTTTAATCTGTATCTTTTCACTATTATAAACTATAACCATGAGTAGAACGGCTTTTCCGAGACCTGTGAGTCCTTATAGCAGGTCATGGAGTCTGCTGGTATACCATAGAGATCTTGAACCCAATAGTGTTTTCATCGGATGGTATTGGAATTTTCAGATGTATATGGAACTAAAACCCAAACCCTAATTAAAAATCACCATAATCAAAATCAGTTTGGAATTGGACACACGTTATAAGTATTTAAGCTAAAAGTTTAAAATTTAAGCAGAAATATTAATAGAAAATGTTTATTAAATTAGGATAGGCAGTCATTCCTTATATAAAATGCAAAAAGCAAAAAACACAATAGAAAAATCAACTGAACTGTCACTCCAGATCCATATGTTGAAGCCTTAACTCTCAATATGACTGTATCTAGAGGTAGGGCCTAAAGAAGATAATTGCTAGTTCGTAAACCTGAGGCTTGATCCAATGCATAATTTCTGCTACATCCATTACTTCTGTGACTTTAAATGATACAACCACTTTGGAAAATGTTGGCAATTTCTTACAGAGTTTATTGTATATTTACTATAAGGCTAAGCAGTTCTACTACTATAAATTTATCCAAAGGAGATGAAAACATATTTGTGCAGAAAACTTACAGGCCATTGCTCATGGCAATTTTATTCATAAAAGCCAAAACCCCAAAATAATATGTATATGCATCAGTAGGTGAACAGATAAATAAAATATGTTATATCCATGCAATATAATATAGTTAATAAAAAGGGAATAAATAAACTACCAGTGCATAAAAACTATATAGATAAAGCTCAGAAATATTGTGAAAGCAGAAAAAAAATATCAGGTACATAAGTATGCCTTTTGATTCCATTTATGTGAAATTCTAGAAATGGAAAAGCCAACTCTCATGGCAAAAAAAGATCAGTGATTTCTTGGTATGACGAGAAGGTATAGATATTGATTATAAAAAGATCCAGATACACTTTGGCAGAGACAGAAATATTCTATATGTTGATTTTGGTGGTACTCACACTGTATATTTGTCATATTTAATTAAACTGTATGTTTAACTGGGTGATTTTATTCTTTCTAAATCATACCTCAATAATTAATTTTTTAAAAGATTTATTTATTTATTTATTTATTTATTTATTTGTTTGTTTATTTATTTATGATAGACATAGAGAAAGAGAGAGAGAGAGGCAGAGACACAGGAGGAGGGAGAAGCAGGCTCCATACTGGGAACCTGCCGTGGGACTCGATCCCGGAACTCCAGGATCGCACCCTGGGCCAAAGGCAGGCGCCAAACCACTGAGCCACCCACGGATCCCCAATAATTAATTTTTTAAAAAAGGAGTGTAATTTGAAACATATATGCATTTCATTTACATATGCAGTTATTGCCTCTCTTAACAAATGAGACACTGCCAACATTGGCTGTTCCTGTTCAGGGCAATTGTTTGATTGTTTCATGGTGTACCTTAGTGTGTTTTTGAATTTTGAATCAACAAATGTGTTACCTATTTTTTTTAAGATTTTATTTTTTTATTCATGAGAGACACAAAGAGAGAGAGAAAGGCAGACACAGGCAGAGGGAGAAGCAGGCTTCATGTAGGGAGCCCGACGTGGGACTTCATTCTGGGTCTCCAGGATCAGGCCTTGGGCTGAAGGTGGCACTAAACGCTGAGCCACCTGGACTGCCCCCTGAATGTGTTACTATTAAAAAATTATTCTTTTTCCTTATATTATAGAACCTAGCACCATTCCAGGAATAAAGTAGACACTATAAATGTATATTTAGTTAAAACTAAAACTGTGAACTGAATTGTAATTCATTGTTTACCACATGTGGAACACTTATTGTAGCGATAACTTTCTACATATATCAGAAGGAAATTATTTACAGATAATATTTCAAACAAGTACTATTTTAGGATAATAATAGAAGAAAAGAAATAAAAAAAAGAAAAAGAAATATCATTAGTTCTTTCAGTATTCTTCAAATTGGCTCTAAAGGTCCAATAGTTATGAATCAGTACAATAGAAATGTTTGAAACATTGATGTAGATTCTAGCTGGACAGAAGCTCTTACAATCAATAAAGTTGAACATCCATTTATGTCAAGGGACATAACAGATAGTAGTAAAGATACATTTTTTCATAGAAATCTGTAATAAACAGCATGTAGAATTTTGAGAGCATTTCTGGGAGCTAGTGAATTCCATTATTCCCTTAAGATACATATTTTTATTTTGTTGTGATTTTATTTTCATTTTTTTCTTTGATTATAGAGCATTTATTAAATAATTACTATTTGTGAAGGTAATTTTACATCAATAAAAAATTATCTTGCTCCTATCATTACAGTTATTAGCAAATTAAATGACACTAGAAATAAATTTAATACACAGTTTTATTTCTATATATTTATATATACATATATTTCAAAATTATAATTTGGAGAATTTATTTCAATATTAGATGGTTTAGTTTTGGGGGATCCCTGGGTGGCTCAGTGGTTTAGCACCTGCCTTTGGCCCAGGGCGTGATCCTGGAGACCGGGGATCCAGTCCTGCGTCGGGCTCCTGGCGTGAAGCCTGCTTCTCCTTCTGCCTGTGTCTCTGCCTCTCTGTCATGAATAAATAAATAAATCTTTAAAATAAATAAATAAATAAATAAATAAATAAATAAATAAATAAATAAAATGAACTATTACAAAGTATTTGAAGTCTGTGCTAGCTAGATATTCCCTAACAAATTTATATAGAACCTTTTCATCTACACATTTGATATCTGAATAATTATTTTCCATAATTACTGATAACTAAAAAGATTGCCCTATCTAATATCATAGTGTCTTTGTTTCAATTTTATTCAAAATTATATACAGAGAATTCTTTTAAGTTTTTCATTACAGCCAGTTAACAAAGAGTGTAATATTAGTTTCAATTGTACAATATAGTGATTCAACAGTGCATACAATACCTGGTGCTTGTCATAGCAAGGGGACTCCTTACTCCCCAACAAGTATCTTACCTATCGCCTCCCCCAACTCCCCTCTGGTAATCATCCTTTGTTCTCTATAGTTAAGAATCTATTTCTTGGTTTGCTACTCTCTTTTTTTCCTTTTGTTCATTTGTTTCTTAAATTCCACATAGGAGTGAAATCATATGATACTTGTCTTTCTCTAACTAACTTATTTCACTTAACATAATACACTCTGGCTTCTTCCACATCCTTGCACATGGCAAGATTTCATTCTTCTTTATGACTAATAGTCCACTGAATATATATACCAACTCTTTATCCATTTATAGTTGGTGGACATTTGGGCTATTTCCATAATTTGGCTGTTGTAGATAATGCTTCTGTAAATATCTGGGTACATGTATCCCTTTGAGTTAGTATTTTTGTATTCTTTGGGTAAATACCTAGTAGTGCCATTGCTGGATTGTAGGGTAGCTCTACGTTTAACTTTTGAAGAACCTCCATACTGTTTTCCAGAGTGGCAACAGTTTGCATTCCCACCAATAGTGCAAGAGGGTTTCCCTTTCTCCACATCCTCACCAACATTTGTTGTTTCTTGTATTGTTAATTTTAGTCATTCTAACTATAATATGAGGTGATAGCTCCTTGTAGTTTTGGTTTGTAGTTACCTGATGATGAGTGATGTTCAGCCTCTTTTCCTGTGTCTGTTGGCCATTTCAATGTCTTCTTTGGAAAAATACCTATTCATGTCTTCTGCCCATTTTTTATTTGGATTATTTGCTTTTTGGGTATTGAGTTTAATAAGTTCTTTATAGATTTTAGATACTAACCCTTTATCAGATATGTCATTTGTGAATATCTTCTCCCATTCCATAGATTGCCTTTTAGTTTTGTTGTTTCCTTTCCTGTGCAGAAGCTTTTAATTTGATAAATCCCAATATTTTATTCTTGCTGTTCTTCCCCTTGCCTCAGGAGACATATGTAGAAAGAAATTGCTATGGCTGATATCAAAGTGGTTACTCCCTGTGTTCTCTAGGATTTTTATGGTTTCCTACCTCACATTTAGGTCTTTCGTCCATTTTGAATTTATTTTTGTATATGGTGTAAAAAAGTGGTCCAATTTCATTCTTTTGCATGTTGCTGTGTAGTTTTCCCAACACTATTTGATCAAGAAACTTTTTCCCATTGGATATTCTTTCCTGCTTTGTTGAAGATTCATGGACCATATAGTTGTGGTTTCATTTCTGGGTTTTCTATTCTGTTCTTTTGATCTATGTGTCTATTTTTGTGCCAGTACCATACTGTTTTGATGACTATAGCTTTGTTATATAGGTTGAAGTCTGGAATTGTGTTGCCTCTAACTTTCATATGAATTGTAGGATTGTTTTGTGTATTAATATGTAAAAAATGCTGATAGTATTTTGATAGAAATTCATTAAATGTGTGAATTGCTTTGGGAAGTATAGACATTTTAACAATGTTTGTTCTTTCAATTCATGAGCTTAGAATGCTTTTCCATTTTTTTGTGTCATCTTTGATTTCTTTCATCAGTGTTCTATAGTGTACAGAGTACAGATCTTTTACCTCTTTGGTTAGGTTTTCTGTGTATCTTTCTGGTTTTGGTATAATTGCAAATGGTACTGATGCCTTGATTTCTCCTTCTGCTGATTCATTATTGATGTATAGAAGTGAAAAACACATGGCTAATACCATCCTCAATGGCAAAAAAATGTTGGAAATTTTGGTCTGATACAAAAGTGAATTGTAATGGAAAAAGGAAACACAATGGGGACCCTTTAGTCCTATATACTATTTTCCCTCAGTCCTGGAGCTTTTCAGTGCTTCTTGTTCAGTAAACTTGCTTTTCCCTTGAACTTCCAACAGTTCTTCTGGGGGAGGGGTCTGCTGTCTGATTCTCAGGTGTCTGTGTCTGGGCAGAGATGCCCCACCCCTTGCCAGGTGCTGAGCTCAGTATGAGCTGTTTATCCTGTGAGTTCTTTGTTCCCTAGAGGCCCTGCCTCTCCCAGGTACAAGGTGAAACAGAGGAATAACAATTGGTGGCAGCCAGATTTCCAGCTCTGGAGTCAAGCTGGAGTAACTAACCACAGTCTACTAGTCCACACTAGCCTAGATGCTCCTGAGGGCAGGTGCAGGTTCACTGAACTGCACAGCTTGCAGGGCACCCAGCAGCAGGAGAGTTCTTGCTTTCCTGTGCCCTCCCCGCTTCCACCTCTCTCAGGGGGCATGGAGGATCACTGGCTTTGTCTGCTTGGGCGCCTTGGGATCTGAGGCCCTGTGCTGGTGGACTCGTGCTCCCAGGGACTGCCTCTCCTGAAGGGAACAGGATACACCCACCTCTGTCTGGATCCAGCCCACCTAACTGATTGGCTTCTCCCAAATACCCCAGAGGGCTGCAGTGCTCCAGCCCTTTACTGATATTGGACCAAGGTTTGTGGTGAGCTTTCCCCCAGGTGCCTCTCCTCTTGTAGTGACTCTGGGAATCTTGAGGCTTCACTGCCCCTACTGCGATTCTGTCCAGTTTCCCTGCTAAGCACTTGTCCATCAGGGAAATCTCCAGCATGGATTTTTAAAGTTCCTGTTTCTCCAGAGCTGGGCTCTCCTGCCCTGGAGGCTTTTGCCACTCCACTTTAGTCTGGTTACTCGCAGTTCCCTTCCCTCACTTTATTCTTTTTTATTTTTATTTTTTTCACCTTCCTACCTTGTTAGAAGTGAATACTTACTTTTCTCTCTGACGCATTCCAGCTGTTGTCTCTTTAAATCTCATGTTGAATTCATAGGTGTTCAGGATGTTTTGAAATTTATATAGGTAAGTTTGTGGAGCCAGGTGAATTGAGGACCCCTACACTTCTGCCATCTTGCCCTTCCCTCCCAGAAGCTTTTTATCTTGATGAAGTCCTAATAATTAATTTTCACCTTTGTTTTCCTTGCCTCCAGAGACATATCTAGGAAGAAGTGTTAGGGCCAATGTCAAAGAGATTTCTTGCCTGTGTTCTCCTCTAGGATTTTGATGGTTTCCTATCACACATTTAGGTCTTTCATCCATTTTGAATTTATTTTTGTGTGTGGTGTAAGAAAGTGGTCCAGTTTCATCCTTTTGCATGTGGCTGTCCGATTTCCCAACACCATTTGTTGAAGAGATTGTCCTTTTTCCATTGTATACTCTTTCCTGCTTTGTTGAAGATTAGTTGACCATATACTTATGGGTCCATTTCTGGGTTTTCTATTCTGTTCCATTAATCTGTGTATCTCTTTTTGTGCCAGTACCATACTGTCTTGATGACTACAGCTTTGTAATAGAGCTTGAAGTCCAGAATTGTGAGGCCTGCAGCTTTGCTTTTCAAAATTGCTTTGGCTATTTAGGGTCTTTCACAAAAGACCATAAAAATTTCCATAAAAATTTCCATAAAAATTTTTGGATGGTCTGACTTACCAAAAAAACAAAAAACAAACAAACAAAACAAAGGATTTAAAGAGATATTTCTCCAAAGAAGACATACAAGTACTAGCAGGTAAATGAAAAGATGCTCAACATCACTAATCATCAGTGAGACTCAAATTGAAACCAAAATGATATATCATCTTACAATGTTAGGACAATTATTATAAAGAAGACAAAATAAAAAAGCATAAGAGAAGATGTGGCTAAAATGGAACCTTTGTATAGTGTTGGTGGGAATGTAAAATAGTACAACCACTATAGAAATCAGAATGGATTTTACTTAAAAACAATTCAAAACAGGATGATCATATGATCAATCCCACTTCTGGGTTTAAAACCCAAATAATTGATACCAGGATCCTGAAGAGAGGTATGCATTCCCATATTCATTGAAGCATTAATTCACAATAGCCAAGATATGGAAACAACCTAAATGTCCATTGACTGATGAATAAACAAATGTGATTACACACACCCCCACACACAAAAACAAATAATACATATATACAGAATGGATGATTTTTGAGCCTTAAAAAAATAAAATATTTCCATATGCAAAAACATTAATGAGCCTCAGATACATTATGCTAAGCGAATAAAACCAGCCATAGAAGGACAAATGCTGCATGATTCCACTATATGTGGTATCTAAAACAGTCAAATACATAAACATGAAGAGTGGCATGGTGTCTGCTGGGGGTTAAGGGAGGTGGTTGCTTTACAATGAGCTTAAAGTTTCAGTTACATAAGATTAATAGGTTCTAGGAATCTGCTCTACAAAAATTGTGCCTAGAGTTAACAACACTGTATTAAGAACTTTAAAATTGATTGAGTAGATCTCTCACTATAAACTGTTAGGACAATAATTTTTAAATGCCATAAAATATAGCAAGTATTACTTTATTAATATTAAATAAAATAGTGTTATTTGAGAAAATGAATAAGAGAAAATATAATACTAAAGATAAAAACACATTAATGATATACATGTGAACTTTAATATATTTAACCACTACTTTGAAATATATAAACAAAATTGAAATGATCAAATACATACTTGTATTTGGAAAATTTAACATATTCCTTTTGGAAATAAATAGGACAAATGGAAATCAATAGGACAAATGGAAATAATATTAGTAAGGATACAGACAGGCTGAATAAATTGCCTATCAGTAAACTTGGTCTAATAGATGAATAATGAATACGTACTCTAGTTACATAGATTAATTTTTTCCTAAAACCTATGAAATATTAATAAAAGTAATGGTATATGGATTCATAAAGAGTGTAACAATAAATCCCAAAGAGTAGATTTTTAACATTATATTTTTAAATGCAATAAATGCAATTAGAAAATAATACTGAAGTACTAATCAAAAAATTAAATCTTTTAGTTAAACTTCAAGACTCTTCTGAATAACTCATTGGCAAATGAAAGAATTGTTCAGTCTGCAAACAAGTTTTACACATTATAGATCTAAACATGTATATGTAGGGATATATAGAATTTAAGTTAATTTCTTTTTCAGGTAACCACTAAGTTTATAAACAAAGAAAGGCAACTTTCAAAGAGTTACAAGAATTGGGCTAACAGGCTCTGCACTGTTTTTTTCCAAGTGCTGGAAATTTATACTGACTAGACATAGATGCGATACAAAAGCCTGTGCTCACATTCTGTTGACCAGAAATAGTCACGAGGCCACCCCTGGAAGAAAAAGGAGTATGAAGGCAATTCCTGGCTGGTGCTCCCTTCCAGTGTCAACTCCACCTATGGGAAATGGTACTTGCATTTAACTTGGTGAACCAGACTTCTCTTTTTCAAAAGACATTGAAAGCACTACACATAAAAATTCCTGGGATGTGAACTTGTTTATTTTCTACGCAAAATAAAAATTAGCAATGCCAACTTTATTAGAAAACAAGATTTAGCTGAATTTACTAGAAATTAAAGCCAGTAATTTAAAAGAGCAATGCAATAAACTAAAATATTGTGGAAGAAAGGATTTAATAAAATTAAAAGCAAAATTCATGACCAAGGACAATTAAAAGATAGATGTTTTGAGCTTCCAGTTGTGGGATAAAATAATGTAGAACCAATTTTCCCTATTCTTCCCTTCTCTTTTTCTTTTCTTTTTTTTTTTTTTTCTGGTCTTTCTTTCTAAATTCAACTAAATACCATGGAAAATATCCAAAAGACAATAATAAAGGGACTCTAAAGAGTCAAAAGAAAGAAGGTAGATTGGTTAGGGACCATAAGACTAAAAGAGGGACAGCTGTGAAATACCTGGGTTTCATTTTTATAACCCATACATGTCTAATTTGGTTTCAGAAAGTCCTCCAACTCTGAACAGGAAAATAAACAAACAAAAATGAATGATAAAGCAACAACAAAAATGAAAAGAAATTTAAAAAAGCAAGAAAAGCCTGATCTCCTTGACCAAGGGATCTGGAAAAGGGTTGGGCAACAAATACTTGGCATTAAGATCCATACCTAACAGCAGCCTATGCCCATTTTTCTGTGGCAGCATCACCAACGAGGCCCTGCCAGGCTATGCCATCCCTTCCCCTACAACAGCTGTACCTTATCAACCCACAGCCAGACCTTCACTGCAGCTTCTGAGGGCCATCAGAATCTATAGGCTATATCTAAGCAGGGTATCTGCTGACCAAAATAAGATTTAAATAAGATAAAAAATAGTATACATATAAATGGAACTCAAGGGTATATTCTAAGTGAAATAAATCAGACAGAGTGAGACAAATACCTTATGATGTCTCTTATATGTGGATCTTAAAAAAAGAATCTCATAATTACAGAAGACATTACAGGAGTGGCCCTGTGAGTATTTCTGGTCAGTAGAATGTGAGCAGAGGCTTTTGTGTCACATCTATGGCCAGGTGCAGGGCATGGAAGGAATAGGTGAACCGATTTTTTTTGTTTAAATATATTGAATAACATTTTTTGAAGAGTATATAGTATAATCTCTTGTGTAATAAGCAAAATACTTAACATAAGGTATTTGCGTATGACCTATGTATATGTGAGTAGGGAATAGAAACACTCTAAATCATTAATAATGACTGTATTTGGGTTGAAACTGGGAGGAGGGGGTAAATGAACTTTAATACTTTACTCTTTAGTTCTATATTTTTGGCATTTTGGCTATATACAAAGCTTGAGGGAGGCAAGCTTCACAGGCAAGGAAGAAACGGTGCCTACTATCTCATTATATGAGCTGCCAAAGCTAGCACTCTCATTACCTGACTGTGCTGAGTCAACCAATCCCTCACAACAAATGGGAGGATAGATTTTTGAACTCATACCATGAAATAGACATTCTAATAAGTGATAGGTCTCATGTGGGGTTATGGGAATTGACACTGTTCCATGTTTATGATTAAATAAGCTCACCATTGCCTAATTCAAAGTGTATAGCATTGGATATATTATTTATTTATTCACTTTTTAAAACTTCCCATCTTAAACTAAATACTGATGATAATAATCTCATAGAGTTATTGAGGGGATTTATGAGTTAGTACATTAATTTTAAAACTTTGCCTAGCATATTATATGTGCTCAGTAATAGCATATACTACTATCCTCTCCATTTTACAGATAATGAAGTTGAGGTTAGTAGGTAACAAACAGTTATTCTAGGTCATACATTTACTAGACCATGAAACTAGAAATTAAATGCAGGCAACTGACTCCAACTTATGATATTTATCATTGTATCAAATGGCTCACATCCTACATTCAATAATTTGGCAAAATAAGTTGCAAATGATGATCCCTGCAAATGAAAGATAGGATATAGACTCCAGGAAGAGATGAATGGAATCTTTCATTGCACAAAGAAAAAACATTATCAACACGGCTATTTTTTGAAAGGGACAAAGGAACAATAATAAAAAATTGTACGTGTTTGGATACAGATCTGTGTCTGAATTGACATATGGTAGTCATGGTGAGGTATATTTTAGTTGAACAAATGCAAACCAAGGGAGCTAGTAGTAGAATAGCAAAAATAATTTTATATCAAGTAAATTAAGTCTTATAACTACTTAATAATTCAAAGCAAGGTGCCTGGGTGGCTTAGTAGGCTAAGCATCTGACTCTTGGTTTCAGCTCAAGTCATGATCTCAGGGTGGTGAGATTGAGCCCTGCATCAGGCTCTGCATTTAGTGGGGAGTCTGTTTCAGGATTCTCCTTTCCCTCTGCTCCTCTGCTCATTCTCTCTCTCTCTCCCCACCTTCACTAAAATATAAATATATCATTTTAAAAAAATTGAATTTAATATTGACTCCTTAGAACAGTTGTACAAGTATTTTTAATAAACTTAGAATTGTAAATATGTCAAGAAATTGGCAAGAGATGTTTGTCAATGGAGCACAGTTTTCTGATAGAAGAGGATAATTTGCATGGTTGGGTGTGTGTCTTTTCTATTAGCTGTTGCTCTGGCTCTATGATTAATGAATGCCTCCTATTATTTTGCTTGCAGAAAGTATCTGCCACTTCAACAGGCTCAATTTTAATTTAATGCCATAATAAACATTTTACTTTCTTAAATATAATTGTAATATTTAGTAACTTTAAAAAATTTCTGTGTATTTATTTAACTGCTTTTGGTAAATGATGTGCTTACATATTCTAAATGTTCATATTATGTTCTTTGGTTGCCTTTGAAGTATTCATTCCTTGAGATAGCTGGAGAGTAAAACTATCCTGATCTTCATTTTAATTTCCTATAAAGTATTTTTTTCTTTTGTAGAAAGATAGTTTATTTGAATGTTTGGTAATTCACTTATCCATTAATTTTTTAAAAATGCAGAAGAAGAGCATGAAAGTATATTAAGCTCTGCACAGCAACTTGATGTGTATGTGTGTGTAGCCAGCTTCTGTATGAAATAAAAAGGACTCCAAATGGAGCCTTTGCATATGGACAAAACAAAGTTTAGTGCATTGTTAGGACCATAGTTAGGAGCATACATGCTATATCCAAGACTTCAGAAGACATCTTAATTATCCTTTACTATTTTTGCTTTCTGAAAGAATAATCTTGCTAATCATAACACACAATTTCCTTATTTTTATATCAATTTCTTATCTATCATCCAGATTCCATGGTCTTCAAATCATGTTGCCAGTCTGTTAACTTCTGTTGATGTTTAGAATATCAGAGATAAAAGTCCAATCATGAATCAATATAATATATTAATATGTTGATTATGCACCAATAGTGAATGAATGAACTACTGGAAAAATTACATAGTGGATCAAACTGGTTCCATTCAAAATCAGTGATCATAAGTGTAGGACTTATGCATTTATAATAAATAGTATCTGGCAAAAAGAAGGCACAGTAAATTATCTGCTGAATCAATGAATAAATCCGAAGTGTGAATAAATCTATCCTTTATCTGCATCCTCTTAGCCATACAAGTAGAAGTTGCAATTCCTGAAAGTCCATTTCTCTTCTCGTTCTTTCAGGTGGCTTGATCTAGATCTATAGTTCAATTACTCCTAAACGCCAATGGCAGGCAGATTCTCTACATGCCTCTTAGTTCCAATCCTATAAATCCATTTATTGCATGACATTTTTACTTGCATATATCAAAGGCACTTCCAACTTAAGTTGGAACTATAGCCCTCTTCCTGCTACTCTCAGCTTTTTTCAGTCTAGTTCTTGCCCAGGGTCTCCTGCTGCAGTGAATGTACCCCCACCCAAGCCAGAAACCTCAGAGTTACTCTTGAAAAACTTCCTATCCATCCTCTTTCACTGTAATTTCCATCATTAAATCCTGTCTCTTTTAAATATCTAAAACTATCCAAATGCATACTGTTCATTCCATCTCCATTGCTGCCATACTGGCCTAACTTACCTTTTATGAAAAATGTATTTAAGTTGAACTTATAGAATGTGTGTGTGGTCACTATATCAGTCAAGATAAGAAAACTTTCCACCCCTCTAAAAAGATCCCCCATGGCTCTTAGTGTTCAATTTCTCAACCCTAACCCTAAGCTAAAACCAGTCCAATTTCTATCACTCTAGATTAGTTTTGTTCATTCTAGAACTTCACATGAATGGTATCAGAGAGTATGCACTCTTTTTTTGATCAAGTTCCTTATTTTTAGCAAAATGGTATTGAAATTCTTTCATGTAGTACATATCAGTTATATGTTCTTATATTTTTCAGTAATAGTGCATTGTACGAATACAGGAAAACCTATTAATACACTCAAGTTTGTTGTGCTTTGGGATTATTTAAAATTGCAGCTATTATAAATAAAGCTACTATGAATATTTGTGTATAGACTGCTTTCCATACATATTATTTAATTTCTCTTTGGTAAATACCTAGGACTGGAATTTTGTTATTTTATATGTTAAACTCATGCTTGATTTCACCAGAAATTGCTAAACTGTTATGTTTCAGCTCATGAATACCTGCCAAAGGAATGTTGTTCTGTTATAAGCAATTAAAAAGCCAGAAGGGGGGAAAATGAAACAATAATTTTTCAGATATTAGAGAGTAGTCATTACAAGACTGTATTCCCGATAGAAGAGAAACAAATGAGATGAAGTCTAAAATTTTGCCATCTTATTGCTATGGGACAGTCTCCAAGGCTCAGTACAGAGAATGAACTCACATCCTTTCGCTCTTTTACTTAGTTGAGGAGGTAAAGATCAGAGTTCAAGAAAACTGAGGTGACTAGAATTTGGCAGAGCAGTATAGAATAGGGAGCGGTACAGAGAATGGGGTACTAAGAGGTGCAAAAAAATTTATTTGAGTCTTCGGTTGCATTAAATGTGTACATGCATGGCATGGAAGTCCACAAGCCTGAGGAAAGAGCCAATGGAAAATAAGTCAAACAATTCCCAAGAGTCCATAGTAGGCAGCTTGGAAAGATCTCCTACTAAGGATATTGCACGATGTCCTTAGAAAAGTCTTGCCCCAGAATAAAGGCTGTTTTGTATCTACCATAACAATGCCAGAAAGCAAGCTCCAAATGGACCAAGTTTTTTTTTTTTTTTAATTTAATTGTCAGAATAATGCTTTATGCTTTTCAAAATGGTACAATTGGTTAATGAACAAAAAAGAATACTGAAATAATTCTGTATATTTTCTCTTCCACAAGAAAGGAAATGTGATAGATAATTTAAGCCAATGAGAAATGTTAGAAATTAAATGTAGAACTCAGAATGAACAACTGTCCTTGTGAGCATAAAACATACATACACACCCATCCACACACATAGACATGATTGGAATTATTATTTAGCAAAAGAAGACTCTAAGAATCTTAATAGAGGAGTGGAAAATCCCTAGCCTACAACAAAAGGTTGTTATTTCCTGCCAAGTTAGTTAACAGACTTTGAGGACAAGGGTTTATTTGTAGAACTTCACCAGCTCTGATCATAAATTATTACTTGATTCACTCAAATCAAATCTACCCAAGCTGGTCCTACTTTCATAAACTCTTTATAACATGTGTCTGATAAAAATTCTATTTTTGGATTCATTGTGACTTAGTTCAAGACAAGTCAAAAACTTTCCAAATATACGTGACAAAGGAACTGTAAAATCAGAAAAAATTAAATAAGCTTATATACAAATTACAGAAAAAACGTTAATGGGAAGCAGAAGAATAAGAAAATGTGAATTTTATTTTTTAAAATTATCTGAGAAATCATCCTTAGGAAGCAGGAAGCCTTAGGTTTCTTAGACTCCAAAACTTCTTATTTTATATTATTATCCAAAATATATTTTCCCTAAAATTTGATTCTTTATTTATGTTATGAAGATCCAAACAAGTTGAATAATTCTTAATAGATTTTTATTCATGAGTATTAAAATTCTTAAATTTCGGCAAGATGGCAGAAGAGTGGGAACACCAACTCACCTGTCCCCACCAGCTTACCTAGATAACTTTAAATCATCCTGAAAACCTACGAATTTGGCCTGAGATTTAAAGAGAATGGCTGGAACGCTACAGAGAGAAAAGTTTGTGCTTCTGACAAAGTAGGAAGATGGAAATAAATAAATAAATAAATAAATAAATAAATAAATAAATAATAAGAATCACGTGGGGGAGGGACCCCAAGAGGAGCTGGGCTAAGGGGGGCACCAAAAGTTACCAGGACAGGAAAGCCTAGCCCCGGAAAAGCAGGAACGTTAAAAGTCCACACTGGATTCTTCCCCGAGGGAAAGGCATTCTCAGGAAGTCAGGCAGGATCCCAGGAGGGGCAGTGGAGCCCCCAGGTTCCTGGGGTCACTAACAGAGTCGGTTACCCCGGGGGGAGAGCACGCCACAGACCACAGGCCTAGTGTGGTAAAGGGCTGGAGTGCCCACCTGGCAGGGCCTCTGGAGAAGCTCCAGACAGAGGGGCTGCACGGCCGGGAGTGCAATTCCAGCAGCACAGGCCCCAGATCCCAGGGCACCAGAGGATGCAGCCCAGGATCCTGCACTCCCCTTGGGACAGGTGGAGGCCGTGGGTCCCAGGACACTGAAGATGCTCCTGCTTCACGGCGCCCCTGAGCTGTGCAGATCAGTGCCCCCAGCCGCGGGAGTATCCAGGCCAGTGCAGACTGGGAGCTGTGCTAGTTCCTGCGGGAGCAGATTCTAAGGTTGGAGAGATGGCCGCCACCAGTGGGGTTGTTCCTCCTGGTGTCACTCTATGCCTGGGATGGAGGGGAGCCACCAGGGAACAGACGCCTCACAGGGTAAACAGCTCCCACTGAACCGTGCACCTGGTAGGGGGCAGGGCAGCTCCCCCAGGTACACACACCTGAGAATCAGCACAGCAGGCCCCTTACCCAGAAGACCAGCTGGAAGGACAGGGGAAGAGCAAGTTCTTGACCCAGCAGCGCTGGAAAGCTCCAGAGGAAGTCGAGAGATTTACAGTATATAGAACCAGAGGATACCCTGACTTTGTTTTGTTTGTTTGTTTTTTATTTTTTTTATTTTTTTCTTCCTTTTTCCAGTTTCCACAACACATTTTTAGCCATTCTACACTGAGCAAAATGACTAGAAAGAAGAACTCATGACAAAAGAAAGAATCAGAAACCGTGCTCTCTCCCACAGAGTTACAGAATTTGGATTACAATACAATGTCAGAAAGCCAATGCAGAACCACAATTATAAAGCTACTGGTGGCTCTGGAAAAAAGCATAAAGGATTCAAGAGACTTCATGACTACAGAATTTAAATCTAATCAGGCCTAAATTAAAAATTAAATGAGATGCAATCCAAACTGGAGGTCCTAACGATGAGGGTTAATGAGGTAGAAGAACGAGTGAGTGACTTAGAAGACAATCTGATGGCAAGGAAGAAAGCTGAGGAAAGAAGAGAAAACAAAAGATCATGAGGAAAGCTAAAGGGAAATAAATGACATCCTCAAAAGGAAAAATCTAAGTTTAACTGGGGTTCCAGAGTGCGCCAAAAGGGATAGAGGACCAGAAAGCGTATTTGAATAAATCATAGCTGAGAACCTCCCTTACTTGGGGAGGGAAGCAGGCATTCAGATCCAGGGGATAGAGAGATCCCACCCTAAAATCAATAAAAACCGTTCAACACCTCAACATTTAATAGTGAAACTTGCAAATTTCAAAGATAAAGAGAAAATCCTTAAAGCAGCAAGAGACAAGAGATCCCTAACTTATATGGGGAGAAATATTAGATTAACAGCTGACCTCTCCACAGAGACCTGGCAGGCCAAAAAGGGCTGGCAGGATATATTCAGGGTCCTAAATGAGAAGAACATGCAGCCAAGAATACTTTATCCAGCAAGGCTCTCATTCAGAATAGGAGAGATAAAGAGCTTCCAAGATAGGCAGAAACTGAAAGAATATGTGACCACCAAACCAGCTCTGCAACAAATATTAAGGGGGACTCCGTAAAAGAAAGAGGAAGTCCAAGGAAACAATCCACAAAAACAGGGACTGAATAGGTATTATGATGACACTAAATTCATATCTTTCAATAGTAACTCTGAATGTGAATGGGCTTAATGATCCCATCAAAAGATGCAGGGTTTCAGACTGGATAAAAAAGAAGACCCATCTATTTGCTGTCTACAAGAGACTCATTTTAGACCTAAGGACACCTACAGCCTGAAACCAAAAGGTTGGAGAACCATTTACCATTCGAATGGTCCTCAAAAGAAAGCAGGGGTAGCAATCCTCATATCAGATAAAGTTTATTCCAACACTGTAGTAAGAGATGAAGAGGGACACTATATCATACTTAAAGGACCTATCCAACAAGAGGACCTAATCATGAATATTTATGCCCCTAATGTGGGAGCTGCCAAGTATATCAATCAATTAATAACCAAGTAAAGACATACTTATAATACACTAATACTGGGAGACTTCAACACGGTGCTTTCTGCAAATGACAGATTTTCTAAGCACCACATCTCCAGAGAAACAAGAGCTTTAAATGATACAATGGATCAGATGGATTTCACAGATATTTACAGAACTTTACATCCAAATGCTACTGACTACACATTCTTCTCAAGTGTACATGGAACTTTCACCATAATAGACTACATATTGGGTCACAAATCAGGTCTCCACTGATACCAAAAGATTGGATTGTCCCCTGCATATTTTCAGATCATAAAGCTTTGAAACTAGAACTCAATCACAAGAAGAAATTTGGAAGAAATTCAAACACGTGGAAGTTAAGGACCATCCTGCTAAAAGATGAAAGGGTCAACCAGGAAATTAGAGAAGAATTAAAAAGATTCATGGAAACTAATGAGAATGAAGATACAACCATTCAAAATCTTTGGGATACAGCAAAGCAGTCTTGAGAGGGAATAAATCACAATACAAGCCTCCCTCAAAAAACTGGAAAAACTCAAACCCCAGCTAACCTTGCACCTAAAGGAACTGGAGAAAGAACAGCAAATAAAACCTACACCAGGCAGAAGAAGGGAGATAATAAAGATACGAGCAGAACTCAATGAAATAGAGACCAGAAGAACTGTAGAACAGATCAACAAAAGCAGGATGTGGTTCTTTGAAAGGATTAATAAGAGAGATAAACCATTAGCCAGCCTTTATTAAAAACATAAGAGAAAATACTCAAATCAATAAAATCATGAATGAAAAAGGAAAGATCACAACCAATACCAAG
The DNA here is from genome assembly GCF_011100685.1 of Canis lupus familiaris. Taxonomy (NCBI): domain Eukaryota; kingdom Metazoa; phylum Chordata; class Mammalia; order Carnivora; family Canidae; genus Canis; species Canis lupus. Next base: position 7,217,623 of record NC_049229.1, read on the forward strand.
GAAATACAAACGATTTTAAAAACATATTATGAGCAGCTATATGCCAATAAATTGGGCAATCTAGAAGAAATGGATGCATTTCTGGAAAACCACAAACTACCAAAACTGGAACAGAATAAATAGGAAACCTGAACAGGCCAATAGCCAGGGGGGAAATTGAAGCAGTCATCACAAACCTCCCAAGACACAAAAGTCCAGGGCCAGATGGCTTCTCAGGGCAATTCTATCAAATGTTTAAAGAAGAAATAATACCTATTCTACTCAAGCTGTTCCAAGGGTAGAAAGTGACAGAATACTTCCAAACTTATTTTATGAGGCCAGCATCACCTTGATTCCAAAACCAGACAAAGACCCCACCAAAAAGGAAAATTATAGACCAATATCTCTGATGAACATGGGTGCAAATATCAAACCAAGATACTAGCCAATAGGATCCAACAATACATTAAGAAGAGGGCAGCCCCAGTGGCTCAGCGGTTTAGCACCGCCGTCAGCCCAGGGCCTGATCCTGGAGACCCAGGATCAAGTCCCACATCGGGCTCCCTGTATGGAGCCTGCTTCTCCCTCTGCCTGTGTCTCTGCCTCTCTCTCTCTCACTCATGAATAAATAAATAAAATCTTTAAAAAAAAAATTAAAAAAAAATACATTAAGAAGATTATTCACCATGACCAAGTGGGATTTATCCCCAGGATGCAAGGTTGGTTCAACACTTGTAAAGCAATCAGCGTGATAGATCATATCAACGAGAGGAAAAACAAGAACCATATGTTCCTCTCAATAGATGCAGAGAAAGCATGTGACAAAATAGCATTCATTCCTGATCAAAACTCTTCAGAGTGTAGGGATAGAGAGAACATTCCTCAGCATCTTAAAAGCCATCTACGAAAAGCCCACAGCAAATATCATTCTTAATGGGGAAACATGGGGAGCCTTCCCCCTAAGATCAGGAACACAACAGGGATGTCCACTCTCACCACTGCTATTCAACATAGTACTGGAAGTCCTAGCCTCAGCAATCTGACAACAAAAAGAAATAAAAGTCATTCTAATTGACAAAAAAAGAAGTCAAACTCTCCCTGTTTGCAGATGACATGACACTGTACATAGAAAACCCAAAAGACTCCCCCTCAAGATTGCTAGAACTCATACAGCAATTTGGCAGTGTGGCAGGATACAAAATCAATGCCCAGAAATCAGTGGCATTTCCATACAGTAACAATGATATTGAAGAAAGAGAAATTAACGAGTCAATCCCATTTACAATTGCACCCAAAAGCCTAAGATACCTCGGAATAAACCTAACCAAAGAGGTAAGGGATCTATACCCTAAAAACTACAGAACACTTCTGAAAGAAATTGAGGAAGACACAAAGAATGGAAAAATATTCCATGCTCATGGATTGGAAGAATTAACATTGTGAAAATGTCTTTGCTACTCAGGGCAATTTACATGTTCAGTGCAATCTGTATCAAAATACCATGGACTTTCTTCACAGAGTTGGAACAAATCATCTTAAGATTTGTGTGGAATCAGACCCCAAATAGCCAGGGGAATATTGAAAAAAGAAAGCCAAAGCCAGGGGAATCACAATGTTGGATTTCAAGTTGTAATACAAAGCTGTGATCATCAAGACAGTGTGGTACTGGCACAAAAACAGACACATAGATCTATGGAACAGAATAGAGAATCCAGAAGTGGACCCTCAACTGTATGGTCAACTAATACTCGACAAAGCAGGAAAGACTATCCACTGGAGAAAGGACAGTCTCTTCAATAAATGGTGCTGGGAAAATTGGAAAATCATTCACATGCATAAGAATGAAACTAGACCATTCTCTTACACCATACACAAAGATAAACTCAAAATGGATGAAAGATGTAAATGTGAGACAAGAATCTATCAAAATCCTAGAGGAGAACAAAGGCAACACCCTTTTTGAACTTGGCCACAGCAAGTTTGTGGAAGATACATCTCTGAAGGCAAGGGAAACAAAAGCAAAAATGAATTTTTGGGACTTAATCAAGATAAAAAGCTTCTGCACAGCAAAGGAAACAGCAAAACCAAAGGCAATGAATGGAAGAAGATATTTGCAAATGACATATCTGATAAAGGGTTAGTGTCCAAAATATTTATATATTTTATATAAATATATTTTATAGAGCTTATCAAACTCAACACCCAAAAGACAAAGAATCCACTTTAGAATTAGAAGACATGGGATCCCTGGGTGGCATAGCAGTTTGGCGCCTGCCTTCGGCCCAGGGCGTGATCCTGGAGACCCGGGATCGAATCCCACATTGGGCTCCCGGTGCATGGAGCCTGCTTCTCCCTCTGCCTGTGAATCTGCCTCTCTCTCTCTGTGACTATCATAAATAAATAAAAGAAAAAAAATATTTAAAAAAAATAGAATTAGAAGACATGAATAGACATTTTTTCAAAGACATCTAGATGGCCAATAGACACATTAAAAGATGAAGAGATGCTCAATATTGCTTGTCATCAGGGAAATACAAATCAAAGCCACAATGAGATACCACTTCTTACTGTCAGAATGCCGAAAGTTAACAGCACGGGAAATAACAGATGTTGGGAAGGATGTGAAGAAAGAGAACCCTCTTACACTTTTGGTTGGAATGCAAACTGGTGCAGCCATTCTGGAAACAGAATGGAAGTTCCTCAAAATGTTAAAAGTAGAGCTACCCTACAGCCTAGCAATTGCATTACTAGGTATTTACTCAAAGGATACAAAAATACTGATTCGAACTGGCTTATGCATACCAATTTTTTTTGTTTTTTGTTTTTTTAAGATTTTACTTATCTATTCATGAGAGAGAGAGAGAGAGAGAGAGAGTCAGACACAGGCAGAGGGAGAAGCAGGTTGAATGCAGGGAGCCTGATGTGGGACTCAATCCCAGGTCCTTTGCTCCTGAAACCAATATTACACTATATGTTAACTAACTAGTATTTAAACAAATTCTGAAAAATAAAAAATAAAAATAAGTAAAATCTTGGGAAAGTTTGGGAAAAATTTAAAAGTAAAGAAAATGTGGAGTTTTTGCTTTTGAGTTATAAGTGTACCTTATTGTTTGCAAATATCTTCTCCCATTATGAAGATTGCCTCTTCACTCTTTTGATTGTTTCCTTTGCTGTACACTTTTTTTTTTAGTTTTATATAGTCTCACTTGTCTATTTTGTTTCTGTTGCTTTTGCTGCATTTCCAGAAAATAGTTGCCTAGAGCAATATCATGAGGCTTTTCCTCTTATGTTTTCTTCCAGGCATTTTAGAGTTTCATATTTTACATTAAAACTTTTAATCAATTTTGTATTGATTTTTATGTATGGTTGTAAGGGTCCAATTACAATTTTTGCATGTGAATATCCAATATTCCCAACATCATTTGTTGAAGTGACTGTTTTCCCCATTGTGTATTCTTGAAATACTTCTCAAATAACATTTGCCTTCATTACCCTAATATCAAAGTCAGAGATGCTATAAGAAACAAAAGAAAAAAAAAACAATATAGTAAAGGCCAATAGATACAAAACTCCTCAAAAAATACTTGCAAATCAAATTTAACAGCACATTCAAAAGATAGTAGAAGATAATCAAGGGGGATTTATACATAGGATACAAGGATAATTCAGCATGTGCAAATTGGTAAACATGATACACCACATTAACAGAATGGAGGATAGAAATCACATGATCATTTCAAAAGATTCAGAAAAACCATTTGACAAACTTTAAACATCCTTTCGTAATAAAAACATGTGCCAAACTAGGTATAGAGGAATGTACCTCTATACCAGCATAATATAGTCATATATTAAAAGCCTGCAGCTAACATGATACTCAATGGTAAAAAACTGAAAATGTATCCTTTAATATCAGGAACAAGACAAAGATACCCACACTCACCACTTCTATTCAACATAGTACTGGAATTCCTGGAAAGATCACTTTGGTAAGAAAAAGAAATAAAAGGAAAGGAAAGGAAAAATCTAGGTTAGAAAGGAAAAAGTATAATTGTTTGTTTGCATATTACCTAATCTTATATGTAGAAAACCTTTAGACATCACCAAACAATGGTTAGAACAAAAGAATTCATCAGAGTTGCAGATACACATAAGGTATTGTACTTCTGTATACTAATAGTGAAGTAGAATTAACAAAAGAATGAAAAAATGGTCCCATTTACGATAGCATATAAAAGAATAAAGTACTTAAGAATAAATTAACCCACAGAAGTGAAAGATATGTACACAGAAAAAGTCAAAGCATTGATGAAAGATGTTGAAGAATATGCTATCTTCATGGCTTGAAGAATTAATACTGTTAAAATATCCATACTGCCCGAAGTGATCTATAGAATCAATGCGATCTCTATCAAGATTTCAATGTCATTTTTCAGATAAATAGAAGAAAAACAATCCCAAAAGCCCTAGGGAACTACAAAAGACCTTGAATAACCAAAGCAGTTTTGGATAAGAACAAAGCCATAGACATCACCTTTGCTGATTTTGAAATATAAATCTACAGTAATCAAAATGAATGATACTATGGAAACATATACAGACCAGTGGAACAGAGAGTCCAGAAATAAGTCTACCCATCTATGGTCAACTGATCTTCGACTGTGTTTCCAAGAACATACAATGAGGAAAAAGATAGTCTCTTCAGTAAATGGCATTGAGAAGTAACAAAATGTACATATGGAAGAAAGAAATTGGACCTGTATCTTCTTACACTATATACAAAAATCAACTCAAAATGGATTAAATACTAAAACATAAGACCGAAACAAACTACTAGAAGAAAACATAGGACAAATCTTCTTGACATTTGTTTGGGCCATGATTTATGGATATGACTCCAGAAGCACAGGCAATAAAAGCAAAATTGAACTACATTCATCAAACTGAAAAGCTTCTGCATTAGCAAAGGAAATAATCAACAAAATGAAAAGTCAATATAAAGAATGACAGAAAATATTTGTAAATCATATGTCTGATAAGGGGTTCCAAAATATATATGGAACACAAATGAATCAAAAGCCAAAAAACAAATAAACTGATTAAAAAATGGGGAAAAAATCTGAATAGACATTACTCCAAAGAAGATGTACAAATGGCCAATACCTCAATAAAAAGATGCTCAACATCACTAGTCTTTAGGAAAATGCAAATGAAAAATGCAAATCAAGATGAAATATTGTTTTGCATCGGTACAATAGTTATCATCAAAATGATAAACTACTACAAGTAATGGCAAGGGTGTGGAGTAAAGGAATCTATGATACTCTGTTGACGATACTGTAAATTGGTACAGCCATTATAGAAATAGTATGGAGATACCCCAATAAATGGAAATAGAACTACCATATGATATAGCAATCCCACTACTGAGTATATACTAAAAAGAATTAAAATCATTATCTACAAGATATACCCGTACTTTTATAGCATTATTCACAATAATCAATATATGGAAACAACCTAAGTGTCCATAAATGAGTGTGGCATCTGGGTGGTTCAGTGGTTGACTGTCTGCATTTGTTCTGGTCTTGACCCCGGGGGCCTGAGATTGAGTCCCTCATCAGATTCCCTGCAGGGATCCTGCTTCTCCTTCTGCCTATGTCTCTGCCTCTCTTTGTGCCTCTCATGAATAAATAAATAATATCTTTAAAAAAAAAATGTGTCCAGGGATCCCTGCGTGGCTCAGAGGTTTAGCACGTGCCTTCAGCCCAGGGAGTGATCCTGGAGTCCCAGGATGGAGTCCCCCATCGGGCCGCCTGCATGGAACCTGCTTCTCCCTCTGCCTGTGTCTCTGCCTCTCTCTTTGTGCCTCTCATGAATAAATAAATAATATATTTTTAAAAATGTGTCTAGGGATCCCTGGGTGGCTCACAGGTTTAGCACCTGCCTTCAGCCCAGGGAGTGATCCTGGAGTCCCAGGATGGAGTCCCACTTTGGGCTCCCTGCATGGAGCCTGCTTCTCCCTCTGCCTGTGTCTCTGCCTCTCTCTGTCTCTCTGTGTTTCTTATGAATAAATAAATAAATAAATAAATAAATAAATAAATAAATAAATAAATAAATAAAATGTGTCCATCAAATGAATGAATAGGTAAAGAAACTGTGTGTCTGCATGCATATTGGAATATTATTCAACCTTAGAAAAGGAAATCTTAAGATTTATAACAACATGAATAAAACTGGGGAACATTATACTAAGTGAAATAAATAAGACACAAAAGGACAAATATTGCATGATTTTATTTATATGTAGAATATAAAAAGGAAAAAAGGAAGAATATAAAAAAGATTGAAAACATAAAAGCAGAGTAGAATGGTAACAATAGTTAATAATACTGAATTTTAGGCTTAAAATTTTCTTAGAGAGTAGATCCTCGGTACTTTCATTACATTTGCACAAAATGCAGCTATTTTAGGAGATGCAAATATTAATTAGCATGTTTGTGGTAATCATTTTACAATATATACATATATCAAAGCATCACATTATATACCAATAAACAAACATATACAGTCAACTGATCTTATACAAGGGTGCCAAGAATACACAATGAATAAAGGATAGCCTCTCTATACCATTTGTTATTAAAATTTACTTTTTTTTAAAAAAATTGATGTTTAGCTGTGCAAAAGTACAAGTATATTACGATGAAAATGTTAGCTATTGAAGAAACAGAGCTTAAGGAATGAAGAGTTTTATAAATTTATTTGAATTTCCAATGAATCTATTCTTTTCCCCCTTTCTGTTTCAGTGAAACAAATATCCTGAATTTGGCTGTTATCATCTCCATGAGTTTTAACTACATCCTTAATATATGTATGGTTCTTAGGTAATATATATCATTGATTTGAATATTTCATACTTTTATAAAAGAAACCTACTTTATGTATATTTCAGCAACTTGCTTTTTTTGATAAAAATGAAAGTTGTAGGGGCACCTGGGTAACTCAGAGAGTTAAGTATCTGCCTTTGGCTCAGATCATGATCCCAGAGTCCTGGGATTAAGCCCCATATCCTGGGATTGAGCCCCGCTGAGTAAGGAGCCTGCTTATCCCTTTCTCCCCTATCTCTGCTCACACTCTTTTTCTCTCAGATGAATAAGTAAAATCTTTTTAAAAAATGAATGTTGTAAATTTATTCATATTGTTACTTTTACTACTGTACATGATTATAGTAGATGTCCATGTTGTTGTTTAACCATTCTCCTATTGAAAGATGTTTAGGTAGTTTCTGATTTATTACTATCAGAAACAAGTCTGCTAATTGGTTTGTCCCTCACTACTTTTACACATATATTTCTTGTAGTAGATATACACACATGCGCAATCACACACACACACACACACACACACACACACAAATGAGTGGATTTTCTGAATTATAGGTTTCATGCAGCTTTCACTTAAAGTAGTTGTCACAATAGTTTTTGAAGTGTTTGTGTCTATTCATGCCCTAGTTATTAGCACTGTGTATGAATTGGCTTTCCTTTAAATACTTTTAATATTTATTATTTTAAATAAGGATAGAAATACTGGTAAAGATATGAATATATACATATATACATATATGCATATGTTGACAATAATATATATGGAAAAACTTAGTATTTTTAATACTCTTCAGTCAGCATTATTTAAAGAATTTATTTATTTGACAGACCGCAAGCAGGGGGAGCAGCAGAGGGAGAGGGAGAAGCAGGCTCCCCACTGAGCAGGGAGCCACATGTGGGCCTCATGCATCTTGATGCCAGGCTCCATCCCAGAACCCCGAGATCATGACCCAAGTCAAAGGCAGAGCTCAACTGACAGCCACCCAGGTGTTCCTTCAGTCTGTATTATACATTATGGCAGTGCAGATCAAAAGCATTAAATTCAAAACATTGGCCCATATTCTAGGTCAGTTCTAAAGAAACATTTAGGCTTATTTGTAATGATTCATCCATAAGATTATTTAATGTGTTCTGTATTTTATACAAAATTTGGAAAAAATGTACCTGAAATTATGTTATTATAGATAAACAACATATGATAACTTGTGGCATATAATAGTAGCATTCTTAAAATTTTATTAAGTAGAAACTGGAACTTATAAAGATCGCTTATGAAATAATTCTATTTTCATAAAACATCTATGAGTTCACTGCTAGCTATATCTCTGTTTCCAGGCCTTCCTTAATATTTGGTCTTCTTTAGGCCTGAAATATCTTCTCTGATTTTTTTTTTAAAGATTTTATTTATTTATTCAGGAGAGACAGAGAGAGAGAGGCAGAAACCCAGACCGAGGAGAGGCTCCCTGTGGGGAGCCCGATATGGGACTCAATCCTGGGACCCTGGGGTCATGACCTGAGCCAAAGGCAGACATTCAACCACTGAGCCAGCCAGCTGTCCCGCTTCTCCGATTTTATTTAAAATCATTCAATTATAAATAAATCAATAGATAAATAAATAAATTAATAAATACATTTCCTAACTTTAAAGCAAGTTTAAATTATATTTTTTAAAGTTATTTTTCCTAAATTATTACTTCTATCTTCATAGTATTTTTAATAAAACATACTTTAAAGTGTTGAGTCAGACCAGATTCCCTTTGAATATCTTTCAGCTCTTTATGCCAGAGGCATATTATCTCTTAAATCTTAGATAGTTTATTGATATTGTTAATAATATTAATATAGTTATCCTTCAACTGGGCTGCTTTCCATAGTCAAATAATTTAATAGCACAAAGGAATTAGTTAGCTATAATTGCTCAGAACATTAATTAAATATCTGGCAGAATTTAGGTTCTGAAATATTATTTAAAAATCTATTTAGTTTTGGTTGTATTGCAAGTATATTTTCTTATTCCTATATTGCAAATGTTTTTGTCAAATTCATATATACTTAGCACAAGCCAATTATCAATCAAATATTAAAGCAGTTTTAGCTGATAGTTTCAGAATTTGTTGTTTTGATAAGAATAATATAATATAAACAGTTGACCATTGAACTTCTGGAAGAATTATCACAGGTTTTTTTTTTCACCTCCTAATAGTATTTAATCCAAAATGATCAACAACTAGAGACAAATGAAGACAGTCCCTTTCCATTCAAGCTTGTTTATTCAGCACATAAATACATGATGAAATAAACAAAAAGCATCATATTGTTTTTATTGTAGGTAATTTGTTTGAATTTTCTAATTTAAAATATTTTATGACCTATGATCTTCAATTGCAGTACCATTAACTGGATCGAAATGTTACATGTGGCACAAAATGCTATTTGTTTTCTGTTTCATAGATTCTATAATGTTCCTTTGAGACCTATTTTATTGGCTTTTTATTCTTATGCAAAGTCATATGAATGGATCATAAACTACAACAAAATTATCACTGTTTATCTTTAAGACAATCTAGATTTCTAAAAGGCCAGACAACTATTAGAGTTACACATCCTTGATATGCAATCAGATCTTATTTCTACTATTGATATTTGATATGTCCTGGTAGCCCAGGAACCATGGTATTAAAATAGAATTTAAATGGTTTAATTTTTTGTTTCTTAAATTAATTTTTTAGGAAGTGTTTTATGCAGATACTGGGATACAGCATTCTTCTCATTTCTGTGCTTTGCTATTTCCTCTCCTGATTAAAGTACTACTGAACAGTTCAAGCACTTATTTAATTTCCCAAAACAAAACCCTTGAGGCATGGCAACAACTTCTAAATACCATACAGGAAGAGATAAATAGATACAAAAATTCACAGTCAAATGTAGAAAGGTGATCAAAGCCTCTACTATCTTTAAATTTTACAGCATATGAAAACACTTTCATAGATAATTGTGAATTTTTAAAAGAGGTTAGTTATGCAACAATAGAATACGGTTTCTCTGAGCAGAACAAAGAAATTTCCAAAAAATTACTGCACAACTACAGATGAAAGAAGGAAGAACACAAGGAAGAAATAATATATTTGACTTAGAAAACTGTTCATAAATGAGAAAAAGAGAACAAATTCGGTGGCTTCAGAACCAAAAGAATTTTTTAATGATTTGTTTACTTATTTTTTTGGAAAGAGAGAGAGCACAAGCAAGAGGGGCAGGGGAAGAGGGAGAGAGAATCTCAAGCAAATTCCACACTGAGCACACAGCATGATCTGGGGATTGATCTCATGACCCTAAAACAGGACCCTGAGATCATAACCTGAGCCCAAAGTAATAAGAGTCAGATGTTTAACCAAAAAAACTTTTATCAATGGAAATTATATTGTGTATGTATTCTGTACTTAGAGGGAAAAAAATGGGCACTTAATCTAATACATTATCAAATATCTGGCAACACAGAATAAACTTTCTCATTCATTATAGTACTTTATAATTCCATTTTAAAATCATGTTTTAATTGCCTGTTGCATAAAAATCCTATTCCACACATTGCAGTACATACCAAATTTTCAAGATGTATTGAAACTACCAACTATGTAAAATCAAGTAATGAAAACAAAAAAGAATGCATACAGGTATAATTAAATAGGAATTTGAAGCATAGAAAAAGGCTGTAATATTGCAGAAATAAGGAAACTTTAAAAAGACCTTTTTTTTAAAAAAAGGACAGTTTTAGGTTGACAGAAAAATTAAGCAGGGGTACAGAGATTCCACATATGCTCCCTATCTCCACACTCATACAGCTTCCCTCTCAACATCTGCTACAGTGGTGCATTTGTTATAATTGATGAACCTATATTGACAAACCCTTATAACTCAAAAGCCATAGCTTATATTACCAAGTTTACTTATAGCTTATACCAAGTTTACTCTTGGTATTATATGTTCTGTGGCTTTTGACAAATGTATAATGAAATGTATCCCACATGATAATACCAAACAGATAATTTACACTGCTCTAAAAAGTCTTCTGTGTTTTACCAACCCTTGGCAACCACTGATGTTTTATGATGTCCATAGTTTTGCTTTTTACAGAATGTCACATGGTTGGAATCATACAAAACCTACTACTCTTCAGATTGGCTTCTGTACTATTTATTTAAGTTTTTTCTATGTCTTTTCAATATTTGATAGCTGATTTCTCTTAGTGCTGAGTAATATTCCATTGTTTGGATATACTATAGTTTATCCCTTCACCATCTAAACAGCATCCTAGTTGTTTCCAAAGTTTGACAATGTCCCTAATAGCATGATGTGCAGCATTCTTTTACATGTTTATTTTCCATGTATATACTTCTTTGGTGAAGTATCTGTTCATATTATTGCCCATTTTTAAATCAGGTGAAGTTAAGAGGGTTTTTTTGTATATTTTGGATGACAGTCCTTTATCAAATATGTCTATTGCAAATATTTTCTTCCAATCTGTGGCTTGTATTTTCATTCTCTTGACAGTATCTCTTGCAGAGCAGAAATTTTTAAATTTTTTAAAAAAGATTTTATTTATTGATTCATGAGAGACACACAGAGAGAGAGAGAAGCAGAGACACAGGCAAAGGGAGAAGTAGGCTCCAGGCAGGGAGCCCAACATGAGACTCCATCCTGGATCTCCAGGATCAGGCCCTGGGTTGAAGGCAGTGCTAGACCACTGAGTCACCCGGGCTGCCCAGAAATTTTTTAATTTTAATGATCTTCAGCTTATCAATATCTTCTTACATAGATCAAGCCCTTGGTGTTGTAGGGAAATGATTTTTTAGATCTCAAAAGTTCAGAAAGAATATGTGAGACAAGGGTAGTAATGTCAGCAAAAGCACAGGGGTGGGTAAATTCATACTTTAGGAAAAAGGAGTAACATTGCGGTACTCAAAAATTAGACATTTAGAGTGATATAGGGTAGGAAATGTTATTGAAAAATAGTATGGCACTGTATTAGAAAATAATATGAATATTAAGGAATTCCTTTATATCATGCAAGCAAAGAGGATCATTAAGTTTTTCATTTCTCCCCCAACCCTCACACCTAGGACAAGGCATAAGCAGAGTTTTTCTTTGTGTTCTAGGAGGTTCATTATGTCAACAACCACTCATTGATAATAACATTAATTAAGTACTAATGTAACAGCATGCTGTAAATGTGTATTAATTCATCTAATCCTTACAAAAATTTCTTTTGCAATGAGCATTGTTTTAAAATAATCATTGTAATAGCAAAAAAACTAGAAGCAACCAAATAATCATCAGTATATCCATAGAAAAATTAATTGAAGATATATTCATATAATAGAATATTAGCAGTGAAAAAATTTATATAATAGCTATAGACATATAGCTCTAGGGGTACTTGGGTGGCTCAGTCAGTTAAGCCTCTGGCTCTTGGTTTCAGCTCAGGTCATGATCTCATGGATTAGTCTCATGATAATTATTTTATTTCAGGTTTCTGCCCAGCACAGAGTCTACTTCATACTCTTTCTCCCTCTCCCTCCCCCCTCCAATTAAAAAAACAAACATATAGTTCTACCTGGATATATATACTTTTTAACTGGAATTTCTGGACCTTAAGTTATGCATATATTCAAATGTACTAGATAAAAAAAATCATTATTAGAATAGATTTATTTTGTATTGGTTTTCCTATCTATGTATATGACCTGTGTTTCTCCCCTTATATGCCTAATACTTGTTACTGTCAGTCTTTTTATTTATTGGTGGTCTACTTTGTATAGAAGAGTATTTTACTTTAGTTTCAGTGTACTTTCCCTGATTAATATTTAGGTTGATATTTATTGATTATTTTATTGGACAACATATTTGTTGAACAAATTCTATGTAAGACACTGTTTAAGGAATTGGGAAAAATTGTGATAATACAAAATAAATAAATAAAAATCCCTGTCCTATATATCTCTTTTTTTTTTATTTAAGAAATCTTTGCATACCTCATATTGAGACTATATTCTTCTATGCCTTTCTTTTTATTTGATTTTATTATTATACTATGGGCACTTACATCTTAGACTGTTTAGAACTAATATTTGTGTAGGCAAGAAATAGGGATCAAGTTCTGATTTTTTTTTTAATAGGTATAACCACCTAGGTTCCATAAATAATCCTTCCTTTATGGCATTGCAGTGGCATCAATATTTTTAAAGATCTGTTTCTGGATTTTCTATTTAACTAATCTATCTGTCCTTGTATCAATATCACATTTTATAATTAATATAGTTTTATAATATATCTTGATATCTGATAGTACAAGTACTCTAGCTTTGTTTTCCTTTGTCAAGATTGTGATTGCTACTTTTACATTAGGTATTTCTTTTTTTTTTTTTTTCTAGAATTTAATTTTATTGTAGTACATTAAGAGTCATGTATGCCAGGAAAGCCAGTAATTATTCATAAGCTTAGTAGTTCACCACAGTTTTAGAAAGCACATAATACATTCAAATAAGGCATTACAGAAAGTTTTGTAAAGAATTAAATGTGTCCTGCAATCCTTTTTAAAAAGAGTCTTGGTCCATTCTGAAAGATCAACATTGAATTTTTAAAAATCAAAAAAGAAGTTTTTTCCCACAAAAATACATGAAGAACCACTTGCTGGCATTTATATTTTGAGTGCCTGGGATAACAGGCCGGTGTTCAAAGGCAGTTCATAACAGGTTGTACCAGGACTCGTTGCATCTGATTTAGCACCAAGTAAGAGTAAATATCCCATTGAAGATGTAGCTGATTTTTTCATCCACCTCTCATCGCCCCACTCTTCCTGCCAGGCCACAGGACATAAGCACGCATCCTTGTTGCCCTACGAAGAAATCAAAATCTCTTCGCTTTTAAAGGGCTACTTATTCAGGCTACACACACAGGTGGAGTTCTTGCCCTGCTGACGGTGGCAGGGAAAGCCAGCAGCTGCCCACTGCTTTCACTAGGAATAAAGTCCTTCAACAAACTCAGTTACCTTCCTGGTCCTTTTTAACCTCTCATGTAAATCCTTTTAATTGCTACTAATTTGATTAGTTTACTAATTTTGATTGTTTACTAATTATGATTGTTAAGCGTGTCAGGGAAATTCTCCCCAGGCATAACTGATCTATTTCTACTTCCTGAGGACCCAGTATGCTTGCTTTTATGTAGGGCCATGGGTTTGCTTTTCTTCTTGTATTTTAATTTGTCACTCATCACAGCAGATTTTACATAGTGATCAAAAAGAGAAACTGGCAAGTAGATCCTAAAGCACATACTTACACTTCTTAACCTGAGTAATAATCTGAAAACACAAGACTAATTACATTTTCTGTTGATAATTCAACCTCAGTGCTTTTGTAAGAACTTTCAATGTCAATTTCTAATAAATCATTTTTTTCAATACACACGTTCTCAAAACCTGTCATAGGAAAGTAATATTTTCCTATATGCTAATTTTTTTTTTTTAATTTTTATTTATTTATGATAGTTACAGAGAGAAAGAGAGGCAGAGACACAGGCAGAGGGAGAAGCAGGCTCCATGCACCGGGAGCCTGATGCGGGATTCGATCCTGGGTCTCCAGGATCGCGCCCTGGGCCAAAGGCAGGCACCAAACCGCTGCGCCACTCAGGGATCCCCTCTATATGCTAATTTAACACAATTTTATAGCAGACTGAAAATTCTGAATAAACTGAAAGTTTGTTTAGGACATAATAAATACAGTATATACGGTTAAGTTTTTAAGTTTCTTACTATAAAGGCAACAGTGAATTTGCATCCTGAAACTAATCTGCATATCTGGTTGCTTGTTTTCTAGAATTTGATAGTGTTTCACAAAACCATGTACCACAGTGCTAACGATGCTGGGTTTTGGCATCAGTCTACAACACATTTCTCTGATGAGATACTTTACCGAGTGACATGGAAATGTTTTTAGCTTCTCCAAAGAATAAGAAAATTTTTTATCAACCACTTAGTCTTCTGAACAAAAGTTAATATTACTACCAATTGCTCTTTTAATTAGGACATCTGATGTTTTTAAATTACATACCCATAGAAGATACCCTGGGTAGACAAAAAGATGAATCTTAGTATCGGACTCATTTGGCCCATTCTTAATTTCCAGAATGAAATCAGTAGAAGTGAAACTAATATAATTTTCAAAGAATTCATACATGCCAGTCTCAGAACACGGAGCTTCTAAATGCACAGGCGAGGAGTCTCTGCTCATCTTACTGGTGATGTACACTTTTCCTCATGGAGTAACTGATGCTTTCTGGTCTATTTGTGGAACTTTTGTTTGTAGGAAAGCATACACATGGGGCCAGATTTTGTTGGTTTCTGTTCCAGAGAAGCTTTCCAATACTCCCTTTTTCCGGTAATATTCCAGGACCGGCTGTGTTTGGACTTCATAAGCCTTGAGTCTCTTGACAACCGTCTCTGGCTGGTCATCATCCCGCTGAATGAGAGGCTCCCCTGTCAGGTCATCAATGCCCACGGCTTTGGGAGGGTTGAATTCGATGTTGTGGACTCGGCCGCTGGCCGGATGAATCCAGCGCGCGGTGAGACGCTGCTTAATGACTTCGAAGGGCACGTTCAGATTAATCGCTGTGTCTATCTGATAAGCTCCGTGCAGGGCTTCTGCCTGTGGAAGTGTCCTTGGAAAACCATCCAATAGCCAGCTATATTGGGTGAGGTTTTTCAGCTCATGAAGGGCCAGCCGAGTCATGACCTCATCCTGGGTGAGCTTCCCTTGGTCAATGAAAGTCTTGGCTAACACACCGATTTCTGTGCCCCGAAGCATGTCGTCCCGGAGCAGGTCGCCGCTGGAGAGGTGCTTCAGCGCGAAGTGCCTGGTGATGCGCGACGACACGGTGCCCTTGCCGGAGCCCGGCGCCCCCATGATCACGGCGCGCAGCAGCCGCGCGGACGCCCCCCTGGCCGCAGGGAGCCGGGGCGCGGGGGCTCCGGCCTGGCTGCGCGCTCGCGGGGCTGCGCCGTGCGGGGCGCCCCGGCGGGCCGACAGCCTACATTAGGTATTTCTATAATAATTTTCTAGGTAGCTTGTAAATTTCCACACACACACAAAAATGAAGCAATAATTTTTGTTGGAATAAAAAGTGTTTGGTGTACCTTCACAACCTTTTAACTTTGTTATGTCAACCATGGACCTGATTTTTCCTTTTGTTTTTGTATGTCTTCTTTCTTTTTTTCTTTTAAGATTTATTCATTTATTCATGAGAGAGAGGCAGAGACATAGGTAGAAGGAAAAGCAGACTCCCCACAGGGAGCCCAATGCGGGACTTGATCCAGGAGCTCAGGATCATGCCCTGAGCCAAAGGCAGATGCTTAATCAATGAGCCACCCAGGCATCCCTGCTTTTATATATCTTCTTAAACATCTCATGCTATGGGGAGATTTTATTATGAGAGTTTTCTATTTCATCAATTTTATTTGATGTTCTTTACTGCTATTATTTTTTTATTTCAATTAATTTGTTACTAGCACATCAATGTATAATTAATTATTGAATATCAATCTGGTTTTCAATAATCTTAATATAATTTTGAATATATATAGTCATAAAAGTACTCTTCTCTATTCAATCATAAGAACACTTACAAAATTTAGTCATTAACTAAGATAATTGAAGGTTTTTAGAAAAAGCTATTCTCTATAGATATTGCCTTTTGTTCTTAGTTTGCTGTGACTTTTTTAAAATCATGAATAGCTGAATTTATTCAAATGCTTTTCTATTCCTATTGTGAAGATTACATATCATTCTTTCTTTATTCTTTGAAATGATTATTTAATTTATTTATTTAATTATTATTCATTAGCTATTAACTAATTATTAATTCTAAGCATCCTTACTAAGATGGCTTCAATCATACATCTGTGGTCAGCTTCTGGTAAGATAAGTGGCTCTATTGACTTGACTCAGTGTTTTTGCATGGTTGACACCTTGCTGAAATGACTCAATTCTTCTCAGTTTGTTCTGAGAATCCATCAAGGAAGATGAAACTTGTCCTTTTGGGGAAGGCAATGTTGAGAGAGACAGAGAGATAGAGGCAGAGAAAAAGCCTGTAAAGCCTTTTGAGACTTGGGCCTGGAAGTGGAAAAACTCACTTTATCCATGTTATGTTGTTTTAAAGCAAATAATGAAGCCAGTCTAGTTTCAGAATTTTGGGTGAGACTCTACTTCTCACTAGAAGTCTCCTTTACTAAGATTATGGATAAGGAGGATCATGAAAGAGTTGGGACACTTTTCCCTCAGGCTACCACATGTTATAAACACTGTCACTACTAATAGCTTTTATTTCACAATTACTGTGTTCTAGATATTGTGCTAAGTATTGTATGCATTATCTGTTTGATTTTTATTATAACTAGAGGCAGTTGTCTTAGCTCAGGCCGCTGTAATAAAATACTATAGATTGGGTGGTTTAAACAATAAGCACTTATTTCTTACAGTTCTGAAGGCTGAGAAGTCTGAGATCAAGGTGATAGCCAATTCGCTTCCTGATTATTTCCTTCTTCCTAGCTTTCAGATAACCATTTTCTCAGTGAGTTCTTGCATGGTAGAAAGAGAGCTCTGGTCTGTCTGATTATTATATAGAAATTAATAAGGACATCTCATCATGGGGGCTCTCTCCACCTGATCCAACTAAACAAAATGAACTCTCAAAGGCCCTAACTCCAAATACCATCACGTTGTGTGTTAGGCCTTGCTTCAATATATGAATTTTGAGGAAAATAAACAGTCCATAATAGAACCAAGTACAACTTTATTCTTCATATGGTATATTTTAAACTAAAATGTTATTATTCATAAATAACTTTACTGTGACTCACTCAAGAAAAGTGGCATGGAGAAATATATATATTATCTAATGATTATAATATGAAATACATATTAATAAATATTCCTTGGACATATGAAAAAAGTGTATTGTTCATAAAACAAAGTAGACAATGAATCATAGTTAATCAATCCAAATAACTATTTTTTTTGCTACCTACATGATCAAAATTTAGTTAGCTTCTATCTAATATTCAATTTTATGGACTTCTCTGCTCCCAAATGTTTATTGCTTTGCTTAACTTTATCCTAAAATGAGAGCAAATAAAAAACAAGTTCTCAGAACAGTAAAAAACTGAGAGATTTTGTCTCACCAGAGACACTGCAATAAATAATAAAAGGAATTTGAATGGGCTGAAAGTAAAGTACCCCAATAGAAGACAGAGAAGAGTAAGAAGGAATGGAGAGTACCAGAAAATAACATAGTTTGGTAAATATAAAAGGCTATCAACAGTTTAAAGAGACAATAATTGCAAAGTTTATAAAATATGTCATAGCAAAATATTTAACAGTAATAGTAAATAAGGTAGGTGTAAAAGAAAAGAAATGGTGAAAAGTTGTTGCATTTAAGGGTAGGATAATTAAGGGAAGGTAATTTAGGTAACTTTCTTGATTTCTAGGCAATTTCTGTGTCTTGATTTGGTAGAGCTTACATATTTGTGTAAATACGTCAAATTCATTGAGCTAAAGTGAGATTTGTATAGTCTTAGTTCATGTGTTATACCATACTAAAATTTGAATAAAAATTTTGTGCTATTAGAATGCTGTTTGTATATGTTATTGCAGTATGTTAAGTGTAACATTCCATAAAGTGTAAAAACTAATCAAATACAAAACAGACTTTTCTTTTTTGTAAAAATAAAAGATACCTCTTATAGGAGGATCAAAAATACCAAACAGCTATGAAAGAATGAAACTATGTATAGTCTTTAGGAATAAACTTAAAAAGGTAAAATACTTTTATCTGAAAACTACTAATCATTGATGAAAGCAATTTAAAGAAACAAATACATAGACACTCTATATTCATGAATTGAAAGACAAAATATCATTAAAATGCCAATACTACCAAAAGTAGTCTACAGATTCAATGCAATCCCTGTCAAAATCCCAGATAGTTTTTTAACAAAAATAGAAAAAAAAATTCCAAAATTCTTGTGGACCACAAATAATGAAATAAATTTTGGGAAAGAAAGACTAAGCATGGAACATCATGCTTCCTTATTTCAAATTATATCACAAAGCTTGCTGTAGTGAAAACAGTATTGGACTAGCAAAAAAAAATAGGCATATGAACAGACCAATGAACCAAATAGAAGGCCAGAAATAAACCTACTCATAAACAGTCAACTGATCTTTGACAAGAGTGCCAAAAATACACAATGAGGAGAGGACAATTACTTCAATAAATTATGTTGGGGAGTATGGTTCCATATACAAAAGGATGAAATTAAAACCTTATCTTACATCATACACAAAAATCAACTCAAAGTGGAGTAAAGATACCTTTTATTTTTAAGATTTTATTTATTTATTTATGAAAGACACAGAGAGAAGGCAGAAACATAGGCACAGGGAGAAGCAGGCTCCTCACAGGGAGCGGGATGTGGGACTTGATCCCGGAACTCTGGGATCACGCCCTGAGTCGAAGGCAAACACTCCTCCGCTGAGCCACCCAGGTGTCCCTGGAGTAAAGATTTCAATGGAAGACCTGATACTATAAAACTACTATAAGAAAAAAAGGGGAAAAGTTTCATAATGTTAGGGTTGACAATGATTTCTTGGATGTGATACCAAAAGCACAAGTAACAACAGCAAAATGAGACAAATGCATTAGATCAAACTAAAAAGTTCCTGCACAGCAAAGGAAACAAGTGTAAAGGCAAAGTATAAAATGAGAGAAAATATTTACAAACCATGTATCTGATAAGGAGTTAATAACCAAAATATATATAAGGATCTTTTATCATTTAATTGTTAAGAAGAAATTGATTTTGAAAATGGGCAAAGAACTTAAATATATGTTCCAAAGAATACTTAAAAATGACCAACAGGTATATGACATGATGCTCAACATCACTAATTATTAGGGGAATGTAAATCAAAGCTATAGAGAGATATCTCATACCTGTTAGGATGGCTATTCAACAACAACTAAAGTATTGACCAAGATGTGGAGAAATTAGAACTTTGCAGACTTTTGGAGGGAATCTAAAATGGGGCAGCTGCTATGGAAAAGAACATGGAGGTTCGTCAAAAATTTAAAGATTGAGTTCATAAGATCCAGCAATCCCACTTCTGGGCATACATTCAAAATAATTGAAATCAGGATTTCAAAGAGATAGATGCACTCAAATATTTATTAAAGTCTCATAGCCACAGTATAGATGCAACCTAAATGTCTATCAACAGATGGGTGAAACTGTGATATAGATATATAATGGAGACTTATCAAGTAAGAAGTTGCTATGGCTGATATCAAAGAGGTTGTTACCTGCGTTCTCCTCTAGGATATTTGTGGTTTCCTGTCCTACATTTAGGTCTTTTTTTAATTTTGAATTTATTTTTAATGTTGCATAAGAAAGTGGGTCCAGTTTCATTCTTTTGCATGTTGTTGTTCAGTTTTCCCAACATTATTTGTTGAAGAGACTTTTTTCCATTGTATATTCTTTCCTGCTTTGTCAAAGGTTAATTGATCACATAGTGGGGTTCATTTCTGGGTTTTCTATTCTGTTCTTTTGATCTATGTGTCTGTTTTTGTGCCAGTACCATACTGTTGTGATCACTCCACCTTTGTAGTACAAGTTGAAGTCCAGAATTGTGATGCTTCCAGCTTTGCTTTTGTTTTTGTTTTGTTTTGTTTTTCAAAATTGCTTTGGCTATTCTGGGTCTTTTGTAGTTCCATACGAATTCTAGGGGAAAAAATTGTTATAACTCTGAAAAATATTGGTAGTATTTTGGTAGTATTTTGATAGATATGTAATGAAATATTATTCAGCTCTAAGAAAGAGGGAAGTTCTACCATATGCATCATGGATGAGCCTGGAGAACACTATGCCTATCATGGAAGGATACATACTACATGATTACACTTATGATATATCATAAAATTTATATGAGGAATTCAAAATAGTCAAACTCATAAAAATAGACAGTAGAATGGTGATTGCTAGATGATGGGGGTTAGGAGAAATACAGAATTGCTCTTCAATTGGTATAAAGTTTCAGTTATGAAAGATGAATAAGCTCCAGAGATCTGCAATCCAACATTGTGTATATAGTTAACAATAGTATACTGCTCACCTAAAAATTTGTTGAGGGTGTTCTTACTACAATAATAAATGAAGTACTAAAAACATGACAAGGTAGATGCATTAAGAGTCTAAAATTATAATACATATGTGAAAATAAATTTCCTTTACAATAAATATAAACTATTTTACAATGCTATTTTTTTTTAAGATTTATTTATTTATTCATAAAGAGAGAGAAGCAGAGACACAGGCACAGGGAGAAGCAGGGTCCATGCGGGGAGCCTGATGTGGTAGTCGATCCCGGGTCTCCAAGATCACACCCTGGGCTGCAGGCAGCACTAAACCACTGCACCACCAGGGTTGCCCACAATGTTATTATTGAAAATAAATCTTATTTCTGTAACAAAATAATAACCACCACCACAAAATTAAAAGTACAAGATCTCTACAGTGAAAACTGGAAAACATTTATAGTAATGGGAATCTAAGTAAGTGGAGGGATGTATCATGTATATGAATTAGAAGACTTAATACTTTTAGGTATCAATTCTTCCCTAATTGATATATAAACCAAGTGGAGTTCAAATCTGATCAAAATTACAGTGGACTTTGCTAGTTTAGGGAGATAGATAGATGATTCCAAGCTGCATGTAGTAATTCATATGGCAAAAATAAAAGTGATATTGAAAAGATAAAAAATGAAGGATGTATCAAAACAAATCCTATGATAATATTATACTTGTTTATGGAGAGATAAAGTAGTCAATAGAACAGTAGAGAGTCCAGAAACAGTCACACATATAACATAATAAAAATGACTATAAATATGGCATTGCCAGATATTAATAAAAAGATGAGAAAAGGTCTTTTCAAATTTGGTGCTGTTTTAATTCGATATGTGAAAAATTAAATTTTAACCTCTGCTTCACATCACACATAAAAATCAGTTTCAGTCTATATAATAGACCTAATGTAAAAAGTGAGGGAACATATTATTTTCACAACCTTGTGGACAGTATTATTTTTAAAAAGACACAAAAAAGTAAAAATTGGTAAATTGGTTTACATTGAAATTTAAAACTTTCATTTTTCAAAGCACATTACGAACAGCATTAGAAGATAAATCTCACTCTAAAATAAATTATTTGTTGGAATGCCTGGGTGGCTCAGTGGTTAAGCATTTGCCTTTGGCCCAGGGTGTGATCCTTGGAGGCCTGGATTGAGTCCCACGTCGGGCTCCCTGCAGGGAGCCTCCCCCTCTCTCTGCCTGTGTGTGTGTGTGTCTCTCTCTGTTTCTCATGAATCAATCAATAATTTTTTAAAAGTAAATAAAATAAAATACAATGAAATAAAATAATTTGCAATAAAAGAAATTATATCTGGAATATATACAGAAAACCTCAATTAGTGAGGCAGATAAATTGATATAAAAAATGGCCAAAAGGAACTGAAAACTAAACCTCAGAAAAAAAGAATATCCAATACTGGCCAATAAATTTATGAAAAGGTGATCTATGAGATATAAAAGGAATGAAAATTCAAACCACAATTAGAAACTGCTACACATCCGCCAGGATGGCTAAATTGTTTTTAAAAGATAAATGGAAAGAATTAATGATCATCTGGAATAGCTTCAACTCTCCTACATTGCTTATGGAAATGTAAATTGACATACATTGGAAAACTGGCAGTCTACATGTATACCTCAATATAGGCTTATACTCTGCCTCAACGATTCTACTTCTAGGATGTATCCGATATCCATAAATGAACTACATACTCAACAAAAAGTTGTGTGTATAAATGTTAGTTAACAAAATACTAGCCCCTAAGTGGAAATAACTCATCAGAAGTCATATGAATAATTGAGTATATATTCATATAATGAATTATTACAGCACAATGAAAGTAAGAACTAAAGTCTAACCACATGAAGAACAGAGAGGACTCTTAAAAACAGTATTTTCGGAAAGAAGGTGGGCACAAACACAACAGGCTTCCTTATTTCATTTATGGAAATTTCACCAATAGGCAAAACTAATTTACAATGTTAGTGGTCAAGACAGCTGTAAAACTATTTGTATGTGTCAGGGAGAGAGGTGTGGAGTAGGCGGGAGGACAGAGGATGGTTGATCTAATGGGACTAAAGGGAACTTCTGTAATATTCTATCTCATCCATGTTAGTTACACAGTTTTATTCATTTTATGAAATGTATTGAGTATATGCTTTTTATTTTTTTGTATATGCTTTTTAATAGAAATTCACAGCATAAGCCATTTTAAAGTATATGATTGAATGGCATTGAACTTTCATATTATTGTCCAATTACTGCGTCTATATAGTTCCAAAACATTTTCATCCACCCAAAAGAAAGTCCCGTACTTATTTTTTTTTTAATTTTTTTATTTATTTATGATAGTCACACAGAGAGAGAGAGAGAGAGGCAGAGACACAGGCAGAGAGAGAAACAGGCTCCATGCACCGGGAGCCCGACGTGGGATTCGATCCCGGGTCTCCAGGATCGCGCCCTGGGCCAAAGGCAGGCGCCAAACCGCTGCGCCACCCGGGGATCCCAAGTCCCATACTTATTAAGCAGTCCCTCCCTGCCACCTTTCCATCTAGGCTCTACCAAACACCAGGTTGTTTCCTGTCTCTATGAATTTACCTATACTGGATATTTCATATAAAATGGGATCATACACTATGTGACCATTGTGTCTGGCTTCTTTCACTGAATGTACTTTTTGCCAGGTTCGTCTACATTAGAGCATGAGAATCAGAACTCCATTCCCTTTGTAATGGCTGAATAATATTTCATTGTGTATGTGTTTGTGTGTGTGCATGTAAGTATATACCTTTGACTTTGACACTGAAATTTTTCCTCCTTCTAAATTTACATATTTTAACATTCCATATTCCATTGGAAATTTTAAAACAATTTTTATATTTAATTTTGAGGAAAGCCATTGTTATAGACACACATTTTTAAGTTTTTAAAAATTAGTTTTGGCTTTGAGAAAAAATATTGATGTTTTTATTCCTTCTAAGTAATTTTGATATTAAATAAGAGAAACAGTTTTTCATTGAGAGTATTACAATGTATTTTTTTCATATGAGAGGCACTGTAATAAAAAATATGTCATAAAATTACAATTTAAGACTACCCAGACACAAAATTAAAGAGGGTTTATATTGAATCTTTAAATACTCTTCAAATCTTACTTGATAAATTTATTTATAACAATGCTTCCTGGAGATTTATGCCTTATTTTAGAAAGTTTGACTTGGATCATGATTTTTTGACCAAATGTGTTGTGGAATATCATATATAATGAAATTCTAGCTTACATGTTACTGCAGGTTTTTTTTTTTCCTCCCACTTCTGCAATAACTTGCCTTATTATAGTTTTCTGTATTTTCAACTTATTAATATACTTTAGATAGTGGAATTGATTTTCAGCAGCCAATCTTTTCCCTCTTACATTATTTATTAGTTCACAAATTCAGTTGAGATGAGACAATGTCTTTTCACTTGACTTGTACATAGACTAACCTCATTTTCATGATATTGTACAGTATAATTCTGCTATTTATTCAGATGACTAAAATATTGAGCAAGAAGAGTACTCATAATGAAAATGATGAATAAATAAAAACCCTATTTGATGGTACACAATATTGGAACTCTGGGTGCATCTCATTATAAGAAATTAAATCTATCAATAGTCTAGGTTAAAAATTTGATTAATTTTCAAAATAAGAAATACAAAGTTAGTTTCTGCTGACCAGAAAATGTGAATGAAGGTTTTTAAAAACTTTTCTAATAAAAGAACTATTTCTATAGATAAGATGATTAGGAAGAAATGAAGTGAGAATTAACTTTATGACTCAGCAAAATTGTGTTAGTTACAAGAAAAAACCCTCATGACAAGTACACTCCTTAACCCCTAACACCTATTTAACCCATCCCCTCATCTCTCTTTCCACTCTGGAACAAAGCATCAGTTTATTCTCTATATTTTAAAGTCTTTCTTGGTTTGCCTCTCTCTTTCTCCCCCCACCCCCCACACCTTTGCTCACTTGTTTTGTTTCTTAAATTCCACATATGATTGAAATCATCTGATATTTGTCTTTTTCTGACTTATTTCACTTAGCATAACACTCTCTACTTCTGTCCATGTCTTTGTAAATGACAAGATTTCATTCTTTGACTATATTGTACACCTGAAATTACAACTAAACTGTATGTTAACTAACTGGAATCTGATTGAAAGCTTAAAAAAAAATCATATGCAGTCATGTTATGCTGCAATAGGTTAAGACTCCTCTAACATTGTTTCCTTAAACAAGCAGTATCATATATAAATTCTTATGTAGTTAGCTCTTTTTGGCCTTTTATAATGAAAAGGGCTTTGGACTTCAATTTGAGAGATACGGTTCAACTCTTTATTCAAATATCAATGGTCTGTATGCTAATAGTCATGACATAAGTCATAGATCATGGCTTTCATTTGTAAATTGGGGCAGCTAATTTCTTTTTAAAGGTTGTGCCCCAGTCTATACTTGTATGTTGTATGAGTTTTGGATATGCCACTTACTTTCTGGTATTTCAAACTTCCTCCAGGAATCATATAAGGTAACAGACAAGTCATAAACCAAGATTGAAAACAAAGGTATATGTGCTTTACTTTTTTTAAGACCCTGAGTGTTGGGATGCCTGAGGGGCTCAGCGGTTGAGCGTCTGCCTTCAGTTCAGGGCATGATCCCAGGATCTGGGATCAAGTCCCACATCAGGCTCCCTGCAGGGAGCTTGCTTCTCCCTCTGCCTCTCTCTCTCTCTCTCTCTCTCTCTCTGTCTCTCATGAATAAGTAAATAAATCTTTAAAAAAAAAAAGCCCCTGAATGTTGTCAAATGTTTGCAAATTTAGTATTCTAATCAAGTTGCATTAATCCTATAGTACTATGATAGGGGAACATTCATTTCCGTTTTTGCTATTATATCTATTTATGTGCCACAACTCCATTTGTTGAAAATATTGTCTTTTCTGAATTATTTTAAAACTGAATTTTTTGTTGTCATTCCTTTTGTATGTGTATTGTTTCTTGTTCATTTTTTAAACTGAATCTCTATTAGCTTTTTTACTAAAGCATAATTGACATACAATGTTATATTAGTTTCAGATGTACAACATATTGATTTCACAATTCTGTGCATTACCCAGTGCTCATCATAGACATAGTCACTATCTGCCACCATACAATATTATACAGTATTATTGACTATATTTCCATGCCATACTTTTCATCTCTATGACTTGATGATTTTATAAATAGAAGTTTGCACTTCAATCCCTTTTATCTATTTTGTCTATCCCCCACCCCCCATTTGGAACCAACAGTTTGTTCTGTGTATTTAAGATTATGTTTTTTGTTTCTTTGTCCATTTGTTCACTTCTTTTGCTTTTTGGATTGCACATATAAGTGAAATCATATGGTATTTGTCTTTCTTTGACTTTTACTTAGCATAATACCCTCTAGGTCCATCTGCATTATCACAAATGGCAAGATTCCATCTTTTTTATGTCTAATTAGTATTCCAGTGTGTATGTGTG
Source organism: Canis lupus familiaris (assembly GCF_011100685.1). Taxonomy (NCBI): domain Eukaryota; kingdom Metazoa; phylum Chordata; class Mammalia; order Carnivora; family Canidae; genus Canis; species Canis lupus. The sequence goes on from NC_049229.1 coordinate 7,244,269, forward strand.
TGTGTGTGTGTGTGTGCATATATCTTTTATTTTTTTTTAGTTTTTATTTCAATTCCAGTTAACATATAGTGTTATATTGGTTTCAGATTTGCAATATAGTGATTCAACAATTCTATATATCATCCACTGCTCTTTACAACAGGTATATTCCTTAATTCCCATCACCTATTTAAACCATGCCCCACCCACCTCTCCTCTGGTAACCATCAGTTTATTCTCTATAATTAAAAGCCTGTTTAGTGGTTTCTCTCTCTCTTTCCCTCTCTCTCTCCTCTTCTCATTTCTTAAATTACACATATGAGTGAAATCATATGGTATTGGTCTTTCTCCAACTTATTTCATTTAGCATTATACTCTCTAGCTCTCTCATGTTGTTGTAAATGGCAAGATTTCTTTCCTTTTTATGGCTGGATGATGTTCCATCATGTATATATACCACTTCTTTATCCATTCATTAGATAGACACTTGGGTTGCTTCCTAAATTTAGCTATTTTAAATAATGCTGCTTATATTTGTTGCAGATGTACATGGGGTAGTTTTCTTATTTTTTCTTTCTGGTGCTTCATTATTTGTGTATAGAAATGCAACAGATTTATATATTTTGATTTTGTATCCTACAATTTTACTGAATTTATTTATCACTTCTATTTGTTTTGGGGTGGATTCTTTTGGGTTTTCTATGTGTAGTATCATTTCATCTGTAAATAGTGGAAGTTTTATTTCTTCCTTACTGATTTGGATGCCTATTATTTCTTTCTGTTGTCTGATTGCTGTGTCTAAGACTCCCAGTACTATATTGAATAAAAATATTGGGAGCAGGCATCCTTGTCTTCTTCCTAACCTTAGAGGAATAGCTCTGTTTTTCCCCATTAAAGATCATGTGGTTGTGGGTTTTTCATATATGGTCTTTATTATGTTAAGGTATGTTCTCTCTAAATCCACTTTGTTGAGAGTTTTTATCATGATTCGTGATAATGAATAGATGAATGGATGTTGTGCTTTGTCAAATAACTTTTTCTGTGTCTATTGAAATGGTCACAAGGTTCTTATCCTTTCTCTTATTGATGTGATGTATCGCACTGATTGATTTGCAAATATTGGTCCACCATTGCAACCCAGGAATAAATTCCACTTGATTGTGGTGAGTGATTTTTAAAATGTGTTGTTGGATTCAGTTTGCTAGTATTTTTGTTGAGGATTTTTGCATTTACATTCATCAGAGATATTGGCCTGTAGTTGTCCTTTTTTTTGTGGTGTTTTTATCTGGTTTTGATGTTAGGGTAATGCTAGTCTCATAGAATGAATTTTGGAAGTTTTCCTTCCTTTTTTATTTTTTGGAATAGTTTGAGAAAAATAGGTATTAATTTCTTTAAATGTTTGGTAGAATTAACCTGTGAAGACCTTTGGTCCTGAACTTTTGTTTGTTGGGAGTTTTTTGATTAATGATTCAATTTCTTTGCTCATACCAAATCTTCTTTATCCATTCATCTATCAATGGATGCTTAGATTGTTTCCCAATTTTGTCTAGGGCAAATATTTCTGCTATAAACATCTTCTCCCTTAGGTAAATGCCCAGAAGTGAAATTACTGAATCATATTGTATTTCTATTTTTAATTTTTTAAAAATATTCGTACTGTATTCTGTGGGAATTGCACCAATATGCACTCCCAGCAATGGTTCATGAGGGTTGTTTTTCCCCACTTCCTCTCCAACACTTGTTATTTCTGGTCTATTTGATATAAGCCATTCTGACTGATGTGAAGTGATATCTCAATGTGGATTTGATTTATTTATCGCTGACTAGTGATTTGAAATTATCCTACCTCAATCTTGATTTTTTCCTTCTTCACTATCATTGGAGTCAGATTAGCATTGTGTCTGAAAGTTTCCCTGTTCAACTGTGATATCTTACTTGTTATGTCACAGGCATACCCTAAAACTGGTTGAGTTGCTAACTCTATCTCAGTTTCAGCTTTTGGAGGACCCAAGTGTCCTAGTAATACTTTACATTTTATCTGACAAATGTCTGTCTTTCTTTGCTAAAATATAAGTCCCAATAAGGCATTTTTTAAAAGATTTTCCTGAGTGGCTAGGATAGTAACTGAACTATAGTAAATATTCAGAAATATGCATCGTATGACATTTACGGAGTATAGCACTAAGACTAAATATTAGCAAGGTTTGATTCCATAGTTGTCCTTTTCCCACATTCTTTACTCCACACACCATATAATTAGAAATGTATTCTGAGAACTCAAGAAATTCTGACTATCTGAGTTTGCCTTGAAAAACAGAAAAGCATAATTTACTGTTGCCGTAAGATGTATTAGTCAGCCACAAACTTAAATCCTTTGAGCAGGTAAGTAAGAATTAAGATGGCAATATAATAGCTCTCTTTTTCCATAAAAATAGACCTCTGACACCCTCCCTGTTAAGAACAAGATGAGAACATAAATCAAGAATATGAAAGATATTTCACCATTCTATTGATTTACTAGTTCCAGCTTCATACTAACTTACCCACCAAATGTATATCTAAAATAAAAGGTGTCTGAAAGGTTTTGAAATGAACCAAAGAGAAGAAAAATGAGAACATATTTGTAGCGATATGAAAATCATTTTTATATATGTTAAACATAAATAAATCTTTTCAAGTATCCTACACAGAATGTTTATTGTCTCACTGACCACTAAATATACTTACCTGGATCTTGTACCTATCATAAACATCATATAGTAAACAAAGCCCTATGAGTATACTAAAAATGTGTATACCATTGAGATCAAATTATAAAATATTTGTTAAGCATAATTCCTCAGAGTCCATGTTGTTTATGACTTAGATTTATTAAGATTGAGAGCTATAAAAGTTAACAATGTACAAAAATACCTTTGTACCAGAATCAAAATTTTAGATCTTTATATAGCAGTTTTATGTTTTGTAATATAAAAAATAAGATTGTGTGTAAGAACATAAATAAATACATAGATAGCAAAGAAAATGATAAAGAACAAATGTTAATACTATGCTGATTAAATAATAATATATACCTGCAGTGTCACAGAGGAAAAAGGTATATCAATCTGTATGTAACAAAGTTATAACTTTTCCACAATTAAAAGGTCAAGTTGAAGAAATACATGAAAAAATGTGAAAATATTTGTAAATGGAAAATGCTTCTACTATATCACTTTTATTAACTTTTAACTCACTTAACACACTGAGATAGGTTCTTTTATCACTTCTGTTACATGAAGAAGGGAACTGAAGTACAAAGGAGTGGATATTTTGGAAAGTTTTTTAAATATACCTGATATAACATGTGTTCTTAATAATGATCAATAGATACTATGACATGTTATGTTCTCTTGATGTCTATGCATTCATATTTCTTATATACCCTAAAATATAATTCTTCCCCTCAGGCAGTATCAAGTTTCTGAATAAAAGAAAACATAACTTCTGCCTCCATAGGAGAGTACAGCAAATTTACATATATGAACAGAAATATTTAGAAATCAATTATACTATATTTCCAAGAGAAATACAGAATTTGATTGAAACACAGTAAAACTAACTTGTAATGATTCTTCTTTTCCTCTTTTCCTTGATTTTAGTTTGGGCTCCTATAACAGAATACCATAAACTACATGGATTAACAAACATTTCTTTCTCACAATTCTAGGAATTGGGAAATGTAAAATTAAAGTGCCAGTAGATTCAGTGTCTAGTGATAGCCTGTTTTCTGGCTCACAGATGGCCATCTTCCTACTGTAAATTCACAAGGCACAAAGAAGATGAGAGAGCTTTCTGGGGTCCCTTTTGTAAGAGCACTTATCCCATTCATGAGGGCTCCATCCTCACCACCTAATTACCTCTCAAAGGCCTCACTTGCTAATATCATCACTTTGGGGGTTAGAATTTCAACATGAATTTTGGAGGGACACAAACCTTCAATCCATTCCATTCTGCTTGCCCTCCTTTCCTTCTTTCCTCCCTCCTTCCTTTCTTCCTCCATCCCTCTCTCACTTCCTTCTTCTCTTCTCTTCTTTCTTCTCTTCTCTCTCTCTCTCTCTCTCTCTCTCTCTCTTTTTTTTTTGTTCTACTTTCAGCCTATAGGCCAATTTTTAGTTCATTCTTCTACCCATTCCAACAATCCAAGAGAATTCTGACTTACTGGGCTAAGTCTGGATTCCAGGTGGTTCTCCTCCCTCCTCCCTTTTTGAGTCATAGTAACTTACTTGTGACATAGGAATGTTTAGAAAGCAAGAATTGGTGATGAATATAGAGCTGTTTGATATATGTATAATTTTATCAGAGCATTAAATGTATCCTCCCAAAATCAAGGCCATATAATATTGCATTTTCTAAGAATTTTTTGAGCTATTTATATTAGCTGCTTACAATTCCACTTCTCTGCATAGATAATAAATCTTAATAGTCTATCAATTAAGAGCTGTAGATTCCTTCAAATGTCCTAACCAGGGAAACTGTAAAGTCTTCTGTTTGTCAAGTGAAAATTTAATGTAAAGGATTATACAAGTTTCTCCAGCATTGTTTCAAAAAGAGGCATCAAAGACAAAGAATCTTTCACAGAAAGGAAACTTTTTCTTTTGACCCTGGACACTTTATCCAGATGGTATGTGGAAAACTCTATCTTGAGCTAATAAAGAAACCAAAACAAAACAGGTTTTGATTAGTTGATTAATCACATTGAAGCAATGCTCCCCAAAGACTATATTTAACTATATCATGCTCTGTATTTCAAATGCAAAATTCCTCTTTTGCAATTTTCTTCATTTAGTTTAAAAAAATGGAATTCTTACATTGTTAAATCATTGTATTTAACTTACTAGAGCAAGTGTAAGCTTTGCACTAAAAACTTTAACCTTTAGGTTTGAACTTATTTCTTTTTTTTTTTTTAATTTTTATTTATTTATGATAGTCACACAGAGAGAGAGAGAGACAAAGACATAGGCAGAGGGAGAAACAGGCTCCATGCACTGGGAGCCTGACGTGGGATTTGATCCTGGGTCTCCAGGATCACGCCCTGGGCCAAAGGCAGGCACCAAACTGCTGCACCACCCAGGGATCCATTATTTCTTGCAGTAATAAAAACTTTTGTTTGTGCTATGAAGGAAATAGTATTACCTAATACAGTATAACTACTATTTTTTTTTTTTTTTTTTACTATTTTTTACTTATATTAAAATGCTATTACTGGTTGCCTGAGTGGCTCAGTCAATTAAGCATCTGCCTTCAGCTCAAGTCATAATCCCAGGGTCCTGGGATCAAGTACTGCATTAAGTTCCCTCCTCTATGGGCAGCCTGCTTCTCCCTCTTCTTCTGCTTGCCACTCCCCATGCTTATTCTCTCTCTCTGTCAAATAAATAAATAAAATCTTAAATAAATAAAATGCTATCACCAATAAATCTTTTCTTTTTGTTTACTTTGTTCTTTTAATTATATATTAATTCTGTGAAACATTCCAAGGTGTGTCCTTCATAAAAGCTGCTGGTTTACAGAAAAATAAATTAATTTTATTTTTAAAAATTTTGAATTTTGATGTATATATCTATTTTGTTATAGATAAAATGACAAAATGATTAATAAGGATTTTCAAGAAAGAAGAGTTGTATTATAGAATTGCCTGGGTTCTTAGAATGAAAAGACAAGCTGAAAGAGAAAAGGAATATTGTTAAATTTCCAATGTTAAAGAAGACCCTGTCAATGCACTATTTCCAAATGGATAAATATATCAGATTGTTATATTGGATATATTGGATTCGTTTAAAAAATGATGGCATTGTTTTATTTTAAAATGTGATATTTGAAGTAAACTGAAAATCAAATCGTCTGCAACTTCTTAAATTTAAGATAAAAAAATTAATAGATGTTAATTTGTGTATGGGGGAGTATGTAAAATACTTTCCTTAAATAATATATTTTTTGGTCTTTTGTTAACAGTCTGACTTAAAGTCTATTTTAATTAATATTACTATAGCCACCACTGATCTCTTTTGGTTACCATTTGCATGGAATACTTTTTCCCATCCTTTCACTTTCAGCTCATATTGAGTCTTCTAGGGACTGAATATTCCCAATCCTTCTCCCCCTCAAATTCAAATGTTGAAACCCTAACTCCCAATATGATGGTAATTGGTAATGTGGCCTTTGGGAAGTAATTATGTTTAGATAAGGTCATGAAGTTTCCACCTTCATGATGAGATTAGAGACCTTATAAGGGGAGATACCAGAAAGCTTGCTTTCTCTCTGTTTCTTTGTCTCTGTCTCTCTATTTTCACAAACAACTTGGAAAGACCATGTGAGGATATAGGAAGAAGTTGGCTGTCTGGGCAAGAAGATTCTTACCAGGAACAGAATCAGCAGTATTTTGATCTTGGACTCCCCAGCCTTCAGAATTTTGAGAAATAAATGTCTATTTTTTTAAGCTATCCAGTTGACTGTATTTTGTTATGGTAGCGCAAACTGATTCAACCAGTGTCCATAAATCCCAAGTGAGTTTCTTGTGAACAGCATGTAATTGGATCTTGTTTTTTTTTTTTTTTAATCTGTTCTGTGTCTTTTAATTGGAGAGTTTAATCCATTTGCATTACATTACATTTAATACATTTACATTACAATTGGATCCTGTTTTTTTTTAATATTCGATCTATGTCTTTTAATTGGGGAGTTTAATCCATTCACATTTAAAATAATTATCCAGATGGAAGGACTTCTTATTGCCATTTTGTTAGTTATTATCTATTTGTCTCATAGTTTTGCCTTGTATCTTTCTTCTTTACTGCTTTCCTTTGTGTTTTATTAATTTTGTTTTTTGGTTTTTGGGTCTTTTTGTTTTTGTTTTTGATAGTGACAGGCTTCATTTCCCCTTTGGGTCCCTTTTGTGTATATTTGATAGATATTTTCTCTGTTGTTACCAATATTTGTTTGTTTTTCTGGCACTAAGTCAAGTTTTTTACTCCCCAGAAGTGATGACTATGGGGTGGAAGAGGGGGATAAAAAGAAGAAGACAGAACAAGCCAGAGAGAGTAAGGCGGTGGGAAGAGAGGAGACAGTAGATCACTGTTTTGTTAAAGGTTTTAGTGTCTGGTCTGGAGTTGTCTTTGGCACAGAATGTGAAGTCATTTCCAATGGTAGATCTCAAAGTCCTGGGCTAGAGTGGTGTCATCTGATGTGATGTCATCTCCAGCACTGAGGTCCTGAGCTGATTGATGTCATCTAGGATATGAGACTGAGGAACCTTTCCCAGGGAGTACCCACTCAAGTTGGCATGGGTTTTGTTTTTTGTTATTTTGTTTTTGGCTCTGTGATATTACCCAAGTTGGAGCTCCAGGATTATTAACCTATAGGCAGGCCCACTAATTTGGCCAATAGTATGGGCCCTTTCCTTGATGTGGTAATTTTGTTGGTGATGCACAAGCCAGAGAGGTCTTGGATTATAGGGCTTGTATTGGCCAAATTCAGTGGCATAAGTATCTCATCATTTGCCATTTTGGCTGAAACAATAGCTTACTTGGAGGGTTTAGGCTTCTGTATTGCAAGCCAATGAAAGCATCCAGATCAATAGTAGTAAGACCAGCAGATAAGCTGCACTTCTTAGGCTTTTGCTGTTTGATGTTGGTGTTCCTTCAGCATGTATTATTGCTAAGGAGGCATTGTCTGCTTTCATCATTATGAGATATGGTATTGATTTTATTATCTCTGAATATGATTTTTTTTTTACTAAGGTTTCTATCTCCCCTTTTGGTAGTCTATACTTTCAGTAGAGATAGCCCTATAGTACCAATTTTAATTTCCTGAAGGGGATTAAAAAGGGAGTTTGAATTAATTATTCATCTCTCATAACCCAAATACCAAGGTTTTTTGTTGTTGTTGTTTGTTTGTTTTTATTTGTTTGCTTGTTTGTTTTTATGAGACCAAGCTTAGGGTCTCATAATAGATAGATAGCTGTGTAGCCTGTGGTGCCATCTATAGTTAAGGGTCTTAGGAGACTATGTATCTAACTACCCTCTATCCTTTATGGGTTATAGGCAAGATGGCAAATTTATAAAAATAGGAATAGATATTATTTAAAGGCCTACTATATAGTAAGTCTTCATATTACATAGAGGGCAGATGTATTCTTTTTAAATCTAGACAGGAAAGAGCTATGGGAAGACTTTTTACAGTTGGTATGAGGTGTGAGTCCACCAAGGGGCCTTAAATTAAGAAACATTAATGCCTGAGGCAAGATACAGATCCATTTAGGGGTGGATTTGATTGTTCTTTAAAAAGGAGATGTTTTAGGAGACTTACTTTATGTATGAGGCAAGACATTCCTGAGTTCTTTACCCTAAAGGGAAAAACTCTTAGGTAACTCTTAGACCAATAGTTTAGAATAAATGTGAAAGTACAGCCATTTGTTGTCTAGAACATCCAATGCTATGATCACTGCCTAAAGTTTGACCAATTGTTTTGACCCTTGAATCTCATCCCTTACCAGAGACATCGTGGCTAAGGGACAAAAAGGAGCAACATTCCACTGAGCTCCAGTATTTTTTTTTTTTTATTTTTTAAAAGATTTTATTTATTTATTTATGTATTTATTTATTTATTTATTTATTTATTTATTTATTTATTTATGAGAGACAGAGAGAGAGGCAGAGACATAGGCAGAGGGAGAAGCAGTCTCCATGCAGGGAGCCTGATGTGGGACTGGATCCCGGGACTCCAGGATCACACCCCGAGCTGAAGGCAGTTGTTTAACCGCTGAGCCACCCAGGTGTCCCCTGAGCTCTAGTATTAATGATGGTGTCATTGTCAGCAGTATAGACTATGAATTCCCATTGCTGTTAACTCAGTTAATCTCAAGGGGCCCTTTGTAGCCAAAGGCTCTTAGGTGGGGTGATCTTCTCTAGCATATACATATACAACATATGATATATGATATAAACAATATTGTAAATTGCCTATATTATACGTAATTTGTTTTATACACTTACCTTTTATTTTCTCCCCCTATATCTAGTTTTTTTAAGTCTGTTTTTTGTTGTTGTTGCTGTTGTTGTTTTAAGTTACCTGAAGACATGATTTTTAGTTTCTGTTTTTGTCAGACAACTCATAGTGCAGACTTTCTAAATGGCTATAGGTCAAGGTGGCAGTGGGGAGAGGGAAAGGGGCACAATAGCCTACCTTATAGGCAACAGTCTTGCCTTCCAAGCTTTCTCAGTCTACCTCCCAGGGAATGTGATTTGCATTTAGACCACTATAGCAGCCTTTCCTTGAAACAGCACTGTTAGCCCCATGTCTCAAGTATCAGTGCATTTTCATTGTCTTTTTGAACAAATCTTTTTAAAATAACTTTTCTTTCTTTCCTTCTTTCATTCTTTTTCCTTCCTTCCTTCCTTCCTTCCTTCCTTCCTTCCTTCCTTCCTTCCTTCCTTCCTTCCTTCCTTCCTTCCTTCCTTTGTTTCAAAATCTTTTTTTTTTTTTTTAAGATTTTATTTATTCATGAGAGACACAGAGAGAGAGGCAAAGACACAGGCGGAGGGAGAAGCAGGCTCCCTGCAGGGGGCCCAATGTGGGACTCTTTCCTGGGACCCCAGGATCATGCTCTGAGCCAAAGGCAGACACTCAGCCACTGAGCCACCCAGGAGTTCCTCAAGTTCTTATTTATATTCTAGTTAGTTAACATATATTGTAATATTGGATTCAGGAAGAATGGCTTGTATTTCTAGGCCAGTAAAATTTCTACTTTCTGTTTTAGTCTCTTGTCCACCCCTGACTACTTTTATCCTTTGGATGTTTACCAAATAAATTCCTGGTGGTCCGTTATGGGCCTGTTCAAGGGACCTGTCTCTGCTTCCTGGATGTCTTAGTTGACCTGAAGGTGTTGGAGTTAGCATCCAACTCAACAACAATGATAGCTCTGGTTCTAGCAAGGACTACTAGGCCTTTTTATCTCAGTAACAAACTCTTAACCTGACAGTAGGCTGTGGCAACATTAACTCCATACACCATCCTGGGCATATAGATGATCTATGGGCAGTCTTCTACTACCTCACTCCCAGTCAGCAATAAATTAGACTTTGACTCATCTATGCCAAGCAACTTGCTAGAGCCTTAATATAAAACTTTGTATTCATTTTGTATTGCTTCTATTATAGAAAGAATTAGGATTTTCTCACCTCTGTAATCACTCAATTTATCATTGCAGTATAGTACATAAATGTGTAAAATGTCAATTTCTGTGAGTCGTTCCAAATCTATTTACAAATGTTTTTAGATAAAAATATCTGAAGAACTGTATAATAACAACTAAAATATGCAGTTTCCTAAAGGGAAGTGATACAGAGTAATTACATTTGGAATCTTCAATGAAATTTTATGAGTAAATTACTAATGCCATAAGCTTTATTGAGGATACAGGGAAGTCTTTATTTGCTTCATTTTTAATTTTTCTCCCCATATCTAACTTTATATTTATCATTGTTTCTTGTGTTTTTAACTGTCATTTTCTTATTTTTTTCTTTTTTTTCTTGTTTTTTTCTTTACCAAATTTGTCTTTACCTATTTCTACCTTCTATTTCTTTTTTCTGTAGTCTACATTTTTAATTTATCTTACCATAATTCATATTATTTTTAAATTATCTGTTCATGGTAAAAAGTTAAAGATCCATGTCAAAATATTATTTAAGATAAACATAAATTTTCTATATTAACTGTTTTCCTCATTTGTTCTTTGAGCACACTATAAAGTCATTACTCAAGTTTCTTATTTTGTGTGGTGTTTGATAGATGTTTTCCTTGTGGATCAGTATCCTTCAATAGAATAATCTGCTGACCTTGTCTTTGTGCAAGTAATATCTCAATTTTATTATAAATGCATAAAATTCATGGCTTAGTCAATAGCCAAATGACAGAGGATATATTGCAGTAATACATTCTCTCATATATAAAAACATGAGTGAAATGACAATCTTTTGGTGATCATGAGAATATACAGCATTAAAATTCATTTCAGAAATTGTAAAGAATGTCATCTAGATCTCTCTCCATTTGTGATAGTGACAGTTATTAACTTTCTTTTTAACAATTTCTAAAATTTCTGAAATTGAACTTGTGATCCTTGGGGCATGAAAGAAAGATTACCACAAATAGGTTTCTTTTTTTTTTTTTAAGTCCCATCTCGAACTTGCTATTTTATTTTATTGAAGAAATTATATAATGCTTTTCTTTGAAACTGAAAAACAAAAAATGCTTTGATTTTAACTAATGGGTATGTGAAATTTGCAGAATGAGGAAGAGGATATGTATTTACAGTTTTCATTTGTATGTTCTCATTTATAGAAATTTACTATGTTATTTTCCATCATTGCAAATTTTATTATTATTAGGGTTAATACTTTTACAATACGAAGTTTATGTATCTTTAGAAGGCATTTAGCACAGATTCTAACATATGATATTCTTTTTGAGTGAGTAAATGAATGCATGAATAAATTAATAATTTTGGAAATACATTACTCTGATAAGCAGTAAGAGCCACACTCCGTTACAGTTTCAAGACATTTGATATTGAGTAAGTTACCTCAATTTCTAATAATTGGATTCCTCTGCTTAATGGGGATGAAAATGGTACTTAGTTTAAAATTATTTTGAGGATTATTTGGGAAAATTTATATTGAAATTGTTATCACAATATCTGGCACACAGTGATTCCCACTAAATATTAGCTCTTATTTGAAAGCAATTATAGAAAGAATGTAATATCATTTCACTCCTTTCATATTGACCATTACAGTAGAAGAAATTAACATAATTTAGGACATCATATAAGTGGGAAAATTGGGATTTGAATCCACATCTATTTGACCTCAGAGCTAATAGTGTTTAACAACCATTTAAAGCAAAACCAAAACATATTAACATACCATAATAAAATTGAAAGAATAGACTAGGGAAAATAAATAGAAAAAGAGAGACTGACACTGACAGTTAGTTATGTAATTCTGTTTTTAAATCTATTATCCTGTTATTTACATGAACCAACAATGTTACTGATACCTTAATGCGGCCTGGAAAGAGCTGGCTTTAAAATAGTCATTTAATACCAGATATTATAAATTAGCATATATTGAGATAGCAACTACCCACAAAGGATTCACTTCTCTTAACAAACTATGGAAAGATTGTAAAGTTCCAAGTGTAGATGCAAGGGAGAAACAATTTATCAATTGTCACAAATTTCTACTGTAGTGAACTATGATAAAATTAACTGTTCTGGATGACCTACTTTTCCTAAATTTATCAGATTTAAATACCTTCAGAGAAACCCAGGTATTGTTAATACTCTGTGTATTTCACTCTTTTCCCATCCTTTACTTCAAGGGTGTCTGGGCACTGCCTAATTCTAATGTTAGAATAGAGAAAGGTATATTCACCTTATGTTGGATTTCATCTGAAATAATCTAGGATCCAACCTCTTCATCCATTACCACACTGACCCTAGAAATTACTGCAATTTTGTATTTCCATAATTTTTCTCCACTGAGTAATAAAATTCTGCAAGCCCCTAATGTATTTATTGTTACACACACACAGAAGAGAAGTTTCTACATCTCATCTGTATTTGTGTACAAAACCATGAATTCATAATAATTCCAACCATGAATTCAAATAATAATCCAATAAACCCCAGAGTTTATTCTAGTCTTTTCCCCTTCTCTATTTATAACTCCTTTTTCTAACAGTAAGAAATCACATCCTATTATGTATATTATACTTACTTGTGTATACAAGCCTAAAATACACATGAAGTATTTCAAAATTACTAACACATGCCTTTGTGAAAAACAAATTTACTAACTAGAGTACTATATTTGTATATAGTACTTTTTGTGTTGCATCTTAGACAAGATGGCCAAAACACTGTTTTCCAACTTTACTGAGGTTAGTTCTTTTCTACCCAATTCAGTGCTTTCATGTTATTATTTATAATACAGTTGTGTTAGTCTTTTATAGTTTGTATTATATTTGAATTTTTCTTCCCATACTCTGGTTAAATCAGGCCTGTTTTTTTTTTTTTTTTTCTTTTCTTATTCATCGACTTGGTCATATGCAAACATCCTTCCCCACTCAAGGCCATAGGTATGAGCTGAGGGAGAGAAGTTGTTGCAGTATTCATAGGTGACAGGAATCTAGGCCATCTATTCATCTAACTCATTTATGACCTGTAAACCTGTTTGAACCTCTCTCCTGAATGCACCATTTAAATCATATGAACAGTGTGCATATTATACCTTATGCCCTGGTAGGTCTGATGATAAATTGTACATGCTAGAATGCTGTGGTAATATAGCCCCTGAATGTCCTATTATCAGGCATGTAGTTTCTACTAGAACATAGTATTATAGCAGCGGCTGTCTTTGGAATAATGAGTAGCTCTTTGCTATAGAAAGTATGGACTTATTATAGAGCCTTAAGAGTCTGCACAGTATTTCCCTTATTGGGCTTGTTGAGGACTCCACAGTGACCCAACTTACTATCAACACTACAAGTACTATAAGACATAATAGGCCATATAGGAAAAGGGGGAGATACTTACACTGCTGCTAAAATCTAATACAGAATATTCTCTTATTCTGAACTCCAATCAAAACTGACATCAGAATTATATAATAAATTGGTAAAATTAGAATTTTCAAATATATTATGTGCTATCTTTAAGATCTAAATAAGCCTACTAAATAAGAGCTGTCACTCTTTCTTAGGGACAGGAACTGAAAGGTTCAATATTGTCTTTTACCATGTTGAGGGTGACTTAGCATACCAGAGTTGTTACTCACCATCAGCAATTGGATTTTGTTGTTTTTTAGCCAATGAGTTATCAATTTTTGCTATCTCATCTTGAAGATCTTCATTTGATAGAAGAGTGGATGTGTATGAAAAGGAAATTGAAGGCATTTTAACAATACTGGTTCTTTCAGTCTGAGTATGGAGTATCTTTCCATTTGTCTGTTTTATCTTCAGTTTCTTTCTGAAGAAACTGTAAAACACTTTTCAAAGGTAAAACGCTCTTTCACCTTGTTGGTTAAGTTTATTCTTTTTGGCGAAATTGTAATTTCTCTTTCTACTACTCCTGGTTAGTGTATAGAAGTGCTGTGGCTTTCTGTATATTAATTTTGTATCCTGCAACTGTACTGAATCCATCCTTTTATTCTGTGAATCCCTTGACTGATTTTTATGGATATAATTGATTTTACTGCTTTTTTGCTTTAACTTCTATACTAGTTTTATAATGATTAATATACTACTTTTATTATATTTAACAGTGAAATTTTTTTCCATAAGGAAAGGCCCAGTTATGGCCTCTCCTTTCTACTCAAAGAATTTACTTTACCCTTTCTTGTAAGCCTGGTTTAGTGGTGATGAGCCCCTTTAACTTTTGTCTAGGAAACTCTTTTATCTCTTTTTCTATTCTGAATGATTGCCTTGCTGGATAGAGTATTCTTTTTTTTTTAATTTAAATTCATTTAACCAATGTATAGTACATCATTAGTTTCAATATAGTGTTCAATAATTTTTCAGTTGTGTATAACACCCAGTGCTCATCACATCATGTGCCCTCCTTAATGCCCATCACTCCAATTATCCCATAGCTGTACCCATCTGCCCTCCAACAACCCTCAGTTTGTTTTCTATAGTTAAGAGTCTGTCATGGTTTTTCTTCCTCTCTGATGGCTTCCCATTCAGTATTCCCTTCATATATATATTCATATGAGTATACATATGAATATACATATACCTTATATATACCTGAGTAATATTCTTATATATATATAAGAATATATATACCTTATATATACTTGAGTAATATTCATTATATTCATAAATTCAATATATATATCTTATTTTTTTAATTCAATGGACATCTAGGTTCTGTTATACAGTTTGGCAATTATAGACATTGCTGCTATGAAAATTGGGATGCAGGTTCCCCTTGAGATCACTATATTTGTATCTTTGGGGTAAATACCTAATAGTGCGATTGCTGGGTCATAAGGTGGCTCTATTTTCACTTCTTGAGGATCCTCCATACTATTTCCAAAGTGGCTGCACCAGCTTGCATTCTCACCAACAGTGTAAGAGGCTTCCCCTTTCTTCTCATCCTCACCAATATTTATTGTTTCCTATCTTGTTAATTTTAGCCATTCTGACTGGTGTGAGGTGGTTAGAGTATCCTTGGCTGCATTTTATTTTTTCTTTCTTTCTGCATTTTGAATAAATCATGCCATTCTCTTCTGGCCTACAAAGTTTCTGGTGAAAAATCAGTTGATATCCTTATTGTATTTTCCTTGTAAATAACTGTTTTATTTTCTCTTGCTGCTTTTAAAATTGTCTCTTTATCACTACTTTTTTTGACATTTTAATTACTATGTGTCTTGGTGTGGAATTCCTTGGGGATGATTTTGTTAGGGGCTCTCTGTACCTCCTGGTTCTAGATCTGTTTTCTTCTCCAGATTAGAGAAGTTTTCAGCTAGTATTTCTTCAAGTAAATTTTCTGCCTCCTTTTCTCTTCTTCTTCTGTGATCCTTATAATGCATATATCATTATACTTAATGACGTCATTGATTTCTCTTAACCTATTCTCATTTTTTATTTTATTTCATTTTGCTGTTAAGGTTGGTTGTTTTCCATTACTCTGTCTTCCATCTCACTGATCTGTTCTTCTATCTCCTCTAATCTACTATTGATTCCCTCTGAATTTTTAATTTCAGTTATTAAGTTATTTATTTTTGATTGGTTCTTCTTTATATTTTCTATCTCTTTGTTGAGGGTCTCACTGAGATTATCTACTCATTTCTTTAGTCCAGCATCTTTACGGCCATTATTTTGAATCCTTTATTACATATATTGCTTATCCTGTTTCATTTAGTTCTTTTGCTTTTGTCTTATCCTGTTCTTTCATTTGAAACATATTCCACTGTCTCATTTTATCTAACTCTCTATGTTTGTTTCTGGTTTTAGGAAAGTCAGTTATACCTCCTGATCTTGAAAGTGGTGGCCTTATGAAGAAGCGGTCCTGTGGTGCCCTGTAGTGCAATGCCCACTGTTTGATAGAACCAGGTGCATCAGAGTATCTCCTTATGTAGGATGTGTGAGTCCTACTATTGTGACTGAGTCTAGTTTACCTTCAGTACAGTCAGCCACAATGGCCCACTTTGCTTGTTGTGGCCCAGGTTTGGTTCCTGTGCTTTGAAGAGGCCAGTCTGAGGTCTTTGTAGGCTTGTAGTTAGGCAGCGGTCAGATCAAATCCCTGCCTTTAGCTGGTTTGGCAAGATTGTGATTGCACCAAATTGCAGGACATTCTCCCTGAATTTTCCAGAGAGGCCTTTCTTAGTCAGCAGGAGTATCACTCAGTCCAGGTACCTGCAGATGCACTGATTGGTAGGGTACTCTGCACTGCCAAGGTTTGATGGCTGGGACTGTGAATATACTGTAAGTATACTGGTCTGTGTGGTCATCTTCCCCTTTCCTAAGGGCTGGAGTCACCTTTGAGTGGCGTTGGTCCCTGCTGGGGCTTGCTGACAGGATGAGACATGGCAGGAGCCATTTTGGAGGGACTCCTGCTGAATGGAATAGGTTTAATGGGGTGGATCCAAAGGAGAATACAGGGGTAGGGCATGATATTAGTAAGTTAGTTGGAGAGTGTTTCTGTTGGTTCTTGCAAGTGTCTGTGTAGATAGTCTAGAGTGGGGAATAAGGGACAGAGAAATTGCATATGCCAGCTCTTATTTTTTGGAGAAGTTTCCTAAAGATTCCTGCCAATCCAGCATGCATTCTGAGATTAGTAAATAAATCTCCTTCATATATACCTCAGGCACTTTTCAAACTGCTGCTTATATTCTGTATCTCAGTAGGACTGCTTGTTATTTTGTCTTTTTAAGGGAAGGACTCAGTTTCTTATCACCCTCAGGTCTCCCAAGCCAAACCCACTGATTTTTAAAGTACTCAGAGTTAAGCTTTGCTAGTTGTGAAAACTCAAGAAGTTAAGACACACACATTTTCAAAGCCCAGTGTTATGGGGACTCATCTTGCTAGTGCAAGTTTCCCATGTCTGGGGTGCCTGTTTTCTCTCTCATCTGTCTGGGGTCTGTTTCTCTCCCATCTCTGTGCTTGTGGTGTCCCTTTACTTCGTGGTTAGTCTCACTGGGAATCTGGTTCCTGACTGCATCTCCATGCCTCCTACTCTTTTTAATGGGTCTTTCTCTCTACAACTGAATGTGGAAAGTCTGTTCTGCCAGTCTTCAGGTAGTTTTCTGGATTGGATGCACTGATATGACTATTAGCAAGGTGTGTCCTTGAAACAAGGTGAGCTTAGGATCCATTTACTCTGCCATCTTCCCAGTAGTTGTCCAACAATTACACCTTAATTCCATTGAGAAAACTTTAGGATGAAATATATAACACATAATTCAATGTTATCTGTGGAGTGGGAAAACTGGTGTAGTTATATGCAGATTCCCATCAATCATTTGTTGAGAGCTCCTCTGGTTAAGGAGTGATACTAGTGGCACTTCTCATCTGCCAGATTGAAAATCTAAATATGAAATTCAGATAAATAGAGGTATAAAATTCAACATGACCTTGAATAGGAAAGATTTCTTAAGGAGAGTCTGAAGTATGCCAGTCATAAAGGAAAACTGGGCAAATTGGATTCCATTAGAATTGAGAACTGTTCTTTATCAATACTCATCGTTAAGAGAATAAAAATTCAGGCCTTAATGAGACAAAATATGCTTGTAATTCATGTATCTGAAAGAGAAATCATATTCAGTACACACACACACACAAAAGAAAAATTCATAGGTCAACATCATCCTGATACCAAAGCCAAACAAGAACACTACAAAAAAAAAAAACAAGCTAATATCCCTGATGATCATAGATGAAAAAATCTTCAATAAAGTATTAGAAAATAGAATTTGATGGTACATTAGGAGGACCATACAACATGTTCAGGCGGGATTTATTCCAGGGATGCAGGGATGGTTCACATCCTCGAATCAATAAATGTGATATGCCACATTAACAAAATGAATGATAAAAATCATGGTTATCTCAGTTAATACAGAAATAGCTTTTGGCAAAATCTAACTTTTTTCATGACAAAAGCTCAATAGATAAAGTATAAATGAAATATATCTCAATGTAAAAAAGGCCATATATAACAAACTCATAGCTAACATCATATTCAGTAGTAAAAAGCTGAAAGTCCATTCAAGAGTAATAAAGTGAGAAAAGCAAATAGAAGAAATCTAAATCTGAAAGAAAGAAGTAAAATTTCCTGTTTACAGAGAACATTATTTTATGCATTGAAAGTCCTAACTACCCCACCAATGGGCTGGTAGAACTAGTAAACAAATTCAGTAAGGCTGGAGGATACAGAATCGATCTGCAAAAATCAGTTATGTTTCTATATACTAATGACAAACTTTCAGAAAAAGAAATTAAGAAAACAATCTCATTTATAGTAGCATCAAAAAGAATAAAATATTTAGGAATAAATTTAATTGAGGCAATGGAAATGTGTATACTGAAAGGTGTAAGAACATTGATGAAGAAATTCAAGAATAAATGAATATTCTGTGTTCATGAATTGGAAGAATTATAATGTTGAAATGACCATATTACCCAAAGTGATCTACAGATTCAGTGCAATCCCTATTAACATTCCAATGGCATTTTTTAAGATTTATTTATTCATGAGAGACACAGAGAGAAAGAGAGGCAGAGACATAGGCAGAGGGAGAAACAGACTCCATGCAGGGAGCCTGATGTGGTACTCAATCCCAGGACTCCAGGATCATGCCCTAGGCCAAAGTCAGGCGCTAAACTGCTGAGCCACCCAGGTATCCCTCCAATAGCATTTTTAACATAAATTTAAAAAACAATATGAATATGGGCCCAAATATCCTAAATAGCTAAAGCAATCTTGAGCATGAAGAGCAAAGCTAGAGATATCACATCACACTTCCTGATTTTAGAAATAAACCCATTCATATATGATCAATTAATTTTTGACAAAGCACAAATAGTACACAATGGGGAAAGGATAGTCTCTTTAATAAATGGTACTAGAAAAACTTGTACTTGCATCCACTCAGTGAAAAACTATCTACTTAAAAAAAGAATGGAATTGAACTATGTTATATCATACGTAAAAATAACTTTTTAAAATGTTTTAAAAAGATTTATTTATTCATGAGAGACACACACAGAGAGAGAGGCAGAGACATAAGGCAAAGGGAGAAGCAGGCTCCTCCTCACAAGGAGCCTGATGTGGGACTCAATCCCAGATCCTGGGATCATGTCCTGAGGTGAAGGCAGAATCTCAACCACTGAGCCACCCAGGCATTCCTAACTTTTTTTAATTTAAAAAAAAATGTTGAAATCCTAAAAGAAAATAAGAATAAGCTCCTTGACACAGGTTTTATCAATGACTTTTTGGATTTGGTAACCAAGTACAGGCAACAAAAGCAAACAAACAAAAATAAGTGAAAATACATCATACTAAAAAGCTTATGTACAGCAAAAGAAAGCCATCAACAAAATGAAAAGGCAACCCATGAAATAGAAGAAAATATTTTCAAACCACATATCCAATATGGGGTTAATATCCAAAATATATAAGGAAATAATACAACTCGATAGCAAAAGAAAAAAATCCAATTAAGAAATGAGCAAAGGACTTGTATAAACATTTTTTTTCCTAAAGGAGACACACAGATGGTCAACAGACACATGAAAAGATGCTCAACATCACTAATCATCAGGGAAATGAGAATCAAAACCACAATGAGACCCCCAACACCTGTTAGGATGTCTGTTATCAAAAAGACAAAAAATAACAAAACCTGGCCAGGATGTGGAGAAAAGGGAACCCTTGTATGCTGTTGATGGGAATATAAACTGGTACAGCCACTATGGAAAACAGTATGGAGGTTCCTGAAGAAATTAAAAATATAGCAGTCAGAAAACCCAGAAATCACACTTCTAGGTATATATATAAAATAAATGAAATCAACATCCTGAAGAGTTATCTGCAAATCCAAGTTCATTGCAGGATCATTCACAATATCAAAGATATGGAAACAACCTAAGTGTTCATTGATGAATGATTTGGTAAAGCAAATCCTATACCTAAAATAGGTTTTTAAGCCTATAGAAGAAAGAAATCCTTATATGTTCAAGAACACGAATGAATCCAGAGTACATTATAATAAGTCAAATAATAAGACACAGAAATATAAATACTGCATTTGTGATATATATTCTAAAAGCCAAACTTACAGAAAGAAAATAGAATGATGGTTTACAGGGGCTATGCGGTGAAGAAAATAGGGAGAAGTTGGCCAAAGGTTACAAGTTTCATTTATGTAGAATGAATAAGTTCTGGCTATCTAAAGTGATTATAGTTGATAATATTGCATTTTGCTAGGAGAATAAATCTTAAGCATTCTCACCAAAAAATGAATGAATGAATGAATGAATGAATGAATGAATAACGATTTGAGGTGATGGATGTGTTACCTTGGTGGAAATCCTTTCACAATGTATACATATATCAATCACATTGTACAGTTTAAATATATTATTTGTCAATTGTACCTCAATCAAGCTAGAAAACCTTAAATGAAAGAAATAAAAATAGTTAAGTTTGTAATTTTATATTATGTGTATTTTGCTGTAATAAAAATGGGGAAAGTGAAAATAAAAGATTGAATTGATAAAAAGTAGATAAAATTGATAAAAGATTGAAATGATAATAAAGTAGAAAGGGCACCTGGCTGGCTCAGTTGGTTACGCATCTGACTTTGGCTCAGGTAATGATCTGGGGATCCACCCCTACATCAGGTTCCACATTCAGCAAGGGAGTGTGCTTGAAGATTCTCTCCTTCTGTCCCTACCCTCATTTGCACTCTCTCTCTCTCTCTCTCTCTCAAATAAATAAATAAAATCTTTTTTTTTTAAAAAGTACAGATAAGTGTATCGATGGAGTTGATCAACAAAACCAAACCAAAAACTAGTCCACAAAAGTTGGTTTTTGCCTAGAAATATAGACAAATCTACCTGATTAGAAGAAGAAATAGCTATATTTAAACATTTACAATTCAGACCCAAAATTGAGTGGTGCTATGGCTAGAATCATCTAGAGTTTGCACATGCTGATTTCTTATTAACTGTTTCTCACTTAGGCAAGTCCATGTAGCACAACTCCCCAGCCCCCCACCCTGCCGTGGTGACAGATATCTCAAGATAGTTAATGAGTATCACTGGAACGTAAGCTACTTGAACTTTCATTGTATGTTCATTTTTAAAATACCACCACTTAAAAAAATGGATAGCATATATAACAATCTCAGTACTCATTTGTTGAATCATTGACTTATCCAAATGATCATGAGAAACCTGCTCATAAGTGAGCTTGCCATTGACAATTTGGTTTAGGGCAGGACTGAGTCCTAAATAGAACTTTAAATTGAGAAAAGAGACATTTCTGATAAAACACTGTACACCTTCTCTTAATTTCTTAAAATATTTTATTTATTTATTCATGAGAGAGAGAGAGAGAGAGGCAGAGACATAGGCAGAGGGAGAAGCAGGCTCCATGCAGAGAGCCTGAGATAGGACTCCATCTTGGGTCTCCAGGATCAGGCCCTGGGCGCAAGGCAGTGCTAAACCACTGACCCACCCAGGCTGCCCACCTTCTCTTAATTTATGGATCATTTGAAACTATAGTTTTGAAAAGACTTGATAAATCAACCATTCAAGCAAATGGAGAGAATTGATGGAATAGGAACAGATAATAAACCAAGAAACCATAGGGAATCAGATATTTTTTTTATGTATATTTAGATCAAGCCTCCAATATAACTTTCAGTTATAGGAAATTTGTGGGTTGAAGAAACATGTTAAATAACCATATTTATACCACCAGCAAAATCCAAATTGTAGAGAACCACATGATGAAGGACCTGTTATCTTCAACAACAACAAAAATTATAAGGAAAAAGAAGTGGTGGAAAGAATATAAAGAATACCTATATTTTCAAAATGATTGGTGAATTTTAAATTTTGAATATGGATGATGGATACATGTGGTTTATTATCCTCTCCTTGGACGTATGTTTGAAATTTCTCTTAATAAAAATTAAAAGAGGGCAGCCCGGGTGGCTTGGCAGTTTGGCACCTGCCTTTGGCCCAGGGCATGATCCTGGAGACCCGGGATCAAGTCCCATGTCGGGCTCCCTGCATGGAGCCTGCTTCTCCCTCTGCCTGTGTCTCTGCCTCTCTCTCTCTCTCTCAAATAAAAAATAAAGTCTTTAATTTTTTTTTAAAAATTAAAAAAGTAAAAAAAAATTAAAAGAATATCTATTAGTGGGTATTTATTAAGAATCTATGCTAAAGCTGTTGACAAAGTAATTTTCATATACTATATCATTAAAGTATCTTGTAAATTAGGAATTTTTCTTCTATTTCAAATAATTAAATTATTTTATCTGTGGTCAAAGCTAATAAGAGATTAAATCCAGACCTGATAAAGTATTTTTAGGTTATTTTTCTTCTATGTAATTAATACTCAATTTTAAGAGAGTTGATTTCTGAGATCGTTTTCTAATTTAAGGAGGAAATAGTATCAGAGACCACCCTTATGCACTACTTTTTCTTTGTCCATATCTTAATACTCAAGGAAGTATGTATGAAAATACCTATCTTGTCTTTTTTTTTTTAACCAGTTTCTTATGCCGTCCACAAAAATAAATTAAAAATGGAGGGTATTATGCTGAGTGAAATAAGTCAATCGGAGAAGGACAAACACTATATGGTCTCATTCATTTGGGGAATATAAATAATAGTGAAAAGGAATACAGGGGAAGAGAGAAGAAATGGGTAGGAAATATCAGAGTGGGAGACAGAACATGGAAGACTCCTAACTCTGGGAAACTAACTAGGGGTGGTGGAGGGGAGGAGGGCGGGGGGTGGGGGTGACTGGGTGGCAGGCACTGAGGGGGATACTTGATGGGATGAGCACTAGGTGTTATTCTGTATGTTGGCAAATTGAACACCAATAAAAATAAATTTATTATTAAAAAAATACTAGTAAAATAAATAAATAAATAAATAAATAAATAAATAAATAAATAAATAAATAAATAAAATACTAGTAAATTTTCTCCACATTGGTATATGTTAAAAATATCAATAATAAAGAAGTTGAGTTTAAGTTTAAAAAATGGATTAAAGACCTAAATATGAGACAGGAAACCATCAAAATCTTAGAAGAGAAACAGGCAATGCCTCTTTGACATTGGCCATAGCCTCTTCTTACTAGATATACCTCCTGAGGCAAGGGAAACAAAAGCAAAAATAAGCTATTGGGACTTCATCAAAATAAAAAGCTTCTGCACAACAAGGGGAACAATCAACAAAACTGAAAGACAGCCCCCTGAATCACTGAAGATTCTTGCAAATGACGTATCTGATAAAGGGCTAGTATCCAAAATATATAAAGAACCTATAAAACTCAACACCCAAAATAATAATCCAGTTTAAAAATGGACAGAAGACCTGAATAGACATTTTCCAAAGAAGACATAACAGACACATGAAAAGATGCCTTATCTTGTCTTAAATGCCATATATGTGTGTATTTGTGTATGCGTGTGTGTGTGAGAGAGAGATGTATACATACTCTCTCATTTATATATGAGGGAGGAGAGAAAGGTGGGGAAGTTGATGGACCTTGTTCATCACATTTACCTATGCTTAGGGAACAAGCCTTTTATGTTTTTTACATATCCATAGACATCTATAGGGGACAGTTAAAAGAAGAGTATTGAGGCTTCAAAAATAATAACTTCCAGTATAGTGTCTCTAGTAGGTAAAGATAAAAGAACATGAAATAAATAATTAATTAATATTAAAGGTGCTCTAACCTCTCTTTTTTATTGTGTTCATGTTTAAGCATTAGTTGGTTTCCCATTATATCATTTTGTTATTGGAATGTATTATTTTTTCCAAAAACTTGCAAGTTTAACCTTGGAGAAGGATACACATAAAACTAGCATCATAAACAACCAAATGTCATACTCCTGTTCATAGTATAAGAAAAAGACAATTCCTCTTATAATTTAGGACTAGACTTCTTAGAAAGAATTCTGAAGGAAAGGTTGAATAATTAACACTGCAAACTAATTCTTTTAGCAAAGCTTATTTTACAGTTTTGCTTCAGTGTTCACCAGCTGTAGAGAAGGCAATTCAAACTCCCTAAATTAATCCCAGCTGCAGTGCTTGCAACACAATTAACACATTTAAAAGTGATAAATATATGTTAAAAAAACAACAATTTGGGGTCAATTTAGAATGAGCTGTCAGAAAGTCGGAGATTGCCTAAATCCTTTTCATTTCTTGTTTGTTAATTGTAAATTTCCATAATTAATTTGGGTGAGGGAAAGTTTTCAAATTACTAAACTACTAATACTATTTTCAAATACGTGTGTACTCTTTAAATTCAAGGTTAAGAATGTGATGAGAAGAACGTTTCATTATTTCAGAGAATTTAGAAGTTACTGGCTTATTCATTTTAACATTTCAGAGAGAAGGGAGAAAAATAATTATTGTGCAGTTATCGAGGGGATACCTCTTGGATAAATAGTTATAAATAATATACATGGCTGCTGTTAGACTGTCTCAGTCATCCACATACCATGTGATTTCCATGCCTTACAACCTTTACAGTGGGAAATAATAAGGAATTACCAGGATTCAGGAAGTGGCAGTTTGATAATCTGTGCACATAGGACTAGTTTGGAGGCTTCCTGCTGCCTTTTCTCACCGCAATCCCACATCCCTGGAATCCATATTCGAAAATACACCCAACTTGGTGAAGATAGTATTTACTTAAAAATAATAATTTTTGTTCCAGGAGCTTTCAGGATTTTAGCTACAGAATAAATTATACTTTTCCTTTTGGAAGCAAATGGAAGGTCTGTTGTATAATTTTTATTTTCCAGTTTATGTTTATTTTATCATTTTATCTTTACAATAACCATTTGAGTATTATCTCCATTTTCATACTTGGAGAAAGTGAACTTCATATTAGAGATTTGCCCAACAATAAAGAACAGTATTCACATGCTAATAAAAACACACACAGTCATTTTTTACTTAAATGTGCACAGCGTTTTTAAACATTTCACAGCTGTATCACTTTATATATTTTGTCTTCATGAAATAAGTGAGAGATATAATACCACCCGTTATTTGAAATAATTTAGCATCTTCATTTGTGGTGGGAGTTATTCAACTAATGGACTTGGCTTAGAGATGTGGCAGAGAGAATAGTTAATAAGACCTGGTGATAAATTGGATACAACAGAAAAGCATAGAAGTAGCAGCTTGGTCACTAAGATTGTGAATTGAGATGCCTGGCAAAGTGTAGAGTTGCTACTAACAGCAGTAGCTAGCTTATAGAAAGACGTTATGTTTTAAATTTTAACAGGTTTTATATTTGGAATGGCTATTAAAGTAAATATTAAGAACATGAATACTTTGCATAAATAAATACTTAGCAAAATAAATTCATATATGTTGGTCAATTTAAATTTAAAATGAAGAATATTTAAAAGAAGGAATTAGAAAAATGAAAAATATTAGCTGGTAAAAAGAAATATAAGAAAATTTGACTAAAATAAAGTCAAAGCTATTTAAACACATAATCGTAGAGATAATTCTTAGGAGATAAATTAAGGAGATATAATACAAAAATCATTTACTGTTTGCAATAGTAAGAAAACAAAAGACAAAAGCTAATGCTGGGTGATTATATTAATTAACTAGAACCCACGGATGAAAGACTGTGATGGAAAACAAAATCTTTAGTAAAAAGAAGTTATATTGTTAAACATACAAAAATAAAATGTATATATTAACAGGAATTTGCTAGCTTATCTGATGAAAATAGAACAATTTCATTTTTGTAGATCTTTGCAATGATTTATGCTGGGCACTTCTCTAACTCCCATGTACAGGATTTTTAGTGCTTCTACAGTGTCAGGAAGTAAATGCTGTTATTTTATTTTACATATCCAGATAAACTAAGTGCCTGGCTAGTGATTGCACACAAGATGATCTGTGGAGCTGGGACTCAAACACGTCATTTCAAAGTTTGTCCAATTCTACTTTATAAGACCTTACACAATATCAGATTTATTTAGAAATAAAGAGATACAGTAAGTAATGTGACCAATTTATGGAAATAAACTAAAAATCTATATAAAAATTAACAAGGAAAACATTCCATCCATAAAATTCTTCCCCCGTAGTTTCTGTGACATTATTTACAACTGTTCTACATACTTCTCCATTCTCAGTTTCTAGCTGGGTTTTTTTCAATCTCTTAATGTTAGAATGCCACATTGTTTCAGCATCTGCTTCTACTTCTTCATTCACACTCAGGATTTCACCAGCTGTTAATTTACACTTACTACCTATAAGACATCTCCAAATGTGTGTCCTCAAGAATTTTACTACTAAAAGACACAAACATTATCTTAGTGACTGTGATTATTTAAAAATTGATTTATTATTCTTTTTATAACTGTGATTATTTAAATATTAAATTAAAATATTGTTAATCCGGCAGCCCGGGTGGCTCAGCGGTTTAGTGCCGCCTTCAGCCCAGGGTGTGATCCTGGAGACCTGGGATCGAGTCCCATGTCCGGCTCCCTGTGTGGAGTCTGCTTCTTCCTGTGCCTGTGTCTCTGCCTCTCTCTCTCTCTGTGTCTCTCATGAATAAATAAAATCTTTAAAAAAATTTAAAGAAAAAAATAAAATATTGTTACTCTTTAAATTTTGTGTATTATTTTATTTTATCCTAACAGTTTAGTAGCTGTTTGGATACAAATGCCTAATAGGTTACTTATACTTGTCTTAATAAATAAAACTTTAAAAGGTTATGATTATCTATCTTTTTATCATCTTTTTATCTAGTTATTTATTCCCTAGGAGCACTGGGAAACAATTTCTGGGACACTAGTATCAACACAAACTGAGAGTTCAGGGATCTGTGCTTTAGATTTCAAATTGGAAAAGTAAAATTGGCATTATGAAAAACTCTTACAAATCAGAAAATTAGTAAAAAAAAAAAAACTTACATGGCATGTTTTGTTTAAAGGGTAGAACTCCATTTAAGACATTTCCATGGAATAAAATATATGGGATATGTTCAATATAATGTAACATTGTGGGTTTTCCAATTATAGGGAATAACCAAATTTTTCTAAGGTGATATTATATTTTGGACAAAATTTTTTGGAGGGAGTGAAGATTGAAGGGGGAATCTAACAGTAAGAAAAATAGCTAGATGCCTATTCCAATTATTGGTTTGAAAAACCATAAAAAGATAAACTAAACCGGTTTGGGAGATGTAGAAAGAAGGACAGATTAAATTTTTTTGAGTTTAATGATAAAGACTAATTTTATGTAAGGAATGAAGAAAAACATGAGTAGTCCAATATTTCTAGCTTTAATGACTGGGATAACAATTACACTATCAGCTGGCTTACTAATACAACTTATTATGGGAGAATTTCTGGCTTAAAACTTCAAACATACAAATATAAGTATTACACACTTCTTAAAGCTTAAGCTCAGATTATCTACCACCACCCTTGTTTTCTGTTTAACATTGATTTTCTTTTCTTACTAGTTACTTTTTCTTACAACTACCTCCCCAAACCCAACTTTATACAGATACGATGTCACCCAGAGGAAGGCAGTATGATCTAATGGTGAAGTTGTGAACTATCTGGAGATAGTGTTCACACAATGACATAGATGCCTTAGGATGATTTGGCACACAGTTCAGGAATTATGCAGCAAAAACCAAACAACAAGATTCCCACAGGTCTTTTTTTTTTTTTTTTTCTTGTAACTACAGTACTTACATGATTTAGATTTAATCAGTAGCACTAACCCAAAAATCTAATTTAAAAGAGAATTGTATCTTTAGTATACTGACTGGGATCATGGCCAAAACAGGTGATTCTGTTTTTAGCAGTATTTTCTTTTTTTGTAGAATGGCAGTTCTTATCTCTGTCTGTCACAGAGGACAGACACACAGGACCACTGAAACTCAGATAAAGCTTATAAATGCCTTCTCAGAATAATGTTTAATCAAGTAGAATTATAGTGGAAATCCTAGCTCATGCAATAAGATAAGAAAATAAAATAGATCTATTGGGAAGAAAAAATAAAACTTTTTTTTTGGCATATGATTTATGTAGGAAATAAGCATCAACCAAAAAACTCTTGGAACTAACAAGCAGTAATAGCAAGGTTTTAGGATACAAGCTTAAAACAATTGCTTTCCTATATACCAGCAACAAATGAATAGAATTTGAAATTAAAATCACATTACTATTTACATAGCATCCAAAAAACTGAAATACATAAACATAAATCTAACAAAATATATACAAAATCTGTAAGGGGAAAATTGCAAAACTGTAATGAAAGAAATCAAGGAACTAAATAAATGAGATATATTCCGTGTTCATGGAAGACTTAGCATCAAGATATCAGTTCTTCCCAAATTGATCTATAAATTTCATGTAATTTCAATAAAAATCTCAGCAGTTATTTTATGAATATCAATAAATTGAGTCTAAATTTTCTAAAATAATGTATTCTAAATACTGTAGGTGAACAAAGTTAGATGATTTACCCTACTCAATTCAAAGACTTACTATAGAGCTGCTGTAATCATGACTATGTGTATTGGTAAAAAAATAAACAATTAAATTAATGGAACAAAATAGCCCAGAAATAGACCTACATAAATATAGATGATTGATCTTGACAAAGAAGCAAAAATAATACAATGGGGAAAAGATAGTCTTTTCAATAAATGGTGCTAGAACAACTAGTATCGAAAGAAAGAAAGAAAGAAAGGAAGAAAGAAAGAAAGGCCAAAAGAGAAAAAAAAATTGAATCCAAAATACAGACCTTAGACCCTTTACAAAAATTAATTCAAAATAGACAAAGGCTGGGAAAAGATATTTGTAAAAGACCTAATTGATAAAGGGCTGTTATCCAAAGTATATCGAAAACTCTGAAAATTCACAATTAAGATAATGAACAACTTGATTAAAAAATGGGCAAAATACCCAGATACAGACACCTCAGCAAAGAATGCATAATGATAGCAAATAAACTTGAAAAGATGTTCAACATCATATATAATTAGGGAATTATAAATGAAAAAAAAATGAGATACACACTTATTAAAATGATGAAAAGCCAAAAAATTGAAAACATCAATTGCTGTGAAGACCATGAAGCAACAGGAATTCTTATTAATTGCAGATTGGAGTGCAAAGTGATATAGCCAACTATGGAAGACAGTTCGGCAATTTCTTGCAAAACTAAACATCTTCTTTCCATATGGTTCAGTAATCACACTACGTGGCATTTATTTAAAAGAGTTGAAAACTTACATCCAAACAAAATCTTGCTCACAGATGTCTATTACAACTTAATCATAATTGCCAAAATGTGGAAGCAACCAAGATATCTTTAAGTAGGTGAATGTATAAATAAACTGTGGTGCATCCATTATCCACTAAAAACAGATAAGCTATTAAGTCGTGAAAAGACATGGATAAATCTTAAATTCTTATTACTAATTAAATTCTTATTACTAAGTGAAAAGAGCTAATATGAAAAGGCTACGCACTATGATTTCAACTATATGATATTCTGGAAAAGGCAAAACTATGAAGACAAAAAAAAGATCAATGGCTGCCAGAGGTTAGGACAACAGGAAGGAGTGAATTGGTAGATCTCAGAAGATTTTTAGGGCAGTGAAACTATTCTATATAATGTTATAATTGTGAATACATTTCATTATACATTTGTCAAAACCCACAGAATGTACAACACCAAGAATGAACTCTGATATAAACTGTAGTCTTTAGATGATAATGACTTGTCAATGTAGGTAGCGAAATACCACACTAGCATAGGATGTTGATAGTGGGAGAGGCTGTGTGTACAAGGGCAGAGTATATGAACATTCTCTGTACTTTCTACTTAATTTTGCTATAAACCTGAAACTGCTCTAAAAAATAATATACGTGTAAAAGAAAACAAATTCACAAAGAAAAGTTAGAAATAATGCATCAAAATAGTTTTTAAAGTTTTCAATATAATATTTGTGTTTTACAATGAAATAAATAACATGATCAAACAATAGGTCTATGACTTATCAAAATCATGACATAATGATGAAGGTATATACTTCATCTTTAGAAATTTACAACTATAATGATATAAAATATCTCTGCATTTTAGTTTTCATAGTCACACGTGCTGTTAATTGTATTGTCTATTTTTATAATTACAGATGTTAAAAAATAAATATGTAATTGTTTTTCCCAACCGATTTCTCAGGCACTCTGAATTCTACCCAAATATCTCTTGGAGTTTCATAAAACAAGGTTAAGAGTCATAATTCAAAATGTCTTTGTAGGGATCCCTGGGTGGTGCAGCGGTTTAGCGCCTGCCTTTGGCCCAGGGCGCGCGATCCTGGAGACCCGGGATCGAATCCCACGTTGGGTTCCCGGTGCATGGAGCCTGCTTCTCCCTCTGCCTATGTCTCTGCCTCTCTCTCTGTGTGTGTGACTATAATAAATAAATAAAAAGAAAAATTTAAAAAAAATGTCTTTGTAAGGCAGAGGCAAGTTCTCCTAGAGAGCAGTTCTATAATATGATAATGAGAGTTGATTCTGAAGTCTCAGCCTAGGGTTTCTTTTTCTTTACATTTTTCACAATTAATTTATATCTACACCTCTTAAGAAATTCTTTCTCCTTACTCTAGCAAGACTGGATTATCTTTCTGTAATTAGAAATTTATTATATATAGTAATAAGAATACAAGATGCATGAAGAATTCAGAAATGCAGGTATTCTATAACCTTTCTCCACTAACTCAGTTTAAGTCACAAGAATAGTATCTGTAGAGTTGTACATTTTGAGGTAATAGATGAAATTTCCATTGGGAACTTAAAAAATACATATATAAACAAAACAAAAATATGTGTGTTATCTGAAGTGACTGGTACATCAAAGCTGGCACTCATATCTAGGTATATATTAGATTCCCTGTCTCTTGCATATTATTCATTTCACACCACATTTTTTCCATTTAAATTTCATCCAACAGAAAGAACAAGCTGCAGTGAAGCCCTACTTCTTTAAAAATGACTTTTTGTACAATACTAATTTAGAAAACACAAACTAGGGGCACCTGAGTGACTTAGTCAGTTAAACCTCTGCATTCAACTCAGGTCATGATCCCAGGGTCCTAGGATGAGCCCTTTTGGGCTCCCTGCTCAGTGGGAAGTCTCCTTCACTCCCTGCACCTCCCCCTACTCATACTCGTGTGCTCTTTCTCTCTCTCACCCTCTTTCTCTCCCTTTCTCTACCTCTATTTCTCTCTCAAATAAAGTATTTAAAAAATACAAATAAAAAGCACAAACTAATTGTTAAGAGACTAATGATATTTTTTTGTAATTCCATTACTTAAACAATTTTGGTGCT
Source organism: Canis lupus familiaris (assembly GCF_011100685.1). NCBI lineage: Eukaryota > Metazoa > Chordata > Mammalia > Carnivora > Canidae > Canis > Canis lupus. The sequence continues at coordinate 7,275,943 of NC_049229.1, forward strand.
TCCCCATTTATACTTAAATATTCTAATGTATATATCAGAATAAATAGAACATGAATAAAGTACTCTAAAAGTCTTAAAAACAGAACACTAAACATGTATAGTGTTTTAGTAGTGATACTACTAGTTTCCTCTATATTGCTTTGCTGAGTTATAGTAGGGAAAAATACTAGAGAGATTATTTTATACATAATTTAAGGTTGGATTCTCTTTTATATGTCAAGCGAACAAGACCAGAATATGTAGGGTGTGCTAGTAAAAGGCAAAGAAACAGCAAGAGAAAAGACTTGGAGAGTTCAAGGTTCATACCCAAATAATACAGTCTGAACTATTATCCAAGGCCAACATCTGAGAGCTATTCAAATCAATTCTGCATTATAAATTTTCTGTCCCAAGGATGAGGCTTTTTATGGACTTTTTTTTTCCTTTATGCCAGGAACTTTATTTTGAAGGGAGATTTCAATTGCATTCTGTTGGACCTCAATATATCTGGGCCAACAACTGAACTGCCAGATGGAACGATAAAGCTGAATGAGATCTAAAAAGATTTACTATTAGTGAATGTGCAGAGAGAAATTTATTCAACTATTAAAGATTATATTTTCCAACCAAAAGAAGAAAAAAAAAAGAAAATAACATGAGAGTCAGCCTATATCAACAGATTGCAGATGAAACCCAGAGTTGTTAATTCAGTAGAGGTCTATAGCATCGCCTGTATCATCATCTACATCTCACAGCATTCTTTGATTTTCAGAGAAAAAATGAGAGCAACACACATTTTGTGGAATGCATCATCCTTAACAGTACACACAGAGGAAAGCAATTCCCACCAGTTTTAACCTGTGAATTATGTCTGAAAATACAATTTTCCATTTCTGAGCTGATGTCTGGCTCTGCCCACTTTTCCATAAAGTTGAAATGTTTACATGTGAAGCAAGAGGGGAAGCCAATACAAAATAATATAGGAAGTAATCATGAATAAACTCCTAAAGGATTGATCTGATTTTCTTAAGATGGACAACACTTAATGTAATACTTATTTAAATTAACTTTCTTTTTAAAAATATTTTTTCTTTAATTCTATGGATTTTTTAGTAAAGTCATAGAAATATTACCTCATATGTATATAGATGATTTGAGTATTATCACTTTAGCGTGTCTCTCTGGAAAAATATTGTTACTTTAAAAATGCTTACTTCAGTGAATGAGAAATCAGAACTTAAAAATAGTTTCTCTAGGCATCTCTATCTTTGCCAGTTTACTTCTAATTTATGTCAGCATGAGTATATACATATCAAGCAATATAGATATATTAGCTCTTAAATATTGTTTTTGACTTGACTAAATCGGAGGGGAAATTTATTTTATGATTAGAATAGGACAAAATCAAATGAGTCATTGATATGGATTGGGTTGGATGGATGGACAGATAGGTAGATAGATAATAATTCACATGCAGAATTCTATCTAATCTTGGCCCATTTATAAAGATTACTGGTAATAATACAATTGTCCAGTGTTTATTTTCCTGAAAATAACTGGAGATTCAATTAATATAATATTGAGTCAACAAGAAAGAACCAGTGCGATATATGGACTATGACAACTTTATCCTCACTTTAAAAAATATAGAGAGCTTTTCTATTTGAATTTTCTCAAAGTTCATTAGGTCTTTACTTGAGGCTGAAAAGACTTAAGTGTTTATGCATTTATGTACATTAGCAAACAGCCTCACCTATCATCAAAGAGACTGCTTATCACAACTGTTTCTTTCTACCTTAGTACCAGAAATGTGGACTTCAAAGAGTGATGCACTTTATTTATATTTTGAAATGAGAATGAAAATTTAAAAAATATATGGCTAGATGTAACATAAAAGCATGGTAGCAATTAAAGGACAACAATAAAATTCAATTTTCTTCTTATTGTCTCAGTTTCTCCTATCAGTAAATTGAAAATTTAGTACTTTAGTTATATGTCCATTTATTTTAATAAAGATGCATATGAAATATTTGGCAATCCAAGAATAATGGAGTGGTGGTATGGTTCCTAAAAAAACTATTAAAATTTGAAGTTCACTAAATTGCCCTGCTTAAAGTAAAGAAAAAATAAAGGGGAATCCTGATACAGTTAATAATATTAACTATCATTTTTAAAAATTACATACTCATACTTCCGGTAATTTACCTACCAATATGTTGCCATTTATCTAAAAGAAAACTAGCTTTGGTGGGGAATGTAATTATAAACTCAACTTGAAATGTATAAATTTCATTATAAATTACAGGCATGGGATCCCTGGGTGGCTCAGCGGTTTGGTGCCTGCCTTCGGCCCAGGGCATGATCCTGGAGTCCCAGGATCGAGTCCCACATTGGGCTCCCTACATGGAGCCTGCTTCTCCCTCTGCCTGTGTCTCTGCCTCTCTCTCTCTTTCTGTGTCTCTCATGGATAAATAAATATAATATTTAAAAAATATATAAAAAATAAATTATAGGCATATCTTGGAGATATTGCAGGTTCAGTTCCAGATCACTGCAATAAAGTTAATGTCACAACAAAGTAAGTCAAATTAATTTTGGATTTTGCCAGGTAATATAAAAGTTGTGTTTACACTATAGCCTATTAACTGCATAATAGCATTACATCTAAACAAAACAATATACATACTTTACTTCAAAGAGAATGCTTGAGACATCATAATTCCAGACATCAAGTTATATTGCAAAGCTATAGTAGTCAAAATAGTATGGTACTGGCACAAAAATAGACACATATATCAATGGAAAATAAAATAGAAAACCCAGAATTGAACCCACAATTTATATAGTCAATTAATCTTCGACAAAACAGGAAAGAATATTCAATAGGTAAAGAATAGCTTTTGAACAAATGTTATTGGGAAAACTGGATGGCAACACTCAAAGAAATGAACCTGGACCACTTTCTCTACACAAAAAGTAAATTAAAATGGATTAAATAACTAAATTGTGAGACCTGAAACCATTAAAGTCCTGGAAGAGAACACAAGCAGTGACTTCACTGGCATTGGCTATTGCAAATTCTTTCCAGATATATTTCCTGAGGCAAGGGAAAGAGAAGCAAAATAAGCTATTGGGACAGTATCAAAATAAAAAACTTCTACACAATGAAGAAAACAATCAACAAAACTAAAAGGTAACCTTTGGAATAGGAGACAATATTTGCAAATGACATATCTAATAAAGTCTTAGTATCCAAAATATATAAAGAACTTAAAAAACGTAACACTCTAAAAAACAAATAATCCATTTTATTTATTTATTTTTTTTAATGGGATAAGAGTTTTTTTTTTTTTTTAATTTATTTATGATAGTCACAGAGAGAGAGAGAGAGAGAGAGAGAGGCAGAGACACAGGCAGAGGGAGAAGCAGGCTCCATGCACCGGGAGCCCGACGTGGGATTTGATCCCGGGTCTCCAGGATCACGCCCTGGGCCAAAGGCAGGTGCTAAACCGCTGTGCCACCCAGGGATCCAAATAATCCATTTTAAAAATGATAGAAGACATGAACACACAGTTCTCTAAAGAAGATATACAGATGGCCAACAAATGCATGAAAAGATACTCAACATCACTCACTGTCAAGGAAATGCAAATAAAAACAATGAGATATCATCTCACATAAGTCATCATGGCTAAAATCAACAACACAAGAAACAACAGATGTTTGTAAAGATGTGGAGAAAGGGGAATCCTCTTACACTGTTGGTGGGAATGTAAACCGGTGCAACCACTCTGGAAAACAGTATGGAGGTTCCTCAAAAAAAGCTAAAACTAGAACTGCCCAATGAACCAGCAATTAGTCTACTATGTATTTACCCATAGAATACAAAAATACTAATTCAAAGGGATAGAGGCATCCCAATGTTTATAGCAGCATTATCTGCAATAGCCAAATTATAGAAAGATCCAAAATGTCTCAACTATCTACTGACTGATGAATGGATAAAGTAGTGGTGTGTGTGTGTGTGTGTGTGTGTGTGTGTGTGTATAATAGGATTTTACTTAGCCGTAAAAGTAGAATGAAAACTTGCCATTTGCAATGATGTGGATGGAGCTAGAGTATGTTATACTAAGTGAAATAAATCAGAGAAAGACAAGTACTATATGATTTTGCTCATATGTGGAATTTAAAAAAAACAAAACAAATGAGCAAAGAGAAAAAATGGAAGAGAGAGGCAGAACAAGACAAAGCCTCTTCACTATAGAGAACAAATTGACAGATGGGAGGTGGGTGGGGAAATGGATTAAATAGTGGATGAGGATTAAGGAACACATTTTGATGAGCACTGGGTGTTGTTTGTAAGTGTTGAATCACTAAATTGTACACCTGAAACTATTATTACACTGTATAGTAACTAACTGGAATTTAAATAAAAACTTAATAAAAAAGAAAATGATTTCTTGAGGTAGAGTCTACTCCTGCTGTCATGCTGTGAAGATTATTGAAATGGCAATGAAGTGTTCAGAATATTAGATAAACTTGGTTGAGAAAGAAATCGAAGGGTTTGAGAAGATTAACTCCCATTTTGAAAGAAGTTCTGCAGGTAAAATGCTATTAAACAGCAGCTATCACTTGTTACAGAGAACTCAGTCATGAAAGGAAGAGACAATAGGTGTGGCAAACTTCATTGTTACCTTTTTTCAAAAGATGTATTGATTTGAGAGAGAGCGGGTGTGTGTGTGGGGTGGCGGGGAGATAGAGCCAGGTAGGGTGCACAGAGGGAGAGGTAGAGAGTCTTAAGCATACTCTGAGCTGAGTATGCTTGGAGCCCCACCCAGGGCTCAACCTCATGGGTATGAGATTATGACCTGAGCTGAAACCAAGAGTCAGACGCTTAACTGACTCTGGTGCCTCCATTGTTATCCTAGTGTAAGAAATTGTCAAAAAAATTTTTTAATGAAAATAAATTTGAAAAAAAAAATGCAAAAAAAAAAAAGAAGTTATCACAGTTATCACTATCTTGATCAGTCAGCAGCTATCAACATTGAGGCAAGACCCTCTACCAGCAGATTATGACTTACAAAAAGCTCAAGTTAGCTTTTTTAAGTTAGCATTTTTTAGTCATATTTTTTTAAGTTTTAATTGAAATTCTGGTTAGTTCACACAGTGTGTAGTTTCAGGTGTACATATAGTGATTCAACACATCCATACAATACCCAGTGCTCATCACAAGTGCACTCCTATGGGCATTTTAACAATATTTGTTCTTCCAATACATGAGCGTGGAATGCTTTTCCCTTTCTTTGTATCATCTTCAATTTCTTTCATCAATGCTTTATAGTTTTCTGAGTAGAGATATTTTATCTCTTTGGTTAGGCTTGCTCCTATGTCTCTTATGGTTTTTGGTTCAACTGTAAATGGGATTGATTCCTTGATTTCTTTTTCTGCTGCTTCCTTATTGGTAATGTAGAAATGCAACAGAATTTCTGTACCTTGATTTTGTATCCTGCAAATTTACTGAATTTGTATATCAGTTCTGGCAATTTTTTGGTAAACTCTTTCCAGTTTTCTTTTTTTTTTTTTTTTTTAAGATTTTATTTATTTACTCATGAGAGAGAGAAAGAGAGAGAGAGGCAGAGACACAGGCAGAGGGAGAAGCAGGCTCCATGCAGGAAGCCTGACGTGGGACTTGATTCCCTGTCTCCAGGATCATGCCCTGGGCTGAAGGTGGTGTTAAACTGCTGAGCCACCCAGGTTGTCCTCTTTCCAGTTTTCTATACAGAGTATCATGTAGTCTGTAAATACTGAAAGTTTTACTTCTTCCTTACTGGTTTGGGTGCCTATTATTTCTTTCTGTTGTATGATTGCTGAAGCTAGGACTTCCAACACTATGTTAAATAACAGTGATAAGAGTGGACAACCCTATCTTGTTCCTGACAAGAGGAAAAATTCTCAGTTCTTTTCCCCATTTAGGATAATATTAACTGTGGGTTTTTCATATATGTCCTTTCCTACATTGAGGTGTATTTCCTACAACCCTATTTTGTTGAGGTTTTTATCATGAATGGATGTTGTATTTTGTCAAATACTTTTTCTGCATCTATTGAAAGAATCATAGGGTTCTTACCTTTTCTTATATTAATGTGATGTATCACATTACTTGATTTACAAATGTTGAACCAACCCTTGCAGCTCAGGAATAAATCCCAGTTGATCCTGGTGAATGATTCTTTTAACATACTGTTGGATTCAGTTTGCTAGTATCTTATTGAAAAGATGTTCATCAGGGATATTGGCCTATACTTTTCTTTTTTGGTGGAGTTTTTACCTGGATATGACATCAGGGTAATGTTGGTCTCATAGAATGAATTTGGAAATTTTCCTTCCTTTTCTATTTTTGGGATAGTTTGAAAAGAATAAATATTAATTCTTCTGTAAATGTTGGTAAAATTCTGAGTTGCCTTGGTGCCTCAGTCAGTTAACCATCCAACTCTTGGTTTTTGGCTCAAGTTGTGACCTCAGGGTTGTAAAATCAAGCCCTGCATCAGTTCTGCACTCAGCATGTATTATGCTTGAGATTCTTTCCCTATCCCTTCCTTCTGCCCCTCCTCTGACTCAAATAAATAAATAAATAAATTATTATTTTTAATGTGTATCAAATGTTTAGTAAAATTCACCTGTGATATCATCTGGCCCTGAACTTTTGTTTGTTGGGGGATTTTTTATTACTGATTCAGTTTCTTTTCTGGTTAATAGTCTGGTCAAGTTTTCTATTTCTTCCTGTTTCAGTTTTGGTAGTTTATGTGTTTCTAAGAATCTATCCATTTCGTCCAGGTTGTTCAATTTATTGGCATATAGTTTTTATTTTATTTTATTTATTCATTCATGAGAGACAGAGAGAGAGAGGCAGAGACACAGACAGAGGGAGAAGCAGGCTCCATTCAGGGAGCCCGATGTGGGACTGGATCCGGGGTCTCCAGGATCAGGCCTTGGACTGAAGGCAGCACTAAACCGCTGAGCCACCGGGGCTGCCCTGGCATATAGTTTTTCATAAAAATCTCTTATAATTGTTTGTATTCCTGTAGTTGGGTTATTTCTCCTCTCTTATTTGTAATTTTATTCATTTGGATCCTTTCTATTTTTTTTTTGATAAGTCTGTATAGGGGTTTATCAATTTTTATGAGTTTTATTAATTTTTTTCAAATAACCAGCTCCTAGTTTTATCGATCTGTTCTATTTTTTTGTGTGTTTGTTTTTTAGTTTCTATATCATTTATTTCTTCTCTAATCTTTACTATTTTCTTCCTTCTGCTGGCTTTAGGCTTTGTATGTCGTTCTTTTTTTAGGTCCTTGAGTAGGTTGTTTATTTGAGATTTTTCTTACTTCTTGAGTATATTACTATATACTTCCTCTTAGAACTGCTTTTGCTGAATCCCAAAGATATTGAACTGTTATTTTTTCATTTTAATTTGTTTACATATTATTTTCCCTTTGATTTCCTGGTTGACAAGTTCATTGGTTAGGAGCATGTTGTTTAAACTCGTATATTTGTGGTCTTTCCAATTTATTCTTGTGATTGACTTCAAGTTTCATAGTGTTATGGTCAGAGAATAGAGATGAAATGATCTCAACCTTTTTGTTCTTGTTGAGGCCTGATTTGTGACTTAGTATATGATCTATTGTAGAGAATATCCCATGGGCACTTGAAAAGAATGTGTATCCTGCTGTTTTGGGATAGAATATTCCAAATATATCTGTGAAGTCCATATGGTCCAGAGTGTCATTCAAAGCCACTGTTTCCCTGTTTTCTTCTGTTTAGGTGACCTGTCCATAGATGTAAGTAGGGTGTTAAAGTCCTCTACTAGTATGGTGTAATTGTCAATGACTTCCTTTATATTTGTCATTAATTAATATATTTGTGTGCTCCCATGTTGGGGGCATAAACATTTACAGTTGTTAGATCTACTTGGATTGTCTCCTTTTTAAAGATATAGTGTCCTTGCTCATCTCTTGTTTTTTGCTGTTGTTTGGTTTAAAGTTTGTCCAATATGAGTGTTGCTATTCTGTCTTTCCTTTGACATTCATTTGCATGATAAATGTTTCTATACTCCCTCACTTTCAATCTGCAGGTCCCTTTAGGTCTAAAATGAATTTCTTGTAGGCAGCATAAAGATTGGTCTTGTTTTTCTCATGCATTCTTGCACCCTATGTTTTTTGATTGAAACATTTATTCCATTTATATTCAGAGTAATTATTGATAGATATGCTTTTAGTGTCATTTTATTGCTTGTTTTGTCATTGTTTCTTGAAGTTTTCTCTGTTCCTTTTTTGTCTTTGTCACTTTAGGTTTTTCCTTTTCACTTCAAGTGTCTCCTTTAATATTTCCTACAGGACTGGTTTAGTGGTCATTAACTCCTTTAGTTTTTGTTTGTCTGGGAAATTATCTCTCTTTCTGTTCTGAACGACAGACTTGCTGGATAGAATATTCTTGGCTGCAGATTTTTCCCATTTAGCACATTGAATATATCATGCTACACCCTTCTTGCTTGTCATGTTTCTCTTTAGAAATCCAGTTGCCTTATGGCTCTTCCCTTGTAAGTTAAGGACTTCTTTTGTCTCGCTGCCTTTAAGATTTTTTTTCTTTGTCACTAATTTGGGCAACCTTAATTTCAAAATGTCTTGGTGTAGGCCGGCTTTTGTTGATTTTGATGGGAGTTCACTGTGCCTCCTGGATCTGGATTTGTTTCCTTCCCCAGATTAGGAGAGTTTTCAGCTATGATTTCCTTAAATAAATATTCTGCATCTTTCTCTTTCTCTTCTTCTTATGAGATTCCTATAATATGAATGCTACTATATTTAATGGAGTCTCTTCAGTTCGCTCAGTCTATTCTTGTACGCATAATTCTTCTTTCTCTCTTTTGTTCAGCTTCATTATTTTGTATTATTTTGTGTTCTATATCACTTATTCATTCCTCTACTTCTTCCAGTATTGTGTTCATTTCATCAAACATGTTTCCAATCTCAGTATTGCATTATTCATTTCTGACTGATTCTTTTTTAACTGTTTTATCTCTGCAGAAGGATTTCCCTGAAGTCTTCCATTCTTTTCTCAAGCCCAGTGAGTATCCTTATAATTGTTGCTTTAAATTCTCCATCAGGCATGTTACTTACATCTGTTTTGCTTCAGTTTCCATTCCTGACTTTATCATGTTCTTTCATTTGGGATGAATTCTTCTATCATGGTCTTTTGTTTAAGTCTCTGCCTTCTTCTGTTTTAGAAAAGCCCATTATGTTTCTTGCTCCTGAGAGTAATGGCTTTATAAAGAAGAGGTCATGTAGTGTCCAGGACCTCATGCCTCAGGGAGTGTCTCTGGTGTGGGCTATGTGTGCTCTGCTATTGTGTTTTGAATGCTCTGTCCAGCAGTTGGCTAGCAGGCTCTCCTTGCCTGCTATGGGCAGTGTTTGGTCCTTGGCCCTAATATGGTGAGTTTTAATTGGGTGTGCTACGGTCTGCTTGTTATACGAGCCTTGACACAAACTCCACCAGTACTGAGCCCCTGTAGAACAATCTGGTCAGGAGAATATAGTGTGGGCAGGGGTATCTGCTGGTCTTCTAGGGAAGGGTCCTGCTGCCCTGGGACTGAGACAAGATTAACTGAGAAGGGCAGTTGCTCCAGAGCACAGTGGGATAGGACTTAGTATAATCAAGTTAGGCAGCCAGTGATGGCACTACCCTGCTTCCAGAAGGTGGCTTTCTGTTTCTGCTGAGGGGCAGGGAAGGAAAGTGGCACCAGCCAACTCGCTTTTTTCCCAAACAGGCATCTCTGTGAACACTGTCTCTCAGGGAGTCACTCCAAAAGAAGCAAATAATCTCCCCTCTGTGTGCCTCAGGCATTCTTCAGATTACTGTTTCCATGCCCTCTTCCTCAAGGTTGCTTGCCTGCCTTCTCTCCAAGAGGAGCACAGTGCCCTCAGAACTCTCTCAGCCAAGCCTACAGACCTTTAAAACTCAGGTCTTTAAGCCCTGCTGATTGCAAGAACTAACAAAAATCAGCTCCCTCATCTTCCCACCCAGTGGCTTAAGGGAAGTGTTCTCCTTTTATGTTCCTCTATGTGCTCCTTTCTCTCTTACTTTTCTCTGTAACAATGGCTCCCTTCCCTCTGCAGCACCCACAATATGTTTCTCCCCTAAATCATGTCACTGCAACTCTTACATTATATTCTCTCCCTTTAATTGTGGAGTTTGTTCTGTCAGCCTTCCAGTTAATTTCTGGGATATTTGGAATGATTTGCTAGTTTTCTAGCTGTGTTAGAGGTATGAGATGAGCGTAGGGTCTTCCTACTCCATTGCTGTCTTAGCTTTCAGGCTCCACTTCTAATTCTAGTTCTCTTGCTATTTCCACCACACTTGTAGTTATGTCCTTCATTGAGGTCTTGAACCCCTCAGAGCCATCCAAACATTTGGAACCAGCTTCTTCCGAATTCCTGTTAATTTTGATATTTTAACCTCTTTCTGTGAATCATGAATGTTCTTAATGGCATCTAGAATAATGAATCTTTTCCAGAAGATTTTTCAATTTACCTCGCCCAGATCCATCAGCAGAATCACTATCCATGGCAGTTATTGCTTTGTGAAATGTATTTCTTAAATAAGACTAGAAGTAGAAATTAGTTGTTAACCCAAGCCCTACAAAATGGACATTGTATTAGCAGTCATGAAAACAACATTAATCTCATTGAACACCTCCATCAGAGTTCTTGGGTTACCAGATACATTGTAAATAAGCAATAATTTTTTGAGAGATTTTTTTTTTCTGGGTAGTAGGTCTCAACAGTGGGCCTAAAATATCAGTAAGCCATGCTATAAAAAGATGTATCACCCAGGCTTTATTATTTTATTTATAAGGCAGAGGCAGAGTCCATTTAGCTTAATTCTTAAGGACCCTAGGAATTTTAGAATGGTAAAAGAGCACTGCCTTCAACTTAGTCACCAGCTACATTAGCCCCTAATGAGTCTGTGTATATTTTGAAGCTTTGAAGCAGGTATTGATTTCTATATCACATCTTCTTTCAAAATAAGGCTGTATTGAAAATTGAAAAAAAGTTCCAAAACAACATTGAAAATATATTGTTTAGTGTAGCCCCCACCTTCATTATTACCTTAGCTCAATCTTCTAAGTAATTTGCTGCAGCTTCTTCATCAGCAGTTGCTGTTTCACCTTGCACTATTATGTTATGGAGATGGCCTCTTTCCTTCAACCTCATTAACCAACCTCTTCTAGCTTCAAACTTTTCTTCTGCAGCTTCTTTATCTCTCAGCCTTCATAGACTTGAACAGAGCTAGGACTTTGTTCTGAATAAGCTTTGCCTTAAGGGAATGTTGAAGCTGGTTTGGTCTATCTAGATTACTCAAACTTTCTGCATATTAGCAGTAATGCTGTTCTTTTTGTTTTGTTTTGTTTTAATCATTTGTGTTCACTAGAATAGCACATTTTCTTTGCAATTACAAGTTGGTTGTTTGCCCAAAGAGGCCTACCTTTTGCCCTATCTTGGCCTTTGACATGCCTTACTTACTAAACTTAATAATTTCTATCTATTGATTTAAAGTGAGAGAGCTGTGACTTTTGCTTTTGCTTGAACACTTGGAGGCCATCACAGGGTTATTAATTGGCCTAATTGCAGTGTTGCTATATCTCAGGGAATGGGAATACCCAAAGAGAGGAAAAGAGATGGGGGAACAGCCTGTTGGTGCATGAGTCAGAATCCATACAACATTTATTAATTAAATTCATTGTCTTATATAGGCACAGTTTGTGCACCCCCAAATAATTACAATAGTAACATCAAAGATCACTGATAACAGATCATCATAACAAAGTAATATTAATTTAAGGATAGAAATATTGCAAGAGTGGTGCCTGGATGGTTTAGTCAGCTAAGCATCTGCCTTGGTCTTGGATCACGATCCCAGGGCCCTCCTCACTGGGCTCCTTGCTTGGCAAAGAGCATGCTTCTCCCTCTCCCTCTGCCCTTCTCCCTCCTTGATCCCACACACTCTCTCAAATAAATAAAATCTTTTTAAAAATTAAGAAAAAAAATATTGCAAGAATTACCAAAATGTGACACAAAGACACAAAAACAAAACAAGAAAATCCTTTGGGAATAATGACACCAATAGATTTGCTTGACACATGGTTGCTAAAAACCTTCAATTTGCAAAAAATACAATATCTGCAAAGCACAACAAAATACCCAGGACCTTGGGTATATATTTAGTGTTAGATGAAGATGAAATTCCTTTATGTCTTCATTTAATTAATTTGCAGGGAGAATAATCAATAAACTAAATAAAAATGATATACTACATATTTCACTTAAATATTAAAAAATAATATTATAAAGTATAAGAGAATAGTTATAATAGATAATAATTATAGAGTATAAGATTATAATTATAATAGATAATAATTATATTCTAAACAGTCCATAACATCCATCTGACCAGTAATAGATTTGAGAAATGAGTACTAGAATTCTTAAAATATATTTTTTAAATGGTGTTAGAAGAAAGCACAATGAGACATACAACTATAAGGTTTTAAGATAAAGAAGTCTACTTAGAAAACTCTATAAATATTTAGTAATATTTTCTTTCTCTATAACAAGGGAAGCAAATTCATAATTTGCTAAAGTTTATACTTTGTATCATTAAAAAAGACAAATACATTTTGGATAGAAGTGGTTTTCTACATTTAATACACATCCTTTTTTGTTATCTAGAAATTTGCGGTTCCTTATCTAAAGAATAACATCAAAATATAACTAAGGAATTCTTCACTGAAAAAATGAACTATGATTTACACATTAGGTTTGATGGAAAACACGAGCCAAACAGGGGGAAAGAAAAATTGGAGTGAGGTCACAAATCAGAGGCAATCTTTTAGGAAGATGGATAATATATGAGCAGAAGGGAAAAAATGTGTTTGGAAGTTTTGTAATTTAGCTTAGTATAACACATAATTCATAGACAAATTGGTTTCAATACTTAAAGCTTCATAATGTCCCGATTTCTTTATATTAAAATCATATTTCATTCTGTATTTGCAAATATTCCAATTTTTTAGGCACTATTTATTCACTATGCTTTTATTTGTCTCTCTTCTTCTTTACAATTTAAGCATTAGCATCCTCCATTTCCTTCACATCAGCACATCCCTGGCTTCCTGATATTTGCTTATTATCACCTCCATTGGAGAAAACCAAAAAATAAATCAATAATAAGAAATATATACACTAGTCACTTATTTTAAATGTTAACCATGCTGCTAAAACTTTAAATAAGAAAAGAAGTTTAAAAATATAAGCTCTAATAAAGCTTCAGGATTTTCTGTGAAATTTAACTACCTAAATAGTGACATTTTAGCAAACATCTTTTAGGGGTGAGATTGCAATTTAAAGGAAGGCTATCTTTTAGTTTATTGTCAATAAGTGGAGGAGTATTTGCAAATATTATTTTTCCTACTGATACTATTAAAAACCCCAAAGGAAAAAAAAAAAAAAAAAACAAAGAAACTGAGATCTTGAGAAAATATAGTATTTATGCCTAGGGTATAACTTTAAAAATTATTCAATGAATTAAATTTTAATATTCTTTTTTTTTAAATATTTTTTTAAGATTTTATTTATTTATCCATGAGAGACACACAGAGAGAGAGACAGAGACAGAGACAGAGACACAGGCAGAAGGAGAAGCAGGCTCCGTGCAAGGAACCCGATGTGGGACTCGATCCTGGATCTCCAGGATCACACACACCCCAGGCTGCAGGCGGTGCTAAACCGCTGCACCACCAGGGCTGCCCAAATTTTAATATTCTTAACAGTTTATTTCAAAGATTTGAATTTTGTCTATTTTGGGAGGACTATATATAATATATATTTATACATATATAATGTGTATAGTATTCATTATATATGTTTATGTAATTATATATAGCATAATTGTGTGTATATATACATATGCAAAATTAGGGTATAGTATTTTGAGGTCTATTATCTAAAATCAGGAATAAAAAAAGACATTAGCTCCTATTTAGACTGAATGTAAGAGAATTCCCAAGTAGATAGCAGAATGTGCTAAGGGAGAATGTGAGCTTCTCTTCACTACCTATATTTAAAGTTGTATTGTTGGTTTAGAAAAGACAAAAAGTAGCCCTGCCTACATTTAAAGGCAGAATCTGTTAGACATCCTCAAACTTTGGGTTTTCACGAATGAGAAAGGCTGACAATATTTTCATTTTCTAAGAAAGATAACACTGAAAATGGTAACTGTGATTATCTCTGGAAATGACAGTAAATTTAAAGGATACAGAAGGGATATATATTCACTTTTTATTCTGTATTCTTAGATATTACTTGTTTTATAAGAACTTCTAACCATTTTGCATAAAAGTATTAAAAATGAAATAAAAGTACTATTCAAGATTTATTATATTTACTTACCTGATGATAGTATATTTATATCTCTGTGTCTAAATAACATAATCACTTAATAATAGAATTATTTAAAGTAAAATAATTTAGTAATAAAAACTCATTATACTGTTTTTATTTTATTGTTTTTCAATGGGTCCATTAATACAACCATAATGATGACAGTGGTAGCTAACAGTGAAAAACACATATTAGATGCTAAACACCGTTTAAGAGACATATATACACATAAGTGTGTATACCTGTTTATTTAATCCTCAAGAAAAAATAAAAATAAAAACTATAACACAAGTAATACTTAATTTTCCCATCGAATACGGAGAAACCTAAGCTTAAAGAGACTTAATAACTTACCCAAGATCTCACAATTATATAAATGAAACAGGATCAAACACAGCCAGTTGTTACTAAGTGGCCTCCATCCTTAATATTTTATGTATGTAAGGTATTGCACAAATTCTAAATTTCACAGGGAAGAATCTGTGAAACTAGTGAAAGCAAAGACAGTGCAGACACAAATTTTGAAAATTCTTGGGGGAAAATACAAATAGTAAGGTTGGTTTTTAAAAAAATGTGGTTACACTCATACTGGATCTCAAGAGAAGGATGCCTAACAAATGTTAGGATTTTTGTGTTTCCCTATATTTCAGGTTAGTAAAGAATTAAAGATTTACTTTTTCTAGTAACTTATTTTTTCTCAAGTTTATATCACTATTGCAAATAGATATACTTCAAGTATCCTGTTGTTATCAAATGACATTTTAGGTAAACACAGCAACTTAATATTTTGATATTTTAGTTGCCATGAATGCGTTTCAAGTCTATATATTTTAAATGTGATGATATTCTAACAATAAATATACATTTATATATACGCACATATGTTCATGTGTGATAAAGTTTCTAGTGGCCGTCTGGTAAATTTAAGATTTTGATAAATTGGTATACACATATTAGTTAAAATTTTTAACAATAATAGCAATATTTAGTGATAATGACACATTTTGAGCTCTTATTATTGATCAGGCTATCTGATGTATGTATTAAGAGTCCTAATTTAAAAGCAATTTTATATTCATTAAATTTTTACTATTTTGATTTTAAATATATTTTCAATATAGTTTTAAAAATTTATTAGCAGGGCAGCCCCGGTAGCGCAGTGGTTTAGCGCCGCCTGCAGCCGGGGGCGTGATCCTGGAGACCTGGGATCGAGTCCCACGTCGGGTTTCCTGCATGGAGCCTGCTTCTCCCTCTGCCTGTGTCTCTGCCTCTCTCTCAAATAAATAAATAAATAAATAGATAAATAAATAAATAAATATTTATTAGCATCCAAAGCTTCCAGACCTTGAAGTATGATTTCAGTTATAGATTATTGGACATGATGAGATTCTCCGAATATGGGAGAGAACAATAATGACTAGTCCAAAAAATCGCTACTGATTTTTGTTTTGTTTTGTTTTGTTTTGTTTTGAATTTTGTAGTGAATGCTTTGTCTGTTTGGCTCTGTAAGAGCACCATCTGGTGGCACCCAAGACTTTCAAAATAATATGTAGACATCATTGTTGCCAGTGATTTTGTGGTGGATAACATAAAACTTGCTAGAATGTAGATTTATATCTTTTAGATTTGTTTATTCTAAGTTCAACCAGACATTTATTATTTTGAGTGAATAATCCATACATGAAGTCAAATTCCATTAACAAAATACATAAAAGACTTTCCACAGGAGAAAAAATACCTTTTCTTGATTACTGATTATTAGACAGAAGTTTACAATGACTAGGGCTTAATCACAGGGAAATCAGTTTGCTTCAAATTGAAATGTGTATATCCCTGCTAAAACTATATTTAGGAGCAGAGAAGCTGTTATCAGACAAGGTTCACTGCCAAATATTCTGCTTATTCCAGTCCTTTGTGTTGCAAGATATTTAATAATTGCAGTAACTTTTTACTGAAAATAATACTAAATGTTAGGATTATTTTAATTGAACTTTAGAAACATCTGTTACATTCAGTCTTACCAGTACTATCCTCATAAAAGTAGCCTTTATGTAGCAAAATGTTTAGAATAGTAAGTGGCTGGCTACCTTGTAACAAGATACAGCTCCAGCAGAATATGATGTCAAATTTAACAAAAATACTAAAAAAAAAAATACTATACTGTTTATATTGTTATAAACTTATAATAAATAATTGTTATTTATTGTAGGAATATAAGGAACCAATTTTAGTAAGTCTTAATTTTTTTTCCTGTATTAAGATAAAGTATGCATCAGTATTTCTTCCATTTTGGTTAAAGATGTGCTTGTTCTCCTATATCAAGTGGATAATTAAAATTTACATATATGTGTACATTCTGTAGATTTTTAGGTCAGCAAATTTCTTCCCAACACATGTTCTACAATCCAAAATATTATAAAATAATTTATATCAATTTTTACTTTTTATTGGCAAATTTTAAAATAACCAAGAAAAGACCAGGGTAAAGAATTTAAGTTCTGAAATTGGGCTATCTGGATCTAAATCATGGCTATGCTCCTTTCTAATTAGATGCTCTTGAACAAATTATTCTCTAGACCATAGTTTCCTTACCTATAAAATGTGGATAAAAGCTTCAATTTCAGAAAGTTGTAATAAGAATTAAATGATTTATTTTTTAAAGGATTTTAAGAGAGAGAGAGAGAGGCAGAAGAGACATAGGCAGAGGGAGAAGCAGGCTCCACACAGGGAACCTGATGTGGGACTGGATCCCAGGACCCCGGGATCATGCCTTGGGCTGAAGGCGGATGCTCAACCACTGAGCCACTCAGGTATCCCACATTAAATGATTTAGTACAGATAAAGAGCCTACTTTTATCAAAGCATTAAATAAATAATAATATGTACTGAAATGTTTTATTAAGAGGTATTTATTTGACTCTACTTTTCCTATGGAAATACATTTAACTGATACTCTTTTTGTCTCTTGATGCAGTGTAAGAGTGATTTTATGCAGTGTAAAATATATTTCTGTGGCAGAATTTTTTAACTATTGCAGAAAATGAATTCCACATTCCTTGGCCATTGGCAAGTCCCCGGCTTTGTTTCCATTGTCTGTGAGGATCCCTCTTTGTCACTACAGTATGTTGAACAAATATTTCTAGGTCTTATCTGTGTAATGACACATAAAGGTTTGGGAAACATTGCTCTAAGTTGATGATGTGAAACAATCATACATTACTATTTCAGTAATTTATCATGTTGTTAGAAAGGCTTAGGGTTTAAAATTCATCATAAGAAAACCCAGGCAAATTCCAAATTGGAGATTTTAAACAAATGGTTCATGTACGCAAATGCATGGAATTCTAGTGAGTATCTCTGATTGCCTCACTGAAGGATCATTTTCAATTTCTTTTATTAATAGTTGGTCTTTTCATAACACCAGGTTTTAGAATTCTAGTTTTTTTTTCCGTAAAAATATGCTCTTCTTCATAAGATTCAACATCTTTTACCTATTTATAAAAATGTGTTTTCATTCTGTTTTTTTTTAAAAAAAAAAAACAACTTCACAGTGCTTGACTCACTATTGATTTTTTTTTTTCAGATATCATCTCACTCAAATCTACTTTTAAGTATTTCACGTTGGTATGGCCTAGCAAATCAAAACAACAATTTATGTAGCAAGTAAATTAAATTTCCATCCATGAAACCAATTCAGAAAAATAAAAATTGAAAGGATAAAGAGAATATGTTATTTTGATATGAATGTGTATATAGTCTAAGCCGGAGCTGAATAATTTTACTTTGAAAATAACGAGTTAATGGGAAAAACAACTTTGTGCCAAATTGATTGCACTTATTAAGATTTGGATATAACCAAATAATTTAGCAGGTTCCATATTCTTCCATCTGATTTTTGCATATATGTATTCATTACCTAAGGATAATACTGTTTAAATAGGAATAAAATTTTATAGAGCAAGAGATTACAGAAATGAGTTGTGTACAAATAAAGCACAAATAAACTAAGGTTATCTAAAAGTATAATGAACTGTTGATTAATAATACATTAGCAGTTAACACAAAAATCAAATTAGTCATCTAAAGAAGTTTGCATATATATGTTTCCCTTGTCATTGATGGGGCTGTAATAGTTTTTAAAGCAAGTATGCCTGTATGATGAGTTCATTTGGTATTCAGTGTAATAGCACAGATAATAATGAAGTCATTTGGCTTCCATTATATAAACATTAGATAATGGATACCTATATTAAAATGCAACTTTTATGTTTGTGCTTATTTTTGTCTTCATTTGTACACAGTACTAAATCTTTAAAGTTGAGCTTTTATGCAGATTGTTGACATTTATAACTCTGGATCTCAAGTGAATTTTATGGACAAAAACATTCCATTATACTGTTTTAGACTCCAAGATAAACAACAGTTGGATTTGTTAAAAAGGGTGCTCTTATATTATTACCAGTTGTCTAATCTAATTCTCCCTCTCTCATGTTTTGTTGGTTTCTTTAACGGAAGCAAACATCCACAAAAACATCTTGACAAAATATACCGTTACATATTTTAAATGTTTGATTTTATTTTTTATTTCTTGGGTTTTAATTTTAATTTTAAAATTATAATAAGAGTTTTCATTTCCAAAGGTTGCTACATCCAGCTAGAGGATAATGGTTTAAAATGACGAGTACTTTCAGCTCCTTTTTCTATTGAATGAAGTAATTTCTGCCACATGAGATGGCAAAAACTCTTTGAAGAGAGCAAGGACTATGCTTATTATACTGCTACATGTTTGTGTTTCTAAGTAATTGCACATTTCAGAGTTTGGAGGCACCAAATATAGGCTGATTTTCTAATGTCAAAAAAAACAAGCAGATACACCAAGCATATTAAATTTTTTTGTATATTATATATGCAAAATTTTTGTAAAACCTCATTGTTGTGTATGTATATTAAAACATATAGCTAAAGGGAAAGTAAATAGATAATTATAATTACGTATTAAGCAATCATAATTTTGGAATAAGAATTGTGCAATTTGTATTACTCTTCATTTTTCGTGGCCTGTTACAGAGAATTCCAAAGTAAGTTTTACTTAAACTATGGAGAGGATAGGAGGTTTAGATTAAACTCTTTTGAAAATGCTTTCTCTGCATAATGAGAAAATCCTAAGTATGACACAGCCTTCAAAGTTGATAAGAATGAAAGAAGAAAGGGATTGGTAGAAGGAGATTACAATTAATGAATAGAATTGGTAAATCAGTTCCTGTGTTTTATCACTCCCTTCTTCCTTTTCTGAAAGCATTCACTATAAGCCTATCCTTCCTTTAGGTCTCAGATTTGGAAAGTAAGCCCCTCTAGCCCTCCTTGGATTGGATGCACCTCAGACAGATTTTCTAATCTCCATCTGCATTTAAACTAATGTGATAGGTTGTTTTAAGAGTACAAAACAAAAAATAAAAGAAAGAAAGAAAAAAAGAAAGAAAGAAAGAAAAAGAAAAAAAGTCATCCAGGCTCACTAACACAGACAAGTAGTTGTAAAACAGAATAGTATTTTAACTGCTGTTTCAGATAATGGTGGATATTCTTTGGTACTACAACAAAATTTAACAGTGGTAGTCATCTGCATTGTGAAATCTAAAAACATACCAATGAAGTTTTCATAAGCTGCTGTATGAAACTCCTTTGACCTATCTGGCATTTTGGATAAATGGATCTTTTATCTATATACGATGTTGTCATTATCACACTTTGGTCATTTAGAAAATAGTGAAAATACAGATTTGCTGACTTATACAGGTATCAAAATGATGATCATTTCATCATAAACAATAAAAAATTCATATCTGTTAATATCACTAATAGTCACATCAAAAAACCTTTAAGTATTGGCATGCTCTGAAGCTCAAGGTGGCAGATACAAGTTTTCCAAAATTACAATTTTCATTTCAATGGTTGAATATTATTATTGGTAACAAATATCATCAGTTGGGTTTTTTTGAAGTGTCAGCCTTTCTTAGCTTATTTGTTAGAAAATGTCTACCAAATACCCGTGTATGAATACCAGTAGTTTGTCTGTCAATTGTCATTTCACGTGAAAATGGTTTTGTATGAAAAAAAGGCATACAAGCACTTTTCTTCACCACCATCATATTTAAGTATATAGTAGATATGCTTTATGCAGTCTTCTCATTTTATAACACAGAATATTAAAAAGACATATTCACATGGTCAGTTTTACTTCTTTTACTCCAAATTTTTACTGCTTCATCAAGGATATTCTTAAGTGAAACTAGCTTTTTATTTTATGCTTCCTTACTACAAATGTGTGGCAGTGTAAAATCAAAATCATCAGTTAGCATTTCTGGTAAAAGGTAAACTTAACATCATATTAGCTTTTCAATATGATGCATTGACATAGACACAGTATCACTTCTATGACATTCTCACTAAAAATTCATAACCTAAATTGAATCATTGATAAAGAAAACCCAAATTGAAGATCATCCTGCAAAATAGCTGTTCTAGTCAAGAGTCAAAGCAAAAGTCAAAGCTAAGGATCTGATTCAATAAAAAGTAGACTGAGGAATATGGCAGCTAAATGCAAATGTTATTCTGTTTTGAAATCTGGACCAAGAAAATGTTTCTCCTCATTAATAGGAGTTTTTTAAAAAACAAAAATACAAAAAGGAAAATTCTGTCATATATGTGTGATAACTCTATATACCCCAATGAAATATTTTATCATGATTTACTTAAAAATATAAGCACTAGGATATCAAAGCCATAATAGATTATTAATAACTTATAAAGTGCAAGAGTAGGACAAAACCCAAACATATCCAAAGAATGGCTAGCAACTTAATGCAGTAAACTGACTAATAATATATCCTTGAGATTTTTATTAATTTCTGTATTAGCTCTTTCTTGAAATATAAAAATAAAGGACAGCCCTGGGAAGTCATACAGCTAGTGATGACTGACTATATTGGGTCTATTCGTTGATACACTGGAACAATAGCAATCATGAAAGCCACAACATGGAAGATCATTAAAAATAAGGCTGAACTGTTTATAGAGATACCCTCCCACCCTCTGGCCCCCATTCTCTACCTTGCTTCTCTCAGTTTTGTTTGTTTTTAATATCAGTATATTTTGATTGTTGGAACAAGATTTAACACTATTGTTTCACTATGATATTTATTATCTTTGCTGATATTGACATCATAGTCTGTGTAGTCAGCATTTCTCTTTCAATTTTTTCCCTGAGGCCCTGGGTTTCCTAGTATATAGCTAAAGTGATCTAGAAAACCCAGAAGTAGTTTTTAGACACATTATTTACCCTTGGGAGCAAACAATACCACTGTCAACTACAATAAAAATGGTTTCTTTATAAATTTCTTCTGTTCTCTCCTACCAGGATGGGAAATACAAAGATATCAGTCCTCTTATATTCTCTTTCTAATTTAGATTCTAGTCTCTTGCATATAGAGTAGATTTTGTCTTTTGTTTTTCAATTGTTGCATTTACATATAATTTTCATTTAAATTCAATTTCCTGTAGACTCTAAGCCATCACCTATATGATTGATAGATAGCAACAATAATTATTTGTCCATATCTTCCAGTGGGTAATCCTGTGTGTTCTCATAATTGTGAGGTAGTCTTTATCTCTCCCATGATCTTCTTGTAGTTCTTGCTCTGACTCCCTTTGGCTGTGCTTGTTGTCCTAGAAAACTAGTGAAGTAGTAACAAAAATCTCTTGACCAAAACAATAATGAGCTTTAAGACGCAATTTAATCTCTTTCACACACAGCAATTTTCATTTATAAAATATAATATTTAACATCAGCATTTAGAGTTAAAGTTGATTTTGTAGCTTTCCAAAAAAAATTTTTTTTTTAAATTTGGGTAACTGAAGTTCTACTGGTGAATTTTCTTAAAGAAAAATATTTTTGTTTCAAAGGTTGTTTAATCTTTGCATCTAGAGACATGAAACTACTTGTAATTTTACTCTCATCTTATTTTATATTTTAAAGTTTTAAATAGGGCTTAGTAATCAGCCAGAACACAGGTTTGGAAAGTTGACCCATTTTTGGTCATCATGATTTTCCTTGGTCACAGAATAGAAGATTTAATCCTGACTTCTATTTACAGATCATCTAGATTTCTGATGTGGCACTCAATGAATAATATGTTGCAAGGTATTATGTCTTTCCTTCTTTCCCCATAAAGAGTCCATGGTTCTTCTACAAATGTAGATGTGTGTGGATTTTGTCAGAGCCTTCCATAAATTGCTTCAGACCTATTTAATTTGCAGTAATGACAATTTATAACCATTATTTCTGTAACCATGCTTTTGGTTTAATGTGCCTCTTAAGCATTGTACTGAATGTGTAGAAGACATTTTCCAGGCATTTAATTCAAAACAGGAATCCCTGAATTTTAAAGTATTTCTAAATTTGTGTCATCTGTGGTACATTTTTCCAGTGATCATCAAGGCAATAGAAGACAGTGTTTAGGCGGACTAGAAAGCTATTAGTAAAAGAGAAGGCAGGTGTGTGCAGTAGAATGGCAAAATGCAAAACTGGGGGTGGAAGGTGTTGTGATATACTATTAAAAAGATTGATTGGTCTGCTAATCACTGCATGTTCCAAGTCTGTGAATCATCTGATTTTCTTATGATATCAAAACAAGAAACATATAAATAGAAGATAAGAGAAAAATAAAGCATGTTGAATAGGCTATGAAAGGAACTCACCAATTTACTCATTTAAGGGGAAAAAAAGGAAAAATCAATACATAACATTTTAAAGGAATACGTTGGGATGCCTGGGTGGCTCAGCGGTTGAGTGTCCACCTTCAGCTCAGGTCGTGATCCTGGAATACCAGATTGAGTCCCACATCCCGCTCCTTGCATGGAGCCTGTTTCTCCTCCCTCTGCCTATGTCCCTGCCCCTCTCTCTGTGTCTCTCATGAATAAATAAATAAAATCTTAAAAAAAAAAAAAAGAAGTATCTTTACATAGAAAAAAAAACAAACAAAACCAAATTCAATAGCTGTAATCTCTAATATAATGCAGATTGGAAGCCAAGTTGCTTAAGGGATGGAATCAGACTAATTTGGGCTCAGATTTGGCTCTGTTGGTTACAAAATGTGATTTCAGGAAAGATCTGTAACCTCTCTGATCTTCTGATCCTCAGGAGTTCTTAGAATCTCCTTCATAGCAATATTAGGAGGAACAAAATGAGAATAATGTATAAAAGTGCGTGGCACAGAGTTGGTGGCAAGTAATGGGTTGCTATTATCATTAGTAGTAGGAACAGTATCACAAGGTCAGGAAAAAAATCATAATGCCCTCTTCAGCACTAAACTCATCTTTTTTTTACAATACTTTCTACTTGATAGGCCCAGTGCAAGATGGTCATATCCAGAGACTCTTAAATTTTAATCACTGCTGATGAATTATATAGTGCAGGAGCTGCTCTGAAGGCAGCTTTTGGAATGGAGACTAAACTTTCACTAGTGGTTGGACGTGGATAAATTAATTTATCTTTTCATCTCGGGTGAGCCCTTGGAGGAAATCATTATCATAAAACATTGTAAATCTATAGACTTGGCAGCTTTTGCCCTGCAGAGTCTCAGGACTTGAGTAAATATGGAGATTTAGAGATTTACTGTCTTTTCCTTTGAAGAGGTTATTTCCCTTGGTAGGGAAAGAGGGACATGGCAATAGGAAAAAAAAAATTCTTGTTTTAACTTTGAACCTGAACCAGCTTTGAAATACATATATCTTTTTACCAGGATAGCTTTCACAGCTGCAAAGCCATTTTTATTAAATTACAATATTAAACTTTAGAGCAAAGATGAGCTGCGGGACAAGGTCTAATTCAATATATGCACCACCTATCAAGAATCAACATTAAAGGCTGTGAACCATTATCAGCATTTTCCTCTGAGACCTGGTGAAACAGAGAAACATCATTAGTATACATTGTCAAGCCAAGAAATTGAAAATGGAAAATAAAAGTAGACATTCAGCCTAAAAGTCAAAAGTTGCATTTGTTTGTAACAATTTTTTTAAGAAAATTGTTTGAGTGGATTCTCACAATAATTATTAGTCTATCTAAATTTATCCTGAGATGCACATAATTTAAGCCATTATATATTCTTTAGATATACATCGGTATCATGTGATTCAATAAAATCATTTTAGAAAGCCTCCTGACAAATGTCTAAAGGGGGACACTCTTTAACAGAGAACATGCATCCTTAAAGTTAAGAAATTTTCCATCTGGAATCAATTCTGCATGACAGCACATAATAATGAAGTAGGATTCAAGCATAGTAGTATCTTGCACATAGAATGGAAGAAAGTGAAGGAAAGTAAGTTTTAGAAGGTATATAATGATTACTCTGAAATGGAAGAACTTGTGGCATCGGATAAGTCGGATTGTTTGTGTTTCTCTACGTGTGTCTGAGAGAGAGAGACTGAAATGAAGGAAATGAGAGGGGATGTATGTATGTGCCACCATGATCCAAACTCTCCAACCTTGGGATGCCTGGGTGGCTCAGCAGTTAAGTGTCTGCCTTTGGCTCACATCGTGATCCTGGAGTCCCTGGATCCAGTCCTACATCGGGTTCCCTGCATGGAGCCTGCTTCTCCCTCTGCCTGTGTCTCTGCTTCTCTCTCTCTCTGTGTTTCTCATGAATAAACAAATAAAATCTTAAAAGAAAAAAAAAAAAAAAGCCACCTCTCCAACCTAATTGCTATTGAGCAACCAGAGGCTAAGCCTTCCTTCTTCCTGTGTGTAGAGAATCCTCCTCCTCTTTCTTTTGTGTCCCTTTTCATAATACCATTGAAAACAATTGGTCAGAAAATTGGTTTACAAGTGTATTAGAATTTTTTCCTTTGAATATGACAACAGAGTACTAGTCATGAGCATATGGAACTTTAAAAAAAGATAGCATATGTGAACATCAAATGGATATACCATGTTACGCATATTTAATAGCCAACAATATCTAATGACAGGTCTCAAGAACATAGGTTAGATACATGTTTTGTGCTTTCTAGAATATCTGATATCTACATTACTCCAAGAAGAAATATATATATCCAAAATATAAATATAAATAAATATATATGTATATATATATGCACACAAATATATATGCACATATATATATATATATATATATCCAAAATAAATAGATATATCCAAAATAAGAGTATCCTGAGGAAATGTTTTCAATATTTAAATGAATACAACCTACCTTAGTTTCTTATAATTCTTCAATAATTGAGATAATAAAACAGTAAATATAAGAAATATATCTTCTCAACAAGGAATTCTAAACACCAAATTGTAAAATAAGGGTTTTTTTGTTTGTTTGTTTGTTTTACTATAATCTCCAAGCATACATCTCAATTAGGCACTAAGGACCCAAAGTTGGAAAAAAGGTTATCATCTTGGGCCAACTACCTCCATTTCTGGACTTTATCAAATAAAATTTACCTTCTGCTAACTGTAACTTTGGAAAGAGCTTGTAGATTGACATATGAGGCCAAGAAACAAAACTCTTAATAAAATTATTACTAACTTATTTTTCCTCTTCTAGGATTCTTTTTAAGTCTATATATTTGTGTTTGTAGAAGTGTGGGAAAAGATGGAAAGATATTTAGGCTAGGTAATATCTGGAAATGTGTCAAGAATTCATGCCTCTATGATTGCCTCAGGAGAGTGGGAATTAGGGAGAAATCAGGGAAAAAGTAGGATATTGAAATTCTAATCTTTGCATTATTTGACTACATGTAATGATTAATAATACATTCTTAGGAAAAGCATTAATAATATTAAAGAATTATTCATGTACTAACCTATGGGTTTTCAACCACTATTTTAAGTACAGAGGTCTCTTCTATCTTCTGCTTCTCTTTATATCTTTTCTTTTTGCTCCTTTTTAATACTTTCTTCTTTTTCTTTTGTCAATGATTAAATGGATGTTTCCTAAACTATTATATAAAACCAGAAGAAAAGAAACAAAGCCAGCAAGATCAAAACACAGATGAGGGCAGGAAAGTAGGTCTTATGTACCCACCATTAAGGAGCAGTGCCTTATTCTCATCTATATGGTATACCCAGGCCATATAAACAACCATAGAATTTTGAAGAATACAGTTGGAAAACTATATGGTTAACTAAAAGAAAAATTGCAGTAATGGTAACATTTCTTTTACTACTTTAGAATTTCACTTTCTTACTTTACACCTATAAGATATTTTAGCAATGAAATTGCCTGCCTACAAATTTAATTCCAGTAAGGCAATAATTTCTTCCTACTTCATCTTTATTTCTGAAATTTTAATCTGTCTTGACTTTTTTTTAAAAGATTTTATTTATTTATTCATGAAAAACACAGAGAGAGAGAGGCAGAGACACAGGCAGAAGGAGAAGCAGGCTCCATGCAGGGAGCCGGATGTGGGACTCGATCCCAGGTCTCCAGGATCACACCCTAGGCTGAAGGCGGCGCTAAACTGCTGAGCCACTTGGGCTGCCCTGTCTTGACTTTTGAGGCTAAATGTTTCATATTAGCTTCTTGGTGACCATAAGATGTAACTTGAATTCCTAAATAATGTTGTTCAAAATCTTACAGAAACCATGTTACTTTCCCCAGTTAATAAAAAAATACTTTGAAAATAATTTCCTAATGTTTTGATGAGCAAACTTATTTATTGGATTATCAGATAATTTGCTTGTTTTTATAAAACAAATACATTACCCAAATATGATCCAGTAGACATTGAAATGGTGATGATGTCTTTTGCTCTTCTTTCAGATTAGTGGTCTTCTTATCTATATTGAGAGGGGTAGCAGAGTAAATCATTTCTAAGTTATGAATAATCAGTATGAAATTGATGTACATTCCTCTGGTGGTCATAATATCTGAAACTGAGAATAATGGAGAGTCTATGTGGAGAAAAAAGAGAGCAACATAGCATATACTTCTAGTATAGCCCCATACTGCCTTATTGAAAAAAATAATTTCTCAGCTAACTTGTCTACTTTCTTTTATTCTTCTACAAAGCATTTTATCTTCATCCATTTTCTCTGACCTCAAACAATATATTTTTGACATTCCTTCCTCAAAATTTCTGACTTTGCAAGTGGTGGAGTTTACTGTCATTACTTTCCATTATATTTTCACCTTTAGTATCAGAAGGCACAAATTGACTAAGACATAGTGGGGGCATACTACCTAGAGATGGTTTAGGGCAAACCAGTATGTTCTATCATTTTGTGAAATGATGATTTTGATTATCAATTTTTAATTGGCTTTATTTTAATAAACACATGAAAGCCTTGCTCACATCTAACATCTTTAATAATAAAAATTAAAATTAACTGAAAAATCAAGTATTTATAAATGCTCTAATACTACATACAAATAAATTAATGAAGATATCATGTTCAGAGTAAAAATTCAAGAATCTATAAAAAAGATAAAACACAAGTAAAAATCTATTTTACAAATAAAATTACTAAAATATTTTTTCAAATAGGTCTGGAAAGACATGGAAGAAATACTCTAGAAAAATTATTCAAAAATTCAAAGATAAGGTGGCAAAAAACTTTAAACATGACCCAGTCTAAGAAAGAGGTCAATAGTTGATGAATAAAAGTTCCTGAAAAGAGAAAATAAACTTGGATCACCATCAATCAAAAATGTTGAAAAGAATTTTCCGAGCTGAAGACATAAATATCTAAATTGAAAGATTCCACCAAAGGCCAAATAATAAATAAATAAATAATAAGAATGAATAAAAGTAATCATACTTGGATTCCTTATTATGAAACTTTGGAATACCAAAATAAGGAAATCTAAAAGCTTTTAATGAGAAACAAAATCAATAAAGAAGGTCCCTACTCCTTCAAGTTTATTAGCTGTACAGTGTGCAAGGTGATAATTCCATCAAAATCATGAAAAAGACACTATTTTCAACCTAGGGTTTTATTAATCATTTGTGAATATAATATGTAGATAGATTTAGCTATGAAGGATTTGGTAAGTTTGCCATCTACAGACTTTTACTAAATTATGTAAAAATTCACTCCAACAAAATTAGACACATGCTAAGAAAAAGCAAAGATATCTTTAAGGAGGCAGTGGTTCCATCTCTGATAAGCAATGAAGAAAAGTTCCACTATGATTGATATCATCAAGAGTAAGAAAAAAAAAAAAGGATTCATATGAAACCAGAGAAAACCATTCATATGAAATCTGTGGAAGAGAAGTTTTCAAGCATATAGGGACTTGATTAGAGAATATAAAAACTTGAGAACTGGAAAAGATGTAAGGAAAAGACAAAAGACATAAGAGTCTTATTTTACAAAATAGAGACTTATTATTGAAAAATTGAGTTAGATAAATCTTTGTTTAAGGATATTATTTAAAAACCACACAAAATAAGAAGAGAAGAATTAATTAAGAGTAATATCAGTATGAATGTAATTGTCAGGTACTCAGCAGAGAGAAAGGAATGGATAATATCAATGAATTATATATCATTAGAAAATCAGTAAGTATCAGCTGAGGTATTTAAAACACTAATTACCTAGCAAACTAAAACAGATTTGAGAAGATAAATATGTGCATATACGAATTAGGTTACTTTCATACTACAATAAACTTATACTGTAATGCAAATAATAAGAAAAAAATGTTAAAGATGCATGATGAATGGAAAAAGCACTTAGTAAAACAAAATAAGTTAAATATCAGATTTTTTTTTCTTTTTAAGTGGTTATGAAGAAAGGCCTGAGTAAGCAGTGCTGGCAGGAGAAAGAAACTGGGGGTTTCTGCTACTGTTTGGCGCCATGTTGACGGGGAGAAAGGCAAGTAAAAGAATAAATGTCTAAAGTTTGCTCAGGAGAACATGGTTCTTTGGGGTAAAGAGCTGAAATAAAAGTGTCTTGACTATATTCTCTTAACAAAAATACACATTTAAGCACTTTTCACTAGCACAAGCAAGCTGATTCTTTATAGCCAGTTTTATATTCAGATAGTGAGTGAACAAAATATTTGTGAGTCATTTTAGTGAATATTAAAATAATGAGAATTTGAATGACAAGACATATTTGCACTACTTTAAAAATATTTATGAAGTCACAGATTCATTCTTTTCCTTTTAACATTGATTCAATAGGATTTATTTTCGTCTAATGTGTAGATTATAAATCTCTATTTCCTTTGTTGCATATTAAATTATTATATGTAAAATTTTTATTTCTGGAACACAGGTATTTTTCAAGCCTACATATCCTGTTTTAATTATTGTTTCTTTAGAAAACATTGTATGACGTGGTAAATGTTGATGTTCCTTTCCTTTATTAATTTTTTTAAAGATTTTATTTATTTATTCATGAGAGACACAGAGAGAGAGAGGCATAGACAGAGGCAGAGGGAGAAGCCGGCTCCCTGCAAGGAGTCCAACGTAGGACCCCATCCTGGGACCGCGGGATCACACCCTGAGCCAAAGGCAGATGCCCAACGGCTGAGCCACCCAGGCTTCTATACTTACTATTAACTGTTATTTAATGTTTTCACTTAAACTAAAACTGAATTTAGCATCAGTTTGTCAGATTCTATAAAATGTCTTATAACATTTACTTATTTATAATCATACCAAACACCTCTTTGCATTTTAAACACTCAAATGAATCCATATGTATGCATTGTATTTCCCCACCCATATCACTAATGATAGTGTGTATATATGAGAAAAGCTATCACAATGAAATTTTTGTTTAGGTTTCATAAGTTATTAGTATATAAACAATTTGTTAGTCTTTATAAACCATTATTTCATTTAAAAATAACCAAAGTATGGGGCACCTAAGTGCCTCAGTGGTTGAGCATCTGCCTTCAACTCAGGACGTGATCCCAGGGTCCTGGGATCAAGTCCCACATCAGGTTCCCTGCGGGAAGCCTGCTTCTCCCTCTGCCTGTGTCTCTGGCTCTCTCTCTCTCTGTGTCTCGCATGAATAAATAAATAAAATATTTAAAAATAATAATAACCAAAGTAATTTTTATAAAGGAGAAGAAATGTAAGTAAGCATTTAGCTCAATACCTGACATAGAACAAAAGTTCATGATATATTTGTTTTCTGTTACCGTCATGAATTGAACCATGATGGACTGATATTTATTATGTTCTATATATTGCTAAATAATACACTGATGTAAACTTGTAAACAAGATCTTAGCAGAATCTTGTATAAACAAAAAAGATTTTTCATGACAAAAAAAGCTTTCAGTAAAATTCATATTAATTGCAAATGCTTAAAGCCTTCCCTTAGGCAATAGTTTGATGGTCTCATTTGAAATACCCTAAGTTCCTTAAAGCAATATTATATATTTATGGTAAAATTATAATTTGCCATTGTTTATATTTTCTTCTTCTCTAATTCCAGATTCGTGAGATATTCTTGTATTTGTAGTTTGGGCATTGTTTTAACATGCAAATGGTATTGCTACAGTTAAGATAATTCATTTGCTGGACATAATTTTTTTTTTTATAGTACCAAGCATTAACTGTTTTATATGTCTTATAATATATCTCAACTCTAAGAAAATTGTCAAACAGATTCACTTTTAATTAATATGGTCTGAATTAAATTTTTCTTGGCGAAACTTCATTCCTGATGATTTGGCCTAACTTTTATTTTTAAGTAGTATTATTTCTACTTTTTACATGATTATACCTACCTTTGTAGGTCTTTGGTAACTGAAAATGTTTTCTTTATAATCATTAATTCAGCAAATGTTCACTTTACCAAAACAATAGTTATTTTATTAGCCTTCTCAAAAAGCACTCTAAAGAGTTTCCTATTTTAATTGAACTATACATTTTATTTCTTTTCATTGCTAACATCTTTTCCACTCATTCCTGTTGATGTTAGATGTTGTCTATTTATGATTTTTTGTTCCCTTGAAAAAAATTAATTAATTCCTCCCTAAATTGTTTTTCTTTTCCATTAAAATAATAAGACATGTTAACAGTGCTCTGTAAGAATTGTTTTGACAGTGTATGACTTACTGCATTGATTTTCCATGATTATTCAGGTGGTTAGTCATTTCTGAATTCTTTTCTGTGGCATCTCTGATAGGCTTCTTACAGAACACAGTGTTTTCCTTTTCTTGATTTGAAACTTATAATTAAGACCTATTTATTTATCTGGTCACATTTAAGGTTATTTAAGGAAGCATGTTGGTTATCATTTTGGAATATACATAAAGTAAAATTTAAAATATTTGCTGAAAGTGTTAATTTCCATCATTTAAATGAAACATTCTCTGTAGAAAGTTTGCAAAATACCACCTTTACTGCTACTGATTTAGATTAAGTCTCAATAATTTTTGGCAGAGATATAATCCTCCCTGCAGGCAGGAGCTAAATGATTCCCCTTTTCGACATACTGTATTTTCAGGCCATTAAAATATTATTTCGTGTGCTGAAATAGTAATCTGTTGAATGGCACCCTGGTGGCTGAGAAGTGCTAATGTAGATTCCAAAAGTTCCATTGAGTAACACATGCATTGGATTGAGAAAATCTTTTTCCAGAGATATCTCAAATAAAACAAACTTATGTGAAATAATATATATTTCCTAATACCCTTAATTTTCTTGTGTCTAAAATCCCATCCTCAGGCTAAAGTTCTTTGAAAGCAATTCAGCAAGTTTAATATGTACATTATAAATTAGTACTTAATATAATTATATAATAATACTTACAAATCTTTAAAAGTATGTACCAAGATTCCTACTTGTGAAATCAATTCAAATTGATTTTAGAGTGAGCTATGAGTTCCTAGATTAAAAAACAAGTTGAAGGTCATAGAAAAGATAATGTAACTGTTATTTATTAAGATTAATGAAACATTTCCCCAAATAATCGCCATAGGCTCACACTTGGTCCAATATCTATATTGTAATTCTAGAGATGAAAACCCATAATGTCATAAGAAAGTGGTCAAACTCTAAGTTGTTGAAATCAACAGTGAGGTTAAAATCAAAGTATGTGAAGAGTTCAAAGAAGAATATATTCAAAAAAATGAAAAAAAAAAAAGAAATTTTGAATCTGATTATTTTTGTGCACTATATTGTAATGCATTAATCTGTAGTGGAAGAAGGAGAATGGCTTGGGTTCACATGTGGGATCAGCTTTTAATTAATTGGATTACCTTGGATAATACAAATTACAATAATAGTCTGTTGATAAAGTAATAATCATAATAAAAGCTATAGTTAACAGTTATTGAGGGTTTTCTGCTGGTCAGACATTATATTAATGGTGCCTATGCATTATCCCATAATTTTTCCAACCTCCTACCTATATATTATTACCGGTTTTTTTAAAGATTTTTTATTTATCTATTTATTTGGGAGAGAGAGAGACTGAGACAGAGATAGCAAGAGAGAGCATGAGCAGGGATGAGAGGGAGAAGCAGGCGCCAGGTGAGCAGGAAGCCCAACGTGGGGCTCCCTCCCAGGACCCCGGGATCATGACCAAGTTGAAGGCAAATGCCTAACTGACTGAGCCACCTAGGTTCCCCTATTATCAACATTTACAGAAGAGAACATCAAATTATAGAAAGCTAAAGTAACTTGTCCAAGTTCATACAGCTTGATAGTAGAGAAATTATAATTTAAAATTAGATTATATGACTCTAGGAATTATAGTCTTAACTTCTAGCTCATGCTACCTCCTAGTTATGTAACTTCTCTAAAGATTAGTTTCTTCACTTATAGGTAAGAATCATAAATTTAAATGCCCAGGACTACTGTGAGGTTCAGGTTTCAATTAAAAAATATTTAAAGAATTCCTGCTATGCACTGGGTGCTATACTATGTATGAAGATACCAATACTCATTATTACAGTGTTTTTAGTATCCTGAGCAATAACGATAAGTAAGCAAGTAATTAGATGAAACATGATGTCATTCTTCATAGTGCTCCTCCCTTCACTCCCATATTTAACACTCAGCATTTCTTTTTGACTCTACTTCTCCATATATTAAATCTAAAACTTATCTTTTGTATTTCTACAAGCTTAGGTCAAGACAAAATCAATGTATCCCCTAAGGTACGTAAGAAGACCTTTAACCAACCTACATGCTTCCCAAGCTCTTCAGAACAGGACAGATGGATAGAGAAATGAGGAAGAGGCAGCTAGACAAGATTTGGAGGGTTAGATTCTAATAAAAGAGTGTTGGGGAGAAAGAAATTACCCTTCAAAATCCTTCTAGTTGGACTAAGAACTATGTCTTAGTTGTCTCGTTGACACGAGACAAATTAATTTAAAAAATTAAAATTTAATAGCCTATGTATGAGGAATAGACACAGACATAGAAATTCCAAAGACAGGCAACATGATGCTCATAGGAGTTAAGGAGATGGATGGGGTAAGGGTCTGAAGATACAAAGGGGAGAAAGATCATTAGCCAGGAAGAGAAAAGATGTTTGGAAAACAAAGGTTGCCTTATGTAGATAAGTTTCTTAGGTAAAGAGAAATCTCTGTTAATAGCTCTCTTGCTGATATAAGCAGGCAGTTGAAAGGGAAGTAAAGAGCTTCTGTTTCTACTGGGTTTTGCTTACTTTAACTCGATATGGTGTTCATGCCAAAGTGGCCCATCTTGGGGAGGCCTGCCCTTGGTCCCTACAAGAGTCTATGGCAGCACCCTCTGCCTGTATAAGATTTAACTATGACAAAAAGTTTAGGATGGAGAATAGAGATTCTCTCAGGAAAGTTAAATCTTAGTTTAAAATAGCATCTTAGTAAAATTGAAGACTGAGTTTGTTAGAAGGAAAGATTATCATAGGAGAAACCCCCCAAATGAGGTTAAGTCAGATCATACAGAGCCTTGTGAGAGATATTAAGGATTTTATAAATCATTTTATAAGTTATGGAAATTTATTAAAAAGTTTTAAGCAAGAAGGAAGGTGGTGAGTTGTGAAATATTTTACTGCCTTAATGGTGTGCATAATATTTGGGATATTTATATCATTTGCATTTTGTATGAGTTTTGATATTGTTAGGTGTAAGTCTATCATGTACTATTTGTTTTCTATTTTCCCAGTCTTATCTTTGCTCCCTTTATCCTTATAATGAGTTTAATTATGCTACTCTTGGGTATTGCTGCATCTACATCCATTTTGCTTGGCCAAGCAGCCTGTGGAGGCCTTTAACTGACATTAGCATCTCATACAAGCACATGATCTAGATAATAGCCTCTCAGTTTACAAGTAAATGTAAGTTCCTATAATGGAACAGACTTTGTATTAATCTCCTTTGCCTCCTAGGGCCTTCCCCTGTGTACTCCTTAGATAAGACCCTTATAGAGCTTCACCAAAAGTCTGCTCTTTTTGGTTTGAATTAATTGATTTGGCCTCAGTTTGGAAACCCCAAAGCACTCCACAGAGACCTTGGAGAAGGCATGTGCCCCTCATCCTGCTGCTTTCTCTGCCTACACCCTGCTTTGACCTCCTTTTGTAGCCCCTGAAGGCATTCTATATATTTTCTGTAAGACCTGTGCATTCATTATACACTTCTCTGTCTCACTGTTTCTTGTGATCTTTTGTTGAACCAAGTCTTGCTATCTAACACTCTGAGACTCCACTAATAAATGTTAATTTAACCCAGTCACAACAATCCCCTTTTTCGTCCTCTTATAGATTAATTTAATCAAATTATAAATCCATTTTACCTCTTTTGCTGGTTTATTAGCTATAATTCATTGTTTTGTCATTTAATGGTTGTTTACATTTATAGTATATTTATTTATCTTATCACCATCTGCCTTCAAGTGTTACTGTAGCACCTTCTGTCTTTCCCCTTCTGGATTTGTATTATTATTGTCATGCCTTCTATGTTTATGTATATAAAAATACATGTCATGTATATTTACATATACTTTATATATATATATGTATATTTTTAAATCCCACAATACAATATGATTTTAATTTTTAAAAATATTTTATTTATTCATTTATTTGAGAGAGAGAGAGAGAACAAGTGAGAGGAGTGGCAGAGGGAGAGGGAGAAGCAGGCTCTCTGTGGAGCAGTGAGCCCAATGCAGGGCTCAATCCCTCGACCCTGGGATCATGACCTGAACCAATGGCAGATGGCAGATGCTTAACCAACTGAGCCACACAGGTGCCCACATTATGATTTTTAAATACAAGTATTTCTCTTTATAATAAAACTTAGGGGCCCCTGGGTGGCTCAGTGGTTGAGCATCTGCCTTTGGCTCAGGTCGTGATCCCAGGGTCCTGGGATTGGGTCTGCAATGGCACTCCCTGCAAGGAGCCTGCTTCTCCCTCTGCCAATGTCTCTGCCTCTCTTTCTCTGTGTCACTCATGAGTAAATAAATAAAATCTTAAAAAAATAAATTTTAGATAATAAAAAAATCATATATATTTGCCTAGATAGCTTCCATTTCTAATGCTATCATTTCATATTTCCATCCAGTTGTCTTTTCTTCCTCTGACTTAAAGAAAATGGTTTTATTGTCATGGTGGTCTGGCAGTGATGTCTGAAAAGTCTTTTTTCACATGTTTTGGAGAGATATTTTTACCAGGTAGATAATTCCAGGTTGGCTACATTTTCTTTCAGTACTTTAAAGATACTACTCTATTGTCTACTCACTTGCACAATTTCTGAGAAGGAATTTATCCTTGTTTTTGTTTTAGTATATAACATGTATTGTATTAAATACGTGATTAAGTTAAATAAGATGTCTTTTGGGGGGGCTACATTAAAGATTTTTCATCACTAGCTTTAAGAAATTTGATTATGTTGTACCTTGGAGTACTTTTCTTGATGTCTCTTGTGTTTGAGATTTATTGAAATTCTTGGACTTTATTGTTTTGTTTTTAATTGAAGTACAGTTGACAAAAATGTTACATTAGTTTTAGGTGTACAGCATAGTGATTTGATAACACTATATGTTATGCTATGCTCACCACAAGTGTAGCTCCCTCAGTCACCATACAATGCTATTATAAAACCATTGACAAGATTCCGTGTGCTGTACCTTTCATCCCCATGACTCAAATCGTTCCATAATGGAAGAAGCCTTCACCTCCCTCTCCTTTTCACACATTCTGTCCCTCCCTACATTCTCCTCTCGTCTGGCAACCACCAGTTTGTTCTCTGTATTTATGGGTTTGTTTCTGCTTTTGTTTTTTATTAGTTGGGTTTCTGATTTTCATCTATTTATTTTTAAAGATTCTGTTTATTCATTCATGAGAGACAGAGAGAGAGAGAGGCAGAGACATAGGCAGAGGGAGAAGCAGGCTCCAAGTAGGGAGCCCAATCTGGTAGGACTGCCAGATCACGCCCTGAGCTAAAGGCAGATGCCCAACCTCTGAGCCACCCAGGCATCCCAGATTTTCATCAGTTTTGAAAAAAAATATTTCTTGAATTTTTTTCCTGTCCTATTTTCTTCCTATTTGATACCTTCTAACCTTTGGAGACTCCAGCTGCACATATTTGAGACCACTTGAAGTTTTCTCACAGTCCACTCATACTTTCTGCTATTTTATTCTCTTTTGTTCTCTGTGTTTTATTTTGGATAGTTCTTATTGTTATGTCTCAGAGTTCACTAATCTTTTTTTTCTGCATTGTCTAATCTGCTGTTAATTCCATTTAGTGTATATTCGATCTAACACATTGTAGTTTTCATCTTTAGAAGCTCATTTTGGTTCTTTTAAAAATATATATTTCATATCTCTAACTTTTTGAACATATGGAATGCAGTATAATAACTATTTGAATGTACTTGCTTGGTAATTTTAACATTAATATAACTTTTGATTAATTATTTTTTCCTCATAATGAGTTATTGTTTCTTCAATCCTTATAAATTTTTATTGAATAAGAGACTTTGGGACTTTCATCAAGTTGAGTGTTGCATATTTTTATACCTAACATATTTTTCAGCTTTGTTCTGGGATGCAACTAGATTACTTGAAAACAATTTTACCCTTTGAGATTCTGATTTTAAGACTTTTTAAAGGAACTGGAGGTGTCCTAAGTATGTTTCACAGATAAAGAGAGCTAAGTATTCTCCATAATCGAGGCAAGACCTTTTGCACACTCTACTCAATGTTCTGAGAATCATGAGTTATCTGGTCTTTCTAGTGGGAAAAGCACAATTCCTTGTGCCTATGAGCATCAGCCACTGTTCCCTTTAATCCTGTCCCTTGGTTTGGGATGCCTGGGTGGCTCAGCAGTTGAGCATCTTTCTTTGACTCAGGGCGTGATCCTGGGGTTGCAGGATGGAGTCCCGCATCGGGCTCCCTGTGAGGCGCCTGCTTTTCTCTCTATCTATGTCTATGATTCTGCCTCTCTCCCTGTCTCTCATGAATAAATAAATAAAATCGTTAAAACAAATCCTTTCCCTTGATTTCCCAGCTTCCGTAGACATGCACTGATTCACCGTATGTTAAATACTAAAAGGATATCCTCTACAGACTTCTGGTACTTTCTGTCTATGCTCCCCTATATTCTCTGATAATCTGACCTTCAAGATCTAACTGCCTAGAAAAATCTTGTTTCTCCTGACTCTCAGATCCAACTTTTCAACTCAGGGAATTTTCCTCGGGCTGGATAGGTTACCCCTCTCTGCAAAGTGAACTGATTCACTTGATTCACATCTATTAGAGCACTGTTGTCCACATTAAGCATCTTAAAAACTGTAGTCTCAAAACCTAGTCCAGGGATTGTTGAATTTAAAGTCCTAGTGGAGATGGATATGTAAATCGAGAAGATTCTGAAGCCCACGACAGTGTTCTAATTGGATATGTGGGCTTGAGAGCAACCAACACACAAGTAGAAAATGAAATCACAATGTGTGATTGAATGTACAGTAAGAGAAGAAAGAATAAGCTAGAAATCTGAGATAGTAGTTCTCAAACTTGGCTGTACTTTGTAATCAACTGAAACATTTAAGAAAATATATTGAATTCTGAGTGTCTCCCCAGATATTCTTATTTAATAACTATAGAGTATGACCTGGGTATCATGACACATCTAAAAACTTCACAGGTGATTCAAATATGCAGCAAAATTGACTTCTGCTGCTCTAAAACATATTTCAAAATTTAAGGAAAAATAGAAAGAGATGTGCTCACAAAGGAGACGGGGCAGGAATAGGAAATGTGATAGGAGGAAATCTAAGAGAATGTAGTATTTTTAGCTAACTTTGCCTGTCATAGGCTCCAAATAAATAAATGCTATGTTCCAATTCTGGATTTCACATGTAACTGGATTTAAGAATGTGTTTTTTATTTTATTTTATTTTATTTATTTATGATAGTCACACAGAGAGAGAGAGAGAGAGGCAGAGACACAGGCAGAGGGAGAAGCAGGCTCCATGCTCCGGGAGCCCGACATGGGACTCGATCCCGGGTCCCCAGGATCGCGCCCTGGGCCAAAGGCAGGCGCCAAACCGCTGCGCCACCCAGGGATCCCTAAGAATGTGTTTTTAACCTAAAGCAACTCACTAAATCAGAACCTCAATACATTTATCTATAAAAAGTGGATGATAACCCATTCTATTTCACTTCATCACTATACGGATAATAAAGATATTTGATA
Organism: Canis lupus familiaris; assembly: GCF_011100685.1. Lineage (NCBI taxonomy): Eukaryota > Metazoa > Chordata > Mammalia > Carnivora > Canidae > Canis > Canis lupus. The sequence goes on from NC_049229.1 coordinate 7,315,073, forward strand.
GCACCTTGCAAACAATAATGCTACACCATTCCCAAGTGCGGTTTTAAAGTCAAATTCTGTTCCATTCCTGGTTTCGTACTTTTCTGATTTTCATAGGAAAATCAGGTCTGCATTTAGGAAAGTGACTCAGGAAAGAGAAATTCAGGGTGAGTATAAATGACAGATAATTATTTGAGTTTCCTTTCCCTCCTAATAGCATAACTTCATCACCATTTATGACTACTATAACAGTTCTGTTAATCATGTTTCTGATGAAATTGGCAGTTAGTAGCAAGGGAAGACAGTCTTGGCAGAAGGAGTAGGTTCTTCTCTCATTATTGAAGTAGCAACCAAAACTCTGAAAATTTTGTTTGTTGAGTAATGGCGAAAGAAGCATTATGGTTCATTCCTAGAAGATACTAGATACTGGGAAGAGTATATGCTTTCCATTTCTTCCAGAGAGATTCTTCCTGGTTCAGCCTTGGAGTAGAAGCCTTAAAAAAGACATGCTTAGTAAGCCTCTTGAGGTTCAGATTGGCAAAAAAAAAAAATGATAATAATAATAATAATAATAATAATAATAATAATACAATGGAGAATGACCCTGCCCAGAGAAAAGATTAGAACAGTGACTTAGCAGGCTATATACATCTCTAACTTCTGTGACTCCTTTGGAATTGGGAATAGTAAAGTGATCTTGAATGTTCTGATTAGAACATTAGAACATTTCTGATTAGCAAGCAATTAAATCCCAGATGAATCAATAAATGCCTAGCAGTTTATAGGCAGTAAAATAGAGGATTGCATTACCATCTAAATATCAGATACCAAGGAAGAGAAGGCAGTGCAGCTATATAAGTATATTTGGAGAATATATGTAGATTTCCATGCCTTGATCTTCCAATAGAGACTTAAATCCTGAACAGAAGTTAGAAACACACCAGCAGAAACCAAAAAATTGCATCATGCTAAGGCTTAACATGGTGAAAGATACCACATTTTCTTAGGTTGAGAAAAAAGCTTCGATTTAAAAAAGAGGCTGATTGCACATAAGATAGAGGATCTAAAAGTCAAATATTAAAAAAAGCAAGATATTTAGTCATTTGGAAAGTATGTGATTCAATTTATAATTCACATACTTGGAAAGTATATGATTGAAGTATATCGATTTAATAAAGCAAATTTATTTGTTCACTAATCCATCAATAATGTGTTATTAGGTCTCTCTTTTTTGTGGTATATGTGAAGGTTAATTAAGCTTGACCCTACCTTCTAAGAACTTGCTTTCCTATAGGATAGAAACAAAACATTTATTTAATTTTAAAATATAAGATAGAAAATTATATAGATCATCTGATATATGAATAAAATTAAAGAGGTGGGAGATGATATTTATAAACCATGTATCCATTCATATTCATTCATATCTAGAATATATAAAGAACTCTCAAACTCAGCAGAAAAAAAACAGTCAAAACAGAAATTGGGCAAAAGTTATGAACAGATATTTCAGTGAAGAGGATGTACAGTAGTAAATAAGAAAGATGTTCCACATTATTAGTCATTAGGGAAATGCAAATTAAAACCACTATGTGATATTACTTGCTTCCCATCAGAATGGCTAAAATAAAAATAACAATAACACTAAATACTAGGAAAGATGCAGGAAAACTAGATCACTCATGCATTACTGGTTAGAACGTAAAATGGTACAGCCCTCTAAGAAACAGTTTGTCAGTATCTTACAAAACTAAAACTTATCGTATGATCCAGCAATTACACTCTTGTGCACATCTATTCTGGAGGAATAAAAATGTATGTTCACACAAAAACCAATACACAAATGTCCATACCATCCTTCTTTGTAATAACCTTAAGCTGGAAATAACATAAATATTATTCAGTTCACAAATGGTCAAACAAAATGTAATAAATCCATATCATACAATACAGTATTTACTAATAAGAGTCAACTATTGCTAACATAATAACTAGAAATCTTTAAAGAATTAAACTGAATGAAAAAAGCCAATGTCAAAAGGTTACATACAATATTTTTCCATCTATGTAATATTAATTAAATAACAAAATTATTCACAGAGTGAATAGATTAGTGGCTGCCAGGTGTTAGGGATGAATAGGGGGAGAAACTGTAGATAGAAAGAGGTAACATGAGGGAACCTCATAATTGGTGATGAAACAGTTCTGTAACTTAATTGTGATGATGGTTACATAAATCTGCATGTGTCATAAAATAGTGTGGAACTTTACACACATCTATACAATAAACAAATGGGTGAGTGTACAGCTGTTGAGATCTGCATAAACTCTGCAGATTATACATTTTGGGTTTTTATATTATACTATAGTTTTTGCAAGATGTTATCATTTGGGGATAAACTAGATAAAAGGAGTTTGAGGCTTTCCTCTATAGTTTTTGTTTTGTTTTGCTTTAAGGTGTTTTTTTTTTTTTTTTCATTGTTAGTACTTCCTGTGAATCTCTATTTAAAAAAAAATAAATGATATGAGTATTCAGATTAAAGAAACTAGAGGTAATTTCATGAAAAAGAAAAAGGAATATAACTTACAAAATAAAGATTTGGCTTGTTCAAAGTTTAGAGGGCTCCACATTTAAGAGAAGGACTTTAATAAAGACTATATAGATGGAAGTGTTTAGAACACAGAGGTTACATGAAGTAATTCTGTTGGAACAAGCTTAGAGTCAATGAAGTAGTGACAAATAAGTTTTGGAATCTACGTTGAGCTTAGATGTTACAGAGCACTTCAAATGTTAGGATAAGGAGTCTGATACCATTAAGTTTAAAGCTGATGGTCATGGAAGGTTTGTGAGATGTTAAGTAAAATGATTAAAGCTATGCTAAGTGGATTCAAGATAAAGTAAATATAGGGGGAATTGTATGAAGGCTATCTCAATAGCACAGATGATAAATAATGAGTTTATGCTAAATCAAAATAGATTTGGTGAAAATGAAATCTATCATTTAAAAGAATTGATTGGCTGTAGGATGAATGAAGAAAGGGATTGAATTTGTGACTCTTAAGATGTGTCTGTAAGGAGATAAAGACATTGATGAGCATAAAATTTCATCTGTACTATGAACCTAACTTGCATTTGATCTCCCAGAAATGGTTTTATGAGATTCATATCATCTCACATTTTAGGGGAGCATCTACTGAACCAACCTCTATGAGTTAATGTCAGTATGATCTTGAATGAAAGTGTTATTATTTCATAGAAGAAAAGACAAGGAAATAAAGATTAGATACATTTTTTTTAGAATATGCTGTATAAATATATCATAAAACAATGAATATTTCACTTACTTTATGTATTTGTCTGTATTCTTTTAGAGTGTATTAGAATTTCTTTGTGGGACCTCTGGGTGGCTCAGTGGTTGAGCATCTGCCTTCAGCTCAGGGCATGATCCTGGAGTCCCAGGATCAAGTCCCACATCAGGCTCCCTGCATGGAGCCTGCTTCTTCCTCTGCCTCTCTTTCTTTGGGTGTGTCTCTCATGAATAAATAAATAACATTTTTTTTAAAAAAGAATTTCTTTGTTAATGTTATAAACTTGTAATAAATATGTATATATTGTTGTTATATTTAAATATTACATTGATAGCCTTTGAAATTAATTAGTCTGGATACCATCAAAACATGTCCTCTAAAATGCCACTTATGTCCCTTTGTTGGAGGTAGAGAAAGAGGAATAGTGTAATTTTTGAGAAACAAGTAATTTTATTCACTTTTTGGTTTTTTAGATAACACAATCTACTTTCAGAATATTATGTACAATAAATGCTAGTAAACCATTTGAAGAATATTCTAGCTTCCTCCATAGCTCCTAAACAAGGACTGACTGAACCATTAAACTCAAACTATTTCCTTCTCCTTATTGTAAGTCAATATTGGATGTTAACAGTATATGTCACATATTTTTTACCTTTATTATATTTAGGATAATTCATTCTTTTTCCCAAAATCTTAATCTACATGCAGGCTTCTGCAGACCACTGAACATAATCTGTCTATCCTGAAGCAACTACTTTAGGAGAAATTATAACAATCAAAGCATATGTATCTGTCTTCCCCTTTAGGAAGCTGAATTTCCCACCTCAAAATATCCCTCTTTGACATAAAGATTGTTTTGAGCTGTTTTTAAGAAATAGCAGCCACAGAAAAAGTTCTGAAAATGAGTAGAAGTTACCCTTTTGCAAGAGACATTTACATTTATAAGGGAAGTTTCCATTTGTAAGGGCATCTCCCTCTCTATATCAGGAAGAAAAGAATTACCAAATCTCTACAAATTCTTATCAGTGGAGAAAGCAATTTAATTTGTGTAAAAATCATACTGTGGTTTGTCTGATAACCTTCCACAAATGGCTCTCCTGCCCTCTAACATGTTTCTTTTGTCTTAAACCAGAGATAGCATTTAAAGTGATGGCTTGGGGGAATGCCTGGGTGGCTCAGTTGGTTATGCTTCTGACTCTTGATTTTGGCTCAGGCCATGGACCCAGGGTTGTGAGATAGAGCCCTGGGTCAGGCTCCATGCTTATCATGGAGTCTGCTTGTCCCTTTCCCTCTGCTCCTCCCCTCTGCTCGCTCTCTCTCTCTCTCTCTTTCAAATAATGAATAGAATCTTAAAAAAAAATAATAAAGTGATAGCTTGGGCCATTTTCAGGGAGATATACATGCTATGAGATTTCTCTTTGTTTTTCTCCTGTTAATCTGCCCTTTTGTACAGGGCAGGGTGGGTGGAATGCAGGTGTGGGGGAGTCTCAGCCAAGGACTGAGAAGAATAGAGGAAAATTATTGTTCCGCTCCCACAAATCAAAACTGAGATTTTCCCCCATTTCACACCTAACAGGAAAAATGCCATTGATTGATGCAGGAAGGAAAATCCTTAAAAAGTTGTCAGCCTATGTTCTGATCATTTTAATTGTCTCATTGGTACTAAACTATACAAGCCTAAAAAGAACAAGTTAAATTTTCTAATATTTCCCCTTTTTAGGTTTATTAATAAATAAATAAACTAGCTAGACAGAGTAGTAGCAAAATACTACTTAGCAATGTAAGAACACACAAAAAAATTCAGAATGTCACCAAAAGAAAAACATTTATAAGCATCTTATTGCATATAAATTTACTTTTTAAAAAGATTTAATTTATTTATTAATGAGAGACACAGAGAGAGAGGCAAAGACATAGAGGGAGAAGCAGGCTCCATGCAGGGAGCCTGATATGGGACTCGATCCCACGACCCCGAGATCATGCCCAAGGCTGAAAGAGGGTGCTCAACCAGTTAAGCCACCCAAGCATCCCATTATTGCATATAAATTTAAAAACATGCTTTTGAGGACCTAGATTTGAATTAAGAAAATTTGCCACTACTTTTTTATTTGTAAAAGTAGTGATATTTCAGACACATACTTCAAAAGCAGTTTGTATAAATGCAATCCATGCCAAGAAGTTTTATACATGAAGACAGAAAGTTTAGTATAATAGAATTAAAGGAAAGAAAGAAAACAGCTGAGAAAATTAAATTAGAACTTACGGGTTGAATATAATGAGTAGTCAGGTAAGTAGTAGGGACCTAGAAATGCAAAATATACAGAATGACTTGAGATTAAAGCATGGATCCAGAAAAAATTTCTCTAGACATAGGCCCAACCATGATGTTCTGGATGTTTGAGTGTGATATTTACATGGATGTTTGTTTCAATACTGCTTCCTCAAGTCACAACACTTACACTTTCATTAAAATTAATAATCTAAAATATAATCAGGCAAAAGTAATTAGAGCATTGAAATGAATAGCCAGATAACTCATATTTCTTCAACTAAAAAAATGACATTACTTCTATTTTTTTCAGTATTTTGGGGTAATTATATGAAATAACTTTACAGATGCTTTAAATTATTTTTCTCCTAAAGCAGATATCAACACAAAGACTTGGGTACAAGTAGTCTATCTACAATGTAATCCAAGGAGGTACAAGTGAGAGAATAATAAAGTTAGACAAGGAATGGAGAGAAGCCAAGAACATATATAAATGAACAGATTATCTTTGTAAGCAACAGACCTCAAACACATTGGGAGTCTATAAGAGACTATGTGGAACACACTTCTCTGAATTATTTCACAAGAAGATGAGTATACTAGTGTTGGGAAGAAGAATTTTATTTACCTTTCAAAGTCCTTCTAGCTAGACTAAGAATCAAATTAACCTGAGACAGATTAATAGGAGAAAATAAAATTTAATAGCATATGTACAGGGAATCCACACAGACATGAAAATTCAAAAGACATTCAGGCTAAAATGATCTTATATGATCTAAGGAGAGGGGTGGAGTCTGAGGATACAAAAGGGAGAAAGACCATTAGCAAGAAGGTAAAAGATGATGTTTGGAAAACAAAGCTTTCTCTATTATGTAAGTAAGTTTCTTAAGTACAGAGGAATCTCTGTAAATACTCTCTGATTCAAGGAGGCAATTGAAGGGTAGGTAAAGAGCTTCTTTTGAATCTGCAGTGGTGTGATTGCTTTTAACTCAAAATGATGTTCAAGTCAAAATGACCTATCTTGGGTGGCTTGCCCTTGGCCCGGTAGAGTAGTGAGGGTTGCCCTTGGGCCATTCACTCCTTCACTTTTTAGATTCCACTTGGTCACAGCAAACAATCTCCTGCAGTACAGAAGGAAGCCTTCCCCCAACTTCCTTAGAAGTGGAATAATTTGAGCATTTGAATACGAAGCTATTAGCATGCACAAACTGTACCTCCACAACTGTCACAACTTCAGGTAACTTATGTGGGCAAAAGGATATAAGGCAAGGCATCGACAGTATATGCTACAATTGATGATTCCACATTGAAAATCTAATGTAGAGTAACCAAGTGTTGATAATAGTATATTTACCTTCTTAGTATAAACTCTTCAATTTAATCATGTCATCTGTAAAATCTGTGATAAATTGATAAATGCATGGATTTTTTTGAAGATCATTGTTTAGACAAAAAGATTATAAGAATCTGGCCGCATATTCAATATTAGCGTGTGAGATTAGGGTGTGAAGAACTTATAAATTTTCTCTAGAAAGGTAAAAAAGAAATACAATAAAAGTGGGTGTTTTTTTTTTCCTTTTTAATCCTTTTGGTGTCATAAATGTCTAGCACATCATTTGCCAGGAATCAACTTTTTGCTAGAAAAATCTGACTACTTTTACTGTTGTTAAAAACCAACCTCTGTGCTCTGGAGCAGAAATATGTAATGTGAAAACAAGTTTAGGTGTAAAGGGAAACAATAGCTTTTTTGCTTTGCCAGGCAAAGGAGGCCAGAGGAGGAGGCTGGAAATTTTAGGGGGAAATACAGGATCTAGATGGTTTCACCAGGAATTGTGTACATTTTGCCACCTACTTTCCTCACATTTTTAGGATGGTACCGGGTTCCTGAAACAAAAGACTTAACAAAGAAGGAGGGGAGGCTTGCAGCAGAAAGGAAAAAGGTTACTTAGTTTAAAATCAAGCCTCACTTTTGATTTTTGTTTAACTTAATGCTTTTAAGCAGTGTTTCATTATCAAAGAAATAATATACCCAATGTACTGAATTTTTTAAACTTTAATGGGAAAAAAAACCCTTAAATTTATGTTTTATTACAAAAAACTGGTCAGAATTCTATCAGAAATAGAAATCAATATAATGTTTTGCACTATTGCAAGAAGACATATAGGAGCAAAGTGTAAAACAGATACACCTGTTATTTAGCTTAAAATTCAAAAATACACTGTAGGGGCAGAAAAGTTTCCCTCTCTTCCCTTCTAGATTCCTTGGCTGGAGAGTTCCAGGAAAAACAGAGTAAACAAGGGTAAAGTGGTAATGTAGATTTAAATTGTTGTCTTCTTCACTGATTAGTTTCTGGAGATTGAATCATTCCCTCTATTTCCTGAACACAGCTAGGGAGGCACCACTACAAGTGAAAATTTCCCTTATAAATGTAAATGTCTTTTACAAAAGAGATACTTCTACTCAGTTTTCAAAGCTTCCTGAGGGTCTGCCACCTCTTAAAAATAATAAGTTTAAAATAATCCTCATGCCAAAGAGACATATTTTGCCGTGAATTCGGCTCCTCTTCAGTACTTTGTATTTAAAATGAGAGAATGTCTGTGTTCACAAGATTGCCAGGTACTCTTTAAACTATGGGATTATTCTTCTTCAAATTCAATAAGAGCAGAATGTTCATCAAGGCAAGTAGGAAACTTCATGCACAATTTTCAGTCATTTTAAAATGGAAATTGTGTATTAACTCCCCAAGTTCTCAATAAACACATTTCTTAAGAAGATACTTTAATGTATTTGTTTTCGAAGTTTGATATTTCTTCTATCAAAATGGCTTTGCCACTGAGTTGTTTTTATTCAGTTCTGAAGAAGTGAAGCATAGCCATTTTATTCTCATTTTAAACAAATGTTTTTTAAAAATACATCAAAAAGGCAAATGCCACTAATGAATAACATTAGAATTTCAAAAATCCAATAAAATGTAATAACATGTTGCTTTCAAGGACAAGAATATACATGTTTATATACATTTGTATCTCTGTATCTTTATGTATCCCTTAGAATTCACACATTCATCTTTCTGCAATAACAAAATGAGAGTTTGGCAAAAGAGAATAGATATAAAAAAGTAAATAATCAAAAACAGGCTAAGACATTTTTTTTCTTCCCAAAACAAAGAGGTACAAATTGCCTGATTTAAAAGATCACTGATTGCCAATATAATGGTGGGAATGAAAAATGGCACTGCCACATTAAAAAACAGAATGACAGCATTTTTTAACGTTAAACATCCATCTACTCCTAGGTATTTAGTTAAGAGAAAGAGAAATGTATGTCTACACAAAGATGGTATGTAAATGTTCATGGCAACTTTATTCAAAATAACCAAGAACCAGAAACCAATCAAATGCACATCAACTTGTGAATGTATAAGCAAATCTTATATATTCATATAATGAAATACTACTCATCAGCAAGGAATAAACTATTGATAAAACATCAAATTGGATGAATCTCAAGAACAATATACTAAGTTGAAGAACCCAGACACAAAAAACTGTGTGCTTATATGAAATTTTAGGAAAGTCAAAACTATGGTAACAGATGGGGTGAATGAAAAGGTAGTTACATGATTTTATATATTTTCCAATTTTGTATTGGAACTATTATGCACTTATAGTTTAAGAATTTACTGAGTATATATTTCATCTCAAAGAAGTAACTGTGCACCAGGGGATATCACTGTGCAATATTAGAGCTCTAGGGACAAGAAGAATGCTATAGGGCTTCTGAAAACAAAAAACAAAACAAACAGAGACAAAAAGGATTGGTTAAACTGAAATTTATAATTTTATGCAGGAATAGTTTTCTTACATCAAATTTTGTAATTAAATGATTTACCAATAAGAAAGGTAGAATAAAATTGTTTTCTGACTTGTAAACAGCAATAAAACCCCACATCAAATCAGTATCTCCCATGCACCTTTTCCAAAAAAGATTCTTGGTGATGTGCTATAATAAGTGCATAAACCAAGAACATATTTAAATAGCTGATGCAGGAAAGAAGGTATCAAATATTTGGAGATAGGTGAAGGACTTCCCAAGATCATTTATCAAGGAATTCCAGTCATGACAGTTTGGTAATGGGCCTAGGGAGTAGCAAGTTCCAAATGGTGCAGGAGAAACTCAGGTTCTGATATGATATTAATTAGAATTTGTTCAAGGAAGTAGAAAGCATTCTGTGTAATCCACATCAGAAGGATTTGAATAGACAAACTTGGAGGTTATCATGTCTGTCTGGAGACATTAAGGAGTGAATGGAATACCACCAAAGGACTCAACCTGAAGCACTAAGGCAGATGGTTCTAAAAAACTACTTAAGCAGGAAGCCACTAGTATTCTCAGTTTAAGGAAGTTCTTGCAATTTCAACTTTGATACAATGAAGCTGGTTCTATGAACACCATAGTCCTTCCCACATAGGCTCAAGCATCTGGTTATAACAACTCCTTGATTAATGTCCCTTTCTTTTCTTCTGCCTTTGGAGTCTTACATGACTGCTTATTGACCCATTCTAACCTGGAACCATATGAATAAAAAGATATTGAGAAAAGTAGCTCCTAACTTACCTTCTGAATTATGGAATAGAATTTTGAGGCATTGATGGTGATACAAAATTTTCAGAAATGATTATCTTCAAAGAAAAAAGAATTGACATGGAAAAATTTTCTGTTATGTTGAAACAGAGTTAGAAGATACATTTGAAAATTGATCTCGTTCAATGAATAGAAAACAAATGAAAATAAATTAATGATTAACTCCAAGGAAAGCAGAACTTGTTTAAGAAGTTTAAGAGAATAATTATAGTGTACTTTAAGGCATAGCTTAATTTAATGTCACTATACAATATAAGCATTAAATTAAGACAAACAAAAATTTATTTTAACTATGTGAACAATAGAGGGTAGAATATTAATTGTATGTTGGTTGAGAGTGGCAGCAAGATGATATCCAAATTCTCATCTTCCATAATAAACACTAATAAAGTATGTCTAACATTGGAAAGAAAGTAATAAAAAATAGCAACACAACAGCAGTTTCTCTAACACTTAGTGATCAACAGACATGCCATCTCCAATATGATATGGATCTCATTCTTTGGGTATACTCCTTTGGTTACTTCATGAAGTGTTCCCTATATTATTTGTATGTTACTTATGATTCACGTTGCCAATCCTTCATTACTCTAATCTCAGTTATAGTTATTAATTCTCCATATTGCATTCCCTTTTACATGTTTAAATTACTCTATGGTTTCTGTCTCTTTATTAGACCTTTACTGATGCATTCATTAAAATTAACTTCTTCACAAGAGTATTACTCACAAGAGTATTAAGTGTAATGCCATTTTGAATAAAAATGAAATGCAATAAAACTCAAATGGTATGATGTTTTCCTGAAATACAAGAATTTAAGCAAGAATAATCCATGTTTTAAAAGAATATTCTTTATTTCAAAGATATTTGAGAAGGATATGTTGGGATAAAAGGGCACATTAACATAATTATCTGTTACTATTGTAGTATTGTCCAGTGTTGCAAAATGAGACATAAATAGGCATCATCTTGCTCAGTACAAGGAAAATAATAATAAGAATAATAAAATTATTATTATTATTTTTATAATAAAATTATCATTTTATTAAAATATTATTATTATTATTATTATTATTATTATTATTATTATTCTCTGGAGTCCTTTATCAAAAAGTGGACCAGTATAATGACTGATACTATGCTGTGTAGGTTTGTCCTTATTATAGGCTACAAACCTTATTATAGGTTTGTAGCCTATAATAGTTTTGAAAAACAACGAGTACATAGTTAAGCTCTATTTGAACTATATTGTTAAAAATTTTTCTATCATACTCTTACTTTGAACCTTTTACTTCTTAAAGGTAATAAGCTTTTTACTCTTCCATGGTATATTCAAAGACTCATTCAGTTGATTGAATGAGCTAATTGCTTTTCTTCTTGTCTTTGGCAATTTAAATGGTGGTCTCACCTTCATGGGTTCTTACACTTCTTAAGGAGGAGAAGGAAAACAAGAAAGCACCATAATTCATTTTCTTATTATTCCAATGCTCACCCCTTTATGTCATAATATCATGTATGTATTCGTTTATTGAATACATCTATTATGGGCTAAATTATGTTCTCCTATAATTTTTATGTTCAAGTCCTAATCCCCAGTATCTCAGATATGACAGTGTTTGTATGTAGAACCTGTAAAGAAGTAATAATTAGGGTAAAATGGGGTCATGTGTGTGGGCCCTGATTCACTTGACTAATATCTTCATAGGATAAAGAGATTAGGATACAGACACATACATACACATATGTGGGAAGAACATGTGAAGACACAGTGAAGTGGTAGACATTTGTAGTTCAAGGAGAGTGGTCTTATAAGAAACCAAACCTGTCAACACCTTGATTGTAGACTTTTAGCCTCCAGAACTTTAAGAAAATAAGTTTCTGTTGTTTAAGCCACTCAGTCTGTGGTATTTTATTATGGTGGTCCTAGGAAATTACTATAATACCTATATGCCAAATGTCATGCCAGACACAAAAATGCAAACAAGAATAAGATGTCTTCAACTTTTAGAAACTTATTTTATGGGAGAGAGAAATATCAAGTACATAATTCCAGAATAATGTTAAAATAGCTATATTTTATGGAGAAATCACTGTGGTTATATTGGATAAATTTTAAGACATGATTATTGAGACAGTTACACATAAAAAATTCTGGAAAATAATTCTGACAGTGACTACTTAAATAAACCAGAAAAAACATACACAAAAATCCAGACAGTAGTTATCATATGATCTGAATTTACTGAAAACATGCTTTAAGACTTTATAAGTAGAAAAAGAGCTCCTATTATCTGGTTTGCTGAGTAGATCATGCTCTAATATCCTTGTTGAGAAGTAATGTAAAGACAAATTAAATATTAAATTTCAGTTGTTTGTAAAATACGTTTTTACAGAATTACTATATACAAATGCACAAATCATAATTCTCTAGTTTGACTGATAACTACAAAATGGGCACATATGTAACAATATCGTGTATATATTCATTAATTGAATACATCTATTATGGTCTAAATTATACTCTCCAAAAGGAACCATAATTATGGCTTCATAATATTAGTTTCATATTTGAATTTTTTTAAATATAATTGTAGTATATATTCTTTTGTGTCTGGTGTCTTTTGCTTAGCAAAATATCTATGAGATCCAGCTATATCATTGCATATATAGTAGTTCTTTGGATTCCTCATTGGTTCATAGCAGCAATTCTCAAAATGTGCTCCAGGGATACCTCAGATCCCCAGTATGCTTTTAGGGGATCAGAAGGTCCAAATTATTTTCATAATACTACCAAGACATTATTTGTCTTTCCAAGACATTATTTGTCTTTTTACTTAGTTTACAATTACACTATCAATGCAAAAGCAATGATAGGTAAAACTGGTGGCATCAGGTTAGCAGCACCAAACTAGCAATTGTCAATGTATTCTTCAAAGTCATACTTAGAAAGAAAAAAAAAAAGAGTCATACTTAGAGGGAAAACATTTGCAAATTTCACTTATGAGGCCCCTCATAAATCTGCAAAAACATGAATTTCATAAAATTTTGACATTTGATTACGTGTCTTACATCATGTGTGACAAAGTAAGCATGCATAAAGCAGTTTGCTTCATATCAACATATGGTTGTTGTCTTGAGGAAAAACACTTATGCAACTGTATTGTTATGAACATTCATTTGACATTGTTGATCCTCTGAGAGGGTCTTGAAAAATCACAAAATTTTCCCAGACTGATTTCAAGATACATAGTCTTTAGAGTAATTCCTAAAGACAAACAAGCCAATAGGTAATGGTAATAGCCAGTAGGGCAAATAAAACGATTTTTAAAATAATCTCTTGGAAGCCCAGAAAAGGCAACAACAAGAAGAAAAACAAATCAAAGAATACATAGAATAAAAATAGTAAAAAACAAGGTGATAGATTTAAATCTAGCGTAAATAGAAAGTAAATTAATTGTAGTGCTAAAAAAAAACCTCCAAATAAAAGGCAAAGATGGATACATTGAACAGAGAATGATAGTAAACTATCTACTGAATTTAAGAAAGTCACCTTAATTATAAACAGGTCAAAAGTTAAAGGAGCAATTTTACTGCAATAAAACACACACATACACATTAAAGGATAGAAAAAACATACCTTACAATCATTATTAAAAAAAAAAACTGATTTAGCTATATTGATACCAAACAAAATAAACTTCAAAATAAAATATGTTAAATGGAAAAAGATGGGAAATTTTTTCAGTGACAAATAAATTATTCATCAAGGTGACAATAATCTTAAAAATGTGTGTGTCTAATAATAGAGCTTTGAAGTACATGTAGCAAAACCTGAAAACCTGAAAATTGAAAGCAGAAAGAGATAAATCCACAATTTAAGACTAAGCTTCAAAGAAACGTGTTAGTTATTTAGAGAACATTTATAGAGAAACCAAATATGGATATAAAATATGTATTGTATTATCAACCAGTTTTCCTAATTGACATTTATAGAACATTCTACCCCCAGATAGAAGAGTATACATTTTTTTTCAAATGCAAATAGAATATTTACCAACATATACACTATGTTTGGTTTAATTAATTTATAAGGAGAGAAATCATCTAGAGTATATTCTCTGACCACAGTGGAATAAAGTTAGAAATCAGTAAGTTAGACATTGATAAAATCTCCTAAATTTAAAAACATACTTCTAGGAGAGACTTCCGCTTTTGGGAAGGTGGTGTAAATATTCCACTCTTCCCATCAAGTACAACTAAAACCTGATACATCACATATAAAATAAACATAAGGTGGTGAAAGGTGAAAAAGAAGAAAGCAGATCAGATAGGGACCTTCAAAATAATCACATGATGATGATCATCCTGGGTTTTGTTTTTGTCCAATGTATACCAATCTCACAACCGAATAAGTCAGCAAACTGGAAATGTCAATAAGTACAAGCAGAAAACTCCAAAAAACTCCAATGGTGTTCTCTCTCCAAAAGACTAGATAAGGGGCAGCCTAGCAAGACAGAAGATATTTATATAATAACTATAGCCAAATACTGAAATCAAACAGAACAACAACAAAAACAAACAGAAAGCAATGGCCCCACTCACCATGAAAGCAAAAGCTGAGTGGAAAGTTTTGACTTCTACTCTCACAAGGATTTTATAAGACACCATAAAATCATGGTGTCAGAGAAAGCCAATAATTGAGCTGAGATTTACATAACCATCAGCTGGTAATAAGTTCTCCCATTCAGCAATGTCAGTGAAAACCACATGGAGAACATAAACTTCCAACCCATCTGATAATGAGGTATCCATCTCCTTCTAGGCTAAGGTAGTATCAGAAGAGACATACTGGAGAATTAGGAATTTTGTCATCACTGAGTGGTAATAAAGCAACTTGTACCACGATATCAGTAGAGTCTATGTGGGAAACCAGAACTCCTACTCCTGCTTAACAGTAACAAAGAGCCAAAGAGTCTTGAGTGTCCATGCAGAATAAGTGGGGAACCTGGACTTCTCTTTCTATCTGGCAGTAATGATGTTTTATACAACCCTTATCCCATTTGGAGCAGTGTCACAGAAAGCTTGTTAAAGTTTAAAGATAGTAATGGTGTCTTAGAACATAATACAAAACTGTCAAGCTTTCGATTATAAATTGTTCATTATATTAAAAACTATCAAACTTAATGAAAAAGATGTCCAATAGATGTCAGCACTGTCATGACAGAAATACAACTATCTGAAAAATACATAAAACAATCATGATAAACATGCTTAAGCAAGCAATTGCAAAAGGCTTGAAACAAATACTAAAAGAATCCTTAAGCAAAGAGACAAAACATCTTAGCAGAAATATAGAAAATAGGGGATTCCTGGGTGGCTCAGCAGTTTGGCACCTGCCCTCGGCCCGGGGTGTGATTCTGGAGGTCTGAGATTGAGTCTCACATCGGGCTCCCTGCATGGAGCCTGCTTCTCCCTCTGCCTGTGTCTCTGCCTCTCTCTCTCTCTCTTTCTCTCTCTCTCTCTCTCTCTCCCTGTGTCTCTCATGAATAAATAAATAAAATCTAAAAAAAAAAAAGAAATATAGAAAATATAAAGAAGAGTCAAATGGGAATTTTAGTAAAAAATATTCAATTAACCAAAATAAAAACGTCCATGAGTAAAAAAAACCAATGGATGGGCTTAATAGTAGAATGAAATGGTAAGAAAATGGATCAGAGCCTGAAAGTAAGAGATTAGAAATTATATAATCATTGTGAAAGAACAGCAAGAGATCTAAATTTTGTGTTACAGGATTCCTGGGAGAACAAGAAAAAAAGACTGAGGCAGAAAAATTGCTTGAAGTAACAATATAGGAAAACTTCTCTAATTTGACATAGACATAAACTTACAGATTTAAGAGGCCAAATAAACACCTAAAGATATTCATACCATCAAGATAAATCATCATTTAATTTCTGAAAAGACATCTTAACTATAGAGGAAATTCAAAATGAAACCAACTTTCCTTCATAAATAACAGAGGCCAAAGAAGTGACATAATATTTTTCAAGTGCTAGAAGAAAAGAATTGCCAACTCAGAATCCTATACCCAGTGAAAAAACATCTTCTGGAATAGAAGGGAAATCAAAGCATTCTAACATAATTGAAAACTAAGAGAATGTGTCACCAGTAGACCTAATCTAAAAGAATGAATGAAGGAATTTCTCTAAAAAAAAAAAAAAAATGAAATACCAAATGAAGGAAACATGTAATATTAGGAAAAAAGAAAAGAGAAAGAAAAAATATCAACAAACAAAATGTACTTTTCTTCCCCTATGAGTTCTCTAAGTTATTATTGACATTGAATCAAAAGTTATAATACAGATTGATTTTGTTCTAAATGTATGTAGAAGAAATATTTTAAAGCATTATATTATAAGCAGGGATGGGTAAAGATGTAAAAGACAAAATTTCTATACTTGAATAGTTAAAGTATGACACTGTTGGTAACTTTTCTATATATGTTGCTATAATTAGAGAAACGACCATAAGATTCTATATAAGGAAGGATATAAATATATGAAAATATAAAAAAATAGAAATCGAATTTCTAAAATATGTTAGTAATCATCATGAAAGTGGGAAAAAGAAAAAAGAAATGCAAGAGAGAATTAAAAAATATAAAATAATAGACTGGAGACCAAATTCATCAATAATTACCTTAAATGATTAAATTTAAATGGTCTAAATTCACCAATAAAAGATTGGCAGATCTGACCCAAGGGGTGCCTGGGTGGCTCAGTTGGTTGAGTGTCTGACTCTTGGTTTGGGCTCGGGTCATGATCTTAGGGTCCTAAGATCAAGCCCCATGTCAGGCTCCACACTCAGTGGGGCATCTGCTTGAGATTCTCCTCCTCTACCTCTGCCCCTCCCCCTGCTCACACTGTCTCTGTCTCTCCATTTCTCTCTCTCTCAAACAAATAAATAAATCTTTAGGGAAAAAGAAAAAAACACTTGACCCAATTATTTTCTATCAACAAGAATCTCAATTGAAGTATAATGATACAGGCAGGTTGAAAGTAAAGGATGACTAAAGATATATCTTGCAAATTCAAATAAAAAGAGTGGCTATAATATTAGCAAAGTAGATTTCAGAGCAAAAAGAAAAAATTGCCGGAGACAGAGAGGGACACTGTTTAACAATAAAAGTGTCATTCTACCACGAAGACATAGCATTCATCAAGGTATATGCACGAAACATGAGAACTGCAAAATATGGGAAGCAAAATTGACCAAACTGAAAAGAGAAATGCACAAGTCCACAAGTATAGTTGAAGACTTCAACACTTCTCTCTGAAAAATTTAATCGACCAACTAAATAAAGGGTCAGCAAGTATATATAAAAACTCAAACGACTGGATCTAATAAAAATTTCTAGAACATGTTAGTCAACAACAAGAGAATACACATTAATTTCAAGTGCTTGAAATGTAGGCTTCTAAAATAATCCTCAAAATTTCAAAAGCATGGAAATCAAAAGAACATGTTTTTCAATCACAATGAAATCACACTAGAAATCATTAACAGAAAGAAAAATTTCCAAGCACTTAGGAGCTAAAAATACACACTTAAAAATAATCTATGGGTCAAAGAAGTATAATCAAAGTAAATTTTAAAAATACATTTAAATGAATGTAAATAAAAAAAGACACCAGACCAAAATTTGTGGTTAACAGCTAAATCAGTGCTGAGAATGAAATGTATGACAATAAATGCAGACATTAGAAAAACATCTCAAATAAATCATGTACACTCCCACTTCAAGAACACAGAAAAGATGAATAAAATAAACCCAAAGCAAACACAAGGAAGGAAATAGTAAATATGACATCAGAAATCATTGAAATAGAAAAAATAAACAATGGAAAACAATCAATGAAACAAAAAATTCATTCTTTGAAAAGGTCAGTAAAATTGATGAACATCTCATAAGGCTGGCAAACAGAAAGAAACAAGTACCAATATCAGGAATGCAAATAGGGGGATGCCTGGGTGACTCAGCAGTTGAGCATCTGCCTTTGGCTCAGGGTGTGATGCCGGAGTCTAGGGTTTGAGTCCCACATTGGGCTCCCTGCATGGAGCCTGCTTCTCCCTCTGCCTCTCTCTCTGTCTCTTGTGAATAAATAAATTAAAATCTTAAAAAAAAAAAAAAAAGGAATGCAAATAGGATATCAAGACAGACCTAACACACATTAAAATGATAAAAAGGAAATACTAAGAGCAACTCTAAGATATGTAAATTTAACAACTTAGGCAAAATAGACTTATCCTTTGAAAAACTCTTCCACAACTCACCCAAAATAAAATAGATAATTCTACTAGCCCTACAGCTATAAAGCAATTGGATTTGTAATTTTAAACTTTCTATAAAAGAAATCTCCAGGGATACCTTGGTGATTCAGTCAGTTAAGACTCTGCCTTTGGCTCAGGTCATAGTTCCAGGGTCCTGGGATCCAGCCAGGTGTTGGTGTTCAGGTCACTGCTCAGTGGGGATCCTGCTTCTCCCCCTCCCTTTACAGCAACCCTCACTCTACAGCTCCCCCTGCTTGTGATGGCTCTTTCTCTCTCTCTGTCAAATAAGTGAATAAATAATCACTTTAAAAAAATAAAGAAAAGAAAATCTAGGTCTGGACAGTTTCTATGAAGAATTCTACCAAACTGGTAAAGAATTAATACAAATTCTTTCAGATATTTAAAGAGGAGGAAATACTTCTTAATTGATTTTTGGAGCTATTATTATACTTATGCCTTATACTATATAAAGAAGTCCCCTTATCCCTAGAGAATAATGTCACTTATGAATATAGACACAAAAATATTTAATAAAATATTAACAATATATAATTTGTACCAATTATATACCATGATCCAATGGGGTTATTCTAGGGATGCACAACTGGTTCAGTATTCACAAATTATTTAATGTCCAGAGAAGAAAAAAATGACACAACTATATCAATCTATGCAGAAAATCATGTGAAAAATTTCAGCACTCATTTATGATAAAAACTCTCAGAAAAATAGAAATAAAAGTGAATTTCCTCAACTGGACAGAGTTTCAGCAACAACAACAAAAAAACCCTACAGTTACCATTATATTTAATGATGAAAGACTTAATAGACCAATGATTGTAGCATAATCAGGAAAACAACAAAATTGACCAGGAATATGATAGCCATTGACCCTTCATAGTTTTGAGGTCCTCTTCTATTCGGAGGTATAAAAACCCTGTAAATCACCTCCTCTGTTTGGAGAATAAGAGAGGTGAAGCAGGATATTAAGACACTGAATATTTCACCTAGGGAAACTGAGTGTCACCCAAAAGAGATCTTTTCAGTTAGTTGTGGTAAGGAGTTATATTTATATTCTATTGCTACTGTAACAACTTACCAAAAAGTTAGTGGTTTAAAACAATACAACTTTATTACCTAATAATTCTAGAGGTCTGAAATCCAAGGTGAGTGTTAGTAGGCTAAAATAAGGCATTAGTGGAACCGTGTTGCTTCTGAAAGCTCCAAGGAGAAAATTTGCCCGTGTCCCTTCCAGCTTGTAGAGGCTGCCTTCATTTCCTGTATTATGACCTCTTCCCCCACCTTTGAGTTCAACAGCATAACAACTTCAAATCTTTCTCTCTGGTTCTAACCCTTCTGCTTCCCTTTTATAAGGACCCTTACGATTACATTGAGTCCACTGGTTAATACAGAATAATCTATCACAAAATGTTTCATTTAGTCACATGTGCAAAGTCCCTTTTGCCATTTTAAGTAAAATATTCACAGGCTATGGGAATTGAGATACCTTTGAGGGAAGAGCCTTGTAATGCCTACCATAAAAATTGAAGGTGGAATAAATAAAATATGTCCAAAAAATTTATCACATGGACCAAAGGTTAGTATTGTTATTTGCTTATTTATTTTTCCTCATATCAAAAAGGAGATAAATCTTTTAGAAAAGAGAAACTACATATTTCTTATCATATCAGAGAATACAGATTTTCTCAGTATATAAGTATACCAAACATAAACCAATAACACAACAAAAATTCTCCACAAATTTGTTTTGCATTTTATACAATGTGACTAAAATGTGAAAGTAACACATCCTCTCTCTCTCTCTCTCTCTCTCTCTCACACACACACACACACACACGCACACACACCACACATGAAAACAAAAAATTTAGTCCAGATTCATCTGGACTAAAGGGTTCATCTGGATTTTAGGGTTAAAATCATGTTTCAGACAAATTTACTAAAGATTATAAATTTATGGAATAATGAGGCCATTGGTACTTAAATTCATTCATTGTAAAAGTGTATGTAAGGAATCTGCTGAAAATTGAGTAGACTAGATAAAGGGATACATGAATGAATAAAATCTGATATAATAATATAGTTAAATAAACAAGAAATCTTCTCAATAAATATATTACCAGGTAATAATACTCAGTGCAACAAGCAGAGCTAAAAATTTCAGGCCAAGAAGGGACATTTTGTGGGAGTAGTAATGGTCAAGATTATATAAAATCAAGATTCTATGATCATTGTAAGAGATGTCAGAGATTTACTAAATCCTTTTACATTTTCTTACATTTCTTATGTATTCATAATGTTTTATAATAAAGACATCACAGATTAAGTTTTCTCCTACCATTATTTGCTAAAGTTTTTTTGGAAAAAATAGTTTGCAATTATCAACACAACAAACTTTTAATTTACAGGTAGCTATTTAACAACCATATGCTTTACAGAATAATATAGTTGTTATTGTATTAATCTAAGATAAATTTATAAAGTAAAGTACCCAAGTTCAATATAGGTTCTTTGCCCTGTGTTTTAAATATTCGATTGCTCTGTAGGTAAGTTTATAAGTCATTACTTCAGCAATCATTCTTTTCTATCCAATATCTATTGTTCTGTTCTCACTAAAAAGATCCCAGTTGAAGTACAAAGGTGCACAGCTCATAATACACACCTTTTTACATTTTATAACAGCAACATTTCATCATGTAACAGAATTGTGGAAATTAATATGTAAGTAGAACTCTCTAAGAGGCTTCAGGGAGAGGTTTAGTGCGTCCCTGATAAAAAGCTTCACAAATATCTCCTGTTTGCCTTCTTCTGTCTACTTGGAATACAGACTGCTACCAGAAGGAGCGTCTTGCAACTCCAAGGAAACGGAAAGACGTTTAAGTTTGTTTTTTTTTTTTTAATTTTTATTTATGATAGTCACACACAGAGAGAGAGGCAGAGACACAGGCAGAGGGAGAGGGAGAAGCAGGCTCCATGCACCGGGAGCCCGACGTGGCAGGATCGCGCCCTGGGCCAAAGGCAGGCACCAAACCGCTGCACCACCCAGGGATCCCAAGACGTTTAAGTTTTAAACGTTTAAGTCACTCACATTAGTTTGTTACTTGCAGCAAATGTATTCTTATTGCAATACCACACTTGTTGTATTTTAAGTTGTTAACTTTTGTGCAGGTTGAAAAAAAAAATCTAGTGCTGGTGTACTTATTTCTTGAACTAGTAGTTCAACACTCCTGTTGAGTTAGTTAGGTAACCCCCAGTTGTTTTCTTCTATTTAGAATTACTGCATCTTCTGAACTGCAGCTCTGGTTGTCCTTTAAGCATCTTGTTTTTGAGGGCAAACGCTCTGCCTAGATAAGATGCAGTTAGATTGGGAAGACCATGCTTAATTATGTGTGTCATACCAGACATTATTTCTTGATTTTTTGGTCCTCAAGAATGATCCTCAATCAGGGTTGCAAGAAATGGACGAAAATAACGGATGAGCTTCCCTATGATGTATGTAATTCTAGATGTTTCTCAATGGAATAAAATAATTATCTGGATAATTAATTGACTGTTTTAACATTAGGTCTAGATCCCAAATTTCATCTCTCATTCTCAGGAATGCCATCTTGCCCTCTTCCATATTTTCTAATATTTTACCTGCTGCTGTTTTCTCTACTGTGATGTATTAGGTTTCTCTTCTTAAATGCCTTCATTCATCTCTTTTGAAGTGATACATAGTGATGAGTTGTTTAAAAGCAATGGCATTAATAGTTTTTCAACATTTGGCAAAAAAAAATTTGTTGAGTTAAAGCTTATGTTGAGATAAAGCTTATGATTGTAAATACTTCTCCTCCTGCTTCCTGTATCTCTGCCTCTCTCTGTGGGTCTCTCATGAATAAATAAAATCTAAAAAAAAAAAACAAAACCGGGGGAGGGGCAAGATGGCAGAAGAGGAGGGTCCACAAGTCACCTGTCCCCACCAAATTACCTAGATAACCTTCAAATCATCCTGAAAATCTACGAATTCGCCCTGAAATTTAAAGAGAGACCAGCTGCAATGCTACAGTGAGAAGAGTTCACGCTTCTATCAAGGGTGGGGGGGGGGGGAGAAATAAAAAAACAAAAGGCCTCCAAGGGGGAGGGGCCCCGCGAGGAGCCGGGCTGAGGCCGGGGCGAGTGTCCCCAGGACAGGAGAGCCCCGTCCCGGAGACGCAGGAGCTGCACCGAACTTCCCGGGCGGAAAGGGGCTCGCAGGGAGTTGGAGCAGGACCCAGGAGGGTGGGGATGCCCTCGGGCTCCCCGGGACAGTAACAGCAACTGCGCCCCGGGGAGAGTGCGCCGAGCTCCCTAAGGGCTGCAGCGCGCATGGCGGGACCCGGAGCAGCTCGGGGGGGCTCGGGGGCGGCTCCGCGGAGGGGGCTGCGGGGCGGGAGCCGAATCCAACAGCACAGACCGGGAGCACAGGGCCCGGGGACACAGCCCAGGATCCGGCCTCCCCCCGGGACAGACAGAGGCCAGGAGGGCCCAGGACAGCGAGGACGCTCCTGCCCCGAGCTGAGCAGATCAGCGGCACCGCCCCGGAGCCTTCAGGTCCTGCAGACGGAGAGCTCCGGAGCTACTGCGGGGGCTGACTCCAGGGCTACAGAGCTGGCCTCGCCACTGGGGTTGTTCCTCCTGGGGCCTCACGGGGTAAACAACCCCCACTGAGCCCTGCACCAGGCAGGGGCAGAGCAGCTCCCCCAAGTGCTAACACCTGAAAATCAGCCCAAAGGCCCCTCCCCCAGAAGACCAGCTAGACGGACAAGTTCCAGGGGAAGTAAAGGGACTTACAGTATACAGAATCAAGGATACTCCCCTTGCTTTGTTTTGTTTTGTTTTGTTTTTTGCTTTTTGATTTCTGCTTGCTTCCCTCACTCCCTTTTGTTCCTTTCTTTTTTTTCTTTTCTCCTCTTTTTTCTTTTTTTCTTCCCTTTTACTTTTCTTTCCTTCTTTCTCTTCTCTTTTTCTCCTTATCCCAATACAACTTGTTTTTGGCCACTCTGCACTGAGCAAAATGACTAGAAGGAAAACCTCACCTCAAAAGAAAGAATCAGAAACAGTCCTCTATCCCACAGAGTTACAAAATCTGGATTACAATTCAATGTCAGTAAGCCAATTCAGAAGCACTATTATACAGCTACTGGTGGCTCTAGAAAAAAGCATAAAGGAATCAAGAGACTTTATGACTGCAGAATTTAGATCTAATCAGGCAGAAATTAAAAATCAATTGAATGGGATGCAATCCAAACTAGAAGTCCTAACGACGAGGGTTAACAAGGGGGAAGAACGAGTGAGTGACATAGAAGACAAGTTGATGGCAAACAGGGAAACTGAGGAAAAAAGAGACAAACAAAAGACCATGAGGATAGTTTAAGGGAAATAAATGACAGCCTGAGGAAGAAAAACCTACATTTAATTGGGGTTCCCCAGGGCACCAAAAGGGACAGAGGTCCAGAATATGTATTTGAATAAATCATAGCTGAAAACTTTCCTAATCTGGGAAGGGAAACAGGCATTCAGATCCAGGAAATAGAGAGATCCCACACTAAAATCAATAAAAACCGTTCAACACCTCGACATTTAATAGTGAAGCTTGGAAACTCCAAAGATAAAGAGAAGATCCTTAAAGCAGCAAGAGACAAGAAACCCCTGACTTTTATGGGAAGAAGTATTAGGGTAACAGCATACCTCTCCACAGAGACCTGGCAGGCCAGAAAGGGCTGGCAGGATATATTCAGGGTCCTAAATGAGAAGAACATGCAACCAAGAATACTTTTTCCAGCAAGGTTCTCATTCAGAATGGAAGGAAAGATAGCTTCCAAAACAGGCAGGAACTGAAAGAATATGTGACCTCCAAACCAGCTCTGCAAGAAATTTTAAGGGGGACTCTTAAAATCCCCCTTTAAGAAGAAGTCCAATGGAACAATCCACAAAAACAGGGACTGAATAGATATCATGATGACACTAAACTCATATCTGTCAATAGTAACTCTGAATGTGAATGGGCTTAATGACCCCATCAAAAGGCGTAGGGTTTCAGACTGGATAAAAAAGCAGGACCCATCTATTTGGTGTTTACAAGAGACTCATTTTAGACAGAAGGACACCTACAGCCTGAAAATAAAAGGTTGGAGAACCATTTACCATTCAAATGGTCCTCAAAAGAAAGCAGGGGTAGCCATCTTTATATCAGATAAACTAAAATTTACACCGAAGACTGTAGTGAGAGATGAAGAGGGACACTGTATCATACTTAAAGGATCTATCCAAGAAGAGGACTTAACAATCCTCAATATATATGCCCCGAATGTGGGAGCTGCCAAATATATCAATCAATTAATAACCAAAATTAAGACATACTTAGATAATAATACACTTATACTTGGTGACTTCAATCTAGCGCTTTCTACACTCAATAGGTCTTCCAAGCACATCTCCAAAGAAATGAGAGCTTTAAATGATACACTGGACCAGATGGATTTCACAGATATCTACAGAACTTTACATCCAAACTTAACTGAATATACATTCTTCTCAAGTGCACATGGAACTTTCTCCAGAATAGACCTGGATCACAAATCAGGTCTTAACCGGTACCAAAAGTTGGTATTGTCCCCTGCGTATTCTCAGACCATAATGCCTTGAAATTAGAACTGAATCACAACAAGAAGTTTGGAAGGACTTCAAACATGTGGAGGTTAAGGACCATCTTGCTAAAAGATGAAAGGGTCAACCAGGAAATTAGGAAGCATTAAAAATATTCATGGAAACTAATGAGAATGAAGATACAACTGTTCAAAAACTTTGAGATACAGCAAAAGCAGTCCTGAGGGGGAAATACATCGCAATACAAGCATCCATCCAAAACCTGGAAAGAACTCAAACACAAAAGCTAACCTTACACCTAAAGGAGCTAGAGAAAAAACAGCAAATAGATCCTACACCCAGGAGAAGAAGAGAGTTAATAAAGATTCGAGCAGAACTCAACGAAATCAAGACCAGAAGAACTGTGGAACAGATGAACAAAACCAGGACTTGGTTCTTTGAAAGAATTAATAAGATAGATAAACCATTAGCCATCCTTATTAAAAAGAAGAGAGAGAAGACTCAATAAAATCATGAATGAGAAAGGAGAGATCACTACCAACACCAAGGAAATACAAACGATTTTAAAAACGTATTTTGAACAGCTATACTCCAATAAATTAGGCAATCTAGAAGAAATGGATGCATTCCTGGAAAGCCACAAACTACCAAAACTGGACTGGAAGAAATAGAAAACCTGACCAGGCCAATAACCAGGGAGGCAATTGAAGCAGTCATCAAAAACCTCCCAAGACACAAGAGTCCGGGGCCAGATGGCTTCCCAGGGGAATTCTATCAAACGTTTAAAGAAGAAACCATACCTATTCTACTAAAGCTGTTCGGAAAGACAGAAAGAGATGGAGTACTTCCAAACTCTTCTATGATGCCAGCATCACCTTAATTCCAAAACCAGACAAAGACCCCACCAAAAAGGAGAATTACAGACCAATATCCCTGATGAACATGGATGCAAAAATTCTCAATAAGATACTAGCCAATAGGATACAACAATACATTAAGAAAATTATTCACCATGACCAAGTAGGATTTATTCCTGGGACACAAGGCTGGTTCAACACTCGTAAAACAATCAATGTGATTCATCATATCAGCAAGAGAAAAACCAAGAGCCATATGATCCTCTCAATAGATGCAGAGAAAGCAATTGACAAAATACAGCATCCATTCCTGATCAAAACTCTTCAGAGTGTAGGGATAGAGGGAACTTTCCTCGACATCTTAAAAGCCATCTATGAAAAGCCCAGAGCAAATATCATTCTCAATGGGGAAGCACTGGGAGCCTTTCCCCTAAGATCAGGAACAAGACAGGGATGTCCACTCTCAGCACTGCTATTCAACATAGTACTGGAAGTCCTAGCCTCAGCAATCAGACAACAAAAAGAAATAAAAGGCATTCAAATTGACAAAAAAAGAAGTCAAACTCTCCCTCTTCACTGATGACATGATACTCTACATAGAAAAACTAAAAGCCTCCACCCCAAGATTTCTAGAACTCATACAGCAATTTAGTAGCATGGCAGGATACAAAATCAATGCCCAGAAGTCAGTGGTATTTCTATACACTAACAATGAGACTGAAGAAAGAGAAATTAAGGAGTCAATCCCATTTACAATTGCACCCAAAAGCCTAAGATACCTAGGAATAAACCTAACCAAAGAGGTAAAGGATCTATACCCTAAAAACTATAGAACACTTCTGAAAGAAATTGAAGAAGACACAAAGAGATGGAAAAATATTCCATGCTCATGGATTGGAAGAATTAATATTGTGAAAATGTCAATATTACCCAGGGCAATTTATACGTTTAATGCAATCCCTATCAAAATACCATGGACTTTCTTCAGAGAGTTAGAACAAATTATTTTAAGATTTGTGTGGAATCAGAAAAGACCCCGAATAGCCAGGGGAATTCTACAAAAGAAAACCAGAGCTGGGGGCATCACAATGCCAGATTTCAGGTTGTACTACAAAGCTGTGGTCATCAAGACAGTGTGGTACTGGCACAAAAACAGACACATTGATCAATGGAACAGAATAGAGAACCCAGAAGTGGACCCTGAACTTTATGGTCAACTAATATTCGATAAAGGAGGAAAGACTATCCATTGGAAGAAAGACAGTCTCTTCAATAAATGGTGCTGGGAAAATTGGACATCCACCTGCAGAAGAATGAAACTAGACCACTCTCTTTCACCATACACAAAGATAAACTCAAAATGGATGAAAGATCTAAATGTGAGACAAGATTCCGTCAAAATCCTAGAGGAGAACACAGGCAACACCCTTTTTGAACTCAGCCACAGTAACTTTTTGCAAGATACATCCACGAAGGCAAGAGAAACAACAGCAAAAAAGAACCATTGGGACTTCATCAAGATAAGAAGCTTTTGCACAGCAAAGGATACAGTCAACAAAACTAAAAGACAACCTACAGAATGGGAGAAGATATTTGCAAATGACGTATCAGATAAAGGGCTAGTTTCCAAGATCTATAAATAACTTATTATACTCAACAGCAAAGAAACCAACAATCCAATCATGAAATGGGCAAAAGACATGAACAGAAATCTCACAGAGGAAGACATTGATATGGCCAACAAGCACATGAGAAAATACCCCGCATAACTTGCCATCAGGGAAATACAAATCAAAACCACAATGAAATACCACCTCACACAGTGAGAATGGGGAAAATTAACAAGGCAGGAAACAACAAATGTTGGAGAGGATGCAGAGAAAAGGGAACCCTCTTGCACTGTTGGAATGTGAAATGGTGCAGCCACTCTGGAAAACTGTGTGGAGGTTCCTCAAAGAGTTAAAAATAAACCTGCCCTACGACCCAGCAATTGCACCGCTGGGGTTTACCCCAAAGATACAGATGCAATGAAACGCCGGGACACCTGCACCCCAATGTTTCTAGCAGCAATGTCCACAATAGCCAAACTGTGGAAGGAGCCTGGGTGTCCATCGAAAGATGAATGGATAAAGAAGCTGTGGTCTATGTATACAATGGAATATTACTCAGCCATTAGAAACGACAAATACCCACCATTTGCTTCAACGTGGATGGAACTGGAGGGTATTATGCTGAGTGAAGTAAGACAATTGGAGAAGGACAAACATTATATGGTCCCATTCATTTGGGGAATATAAATAATAGTGAAAGAGAATAGAAGGGAAGGGAGAAGAAATGGGTAGGAAATAGCAGAAAGGGAGACTCCTAACTCTGGGAAACGAACTAGGGGTGGTGGAAGGGGAGGAGCGTGGGTAGTGGGGGTGAATGGGTGACGGGCACTGAGGGGGGCACTTGATATGATGAGCACTGAGTGTTCTTCTGTATGTTGGCAAATTGAACACCAATAAAAAATAAATTTATTATTAAAAAATAAAAACAAAAAAACCTCCAAAAGTAGTCATGAAAATAGGGATAGAAGGACTTACAGTATGCAGATGTAAAAGCAAAAATAGAGTTATACAGCAGTTTTCAGTTGCATATGTTAGCACAAAGTGTCAGTTTACTAATAAGACACATGAATCTGAGATCCCATTCAATATTTTACTAATTTTAAGTACATGGATAATTATGAAGCCTGCAGGTGGCATGGAGAAATCCAGGAGTGTCAGGTAAACAGAGAAAAGACCATGTGATGACATAGCAAGAAGGTAGGCATCTATAAACTAAGAAGATGGGCATCAGGAGAAACCATACCCGCAAAATCTTAATCTTGAACTTCTGGTCTCTACGACTGTAAAAAACAAATTTCTTTTAAGCCACTCCATCTGTGTTATTTTGTTATGGCAGCCCTAGAAGACTGATAGTTTTCTTAGATATTCCAAACATAAGGGCTTGATCACAAAAAAATATCAGTCTGGGTTTTTGCAAAAGGCTAGACATTATGTTTACATGATGATTTGACTATGGCATCTTTCTGTCCCAGACATCCAGAGAGATAGAAAATATAGACTGCAGGCCTTTTCTTCCAAGAACCATGGCACTCAAATTCTATTTGGTATATATCTGAAGTCATTATCATACAGGTGTCGGAGGGAAGATTTTAGTGTAATTTTTTTAAAGTGAGATTTATTGCAGCATGTTATAGATAATTAGACAAGTATATACAGTTAGTTTTGATGGGCATTCACCATAGAACAATAGGCAGCAATTAAAGTAGCAGACCAGGTATGGGTAGGACAAGAGGGATAGACCTTCAAAACCTAATGTAAAGTGGAAAAAACAAAGAATTATTTTGAAATCCACTGTACATTTCCATTCTGTAAATTACAAGTACTGAATATAAATGCTTGTTTTAAAAGATTGTATACCAAAAAATACTACCATTTTCAACACCATAGAATGGTTTTCTATGTGGTATGTGGGAGAGCAAAATGCAAGTGGGGAATACAGGATAAAATGAATTTTGAAGAGCCTGAGAATTTTAAGGCATACACCAGTGATAATGATGTGCCATGAAATGAGAAGTATGGTTAGTTCAACACATCTGAATCCCAACTTTAAAAGCATACTTAATTTTTTATTTTTTTTTAAATATTTTATTTATTTGTTCATGAGAAAGGCAGAGACATAGGCAGAGGGAGAAGCAGGCTCACTGCAGGGAGCCTGATGCGGGCCTTGGTTTTGGGACTCCGGGATCACACCCTGAGCCGAAGGCAGACAGACACTCAACCACTGAGCCACCCAGGCATCCCTAAAAGCATATTTTAACAATAAGGTTTAAGCAGAGATATTCCTGAACCAAAACCTTAAATAAATTTTAGTCACAAATATAAAGACATTTTACAGTCAATACTAAAGAAAGTAACTTAAAAAAGAGTAGAAGATGCAGTTTATTTTATAAAGCTAATTATATAAAATAATAAAGAAATCTAAGGAAATAATACTAAAGATTTCATTAGCTGTTATTCATAAAAATATGTATTAAACATGTCTTTTGTGGTTCAAATTCTCATAGGAATTGAAAAGAACAACAAGAATGAGGAAATTGCCTCAAATTTGTGATATCAAATCTAAAGATTCCCATGACATAGTTTCTGATTACACAGGTATTTAAGAGAAGTCAAAGATAACACTGAGATGAAAAGAAAAGCATTAAAGGCATTAGTATAGAAAGAAGGAATAAGCAATTCTCTCAGTTACCTACTTATTTATATATTTATTGCTTATAGCATGAGGGTAGAGATTTTGTCTTTTTCATCTCAGTACCAAAGCGTCTAATCCAGTTTCCATATGTGCCTGAAATAATGTATATTTAATGACTGAAGAATATGTTTGTGAGAGAGAAATAGAAAGAGGACAGTTTTATCAAATGGCATGGAAATTTCCTGTAGGCAAGTAGAACTATGAGGTATTAGAAGATCTCGAGCTTCTTCCTCAACCATTTATTTCACTGACTCTTTTAAATATGACCCAAGGTACTTGAGGAGAAGATGATGGACAGACAGGCCTTTGTCTTTTCTCTTCTCTGGCAAGTAGAAGGCATGGTCTTTGTTCTCATGTTCTTTTCATGCCAAAGAATAACGTGAGTACAATTAGACATTATTTCATGATTTTAAAATTATTTTAATCTGCATAAACTTAAATGGTAGACTCAGACTACAAGCCCTTTTAAATTCTAAATTTTCTATTGAAATACTCCCAGGGCAGGGCAGTGATAGGTGATCTATAATATCTATGAAAGCAGTCCTTTCAGTTACTTGGAATTAAAGTTCTTTCGCAAGCAGTGTTCCTCCCTGTCTATTTAGGATTGACAATGACATTTGTCTTTACTCATGCGGAGATGCCTGATAACTCACTTCTATCACACACTCCACAGTCATGAAGTTTTAACACAATAGATCAAATCTGTCTTGGCTTTCTTTTTCACTTCCCCTATGATTGTTTCTTGGATATAGTAGGGAGAAAATAGGAGCATTAATTCATAAAATAAATTATTTGAAAAAAAATTATTTGGGGGTAATTATTCTGTAATAGAATATGAAAAAAGCCTCTCAATTACCATGACAAATTCAGAAATACCCAGTTATATGCCTCTGGCCATCACATGGAGTTGTTATCGGGGCTGTGGTTTCCTCTGGTGTATACCAGGTACACACACAAGCACACACGCACATCTCATGTGACAGCACATCTACTGGTTAGAGACTGGACATTGAGGTCAGAGTGTTTTTGGATTGGAATTGAACACTATTATTTATTTGTTTTCAAACCATGGGTTTGATACTTAACTTACCTATGCCTCATTTTTCTCTCAACTGTAAATATTAATAAGATGTGTATAGAACCAAAATGCATCTATAAAGATGCAAAGAATTTATGTAAGCCCTTAGATAAGTTCCTTACAGAATAAGAACTATAAATGTTTTCTTGTATCACATGCATGTGTGTTTTGTGTATATGCTTATGAATGCATATGCATGTATGCAGCATACAGATGTGTACATACACATATTATATAACTGATGTTATGCAACATTTAATTTGGCAAAATTAAGTGAGAGCCTTGGCGTGAATTTCACTGAGCTTAAAACCATAACATTTTCTTCATTTTTTTTAACCATACACATCAGCTTTTCTTTATGAATTTTACTTTCAATATAGGAAAGTGTAAAAATACCCATGTATAATAATCATATAAATTATGGAGGTAAAAGATTGCTTTAGCCACTGAGAAAAAATGCTGCAGACTCCCTATGCCTTATAACTAGGGTTACCATATCATTCAAAGTAGGGGAGCTGAAGAGTAAAAGGTGTGTGCTTTTAATAATCACTCAGGCAAACCAGGAAGACTTGTCACTCTACTCAATGAGAAGCATCCATTTTACATGTTCCAAGGACAAAGGCATTAAACAAACAAACAAAAAAAAGTGGTACCAACTTTTCTTGGTAAAATAGTGTCATCTGTTTATGCTACGTATATAGTAAAGGTTGAATTTGTAACTCACAATTGTCAATTTTTTATTTTCAGATTATTATTATTATTATACATAAGGCTTTGTGTCTCACAGTTAAAAATAGTTGTTCTAAACTTCCAAGTGCTGCTAAGGTACAGCTGCCAGGATTTAGTGTGAATCGCATTGTTTGAGGCGTTTGTTCAGCTGTCTGTTGAATCCCCTGAAACTAATGCTCAGTCTATATTAATGTCTCAGTCCCGGGAAACCTCAGCCTATTCTCTCCTATAATTAATCTTGCAGGTACTGCCTTGACATTATTGGTTCACCAACAGAGCAGAACTGCCTCGGCCATCAATAATAATTCAACGCATTAGGATGAGGCCTATGTACGGGCCACAGAGGTAGCCAGATCTGCGCCATCCCCTGCATTCCTCTCCAGTTGATGGGAAACTGCAATTGAAACTAGTTGTTTTGGCGGCTCGATAATTTGTAATAGAGGGGTCTTGGTGTTACTAATTGTTTTGCTTTATGCTTTTCTCCAAATGTAGCCACTGCTTGGCACAATGGGAGTGATTGTCTGTTTACTGAATCTTAATATTGAGGCTGTTACAAATTGTCTTTCACAGATGGTGGGAGCTTTTCAGATTGAGAGAGGCAGGGAATTTATTACTCAATATTTCTGTATTACTGATTGGGACGTGAGGAGCATAGACAATCTGTCCTACTGCAGGGTTTGCCGCATGGTTTTTTCCCTCTGCAAAATTATGGCTGGCTCTAGACGTTTTTCTCATTTTGTATAGATAGCAGCTGTGTAATTTCAAGCAGAATGTTTGCTTTGATCCCCCTTCCTTTAATTGAAATCCACAATTATGAGATTTGTTTCTTTTATGTTTGCAAGTTTATTGGTTTAATCTACAAAATGTGCTGTCTTGCTGTCTTACACAGTTAAAGGCTACAGCACAGTTGGGACTTAAATGACAAACATCGGAGGGAGGAGCTTTCTTTTTTTCTTTATTGGTTGGCTGTGGAAAGAAACCAATAGATATTCTCCCCTCAGATAGCAGGCAGTATGACAAGCAAATAAACGATCATTCTGTAGAATTTGAAGCTATGTCTCTTGTGCGTGTGTGTAGACACACAAATACATATGAATGATTAAGCTCATTTCTAAATATGCGTGTGTGTGTGTGTGTGTGTGTCTTTAGAATGGAAGGGTAGCCAACTGACATAAGATCATCTCTTTGATTAGAGTAATAGTGTTATTTATAGAAAGTCGGCTCTAGCACATTTTAGGGGAAAGACAGCAAAGGATTATAAAGTAGATATAAATACAAGACTGTTTGGTCTCTGAGATAGTTTTGCAACAAACAACTCCCAACGATTACATGTCAATATGCTCTACCAGTGGATGAGGCAGTTTTCCTAAATGGCAAATTTTCAGACATTTGGAATTCCTTTTGATCAAAATGAATGAAAAATAATTCAGGTGGAGAAGAATATGATTCCATTGCTAAGCTTATAGTCTTCCTTTCATAATGTCATAAATTATAATGAATGTTTTTAGCAACATTTTTATAATATTTTATATGTTATATTTCTTCTGGCACAGTATGGTGAATTTTAATTTGGAAATCTGGTCTGTGTCTATAAAAAGGAAATCTTATATTAACTGGCATTAGGTCAATTAGATTGTAAGTGAATTAAACTTTCTATGCAACATCCTCATCCCACTTCAACTAATTGAATCAGTTTAACAGCCTTGGTATAATTTGGGCATTTCTCTTAAATGCTCACAAATAATTCACTTTGGCTCTATAAAACAGGGGATTTTTCATACAACTCTTCCATTTATTATTGTTTCTTTGGAGGGGGCAAGCAAAACAAGTAATCATAGGAATATTTTTAAAGAACTTTAGAACTGCATGTTATGAGAGTGTCTGCAATTCACTGTGTTGTCTCCTGATTTTTACATGGTGAGGTCTAAAATCATTCAACTGTAGTATATATTTTTTAAACAATATATGCGTGGGCTGTGTGTTTACAATATCAGAAGATATTTCGGTATTTCCTATATCCTATAGTAACAGTTGGATCATAGGAAGAAAACTTATCCTAAAAAAGAGCCATTCAATAGACTATTGCAAAGTCCTGACATCTACTATTAGGGAAATTTCTTGCTGTTCTCTTTTTCTTAATCATTATAATTTAATTATATTTCCAAACTTTCAGGCATTTATTTTTTAACAAAAACCTTGGTAATTTCAGATATTTGCATTTTACACATAAAAAAATGTTAGGCTAATCAGTCATAACTTAAGAACATATAGAAAACTAAGGAAAAGGAATAGAATTCAAACTTGAATCTTTCTGCAAGAACTGCACTTTCTCTAATCTGGCCCTGTTTTCCTTGGGTATGTAGTAACTTAAGAAATCAACATGAGGCTTTGTATTAAGTGATGAAGGTTCAGGAAACTTACAGACACAGCTAGCTTGAAGATACAGAGCAAGGTATATGGGAGAAAAAAAAGTTGGATCTGGAAACAAAAAGGAAAAAAATGGAAAACGAGACTGGAAGATAAAGCTCAAGGTAAACTATTTATTCACAAGGTTTTAATGGGCAAATTCGGCCCATATGTGAATAAGGATTATCCTTAGGGATAAAGTGTTAGCTTTTGGGGGTCATGCTCATCTTTTTCATTTCCTACATGGAAGTCAGATTTCACTTATGAAGTGTGATATCAACTCTTATGAGGAATAGGCATTGAATTTACATAAAGAGGTTTATAAGGAAACATGGCTTTATACCTGGCTTTATTCAAATCTTATTCTCTGTTGTTGCTTCTAATAGTAGCTGATAGGGTAAAAAACTTCCACTTATTTCCCCCAGAAGGACAGTTAGGAAGATAACTTTGTATGTCTCCTCTCTCCCTTTTGCCTCTCTCTGGAAGCAGTTAATTACCAGATTGGTGAGATTGGTGAAATTGCCCCTTATGTGGGGGCACCTGGGTGACTCAGTCAGTTAAGGGTCCAATATTTGATTTCATTTGGAGTCATGATCTCAGGATCATGAGATCAAAGTCCCTTATAGGGCTCTGCTGTGCAAGGAACCTGCTTGAGATTGTCTCTCTCCTTTTCCCTCTGCTCCTCACCACCTGTCCAATCCCTCACCCTCCACTGTGTGAGTGGGGGGCCCACATTGTGCTCTCTCTCTTTCTCTCTCTCTCTCTAAAAAAAAAAAAAAAAAAAAGGTTCAAATATGTGTTTCAGACACTGTCTCTTTTGGGACAATCTGTTCTTAGTTCATTTTAGTTCTGTTTCTCAATTTAGTGAGTTTACCATGCAGGCTCTACTCCCTACTACATGGAGTCCCTTGGTGGGACATGGATATGCTTATTTCTGAGAATAAAGTGGTTAATCTGGCTGCAGATCATGCCATATAGCTTGATTCACCTTTGTTAGTAATAAAGCTATTCATGTTTATGACATCAGCATTCATTTCTTCAGAAGTGTGACTCTTAACTCATATTACCCCAAAACGTACCAAAGTATATCGATATATCTTAGTTTTTCAGCTGTTGCATAATATTTTCCCAAGCCACTGGTTATCAGCATCCTGGTTGTTCCAATGTGTTATAAATTAGAAATTTGATGCTAAACAACTTGGCATGTGTTTACAAGTGTATTTTACATTGAATTTTGAGATTAATGGTTGTGTCAAACCATATGTCACTTTAAATTTCCCTCCATATTACCACATTCCCTTGCAAGAGTTATACCAAACAATTTATGATCCCACAACAAAAGTACAAGAGTGCTTATTGGCTCCTCCCTTACCAAATCTTGACTTTACAAAATGTTTTAAGATTTTTCAATGTGACAAACTATCTCTTCTATCCTTTATTGTTTTTTCTTTTTTCTTTCTTTCTTTCTTCCTTTCTTCCTTTTCTTTCTTTCTTTCTTTCTTTCTTTCTTTCTTCTTTCTTCTTTCTTTCTTCTTCTTTCTTTCTTTCTTTCTTTCTTTCTTTCTTTCTTTCTTTCTTTCTTTCTTTCTTTCTTTCTTTCTTTTCTTTCTTTCTTTCTTCTTTCTTTTCTTTCTTCCTTTCTCTTTCTTTCCTTATTCCTACAGTGTTATTTTGGCCACAGATGTAGTTCTTTGACTCTGAAATTTCTTGTTTTATTTCAATCTACCTTTTCTCCCTGATGGATTCCCATTTTATAGAATGAGTATTTTCACTGCATTTTTCTATAGAATTATTATTGGGAGCATTTTGTATTTTATATGTCATAGAATGAATTCCTAATCTGCTGCTGGCATATTCTTTTGTTGCCTTGTCTTTTTTTACTGTAAAATGATTTCACACTTGCAATGATTTGCAGCTTGCTAGACTTAAAATGGACAATTCTTTCACTCTAATGTGTTGCAGGCAACTTTCTCCTTACTTTTTCACATTGAGCTACAGTTTCAGGACTGGGTTTTGAAATGGTCCACTTTTTCTCTAGCTTCAGTGTGTAGAGAATAGACAGATGAACTCAGCTGGTATGCAGCCTTGGTTAAAGGGCCTGGACTCTTGTTTCCACATCTGAATTTTTATTAAAGCCCCAATATAAGGGTTTGCTTCATCTTTCTGGAAGGAAGTTTTATTCCCAGGAGAAATAGCCTTGCTTTTGAATCATTTCCCTAATAATAGCAAGCTTTGCCTGCATCAACAAGCCAACTCAGATGTTTCCGTCTCCCCATTTTGAAAGTCTCTTCCTGCCATTTTTTTTCCTCTATTCCCCACTCTAAGCCTTACTGGAAAATATGGATTTGATTGTAAAGGAGTCCAATGTCTTATCTTGTGTGCCTGACAACCTGTTCACTCAAAGTTATATGTATTTTCTTTTTATCTTCATTATGTCAGAGACATAGGTTCTGAGGGTGTTTATGATGGTGCCTTATCCCCTCTCTACTTTCTTTCCAGCTAGAGACATTAAAGTGATAACTACTACTACTAAAAGCTATAACTACTTTTTTTTTTATTTGTGATAGGAAATGAAAGTTAATATTTCATGGAAATTATCAGGTATCTGTCAGGCTCCCTATATAAACCCTCGTTTTACCCATCTGTAAATAGAGGCTTTCATGAGATATTTTGTGCATTTTGTTTTGCAAAACAAGGATAAATGCCATGTGCTCTTTGGAAAGCACATCCCCCATCACTATTTCTAATTTAACTCAAGTTTGAGGATTAAAGCCTTACTTGGACACTGGTTTGGTTAAAAGCATATTTTTATATTCCATTAAAAATCTACTGTTTTGCATCCCACACTAGTTATTAGGGTGAACCGAAAACTCATTCCCTCCCATCTCTGCTTCCCACTAAAATCCACCCTCTAAAAGAGTTGCCCATGTCCTTGTTTTGGTATATTGAAAACAAAAATAAAAACCAGATCCTACAAAGACAGCTATTGCAATCAGTTAGAACTGGCTTCCAATCATGCTTTGATATCTGCTTATTGTCTGAAATGGAGCAGGTTACTCAACAACTATGAAAAATATTTTAGCAGTCAAATAGGCATAAAGATATGTACTTCACAGATATTTTGCAATGAGTAAGATATTTTATCAAGATAGTGATAAAAACTTGAACAAGAAACACAGTTTCTCGTATTTTCCATTTCTCTAAGCCAATTAATTTTTCTCTACTATATTTCACTTTATACAAACATTTGTATCTGTACCATACAGTTTGAAATGTTCTTAAATGTTCAGAACTGTATCTTCTTTAGGAATTTAAAGAGGTACATTCTTTGCTTTTATTTTTATAATCCAGTTGTTATGAATGAAATGTTTATTTAGGTGGAAATGAATTTTTCTCTATCTACCTATGAGAAAATATCTACAATTTAATAATCAACAAAGCAATTTTGTAGAAGGGTGAATTGCTCTGCTGAGTATTTAAAATAATAGATATTTGAGTTGCAGACATTGACAGAACACTGGCATTATCTGAGACCTCAGGCATTTGATATCCAAGCAAATGTCATTTTAAGTTATGCTTCCTAGTTCTCTGAGTGTGTTGCCAGGAGGGGCTCATTTTTTTTTTACAGCAGATGTTAAAACTTTATTATTTTATTACCCCAATCTGATTTGATTGCTATACATTTTAAGTGAATCCATGTTATAGTTATATATTTGCTTCCAACAGTAGGTAACATTGGAAATTAGAATTTTCATTGTAATTTTTCTTCTTAATATTTCAGTTTTATTTAATTTACCTGAAATTGCTTTAGAAAGCAAATTTAACGTCTTAATTTTTTTTCTTTACTTTTTGTTGGTTATGTTTGTTCTACCTTCCAAAAATTCTCAAAATAGTTTAAGAGTGGTACCATAGGAACTTAAAAGAAAAAATAATTACTGGTTTCTTATAATTAAAAAAAGTTTTTGAATTCTGAGTTAGATGAGTTTCTGCAGTTTAGGCCTTCTCCCATCAAGGAAACAATGTATTCCTTATTCTGCCAATCGATTCACTTTTACCATGGAAAAATAAAACTATATCTTACAAAGGAATATTGGAATATTCCAAGGAATATTGATGGAAAATCTAGATATCAATAATATTAGACCATTTTATGCTTTTAGTTTTATTTTTTCTCAAATTAGTAGGATATAGTTACTTAAACACACACACACAGACACACACACAAAATTATGAATGTCATTTGCTTTTAATATGGAAATTTAAACCATTTACATTTATTATCGTGAAGGATGTTTGGTTTTGATTCTCTTGTCTTCTTTATATTTTCTTCCTGTAGTCTTCCTTTTGCTATATACATTTTGTTATGTCTTCTTTTATGTTCTCCACTCATTTTACTATTTATTTTATTAAATACTCTTAAATAATATATGGAAAAAATGATTTTTGGTAAAGAATTTAGTGCTGTTTTTCCATGTTTCTCCTCATTTCTCAATGCTCTACTATATTGTAGAGTTTATAGCCAGATAGTTTTATGAACTTTTTAAATAGTATGATTTATATTTCATGATTTATATTTCATGACTCATACATTGTATATTATTTCTACACTATTTTTAGCCATTTCAAAAAAGGCATTCATATTCTTTTTACCTAGGAGCACGGTGTTTTGCATATATTTTAACAGTGGAATATTTCCAATTAGAATCATCATTGAATTTATCTTGCATTTCTCATTCTGATCTCTCTCACAGAATTACAAATTTTAATGAAATTTGTTGTTTCTTGAAATTATTTCTGATGGCATTCACACTCCCTTTCAAATTCATTCTGCTGTTCATTTTCTTTCCCTATATTTTCTGCTCCAAGCTTTTTGAAGCCACATATTTAATTACTAAACCATTTCCTAAGATTTGTTTAAAGATTTTATTTATTTATCTGAGACAAATTGAGAGAGAGAGAGAGAAAGAAAGAGCATAAGCAGGGCAGAGAGGCAGAGGGAGAGGGAGAAGCAGACTCCCCACTGAGCCTGGAACCTGACATAGGGATTGATCCCAGGACCTGGAGATCACGACCTGAGCCAAAGGCAGATCCTTAAACATCCGAGCTACACAGGCACCCCCTAAGATGTTCTTATGATAAAGCATTTTCACACTTTTTTCTCACTGAGTAATTAAAAAAATGTCTAATTAATTTTTTATCAACACTATACCCTGTACGTCAGATCTTATCTTTGTGACTAATATCATTTTAGTATTTCTATTTGTATTTCCTGAAATTACAACTACTTATACTGACTGGATATAAACAGGATGGAAGGTTACTGTATTTCCTATTTTTCCAGATGGATTATGAATATGAAGATCCAGAGGTGAGAGAAAGCTTTGCTTATTTAAATATTTCTCATACCTTCTTTCTAGCTCATGCATGGTGCCAAGTACAAAGTAGATGGTCAATAAATAATTTTAAATAAATGATCTAATAACTTGAGAGAAGTCATTCAGTGGGAATATGGGAGAACAAATGTTGTAGTAGAGGAAGATAGAACAAGTGGGCCAAATATTAAGATAAAGATACTAGAATTCATTTTAAGACTAGGTTAAGTAAGGGAGTAATAAAACCATATTTACATCTTATGCAAATTACCCTGATTGCAAATTGACAGTACTGGAGAAGAGTGATCAGTTAGGAGGTGACCATAAATCAGCTGAGAGTTGATGAAGGACTAGACATAGAATCTTCAAAACTATTTAAAATATAGAATTGTTAGTACTTGCCAACTTTGTATTGTATTATGTATGTGTGCAGGGGATAAAGGAGAAAAGAACAAGGATAATATTCACATTTTATGTTATGGCTGTTCACTGATGGGGAGTTTGAAAATCATTTTCTATTTTTATTGAGAATTCTCTGACAATATCAATACATGAAGTATAGGTAAAGCTAGAGTTTCCAAGATAAAATACCACTAAAATTTTCCATGACTTTAACCCACCATATATTAGTACATTACCTGAAATCCAAGATAAATTGTGCTAGTGCAAAGCCCCTATATTTGAATCTGTACACTCACTAATCATTGTCCCATTTTGAGAGTTGTGCTTTTCAAATATATATTGACACCTTTATAAAAATTAAGTAAAATGGAATAAACTCTCTAAATCATTGAAAAAAGTAGCTTTTTAAATCTCTTTTTAAAAATTTTGAGTTTTTACCTATTTCTGAGTCTTTAACAATGTTTTGTAGAAAGCTTGAAGAGGTCTCAGCATTAGCCATAAATTAAATCACTTGGTCATTAAATATCTAATACCTGTTGTGTGATGTGGTTCCCTTTATTTATTTGAAAACTAACTTGATTCATTCTTGTTCTTTGCTATATACTCTTGACTACTTTATTTCCACTAGATAATTACCTTATTTAGGTACCCAAGAATAGTATAGCTCTTTTGCACAGCATCCTTATATTATTGAGTTTAGAATTACAGTTATAAAGAATTCTCAGATACACCTTTACAAAAGAGGGGCACCTGAGTGGCTCAGTCATTAAACATCTACTTTGGCTCAGGTCATGATTCCAGGGTCCTAGGATCTAGCCCCATGTCAGGCTACTTAGTAGGATGAGGAGCCTGCTTTTCCCTTTCCCTCTGCTGCTCCCTCTGCTTGTGCTTGCTTACTCATTCTTTCTCTCTCTTAAATAAATAAAATATTTAAAAAATACAAAAGAGAATGATATATGAAAATGTTCTTTTGTTTGATAGTTTTTATTATTATCTGATTGGGTCACTTTGGACAAGTCTTTTCAATCCTCAATCTTAATTATTCTCATTTTTTTAAAAGGCATAAAGTAGTAACAATCTCTAAAACTAAGGTCCAGAGATATTAACATGCTATTTAATTTATTATTCTTATGGATATAAAAAACAGGGATCCCTGGGTGGCTCAGTGGTTTAGTGCCTACCTTTGGCCTAGGGCATGGTCCTGGGGTCCTGGGATTGAATCCCACATCGGGCTCCCTGCATGGAGCCTGCTTCTCCCTCTGCCTGTGTCTCTGCCTCTCTCTCTCTCTCTGTATCTCTCATGAATAAATAAATAAAATCTTTTTAAAAAATGTCCCTTTCCATACTCTATCATTTTCCAGGAAACATTAAGTGAAATTAGCACTAAGTTAATTGGCATTATAAATTATTCTCTATGTTTAAACTGGAAATAGGTAGAAAGAAATTAAGTGCATTTATTGTTCTAATGAATATATGAAAGATTAAAATAGGAATTCATGATGCTTAGCTAAACTATTCCAACCTTTCATTTGGCCCATTTGTGAAATATCTGAGCTCTACAATCAATGACAAGTGTCTCATTTTCTTTCTTGTCTCCTTTAATTCCTCTATTTTATTTAATATCTCTTTAGCAGATATTGAAATATGACAGGATACTTAAGAAATAATAAAGCAATCATATTTGAAATCAAATATAATAGCTTTCTTTAGTTCATATCCAGATGATCAGAAACCCAGGGAAGTTTTTATATTTTTAAACAGTTTTTTTTTCTTAAGATTTTATTCATTTATTTGAAAGAGAGAGAGCATGAGCAGGAGGGGCAGAAGGAGAAGGAGAAGCAGACTCCCCACTGAGCAGGGGGCCTGATGTGAGGGTGGATCCTAGGATCCTGAGATCATGACCTGAGCTGAAACCAAGAGTTGGACGCTTAACAACTGTGCCACTGAGGCACACCAAATAGGTTTTTTTTCAGTAGTTAAAATTTGCAAGTTAAATTTACCTATACATAGTACTATTTATAGAAATTTAAGTCATTATTTTGAAACAGTGGATTTTACTCCAAGTCCCTTTTCAGATAAATATTTAAATATTTGATGATATACAAATCAAAATACAGATAAATATGTGAAATATTTTCAAACTATCTTCTGAAATGCTCAGTGTCTGGTATTAGACAGAAGAAGGCACACAACATAATAATGGATAACAAAGTATCTGAGGTTTTATCATTTAAATAAATTACACTGTATTGCGTAAGTACTATTTTATAGGCATTAGGATAAAAAAAGCAGAATGATATAGCATTAATATTATCAAGTAATTAGTCAATCCATCAAGAATATATATTATCCTAATTTCATATATACATATCAACATAGCTACAAAATACGTAAAGAAAAAAATTGAAAGACTTAAATATTCAAATCAAATATTTGGAAGTACAGTAATATTTGTGTAACCCATGAATCAGACAAAAATATATCTTAATAGGAACAGAAAACATTCAATTGGGTGTTAATAAAAATAAAGCATAACAAAAAGCGTGGAGTGCTGCTAAAGTCATCAGAGAAGGAAACTTATAGCATTGAAATATGTATATCAAGAAAAAAATCAATTACTATTCATCTTTAGAACTCAGGAGTAACAAAATTAGAATGGAAATGGATGAAATTATCAAATAGATTGTTATCCAGAAAGTTATTAAAACAAATGTGTAATAGAGAAAACAGAGGTAAGATCAAAAATTGGATATTGATTGAAATATTAATACAATCTCTAGTAAGAGAAGTTATGTATTATGTATTGGTATATATGCTATAACATATATGACATATTAGTATACATTACATTCTATAGTCTATATTGTAAACATATTTGTCTAGAGTTCAACTGAGCTAGAAGAGTTAGATCTGAACTGCAGGTGTTGGAGTAGCCAGGTGACAGCAATAGCCAAAAAAGAATAGAAGTGGCAGGAGAGGGCATCCTCTCTTTTGCCCGTTATTATAGCAAAAGCTTTCAGCATATTACCATTGAGTGTGATGTTAGCTGTGGGTATATCATATATTGTCTCTATTGTATTGAGTATTTTCCCTCTGTGCTCAGTTTATGGAGACTTTTTAAACATAAAAGTATGTTGAATTTTGTCAGATTTTTTTTGCATCTATTGAGATGATTGCACAATTATGAAACTTCATTTTCTTAATTTGGTATATCACATTGATGATTTGTGTATGTTGAATCATCATTGCATCCCTGGGATAAACCCCACTTGATCATGATATATGACCTTTCTAATGTATTGCTAAATTCAGTTTGCTGATATTTTGTTGAGAAAAAATTTTCAGCTACATTCATCAGGAATATTGGTCTGTATTTTTCTTATTTTGTAATACCTTTTTCTGATGTTGGTATCAAGGTAATTCTGGCCTTATAAAATGAATAAAGCATTGGGGGTCCTGGGGCCTCAATTGGTGAATAATGTAACTCAGAGTTATTGAGTTTGAGCCCCACATTGGGTGTAGAGATTACTTAAAAAATAAAATATCTTAAAAAATGAGTGTTCTTTCTCTCTTTGATTTTTAGAATAATTTGAGAAAAATTGGTATCAATTCTTCTTTAATTATTTGCTAAAAAAATAAAAAGCCTCTGTCCCTGGACTTTGTTTGTTGGGAGGTTCTTGATTACTAACACAATTTCCCTACCTGAAATTGGTCTGTTAAGATCTCCTATTTCTTCATGATTCAGTCTTGGTAGGTTGTATGATTCTAGGAATGTATCCATTTCTTCTAGGTTGTCCAATTTGTTAACATATAATTGTTTATAGTAGTCTCATGATCCTTTGTATTTCTGTGGTAAT
This sequence comes from Canis lupus familiaris, assembly GCF_011100685.1. Lineage (NCBI taxonomy): Eukaryota > Metazoa > Chordata > Mammalia > Carnivora > Canidae > Canis > Canis lupus. The sequence continues at coordinate 7,359,260 of NC_049229.1, forward strand.
AGTTATGTCTTCTCTTTCACTGATAATTTTATTTATTTGAGTCTTCTCTCTTTTTTTCTTGGTAATCCTAGTTAATGTTTTGTGTAGTCTGATTATAATTTCAAAAAACTAACCTTTCAGTTTTATTGATCTTTTCTATATTTCAACTCTGATCTTTGTTATTTTCTTCTTTCTGCTAATTTTGGGTTTAGTTCATTCTTTTTCTAGTTACTTAAAGTGTAAGTTAGGTTGTTTGAGATTTTTTTTTCCCCTTAATATAGTTGTTTATCTAAAAAATTCCCCCACAGAACTCCTTTTAATGCATTCCATATGTTTTGGTATATTGTCTTTCCATTTTCATTTATCTCAAGATATCTTTTGATTTCTATTTCTCTTTTGATTTCTTCTTTGACCCACTGGTTGTTCAAGAACATGTTGTTTAACCTCCATGTATTTGTGAATTATCTAGTCTTTTTCTTCTTCTTCTTCTTCTTCTTCTTCTTCTTCTTCTTCTTCTTCTTCTTCTTCTTCTTCTTTTGTAAGATTTATTTCTTTGAGAGAGAGAAAATGAAAATGAGGAGAGGGGCTGAGGGAGAGAAAGAATCCTCAAGCAGACTCCCCACCAATTGTGGAGCCTTACACGGGGCTTGATCCCAGGACCTTGAGATCATGACCTGAGCCAAAATCAAGAGTTGGATGCTCAACCAACTGAGCCACCAGGTGCCTCTGCTTTTTTAAAGATTCCAGGTTTCCCCTTGTAATCAATTTTAGTTTAATACCACTGTGGTCAGAAAAATGCTTAATTTGATTTAAATCTCAAATTTTTAATATTTTTTTTGTGGCCCAACATATGATATATCCTGAGACTACTTAGGTGAGAAAAAGAAACAAAAAAAGCATCCAAATCAGAAAGGAAGAAGTTAAAATTGTCTCTATTTGCAGATGACATGATATTATACATAAAAGAAAAATCTAAAGATTTCACCGAAAGACTGTTAGAACTAATAAACAATTTCAATAAATTTTCAGGATACAAAATAAATATACAAAAACTATTTGCATTTCTATACAAAAATAATGAACTATCATAAAGAGAAATTTTAAAAACTATCCCATTTACAATAGCATTGAAAGGAATAAAATTCCTGGGAATAAATTAACAAAGGAAGTAAAAGACCTATACATACATTTTTTTTTAAGATTTTATTTATTTATTCATGAGAGACAGAGAGAGAGAGGCAGAGACATAGACAGAGGGAAATGCAGGCTCCCTGTGGGGAGCCTAATGTGGGACTCCATCCCAGAACCTCGGGATCATGACCTACCTGAGCCCAAGGCAGATGCTCAATCACTGAGCCAACCAGGTGCCCTGAAAATGTAAGATCTTGATCAAAGAAATTAAAGACAACACAAAAACTGGAAAAATAGTCTATGTTAATGGGTTGGAAGAATTGATATTGTTAAAATGTTCATACTATCCCAAGTGATCTACAAATTAAATGCAATCTCTATAAAAACTCCAATGTAATTTTTTACAGGAATAGAAAAAAAATCCTAAGATTTGTATAAAATCACAAAAGACTCCAAAAACCTGAAGCAATCTTAATGAAGAACCAACCTGGAGGCATCATACTTCCTGATCTCAAACTATGTTACAAAGCTGCAGTAGGGTATTGGCATATAAACAGTCAAATATATCAATTGAACAGAATAGAAAACCCAGAACTAAACTACTACACATATGGTCAATTAATTTTCCACAGAAGAACCAAGAATTTTTTAAAATGAAAAGGATAGTCTCTTCAATAAATGGAGGGAAAACAAAATAGCCACATAAAAAGGAATGAAACCAGATCCCTATCAAATAACATCATACACAAAAATCAACCCAAAATTGAATAAAGACTTGTACATAAGACCTGAAAACATAAAACTCCTAGAAAAATAAAAAATAAGGTGTGAGCTCCCTAAACTCCTTGACATTGATCTCAGCAATGATTTTTTGGATTTGACACCAAAAGCAAGGAAACAAAAACAAAAACAAACATGGGTACTACAACAAACTAAAAGGTACAGCAAAAGCAACATTAACAAAATGAATAGGCAACCTACAGAATGGAAAATAAATTTTTCAATATTATTCAATAATTCACCAGCAAAATTGCTGAGAGACAAGTTCTTATTTTTTCCTGCCATAGAAAAGAAATGATTATTATGTGATTTGATAGAGGTTTGCCAATCTACAATATAAAAATGTATCTAATTACCATGCTGTACACATTAAATTTATAGATGTTATATGTCAGATATATTTCAATAATAAAAATAAATAAGTAAAAAATAAAAATCAAAACATATAGTAAAGTAAGACACTTCCTACTTTTATGAGAAAAATCACACCTAAGCTTTAACCAGGAGCCAGACTCCAATATTGTGCAATTTTATGCCAATTTATTTTGGAAGATACAGGCAAATTCCTAGGAAATATAATTTACAAAACTGTCCCAAATACAACTGTATATTTGATCAGTCCTGTTTCTATAAAAGAAATTTAGTCCATATTTTAAAATATTCCCAAAAAGAAATTTCTAGGCTCAGGTAGGCTTTACCAGCAACATCTTCCAAATGATTAAAAAATTAAAACTTGTTATCCCAAAACTTATTATCCCAACCTTGTTATCCCAAATCTGACAATATATGAAAAAGTTAAAAATCACAACCAAATATGTTTAAGCTAGGCCTTCAAAATTGATCTAACATTGGAAATTAAACCATTGTTATTTACCATATTTTTAAAAAAGGAAGAAAATTTTATATATACAATAAACTGTGAAAAATAAGTTTCAAATGATCTATACCTATTTATCATAGAAATACTAATCAGAAATAAAGGAAAACTTTATTATTCAATAAATAACACCTGCAAAATTCTACCAAAAAGTTGCACTTTTTTTTAAAGATATTTAAATCTTTTACCTAAGATTGGAAATAAGAAAATGATGCCCTATCATTACCTGATATTGCATTTGGAGTCCAAGTCATTCAAACACAGTGTAATAAGGAGGATAGGCAGATGACTGATGATGATGATAGATAGATGATAGATAGAGAGATGATAGATAGATATATATATATATATATAGATATATATATATATATATGGATGTTGGAAGGAAGATATAAGACTGTCATTACATTCTTGTGATGCAACTGTACCTTGACAAATGAAATATGTCATTTATTATATGAATAAATCCTTAAAGAAGAAATGAAAATAGCTAATCCAGAAGTGACAAGAATAAAGAACAAATACTTACATGAAAATGAGGAGAAATAGTTTGAAGAAATCATTGAGAAACCCTAAGCAAATTTAAGGTGTGTGTTACACAGAAGAATTATTAAAATCCAGCTGGATATTTTGGATAATCCTAGGAAGTTTAGGTAAGGAAATGTGGCATATAAAGCAAATCATAATAGTTGGAATGCAAGTAAGCTGTCTCCATTTCATAGAATCAGTATCTAAAAGGAATAATGAGGGGCTCCCTTATTTTAAACCTCAAACTTTTATATTAATCGTTCAGAATGTTAGTTTTTCCTAATTGGCTATCTTTTATGTGGCCTTTTTGAAAAATATACTGTTTAAATTTCAAGTCTTTTTTTATAACTATATATATACACACATATTTATAAAACATACGTTATATATATATATATAACGTATGCTATATATATATTAAACTTACTGCATCTCTCAGATACAGGGATAGTCTCAATATTTGGCTATTTGTATCAAGGTATGCTATAATTTAATGTTAGTGTGTTCATTCCTTGTTTATTTTTTTTTCATTCCTTGTTTATTCATTAGTAGAATCCTAAGATGAATTTATCTTGAAGGATAAATTGAGACACATTAAAATTTTCAAGAGTTTATTAGATCATACATCTATCCAAATCAGGCAGTGCCAAACCAGAAATGGCTAGAAGCACTCCCTAACAGGAGCTAAAGAAGAGGTTTTTATAAAGAAGACTCTAAGCAAAGCAAGGAAATTATTTGATTGGCTACAGCTTAAGTGGTTACCTTATTTGGGAAATCCTAGTTGGCTGGATTGTGATTGGTTGTTTCATTTTCCCACAGTTGAGTGCATTGATTTTGGTTTGCTTATGTAGGCTGCCAAGAAATTAGAGCTACCCTAGTCTAATGGCCTCCTTGTTTAATTACTTTAATAACCACAATGTAGATTGATCTACCCCACCCCCCACAAAATCCTATACAAAAAAAAATCCATTGCAAGTGGATTATGTATATAAATAGAAAAGAAAAATAAAACTCTAATGCTTCTAGAAAATGTTAAGAGAATGTATTCCTAAATTGTGGTGTAGAAAGTTTGGTTAAAAAGAATACATAAGGGATTCCTGGGTGGCTCAGTGGTTGAGCGTCTGACTTTGGCTCAGGGTGTGATCCTGATCCTGGATGAGTCCCACATCAGGATCCCTGTGGGGAACCTGCTTCTCTCTCTGCCTGTGTCTCTCCTTCTCTCTCTGTGTCTCTCATGAAAAAATAAATAAAAATTATTTTTTTAAAAAAAGAATACATAAGACACTATCCATAAAGGAAAGGAATTAATATATTGGAATGTGTTTTGATGAGAAACTTCTCCAAAGACAGCTTTAAAAAGAATATCATGCCAGCTATGGATTGGGAATTTCAATGTACATAAATGAAGAATGACTTAATCAAGTCAACAAAACCTTTCTGGGTCTCATATTTATACCTGAGGTCAAATTTCACACATTTTCAAAGTTTCGGAAGAACTCTAATTTTACCTTAACTACTTCAGCTCTTCTAAAAGTAGAGCAAAAGTAAGACTGCAGATTAAACTGTATAATGAGCAGTTAACTCAGTAACTTTTAATGACCATAAAAAACGGATATGTCCAGGACTGAAGCACAATCTCATCCAGGGTTATAAAACTCTATTTTATGTGCTGTAAATCTCATGAGAGCTGTGAAGTATGTGTCCCTTCTCCCAGTCTGAAACCTCGTGGCTTGTCTGATTGCCCTTTACGATGAGTGAGGTTAATATCTCTTGTCTATAAAATCCCTTGCCTATTTTATAAAAAAAAGATTTCTTTATAAAGAATGTGAACTATGTATTTACATTTGCTAACATATTTACTCAATCCCTTTTATGTAAAAATCATTTAATTAAAAATATCTTATCCTAGATTTTTTTGTTCTTAAAAAAAGATAACTTTATGTTTCACAGTACATTTCAGGCTGAAAATTCAAGTTTAATCTCATGGTGTTGTTAGTGTAATCAAATATTACCTATTCTCACTTACAATATGAGAAAAGACAAATTCACATTATTATCTATATATTTTTTTTAAACCTGAATACTGGGATGCCTGGGTGGCTCTGCGGTTGAGCACCTGCCCCTGGCTCAGGGTGTGATCCCGTGGTCCAGGGATCGAGTCCCACATTGGGTTCCCTGCATGGAGCCTGCTTCACCCTCTGCCTACATCTCTGCCTCTCTCTGTGTCTCTCATGAATAAGTAAATTAAAAAAAAAAAAAAGCCTGAATACTAATACTTTGGTACACAAGCAATTTAGGCAATTAAGAAAAAGCAAAAACAGGGTTTGTTTTACTCTAGGTAATGTGTTTGGTTCTTTATTTCACTTTGCATGTGTTGGCACTATTTATGAAATTAAGCTAGCAAAAAACATGTGGACATCTGACCCACAAAAATCATGTGACAATTTTTTATCAACTTTTTTTGCTGTTAGTTAAATACATTCATTCCATTAACTATAGAAGAAATACTAACAGTTTTAAAGTATGCATCCTAGACTGGGAGAGAAAGCTGTTTTTTGCTATTATTTCCCATAAACTCTTTTTAACTGTTGTTTATTATAGCTACTATTTATGATAATGCTGTTGTATGCATTATTACAACCCCGTATTTTCAGTAAAATGCTCAATAAATGTATTTTTAAGATACATTCTTCTCTAACTGCTTGAGATAAAATGTTGCTGTCATTTTACTGAACTGCATGAGATAAACGTGGCAATAATAAATGTTTTAAAATTTCTAAAGCACTGAATGATAGGAAATTAATCTGCATCATTGCAACCTCTTTCATAATATTTTTTAATGAGTCAGATTCATCTACTCCATTTTGATGACAAAAAGGGGGTCATTTCTTCAAGAGATATGTCTGCACAAAAAGCAATATGAATTTGCCCTGTACTTCAAAGGTGAAGGTGTACTTCAAAGGAGTGAAACTTTTCAATTTGGTATAGAATATAACTCTTTATCTCCTAGGCTTCTTCCAGGATCACAGATTCATCACTTAACCTGGAACTAGATGTTCTAAATGGGAAAACAGAACCATTCTAAAATTAATGTTACTAGGTGGTATTTGTTCCAGTGAACAAATTCCCTCAATTCCCTCAATCAGCATATGTCCAATTTTGCTTCTGCAATGATGAAATCGAACAACTGAGATTCTAAGAAATAATGCTATTTATCACATTACACAAAGATTTCAGGACAAAAACCTCAGTTTTTACTAAAATATCCTAGTATACTTCAAATACAGTCACATTATATGAATAAAGTGCTACATTGCATTTTTAGTACTTTGCCTATTTGGAAATATATTTTTATTTTCTTGATACATATTATAATTTCTTAATGCTTTTTTAATGAAAGAGTTCCATGAATTCTTGATAATCTGACAGAGGCACTGAATTAGCCCATTTATATCTCAATTTTATATCTCAAGTTTCACAAAATTCATATACACCTACAATTTATTAGGCTTCACAAAGTTTTATGGACCCTATTAAGACATTGTTATCCAGAGATATACAAGTACTGTGTGTAGTGATCACTAGGGTTTTTCCCAAATATTCTAGTTCTCTCCTGTATATTTGTAGGGGATTAATTATACTTCCCCACTCCATTAAAATTAATTTTGACCACTTTCAACTTAAGTTTGACTTGTTCTGGAAAATGAAATGTGAAGTATTTGAGAACTAGATTCTAAATCACCATCCCCCTTTTTTTCTTTTTTCATATGTAAAAGTAGATCTTGAAGCCTATTTCAGCTTGGATCTATGGATTGTTAATTTATTAAGTGGAACCTCTTGAATTATGCATGTAGCATGAACCAGAAATAAATATTTACTGTCTTAGACCTCTGAGGACTTTTTTGGGGGGAAAAGGATTGTTAGGCTATCTTGACTCATAGTGTATGCTTTTTTATCTTTCATAATAATAAAGTTGTAAATTTCTAAATAATGATTTTCTTAAAAGTAAAATAATCAGTAGGATCAGACATACCTACTGACAGTTCCTAGAAGGGGAATAAGGGAAAAAGACACAAACACTGCTCAAAAGAAACAAAAAAGAACACTGGGCATAAAGCTATTTGGTACAACAGCAAATATAACAGTAGATATTTGGGAAATGTAGTAATAAAATAAGGTTCTACAAATATCCACTTGCTGACATTAAAGCTACACTGACTTAAAGTCAACATCTTGATTAGTATAGCTTTATTTTTATTTATTTATTTAGATTAGTATAGGTTGAGAATAAGTTTTGGAATCATGAGGTGTGAGACACCTTTTTTTTTTCTTTTTCAAGATTGTTTTGGCAGTTTGGGGTCATTGAGATTCCATATGAATTTTTGGATGGAATTTTCTATTTCTGAAAAAAAAATCATTGGGATTTTTAAAGGAATTACATTAAATCTGTAATGATTTAAAGATCACTTTGGTCAGTATTGACATTTTAACAGTGTTAAGTTTTCAATCCATGAATATGGGATATTATTCCATTTATTTGTATTTTCTTTAATTTCTTTCAGAAATGTTCTATAGCTTTTGGTGTACAAGTCTCTGTCTCCTTGGTTAAACTTAATCCCTAAATATTTTGGCTTTTGGATGCTATTGTAAATAGGGGTGTTTTCTTAATTTTCTTTTCTGATTGTTTATTGTTAGTGTATAGAAATGCAAGTGATTTTTGTATGTTGATTTTGTATCCTGCAAACTGTTTTGAATTTATTTGTCCTAACAGTGTGTGTGTGTGAGTGTGTGTGGTGTACTGTTTAGTGTATGCCACATAGAAAATCATGCTATCTATGCACAGAGATAATCTTAATACTTCCTTTCCAATTGAATACATTTTATGTCTTTTTCTTGACTAACTGCTCTGGCTAGGATTTCCAGTACTATGTTGAATAAAAGTGACAAGAGTGGATATCTTTGTCAAATTCCTGATCCTGCAGAAAATATGTTCAATCTTTCTTCATTGAGTATGATTCAGCTCTTTCTTTCTTTTGGTAGTTTGTATGATACATTTTTCTCATCATTTTATTTATAATTACAAAGCTTTATTTAAATATTATATATCTTATAGTGTATCCTTGAAAATTTAAATATACTTTGATAATCTTTATTTTTGTGATTGTATCTTTAGTCTTTATATAGTCAATATTATTACTGATATATTTCAGCTTACAGTTCTCTAATTTTTTCAACTAGTTCTGCTTGTTGAAATGAGAGTTTACTCATTCTTTCCTATGTAGATGTAATAGGGTAACCAATTTTATCAAATTAGGGCTGGAGCTGAATTGTGACATGATTTCTATCTTAACAATATTCATTTTACCTCTATTTCACCATGTTCTTTCTGATAATTTAAATTACATCGTGGTGGTTTCACCATGGTCCCTAAGCTTTTAGATCCCTAAATCTCATATTTATCTCTAGATTTCTTGAAAAAGTTTTAGTATATGCTTGTTACCATGGCATAATTAATAATATAACCAATTTCACTTATAAAATTGTTGAATATCATACTTATAGGCACCCTTATTACAGTCATTCTATTTATATAGCATATAAAACCTAAAGTGGTTTCTTGCAGAAGCTAAAGCAAGCATTTTACTGAGCACTATATTTACTAGTGATATACAGATATTTGTATATAATCATGTGTTGAAAATGAAATCTATATAGAAAAAGTGGATGGTGAAGTTACATTAAAAAAAGGCTTGGTATGCCTTATACATAAGAAATTCAACTTGGGCATTTTCTTTAGCTTTGACAGATTCATTTATTGAAGCTATAATATATAACAGGAAATAGTCTATGCATTTTGTAGGTACCAAGTAATTTAATTCTAGTAACAAAATGTTGTTGCATACTACTTTCGTCAATCTTTTACACCTGAAAGAAATGAGTTACAGACAAGGTTAAGAACTGTGTCCAAGTTTGCTGATGGATCAAGTGGTAGATCTAGGATTTAAACTCAGGAAGACTAGTGCTAGAATCCATAATTTTAACCACTATACTATACAGCCTTGTCATACATTCATGTGTGTGTGTATGTATATGTCATATATTTGTGTGTGTATCTTATATATGAATTACAAAGGTTTATGTATAGTTCTTCCTACTGAGAAATACCTGCCATATACCAGTGAAAACTGTAACCATGGTAACAAAGATATGTGATGGCCTGAGGCTTATACTAGTGTGCTGTTTAATTTAACTTTAAAAATAGGAAATATGTTCAAATATGCTACACAGACTAATGATCTAAACATGACTTATTTTATGTTGTGAGTAAATGCTATTAACATCTTCCTAATTTAACACTAGAAGCAATCAGAGAGGAAGTTCAAAAGAAATCTAAGGTAGATTCATCTATTGTGTTAAAGCTTCATGACTGTGGAGAATGTGGTAGATATAAGTGAGTTATCAAGCGTCTCCACATGAGTAAAGACAAATGTTATTTCAGTCCTAAATAGACAGCATTAAGCACTCTGCTTGTGAAAGAGCACTTATTTCTAAGTAACAAGAGATTAAAGTCATATCTATGTAGAAATCACATCGCACTAGCGCTCCTGATGAGTATGTTTCAGTAGAAAAAAAAAAATGCTGGCAACCTGAATTCCCCCATGCAAAGTAATATATTGAGAGATTGTTTTGCTCTAGTAAAGTACTTTTTTTGCCCTGAGGAGAACACATAACTAAAGAATCTGGCATATAGTAACCAGTGAAGATGAGAAGTCACTATGTTCTTTCCATAGTGTCTTAGGTTAAATTTAAGAAGCTAAGTTGACAGGAAGCTGCAGGCTCTTACTTCCAAACATAAACATCAAAAAAACAACAACACACTGACTCAAATACATATCGGAGCTCTAGAAAACAGGGAAAAAAATCTACGGCAACTAAGCAAATGCCCGAACAATAAAAAATCTTATTCAAAATGATAGGACATTTCATGGCATTTTTATTTACCCTTGCTTCCACTGCCTCCCCAGCGCTGTGCAACTGGACGGTTCTTTGACTTGGATCACAGAAAGCAGAGTAGAAAATATTTGCCATTTTCTGGCCTGTCTTGGGTGCCTGAGGGACCGTAGCTATCCTGCCTGAGTTGCAAATCAGACAGGAGTGGCAGGATTGCTAGGACCTCAGACTGGAAAACTTACAGAAGACTTCAGACCTACAGAGCAAGACATTATGAGCAAAGGAATATATTAGATTATCTATGGTTCTGAGGAGATGCTGGGTGAGACTCTTTGGAAAATTAAGTCATTTCAAAATAGATGAGGGAAATTACAAAAAGAAGCAAGTGCACACACATTCAGGTCCAGACAGGACATATGACCAAAATATACCTGAGCAGATCTTAAGCCTTGACATCAGGCTGATGTCAAGGCTTAGGAGTTTGGTGATTAGTAATGATCTTCCACAGACTGAAAGACTGGGAGAATTTGTTGTTTCTTCAAATACTAATTTTCAACAAAAGATAATAAAGCGTACAGAGAAATAGAGCAATCACCGACAAAACAAATCAGATATAGTCTTGAAGAAAAACACACAAGACATATTAGATAGTGATTTTTAAACAACTGTTTTAAGTATCCTTAAAGAGCTAAAGAAAAATGGAAAAAGAATCAAAGGAAATAAATAATTCATGAACAAAATAAGAATGTCAACCAAAGATATAGAAATGACAAAAATGAATCAAATACATTCTAGAGATAAAAATATAATACTTGAATTCAAAAATTTACTAGTGGGATGCAACAGCAGAGTAAATATTCAGAGGAAAGAGGTAGCAAAGTTGAAGACAGTTAATTTGAAATTGTTGAGTCTAAGAAGTCAAAAGAAAAAAAAATGAAGAAACGTTCATAAAGCATCTGGGACTTATGCAACATCAGCAATTTGTTCAGTATGCACATGATGGGAGTACTAGAAGGACAAGTGAAAGAGAAAGGAACAGAGAGATTGTTTGAAGAAATAATCATTGAAAACTTACCAAATTAATGGAATACATGAAAATAAACACCCAAGAAGCTCAAAAAACTCCAAGTAAAGTAAGTCCAGAGACCCACGGGGAGACACATTGTAATCAAACTGCCAAAAGCCAAACACAAAGGGAGAATCTTGGAGCAGGAAGAAAAATTGATAATCACATAAAAGGAATCCCCAATAAGACTTATAATGGATTTCTCATCAGAAATCTTGCAGTTCAGAAGATAATGGTATACTATATCTAAAATACTGAAAGAAGAAAACTGTTAGCTAAGAGTTCTATCCTTCAAAAATGAAGAATTTAAGACATACTTGGACAAGCAAAAGATGAAGGAGTTTATTACCACTAGATCTTCCCTATAAGAAATGATAATATGAATCCTCCAAGTTGAAGTAAAAGGACACAGACAGTAATTTGAAGCCATATACAAATACAAAATTCTCCAGTAAAGATAAGTACCTGGACATATATATATATAAGAAACAGTATTAATGTAATTTTGTTTGTAACTCCTCTTTTTATTTTCTGCAACTTTTAAAAGACAAATATATTTTTAAAGATTACAAATAATGTGAATAGTTGTGCCAGAAATAAAGGCATATATGGTGACATAGGTAACATAAACTGGGAGAGTGGAACTATCAAGAAATAGAGATTTTGTATATGCAATTGAAGTTATATTGGTATCAATTTAAGACAGACTATCACAACTTTATGATGTCATATGTAATCTTCAAGGCAATTGTAAAGATAATATATATGGAATATACACAAAAGGAAATAAGAAGGGAATCAAAGTATATCACTACAGAAAAATCAACTAAACACAAAGGAAAGCAATAATGGGGAAAAAAGACCCAAAAGCTATAAGGCATATTGAAAACAAATAAAATCATAAAAGTAAGTGCTTCCCTGTCGATAATTACTTTAATTGTAAATGGATAAACTCCCCAGTCAAAAGATATCATTTAGCAAAATGTATATAAAAATGCAGGATTTTAGACAATATGTTGTCTGTTACAAGAAACACACTTTAGCTCTAAAGATGCACATAGATTGAAAGTGAAAGAATGGGGAAAAATTCTGTGTGAATAGTAATGAAAGGAGAACAGGGATAGTATTATTAATATCAGAATAGATTTTAGGTCAAAAATTGTTACAAGAAAAAAATTGTTACAAGAGACCAAGAACAGTATATAATGACAAAAGGATCAATTCACGAAGAAGATGTTAATCATATATGCACAAAAATTATAATCATATGTGCATCAAACATCAGAGATCCAAAATATGTGAAGTGAATATTGACAGAAATGTAGGGGAAAAAAAACCCAGCTCTACCAGAATAGTAGGAGACTTTATATCCCACTTTCCATAATGGGTAGAACAACCAGACAGATGATCAAAACGGAAATGCTTATATCTACCAAATGTATACAAATCACTCCATTCAGCAACAGCAGAATATACCTTTTTTCCTCAAGTGCACATGGAATATACTCCCTAAAACACAATATGTGAGGTCATAGACAAATCTTAAGAAAAAAAAAGAAAGAAACTTTCTTTTTTGAGTTGAGTAAATAGCTTAGAAGTCTTCTGGTAAGGGCCATATGAAGAGGTAACATAATTTCTCTGCAGAAAACAAGAAAATCTGGGATGCAATTTTCTAGATCAACTATTTAAGGGTACTTGAAGTATATGATAAATGGAAGATGAAAATATGGGAAGAATTACTTCTTAAAAATTGTTTCAACTTTGTGTAAGAAAATGAATCTTTGTCCATTGTATCCTGCTCCCACCAGCTCATTAGATTCTTGGCAGGGCAATAAACATCTGTAGTTGTTAGAAATGGAAGACTCAGTTCAGAATGGGGGATAAAAATCAATGTCACAAGTCAAGACAGGGAAGACCTCCAGTTTTCCAGTCTATTTTGGAGTATTTGACAGTCCAACAGAAATCTAATTGGAAGCATCTGGAAGTAGAAATCCATAGGGCTAAGATAATGTTTTCACATATTCCTAGCTACCTGATAAACTATTTCTTATATTCAGGAGACCCGAGAGAGCACAGCAAAATATGACTCAAGAGATACTTGAGAACTGCCTGAAAATTTGATGTCTTCTTCAATCAATATATAGCTTAGTCAGTAGAACTTGAAGCGTCTGATCACATTTGCCAATATATTGGTCAGCCACTACACTATGCAAGTAGAGGTCTGTTCCCTCAGGAAGCAGGCTAAAAAATATAAATTACAATTATAAAATCTGATGCAAGATATCAGCTTGGAGGAAACAATGCAGGGGAAACAAATATCACAATTCAAATTTAGACAAGTTAGCAAAACACATAAACAACAACAAAAACATGAGACTGAGCCTGGGTGGCTCAGTGGATGTGCATCTGCCTTCAGCTCAGGGCGTGTGGGATCAAGTCCCACAAGAGGCTCCCTATGGGAAGCCTGCTTCTCCCTCTGCCTATGTCTCTGCCTCTCTCTCTCTGTCTCTCATGAATAAATAAAATCTTAAAAAACAACAAAAACAAAACCCCTCAAAAATAAAATAAATCACATTCCAGAGTTGCTTGACAAAATATTATTTTCAGCCAAAAATAGTAGATATCCAAGGCAAAGAAAATTATAACCTGACAAATTAAATAATTATGTATGTTCCATGCATGGAACAAAGACCAGCTATTCCCCATAAGTCCTGCCCAAATCGAAGATTTTGTGAGCCAAACAAATGATTATTGTTTCCAACCAGGAAGTATTAAAGTGCTTTGTTACACAATAATACATAAATGAAACAACATACATAATTATTTAATTTGTAAATTGTCTAGTGATATGTTTTAATTAGCAATAATCATGCCTCAGGTAAACCTCATTGGTTATGATACTACCACTGCACAAAGCTAGTGATATGTTTTAAGATAAATAAATGGACATATACTGTTTTGGGCCTTTTGAGTTTAAAGGAGCCTTATAATCTGCAATAGTCAGGTTAACAGTGATAAATTTATGCTCTAATAGACATAAACCTCCACGCGTCAGGAAATGCAAATCATTGCTATATGGCCAGTTTATTTTATTTTTATTTTTTTCTTTTTTTATTTATTTTTTAAAGAGCTATTTATTTATTTATGGTAGACATAGAGAGAGAGAGAGACAGAGAGAGAGAGAGGCAGAGACACAGGAGGAGGGAGAAGCAGGCTCCATGCAGGGAGCCTGACGTGGGACTCGATCGCTGGACTCCAGGATCACGCCCTGGGCCAAAGGCAGGCGCTAAACCCCTGCGCCACTCAGGGATCCCCCTATATGGCCAGTTTAATTACAGATACGTAGTTTGTGAATGGTATGGTATTTCATTTAAAGTTAAGTAGTAATGTTGTACAATGGGATATAATGCAACAAGAATGATAACTGTGGATATGTGCCATTTGATTCATAAATATCAAATTCTGTATAGCAATAAAACATAGAATGTAAATAATTTTAATAAAATATTTTAAGGTAATATTTTACTTTGTTTCTCTTAGAAACTATGCAAAGAAAGTAGGAAAATGTTACTTAGAGATTAATCCATGGATCTTTGTGAAAACAAAGTGCTGTGGGCCTTATCTGTGTTGTTTGAAGCCAAGAAAGATGTGTCTACATTACCCTTTACATGCTATTAACAATTTGGGGGCTGCTCAGAGAAGAAATAATGTTCATTAAGAAGGGGAGAAGAGTCCTTAAAAAAAGGCCATTGGTGGATATTGTGAAGAAGAATAACAAAACAGTGCCCTGTATGGGCAGAAATTTATCATTTCTATTTTGTTTGCTCTCTGGCAATTTGATACTTTATTTTCTTAACCCAAGTCTCAGTAGATCTAGATGCTGAAAAGCTTCCTGGGAGCATTTCATTAATTAATGAAATTAGTTTCATTAATTAATTTCATTTAACGTTTGTAGGAGAAAAGGGGAGAATTTCAAAGGGGAGAAATTCAAAGAGAATTTCAAAGAGTGAATTTTGTAGATGATATAAGTCATGTTGTCACTGATTTGTGTCCCATCCCCAAACTCATATGTAAAAGCCCTAACTTCAATGTGTCTGTATTTGGAGACAGAGCCTTTCAAGAAGCCATTAAGGTGAAGTGAAGTTTTAAGGTTAGGGCCTTAATCCAATAGGGACTGGTGTTGTTGTAAGAGGAGGAGACATGAGAGATTTTTGTCTCTTTTCCTGTCTCTATCTCTTCTTCTTTAAAAATTGTCTAAAATATTGTACATTAAAGACTGCTACACCTGTAATTTTAATATTTAAGGTAATTGCTTTCATATCATCAAAATGTCCCCAAATTTAACTTTTATATCTACATATGGTTTCATTAGATGAATATATTAGGATTAATTTAAATATCCTTCCATTTGCTATACCATAAAGAAAAATGCAGCAAGATATTTATGATGAAATACCTACTTGCATTTCTCCCGGACTATCATTACATACAAAAACTTTATATGCATTGATAGTTCTTCCTATGCAGAAGTATGTTTAATGCTACTCTTCAGGCATTCTAATACAAATAATAATAATGATGATGATGATGATGATGATAATAATAACTGTGTTGCCTAGAGGTTTTTTTATTTTGTTTTGATTTTTGTT
Source organism: Canis lupus familiaris (assembly GCF_011100685.1). Taxonomy (NCBI): domain Eukaryota; kingdom Metazoa; phylum Chordata; class Mammalia; order Carnivora; family Canidae; genus Canis; species Canis lupus. Next base: position 7,375,221 of record NC_049229.1, read on the forward strand.
TTGCAGTGATTCTTGTCTAGGAAACTATTGTATAAACAGAGTAGTTAAAAGTAACCTAAATTTAAGCGATCTTAAATAGATTATTTTGGATGAAAGGCTATGATGAAAATAAAAGACATCAATAAAGAACTTCCTTTCACTATTCTGAGAAGGTCATTTCCAACATAAAAAGAAATTCATCAATATAAAAAAATATAATAAAAATATACAGTGACTCTAAATGTTTATGATTTATAAGCAAATGTGCTTCTTAAAATATATGAAAGATCAAATTATATTGGTTATATTAATAATAATTACCAGGGAAATAAATTGATAAAAATCCTGACCTAATGATGTATATTAAATAAACAACACTTTTGGGGCACCTGGGTGGCTCAGTCAGTTAAACATTTGACTTCAGTTCAAGTCATGATCTCAGGGTCCTGGGATCAAGCCACATGTCAGGCTCTATGCTCAGCAAAGAGTCTGCTTCTGCCTCTCTCTCTTTCCTTTTGCCACTCTCCTTGCTGTGCTCTCTCTCTCAAATAAATAAATACAATCTTTAAAAATAAACAACAGTTTTTAAACAACTTCATATAGACAGTATTTTATTGAAATTATAATAAACTTCAAATTATGAACAAGTTTCTCATTGCACATTTACTGGTATGTATTTTTCATGACATCTTTCAATAGATGTTAATTAAAAGAAATGTGATACATACATTTATATGTACATGTATCAAAGAAGAGCTACAAAGTATACAAAAAGAAAAAGCTAAATATGTGGTCAAATAGCATTTTAAAAATTATGTATGCTGACTAAATTAGTGTATAAATAAATCAAGATACCTAAAGTAGCATAAACAAAATGAATATCAAAAAGTATTTTCTGTATCAGTAAGTGCCTGTAAGACATTTAAAATAATTTCATAAATCCACAAAGTAAGCAAAATACCATTTGTAGTCTGTCTTGTGGTTGTAGCGTCTCTTTTTAAATGAAATTTATTGGGGATCCCTGGGTGGCTCAGCGGTGTAGCCACTACCTTCTGCCCAGGGCGTGATCCTGGAGACCCAGGATCGAGTCCCACATCGGGCTCCCTGCATGGAGTTTGCTGTTCCTCTGCCTATGTCTCTGTCTCTCATGAATGAATAAATAAATAAAATATTTTTAAAAATAAAAAGAATAAATGCAATTTATCTGCTTTGAATAAAATCAATTTCACCAATAAATGATAAAAGTTCATAAAGGAAATATTAAAAATAACATTGAAATTAATGTCTTGGAAAATTTCTTTCATCTAAATGTTATTTTGCCCTCTAAAGTAAAAAAAAAAAAAAAAAAAATCACAAATTAAAGAGTACCTGAAATAACTTTAAATATCCTTTTTAGGTGAGTTGATTCATGATGCATAACATGCAGACATTTTCACTTCCCTAAATCAGGATTAAATTTTCAAAGACATTTTCTTCAAAACTGAAAAAAACTCAAATTGCTTGTCAAATTATTTTTTGCAACTTCCATTTTATGTCAGCTGACCCTTCTTGAATATCTACATTTCATGCTGTGTAAATAGAACCTCTTTTGTATTATTTTCCTCAAATTTTTCTACATTAGTCCAATCTGGAATCCTAGCAACAGACCATTTTGCTATGTGCTAGTTCTTTTTCTGAGCAAATAGCTTTTAATTGTCAGATAGCAGAGATTCAGAAATGAATGTTACTGAATGCTTGACACCAACACATTTAGTGACCTGGATTATCATTTTCTCCCTCCAGAATCATAATGAAAACCTTCTTATTAAATCACTTAAACATATATTTTAATGATTCAATTTATTTTTTCACTGAAAAAAACGTATGCAACTAATCCATGAAAACATTCTAGCCAGCTACACAGCATAAAACTATGTGAATGTTCAACTTCAGTCTCTTAACTGATACATTCCTTATTTTCAGACACAACCATAGACCATGGTTAACAATTTGTTTTCTGTTAACTTGGTTCTTTTTCTATGCATTTAATAAACATGTACATATATTTCTTCAAGTAAACATTTTATGTATATTAATTTGTATCATTCTATACTTATTCTGACTTGTATTTTTACTTGAAATATGCCTTTGAGATTTTTCCATACCAGTAGTACTTGGCACAAAATATATATTCAGTAATTATGACCTATAATTGAGTCATTATTGTCATACAATTTTTAAAATGAGATATATTTTACCATACACATTTTTTTTTCTCTTTGTTAGATTTTTTAAATGCATTTGTTTTTATTTAGAAGCAATCAGAAGATTTGGAGTACCATTTTAGCCCATCCCAAATTGTATAAGCAGTTTGGCCCTGCTCCCTCCCTTATCCGAATCCACAGATAGAAAATCTAGGAAATGTATAATTTGCATTTTAGAAATAGCAGCACTCCCACAGGGGGAACCTCATGAGGCCTGGAAACTCAACTCAAAGAAGGCAGCATATTCCCCCACCTTGGCATAGCCATGGTCCAAAGACAATGATAGATTTTTTTTTTTAAGTGTAATTGTGTGGATGAAAACTGTGAATCAATAGTGACATGACTTATTAAATAATTATTAAGATGTTTTCCCATTGACATTTCTGACCACAGAATATTTACTCTGTTGGTCTCAGTATTTAGAGTAAGATATGTTTTGTGAATGGATGATTGCAAATTTTCCTAGAAGATTGGGGGAAAAAAAAATCTAACTTTTAAAAACAGGATTATGCAGTAATACTGTAATTTTGGAAGCCAGGGTAGATTCTCAAGACAAGATTTTCCTAATTATTTTAATGCCCATGTATCATTCTCAAGTTTAAGGGAGTAGTACCACCTTGTAAACTAGATAAGATTAGGCTTTCATCTTCTGCACCAATGCCTTTAAGTGTGGTGTTCAATAGTAAAAGGTTGCAATATAAGAGAGATAAGAGGAAAGCCAAACATTTTGCCAGTTGTAGGAGTTGCAGAACTGCTAAAGCTGATCATGTTACTGAGAGTAAGATTGAGAGGAGAGCTACAGAGGACTAACATGGTACAAATAAATCAAAGAAAATTTGACAGCAAATGTTCAGGTAGAAGGAGGTCCTATAATTTAGTGTCTTAATGTTTCTTAGCCACCCTTAGTTTCCTTGAGGAATGGAATTGAACCAGAAAGCTGAAAGTGCATCGGGGAACTTGTCAAAGGAGAACATTCTGACAGGGTCTCAGTTGCTTTGCCCTGTAGGCTATATTATAGACTGCCCTGTCTGGGACCGAATCAGTCACAGCAGATCTTTTAGACAGTACTGCGAGAGGCTGGGATGCCATGGAGTCAGCTAGAGACTCTCACCCAGACTCTGACCAAGACAGGATCACAAGTTACGTCCTTTCAAATTTCAGTCTTGAATTCAACAGTGCAAGCAGAGGAAGTACAAAAGATATTGTCCCATAGAATATGAGTAGGATTCGATAGTAAAAGACTGTTCTGGGTTCCCTCCTCCATATTATTAATCATTTCATATTCTGCTTTATTTCCTCAACAGAAAAATATGGGGCACCTGGGTGGCACTGGCAGTTAAGTGTCTGACTTGATTTTGGCTCAGGTCATGATCTCAGGGTTCTGAGGTCAAGTCCTGAGTCAGGCTCCATGCTGGGTATGCTAGAGATTCTCTCGCTTTCCCTCTTTGAGTCCAAAAAAACTCGGAAAAATATGAAATAGAGATCTAGCAACTTTAACATAAAAATGACTTTGCAGATTAAAATGTCTCTCTAAAATTATTTTAAATAATATAATAACATGTTATTAATTGCATCTATTTTACTACAGTTATAATAACATAATAATTATAATAAAATAATTTAAATAATATTTCTTTTAATAATTTAATTGAAGACCATTTTAGCCTAGTTAAGTTTTCTTGCTAGCCAGCAAACTGAAGGCTTAGGAAAATTACAAAAAAAACCCCACAAGATTTAAAATTTTCCTTCCATATCCAAATTGTAGCATGAGTGAATTTAGCTAAGAAGCTTTTCTTTTCTTTTTTTCAAGTTTGCTAAAGGGACGCCTGGGTGGCTCAGTGGTTGCGCATCTGACTTTGGCTCAGGATATGATCCCAGAGTCCCAGGATTGGGTCCCACTTTGGGCTCCTTGCATGGAGCCTGCTTCTCCACCCGCTGCCTCTCTCTCTGCCTTTCTCTGTGTCTCTCATGAATAAATAAAACATTTTTCTTTTAAGTTTGCTAGGAAGCAAACTTGTGTTTGCTTGTGTTCCTTTTTCCTCAGGAATGAGTTTTGGGTTTTTCAAATGCTTTGCATTTTAGAAATAGCAGCATTGTTTTTCTTGTGTTTCCTTTTTCTTCAGGAATGAGTTTTGGGTTTTTCAAATGCTTTTCAAATGCATTTTGCAGCTAAAATGTATTCTGTTTGTTTTTGCTAATCACCTTACATTTGGTCAGTATTTCCTCAAATATGCTACACTTACTATAATTAAGGAATATATGTACTCAGTGCTCCATAAAGAAAAGATTCCAGGGAGAAAAAAGCTAGTTAAAAGGAAGATGGATAAGAACATTTGGTGGGAAGTGTGGGGGGACGTGAATAATTGGTTTTCCTTGAGGGCTCAGACTATCCATGACTTTAGTTCATCCAGGACTTATTGTATTGAATAGAAAACTATGACTATTCCATAAGGCACCTAAGTGGCTCAGTCGGTTAAGGGTCAGCCTTCAGCTCAGGTCGTGGTCTTAGGGTCCTGGGATGGAGCCCCCCTTGGGCTTCCTGCTCAGTGGTGAGTCTGCTTCTCCCTCTCCCTCTGTTTTCTTTTTCTCTCAAATAAATAAATAAATAAATAAATAAATAAATAAATAAATAAGATTTTAAAAAGTATGACTATTCCAGTAATGGGCATTGCTGAGTCCATCTTCCAAATCCTATCCCTGAGATCTTTTATTTTATCTCTGCCCAGAGAGAAGCAGAGACATAGGCAGAGGGAGAAGCAGGCCCCTGTAGGGACCCCCCCAGATCGCGCTCTGAGCCAAAGGCAGATGCTCAACTGCTGAGCTACCGAGGTGGCCCTCCCTGAGATCTTTTAAAGTAATCTTTGTTTAATGAAGATGTAGTGGCTAAGCAAAAATCACATTAATTGGGGTGCCTGGGTGGCTCAGTCGAATGAGCATGTACTTGGGCTCAAGTTATGATCTTGGGGTTCTGGGATCAATCAAGCCCTCACAAGTGGAAGACCACTTGTCCCTCTCTGACTCTCTCCCTCTGCTCATGCTCTTTCTCTCAAGTAAAGAAATTAAATCTTTTTAAAAATTCACAGTAATCTTCTATTCTATATACATTGGCAATATTACAAGATATATATACATTATCTTCAGGTGTGTATGAATATTAACAGTTTCATAATCTGTATTGTTTTACAGACATATTCTCCCAGATTCTAAAGACAAGATAACCCTATGGCATTTAGGGTTTTGAGTCTATAATAACACTGATTTCCAAAATTCAGCAAGAAAAACAACAACAGGGAAATTATTTTATTAAATTCACTTGGAGTTCTGGGTTTAAGGACATACATTCCATAATTACCTTGTTTGATATATTCAAAACTATTTTTTGAATTAAAAAAATAATAATTAATGTCTATCGAATCTGCCTAGCTATATATATTTTACATCCATTATCTATTTTTTTTTCCATGCCCACAAATAAGTCAAGGGTCATTATTATCTCATTTTACAGATGAGGAGACATAAACAATTCCCACAATTCTTAGACTTTTGGCGGGGGGGTAGTTTTTTTTTCCTCTTTCCATTCCAGTTTTGGAGGTTTCCATTCAGATATCCTCAAGTCCTCAGGCTTAGTGATTCTTTTCTGCTTTGTCTAGTTTACTAATGAGCTCATCAAAGGCATTCTTCATTTATGTTGCAGTGTTTTTGATATGTAGCATTTCTTTTGGTTCATTTTTAGAATTTCTATCTCTCTGCTCCTACTGCCCATCTGTTATTGCATGCTGTCTACTTTATCCATTAGAGACCTTAGCATACTAATCATGGATGTTTTAAATTACTGGTCTGATAATTTCCACATCCCTGTCATATCTGAGTCTGGTTTTGATGTTTGATCTGTCTCTTAAAACTGTATTTTTGCCTTTTAGTATGCCTTGTAATTTTTTCCTGATAGCTAGATATGATGACCTGGGTAAAAATAACTGTGGTAAGTAGGCTTTTAATGATGTGGTGGTAATGCATGGGGTAGGGGCAAGCATTCTATAATGCAATGATTATGTCTTAGTCTTTAAATGAGCTGGTGCTTCTGGATTATCAAGTTCACAAGCACTTCTCAGATTTTCTTTCTTTTAGGTGGGACAGGATGCTCAGAGTAGACTGGAGTTGATTATTTCCCTCACCCTAGGTTAGTTAGGCTCTGAAAAACACTAGTTTTTCAGTAGTTTGGCTCTGGTAAAACTCCTGAAGGCAGATCTTTTTAAATAGAAAATAATACTCAGGTATATTTCAAAATGGTATCCTTTCTTCTTCCCTACCCCCCTCGACCTCCTCCCAAGCACAGAGGACTTTTTGTCCAATGTTCACTGTGAGAACCTGGTTACCTGGAGGTAAAACTTAACAGAAGTTTGGGAGCCCTTCATGAATGGGTCCTCTGAAGCTTTTCATTCTCAGACTTGTTTACACTGAATCTCCAGCAATTTCTTAATTACAGTTTAGGTTTTCCTACTCCAAACTAGTCTTCATGAAAGTTTTTGCTTGTGGATGTTTGACTTAGTAAGCTGCAATTCTATATATTCACCGATTCGTCTCTCCAGGAGATTACCATGTTACATCAGTTCTCTGAAGGATGTATAAAGAGTTGTTGACTTTTTTCAGTTTGTTCAGTTTTTTACTTGTTAGAACAGAATAGAGACTTTAAACTCCTAATATGCTGGACTATTAGCTGGAAGTCCCTCAGTCAAATTTTTAAACCTGAAATATGTTTAAAAAATATTTTTAGACCATAAAGAGATGATAATGGGCAGTATTAAGAATTACATCAAAATACTATTCTTGTCTTACCATTCCTACTCTAACTATTGCCAAGTGCCATCTCAGACAGATTCACGGATGTGTTCTTTCAAACTTTCAACAAGACTGAAAGCCTATGCTAATTACCCTCCTCCAGAGCACAGAGAAAGTACTGGGTCTTCTTAATACTTTTTACCAAGCCAGTACTTGATGACACTAATACACAGATGGGTGAGGGAATGGCAGAGGAGATGGTCATAATTTTTAAATGAAATTGAAAAAAAAATCTTGAACTGCAGGATGGGTTACATTCTTTGTTCAGCCCTTCTGTTATTGGTAAGCCAGAAAATGAGATAGGAGTAGCAAATAGAGATCATATCCTTTTCCTTCGAAAGTGATTTGTGTCTCGGAAGTCCATCCAGGGATGTAGGTGTTCTCCTCTCCGCTTTTGGCCACTCTGGTGAAAATTTAACAGCTATCAAGCCAGCTGGTATGATTAGGAATAGGGACAGTGGAGTTGAAGCACCCACTTACCTTTTTATTTGGCCAGTTTTTCCTCCAATATTTTTCTTTGAATGTTCCAAGATTGACTCCTAGGTAAATAATTATGCTTTCTTCTTGCACTCTTTCCTACATGTAGATCTCTTTTGATTAGAAATAATCGTCTAGAAAAATTAAATTGATATGTACAAAAAATTTCTTCCTCATCCCATTCTGGGCCATTTCGAATAGAAGAATGAGGTTTCAAACAGGTTATTTCTTATCTTTCATATCCTACCAAGATTCCAATCCAAGCAGAATTCACTATAAGTGAATCTATAGTGCTTTGTAGACAGAAGAATGAGCTTTAGAGTCAGTCTGGCAGCCTTCCAATCTTAGCTCTACCATTTGCTAATGCTAGGACCTAAAGCTTATAGTTACTGCTATGTAGTCTCTCAGGTCTACTGTCATTTCCTCAAGAAAGCATTCTGTTATACCTTGTCATAATAGTATTTTACTATTGCACTTTAATTTTATTGAAGTTTTGTGACCCTATTAAAAAGTCTTCCTTCTTCCTTGAACTAAAAATTTGTGAAAATAGAGACTGAGTTTAGTTTATAAACGTAATATGTATCATCAACTAGCAGAGAAAAGGACCAATAGTGGACACTTAGTATGTGTTGAGCGAATGAATGTATCACTTCACAGTTTTAAAAATGTATTTGCACATAGAATCTTCATTTGTCATAAATACTATTATGTTGAATTTATTTGATAGATGGTATATTAACTTTGATGTGAACATAGTTCAATATAAACTGGTGTGGATCTATGTGATTTTACTGAAATAATTACCAGATGATAAAAATGAAAGTTAATGACTTTTTGAGACATATTAACTGTATTTTAAGTGACAAAAACTGAGTATGTAGAAAAGACACTATGAACTAAGAAAGTAAATATAGTTACTGACATAGAGATAGTGACAAAAATATTTTTAGAGGAGCAGACTGGGCTATTGACAAAACATAAGACATTAAAGAAATTTTTGAATTAGGTAAAACACAGAGGTAGAAAACTACCCATTGGATGATTTACAATTTTATCAATTTACAATTTTATCATCACTACTATTACAGAAAAACTCCTTTTTTTTAAATATTGACCTATTCTTTTGTTAAAAACAAATTATATTTCCTTCTAGAAATTTTGCATTTGTGTCTTTATATATAGATTGTGACCATAGTTGTTCATTTTCTTTTCCATCAAAGCACCAGTAAAACTTGAGGCATAGTTGGAATTTTTTTTGAATAGCTAGGTTTTATCTTAAGATATTTAAACAGATTGGGTCCTCAACTCCATAATATGACACTATCTTTTTTATTAAATTCTATGATGGATATTTATGTTTTAATGACATTCCATTGAGTCAATTTGACACTTGAAGATCAAACTTTACACATTTATCCCCTGGCTTCTCATATCCATGGAACACTGTCAATATGTCTGAGATAAGACATCCCAGGATATTATAATTTTGTACAGAAGATAAGTCTTAGAGAAATTTGCCCTTTACACTTTTATTACAGTAATATATTCAGAAAAAATGACCAAAATTTAATACCTATATAGATGTCAACCTTGAGAGCATTTTTCATGGTTTAACTACTTAATTGTGCCAAAATAATATTTTATGTTATTTCTGTGTTAAAGTTTTTGTTAAGAGTCCATTTAAGGTAAAAAGCAGGATTCATTATTCTATATTTATCTAGCTACAGTAACTAACCCTTTTGTGAATTTGTATGTTACTTCTGTAAACATAAATGGCCAAATCATTGATGCAGGCTTTTATACCAGCAAATGATTAAAATGAAACAGAGAGAACAAATACCATTTACAACAGGAAAAAAAGAGTATTGTTGGAAATATTACCCTTCTGGAGTCTTCACTGAAGATACTAAACAATCCTTCTGTTTTGCAATTCTAAGGTTTGCAACATATTCACTATATTATCAGAATGAAGAATGATACATATAAAAAGGCCTTTGAACAGTTTGGTTTGTGGGCATAGAAATAGTCTGGTCTGAAATGTTCTGTCAATTTCTAAATAGTGTGCCTCTCCTAAATTTTTGTCATTGAATGACCTTGTTAGACAAGACCAGCTGGAGTTGCCACAGGCTTCGCAGTTTGGTTTGCCTGATTTGTTTGTTATTCATGGCTTTGCAGGCTTTTGCTCTATAACCTAACAAGATCCTGCAGGAGTATATCAGACCCAAATCCATCTGAAAGTTTCTTTTCACTCTGGCTTGAAAAAATTGACACATTGAGTCTTACTTTGTATCCACTTTAACCTCAAAATCACTCTTATAAAATCTGGGAAATCACTTAGATTTCATTGGTCCCATTATTTTCTCTAGGCCATCTGTCCTGCCTACACTATCTGATAAAGCAAGGAGTAGTGTGGTATAGTGTAGTTGGAAAACAAGTAACAAAGCAAGGTGAGAGCAAAATCTCTGGTTTGTGCCATACCTATATTACATGGCAATCCCAGAGTTTGACTAGCTCCTATGAAATTGGCATAGTTATTGAACATTTTCTCACTGGGTTCTTTACAATCTGAGTCAGAATTCCCCAAAGAAATTTACCTAAAGCTTGCTAATGAACTACACAGATTAATATGCTTTATATTAAAATCACTCACCCTAAATACATAGGGTGTAACATAGATTACAGTATCAATTTTACTTTTGGTGACCAAAAATAAGAATTGCCTGTTGTGAAAGAATTTTTAAATATTAATCTGAATGATCTTGTTTCTTACTTTTAAATTAGGTTTTAATTCTACTTGAATTCTTTCCTAATCATTTGCACTATTTTACAAAAGGCATAGATAAGGGTAAAATATATTTAATATATAGATAATATTGACAAATTTAGTAAAATAGTTTTATCTTTGGATTATTGAAAGATACAGAACATTTTTATCTTAGACATTAATTTCAGTAGAGAAAAAATGGACATGTAGGAATAAACATGGTTGTTGTCTATAATTAAACATTTGGGCTAATTTATCATTTAAGCAAACCCCGTGTGAAGTTTGGTGGGGTTTTTTTTATTTTTAATTTTTAATTTTTTTTTTTTTTTTTAAGAAAGAGTTCATGCAAGTAGGTGGTGGGGGGTAGTAGAAGGGCCAGAGGAAGAGGAAAAGAGAGAATCCAGCAGTTAAGCAGGCTTCACATCCAGCACACATCCCAAGGTGGGGCTCAGTTTCACAACCCTGAGATCATGACCTGAGCCAAAATCGAGAGTTGGACGCTTAACAGACTCAGTCACCCAAGTGCCTCTGGTGTTTATTTTTTAACGAAGTGATTAAGTTCATCTATTAGACATACTCATTAATTTTGTCACATTAATAAATAAAATCTCTGTATTAAATAGAAAAATAATATTTGCTTATATCTATAGAAAATATTGGAAATGAGATTTAGGACTAAGGAGAATTGTAAAGTATGTGGTCACAAAATATGCAAAAAATTGCAATACCTAGTCAGTTCTCTATACAGACTCTTTTCTAAGTCCACTGAATTTAGAAGATAGTTTTAAAACAGAGTTTATGCTAAAATTTATGTGGGATTTAAAAAGTGTCTCTTGTCAAAAGTAAACTTTTAAAAATATTGAGGGGGTATGTAATGCAGTACTAATTTATGTAAACAGAAAATTTGAATTATGTAAAATTATATTTGTCTATAAGTTATAGTAAAACTGACTAAATACTGGTTTAAAAAATCTTGGGAATAGAGTTGCCTTCAGAGAGACTTTTGGATATACGTGGTGGTTACATATGTAAAAATATACAGCTGCATACATATGGTATCCATACAGGTGTATATATTTGTAAAAAGCCACCAACATGTACACTTAAGATTCGGGTACCTTGATGTATGTAACTTATGACTTAGTAATTAAAAGGAAAGAAAAGAGAAGAATAGAAAGGAACAAGAGTTTATCCTTATGCAATAAGAAGTCTTATGTTGGGCATCACTCTCTGTGCTATCACAGGATACCATAGTCTCTAGGACTCTTGAACTCTTAGTTGTGTAATGGATGCTGCAGCTTCAGCAGCATGTCTGTGTTCCAGGCAGAAAGGAGGAGGAAGGAACAAATGGGGTATATATATGCAAGGGCAGGGGAATGTGTTAGGAAAGAAAAACTTTTTCAGAATCTGCCAGGAGACTTCCACTGAAGTTTCATTACCTAGTCTAGTCACATGGTCATATCTAGCTATAAGGGAAAGTGGGAAACATATTTTTCATTAGATATATCTCTCCCTTTGGAGGGAATGGCCTCTGTTAATAAGAAAGAATAGAATGCATATAGTGCAGACAATTAGCAGTGCCTGCCATATCACAAATGTGTCATTTTATTTAAATTATTCCGGCAGCCTGGGTGGCTTAGCGGTTTAGCGCCGCCTTTGGCCTAGGGTGTGTTCCTGGGGACCCAAGATTGAGTCCCACATCGGGCTCCCTGCGTGGAGTCTGCTTCTCTCTCTGCCCATGTCTCTGCACCTCTCTCTCTGTGTGTCTCTCATGAATAAATAAATAAAATATTTAAAAATAAATAAATAAATAATAAATAAATAATTCTTAGAACATATGCTCTGAGCCAATTATAGGTTGAATATGTGAAATATACAAGTGAATAGTTACCATTTTCTAATGAATTTGGATTCATTATGTACTTGTATATCTTGAAACATTTCCTTGAAAATATTTTATGATTCAATTTTAATCCTTTCAATTGGCTGGTCTTAGTTTAAACAAGGGATACTGTCTGTATTAGCAATAGCTGTTTATTTCTTTTTTTAAAGATTTATTTATTTATTTATTTATTTATTTATTTATTTATTTATTCATGAGAGACACAGAGAGAGGCAGTGACACAGGCAGAGGGAGAAGCAGGCTCCCTGTGGGGAACCTGATGTGGGACTCCATCCCCATACCTGGGATCACTCCCTGAGCCAAAGGCAATGCTCAACCACTGAGCCACCCAGGCACCCCTGTTTATTTATTTGATAGAATGTTGAGGAATAGCTAAGTAACAGGTTATTGCAAAAGGTAAAGGTGACTATATATGTGTTTTTGAGGCCAAAACCAAGTTTTGTGGGAAAAAAAAAAAAAAAAAACTGCCGTGAGCAATGATCTTATAAATCCATATGGTTGAGATTCTAGTTTAAATCTGGTTGAAAACTTTCTTAATTAAAAAAGAATGCTTGAATTTTATTTATTTAAATTAATGCACAAATATATGGATAGAATTCAGGGTTGAAATGGCAATGCAAGTGTCTCAAGTCAGATGACATAAAAAATAGGTTTCAGATTTATGCTTCCATATCATCTGCCAGCCTGGCAGCATAATTCCCAAACCTCTCAGCAGAAAATCTTTCATTTGAAGCAAGCTTCTGTTATGTGATCTTTTTCCCCCTGGCAGATGATGTGTTAAAAATGTACTATCTGGGAGATGGACCAGAGGCAGGTGCACAGGTTTTGATGTGGAAGGCTTGGCAGGTGTGACCCAGAATGGAATATATTCCCCTCAGAGGGACCCATTGAGATCAGATGTTCACCAGAAAGACAATGCTCAAATTATTCTAACATGCATATAATTATTTCTTAACGTGGTATTGTGACCTTGCTATAATTTGCACACCAGCAGATACATTTAAGCCATGTTAACAACATCTGAACTATAATGATTCTGGATCTGTAAAAACATGAAATTGCATTTTAATCTTTTGTTGTACTTAGGAAATCAGTAAGTTAGCTGCCTTGATTAAAGGAAAACATGATAGTAACTAGAGTTACTTATAATTTTCTGCCCATAAAATGTCACTATCTAGGCATTCTGCAACAGGGTTTCAGTTCTTCCTTCCCTCTTCTTAGGAGTCAGTGTAGTTTCCCTTTACCTAACATATGTCCTCTGTCCTCCCTTGACCTTAGACTTGGCTTTACCTTTATTTTCATACTTCATCTTTCTTAACGTGAGACATTTTCAAGTTTTGGGGGTTTAACTGAACTTCTAACAAGTGCATTGCTAGCATGTCACATGATAGCTATTCACTGTACACTTCTTTTTAAAAAAAAGATTTTATTTATTCATCCGAGAGAGAGTGAGAGAGAGAGAACATGAGCAGAGGTGGGGCTAGAGGGAGAAGCAGGGCTTGATCCGATCCCAGGACCCTGAGATCATGATCTGAGCCGAAAACAGATGCTTACTGACAGAGCCACCCAGGTGCCTTCAGTATATATTTTAAAATTAATAAAGGAATACGTAAATAAGGAAAGACACTGACCATACTGAAAGGTAAACTAGCCCCTTTTTGTATTCTTTTTTACTTCTCTAGAATGCACTAGACTCTGTTTAGTATCCCACCCAGGTATAATACCCTATTAGTAAAAAGTATTATGAACTTACATATGTTCTCATTTATATTTGCAAAAATAATTATAATAAACTCCAAATTATCTGGCACACCATCATTAAAATTATGGTTAAACTGCTGGCAACAAGTGTCAGTAGCTTTTAATAATAGGCTGTGTAAAAAAGTTGTTGACAAAAGTCCATGTTAGAATGCAAAGCACTAACTTTGCCCTTGTAATTTGTATAAAAATTTTTTAAAGGTCAGCGAATATTTGCATAAGTTATCAAAAAAGAACATTAATGTATACTTTTTTGCATCTCTTCATCATATAGTGAAGTTTTGGTTTCTTTACTAAAAAGGGCAAATGCTTTTCTGTGACATTGAATAGATGCTTTAACAGTCAACTTTCAAAAATTAGTAACTAGTATCTTTCAAACTATATGTTTGTAAGAAACATTTGTTGGCATGTTTGTCTTGGAGAATTGTGTCTATCTACACAGACTTATGTAACATGGTTGTCATGAGAAGTTGAATTTGCTCACTTATTTCATGATAATTAACTGAGCTAATCATAACTTAGTATATATAAATTATGTGTCTTCTCTATTAAGAATGTTTTCTTAGACAGCTATTTTGCATATGCAAGTCAGACATTAACACCTGACTTTTAAAGATTAATTTTTAAAACAGCAAGACTCTCACTCTTCTATAGTATGGAATTTCAAAGTTTTTATTGCTATTAACAAAATATTAGATTTACATGTCCAAAATGGCAAATAGATGTTATTTTGTTGGGGATTTAAAATTTCAACAATGAAATTTAAGGCTTGAATATTCAAGATTAGCAAAGATTCAGTTATACCAGTCCTTATCAGTTCTTCCCTTGGCAGTGTGTCTCCTTTCCCATTTATTTCTATTTTTAAAATTTTTTAAGATTATTTATTTATTTATTCATGAGAGACACAGAGGGTGAGGCAGACACAGGCAGAGGGAGAAGCAGGCTTCTTGTGCAGCGTCTGATGTGGGACTCATACCCGGACCCCGTGATCATGACCTGAGCTGAAGGCAGATGCTCAACCACTGAGCCACCCAAACGTCCCTATAATCAGTTTTAAAACGTTCTGCTGCTCTCTATTCCATGTAATTCTAGCATCCCTCCTCCTTCTCTTGCCAGTTTGTCTCTACTCTGATACCCAGAGTTGTGAAAAAGAAGAAAGAACATCTGCAATCCTTTGCTTTCCCATGTTTGCTTCTCTTTTATTTTTATGTTCACTTTATTCCTTCTGTTTTTATCTCATGTCAGGGGGCCCAGGTAGCAGTACTTATAATTACAGGGTATGCGGAAAATATGGCTTATTCTGATTGGTCAACAAAATCAGAAAACTTGAAGGTCTTTCACACTAAATATTTCTTAAAGGCCAGCAAGTGTTCAGTAGGAGGGAGAGCACTGCTATGAATTGAAATTCATGATATTACGAATTTATCAGTAGATGCTTTACTCTGACGAGAAAGCAGGTAGTCACTGGGACACAGCGTATTAAAATACAACAGAGAGGGACACCTGGGTGGCTCAGCAGGTTGAGCGTCTGCCTTTGAGTCCCCAGTCCGCACTGGGCTCCGTGCGCAGCCTGCTTCTCCCTCTGCCTGTGTCTCTACCTCTTTCTCTCTCTGTGTGTCTCTCATGAATAAATAAATAAATCTCTAAAAGTAAAATAAATAAATAAATAAAATATGAAGGAGAATGTAGTGGCCTAGGTAATTTCTCTGTAAGCATCTTAGCTGCAACTGTTTTTGCCACATAACTAATTGGCTGTAAGGCAATTTTGTCATAAAAGATAGAATAACAAAAAATAAGAGGGACATTCAAAGGGACAAATGAAATATGAAAAATTTAATAAAATTATTAATTTCTTCTTTCCTTAAAAGAGACATTAGTTTTCCAAATACTAGGATGCATATTTTGTATTGCATTGTGAAAACTTTCTACATTGTTTTTCATTTCTAGCATATTGTCATATGTCTGTTAAGACATTTCAGAGTTCTATGAGAAATGTGAGTGAAAAGCTAGTGCTGTAATGCATTTATAACTGAGCTTTGCTATTATTGTAAGTGACATGTTATATTTTGTAGTGTAGGATAGTTTGCAATCTGGGCTTATACTCTTCTTATTTCACACTAGCAGAATTTTTATCACCATATTTTTTATCAAGACAACATACATAGTTTTTATTGTTTAACTCCATTATTTATAGACAAGAATATCTGTTCTTTTGGGTTTTATTTTTTTGTTTAATTGCTTTCATCAACACGTGCAATTAACTCCTGCAAATGTAAATTTCAAGTTTATATCAGTGTTGTGGTGTATTAAAATATAGATATTTATTCTGTATTTGACAACTTTCCAATCTTGTTTTGGACTATTAAACAACAATGATAATAGCAAGAGTAACCTCAAAATCTTTTTTAAAATGATTTTTTAATCTAAAAGTTTCATTGTATAGACTCTTTTTTTTTTTTTTTTTGTAGTCCAGAGAATCTATCAGATAAGGGTGCCATATCTAGACACCAGGGAGGAGGAGGCAGCTGGTGAGGACCTGATATCTGAAGCCAGATTTGAGAGAATGTGGAAGAAGAGATTGTAAAGTATAGGTAAAGCACAGTAATTCACAGGGAAGTGGCTCAAAAGTTTTACATTCTGTAGGTCTTTGTGTCATTACATGTTTTGATCTCTATGCTTTAATGGCCTTGTGAAACTTTGAAATATGTTTCACGTATGGTTAATATGCAGAGCAGAAGATGGTGCCAAACTAATATTTAAGATTCCTGAGGAGACACTGCACTGGAGTGAGCCATGACTCCTGCCCAGTGGAAATCTAGGAAAGACAAAGGCTAATGAACTGCTCCAGATTTGGGGGGACAAGGGATACATGGTGGTTTACTGTGGAGTAGCCTTGTGCCTGTGGGAGAGAGAACCAGCATGGAATTATCTGGAGTCTTTTCTAGTAATGCTACTAGATAAACAAAGAGACCGGCAGCCAGTTCTTGGATTTAAGGTACCTAACTAAGGGAGTTGTAAGAGAGACAAATCCAATAGGGATATATACAACAATGCATGAAAACCTCCGACAAGAATAAAGAACTTTGTCTCTAAATACCTACATCATCAGAAAGGAGAAACCACTTAGAAAGTGTTTAGCTCAAGTGAGAATTTAGCCTCCCCTCTTCCTCTCCCTGGTCTCCAAACGCTGGTGTTGGAAGGACTTAGCAAGTTGGGAGAAGCAAAGCAAGAAGCAGAAAAAACAACTATATACACCCTTCTTGCAGCAAGATTTCAGCCTAAAGGAGGCCCAAGCCAGAGAAGGGAAAAAATATATACATTTGGTCAAGCTTTGAGTTTTAATTATTCCATGGGGCCAGACATCAAAGTGTTTTTAATTGAGACTGTTTCTGGCTTAATGGGATGGTAAGGCTGTTTTTTACCTCAGAGTGAACAGAAAAGTTCTGTATTTACCAAAGTTGAGGTCTAATGACTGATATGGGAGAGCTTGGTTCTTTTCTCACGGAGTTGAAGAATGAATCTCGCAGACACAGGAGAATGAGTAAAGGGATAGAAGTTGATTAAGTAAAGATACAGAGAAAGCTCTCAGAAGTGAGGGGGCCCGACAGGGTTGCCACTGAGGGCTTGTTGAGTTGGTCTTTTATTGAGATCCTAATCAGGGAACCTAAATCCTTTTAACATATCCATTGATATCACCATTGAGTAAGGACTAGTGATAACATCTTTAATGGCTCACTTCCTTTTTAGAGTCTGATGATTTTTTTGTTGTTCACAAGTAGCTGATAGAACATACCTTCCCCGCCCACATCTAGGGAAGGGTGGTCTGGCTTGTTCCCTTATCTCTGATTTCTTTACACCTTTGCATTTTGGCTATTTTTGTGAGCCTGCTTCCATGACCCCCTACCTAGCCCTGCCTAGCCCATCTGTCCCTAACTCAACGGGGTAAGATCACCTCCACTGAGTAAAATTTAGTGGGATGGTAGAAGAAAATCAAATTCCATTTTGATAGTCCATGTGTCATGTTTATTTAACATACTAGTTTCACATGCTTCTCCACTGTCTTTCTATACTACCCAGTAGAAAAATTTATCATAACACTTATTACTGATTTACTGGTCTGCCTCACTTAGAAGATGAATGATAAGACAGAAACTCATTCTAAAGAAAAGCCAGTAATAGGAAAATAGTTATGCTTCATAGAAAGTTTTCTATCAGGAATCAGGCTTGCTTGAAAGCAGGAAGGGAACTCTGATCTGCAGACATTTTTAGTTGAAAAGAAAAAAAAAATTCTTGTATTTGTCAGATTGTAACAAAAAATGAATTTTGAAACTATTGGCAGAAATATCTTTGTTTGTTGTGTAAACATTTCGTGATACACAGCCTTTGCCTCAAGCATTCCTCAAGCAATTGTTCTACTCCCTTGTTTGAAATGCTCAAATCAGCGAGCATTCATCATCTGATCTTGCTTTTTAAGGTATAGGGATAGATATACCAGACTGATTTTCTTGTAAAGTTTTATGATCCATATCAAACTTACTTGGAGTTTCAATACTACTGACAACAAATAGGAAAACGGAAACATTAATGATGCAAAGGCTTCAACATTATAAGCAAGTTATTATATGTCTAAATCATTCTGAATATTTGAAAATGGAACTGTTGAAAACCAAGAAACAAAAAGGACTCTAGTTCTGTTAACCTACCTTATTTTGAGATGAATTCATTTTCAAATACAATAATGTTCTAAAGGAAATGTTGATCTTAAGTGAAGACTTACCTATTATAGGTTGAATTCTCCAGGATGCGGCAAGCTGAGACAGGGGTGTGAATTGTTTTTTGGTGTTTCACACCAGTGAAGGAAGGGGGAAGAAACAGGATTAGGCAGAAGTTTTGCAATACACCCTGACAAAATCAGCCCTGCCAGAAGCTCTAGAGCGTATATTGGTCATCACACTGCCAAAACTTATACCAAATGGACCAGTGGTTTTATCGCCATCTTGCTTATTCAACAGCTATGGGCTGTTTGGGGGAAGGGTGTTACCCCTGGTGGCAGTTTTCTGCAGCTGTGGCTGACCCTAAAGTAGCTGACAACTAAAAGACTATTTGCTGACCACCCTCTTTGTATTTGGTCATATTTTCTTGATGAGGAGTGGACCATGCATTTATGCATTATCTGTATTATCTGCTACAAATTTTGGATGCAGGAAGCTTAGTTATCATGGACATGTATTTACTGGAGATGTTTCTGTGTGTTCAGCATTCAAAATGATTGAGTATCATATTCCATGAGAATTAAGTCTTACTATTCAGAAGTGTCTATTTGAGGGTTATTCAAGAAATGTAAGATAAATCAATCTCCTAACTCCCTAAACTTGAGGTGTTTATGTCTTCATGATATATTTGCTCCATGAAAAAAAAAATTGTAAAGATAGAAATTTGAAAACAATTGAATATCAAGAATATGTGTAATAACTATGGGCCATTACTATCATATAACATGACATTTGCATTCTAAAAGCTATTGTGCTATGCAAAATAGGACAATAAAAGCTACATGATTTATGGAAAAAATGGAGTTAGGGACACAACATTCAAAAACTTTATTAATGACACATTGCTATGGTCTGAATGTTGTGCGCCTCTAAATTCATATGTTGAAATTCTAACCACCAAGATGATAATGTTAGGAAGTAGAGTATTGAGGAGATAATTAGCTCATGAAGGCAGAGTCTGCATATTTGGGATTAGTGCTCTTATAATAGAGAACTGAGAGGCTCCCTCATCCCATCCAACCATGTGAGAAAACAGCAAAAAGTGGTAGTCTGCAGCCTGGAAGAAGGCTTTCACCAAAACCCAAACATGTTGTCACTCTGATCTGAGGCTTCTAGCCTCCAGAACTGTGAGAAATAAGTTTCTCTTGTTTTATAAGCTACCCACTCTATGGGCTTTTTTTTTAAGGATTTTATTTATTTATTCATGAGAGACTCTCAGAGAGGGGCAGAGACATAGGCAAAGGGAGGAGGCTCCCCCACAGGGAGCCTGATTTAGGACTTAATCCCAGAATCCCAGGATCATAACCTGAGCCAAAGGCAGATGTTCAACTGCTGAGCCACCCAGGCATCCCTGGGCATTTTGATATAGCAACTTGAATGGACTAAGACCTCCACCTGTGCACCCCTCTGCGCGCGCGCGCGCGCACACACACACACACACACACACACACACACAGATGGGCCATGATAAAAACATTAACACAGTTTACTCACATGAAATGTTAGGAAATGCACAAATACTACAATAAATATGGCACTTTGCCTTGAAAAAGGCCTGAAGTTTGCTTGTGGAAGTAGTTATAGGAAGGGTTGCAGCTTGTGAGTTATAGATAAGTGATGGAAGAGGTTATCTGAGATCAATCAGAAAGTCATAACACCAAATGTGGATGGATGTGCCTCCCTCCCTCTTTCATTTTCTCTCTCTCTCTCTCTCTCTCTCTCACACACACACACGTGTACACACGCATATGCACACGCATATGCATACACATGGTATGTTTGGGATGGGAGATGTTATTCTTGCATGACTTGGTTCAGCTGGGTGCACTTTTATGCATTCACTTACTGTTTCTCATGGATGAAATTATGTATAAACAATCTTGAAATTTGTTTTATGCTCAAATTGTTCCCATTATTGGAATAAATTTGCATTTCCAAAACAAACCTGATAGCAAAATGACTGTACTTTTAAGACATGTCATTTCCTCTTTGTTCTTTAATGGGAAGACATAGCTAATAATATGCTAGGTGTTTTCACTTAACGGCCATTTAGTCATATCTCATTCAGTTTTCTGGGCAGGCTTGAGAGGTAAATGTTATTGTCTTCACTTTTATAGATAAGGAATAAACTGAGAGTGATTAAGGAAATTTCTAAAGGTGTTATAGTCCTTCAGTGGTGGGGCAGAAAGAAACTCAAATCTGTCAAATTATAAACCCCATGTTCATTGTCCAGATTACACTGTGTCTGCATTATTTAAACAAAGTGAAGTATGAGGCAAGAGTGGTAATCTAAAAAATTTCTCCACTTGTATGGATCTACATTTTAATGCAATACAGGTAGCCCTATTTTCATATGGTATAAACATTAGCATACTGTTATAATTTTTATGTTTCTTTATGTTGACTCTTAGCCATTTCCAAAGAAGCTGCTATTTCCATGAATGATATTAAATATTTTTCTGCTGAGAATGCTTTTCCTTATCTACCTAATTTACATAATTCTTGAAAGAAAATGAAGTAATAATAGAAAATCTATGGGATTGTGAAAAAGTCTTGAATCACATATATACATTTTGCTGAATTTTCAGACATTATAGGTAAGTTGCATGTTATACCCCAAAACACTATAATTAGAGCAATTTAAAACCCATCATTAATATAGGTCAAATAATTTGCATACTTCTCAATTTGTTATTTCTTGTAATCTAATCTATGCAGTATAACACCACTACTACCATCATTCCTCATATGCCTATGTGTGTGATTTAAGAAAATTTAAAGCACTACTCTTCATTTCTTTGATTCCATAAATGCTTGTTGAAACCATAACTTTTTCACCTCTTTTGCTGTAGAGCCATGTCACAACCTCAGAAAACATTTCTTTCCTCCATATATCAAAGTACTTACTTAAACAGATGCTGCTTCTATAAGTAGCCTGCTCCTTCACCAAAAGTCAGAAGTTACAATTGAATGAAGTTTCGGGTCATTTAGAGTAGACAGTATCAAGTGTACAACTGAGACTCCTTATCACAAAAATAATTTTAAACACCTGACAATGGGATGTCTGGGTGGCTCAGCGGTTAAGCGTCTGCCTTCTGGCTAAGGGTGTGATCCTGGAGTCCCGGGATTGAGTCCCACATCAGGCTCCCTGCATGGAGCCTGCTTCTCCCTCTGCCTATGTCTCTGCCTCTCTCTCTCTCCCTCTCTCTGTCTCTCATAATAAATAAATAAAATCTTTAAAAACTTTTTTAATAAATAAACACCTGACAACCATAATATCTCTAATTGATAAATTCATCTGAACAAATGTAAGCATATAAGTATATAAGTATTTTTATTTTTATAGCTTTATTTGTTTCCTTAAAAATAAAAATACCCTGCAAATGACTAATCTATTAAGTGGCTATAAGCCGCTAATATCTTTGTGCACATGTACTTTCACATAACTCTGTCTCTTTTTTCACTGTGAGTTTATGTTTCTGTATTAACATACATATATATAAGAACTTTATACAGATACACATTTTTTTGAAACTGCTTTTCATATATAACACATCATGATGATCTTTATGTCAATATATTTTCATATACAACCTTGTTTCTACAGGGTGAACATTATTTCATTATATGGAAACATAATTTTTAAAGCAAATCTGTATTTTGACAGTACCTCTTTTTAAATGTTTAAATATTTTGAACAATACTATGAAGCACAATGAAAACTAAAAATGTGCACAAATGAATTCATACTCTCTTTAAGCTAAAAACATAGGATAGAATTTTTTAGGTCAAAGGATGTGCACTCCTTATGGTATTTGCAATTATTTCTGAAAAGACCCAGTATAATTGGAACAAATACATTTCGATAAATATTAGACTTCAGTCTATACTTCATAACTGATAATAGGTTGTGCAATTTTAAAAGTTTTATGCATTCCTTGATTGTTTATTTTATGTAATGCCTTTTTTGTGTATGTTTTGCCTATTTTTACCTTGAAATTTCCCTATTTTTCTCATCATTCTTTTACCAAGTTGATGTTTTTCTAAGTTAGTCTGTTGGAATTTGCCTAGGCTAAGCATTTCACATAAGTAGAGTAATACTATCTGTGATCTTAGTGACTGGCATTTTTTACATAGCAAGTTTTCAGGGTTCATCCATGTTTTAACATGATCACTACTGCATTTCTCTGTATTGCCGGTAGTATCCCATTGTATAGACATTTTTGGGTTTTGTTCATGAATGGTTTTGCATTAGATTTTCTTCCTCTACTTTTTAACTACTATGAATAATTTTCATGTGAAACTTTGTGTACAAGTTTTTGTGTGGAAATATATCTTCATTTTTCTTGGGTATATACCTAGGAGTGGACTTGCTGGATTACATCTATATTCTACTTTTTGACAGACTGCCAAACTATTTTCCAAAGTGTGAGTGAGTGCTCAGTTTCTCCACATTTTCATGAAAATTTGTAATTTTTTTAAAGCCATCATAGTGCATGCAAGGTAGTATCTCCTTGCAGTTTTGATTTGGGTTTCCCTACTAATGATGTCAAGTGTTACTTCATGTGGTTAGAGGACATTTGTGTATCTTCTTTGGAACAATGTCTATTCAATCTTGGGTTGCTTGTCTTTTTATATTGAGTTGTAATCATTGTTTATATAATCTGGATACAAATCTCTTATCAGATATGTGATTTGGAAATATTTTCTCCCATTCAATGGATTATCTTTTCACTTTTTTGCTGGTGTTCTTTGAAGCACTAAGTTTAGCTTTGATATAGTCCTGTTTATTTATTTTCTTCTGTTGTTGTGTCATATCTAAGACACTATTGCCTAACCAGGTCAGGAAAACTTCCTCCTATGTTTTCTTCTAGGGTTTTATAGTTTTAGTTCTTATGTTTAGGTATATGAACAATTTTGAGTTAATTTTCATATGTAAAGTAGGAATTCAACTTTATTTATTTGCATATGGATATTCAGTTGTCCCAGCACCATTTCTTGAAGAGACCTTTCTTTCTCCACTGAATTGTCTCGACACACTTGACTGTAAATGCAAGTGTTTAATGTGGACTCTTATTTCTACTCTCTTGATCCATATGTGTATTTATGGAATACCACACAGCCTCAATTACTATAGCTTTGTAGTAAGTTTTGTGCTGTATGAATGTTCTAACTTAGTTCTTCTTTATTAAGATTGTTTTGGCTATTCTGAATAGCCATATGAATTTTAAAGTCAATGTTTTAATTCCTGTAAAAAAAGGCAGGTGGGGTTTTGAAAGAGGTTGGGTTGAATCTGTAGATCAACTTGGGGGTTATTGTCATTCTAATAGTGTTACGTCTTTTGATCCTTGAACATAGGCTGTCTACTTATTGAGGTCTTCTTTAATTTCTTTTAACAATGGTTTTTAATGATTTTCAGTGTATAACATACCAAGTTGTGCCATCTATAGTTGTGAGATCATGATCCAGCTTCTTTAAGCATTAGCTAGAGAATAAAACATACCATTCTATCCACTGTTTATTGTACATAGCTAGTGGGATGACTGTACCTTAACAGCAAGGGCATGGGAAATGGGGAGAATGGATAGAATGCTTTCTGAGCACCTCTGTCTATGACACAAAGTTAATATAGGGAAGAAAGAAACATCAGGCTTTATTACATGCAAGAGGAAAAAAAGAGATGAGAAAACCATTTATTCTAACATTTGTATAAAACAAGAGTTATGTGCATAGATGTCTTTGAATTTGTGTGGAAAATAAATGGCATGGTAATACAAAAACTGCTAATGACATTTCCCCTAGGGAAGTAAACTTGAGAACTGTGGGACTGGACTGGATATGAAATTTACCTTTAGATTTATACTATTTTTGATTTTTGAACTTTGTGCAATTTGTCACAGTAAGCAACATAGAAAATACTAAAACCTGATATCATTTTCATTAAAATCAGGAATAAGCAGTGGATACACACAAACATTTAGTATTATTGTAGAGGCTCAAGATAACAATATTAGATGAGAAAATATACTAATAAATATAAATAATTAAGAAGAATATGTTTTTATTTGTAGATAATATGATGGATTTCCCAGAAGAAACAGACTTAACTATAGAGAACAAAGTGATGCTCACCAGAGGAGAGGTGGGTGTGGGGATGGGTTGGATGTGTGTTGAGGATTAAGGTGTGCACTTGTAGTGATGAGCAACAGCTGTTTATGTGAGTATTGAGTAACTAAATTGTACAGTTGAAACTAATATTACACTTTAGGTTAACTAACTGGAATTTAAATAAAAAGTTAAAAATAAATAAATAATAAAAAACTATGATAGAATTAACTTTAAAATGTTGATAATTTCCCTAAATATAAGATATAGATTCAAAACCAGGTTTTCTCTTCACTGGCATCAACACTATAAATTAATTAAGAGTCTATGTAAATAATAATAACTATAAAATACATTAAAATAAGTCAGAATATATTTAACATAAAAGCTAAAAGACCTATAAAAAATAATAAAACTATTATAAAATATATAAACTAGATTTTCCAACTAGATCAACATACCATATTCCAGAAGAGAAAGGCTTAATATCATATAAATGCCAAATTTGAGAATTTAAATATGATTTGAAGCAATTCCACTCAGAATTTTATTTGCATAATCTTAGGAGTTGAGAAATACTTTTACTAAAGGATAGTTTTAATAATGAACAGAAGCTTGAGAATAATGAAAAAATGTAAAAGGAAGTAAGAACAGTTATCAGTTATCAAAACTTGGTACAATGGTATAATAAGCAAAATTGTATTATGACATAGAAATTATATTAGTAGAACAGTAAAGAGATTGGAAATAACTATAAGTACACCTGATATTTTATATATGATTAAGGTAATGTTTTGGTTTCAGAAATGAAGCATAGCATAATACAATAAAATCATACAGGCATATCTTGCTATTCTTCTGTAAGAGAATGATCAACCTCTATCCCACTCTGCACATAGAATACTTAAATGTGAGTGATATTTCCTTAAGCAAGGCAGGAAACCCAGAGAGCAATAAGACAATATTGAGAAAGAAGGGGGTACCTGGGTGGCTCAATTGGTCATGCCCAACCCTTGATTTCAGCTCAGGTCATGATCTCAGAGTTGTGAGATCAAGCCCCACATTGGGCAGGACACTGCATGTGGAGCCTGCTTAAGATTCTGTCTCTCCCTCTCCCTCTGTCCTCCCCACCCCTCTGCTTGCTCGCTCTCTCTCTCTCTGAAAAAAAAAAAAAGAGAGAAAAGAAAATATTAAAAATGGACCATGAATTAAACCTCACTCAAATAATACTAATTTCTTCAAAAATCATCAAGTTACTTCTAGAAACCCATTTTAATAACTCTAAAGAAAACCTTCTCATGAGACTTAAATTTACATCAGTCAAATATATATACATGCCATACTTGAATTGGTAAAGGAAAAAAAATTTATAAGGATAGAAGCTTCCATGTACACTATACATCTAATCATAATAAAAGATTTATATATTAAATAAAAAATGTCCAATAAATGTCCATATTTATCTTTTTCACTAAATAAGGTGAAATCAGTTCATTGCAATATCATAGTACTTTAACTAAATCAAAAATCAAAATAAATTTTGTAAAAATATAATAATATAAATTCTGTTTAGAGATGTTTATGTTGGCATTGAATTTTGAAACTTCCATTTTGTAACTAAAGTAATATTTGAGTAAATCATTTCCTATCTTTGGTCTTTGAATTCCAGTTGAAAATAAATTTAAATATTCTGTAACTCCTCCTTCTCTGCCACCCATAATGAAAGAAATATTAACTGTAAAGAATCAACAGTACAGAAGCAGATCACTATATACATGCAGTCACTCTAAGACAAAAGTGACACTATAAAGTAGTGGGGAAGTAATCGTCTTTCAATAAATAGGTTAGTTGCATTCCCTTTAAAAAGAAAAAAAAGGTAAAGTACTATTTTACCTTATACGTAAAAATCAACTCCAGAGGAAGTGCAGATTTAAATGTGAAAAATAAAACAATAAATATTTTAGAAGAAAACATGAGAGAATATCTTCATAGCCATATGGTATGCAATATTTTCTTAAATAGGATGAACACAGCTTTAATTACAACCAAAATAAAAGTTACTAGGCTACATTAAGATCAACTCCTTCCAGGAAGAGTGTGACTAGGTAGCCCACAGAGTGAGTCATTTGTAATACATATATTTACAAATGACTTGTCAGGATATATATAAAGAACCCTTGGAAATCAGTAAGAAAAAGACAGAAATCCAGTAGAAAATTAAGCAAAATATTTGGATGAGCACTTTAAAAAAAGTGGCCAACAAACTTATGTAAGTGTTTAAACTCATTCATTTTCAAAAAATTACAAAATGTAACTACAACATGATACTATTAAAATGAAACAGAAGCCAATGCCAAATGTTGGCAAAGTTATAGAAACATAAATTGATAAAATGACTTTGAAAACCAATTTGGCACTATTTATGGCAGTGATCGTCTGTATACAACATTCTTTAGCAATTCCACATCTAAGTATGAACTCAACAGAAGTACACACATTCACTAAATAATAGATTGTTCACAGCAGCACTGTATATAGTAGTTAAATGATCAGTAGTAAAACCTGAAACTACCTATATTCCTACCAGCAGTAGTATGGATAAAAATGTATGGTGTATTCACAAGTGGAATAGGAATATATAAGACTGAGCATACTGTGAATGCCTTTACTGGTGTGGCTGAACCTCACAAAGACAGTACTGCATGAAGGAAATCATACCCCAAAGAGTTCGTGCTGTCAGAGTGTTTTGCATATACTTCAAAAACAAAAGAATCTTAATTATATTAAAAGTCAAAAAGCAGTTTACCTTTATTATGTGATTGTCTGTATGGGAGTCCCAGTAAAGTTGTACCTTGATCTGGCTGCCAGTCACATGGGTGTATTCGGTTTATGAAAAGTCACTCAGCTCTACCCTTATGACTCGTGCACTCTCCCTTGTCTGTGTGTGTGTGCGTGTGTGTGTGTGTGTGTGTGTGTGTGTATATATCTTATTCCTTAATAAAAAGTTCAAAAAACATTAAGAGGTCTGGCCCAGAGTAATTTTGGAGTATATTCTCTGCATTAACTTATTTTGTTATGTAGAAAGAGATACTAGAAGATTCTAAATCGAAAAAGGAAAGTAGAAACATTTGGAACCACCATCCACTTAGCACAATACAAATTTTCATTTCACATAGTGAAATGAAATGGAAATTTTTGTCTCCAATTAGCCTACTATCCTTTTTTTAAAAAAATTGAGGAACTTAGCATTTCAGGCTTTCTTATTGATTCATAAATCTTTATGTATCTCATAAGTGTTTGTGCCATCTTGTCATTAACTGTAGCATATCTGCAGCAAGCCCATCCATCGGGACAGCAGATGTGCACACTGTTATGCATTTAAACAATGATCAAATTGTAGGAAGGTAAAGCATAAATAAGTAGATAAGGCTTGTTATATCAGGTCTCCTGCATCAAAACAATTTTTTGAATGGAAACAGTTCTTAATAATGATTTCATATCCTAACCTATGGGGAAAAATCCATTTACTGTACCTGCTATGGGTATGAATTTTCAATCTGACTTTCATATTAAGGTTGCGGTGAACAGATTCTTTGTAAAGATGAACCCAGTAATTCATTTCTTGGACCAGTCATAAAAACCCTATCAAACTTGACTGAACTCGAAATAACAGTCACTTGCCTGGTAATCTGTATTCAATGTTATGTGATATATAGGTTTTTCTAAATCTTATGGCTCACTTAGGTCAGTAATCCTGGCTTTATATTTCACTACTAATAATGCTAAGAAATTGAATGAAAATAGACTTTCAGATCCAATCTGGAGTAAATAGATGTAGGGATTTTCTGAGTCTCCTTAGGCATTTAAATTCAAGTTACATAAAAAACTCATCAATATTTTCTATTCTAATAGTTATTAGTTTATGAATAAGGTTTGCCATCAGTTTCTTCATGTTTTCAAGAGCAACTCGGCAAAATAAATTCTTTGAATCTCTGTTTTTCTTTAAAGTATTTCTAGGTATTTATAAGTAAGGAATCATGATTCATTTAAAAACTATTGGGATTAAACAATTGGAATTTAAAATGTTAATTTTGGCAATTGGAAAACTATACTAGCTTTTTAATGTGTTATTTCGACAAAGAGTATAGTAGGCAAATGTAATAAACCTGCATCCCTACAAATTCATGATTAATAATAGCAAATGATGAACAGAAGCCTGTGTCTTTTACAGGCTGGTCAAATTTAAATTATATCGGAACTATTGTATGGTCCAAACCCTGTCATGATGGTTCTATCTCTGTGTTTTTGCATATTCAGATTTTTTTGTCTTAATTGCCCAAATAATACCTTTTAGCCCAATTCCTCATCACCTTTTCCTTCCTGAATTGCTTCCATTTTAATGAAAAATATTGTCATTCAACAAACATTCAAAAACAAAAACAAAACAAAAATCTATGAGGATGACCATATCTCCTGATTTGCCTTGGTGAATCCCTTTTGTCCAGGTGTAATTGCTAATACTACCTCACCTTCCTTTCAAAAGTATCCTCTTTAGATGCCAAATTATATTGGCAACATAATCATCTATGATTATCTCAGAGGTAATCATTGTGTCCTGTGAAGTTTATTTCTAAAATGTATCTGGAATCCAGCCTCTTCTCTTCATCTCTACTGCCGTCACTCTAGGTCAGCCACCAGACTCCTGGGACGGTTCTTATCTGCACTTTTCCCTTTTCCCCCTTTAAATCTTCTTTCTACAGTAGACCTAGGAATCTTCTTAAAGAAAAGTAAATGCCTATTTTTAGTTGTTTTTATTGCTCTTAGAATGAAATCTAAACTCCTTACTTTAAGTCTCCATCTGACCTAGTCTTTGCCAACATCTCCAGCCTCACAAGAAAAGAGCAAGGTGTGTTTGAGAAACCCCATCCTGAAGGTTTTTGTTTCGGTAACCACTTGAGAGATTTTTGTTTGCTGTTCAAAAAAAATCTATAGATTCCCTTTTTATTCTCTATCATATTGACATTTATATTTCTATCATATTTCTTTCATAACTCATATAACTATTGGTAAAAATGTGGGGGTTTTTTGCTCATTTTCTTCCTGTCTATTCCATGAGAACAAATTGTTCACTAGTCCATCCTCAGTGGTGATCAAAGAGTCAGGCACATAATGGTATTTTAAGCAACCAGCAAGTGTATTTCAACCACCTAATTTCCCCTGAACCTCTTCCAGGTAATGGAGTATGGTGAGGAAGACAGGTGTAAACTTTACCCTCAATACACATACTTCAGTGTAATAAAGCTGGCATATGCTGTGAATAACATAAAAGTAAGGGGGACTATATTAAAGTGAGACCAGAGGAGAAAGACTGTTTTCACTTTAGTGTTCAGAGAAGGCCTCAGTGAGAAAGTGCTGGTAGATGTGAGACCTATACTATAAGTAAGGGAGAGCTGTATGAAGAAACCTGTAAAAAGAGAGAGAGAGAAAGAGAGAGAGAGAGAAAGAAAGAGACAGAGAGAGAGACCAGGATGGAGTTCAAAAAACTTGTACAAAGCCCTTGAAACCAGAAGGCACTTGGCATATTGAAAACAGAAAGATGGTGAGTTTGATTGATGACCAAGCAAATAATTCATTCAAGCTTTCATATAATCCAATAGATATTTATAAACCATCTACTGTATGCCAGTGATTGCTCTAGGATTTTGGGACACATCAGTGAACACAATGAAGAAAAATCTCTACCCCTGGGATTTACAATTTTAAGGAAGAGTAAATTATGATAATTAATAGCAAAATAGGTATTTTAGAAAAATAATTTCTAGAGTTGCTTCTGATACTCAAAAGTGAATTAAGTGTTGGGCACCTGAGTGGCTCAGTCGGTGGAGCAACTGACTCTTGATTTCAGCTCAAGTCATGATCTCAGTGTTCCAAGATAGAGCCCTAAATTGGGCTCTGTGCTTAGCACAGAATCTGTTTGAGATTCTCTCTCTCTCTCTGTCCCTCTCCCCACCAGTGTTCTCTCTCTCTCTCTCTCATAAATAAAGCTTAAAAAAAAAGAAGAAAAAAAGAAATGTGAATTACATTTTTTAATTATAACACATTGAACATACTTCACATGTTGCCAAAGGAACCAGGGAGGATTGTAAGCCTAGAACGTGACTTCATTTATCGAACTATCATCTCATTCTAAAGCAATCAGCAGTTTCTTCCTATATGAGTTGCGTTTCCTGAATTGTCAAATCTATTTTTATGTTCACCAGTATACTGAACTATTTTTACCACTCTAGTCATCTTGTCATTAAAGGAAATGGAACGTACTCTAGCATGCTGATTTCTGTGATTTTCTAAGGACTAAGAAACTAGAGACAATTCTAAGTTCATTCTTTTTCACAGGAGTAGAAAAATAATAATGTTATCCAAAGACCAGATACTTACTGAAGAGGCCTGCAAAAGAATTTTATACTTCAAAGACCAGTGAAGGAACTTACCTTAGGCCTATTCTATTTATGATATTGTTATTCCTTTCATTAATACCTATTACTTTAAACAAAGGCTAATTGAATATAACTATTCTATTTGTTCTATAGGAAAAATATGACTTGTTTTGTTTGTTTGCTTTTTGGAGGGTAGGAAATTTAGTGGCAAGGCCTGATACCCTCTAGACCAGAGGTTATGACTTGTTGATCACAGCATTTTGTAGCCACACAATGTAAACTCAGACAGTGCTTTGATTTTTTTTTTATTGTAGGCATCCATATTTTCTATTTCAGCAAAAATAAATTACTATTTTGCAGCAGGAAAAGGGATATAGCCCTGTATTTTCATACAGAAATGATGCCTAAAATCACCATTTGAGTAAAATTTTATCTGAATTAAAATTAATGTTAAGAAAGTATCTTCTCACTTTCTAGAATCTTCTGATATAA